>NW_027325787.1:0-1200000 GCF_048418805.1 Vulpes vulpes | reverse complement strand
GTTCTATTTGTCCCTCCCTCCTCAAGTGACAGCTCAGCTGGTAGAGAATGAGCCTCACAATTAGTAAGTGTGGGATCTGTCCCAAGTATTCAGGATTTCCCGAGGGATATGCTCAGTTTTAAGTCCTCACATTAGAGGAAGTGCAAGCTATGATGTCCCCAACAGATATATGTGGTTCCTTCCAGTCCAGATGCAAGTTATCAATCAGTGGTCATTTTTATCATAAGCAGTGTTGCCTAGTAACATAATTGACATTTTTATCTTTATTAGGTTTCCAGAGAAACAGAACTAGGAAGTTAACCTCAGGTCAAATTCTCAAGCAGACGAGGAAAAGAATTTGTTAACCCTTTACTCACATTGTAATTTTTTTTCTTATCTAATTTGTCTGTCTCCCATCACTAGACTGTAAGTTCTACTTGGGCAGAAATTTCCGTTTTGTTTGGAGAGGAATCTGTACCTTGAGCAATGTGTGGTATAGAGTTATACATGAATGAACAAATGAGTAGATGAACTTCTCATTCTCAGTGGAGATGGCTGTGGCTCGCAGATGCCTAATGGTTGCATGCTTCCTTTAAAATTAGGTAATGCGTAGCATATGTTTATTGAGAGCTAGGTGGAACTCACTGCCCCAGTTACTGCTTCTCAGTGGTAAAGAAAGAGATGTGCTCTGTTCATCTAGGTCTTTCTGCAGATGATGCCTTTCTGTTAAATGGGTGGAGGGGGACAGATATAAAATACTTTCCTTGACCTTGATCAGAAATAATACGTTTTCTGGATAAATCATAGGGACCACTGCTTTCTGCCCTACCTCTGTGATTGGAGGATATTTAGAATAATGGTGGCTTAATTATCAGAATGTCCTCAGGGTGCTTGGGTGGCTCAGTTAGTCAAGTCTGCCTCTAGCTCGGGTCATGATCTCAGGGTCCTGGGATGAAGTCCCACATTGCACTCCCTGCTCGGCAAGGAGTCTGCTTTTCCCTCTGCCTCTGCCCCCTGCCCCTCACTTATGCTCTCTGTCTCTGTCTCTCTCTCTCTCTCTCTTAAATAAATAAATAAATAAATAAATAAATAAATAAATAAATAAAATCTTTAAAAAGAGAAAAGAAAAGTCCTCAAGAAGGCCCTGACAGACTCCTAGCTTAGTGGAATTTCGGTGATTATAGGCCTCCTCACTTAAGCCTAGCATGGACACATCTGGATGGGCATCCAGAGTTCCCACAGCAGGAAAGAGAATGATTGTCTTCAGTGGCTTAGTTGTTAAAAAAGTTTGCTCCCAGGGCCTCCCAGACCTGAATTTTTTAAGCCAGTATCTCTTTGACTTGAAACTTTGTGGGGGGAAGTTGGACCCAGCAGCCTATGAGAGTATTTGTGGGCTTTGTGTGCAGCCCCTGAAGGGCAGACGGTTGAAATGACACATGTGTGTCAGGAAAGAGGAATTTGCATCCTGTCTGGTCAAGAAGGCAGCCAAATTTCACCCTCTGTGAGCCTGTCAGACTGCGGGGAACTGTCCCAGTAATTTGGTGACATCTGTGCCACAGAGTGGGTCCAGATGTATTCGCCCTGGAAGCCGGGTAGATAGTAAGGGGGGCAGACCTCTGGCTCTAGGCCAGAGCAGACTCATTAACCTGCTGTTCTCCTTCCCTGGTCTGGGTGTCAGATGCATTAATATTTCACACGAGAGCAGGGTTGGAGGGGATGAGGGCCCCAGCTCTTTTCAAGGGATACTTCCTACCTATTTCTTTTTAAATCATTGTTTTTCTCTCCATTTTTCCCCCCAGAGGTATTTTTAGTCAACTCTTGGAGTTGCAAAGAGAGAGATTGAGCTAAAGCCCAGAACATGACTAAGACATCTTTGCAGAATTTCTGACTTTTCTTAGGAAATACTAGAACCTTCTATCGAAAATGAGAGGGGCTATAAATTTTCTTACAAGTATCTGCCTTTATATTGGTATGGCAATGTCCACCATCGATCTGTACACCAACAAGGAAATCTACAATGCAGTTGTATTGCATATTGTAGATTGCATGTTGTTCTCATAGCAAAATCCTGCATAAAATTACTTAAAAATTTACTAAAAAAATTATTAATCCTGCATAAAATTAAATAAATTTAAAATTTTAAAATCATTAATTTTAAAAAAATTAATGAATTGGTCTTTTTTTTTTCCAATTGACATTTGACTTCTTTTTCCACCTTCCTCCCTATTTTTGGCTTGAATTTTTCCTGTTTATTCATAGGTGACTTTGGTGGTAATTAAGCCTGGCACAGACACGTAGTCCCTTCCTTCTGCTAGTTCTTCTCCTTTATCCTCTCTCTGCTGGCAGGTGCTTGGTTGGAGGGTATAGTAGCTGGTTCTCCTTTGAATCTCCCTGACAAATTAGCATCAGAAGCAACAATCTCTGCATGTTGGGAATAAGCAGCTAAAATATCAGGAAGAATCAGATGCTGTGTTTCTTCTGAAGAATACCCCAGAAAAACTCATTAGCCAGACTTGGTAAAACCTCTGAATTACAGGTTGTTGTGTTTTTTTTTTTTAAAGATGCAGTTATGTTGCTTTCAAGTACATTTTGAGCTAGTTTTTAAAAGAACCAACTATTGCCCACTCAGTTCCATGCATGTTTATTGAGAGCCTGCTGGGCGCCAGTCACTAGGGTAAGCTCCGTGATATGAGATGAATAAAAAATGTTCTCTGAGTTCATGAAGAAGACACAGATGTCAGCAGATCATTATAACACCTGGTGAAAAAGCACTATCATAAAGGGATGGGCCGGAGAAAAGAGAGAGGAGGAAGAAGGAGCCACCTGCTGATGTGAGTTCATCCAGTTTCCTAGAAGAATTGACACTTGAACTTGGTCCTTGAAGGAGGGGTACAATTTCCCATCTTAGAGAGGACTGAGGGGGACAAGGATGTGAGTCATGGGTGAATGCTAGATCTTTCAGGCCAGAAACACTTTATATGTTCGTTAGAGGCAGCATTGTCTAGTGGTTAAACAGTGCAGACTCTAGATTTTATAAGAGACATTTGCTTGCACTATGACCTTGGCAAGTTACTTAACCTGTCAGTGCTTCAGTGTCCCCTTTCATAAACTGGGGATAGTAATAGTACCTACATCACAGTGTTATTAGGTGGGTTAAGTGAGTTAATAATCATAGTGTGCTTGATAGTGTCTGGCATGTAGTAAGCACTTATACCAAGGTCTGGTCCGCCCACAGAGTGAAGGATTTGTCCATTCCCTAGAGGGAAAGGTAAGACTTGGCAGCTGAGAAATCTGGGAGCATGATGACAGTAGTAGCAGGATGGTTTTTGAATCTTCTCATATATCCACATAAAAGACTAACCAGGTAGCAAAACCAAAGCCCATGACCAGCATTGACAATAGGGCTAGCTGACAAGGTATACTCAAGAACTCCAAAGTACAAGCTGATGTTCATGTGACAGACCTCTGGACAGCAATGGCCTGGCATGTTACCTGCATTTGGGTGGGAGAAAGCAGAAGGAAGCAGTGGGGCCTCTCATGGGCCTGAGAACAAGAGACCCTGGAAGAACAAACAAGTATTTACTGGACAGCTTGTCTGGCCAACTAGGATTAGCCAACTAAGATCCAATGGGCTGGAGCAGCCTGGCCCCTCTGAAGACTTGGAAATGGACCACGGGGCTCTTTGCTGGGACTGTTCCCCACAGTGAGGGGAAACTGGGGAGCATGAATAGAAATCGACAGAGAAGTGACCCAAGAGACAAAAGAACAAAAAGGTAGATGTAAATGTGGGTGGGGTGGGGGGAGGTAGCCAGGAAGGATCATAAAGCAAGCTGCTATATTTTTTAGCAGCTTCATTCAGGTTTAATAGATATATCAAAAATTCACCTGTTGTAAATACACACTTCAGTTGTTGTTGTTGTTAAGATTATTTATTTATTCATGAGGGAGGTAGAGACACAGACAGGGAGAAGCAGGCTCCCTGGGGGGAGCCTGATGAGGAACTCCATCCCAGGACCTCTGGATCATGACCTAAGCCGAAGGCAGACACTCAACCACTGAGCCACCCAGGCACCCCAGTTCAATTGTTCTTAGTAAGTCTTGACAGTGGTGTGATCATCACACTTCAGCTTTAGAATGTTTCCATCACCTTAAAAAGGGTACCTGCCTATTTGTCTGTTCCCACTCCTACTCTGTAGCCCAGGCAACCACTGAACTATTATCTGTCTCTCTTGGTTTGCCTTTCCTACAAATCTCACATAAATGGAACCCTAGTGTATGTGGTCCTTTGTGTCCTGCCTCTTTCACTTAGCATGGTTTTGATGTTCACCCACATTGCAGCATATCTCAGGAGGTCATTCTTTTTTATTGCTAAATAGCTATTTCATTGTGTGGATATGCTGTTTTTTGTTGACTCATATACCAATTGATGAACATTTGGGTTGTTTGCACTTTTTAGCTATTATGAGTAATGCGGCTATGAACCTTCATGTGCAAATCTTTCTGTAGACACATGTTTTCATTTCCCTTGGATAGATTCACAGGAGTGGAATTGATGGGTCATATGATTGTTTATGTGTAACTTTTTAAGAAAACTGACAAGCTGTTTTCCAAAGTGGTTGTGCTATTTTACATTCCTGCCAGTAATGTGTGAGCATTCCAGCTTCTTTCCATTCTCTTCGACACTCGGGATTGCCAGTTTTTATATCAAAGCCAGTCTTGTGGGTTTGTAATGGTCATTGTGATTTGAATTTGCCATTTTTCTAATGATTAATAAGGTTCAGCAGTTTCTGTTTGCTTCTTAGCTCTTCTTCTATCTTCTGTGGTGAAACATCTATCCAAATTTTTTGACCTGTTTTCTGTTGGATTGTCTTATTATCAAGTTGTAGGAGTTCTTTATATATTTTGGATACAAGTTTTTTTAATCAGTTATATAATTTGCAAATATTTTCTGCCTGTCTGGGGCATGTATTCATTTTTTAAATGATGTCACTAAAGGAGGAAAAGTTGATTTTGATGAAGTCCAGTTTATCAGTTGTTTTTTTTTTAATGGTTCATCCTTTTGGTATCATGTCTACGAAAATTTTGCCTAATCTAAGATCACAACGATTTTCTCCTCTGTTTTATTCAATAAATGTTATGGTTTTAGCTTTTTATATGTAGGTCTATTATCTGTTTTTTTGATATTTGTGTATGGTGTGAGGTAAGGGTCTAAGTAAATTTTTTTGCATCTAGGTATTGAGTTGTCTGACCACATTTGTTGAAGTCTCTTTTCCCACTAAATTGCTTTGACACTTCAGTAAAAAAATTAGTTAACTGAACCTAAATTTAAAGGTTTATTTCTGGAGTCTCTGTATTGTTTCATTGATTTATATGTCTACCTTTAGGCCAATACCACACTGTCTTTAATATGTAGCTTTACAGCAAGTTTTGAAATTAGATAGTGTAAGTTCTGCACTTTGTTCTTTTTCAAAATTATTTTGGCTACTCTCAGTCCTTGACATTTCTATATACAATTTAGAATCAGCTTGTCAATCTCTACACAAAAAGCCTGCCAGGATTTTGATAAGGTTGGCATTGAATCTCTAGATCAATTTAGGGAGAATTGCCACATAAGTGATAGTGAATCTTCTAATCCAGTACCTCTCCATTTATTTAGATTTTCTTTAATTTCTCTCAGAAATGTTTTGTAGTTTTTATTGTGCAAGTTTTACATTTTTTGTTAAGTTTGTCCTAAGTATTTTATTAATTTCCATGCTCTTGTGAATGGAATTATTTTCTTAATGTCACTTTCAGATTACTCTGCTGTCATATAAGATGTGCTGTTGATTTTGTATATCAATATTATATATTGCAACCTTGCCAAACTAATTAATTAGTGTAATTTTTAAATAGATTACTTAGAATTTTTATTTATGGGATCATGTCATCAGTGAGTAAAAAGTTTTACTTCTCATTTCCAAACTGTAGGTCTTTTATTTCCATTTATTAACCTTATTGCACTAACGAAAGGTGGTAACGTTGAAGAGAGGTGGTAAGAGCAGACATCTTCTTAAGAAGAAAACATTTGGGGTTTCACTATAACATAAGATGTTAGCTGTAGATTCTTCATAAATGCTTCTTTATCTCTAGTAATGTTTCATCACTTAAGGACCATCTTACATGATATTAACATAACCACACTAGCTATCTTGTTGCTGTTTATAGAGGTATATTTTTAGACACAGACTCTTTGTGTCTTTGGAGTAATGTACCTCTCTCGTATATTTCTTGTAGATAGCTTATAGTCGGTTATTACTGTTTTTATTCAGTATAAAAATATTTGCCTTTTAATTGGAGTGTCTAGTCCATTTACATTTAACATAACTGTTGGATATGGTTAGAGTTTTGTCTGCCATCTTGCTGTTTTCTATATGTCTGGCATCTTTTTAAATTCTTTGTTCCTCTCTATCACCTTCTTTTGTATTAAATAAATACTTTTAATATTACATTTTAATTCTTCTGTTGATTTTTATAGCTGTATTTTAAAAAATTACAGTGGTTTCTCTATGAATTATCATGTACATCTTAAATTATCACTGTACTTCAGGTTCATACTGACTTCATTTTAGTAAAATATACAACTTTACTCTAATATAGCTTCATCCCTTCTTTGTGCTATTAGTGTCTCTATATGATATAAACAGAACAATGTGGAAAAATAATTATTCCCTTGTAACAATCTTATTTTTATAGAAGTTCAAAATGATTTAAAAATGTATTTATACAATATTTTTTATTTACCCACATATTTACATTCCTAGTATTCTTAAATA
This sequence comes from Vulpes vulpes, assembly GCF_048418805.1. Taxonomy (NCBI): domain Eukaryota; kingdom Metazoa; phylum Chordata; class Mammalia; order Carnivora; family Canidae; genus Vulpes; species Vulpes vulpes. The sequence goes on along the minus strand of NW_027325787.1, from coordinate 1,193,209 downwards.
ATTTTTTCCTATGGATTCAGATTACCCTCTGTTGTCATTTCCTTGCAGTCTGATGGACTTCAAGATTTCATATTGGGCATGTCTGCTAGCTATGAATTCTCTCATGTTTTTTGTATCTGGGAACATCTTTATTTGCCTTCATTTCTTTTTTTTTTTTTTTTTAAAGATTTTATTTATTCATTCATGAGAGACAGAGAGAGAGAGAGCAGAGACCCAGGCAGAGGGAGAAGCAGGCTCCATGCAGGGAGCCTGACGTGGGACTTGATCCCAGGTCTTCAGGATCACGCCCTGGGCTTAAAGTGGCACTAAACCACTGGGCCACCGGGGCTGCCCAGCCTTCATTTCTGAATGACAGTTTTACTGTGTATAGAATTCTTGGTCATAGTTTCTTCTCTTTCAGCATCTTGAATATAGCTTCCACTATGTCTGATAAGAAGTCACTGTCATCTTATTATTGCTCCCCTCTATGTGATTAATTCGGTTGTTCCTTTCAAGGTTTTGTTTTGTTTTGTTTTGTTTGGTCATTTAGCAGTTTTATAATTATGATTTTCTTCAGTCCTTTTTCTCTCTGTTCTTTAGACTGGATAATTTTTATTCATTTATCTTTAAGGTCAGTGGTTTTTCTGCCATCTCAAAGCTGCTGTTGAGCCAATTTAGGGGATTGTTCATCGTACTTACATTTTTAATTCTAAAAATCTCCATTTAATTAATTTCTATCATTTCTATTTCGCTATTGAGAGTCCCCATTTTTGAATTATCATCATCTGATCCTGAAAAAAGTCTTTATATATGGTTTCTATTAAATCTTTGATCGTACTTATAATAGCTTCTTTGAAGTCTTTGCTAAATCTAACATGTGGGCCTATTCGGAGTGAGTTTATATTGATTGCTCTTTTCTCTGTTGATGGGTCATGGTTTTCTGTTTTTTGTGTGTCTGATAACAGAGTAGGATCATACATTTCAAAATGCAAGGAGAATGCTGATAACACATGCAGAGAATAAGTTTTCAACATTTCAGTAATCAAAATGATGATAGTATTATTGGCATTACAGTTCTGAACCACTTTTGTGTGACATGGAATAAAGCAAATGAATACTTATGGAATGGTCTGTTATCCCCTGTGTCCTTGAGAGCCAGGAATCTTGGTGTGGGAGAAAGGCAAAATAGATTTAAGATAGGAGAAGTCAAAAACAAACAATCAGTCCTGAATTCAGGTGATTAAATTGGAAATATTGGAAATGATTGAAATCATATGGTATTGTATATGTGTGCATATGTACACATGTACACGTGTGTATATACACATAAACACATGTGTGTATGTGATAAAGGGAGAGAGAGAGAGGTCCATCTCAGTGACTGACCCAGGTGCAGTGAACATCCCCAGTGCCCGACTGATCTTGAGGTATCATTTACCAATAAAAGAAATCTCATTCCAGTTCTAGAATAAGAAATGAATAGGATGAGCTTGGAACATCTTTCCATACCAGATAGCAAGGAAGCTCAAAAGATTTCTAGGATCACGTTAAAAGAATTCAGGCCAAATATGGGACAATTTGAATTTCAAGAATGATGAAAGTTGCAATAGCCTCATCAAATATGTTTAAATTCATGAGCTCTAAATTAGTGTCTAACAAAGTAAATAAAGAGAACTGGAAAACCAAATATTAGATGAAAGGAGCCACCTTCCCATATGATTTTTCCAGCTAATGAATGAAAATACTGTGAGAGGATCATAATATCACCATTTTGCAACTCCCAGTGAATTCATGTATCTAACCATTGAGCATCAAGGGCTGCTAAAACAAAACAAAACAAAACAAAAAAGTGATAGCCAGACTTGATGTGGCTCCTGAAAGAAGAACCCACTACTGGCAAAGTCTTGAGCAAAAGGGACAGATCCTGGACTGTCAAGCCTTGCAATCCAACTGCCAAGTGAAAGAAACACAGAGAACAGAAGAATATATGAAGCTGTGCAGTTTTCTGGCCAAGGGGAAACTCTACAGGTCAAACAGGTTAGATTCTTTAACGGATAAATTGTAGAGAACAGAAAGAGCTAGAAAATGCACCTGCAGATGAAGAGATTTTAAAGACTCCTTGAGTAAGGGAAAAAAGTGGCCAAGACTAAACCCTAGTGTAGATGTGTAGACTAGTGATTAAGCCATAAGGAAATGGAATGAGGTGATTATTCAAAAGCCAGAATAGCAGTTACTTTTGGGTAGAGAGGGGAGCCTGTTCATCGGGATGGGGTGATTGGGATGGGAGATGGTTTGTTTTTAGCCCGTGTGGTAAATACAGGGTGTTTGCATGGTAAGAATTCCCCAGGCCACAGCTTTCTTTTACGTGGCTTTCTGTGTCTATATTTTACACAATAAAAAGGTTGAAAAAGGACAGGGGAGGGCGGGCAGTCAAAGCTGAGATAGAACACTGCCTGACAGATAGGATCCGGGTGCTGGGAATCCAGAGGCTGCTCCCTCATGGAGCTGCTGGGCAGGCCTCTTCCTTTCTGGCTCAGGCATTCTGTTTCCCGCCCTGTTAGTAGAAGAAAATGAAACCCTGTTTGCCTCACTAAGTTGGTGAGAGAACCATCTGGAATAATGGGTTGGGGGGATGGCATGGAATCGGTTAGTGGTTAGTGTTGTCTCAGGAGATGGTGATGGTGGAGCTCACATTCACTCACATTTACTGTTACCTTGTGTTATCCTCACAGTATGCAGCTGGGTCTTGTTCTTCTTGGAGCATGTGAGGACCCAGTCTCTGTCCTGAAGGAGCCAAAAGTGTCTGGGGCGAGGCAGGGAGGGGGTGCTTTCTTGATTAGGGAGTGAAATGTGTATAAATTGTCTTGTCTGGGTCTCTTGGGGGTATCCGTCATTTAAGCGCCTACCTCTAGCTCAGGTCATGATCCCGGGGTCCTGGGATCGAGCCCTGTGTTGGGTTCCCTGCTCAGCAGAGTCTGCTTCTCCCTCTCCCTCTGCCCATGTTCTCTCTCTCTCTCTCTCTCTCTCTCTCTCTCTCTCTGTTGCTATCTTTGTATCTCTCAAATAAATAAATCTTTTAATAAATAAATAAATACATAAGAAATAATCTTGCCAGTGGTTTATTGATAAATGCCAGCTTTTCTGAACAGCTTCGAGGGGCTTGAAAACATCTTATTCCCTCGAGCAAATTAAATATGCTCCTCCTAGATCACTCTTCTGCTCCTGTGCTTGGCGGAGCTCTTTTCCGATAGGTGGCCCAAGGGCACTGTTGAGCTCACCATCTGGGGTGGTTGGTTGCGAATCCTGACTGGGAAGGGCCAGCTACAGCGGTTGCTCCCGGATGGAAGAATTTGCTTTATAAGCTTGTCCTAATGTCAGTGGACAGGCCCATTTCTGTATTGTCATCCTGTTTTCACTGTTAATTCTCTTTGTCCAACACCATCTTACCCAGAGTTCTGGGTCTGCTCAGACCACTCACAGAGCTTCCCTGCTGTCCCTGTGTCACCCACCCCCATGGGAGGGGCCTTGAATCCCATCCCTTCTTTGGAAACAAGCGTGTCCAGGTGGACACTTGATCTGGGCCTGGCTGCTCCCAGCCTTTCTGGCTTCTCTCCCGACTTTGTCTTTGTGTCACGGAAAGGAGTCACAGTTTCCAGTTGTTCATCTTCAGCGTCTGCCCTGAGTTCAGATACCAGCTCTTCTGCCTGTGGGCTGGATGCTGACCATGGACATGTTATCTAATCTTCTGAGCCTTTGTTTCCCCACATAGAAAACTACAGAAGGTGCCAAATAAATGCTTGTGGGTTGAGAAGGAGATTTTGACATAGCATATGATTGAACCTAGTTCTGATTTTGCAGCATTTTCTGCTAAACCAGAGGTACTCAAACATACCAGTGGCTGCTTTTGGCTTTTGCCCAGTGGATGTTTACACGTGGCGTGGAGGGTCAGGTGGGGGAGGCAGTGGAGGTTTGGGGACTGGGAAGGTTGACGTGATTCTGAACAGAGGGCCAGGAGCTTTACAGGGGTCATCTTACTGGGGCATTGAGGGCGGGGATGGTCCCATTTTCTCGGTGAGGAAACAGGCACAGCAGGGCGAAGCCCGATTGCCTAGGTTTTGCTCCTTCTTACACATGCCTCGCATCTGGCACTGTTTTCCCTTCCCTCTGATTCTAGATGTCTCACATTCCATTCTCCTTTCCTCCTCCTATTCTCATGATCACTCTCAACCTTTGCCCTTTTTTTCTGCCCCCTACTGACTAGCCTCTCCCAGGCCCAAGCAAATTGTCTGGCATGACTCACGAGACTGAATGAGAATCCCAAACAGCACCTGTGCTGCCTCAAGCCGAGCAAGACTGTGATGCTTTAGTCCCCCGAGATAAATACTGGAGGCTTTTATCTGCCCGTTTGATGGCCAAGCCCCTCCTCCCCTCTACTGGGTGCATCTGTCTGGTTCTGAACCAGATACCTCAGGCACACCAGGGGCCTGGGCACCGCCCCCCTAGAGCTGCTGCCCCTCCTGCCCACGTCGCTGCCTGCTTGGCTCCTACAGGCATTTGGTCCAGTGACCCCTGTACCTTTAAAGGTCTTTCTTTTTCTTTTTTCTTTTTTTTCAACTGGTCCTTTGGATTTTTTTCTTCCTTGTCCCCAGACATTATTTTGGAAATGCAGTTGTGTTTCTGCTAATTGAAAAGGAAGTGGACGTTGCCCACTGACCCTTGTACTTAACGCTCAGGCTCTAGCCCAGTGGTATGTTTGGAAGGACTGTCCTCCCCTCAAAGTCGCTCGTGCCTTTTCCTCTCTCCGGAGCACAACCAATGGGATGAACAGGAGGTCAAAAGTCCTTTCCTCTATGTGACTTTGCTGCTCAATGTTGATCAGTGTTTGAGGTCGTATTGTTAGCAGTGTCTCTACGTCTGAGATTGTCTTTTTGCCACCTCTTTGTTGACATATAAAATGTATATTAAGTTGGCCCAGTGCTCATCAGTGTTGTATGTGGTTGTGTCCCTTCCTAGGAAGCAGGTCATGTTGGAACTCCAACCACTCCTGTCCCCCTCACGCTAAATGTGATGTCTGCCAGCTTGGGAGGAAAGCTGGGCAAACGCTTGTCTCAGCAGAAGTCGGTTATGTCAGTGCCGAACTTTTCTCCGGTCAGCTCTGTATTATATCCTTGTGAGACTTTAGTAGTTCCACCCCCACCTCACCACTTAGAGCCACTAAAGGTAGCCACTAAACTACCTTTAGTGGCTCAGCCACCCAGTAACATTTTTTAGTATTGGCCTGGCCCTTGTTGATTGGTTCCAGAACAGCCTCTGGCAGTTGGCTCTGTTAAACAGAGATGAAACCAGGATTTACTTCAACACCCTCAGGTCCTCAACTTTTCAGTGTTGCATTTGCCCCTCCCTCTGGCCATCGCTGGAGACTCTGCACTCCTCCCTGTGGGCACTCTGAGGAGATGTCTCCCTCATTTCCTGGGGGAGTAACCACAGGGCCCCAGAGAAAGAGCTCCCGTCAGCCTCACATGATGTTGGCTGCTACCTTTGTCTTTGAGGACATGCCAAGCTCTCAGTAAATAACAAAGTAAATGAACGAATCATACTAGGGAATACCTTTTTTTTTTCCTTGCCAAAATTAAATGTCACCAAAGCAGTAAAACAGACTTTCTTGTTCTATAAATTGATTGGAAGGTAGATTCTGGAATTCCAAAACTGTTCAGAGCAATGGCAGAGTCTTGAGGATAATAGTGGTAATAATGGGGAACTCTTAAAAGCACTTACTCTGTGTATTAGCTCGTGTAATTCTTAGAACCAATAAATGAGTGGGGAGGCACATTGGTTATCACCACTTTATGGATGAGGAAGCTGAGGCATAGGCCCTGGCCCCAGGTCAGCTAGTGAGTGTAAAGCTGGGATTTGAGCCCTTACCATCTGGTTCCAGGGACCATATTCTATTTTGTCTCTCCAAGTGTAGGGATATAGACAAGTACATGGCTTCATCTATGGCTTCTTTCCAGGCCTTCCATGTTAGACAAGTTCCGGTTTGTTTGGTACAAGTGTTATTAAGTTGAGGGGCCCAGCCTGGTGGTGAACACCGTTTGGCTTCCGGGGTGAAGTTGAGCGTAGTTGCAGTATGGCTTGTGAGGATGCATGTTCATTGGCTGGCTCACAATTGTGCCCCTGGGCCCTTTCCTGGTACATAGTAGGCACTCAGTGTATGCTGTTGTAAGGAGGATCCACATCCTCTGACCCATTCTGAAAAGTCAGGGAGGAAGAACACAAGAGGAGGCAGGCCTGTCCATACTCTGTTTCCTCAGAGAGCCGGGCTGGGGCCCTGGGCGAATGTCAAGGAGCAGGTTGTTGAGGGAGGTGGGGTTGCTCTCTCTCGGGGTCTGGCTTGCATCTTGGGCCTCAAGCATGCCGCATGGGAAGGACCTGTCTGCATGTCCCTGCCTCAACATGGGGATAGCTCTTTCTGCCCTGTTGGACTTGTACCTAGGCTGCCCAGACGCTGCCTGGTACCCGGTGGCTGCTCAGCATGCTGCCTGCTGTCTAACCAGCTGACCAAAGCACCTAGTCTACTCTGCTTTTGTCCCAGGGAAGCCTCAGTTGCTGAGGTAGTCAAAAAAAATGTTGTTAAGCCTAGTACAACTCTCATTAGGTTTGAAATGAGACTTCCGGAAGCTTGGCCTGCTTGTTCACATCTCAGCGTGGATGGTTGTCACATCCCCCGTCTCCATATCTAGGCGGCAGCTGGCTTGCTCCGGTGATGGGACAGAGTCCTCTGCTAACGAGGCCAAGGTTGTGGGTTTGATCCCTGGCCTCTGACTGCGGCCGGCCATCTGTCTTCACAAATGCATGTTATTGGATACGAGGCGAAGGGTGCGTGACAGAGGGAGAAGCTGGAGTCCATTCTGGGAAAAACAGCTCCCTGACAGCCGGCCAGAAGTGCCCTTTGGGACTGTGAACGATGTCTTTTCCTCCTCCCACTTTCCAGACCTGGATATCTGGTTTTGATTTCAGGCTTTTTCCAAATAGGTGATGCTAAGATTATAGAAATGAAGAGGCAGCAATTCTCAAGCCCGAGAACTGAGAGAAAGTGCCCTAGAGCAACATGGTTTATTTCCATTTTTTCTGGGGTTGTGTTGACAACGTCTCACATACTAGTGGGCTGTATCTTATGATGTCAGAAGTGTTGTCCCATTCGTAGTTGAGAAAATGCTTCTTAGCAAGGAGCTGGGGAAAGAGATTTCAGAATAAAGATGGCTCTAAGCCTTTGCTTTCTTTTGAGGGCACTCAGCTTCCTACGTGTCACTTGGGTGCCTGGTTGGCTCTGGGTAGCAGTTGGGACAAAGAGGGCTGTTGCTTCTAAGATGATCACAGTTTGGTGGGCCAATAGATGTAAATATGAATGAAAATCAGTGTGTTGAGTGCTCTCTGTGCCCAAAATGTGTGCATGCTTGTTGGGAGCACCCAGGAAACAGGAAGCTGGGGAAATAGCTCCCAATGGTGGCCTTTGATCTGGGCCTGGAAGGGTAACTAAGAGTTCCGAGGCCACTTCTGACAGAGGGGCATATGTAAAGGCACATGGGCAGGAAAGCTGCCCAGAAATGTCTGGACGCTTTCTAAAGAGGTCTTCAAAAATCTTTCTTATCCATGCAGTCCTCTGAAAGCTGTCAGGCTAGGCATGCCCAGCTGTGTCACTCGGTCCAGACATGTGTGTCAGTGCTGCCACAGACACCCATGCTGCAAGGCCACCAACGGCGTATGGGACATATTCTGTTTAAGAGGGTGCTTTCTTGGGCTGCCTGCCAATCCAGTGCAGTAAGAAAAAAGGGGACAAGGAACAGGAAGAAAATGCATCCCCCCTTGTGGTCTTGGTGTCTCCTACTCACAATCGATCTGAAATTCATTCAAAAAGTACTTACTGAGCACTTGCTGTATGCCAGGCTCTGTTTGAGGGGTTTGGGGTATGTCAACGAGCAAACATGGTGTCTGCGTTCTTATGGGGGATGTGGAGGCCTCTCGACTCCCTGAGGTTGGATGGTGTCCCTTGCTCACCAGTGTGTCCCCAGGGATGGATGATGTTCCTTGCTCACCAGTGTGTCCCCAGGGATGAGCCTGGAACCCAATGTACAATAGTACTTAGTCACTGTTGACATGACCTGCTGCTTAAGAGCTTCAGGGGTGCCACTTGGTAAGAAAGGACCTGGGAAGAGCCACGATTTCTAGTCGCTGAGAGATCTATGAGTGTCGACTTGTTCTGTAGTTGATCACAGAGAAGGACAAAAATACCTTGTCCTTACTATCCAGGAGTTTGACTAAACAGCATAAAAAAGTATTCTATTTGCCCCAGAACTTTGAGTTTGCATGACAGTGACAGTTGATATGGAATTGAAGTGCTTTGGTGGCCTGAGCCACACTCCAAGGTCAGAAAATAATTTGGAAGCCTGTGTTAAGGGGAAGAGTTGTCTCTCCTCCACTTAGTCCCAAGAAATGAAAGGAGAAATAACAACAACAAAAAAAGTGTATTGAGCTTGCTGTTGAGTGGCCGCCCATCACGAGGTGAAATGTTTCTCAAAGTCTCCGAGTTTCTCCCAGCCCTGGTTTTCCATTTTGGTTTTGATTTTAGAGGCCTGACTTCCTTCCCCAGAGAGCTCCCCCTTGGTTTGGTGGCATAGAGGCACAGCCAACAGGGCAGGCGCTGCCATGGGCTTGTACATGAGCGTGCAGATTTCAGAGACCAGCTTACTGAAGTGCTGCCATGGGGCCCACGGGGTCAAGAGGGAAGCCAAGCACTAGCGAGTCCACCCTCCCCCCCCCCCCCCCCCCCCCCCCCGTGTCCTCAGGGCCAGTAGATGAGACCTGGAAGGAAGGAGGAGGATGATGAAACCAGGTAGAAAAAGGAGGTGGGAAAAAAATGCAAGTAGGTCACCAGGAGGAGCGTGTGTCCCTGTGAAAAGTGGGTGGGCTTTCTTGTCAGGACAGGGCAACGGGTTACCAGGGTTTGAATGCGAGCAAGGTGGTGGGAGTGGCCCAGGGTCCCCCTGCAGGGTCGGGGACAGACAGTGCTGTTGGCAAGTGCAAGCAGGGTCGTGGTTGCTCATGGACTGGACAGGCAGCTGGTGCTCAAGGGACGTGCAGGCCCTTTCTCCCTGGTAATAGCTGAGCTGCTGGGAACTGTTCCACGTGGAGGGAAACGCACTCGGCTCGGGAAGCTTACCCAAGCAGGATGCGGGAGGTGAACCCCAAGTTCTGACAGCTTGCCAAAGTGCCCGCTGCTCAGAAGCTGGCAGGAACACTCGTTTTGAGAATAGTTTGCCGTAATGAATTCTGACATCATCGCGCTCTCAGTCAAGGATGTTGAAATGGAATAAATGACCTAATGCGAAGGTCTATGGAAACCCTCAGGACCAGGGAAAGTCCTTGGCTCCCTTGTCTTCATTTTTGAGTGGAGTTTTTAAGCGACAGTTCATTCTGGATATGTAATGAGCTCAACATTTAAAGAATAAACTAATAGTTCAGAGACATGAAAGCAATCATGTGGCTTTTATTTCCCTCAAAATAGGAGTCTTTCATAGCACTTTGAATATAATTCTTTTAAGTTAATTTACCCTTCTTGTTCCTTTCTATCACCATTATCCATCTAGCTTAAAAAAAAACAACAACAAAAAAAACAAACAAAAAACTTTTCCCCCGGCTGTCATAGTGGAAATGATTGGTTGAATAAAATTATAAGATTAAACAAAATGTTTGAATGGTGCAGGAGTCGCCGCTGAGAATGAGACACTTTTGCATTTGGGAAACTTTCTTCCTCTTCTGATATTTAAAATCCTTCCCCTCCTTCCTTGCTGTCAGACCCATCCGTGGTTGTCCTTGAGGGGGCCTGCATTCGTTTGCTGAGTGGGGTGTCAGGTCTTTGGGGGGTTACTGTGGATTCTTTGTTTACAAGCAGGACCTCCCCGAGCCGGAGGGAGAATTTGATTCCGAATCCTAGGCTCTCTCCAGAAATAATCGGGGAACAGTTGAAAGAAACTATATTTGCTTGACGGCCAGGCTACCTGCGTTGGGAGTAGGCCCCCAGAGGCAGCCCCCCCACGTCCCGGGCACTTCCCCCAGGCCTCCAGCAGGGGGCGTCGGGCCCGCGCGGGAGAATCCAATCTCTCCAGCCACCCTCCCTCCTTCAAGGCAGCGGTCCCGGGGCAGTACCTCGGTCACCAGACTGCTTCGCCTGCGCCGTCGGATTTTCTTTCCAATTTTGAGCCACTTCCTGGGAGTATCTCATCAGCCGTGATCACCGGGACGTGTAAAATTTGCATTATGTATATATGAAGTAATTTGCATATATATGATAAGGACCGCAGGCCTGAGCTCTCCTCTTGGTATTTTTGTTCTTTCCTTCCAGAGCGTCACCTCCTCTGTCTTACAGCTGATATTTCTTTTGCCCAGGAAGCTGATAGAATCTAATAGAAAGCTTCCAGCTCACTCTCTCACTGGGTTCGTGAAGCTGAGCAAGCCATTTCGCTTCTGTGTCGCAGTGGACTAGATTGGGTTGTCTTGCGGCTAGCTAGAAAATTCTGTGCTTCTCTAACTAGATAAGTATCTCATTCTGTCGGGAAGGCGAAGAGAGACAGTCCCAATGCCCAGTGCCTATCTTGGAGGGTGCCCTGGCTTATCGTATATAGATTCGATGCTGCCTTTTCAGAGCTCCTTGCCACCCTGGGAAAACAGCCCTGTGAACATGGGTCTCCAATTATGTCCCCTCAGCCCCACCCTTATGACACACAGTCCAACTGCTCTCCCTTGTGCACGCGGTAGGAGCTTAGTCTGAGGTTCTGGGGCAAAAAATTCAAACGCTGTGTCCATGCGCATCCCTGGTTAGTTATAGCTGTTTGCTTCCCCCTGTTACTTAAGAGCACTGAGCTTCAGTCCAAAGCAAATGTACTTTGTTGCCTGTGAACACGGATCCCATAAAAACAAACGAAGGGGAAAGCAGACTAGATTGCATATCCTGGGGCCCATTACCTGATTTTCATTCATGTCTCTGTTAGAGTTCCTTCAGCACTGCTTGGAGTCCTGAGCACTAGCGTCTCTTTTTTATGCCACCCTGAAGCTTCTGATCTGATACCATCTGATATGTGTGGGTGATAGGAATCCGGGAGTTTATGTACTCATGCCAATAAACTATTATCTTAAAGTTCCGGGGATGCTGTTCTTGTGAATGAGAGTCCTAGGATGATGGGTAGGTATAAGATACAAATTAATAGCCCTTGTGAAGGCCTGCAGCATGCAGAGCCCATATTCAATTTGATTAAATAGCTTTGCACGATTTAAAATGTCATCCAAGAAGAGAGCCAAATACCTAGAGCATCTGCCACAGCCCGCAGAGGCTGGCTGACAGGTCTGCACCGGCTGACCCGTTCTGCGGCTTTTTGGAAAGATGAGATGTGTCCTAATGAGCAAGTTATAAATATCACCGAGTTATGTCATAGGTGGTGGAGCGCTCAATGTAAAGGGCCTGGCTAGGAAGCGTTCTTGGCTGAACAGGCTGGGCACGGCTTTCAGGGAGGACAAGTGGGGGCCTGGATATAGTGACCAGAATGTCGCTATAGAATGATCTGTTCTTTAGTGCAATGTGTCACCAAACGTGACCCGGTGAGGTGTGGGTGGTGAGATGAGATGTGTTCTGATCCTCGTGGGGAAGCTCAGTGTTCTAGTTTTCATGCATTCGCTCTCTCTCAGAAGGGGCCTTTGACCATTTGCTTCTTGTTGATGCAGATTTGGGAGGAAGAGGGTCAGCTCGGTGGCTTTTGGAGACAGTGACTCATGTTTCGAAGATGCAGAGTGATTGCTTGGTAGAGCCCCTCAGTTTTCATACCTGTTCTCTTTGTCCTCCCCATAAAGATGGCGAGTTATAGGAACCCTATACCACACCGCATTTGGTGCCATGTCGCTATTCCTATAACCCTCTTGCCACCCACCTTTTAAGTGAAAAGAGATTTAGCATCATCAGGAAAGGAGGAAAACTATGGAACCATTGTGAGGTCTAAGATAAACTTTTCAAGATATTTTCCATATTTTTTCTTCCTTCCTTCCACTCATTCATTCATTCTTTTTTTTTTTTTTTCCTTTTTGCCTCAGAACTGATTTTTTTTTTCTCTCTGAGAAAATTTGATTGTGGGAGCACAAAAGACCAGGCCAAATTTTTCAGAGTCGAACAAAGATGGACAGGCATATGCAGACTAATTGTTTGCTTAAAATCTAGCCAACAGCTTTTATGTAGACAAAATGCATTGAAATATGTGTATAAAATATTTAATATTAATGCACGCCAGATGGAAACCCTGTCAAATTCTGTGTGCACGCAGGAACTTGACAAGAGGCGTCGGGAGATTTAGAGAGATCCTCAGAGCAGTAGAAACGAGAACAACTCAAAACCTGCGAATGGTGAGTGCGATGGGTGATTTGATTGAGGCCAGAAGGGCACCTCGGGTGTTATCTCCCCACTTCCTCTCCCTGCCCGTCCCCTCCCCTCCATATATATATATATATATATATATATATATATATATATACACACACACACACATACTTTAGTGAGATGTAATTTCCACATCACACAGTTCACCCATTTAAAGTCAGCTGATCTTAGTGTACTCACAAGAGTGTTTAGCCATCACTAATATTTAATTTCAGGACATTCTCACCCCCAAAGAACCCCTGTGCCTATCAGCCGTCAACCCGCATCCTCTCTTTTCCCCGCTAGCCTCTGGCAACCACTGTTTTATTTTTTGCTTTTATGGATTTGCCTGTTTTGTAAATTTCATGTTAATGGAATTACATACTAGGTGGTCTTCTTTGTGACTGGCCTGCTTTACGTAGCATGGTATCTCAGGGTTCAGCCATGCTGTAGCATGGATCTGCACTTCGCTCCTTTTTGTGACCAAGTACTACTCCACTGCGTGGATATAAGACATTCTGTGTGTCTGTTCATCTGTTGATGGATATTTGGATTGTTTCCCTGTGTTGACTGTTATGGGTAATCCCTCTGTGGACATTCTTACACAACTTTTTAGGTGGACATGGGTGTGTTCAGGTGCCTAGGAGTGGAATTGCTGGATCCCATAGTGACTCCACGTTTAACATTTGGAGCAATTGCCAGACAATTTTCCAAAGCAGCTACACCATTTTATATTCCCAGCAGCCGTTGTGAGGGCTCCGATTTCTCCGTATCCTTGACAGCACTTGTTATTGTCTTTTTTAGTCGTGGGCATCCTAGTATGTATGAAGTGCTGTCTCATTGTGGTTTTTAATTTACATTTCCCTGATGGCTAGTGACATTGAGCATCTTTTTGTGTACTTTGGTAGTGCTACTTCCTGAAATAGAACAAGTGCATCCTGTAAGGCAGGGAGAATATAAGCCTTGCCTGATGCCATTGTGGTCAAGGCGTTGGTTGTATGTTAATGATTTCATACCAAAACCCAGCCTGAGCAAAGCAGATTGGATCCTGAAGAGTACCTGGTTGTTCGACTAATTGCATTGGTGCTAAAACTTTGAGGAGAAATATAAAAGCTAGTTAAATAAACTTGTTCATCAGCATCAAATCAGCAATTTGACTGTCTTGTTGGCATAAGTTCTCTCTCTTCCTTTGAATCCTTAAACTTTCCTGCCTGGGAGGATTATTAATGATACCTCCATATCTGGGTGAAGGCCTGGTGTTTACCAGAGACTAAGCAAATACCCCTTTCACAACTGACATAACAACCCCATACAAGATTCCACTCTTGTCTTATTACAGTGTACCACTGTCCTCCCATTGTCACAACCCCTTAAAATATACGGGAGCATTTTCAGTTGGGCAAGGCTCAGTGACTCCTGTCATGGGAAGTGAGGCTGTATCTTTATTTTGGTGTCTCCAGGGTTTTAGGATGCAGATATCCAACTTGTGGACCCAGATGGCTAAGCAGTAGGCTTTCCTAGAATTAGGGGTGAGACAAGATGAGCAACTTTATACATGCCCCCGCCACCAAGACCTCACTTGGTCTTTGGTATTTATTTATATATTGATGTGATTTTGGGGGTGCCTTAAGAGGTTCAACCCAGATACTTCAATTTATAGAGTTCTTTAAGGAAAAAAAAAACCCTTAAAAAATATGGATAAAAATTGTTGACAAGTGTCTTTTCTCTCAAATTGACCTACTCCCAACATTTCATAAAGCTTCTTGCCTGGTCAGCATGAACAGTTTCTTTTAAGATTTAGAAGCACAATAAAGTAACTGGTTGTATTGGCAAGTGTTCTTATAATTGTTTTAAAAGCTGATTAAAAAACCAATCTTCCAAAATTGCTTAAGTATGGAGCATTTGTTCATATTGTTGTCTCAAAAGCATATATATTTTATGAAGGAGATTGATGGTTTCTCCCCCACTAGAACGTGTGAGTACATCCGAATACGCTGTAGGCATATGCCAGCTGCTCACGTCAACGTTATTCCTCACAGAATTCGAGAATATCTTCCATGATTGCCTGAGGTTTATGATATTCAAATCAATGTACTTTAACTTCTAAAAATCCTATGAGGTGGGATTCTGAATAAAGACACGTCAGGAGCGGAGAGAGGTTTCTTCAAGCATTTTTTTCTTTTTTTGAGAAGAGTGAAGAGACTTCTAGAGAAGTCTGGGTAGACCAGAGCTGCCCCTAGGCATTTTCAGCTGTAAACTGTTTAGTGGTGACATGTGGGGGGGTCACTTTTGCTCTGTGTTGGACTTGAGGTGCAAGTAGGTATTTAGCTTTTGGCCTTGGCTAATGAGCCTCAAGTAACAAGGTCGAACTGCTTCCAGTTCCTCGAGTGCTTAACCAGTGGCGTGCATCAGAATTATCTGAGGAACTGTGAACAAATGCTCATCCCGGTCCCTGACCTCAGAAATGCCAAGGAAGTAGGTTTGGGACAGTACCCGAAAACCTTAGTTTCTCATTTCCATGAGGCATTCTTTGCCTTCCCTATTGAGAAGTACTTTGTGGGTCTTATTTACTGGTTTCTTGGTCTACAGTGGCCATCTTCAAAGCTTGTCCAGTTAATGCAGCTCGTAACTATATGATTCCTTAAAATTAGCTGATTTTGCAAATTTATGACACTCCTGTGAGATGGGAAAGTTGCTTTGTAAACTCCATCTGGGGTGCAACCATAGCCGAGAAGGATTTACAAATACATTTACAGCAACCCTGTTCTTAGATAAATACTTCGAAGAACTGAAAGCAGGTGTTCCAACAGAGACTTGCACGTGAATGTTCGTAGCAGCACTGTTTATGCTAGCCAGAAACTAGAAACCATCTGAATTCTATCAGTTGATGACTAGATAAACAAAATGTGGTATGTCCACACAACAGAGTATTATTCAGCCACAAAAAGGAATGTGGCACTGACCCAGGCTACAGCATGAGTGATCCTTGAAAATGATGCTGAGTGAAAAAGCCAGACCCAAAAGGCCCCATGTTACATGACTCCATTTACATGATATGTCCCCAGCAGGCAGATCTCCTCAAAGCAGGCTTATTATTCCTGGAGGCTGGGAGGAGGGAATGGGAAGTAACCACTACAAGGGTGCAGGGTTGCCTCTGGAAGTGATATTCTGGAACCAGAGAGGTGATGGTTGCATAGCACTGTAAATGGACTAAGCACCATTAGCTCAGACACTAAAATGGTTAAAATGGTGAGTTTTAATGTTACATGATTTTTGCCACAATTAAAAAAATACATACAAAATGAATTTTTTTTAAAGATTTTATTTGTTTATTCATGAGAGACGCACGGGGGCGGGGGTGTGGGGGGGGCAGAGACCTAGTCAGAGGGAGAAGCAGGCTCCATGCAGGAAGCCCAATGCAGGACTCGATCCTGGGACTCCAGCATCATGCCCTAAGCCAAAGGCAAATGCTCAACCTCTGAGCCACCCAGGCATCCTCAAAACGGATTTAATGACCAAGTTTATACATAAAAGTTTGGCTTCTTTCTTTCTGGCTCCCTTCCTTTCCTTTCTTTCCTTCTGACTTTATTTGATAGCTACCAACAATTTATAAGCATTTCACTGCAAGTAAATGAAACCCAAGTATAGAAAAGTAAAAGGTCTGATCGATAATTGGTGATCTGCTGATCATTTCTCATATTTATCTCCCGTTCTGAACTTCCGTTTGACCTGTCAGTGCACACAAGCAGACATCTTTCCTGATCGTCAGTGCAGTGGTGAAGTGATACATTTAAAATATGCAATCACATCTAAACCTCATTTTCAGAGTCTCTCTGGAAGGTTAGTACTTGGAGGTAAAGTGAGATCTAGCACAAGCTATCTTGTAGTGGACAAGCAAACTGTGGAGGGCAGAGATTTTTATAACTTTAGAATCCCTCCATGGCAGGTATATCCAGAAAATGAAGTTCCTTGTTCACTTTTTTTTCCTTTGACTTTTTTTTTTCTCCACTATGGTGAGTGGAGGCTATTTTTGCCAGTCGATGCTTCCAGCAGAAGTCATTAGCTTATATGACTGCAGAGAGATCGAAATGAAACTGTAATGGAGGGCTTAAGAAAACAGTTCAGGAACTGTTTAGGTCCTGAAAATTGTGTTCTTATGAGATCTTTACAGATGGCTCAGTTGGGGATGATAGGAATGCATTTAATTTCTCATTTTTATAGACATTAAAGCCAGTGGGTCTTGCTTGGGAATAATCAAGAAAATTTGCCTTTACCCAGTGGTTATCAGAAGCCACTAAGCTAGTGATTTGGTTGCACTTAAGTTTCCTTGTGGTGTTTTAGGAGATTTCACATGGATGAAAACCCAGCAAAGTTTCTTCTGGAACATATTTATTTAAAAGTCTCACTCTCAGGGAAGATAAGCATTCTTTGCCTGCATGTTTCCAAAGAAAGTGAAAACTTTGTGGAAAAACTCGATGGTTGAAGTTTTATTTTGCCACCTTTGGCTGATTGTGGGGTAGCATGGACCACCCCCTACCCCTACCCCCCGAGGTGCCCTGCTTCTGTTTTCAGGGGGATTTTGTGGGGGTTTTTTGTTTTTATTCTTCCTCTTCTTTACCGGTGGAAGATTACAAGGTAAGTGAACTGATACGCATCAGCTAACAAAATATTTCTTAGTAGTTGCCACATCCCCCCTCCTCCCATTCATCATCCAGCGTCCTGTTCTACTATAGAGTTTGAAGAGCATAGTAATCTGGGTCTTACTTATGATGACAAGACCCGGATATGGTCTGGGTTTTCACAGCGAAGAAAAAGAGATGCCTGACCAGCTTTGAAAAGAGGTCTTTCTTGATCAGTCGCCACACTCGCCACCTTGCTTTCTCTTTTGCATAGGCCAGCAGTATAGCCTCTGGGCTGGGAGGCCCAGGGTGTAACTGGAGCAGACATTCAGGTGCTGAGTCCCAGAATGGGGCCACTGTGGTAGACTGGCCCTTGGCACTTCAAAGAGGGAAGGCATTCCAAAAATCTGTCCTGGATACCATCTTATCAGCAATGAAGAGATTTTTTCCCCCAAGAATGACATCATCTAGGTTGAGCACCGGCTTTTTCCCAAGTTTGGGTTTTAGCAGGGATCTGTTGGGAGGTGACAAAAAATATTTGCAGTTCACCTATTATAAGAACTTTCGGGAAGGAGCTTAACTAAAGTTTCTGTAGCTTCAGGCATAAAACCCGTTGAGCGCTTTAGAGTGCCACAGAGGTAGGGTGGCATGTGAAGGGTATAGGCTTGTCTTTTAAATGGTCCAAATACCTTAGTGTATTTTCTTTCCTTTTCTTTTTTGCCATCAACTGATACAATTTTCATCAGAGAAGTAAAAACGTTTAGCCATGAGTCCTGGAATAGTGCCTTGCATAAAGCAATGACTGAAAAGTATTTACTGAATGAGTGAATGAGTGAATGAATGATACAAAATAGATTCATAGCTGTGCCTTTGCTCTTTTGTGTTCCCAGACAATAGCCAGGCAATTGGCAGAGATCTTGTTGCGGGGTATGTGTGAACAGAGCTACTGGAACCCTCTGGAGGATCCGCCCTGCCAGTCACCTCTGGATGATCCTCTCCGGAAAGGAGCAAACACAAAAACCTACACCCTCACTCGGAAAGCTCGAGTCTACTCAGGAGAGAAGTATGACAGTTGGTGTCCTCACTTGTGGGTTGGGGGATGGGAGGGAAGCTTTGGGAAAACTCAAAGATGAGTAGATGTTCAAGGGCAGATTCTTCTGCTGAAAGAGGAACAAAACAGACAGGTCTCATTTGCCAGTTTGATGGACGTACCTCATTATTTTTCATAACATCTGTGAATATCTCTGCACCAGTGGGCACATTGTAAGTAGGAAAGTTTCTCTCATCTTAGTGCTTGGCTACCATTCTCAGCCATCACCATTGGTCTTTGGGATTCTCATTCTGTTTGTTATAAGAACCCCAGCATTACCCAGCAATCATTGACAATGCTGTTTATAAGTTGGACTTAACCTTCTTTTTTTCATCGAGTCATTGATCCTTTTGTTTAAAAATTAGTTTTCAACTGAATTAGCCATAAGAAGAAGGAAGATTAAATAATTTGTGATTGGAAGATGATGTCTTTTTAGAACTTCTTAATTTTTTTAAGTTTTAAATCTAAGACTTGACCAACCTGGAGGAAGGTGAGCTAGGGAACCACTAGATCCTCAGCATGGGCCTTCCCCAGGTTGGGAGCACTGGGGGATGGCAGGCAGAGACTGTGAGGAGAGCCAGGAGACCAGAGATTATTGACTCACTCTTGATTCCTCATCTTCGAGCCTCACTCTCATATCTTTGCCAGTTCCTGCAAGGACGAGGCATGATGGCTCTTCAGAATCTCTCCGTGGGGGGAAGGAGGCATGTATGAATAAATATGGAAACTTCCCTTGATGGTTGTCAAATTGGAAAAATGGGAGAGAGACTGCAGGCTGCTGTTTCTGGGGCCCCAGAGCAAGTGCTGTTAGATCTGCAGGGAGGGGTGTTGGTGACTAGATGCTGACTGGTTATGTGACTTCTGTAAATGATTGTCCCATTTTCCAAGGGGGCAGCACTTCTCCAGCAGGCAGGCTCCTCTTAATCCCCTTATGTTGACCCTAGCATTTCTCTCCCTCGTCCTCCTCTTGTTCAGACCCCATTTCTCCTATGGATTCAGACAAATGAGCATATTCTTAACTTTTTCCCTAGACTTATTTTAGTTTGTGTTTAATCCGCCTTTTAACTTAATCCCCCTTTTTTATGGCCTTGTTGACGATGAGTTTGCTGAATTCACAGCCTGTGTTTACTTCTTAGTCCTTATCTGGATTCACAGAACATCTGTTCTAGCACGTCCTGAACTCTCACTTTAAAAATGCTGACCCCTCATTATGAACCATTTAGTAGCAGGTTTGGGGCTCATTTTTAAAGTGAAATTTAAATCCTAAAAATAGGCCTGAGATTTGTTTTTTTCCACCTGCTTTCTATGCTGCTTAATAGACAGGTATATAAAGTGCCAGGTATATTGAGAAACTCAGCTCTTGTTCCCTTCCCTAATCAAGCTGGACATGTGGGTAGAGCTCTGTGTCTCTTTGGGTGTTATTCCAATGTGGCCTTACCTCTTGAAGGCAGAAAAGCTCATAATGTTGGCCACTTCTCCTTTATCTGGTGAACCACTGAGACTTTGTCACTCTTCTGACATCAACTTTCTCCTGTCCAAGGAGAATTATGGAGGCAATATGCAGATCTAGAAAGTGCAGTTACTAGTTAAAGGGAGATTCCCATAACAGGACTGGGTGCTGAGTCACAATTTCATTCCACACAGATGCAATCATTTTTTTTTTTTAACCATGTTATTGAGCTATGATTCACCTGCTATACAATTCACTCATTTAAAGTATACAGTTCAGGGGGCACCTGGCTGGCTCAGTCAAAAGCATGTGCCTCAATCATGGGGTCATGAGTTCAAGCCCCCATGGGATGTAGAGATCATGTAAATAAATTAAAAAACCTAAAAAAAAAAAAAAAATACAGTTCAGGGGCTTAGTTGTGCTTCCATCACCATAACCAACTTTAGAACATTTTTATAACCCTGGAAAGAAATCTAGCATCCCTGAGCTGTCACCCCCCCCCCCCCATCTGCCAATCCCTTGCATTTTCATATGAATTTTAGTATCAGTTTGTCCATTTCTGGAAGAAAAAAGAAAGAAAGAAAAGGCAGCTAGGATTTTGATAGGAATTGCATTGAATCTATAGATCAATTTGGAGGAGTATTGCCATCTTAACAATATTAACTCTTCTGATCCATGAATATGGGATGCCTTTTCATTTGTTTAGATATAATTTCGTTTCTTCCAACAATTATTTGTTGTTTTCAGGATATAAGTTTTGCACTTACTTTGTGAAACTTACTGTGTTTTATGCTATTCTTTGGATGCTATCATAAGTGGAATTATTTTCTTAATTTCATTTTTAGTTTGTTCATTGCAAGTATAGAGAAATACAATTGATTTTCTATATTGATCTTGTATACTGCAGTCTTGCTGAATTTGTTCATTAGTTCAAATAGTGTTTTAGATTCCTTAGGATTTCCTACAAGATCAAGCCCCCCAAGTCATCTGTAAATAAGTATAGTCTTACTTTTTCTCTTCTAACCTAGATGCCTTTTATTTCATTTTCTTCCCTAATTGCTTTGGCTAGAACCTCCAGCACAATGTTGAATAGAAGTGGCAAGCATAGTGGATATCCTTGATACCACTTGATACCTGATGTTACGAGGGGGAAAAGTGTCCAGTCTTTCACCATTAAGTGTGAAATTAGCTATGGGTTTTCATAAATACCTTTTATCAGGTTGAGAACATTCCTTTCTATCACTATTTTGTTGAATTCTTTTTATCTTGAGAGGGTATTTAATTCTGTCAAATGCTTTTTCTGCATCTATCAATAATCATGTACATTTTGTCCTTTATCCTGTTGATTTAATGTATTACATTAATTGATTTTCAGAAGTTAAGCCAACTTTTGTCAAATTTCATTGATCTTTTTGAAGAACCAACTTTTGGTTTTGTTCATTTTTTTAATTCACTATTTCCTTAATTTCCCCATTGATCCTTATTCTTTCTGTTATCACCATCAGTTTTTAGCTTTCTCGTTTTGTGAGTTCACAATGATACTTCTAGTTTTTTAGTAAAGACAGAAAGCGTGCTGGGATTATACTAGTCTTGGGGCTCCCTGATGACCAGGACTATCTGATTAGTCAACTCTATGGCAAAAAGGATGTTATCACCAGTTCAATTATATGGCTTGGCAGGTGAAAAAGGGAATCCATGATGAGAGTGAAACCCCATCTTGGCCAGTAGTCCCAAACACTTTCCCCTCCTCGGTCTCTTATGAGAAATACAAGCACACAGTAGACTTTAGAAAGCACAGAGCCTTCCAGCTCCAGCAGATCACAAGGACCATTCAGAATAGCTGGTCATAATGGAATATAACAGAAAAACGAACTCTGTCAGAAAACTCCACTCCTTCTCATTGTATTCTGGAGCTGAAGTGGAAACAGGATGCTCATTCTCTCCCCATCTTGAACTTTGAAAGGAAATCAAATATTGACAATCCTAGATAGGAAAGAGAGAAGGAGTCACATGCCGTGGGCCTCTTTACTTCCTTCCTTCTAGGTCTTTCTGTGAAGAATTCTTTGACCTTTGCATGTGTATGTATATATATATATATATGTACATATATATATATACATATATATATATATATATTTATTTGAGAGAGAGAGAAAGGAGAGGGTCAGAGGGAGAGAATCTCAAGCAGACTCCATGCTGAGCACAGAGCCAGGCTTGGGGCTCAATCTCAAGACCCTGAGATCATGACATGACCAGAAACAAGAGTCAGACAGTTAACTAACTGTGCCACTGAGGGGCCCCTGCTTATTTATTTTTTAGGTAAGCTTTTTATTGACACATAGCACATATTGAGAGAAATACACAAACCAAAAGTGTAACACTTAATGAGTTTTTACCGAGTGAACACATTCATGTAATTGGTACCTTGATCAAGAAATAAACACTGTTCAGTGGACTTGATCTGAATGAAAGACCCTCATGTCCTGAGGGGGTGTTGACCTGTATGGAATTTTGTGCCTGAGTGATCCTCAGATTGGGTTAGCTGATCCCTCATAATCAACAGGTACTCCTAATGACTGATTTAAGTCCTTTTCCTTTCTGGGAACCCTTATCCTTCCACACAAACCTAGACTGATGTACTCTCTGCCTCTGCATGTTTCACAGGGTGACCTGGGGGTGGGGCAGAGCTGCAGCCATTGTTGGCTTTGGTTCTTCTTTTTTATTTTTCTTAAAAATTTTATTTATTTACTCATGAGACACACAGAGAGAGAGGCAGAGACACAGGCAGAGGGAGAAGCAGGCTCCATGCAGGAAGACCGACGCGGGACTCGATCCTGGGTCTCCAGGATCACACCCTGGACTGAAGGTGACGCTAAACCACTGAGCCACCTGGGCTGCCCTGTTGGCTTTGATTCTTTAGTTCTTGTCCATCGGCTGTGGTTCAGAGACTGTAGATCTCTGGGAATTCTCTAGTGGTATCACACCCAGACAAGGCATAGTAAAACTGGAAAGGCAAGGGTACCTAGGCAAAGGCTTAGCTGATTGAGCGTCCAGCTCTTGATTTCAGCTCAGGTCGTGATCTCACGGGTCATGGGATCGAGCTCCTGCATTGGGGCTCCACACTTGGGGAGCATCTGCTGGAGATTCTTTCTCTCTCTCTGCTTCTTCCCCTTTCCCCAATCCTGCTCTCTCTCTCTCTCAAAATAAATAAATCTTTAAGAACCTGAAGAGACCATTGCTGGGCCTTAGGGTTGCTGTTGTCACTTACACATAACTTGCTTGTGAGTTGGAGGTGTTTGGGGCCCTCCTTGGATCTAACTAGAGTCTGCACTGATGTCTGGATGGTACCATTGACTTCCAGACATCCAACTTGATATTGGCTGTGTAATAGCTAATGATGACAGAAAAATAACCTGCAGTTGGATAAAATTGGATTAATTTCTTTTGTAGGATTGTTTCTACCATGTACAGTGACATCTTTCATCCAGCTGGGAAAATTTTAAGAAAGGGGGGTTATCTGGCAGCCTGGGCAAGGTCATGATCACTGTTTATATTTGAAGATTCTTGCCCTTGTTCCCATTGTATAGAGTCAGACAATGAATCAGTTCATCCAAAATAAGAAAACAAGCAACTTGCCTAAAGGCCAGCCCATGAGTTAGTCGGGTGGCTGGGCTGAGAATGTAGCGATTCCATCTTATTTGGTGTGCTGTGGATCTAGGACCCCAGTTTTTCCACTTCACAGGGTTAAGGCCTGGGTACCCCAAGATCTTCCCTGAGGCTCTTGGGCCCCTAGAGGAGATTGTTGCAAAAGAAAAACAGTTTTGGCCCCCCCACCACCCTGAGCTCCTTCAATGGAAAACAGGGGAGGAATAGCCAGAAGTGGGTCTGGAGAATCCACGAGCATTGGAAGGGGGCACTCTGGGGTTTAGTTTTTCAGCATGTCTCTTAAAACTACCCTTCCTACCCCTCCGACCCCTCACTTCTTTCTGCCAGCTCTGAGAGCTTGCAGTGCTTGAGAATACCCATCTCACCTGCCTCAAAAGGAAGGGTAGAGGAAGTGGAATTACAATCAGTTAATGTGCTACTTGTTAGCAGCTCTGGTAAAAATAACACAACTTAGCATTTAAGCAGGCTAGATGGCTCAGATGGAATTTGGGGATTATCCATGGACTGAATTGGCTGGTGTTAAGTCACAATTAGCATGGGCTCTCTCTTCTCTTCAATTAGTCTGGACAATGCAGAACTAGCTACCCATGAAAAAAAAAAGGTTAATGTTACTGCTTTATTTGTAAGGTCCCAATTGTATGTAAGCAAAGGCCAGAATATCAGGAAATGATTGCTGAGTGGACCCTCCCCCCAACACACACACATTCACACGAGAGTACTCTTTACTGAAAGGCTGTAGACTCTATTTCTGAATTTAAGGGGAAAGAAGAGTTCCGTCTTTGAAAAACCTAGCTCCTCTCAAGCTGTCTGTTTAAAGAAGTTCACTGCAAATCCTAGAATCTTGCTCCTCATTTCTAGGTCAGCCTTTTCATCAAATTGCAGCCCTGCAAGAGCAATGGGAACCGTTCCACAGGTGGTTTCCTTACCTCTAGTGACGTCAGAGTTGTAAAAAGAGAACCAGGCCCTGTGCTTTTTCTGTCTTTCTCTTCACGGTCCTTTGATGCCATACAAAGTTGCCAGCACTTCAAAGAGACCAAGTATTTATGATGCTGTGGATGATATGGAAGCCTTTTTTTTTTGCCATTTTGAGGTGGGGGCAAATCATCCCATCTCTTAAATTAAATGATTGTGATGTCACTGCTGGGAAGATGTAAGTTTGGTCTTTACTTAATAATCTCCAAAATATCCAGGAGTTTGTTTTTGTTTTTTTTTAACCAAGATCATTTTTATTGCACTCTTCTTCCATTCCATGAAAAAAAGAATCAAGTTTGGCTCAAATGGTGATAACACTCTGAATTCTACTCAAAGGATTCAAGAGCTTTTAGAACAGGAAAAAATGCTGCAAGTCTCTAAAAATGTTCAAAGCACACACACACAAAAAAAATAGGCTATACAGGATGGAGATTGGGGTTATGTTTGACTTTTTTTTTTTTTTTTTTTTGTTCTCTAATCTTGAGCAACATTGAGCTTAAAAGCTTTTTCTTTTAATCCCAGATGTTAGAGCTCGGCCAACTTCAGTAAAATAGATTAATAAGACAGCTAGCTCTTGCATACCACCCTATAATAGAACATGTGTGTTTAATTAAGGTGGCTTGCCAAGTTCTTACAGTATTCTAGAAATGATTCAAACTCTAAAATTGCTTCCAATCTCTTATTCCGTAAGGACAATATGAGGCATGGCAGTTAGCAAGTAAGAGGTAAGAAGAGTACTGCTTAGTGAAGTATCTACATGATGCCCCCATAATGGGTTTAGGAGAAAGCTTTATCATTGAGATAATGGCAGTTTGTAGCAATCTAAATTTCTGCCTCTATAATAGGTGTGTATATTATTTGGGCTTTTAATGTGGTTTTTATAGCTTTATTTCGCTCTGCTGCCTGCTATTAAAATGCACAGTTAGAATGTATAAATTCTGTAGATTACCACAAACATAGCAAATTAATTCAAGTGTCCAAATGAGACAGTATTTTTGTGGCTCCTGCATAAAAATCCAGAAGATTTTAATATTCAGTGCTGTCCATTATCATGCATTTTATATTATTTTGAATTGCCATATATAAAATTTGATTTTCTTCACACAGCATTTTTTGTCCTCAAGAAAATACTGAAGAAGCCCTGTTGTTACTGCTGATTAGTGAATCAATGGTAAGTAGACTGTCCTTTTACATTTTTCTTTTGCCCGTTCCTACAGTCCTGTTTTCAATATGATGACTCCCTCTGTGCAGTGGCCGTTTGTCTTGGGAGAAGAGTATTTTCTCGAGGGGATACCCCAGGTCAATGGTGGGAGGAACAGCGGGTTAAAGGAGGGAGCTGTTTCTTAATTCCTGGACTAGTTAGAAGTACCCTCGTAGGTTAATCTCAGCCTGGAACATGGAGCTTTTCTTATGGTAGCAGCAAACAGGCATCTGAGTTCATTCGCTTGCCCACTGAGTGTTGAGGGGACACTACCACAGTTGTGGATAGGTAAGCTGCAGCTAGACGGACCACCAAAGGAACCCTGGAAAGAGGAGGAAGCCCCCAGAGGATAACCTTTTCGAGCCCTCTCCACCTGCCTGGCTGGGAGGGAGACTTCAGGGATAAATCACTGGTGGTTTTGTAGCAAGAGCCTGATGAAGCAGCCTCCTCCTCTTGGACCAGCCTCCCGCCAGCTCCCCAGGCACTGCGAGAGCTCTCTCCTATTACCTGGCTCCACTGTCTTGAGAGAGTTTTTGCCAGGCCATCAGATTGCTTTGGAATGTTTTCTTAACGTCTGGCCAGGATATCAAAGTTTACGTCTAGAATTTCATTACTCACCATTTATTGGGTTTCTGCTCTGCGTATTGCTAGGCATGACCGCCCTGGCTTGAAACTGTGGGAAGCAGTCTGTGTCACAGTAGTTACCACCTTGGCATGTAGGTGGTGTGTGCTGAGCACCTGAGCAGAATGGCGAGGCCCCTGGCACTTGGAAGGACTGAGCTATCCTCACACTCATTTCCTCGTTCTATAGATGAGGAACCTGAGGACTGGAGCAGAATGAGTGCATCCTGAAATGGTCTGTTGTTCCTACTAGATCACACTGCCTCCTTCCATATCTCCCACCTCACCATCAGGCAGGAGGAGAAGGAGGAGGAAAAAAAAAATGTAACTGAAGCAAGAAAGGTATTTTCCTTCTTCCCCAAGCGTGCAGTGGCAGGAAATACATCCAACTGAAGAGCATTCAGAAATGGAGCACAAGAAGAATGTCCATGTGCTGAGTGGAGGAGGGATCAAGAGAGGCTGGGATGAGTCAGGGAGGCTAACATTCTTCTTTTTTAAAAAAAAATATTTTATTTATTTATTCATGAGAGTCACAGAGACAGAGACACAGGCAGAGGGAGAAGCAGGCTTCCTGCAGGAAGCCTGACGTGGGACTTGATCCCAGGACCCCAGGATCATGACCTGAGCTGAAGGCAGAGGCTCAACCACTGAGCCACCCAGGCATCCCAGGGAGGCTAGTATTCTTGCCTTAATTTCGAGCTTTGGATTTTCTTGTTCTGTGAAGTGGCCCAGAGATGTTTACAAGAGCAAGACTGCTTGAGTTACCACTGCTTTTTATTTGGAACCTCTTTGACGTCATTGGCCTTACTTCCTCTGAGGGATGTAAGGTTGCCCCCCTTGACTCATCTTTCCTTGACTGTCAGCTGTTAACTCAGAATGGTGTCATTTACATTCTCTACTCTGCCTTGGCACAATCAGGGAAGGCATATATGTGAGCAGGCTGGCACTTCGTGGCATTCAGTGACTGCTTTTCCAATGAGCCAGTCTCACCACGCTTTGACATCCATTCTTGGTGGTTGTGGGGAGCTTATGTTGGCCCCCAAGCTTACATTCCCTCATCCTAAGCTGGGCTCCTCGCAACTTGGCAGTTAGTTTCCCTTGGGCAGACTTGGTTGGTTATGTTGGGGAAGTTCTGAAAGAGTGACGACCACACATTTTTGATTTCTTGGACAATTCTGATTGAAAATATTGTGTTCCAGTTTAGAACTTGGAAAACATAGCCACATCTCTAAAATGCTATTCAAAGTGTAGATGTCTTGGGAATGACATCTCCAACTTTCCTCTCCTTAATTGAAATGATAGAAACTAATAATACTCAAAATTGAGATCCCTTTGAGACCACCAGGTTTGGCTCTGTGGTATTTAATTTCTGGAAACTCTCTTCAGAGGATGGTGAAATCCAATGACATCATCAGTAAATGTGAAGGTCTGGGTTTCCAACCAAAATGATTATGCTCTCTGTGTAAATCATTCCATAATTATGTAGGTAGAAGTCTAAATTAAGTTTCCTTTGGAAACCTTTTTTTCATGTTCCTTGACTTCTTGATTTTTCAGTTTTTAGACAGAAAACGCATATGCTCAATTTCAGAATTCTCAATGAGAATTCCTGTGGGATTTTTTTAGTGTCTGAGAAAATTGTATTCTTCGTTGATTCTGACTTTAGCTTAGAAAACATCAATTTGTCCATAGTGTCTCCACGTGTATAATTTCATTTGGCATTGTATGACTTTCTTGCCTCAAATGAACTTGCCCAGGAGAGAGGGGTGATCAGAACTACATTTGCACAACTACCTCTGCGATGGTGTTCTGGGGTATTTGTTATTTGTGAATCTGTTTGAGGTTTTAATCAAAAGGCATCAATAGACTTTCTCTAAAATTTTTTTTAAAAATATACTTGGCATAACTTGAAAATCTCTTTTAAGTAGTATTTTGTTTTGTTCTCTTCTAGGCATTGGTCTTAATAAATATGAAACATTTATAGCAAGTAAATAAAATGCAACTCCTAACAGCAGGCTCCTATTTCCCTTAGAGCTTCTTTTGGTTGGCTCAAAGTCGCTTCTAACAAGAAAACCTTAGAATGAAATCTTCAAAAGCAGGCTTGTATCCATAAGAGATGACTCACTTGGTAGGAAGTGGCCTGTCTTATATATTCTTATTTGTCTTTGACATTTAAGAGCAAGGAGTTCTAAAGTGAGTAAGTACTGATGGGTGGCTAAAAGTGAGTGCCTTGGACTCACACACGGAGAAGGCCTTTCATCTCATTAGTGAGAGAGCAGGTGTGTGGGCATGTCAGGCAGGCAGATGCCTGTCAGCCTGCCTAGACCAGTGACCCTGGTACCTCACATACCACTTTCACAGGAAAAACAAAGGGGCCCTTTCTGTCCTCCTAGGGATGGACAGATCTGGAGACTTCTGCTAATTAGCAGGGGGAGAAAAGAGAGGCAAAATCTAACTTAATTGATTCTGAACTCCCTAGTAGAGAGGAAAGCAAAATGGTTAGAGTGGTTAGCAGCCCTAATACATCTGATGTGTCTGGAGAGTCTGTAGAGAAATTAAATTTCAAAAGTAATGAAAACATGTTGTTGTAAAGAGCATTTGATTTCCAGATAGATGAGATTAATAAGCTCGAATGTGCCTGCTGTATTTCTGTGCCAAGGAGCGGGGACATGCAATAGGCAAGGTGTTCTCTTGAGTCCTCTGGTAATATCCTTTAAAGCAACAACAAAAAAAATCTGTTTGCTTCTTGCTTTCTCTTCTACAGCTGTTTTGTGCTTCCCTAAACAAGATTGCCTTAGTCTTTATTGTCTGTTCCGACAAAAGTGCCATACAGGGATCTGAATGTTGCTTTAGTGATAGAGGGAAAGTATGATGATGTGTCTCTACGACCCAGGGACCTTAATGGCACCATTTGATGATGGCAGTGTGGGGCTGGGGCTGTTCCTCCCTCCCCCAACCTTTAGCAGAAGCAGGACCTTCAAGGGAGGCATAGCAGGGCCCCACCTGATGGGTGATTGTACTGCTGCCTGAGCATTGGCTGTGTCTGCAGCAGGGCTGGCTGTGAGCCCGCGCCCAGGAGAAAGCTCCCAAAGCTTCCTGCAGATGCCTGCTGACAGGTACCAAGCATCCTCCAGGACCATACCTCCAGGCCTTTGTGTTTGGATAATACCCCATACCGTGTGCTAAGGTGCCCTAGGGATTTTGAATATACAACCCAAGGCGACAAGCCCCTTACTCATTCCTGCCCTTGTCTCCTGGGCAAGCTGTCGGGGCTGGAGGGCCTAGCCGACTTCTCTACACGAAATAATAGCTGTGTGCCTGGGCTGGCTCACCATCTGCTTCTCTCTTCTATGTTCTCAGGCCAACCGGGACGCTGTGCTAAGCAGAATACCTGAGCACAAGAGCGACCGCCTCATCAGTTTGCAGAGTGCATCCGTGGTCTATGATTTACTGACCATTGCCCTTGGAAGAAGAGGCCAGTATGAGATGCTGTCAGAGGTAGAGCCCTTGAGTCTGGTACTTCCAGGTGGGGGGTGGTGCTCGTAGAAGAAGCCCTGGGAGGAGCCTTGAGACCTGGTCCTGACCCCTCTGTCACTGGTAGCCATGTGACCTTGGCCTGTCACTTCACTCTGTGGAATGGGAATTGGGCTACATGATTGGATCATGGAATTCACTGGTTGTGACTTCCTACCTGTGGCCCATAAACCCACTGGCTGTGGGTTTGCGTGTGAGGGAAGGCAAGCATTCCTCAAGAAGTTTCTCTTGCAGGGTAATTTCTACCATCACCCAAAAGTCTCCCATCTGTACTTTCCTTACAAAGCAGGTTTTACTTTATCTAAAGCAGCGATGCATGACTCCTGGTGAGATGGCACCATCAGGCACAGTTTATTGTCAGGGGAGCTGGTATAGGGATCCGTGTAAATAAACATGGTCTTCATTTAAAGACTTGCTCGCTTAGGAGAGACCTGAGTTGATTCCAGATCTTGTGTGAGGTACTGTCATTTTGTTCCTTCAGCTTCTAAAAAACGTTGAGGATGGAAGCTTGACTGTTTTACAATTTTCAGAAGAAGCTAGTTCATCTTGGGTTGCAGTCATGCATTATTGAACCACTGCCCAGAATACCAAATTCCACCATGGTCAGGGCTGAATAAGTAACACGATCGGTTTATCCTTTTCTTTAGCGGTGTAAAAAGAAAGAAAGAAAGAAAACAATTCATTTTGTTCAAATGGACTTTTCCATGTTATTTATCTTTTTCTTTCTAAATTTATCCACATGGCAGCAGTCCCTGGGCATGAGGACAGGGAATGAAATATAGTAACACATTGGCTGGAATCAGATGCGCGCCCGGCTCACCCCCTCGCCTGCCGGTGCATCGCCACATGAGGCAGGAGCCTTGGAGGACAGATGAGCCTGCGTGGCTCGGGTCTTTTTTTAGTCTTCAGTTTGGTGACTATACAGGGCAGTGGTTACTCAGTCTTCCAAAAAAGCCCCTTGCAGGCCGGCTACATAAAGCAGTGTGTCCAGATGTTGCTGCCACACCTGGTCCACCCCTGGGACTCTGCCCACGTTCTTTCCACTGTGAGTGCTTCGATTTCCCAGGACCCTCCCCTCCAAGCTACTTAGTTCCTAGCTGCTCTGGCCACCATGGAGTCCGCCTCTGGGGACAGTGCCACCCAGCTCACAGCTGAGTTCTTCTCAGGGGAACTTTTCTCCCCCCAGACAAACCACTAAAGAAAGCATCTCTCTGGGGCCAAGGTTGGTGGTGGTTGGCATGCCTACCTTTATCCCATCATGTAGCAGCGTGGCCTTTGCTCAGCTTGAAATTCGCCAACGTCAGAAACAGGTGTGAGGAACTTGAGGTGGCTGGCACGCTTGGCTGGCCTGATGGCCCCTGCCCGCGGACTTCTCGTCATGCCATGAATGACTCTAGGGGGACGGCTGTCACCTTAGCAGCATTCCTCTGCAAGCCTGGCATGTGCCTCCTCCCAGCACAGAATCCTGGGACCTGTTTTCACTCCAGTGACTTTCATCTTTGTATCACATGTGGCTTCCATCTTGGGATGACCTGATGCCCGAATCACTAGGTAGTCTGACTGGTTGCTGGAATTTTTGCAATTCAGAACTTCTCTGCACTGGTCACATTTAAAGCGACGGGTACAGTGACAGAGGTTGTCTCACAGGTGGTGGGGTACAAGAGTAGGGGAAGGGGCAGTTTACCACTGTACATTCCTTGGAGGCTTTTGAAATTTATACCATATCTGTGTTTTTACCTATTAAAACTATAAATCAGCTGATAAGATATGTAAAATGGAGGACATTCATTTCTGTAACACATGGATGTGAGCCAGGGGCTGTGATTTAGGCTGGGATACATCCCTGTGCGAGGCATGGTCCCTGCCCATGAGCAGCCTCCAGCCCCGCGGGAGGCAGCCAAGCAGCAGGCACTTGCTGTCTGGTGTGGCTGGTACTAGGGAGGCCTCCACGCAGGGTCTGCATCCAGTAGTAGAGCATTTGAATACATGGCTTCAACCTTTCTTGCTCTTTCTACTTAGTTTGGCAGTTGGAGCTCCCCCCACCAAACATGTGATGCTCATCTTGTCTCAGATCTTTTAACTAAAACAGGCATTGTAAGAGGTGTCCGGAGGCAGTGGCGTCTGGGTGCTTGGTTTTGGAAGGGCCACCTTTGGCTGAGCGTGGACCATCTCTCCCCTAGTCCCAGGCCCGAGTGTCCTGCTTCCTTCATTTGCTGGGATGTTCTTCTTCTTCTTCTTTCTTCTTTCTTTAATTCTTCTTCTTTTCTTCTTCTTCTTTTCTTCTTCTTTCTTCTTCCTTTTCTTCTTCTTCTTCTTCCTCTTCTTGCTCCTCCTCCTCCTCCTTCTCCTCTTTCCCCTTCTCCTTCTCCTTTTCCTCTTCTCGTCTGCCCTTTCACTTTCTCAGGCTTCAGGTCAAAGGGCTAACTGTACTGTTTTTCAATTGGGGTAAATTCCTATAGCATAAATGTAACCATCTTAAAAGTGTCCAATTCAGTGGCACTCGGTACATTTGCTGCTGTGCAGGCATCACCTCTGTTGAATTCCACAACATTTTCAGCACCCCAGAAGTATCCCCAGTAAGCAGCTGTCCTCCATCCCCCTCCCCCAGTCCCTGTCTACTACCAATCTGCTTTCTGACTCAATGGATTTACCTGTCTGGGGTATTTCCTATAACTAGAACCATCCAGTAAATGACCTTTTGTGTCTGGCTTCTCTCACTCAGCGTCATGTTTTCAAAGTCATCCATGCTGTGGCCCATATCAGAACCTCACTCCTTCTGTGGTGGAATGATGTCCCATTATCTAGATCTAGCACAGTCTGTTCACCCATGTATCTGGTGATCATTTGACTCTGGTGAGTAGTGCTGCTGTGGGGGCAGCTGGATCTTAAACTCCCGATCCTACTTCTGTGGGCCCCTAAGTGTGAGTGATTATCGTCACGTCGTTCATCGTGGCAGCACAGCCTGTCTCTCTGTCTCCACTTCCCGCATTGTCTCCAGAGCGATCTTTCTGAAGCACAGGAGTGGCATGCCACCCTTCTCTGCAGAAACATTTTGTGGCTTTTCCCATTTCCCTACCCCTGTTTTATTTTTTTCTTTTTCTTTTGTTTCGTTTTCCTTTTCTTCCCATAATGAAAGTGACTTCATCGGCTATCTTTTTTTTGCAATACGCAGCACCTTGCAGACTCCTTGAAGAATCAAACGATACATACAAGTATGGAAAAGGAAATAAAGGTCACTTAAGAGTCCCACCTTCCTGAGAGAGCAGATTGTCCATCCATTGACCTAGTAGAGACATTTTTTCATGTAGCTCTTTATGAATAGAAGCATGTACACTTATGTAAGTTCCAAGCAATGGAATAGTATGATATGTGTCATATTGTAGATGTTCCCACTCATTTTTCTCCCCTCCAATGGCACTCCACACACCCCGTCTCTGTCTCATGAGCCCTCAAAGCCAGGGTAGCCATCTGCTGTGTCCCAGGGCCCGGGCCTTGTGTCCGGGAGCTTGGGTTTGGGTTCTGGGTCTGCCGTTTACAGATTGTGTTATCCTGGCAAGGATCACCCTTTATGCCTCAGTTTTTCCTTCTGTAAAGTGGGGATGATAATCATACCTGTCTCAGATAATCTTGGGGTCTATTCACTAAACCATGTTAGGTGCTCAGAATGGAGCCCAGCTACTGCACTCTTCCCACTCCCTCTGGCCCAGGAGTTTCCAGGAGCACAGGAAACAACACAAGGTACAGAGAAAGGTCTTTTGGCTTCCAGAAACTTCCAGTCTGGCTTGGGAGATCAAGCAGAAAGACACAAAAAGACAACTGAATAGAGAAGACTGGTTAGCGCAAGGCATGCTCCTTGCAGGTGAACAGACTGGTAAGTTGCAGATGCATTTGGCGTTGGGGTGCCCTTGAGAGAGGAGGAATGACTGGTATGTGCATTGGCTCTTCAGGAGCTAGCAGGAATTAAAATGTCTCAGGGCAGAGAGGCACCTCCATCCTCAAGACCATGGGGGTACGAGGGCATGAGGCCCTGAGGAGCCAGGAGCCAAGGGCTTACCCTCACGGAGGATAGGTGAGAGGGGACACTGAACAGAAAGCACAGGGCCAGGCTATCAGCCCCTCCCCCACATCTTGGTATAGACTTGCTTGTTGCCCCTCGCTGATGGGATCTGACCACATCACCCTTCAGCCTATTGGTGAGCAGGTCTTCCCTGCCTTCATGACACCGCACAGACCTTCCTTGCTGCCAGCTGGAACCTTTTATAAACAGAAGTTAACGAAGGCCAGGCTCTTGTGGGAGAAGACCCCTTACATCCCCCCGCCCCGCAGTCCTCAGACTTTCCTGCCTTCTCTTGTCCCCAGCCAGCATCAGTCACAGCATGCTCTCCAGCTAGCTCGCCTCCGGGGTTGAGCTGGGCCCCTCCGCCCTCCTGCACAGACAGGGGAGAGGACAGGGTCCCTCCGCCACAGCACCTAACTTGTCTTGTCATCTTCTCTCCTATCACTGACATCAGTGTGTCGTGCAGCCTTGTGAGCACCCAGCCTTTCAGGAACCATGCCTTCGGGGGAGCAGAACCACTCTCACAAGAAAACTGTCCTCTCTGTCTTTCATCAGTTGTGTTTATTCCAGATGGAGGGCTCCTCTCCTGTCCCGAGATGGGCTGCCTCAGTGCATGCCCACAAAACGCCTTTTTTCTTTGTAGGACACAGCGCAGCCAGATACTGGGCAGGGAGCACCGTACAAAGGAAATACAAACCAGAGGTTTATCACATCCTCACTCTGACAGGTTTAAATATAAGCACAATGTTTACCATATCTCCAGCGTGATGAGTTTTCGTGTTTTTAAAAGACTAATTGTGAGCCTCGCTGAAAGGCTTGTGTAGGAAGGAACACTTCTTTCTTCCCCCTTCAATTTAAACAGCAGCGCTAGTTGGCATGACAACCTGTGCTATTAAAAGTAAAGCAACAAGCATTGCTTCCTCTGTTTTTGAGAATGAACCCAAACTGCCAAGTAGGTTTGTTTCTTGAATCTGACTATTAATGGCTCCATTTTGACAGAATGTTATGGGGTCCCTTCAGAAGGGTGAATGTGTCCCCTCTACATAGATACGGCAGCTTTAAAGACAGAAATGATATTTTTATCTTTTCCGTTGAACTCCGATTCATTTGTTTATGGTAAATCTCAACAACATTATAGTTCTGTGGGTAGAACTGTCTGGCTAGTGCTTGTACCAAAGGGACATTTACACATTCCTAACCCAAACACTTATTCAATCCGGGAGCATTGTGAGAAACACTTGCACGTCTGAGTCTGCTTAACAGGCCTACCATTTGTCAGTTCCTACTAGAGTTTGGTGTTTTGTGCAGCCCCCCTTGGACTGCCGAAGCCCAGCTTTGAGCTAGGTGCCGGGCTCCCTAGGAGGTGTTGGTTTGACCCGACCAATAGATCTGAAGACCGCAGAGGGATCACGGCAGAATGCTTAGGTCATGGTACGTGCTTAGGAAAACTCGCTAAATCAGTGCTTCAAAGCCAACATACCTTCTCATCCTGCTCCCTTCCCTTTGATTTTTGAGAAAAACTCCCTGGATATGCAGTGAGTATATATTCCCTGGGGGACCCAAAGGGTAAAGGTCATGTAGCTGGGAAATAGGTAACAAGGAAGAGCTGATCCCTGTGTGGGGCAGAGCACAGTACAGATCCCAACTCTCATCCAGCTTTGGGGTCACCCAGCAGGGATGAGGACCCTGCATGGCAGGCCTTCCCCAAAGAATCTCAGCTACTGACATGGCCACTGGCACCTACATTTCTACCATTACGAAAGTGTTTCTTGAATTAAGGATCGCTGCTCTGTTCTTATGGCCCTCAATGCATTTTAATTTGCCATTTTAACCTTCTTAAGGTCTACAATTCAGTGGCATTGGTTACATTCACAATATTGTGCAACTTTCATGACTATTTCCAAATTTTCCATCACCCCAAACAGAAACTCTTTACCCATCAAACAGTAACTCCCTCTTCTATCCTCCCCCACCCTGCAAACCTGGTAACTCCGACCTACTTTCTGTCTGCTTCTTGAATTTGCATCATGTAGATGGAACCATGTAGTACTTGTTTCTTATGTCTGGCTTCTTTTACTTAGCCTAATGTTTTCAGGGTTCCACTCTGTTGTGATAACATATCTGCTAGCGTGTATCGGGCTCCATTCCTTTTCAGCTACATCATATCCCTTTGTAGGCATATGCCACATTTTGTTTATCCATTCATCTCTTGGTGGACATGTGTAGCATTTCTACCTTTTGACAATTGTGAATAATGCTGCAATGAACATTGGCATAGACATATTAGAGTTCCTGTTTTCAGTTCTTTTAAGTATATATCCAAGAGTGGAATTGCTGGCTCATATGGTAATTCTGTGTTTAACTTTTTAAAGAACTACCAAACTATTTTTCCCAGCAGCTGCCCCATTTTCCATTCCTGGCAGCAAGGCACAAAGTTTCCAAGTTCACCACATCCTCGTCAATACTTGTTACTTCCGTTTTGCTTTGTTTTGTCGTAGCCACCTTAGTAGGTGTGAAATGGCATTTCATGGTAGGTTATGATTTGCATTTCCCTAATGACTAATGATGTTGAATATCTTTTCATGTGCGTTTTGGCCAGTTCTATGTCTTGTTTGGAGAAATATCTATTCAAGACCTTGGCCTATTTTTAATTTGGGTTTGTCTTTTTATTGTTAAGTTATGGGAGTTCTTCATTTATTGTGGATGACAAACCCTTAACAGATATGATTTATAAGTATTTCTCCCATTTTGTGGATGTCTTTCCACTTGATAACGTCCTTTGATCCACAAAAGCTTTGAATGCTGATGAAGTCTATTATGTCAATTTTTATTGTTGTTGCTCATGCATGTTGCTCATGCTCATGTTGGTATCATATCTAAGAATCCATTGCCAAATCCAAGGTTGTGGAGATTTACTCCTATGTTTTCCTGTAAGAATTTTATGGTTTTTGCTCTTATATTTATCATATTGTTCATTTTAAGTTAATTTTTGTATTTAAGTAGGGATCCAACTTCATTCTTTGCATGTGGAAATCCACTTGTCCTAACAACATTTGTTGAGTGTTCTTTCTCCTTTGAATGGACCAGGTGCCGTGGTCAAAAATCAGTTGATTAGAGGTGCATGGCCTTGTTTCTGGGATCTCAGCTCCAGTCCATTGGTCTATATGTTTTTCCATATGCCAAAACCATGTGGTTTTGATTACCATAGTTTTGTTATAAACTTTGAAATCAAGAAATATGAGTCCTCCATCTCTGCTCTTTTTCAAGATTGTTTTGCCTCTCTGGGGCCTCTTGCAAGTCCACATGAATTTGAGATTGGCTTTTCC
Source organism: Vulpes vulpes (assembly GCF_048418805.1). Lineage (NCBI taxonomy): Eukaryota > Metazoa > Chordata > Mammalia > Carnivora > Canidae > Vulpes > Vulpes vulpes. The sequence continues at coordinate 1,156,243 of NW_027325787.1, read as the reverse complement.
ACTTCGGCAAAGAAAACTTAGAATTTTCATAGAGATTGTGTTGACACTGTAGATTATTTGGATAGTATTGCCCTCCCAGTAATAGCTCATGTTTTGATATCAGATCTTTGTTTAAATCTCAGTTCTGCTGCTTTACATGCTGAATATGAACTTAGGAAGATTCCTTTGCCTGTCTAGACCTGTACCCTTGGGGCACTTGGGTGGCTCAGTGGTTGAGCGTCTGCCTCTGGCTCTGGTCATGATCCCGGGATCCGGGATTGAGTATCACTTCAGGCTCCCTGCATGGAGCCTACTTCTCCCTCTGCCTGTATCTCTGCCTCTCCCTCTGTGTCTCTCATGAATATATAGATAAAATCTTTAAAATAAATAAATCAACCTGTCCCCTTATGGGGAAAATACAGATACTGATAGGACCTACCTCTGAGGGTTATTGTAAAGATGGAAGACATAGTGTATGCAAAGTGCATGTTACTGTTCTTATCCGTGGTCTTGATAATCTGCTTTCTCAAGTAAGCACCGCTCTGTAATTACCCTGGCAGATAAGATGATGCTTAACTCTTCACTTTCACGGAATAGTGAAAAAAAAAAAAAAACAAAAAAAAACAAACAGCCTTGTAGTCAAAGCACACCTGAGTTCAAATCCTGGCACTTACTCTTCCCTAGCTTGTGATTTTGGAAAGTGTTCATTTCTGAGTGTGTGATTTGGGGAAGGGTTCACCACTCTGAGCTTCCACCTCAAAAATGGTTACAAAGCTTGGTGAGACAATAGAGCATAAAATAGCCAGCACAGCTCTTGGTTTGTAGTACGTACCTTTCTGTTCCTCTCTGGTTTTTAGAAAGGATGGATCTGAAGTTTGTCTTGGGTCACTTCCACCTGTTCTGTGTCTTCGGAGCAAAAGGGCAAGTTCATTTCTGCCTCAACAATGAGCCAGCAAATTGGAGGCAACTATTATATTGTCTTCCCTTTAGCACAAAGTATCCCATTCCTTTAGTTTGGGGACTGGCAAACTTTTCTATAAAGAGCCAGGCCCTAAATATTTTAGTCTTTGAGGACCAAGAGGCAAAATCAAGGAGATGGTGTAGGTATGACAAGAGAGAAAACAAATTTTCACAGAATTTTTATTGATTAAATTCAAAATACAGTAGTGAGTACAACCTTCTGTAATACGGGTCTGCTAATGAGAAGAATGGGATTGTTTGGGAGGATGACTTTTCACTTAATTTGGATTCAAAGTGAATATTTCCTCTCGTCAAACTGATGGCAAATGTCCATCTATAAAATGACACTTAGCTTTTGGACTCTCTGCCAACAGGCAGCAGGTTAGATTCCATCTTAGGCCGTACAGAGTGCACCGACCTCCACTCTCTCTGACACGGCCCCAGCTCCAGAATCTCAACATTTTGTGGGTACTCTTCCCAAATGCTCTCTCACTTGGGTGGCCCCCTTAAAGGATATCTGGAAGAATGGATCCTCACTTGACCCAGGTTTACCCCTCATTTGAGCACTCACTGAGCAACTGTTCTGTGTGGGACGCTCCCCTGGGCCGCTGTTACCCTGACTCCTCACTCTGCTCCCTCCCTCCTGGCGTGGGCAAAGCTGCAGCCTTGTCCAAGGGCAAACACCCAGTGTCCCAGGCCGGCCAGGACAGGGGGACAGAAAACAGATGAAGACCCAGGGTAGAGGCAGTAAGGGGGAGGTGGTAGATGAACCAAACACCCATTTCTTGAGTTTAGCAATTCATTTTGCAAGAATAACATGGAACAGCTACATCAACACAAAGGCAGAGGGAACAGTATTTGAGTAGGACCCTGGAGACCCTTGACGGGCTATGCAAACTTGATCGAGTTGCTCATATATGGTGGAGCACTGAATGTGCCAGAGGATGGCGTCCATCATTCAAGTTCTATAATAAAGTCCGTGACCTTTGCAAAACAGCCCACTCTCTACTCCTCCCACCATGGCCAGAGGCGGTGGTATCCTTTAACTGAAGCTTTTGCCAAAGCAGTAAAGCTTTGAGAACCCTCTGTTTGGAGCAGTATTGGTATTTTAAAGCCAAAAGATAAATGGGATGGGGGCACGGATGTGGGGTTTGCTCTGCTTTATGTCTCATTTCAGAGGAGAAAACTTATTAAGCAAGACTTGCTGGGCATCATCTGGTTCCTCAAAACCTGGGTAGGGGAAATTTGATTTGTAGCCAAGAGTCCCAAAAGCATGAGTTTTCCAAGCTTTTCCTGGACCCAGACTCTGGTAGAGTAGAGCTCTCAAACTCCACTGTAATTTGTACTTTTATTTTTAGTTAATTTAGAAATGGGAGCTCGGAACTGAGCACCAAAGCTCTAATGTCAGGTCTGCCACTGTGTGACCCTGGGCAGGTCCTGTTCTTCTCTCTGGGTCTCAGTTTCCACATCTGTAGAGTAAGGATGAGGTTGGCAACACCCAGGGTCCCAACACGCTCTCTGACTGTGTCATTGTGTGGCCTCAGATAGTGAGTGGTCCGAATGTCCCAACTGCTTGGATACATTTTACTGCTAAAAGTAAAGGCATGAAATATTGTCTTATATACCACGTTACAGTTTTTAAAAACCCACAGTTTACACACCTGCCAAGGATTACATTTATCCACAAACTCATTAAGTATATATGACGTAGAAAAGAAAATTTTCCTAATCAGATGAGGGGTCTATGATACGAGAACTTTGAGGATACGGCCAACCTGCCCACTGAGGTGAATAATGAAGACAGTTCCCTGTGTTATTTGTTCTATTTCAGTACTGATGGATTGTGGACTTAAGCTCCAGGCTGAATTTGCAGGATATCTGATTATTTTCTTCCTGTCCCCTCCCCCATGGGTTCTGGCTGCTGAATCTCACTCCTGAATTCCAAAAATAGGCTTTGGCTTTTCCTTGCTCGTGGTATTGTCCAGCTGTCACTGCCACGCACCCAGCTCATGTCATTGGGATTTGGGTACTCGGAAGGTAATTGCCACATCCCTTCCTTGTGCCAGAAGAGCTTCTCGTTCCCAGAGCCCCCTCAGAGGTGGCTAGGTTTATGAAAAGCCAAAACAAGAGACTGGAAAGGATGAGCTCTTGCTCTCAAAAGGAAAGAACATTTTTGCAAGTGGCATTTTGACAACCTCTCTCAATTTAGGCCTCCCTAAATGGGCCTAATTATTGTTGTCCTACCAAATATTTGTGGCATTAAATGAACATTATCTGAGACTTAGTGATGTGGCAAGAGTGTGATTACGATGAACAGACCTGTCTTTCCTGGTGGAAATAACACCGCCACCACGTCCCCCTTTTTTTCTTGCAAGGTAGGTGGCTTGGGGATGTCGCCTGCCGCCTGGTGTGTGTGACCCAGGAATCTGCCCCATGTCCCTCGGTGCAGGCCACCCTGCCACCTCTACACAGGACACTGCAAGTGCCAAAGGGCTGGAATCTCCCTGTCATCTCTCCCTTTCCATTCTGCCGGGGCTCCTCTTTCTCCTCTTCATTTTCCCTCTGGGTCAAACCCTTACCTCATTGCTATCTGCTACTCCTGTGTTCCTCATAAAAGCACCATCAACAGTAACATGTTTATAGCGCTGGCCCTGTGGCAAACACTCTTCTCAGCCTGTGACATCTGCCATTTCATTTAACCCCACAACAACCTGTGGCTGGTGAGTAGGGAGTGTGGGTGAAGCCTGGGCAGTGTGCTGCAGGGCCAGCACCTTCACCCCGTGACTGCTCCCACTTGGCCTCATGCAGCTGCTGCCCCCGGAGCATGGACACCCATGTGTTCTCAGAAGTCGGCTCCAGGGATCCCTGGGTGGCGCAGCGGTTTGGCGCCTGCCTTTGGCCCAGGGCGCGATCCTGGAGACCCGGGATCGAGTCCCACATCGGGCTCCCGGTGCATGGAGCCTGCTTCTCCCTCTGCCTGTGTCTCTGCCTCTCTCTCTCTCTCTGTGACTATCATAAATAAATAAAAATTAAAAAAAAAAAAAAAAAGAAAGAAGTCGGCTCCATCGGTCCTTCTTTCAGACTGGAGCCGTTACAGAAATGTGAACACTTCTGTTTTATTTTATAGCATGTGTTCTGATTGCAATCTCCCCCACTCCATTAAAATTGGAAACTTTTCCTTTCTCACATACAAAGATGAGTAGGATGTTTATTTATTTATTTAAGATTTTATTTATTTATTCATGAGAGACACGGAGAGAGAGGCAGAGACACAGGCAGAGGGAGAAGCAGGCTCCATGCAGGGAGCCCGATGTGGGATTCAATCCTGGAACTCCAGGATCATGCCCTGGGCTGAAGGCAGGCACTAAACTGCTGAGCCATACAGAGATCTGATTAGGGTGTTTAAAAGAGGTGGTCAGACCCAGGTGAGCAAAGGCCCCATCTAAGGATCCCAAGCTGTGGGTAGCAAATGCCTCCAGGGTCAACCCACGGGCCTGTGACTCTCAGATGCATCTTCGTCAGGGGAGGGCATCCTTTTGTTCCTGAGGTAGTTGACCTGAGTCTGAGAGGCTGTGTACTCCCGACGTGTACGGGGCGCAGGGAAGGACATGCTATGTGTCCAAGCCTATGCTTAGCATCGAGCTTTCAGAAGCATCTGGAGGTATCCGGGCACCTTCTCAGAGCCAGCGTGTCATCACCATGTGTGAGATGCCAAGCATTCCTGGAGGACGGAGCCGTCAGGAGCTCAAATGCCTCAGAATTGGGGGTGAAGGGCTAATTTATACTTGCTGACTTGTATTTCCAGACTCTCCTTATATCACACCTGTGACTTACCATGGGCTGTGGATTGTTTTAGTTATAGGAAGGAGGTCCAGACTGGCAGAAGTCAGCGAAAGACGTGGCAGCAGAGGGGGCATGCCTGCCTGACACAACCTGAGCGCCTTTGACGCTGTGGTGCTGGTGGGTTTCATGAGGTCTGTGAGGTTTCTTGAACATTCTGCAAGCTGGAAAGGCCTCTGTGCTGTGTGGCCTCGCGGATCCCAATGAGGCCGTGGAAGCAAGAGCCCTGTTAGCGGTAAAAAAATATTGCTGAATCTCCAAAATAGTTCAGGGAACATGTGGCATTTTTAGGGGCCTTTTATTTAGCTATAGTTTGCTTTATGCAGCATGAGTGGGCCTGATAAGTGAAGCGTGAGTGGCATGTCTGTAATTAAAGTTGCAGAGGCAGGAGAAGGTTGTGGTTCGGAGCTCCAGCTCTGGAACCAGACCACCTGGGTTCAGGTCCTGCCTCATCTACCACCTCACTGAGAGCCTACAGAGTCACGCGGAGGACCCCAGACTCGGGTCTGCGTTCCCATTTCCCCATCTGTAAATGGAGGACGATAACTATGCCTGCTGGCCCTTGTAGGGTTGGTAGGACGAGCATGGGGCAGTTCTTGTAAAGCAGTCAGAACAGCTCCTGGTGGGGTGCCTGGGTGGCTCAGCTGGTTGAGCATCTGCCTTCAGGTCAGGTCATGATCCCAGGGTCCTGGAATCAAGCCCTGCATCAGGCTGCCTGCTCAGCAAGGAGCCTGCTTCTCCCTGTCCCTCTGCCCCTCTCCCAGCTCATTCTCTCTCTCCCAAATGAATAAATAAGAAATTAAAAAAAAAAAAAGGTTCCTGGCTGCACGGTCAGTGCGCATGTTTGTTGCCCCTTCAGACTACTACAACAGAATACCACAGACTGGGGGGCTTGTAAACAGTAAGCATTTATCTCTTACCGTTCTGGAGGACCAAAGCCCAAGATCATGGCTCCAACAGATTTGGTGTCTGGTGAGGGTCCCCATCTAGGTTGCAGATGGTGGACTTTTCCCGCCATGTCCTCCCATGGGGGAGGGGGCAAGGGATCTCCCCTCTTTTATGAAGGTGTTAAGCCCATTCCTGAGGGCTCCACCTTCATGATCTGATCACGTCCCAGAGGCCTCACCTCTTAACACCATCGTATTGGGCATTCGGTTTCAACATGAGTGTGGGACACAGACATTCAGTCCATACCACTTGTTAAGGAAAAAAATAGTAAATGTGCATTCTAGTCAGGTTTTGTAAAGTTGTGCCCTATTTTCAAGGATCTCATATTGAATCCTGAGATAAGGAAGCATTTTGTAGAATAAGTGGTTTATTTCTGAGATGGATTTGAACTTTCATATTCAAATTTTTCTTTTAGATAAAGTGATAGATATCATACAGTTTCTTTCTTAATATAAGAATGTTAAATTTTGGGGTATGCCCGGGTGGCTAAGTGGTTGAGCATCTGCCTTCGGCTCAGGGTGTAATCCTGGGGTCCTGGGATTGAGTCCTGCATCAGGCTCCCTGCATGGAGCCTGCTTTTCTCTCTGCCTGTGTCTCTGCCTCTCTCTGTGTGTCTCTTAGAAATATATATATAAAATATTTTTTTAAATGTTAAATTTTCAAAAACAGCTGATAGTTAACCTTTATCTGGTGCTGAGTAGCTCCAGCTCCCATCTGAGGTACTGTTATTGCTTATATGTATTAACTAATTTAATCTTCCTGATAACCCACTACATCAATTATATTTCCCATTTTGCAGTGAGGAGTCTGGATACAGAGGTTAATGGGCTTGCCCAGAATCCACACAGAGGGTGCCTGACTTGACTTCTAGCTACTATTCAGATTGTGAATTCCCTATTCTAGAAGCTTCTCAAGCAGAAATATTATGACTGCCCGTGGGCTAGGTGGCAGGGGCTGTTTGTAAGAGCCTGAAGCATATGATCAGGTGTACTTTCCAGGGCCTTGATTGTAGGTAGCAGAACCCGAGTCGTTCGTTCACTCAAGCAGAAAAGACGTTCATCCGTGGGTACTGCTCACAGGATCCACAGAAGGCTGAAGAATGGGTATGAGCAGAAATTAAGAAGCCAAGGGCCCTGACCCCAGTTGGGAGGACACCATTCACTCAAGGGCCTCCACCAACTCTGCTGCTACTGTGGCCCCTAGGCCCAGTCACTGGGAACGGCAAACATCCCAGGTGCTCCTGTCTCAGCTCTAGACCCCACGCTCTGGCAGGAGCATCTGCTTGGCTGTGCTTGGGTCACGTGACACACTCCTGCTTCCTTCATTCAAGGCTTTCTCACTGGCAGGCAGAGGCTGCTCTCCTGCTATCTAGGGTATCCCCCCCACACACCAACTCCCAAAACAAAACAAAACATCAGGAGTTTTGAGGTGAGAGGAAGCCAAGATGACAAATGTCCTTTCCTTGGGGACTTCAGCTGGATGTTCCCAAGTTCCCTGATAGCCGTAGGATCCTCTGGGTCTGCTCTTTCCAAGAGCTGGTATTTTCCTGGTACCATGGCTGGTAGAACAGGGACTGAGCTCTATACCAATTAGGCTTCCAGGAAGTGTTTCTCAGTGAGTATAATGAGTATGTTAGCCTTTGGCACAACAGAAAATAAGGATGCACACTTATTTATAGCATCTAGCTTTCTGATTCAGAACAGTCTGTTTCAGCGGCTGAGCTCCTTTTGTTTATCGGGAAAACAGTTGATATTTATCATTCCTCCTAGCAAAAGGAGGAAGAAAAGCATTTAAACATTTAAATGTTTCTGTGTATATATTTAAGTACTTAGTGGCTTTATTGCAATGAGCTGGTTACGTAGAGCTGTTAGGACAAACCTCGTTTTTGATCGTCATCTCCATCCTTCTGCACACACTGGCTCCTTTGCCTCACTCCAGGAATGTGATCATCATACCTGGTTCCTCCTTCCCCACCATCCCTTATCCCCCAACTCAGTTTCCAGGCACTGTTGGCTCTTCCTCATTGGTGCTCTCTCCAAAGCATCCATCCCCCCCCCCCCACTTCTTTCCAGACTCTCCTTATATCACACCGGGATCAGGTCTCCCCTCTGCCGTCTTGCCTACTTGATCTTTTCAAGGGAGAGGCTTTCGTTTTTTATTCGCAGGATGCCTCTTAAAGGCACTACGATGAAGCAAATGGTGGGAAGGGGGGAGGAGGGCGGGTGTTGGAGGGGAATGGGTGACGGGCACTGAGGTGGACACTTGACGGGATGAGCACTGGGTGTTTTTCTGTATGTTGGTAAATTGAACACCAATAAAAATTAATTAAAAAAAATAATAAAAAAAAAAATTAAAAAAAAAAAATAAAGGCACTACGAGGGCTTCTTAAAGGCTTCTTGTTCTTATTGGTAGAGCAGAGCCATTAAGCGGGCTTTGAGGTCAGGTTTGGATCCCAGCTCTGCCATTTAGTGTCTGTGTAAGTGAGCAGTGTAGCCAGATGTTATTAAGAAAACCAGCCCAGAGTGACTTAACCAAATAGAGAATTTCTCCTCCCAGGACAGCAAGTCTGGTGGAAGGCTGCAGTCACAGCCGCCACACATCATGGCCTCAGGAACCCAGCGCTTTCTCACTTTCTGCTCAGCCATTCTAGAGAGTGGTCCTCATCCTTGAGCTCCACCATGCCTGGCAGCCCCACCTCCAGCCCGGAGTGTGCATCCCAGGGGAGGGCACGGTGTGCACCAGCTGAGAAATCCTCCTCTTAGAGACCTCCCTGCCCTCGGCCTCACCCAGCAGCTTCTGCTGGCATCACATTGTCCTGGATGAAGTCACATGTCCGCCCCCCAGATTTTGGCTAAGGAGGTAGCTGCCAATCCAAGTGAGGGGCCAAGTGTTAATCTTGCTTGGGATCTTGCTTGGGATCTGCAGGTGCCCATCCCATCGTATCACGAGGCATACAGGTTGTGCTTATTAACTGCTAACTGCTTCACTTTCTAATCTTCTGTGAGGGCAGGTTTTCATAGTAAACCAGCTAGCATACTATCTGGGGGAACCTTCTGTGTAAATACCACCCCGAAATTCTCTCCCACCTCTTCACACCACCTCTGTCATTTCCTGCAGTCTGTCACCCACTCTGTGGGTCCCCAGCCGCCTCCCTGCCACGCCACCCCCCCCCCACGTGTACATCCGTTAATCCCGAGACTCCCATCATCACCCCCTCCGCTCCCGGCTGGCCACGGAGCATCACTAGGGACAGCTGGCAGCCGGTGCCACAGACGCCAGTGCCTGACACCCCAGCCTCCCAGGTGACCCTGACGTCAGCATTCTGCACCCTGCAGTTGTTGTTTAAAGCTTGTGTGGCCTTTTTAAAAACTCCCAGCCCTGTTGTGTGTCTCTGCTCCCTACCCACTTCATCCCATCTTTGCAGAGAGAATAGTGACTGCGTGGGACAGCCAGGAGGGGGCTCTCCTCTGCCTTCTGGAGCCTGCCTGAGACCCTATCTGTGTCTCCTTTCCTGGCCCCCAGGTAGAGATGCTTCCCAGGTCCTGCCCCAGCCGCCCTCCCTGGGAGCACTCCTCTGATGTTCTCCAACCTCTTCTGACAGTGTCAACTGTTTTCTCAAATGTGCTTTTCCCCAGGTATTTTTATTATGGTAAAATACGTATCTTACCACCTTGACCATTTTAAAGTGTGCAGTTCGGTTGGCGTTAAATATAATCACAGTGTCATGCAGCCATCAGCACTGTCCCAGCCCCAAAAGGCTTTGCCTCTTGTAAAACTGGAACTCATTCCCCAGGGAACCCTAACTGCCGTCACCCCAGAGCCCCCCATCCTGCTCTCTGCCTCTGTGATTTTGATTGCAGTACTTCATACAAGTAGAATCATACGATATTTTTGACTGGCTTTTTCACTGAGCATAACATGCTCAAGGTCCATCCATGTTGTAGCACGTGTCAGAATTTCTCTCCTTTTCCGTTTTAAGGCCAGATAGAGACACCTATGTGGCTCAGCTGGTCAGGGGTCCAACTCTTGATTTCGGCTCAGGTCGTGATCTCAATCTGCTTCTCTCCCCTCCCCCCAGCTCAAGTGTGTTCTCTTCCTCTCAAACTCTAAAAAAAAAATGAATCTTTTTTAAAAATGAATTTAAGGCGAGATAATATTCATTGTATGCTTACATCATGTTTTGTTTGCCTGTTCATCCGTTTATGGACACCTGGGTCCCTCCTGTGTTTTTAGCTCTTGTGAATAATGCTGCCATGAACCTCGATGTAGAGATACCTGTGTGGGTCCCTGCCTTTAATTCTTTGGGGTCTGTCTTTATGCCAGTACTGTGCTGTTTTGATTGTTGTAGCTTTGAGGTAAGCTTTGGAATGAGGAAATGTGAGTCCTCCAACTCTGTTCTTTTGAAGATTGTTTTGGCTATTTGGAGTCCCTTTTGATTCCATGAATTTTAGGATGGGTTTTTCTATTTCTGTAAAAAAAAAAAAAATGCCCTTGGGATTTTAATAAGGATTGATTGTGTTGAATCCATAGATCGCTTTGAGTAGTACTGACATTTTAACAATATTGTTTGCCAGTCCATGAACATGGGATGTGTTTCCACTTATTTATGCCTTTAATTTCTTTCAGCTCAAATGTATGTCTTTTGTTAGATATTCTCTTGAGGCCTCAGACTATCTCTAATTATCTCCAGTAAGTCACCACATAACACTTCAAGCTCACCACATTGCTTACCATAAGCTCATTAATAAAGAAACTTTTCTTCTCCATTCTCCTTTTATTCTAGAAATTTTCTCTTTCTCTCTCATAAAAACACACATCCACACATGTGCATACACAAGGGTCTTCTCTGCCATGGGTTTGCTCCTAAGTATATGGGCCAAAGACTTTGAAGGCCTTCTTTAGTCCCTACACCTCACCATCTATCCGACCCTCTTCCTTGGGTGTCCTGTCTTTGCTGCTTCTAACTGAGACACATTTCTTGGTTCTGACATCCCTGGACCATTCTCTGTACCTTATTCCTGGTCTGTCCCCATTCTGGTTGCACAACCCTCCTCCCTCCCACCCCAAATGATCTTCCTCAACTCTGATGTGATCATTATGACTCTGGGCAGAAACCAGAGGCACCTCACTGACAGAGAGTAAAGTGTATTTGTAGAGTATCCGAGCAGGCACTGAGGGGACAGAGGAGTCAGGATTTCTGCCCTTGATCGTCTCCCATAGTGAGATATGGCTGGGCTGGGGCAAGAGTGAAGACAGTGACTTAACATACAGTTATGAACTTGAGGGATACAGAGGAAGGAGAACCAAAGCTGGGATGGAGGAGGGAGATGGAACATGTCAGACTTCCAGCTGACATGTCAGACTCTCAGCAACGTGGGCCCAGCCTGATTCCACCCATTCCTGCCCATGTGCCCTAAGTTAGGTTTATATTGGGTCACTTGCCATCGTAGAGTCAGAGCGCAGCCTGTTAACCTCCACGTCTCTGTTCACACCCCCCTCTTCCAAATAATAGCTGCATTTTTTTTTTCTTTCTCGTTAATCAAGGCCCAACCTAAGTAGTATTTTTCTAGGATGCCATTTCTGAATTCTGCGATTACTCTCCCATTCTTGGGGCACTTCGCAGTCAGGTCCTTGAGTTGCAGTTGCTTGTGTACCTGCCTCTTTCTTTTGTATTGGATGAAAAACTACTTGAGGTCAAGGATTGTGTTTTAGTCAACTGTGGATGGTCCTGGCTTCTAGCAGGTCCCTCAGGAGGGGCTTGGGGGAGGATTATGTTTTAAGCATTCAAGAGAAGTAGATTTGCGGATGCCTGGGTGGCTCAGTGGTTGTGTCTGCCTTCGGCTCAGGTTGTGATCCCAGGATCCTGGGCCCAAGTCCTGCATCAGGCTCCCCATGTTCTCCTTCTGCCTGGGTCTCTGCCTCTCACTCTATCTCTCATGAATAAATAAATAAAATCTTTAAAAAAAGAGAGAGAGGTGGATTTTGTAGGACTTGATATGTGTAGACACAAACTCACACTTGTCCACTTTGGCCCTGGCAGTGCTCACATGTCTGCCTTTGTTCTTCCCTCTCACCAGTGCTTGGAAAGAGCCATGAAGTTTGCCTTTGAGGAGTTCCAGCTCTGGTACCAGTTTGCTCTGTCTCTCATGGCAGCGGGAAAAGTGAGTCGCCCCTGGTGATGCACCCTCTCGGTCAGCGCTTCCTGTCTTGAGATTGCAAGGGGTGATATCATTCCTTGTAGAAATCTAAACCAACTATATGAACCTGTCCTGTGGTCATTTATAAAAGAACCATCAAATGTAATGATATGGGAGCCAGCATGGACATACCGTTGAGAAGAGAAATTCTGAAATACTTGTCTCTTCTGGCCCTTGTAACTTTGTCATGTGAGGACAGGGCTTAAACCAAGGCTGCTTCTTCACACAGACCCTTGGCTTACTTGCAAGCATAAATGTACTCCTGGAGGGTGGGGCATCATCAGTTGTCTTTAGAGTGTATCACATCAGGTAGTGTGTGGTACTGGTTGAAACAGTGGGCCGTGGGGTCTGGCTGCTGTAGTTGAGGCCTAGAGCTGTCCTCACAACTTGACCCAGGCCAGGTTAGTTAGTACCTCCATTTCCTCCTTGGCCAAGTGGCGGCATAACAGCACCTCCCTCACAGAACTGTTATGGATTAATTAGGCAATACCCACGAGATGCATGGTATAGCACCCTTCATGCCGTACATATGTAATAAAGGCAGGAGCCATTGTTCTTCTTGTTAATTCAAGCCATTTAGTGATTTATCAAATCTGAGACATGAGATTATTTGGACCAAGTAGAGATGAAAATTTAGTATAGTGTGCTCTATTATATAGTTTATTTTTCATAATTAGCCTTCACTGTCTCTTTTTTTTCTTATTTTTACAAATGTTTACACAAGTAAGGAAGAAAATGAGGGTGATTCCAGGGAAGCAGCTCTGCTTGTTCTAACCACGGTTTACTCCCCTGTCACTCAAGTGTCCCAAGCTCTGGTTGTCACCATCCTTGGGTTGGGCTCAAGATTGAAAAGCCTCATTAAGAGGATATCCTAACCAGAACCCCTCAGGGAAGGCCCTAGTATTTGGTTTCCTTCAAAAACTTTGAGTTTCACAGAAATAATCTCCTTTTGCCAAGTCTGCTCGTGCCGTGAAGGTACTGAAAGAGTGTATCCGTCTGAAGCCCGACGATGCCACCATCCCACTCCTCGCCGCCAAGCTGTGCATGGGCTCCCTTCACTGGGTGAGTAGGGCTGGGGCCCTGTGCTCACAGGCAGGACTGCCAGTGCTTTCCACCTCCAGGCACTGAGTGAACATAGTAGCAATTCATCAGCTGCACAAAAACAAGGCTCTTCAGAGCTCTGGCCCCGAGGCCTCCCACCCATTCTAGGACCCCAAGGAATCATGTTCCCTGGATACTCCCGGTGTTCTTTGTCACGGGAATGTGCTTCCAAAGTAGAATCGATAAAATAGAATCGGAATTCGTATTCACATAAGTCTTACTGTACGCAAGGGATGTGGGACTGTACAGGTGTATGTCACCACTTGACTCGCTCCTAGCAGAGCTGAGTTTTCTATGAAGCAGTCTTCCTCTACTTGAGCTCATGTGGAAACCAACCATGCTCATCTGTCTTCCTTCACAGAGGCTTTCCTCTTCAGGTATTCTTGCTCAAATTTGAATTTGGGAATAATAGTCTGCTTTGTAACCAGCCTAGTACCTCAAAACTATACCATTTGAGTGGAATATAGAAAGACCCAGACTAACCACTGAGGTGGTGGTATGGATAATGACTACATACGATCCAGTTTTAATTTCTTTTCTTCAACTTCAGTATCAAGATTAATTATAAGAAGAATTTGCTCAAAAGACCATGGTGCCTTGCTAAGGATTTTTACCATTAGGGCCCTTGCTGCCTGTTTTTTTCCATTTATTTTCACCCAGCAGGATAAAAGTAAGCCCTGTGAGAAAGTGTTCTACTTCTGCTAAATTTTACCAAGGAAAATGTGGAAGGAAGAAGACTTTTTCAAAGAGCAGGCTCTCACCTGAAACTCACAGCTGCGAAGGTGTCGTGTGGTCCATGCAGGATTCAAAACTTTGGTGCCTTGAGCTAGGGAACAATGCGGGCAGCCTCGAGCAGTGGGCAAGGAGCGGGCCAGACCCTTCAGTTCTGAATATGCCGGTTTCCAGCGATGGCTATGTCGCGCCCCTTCCAGCTCTGGCATTGTTCATGGCTATCACATAGATCTCTCTAAGGCCAAAAATAAACCGGACTCTTTTTTATTTTTTTTAAGATGAACATAACAAATCTTTTCTGTATATATTTTTAACATTTTTATTATTAAAATTTCTAAACACCACAAAAGTAGAGTATGATGAACTCCCGGGTACTCTCATCTGGCTTCAATGACATCAACATTTGCCATATTTGAAGGAACAAATCTTATTATTTGGCTTCTAGTGACTTGTGCAAAAGGTCTTATTGTGGGTGTAGTTTACAGGTGTGCATTTTCTCATTGGAACCTGCTGATGTGAGGTCCATGGGCTGTGCGTTGTAAAATAAATTGATGGGAGTTCTGAATATTCTAACAGCTTGTAGGAAAGAGAATCCAAGCCTATATGTATTCTTTTTGTCATCATTTAAAAAGGAAGAACCCAGATACAAAAAGTGTCAAGGAGTTTATTATATACATATACATGTATATGTGTATATATGTATATATGTGTATATAATTATAATTAGTGCATTATATTGTTTTATAATAAAATTAATCATTTATTATATATTCATATATATTTATATATATGTATGTGTGTGTGTATATATATATATATATATATATATATATATATGTAATTCACTTCTGAATACCCAAAGCCTAACTACAAAACCAATTATTGAAAAATAGAGATGAAAAAGCTAGAACCCTACCAAGAATGAAAATGACTCTGGAAAAGAAGGTAAAAAAGCAGTAAGGAAACCTTTGAAGGAGCAAGGCAAGGTGGGAGCCCGAGGACTGTCAGAGAGGCTCAAATACAGAAAACAGAATCACCACAGTGGAACTGGAAGATTTGGGAGTGATTTTCACAGTGACTCATCAGAAATCTGTTTTTGGCAGCAGATGCTTATGGGAACTCATGTCCGAAACTCTGCAGGTTGTTGTTGTTTTTAACTTGTCTGGTTTTTCAGCTGGAAGAGGCCGAGAAGTTTGCCAAAACCGTCGTTGATGCAGGAGAGAAAACGTCAGAGTTCAAGGCCAAAGGCTACCTAGCTCTGGGGCTCACGTACAGCCTGCAGGCCACCGACGGTGAGAGAGGTCCCACTCTATGGGAACTGGGAGCCTCAGGGCTGGGCTGCCTGAGTCTGTCCTGCAGGGTCCTCACAGTCCCCTCGGAGGATTGTGGCAGGAGGCCCAAATGAGTAAGCTGGGTCTTCAGGGCGTGCCATCACATGGGGACCTGCCACCACTGCCACCCTATGTGTCCAAAATGGGTGGGACACAGGTGCTGTGCACCAGGTGCACTGTGCTGGTGATGCCGGCTAACAGGTACAGGGCATCCACTGTGAGGTGAAGGTGAGCAGGGCCTTGAGAGACAGTCCCCTAACCCAGCCCACACCTGTACCTGCCCCAGCACTTGGCTGGGCTGCCCCCGTGGGAGTAGATGCAGGCTCTGAGGCACAGGAATGTGGGAGAGGTTAGGACCAGCCTCCTCCGGGAAGCTTCCCTCGATTCCTCAGAATGCTCCCTCTCTTTTAGTACATCTTAGTTCACAGATATGTATACATGTAGTGCAGCAGCTTTCCAAACACCCA
This sequence comes from Vulpes vulpes, assembly GCF_048418805.1. Lineage (NCBI taxonomy): Eukaryota > Metazoa > Chordata > Mammalia > Carnivora > Canidae > Vulpes > Vulpes vulpes. The sequence continues at coordinate 1,140,688 of NW_027325787.1, read as the reverse complement.
CACAGTGACATGCATTTTTGGATGTAGATACAATGTGGCGATTCTGGCTTTAAAAAAAATCTTAATTGTGTTTTGTAAAATTAATGAAGTTTTCAGTTATGTGTTTGCAGGAAGTATAAATTGATAAATTATTTTCCTCAACTCTTAGTATTTCTTTTGCATGTTGTAGTCCAATATGATATGAATGCAAAAACTTTTTTTCAAAAACAAATGTGTCATTAATGAATTAGGATACAGCAGATACCTTTCAGTCACCACCCTTGCCAGCCACCTGGGGAACTTTGCATGTACCCTCTCCCCATCACAGCGCCCCCCCCAAGAGAAAACACTCTCCTGATTTTTTAGTATCCGCTTCCCTTTTCTTTCTTTTCAGTTTTGCTATTGTTTCTTTTACAAATTACCCCAAAGCTGCCTTTCCTCTGCCCTAAAATATCAGAGAACCTTAGAGAAGTTTCGCATATTAGCTGATTTTCAATAATGGCTTTTTTGGCTAATTTTTCATGTGCACATGCTATCCTGGCAACACCCAGTGCGTTGTTTTAACTATAGTAGACTTTCAGTGCAGGATAAGTTTAAGGCCAGATATTTATCCATATAGAGTCTTAGCCTGGACCCTAACCCCTAATTAGCCTTGTAACTTTGGGACAGTTGCCCGACCGTGTTGATCTTCATCTTGCATTCACAGCTCAGTTGGGCCACCTGAGGTTCTCTCTTGTTTAATCGCTGTTGGTGTAGGTTAGCGATGGCCGTGGCCGCATCTGGCCCTCTGGGACAGACTTCCACCATTCTCAGTGTGGTGGCAAGTGGGGCAGTGTTAGGGCCTCCTGGGTTCCTCTTCGATTCCAACCGTAAGTGGTTCCTCTGAGACTTTTGCTCTTATCCCCAGTAAAAAGTGCCTCTACAGTTCCCCCAACAGACCCAGAGGGAGCCATTTCTCACATGCTCGATCCAGGGGAAATGTGGGCTCATGGCTAGATGGCCTCACACTTCTCAGCTGATCGTCTAGTATCAGTGTTGGGTCTACCTGTTGTATCCCTTGTGTTTACATCAAGATTTTGTCCAGTGTGACTTACATGGGCCTTCTATGGCATCAAGCTAGTTACCTTGGCCAGGATCATAGCTTCTCCACACCAGAAGGAACTCTGAAGGCCATCTGATCTGAAGCCCCACGGGGGCTTGAACCCCTTGTATGCCACCTGGTAGAAGCAGTCCTTACGCAGGAGCACATGCCTGCGCTTGAGAAAGCAGATGTCCTCCCCTCTAGAGTTCCCACCTGGCCTTTGACAACAAACCCCTATGCCTAGGGAATCAAGGTGACCAGCCAGCTCCTACTGTCCCCTTGGCAATGATGGCTTCACAGTTGTGCTCACTGAGTGCAAGTGTCTGGGGTTGGTCTAGGCTTCATTTGCTGGCGCCTAGATAGGCCTACAGCACACAGGCGCCAGAAATGTGTTGCTTTTCATCCAGTTGAATGTATAGTTTTTATGATGAGCTTTGTATTTGTCAGAAACTCTCCTGATCTTCCATGCCACTGACTAATTGAACCCTTTTCTTAGCTTCTTTGCGAGGGATGCAGGAGGTCCTACAGAGAAAGGCGCTTCTTGCATTTCAGAGGTGAGTGGGAGTTCATCTTTTCACTCGGCTGTGCATAATGACACCAAAGTATGATAAGTATAAAAAGAAGAGATATTTATAAAGATTATGTAAACAGTGTTTTCCCCCTGGGAGTCTTTCATCTCAAAGCACTGAACATACAGTATCAAAACTTGCTGCCTCACTTGTTGCCACGTAAACCTGCACCCTTACTCTGTTTTTCCATTTGGGGACATGTTATTCATTCCTAATGAAATGATTTCAGCTCTAAGAAGATGGATATAATACTTGCATGTCTAGGGAGATGATTCCTTTTATTAAAGGCAATTGTCAGCACCTAGGAGAGGGATCATTCTTTTTTTTTTTTTTTTTACATGTCACACTCCAGATTTTTATATGAAGAAATGAAAAAAGCCAGATTTTTAGGATAGTTTCTGAAATGCTATGCCAAGACAGGCCAGCAAGTCTCAGGACCCAGCACCTCTGCTGTGCTCCATAAACCTGTGATTGTCTCCCTCATTACGATTTTCATGAAATTAGGAGCATACCTTACAATTAGAGAGTGCTTGAATGCTCTTTCCTGTCCCTCCTTAAACCCGATTGTCGTTGTGCTAACAATGCAGACAGAACAAGCAGTACTTAACTGCAAGGAAGGGACTAAGAGGGGCAGGAGGGAAGAGAGTTGCCGGAGTCACAGAGCTGTTGCAGTCAGGAGAGAGTCGAGGTCTCTTGACCCCCGCTCAGCCTTCCTTGTATCCTTTGCCACGCCACCCTAATTTGTTTCTTCCTGCAGGTATAATAAATCACCCAAATGAACCACTGCCTGAAAGGATAGCCCCATGATGTCAAATCTTGAATGGGTATTGATCCTGCCACCTTAAATATATCTGAGTTGCATTGACCTCTTGAAATCGTATTCGAAACTTAGTAATTTACCTGAAAAATTCGTGAGGCCCTCTCAATACCTAATAACCCTCGTTCAATTTCTTTCCTTAAAACTGGGGTTGCCTGCAGATGCGTCACAGTACACGTGTCCCTGTGTTTTCATGAAATCATGATCCCTTGGCTTCAGTTACTGAGGGACTCTTGTCTGGTTTCTTTTGGTTGCCTAGCAGGCTTGCTGACAACTTCTTCGCTTTGCCAGCCCCGGACTGGTTAATGGCACGAAGTACCAGTTGACATCTGCAAACAGACCTCCTATCCCTGTGCTAAGCTTTTGTTAACGTTCTTCAGCATGGAGTGTGGAAAGCATTTCCATTTCAAATGATTTGGAGTTTTACGTCCTCCAGCCCTGGTTTATAAAACCCACACATGGATGCCTATGAAAACGGTCATCACATCTGCTTCACTTTCCTTAAATCAGCACATCTTACCAGCTCTCTAAAAACAGCCGTGGTGGTGGTCTGTCTTGAGCTGCCAGAATTTGTAACTTCGTGTTATATAACAGCCATTCCATTGGCCTGAAATTCCTTTTTGTTCCTTTTTTACTTAGGTTTCAATTCAAAGAGATTTTTAGAAATACTAGTTCATTTGAGAATAAAGAGTCATAAAACCCTGCTAACCTACGTGCTCGTATCAGGGAAAGCTAACCTAAATTAGGTTTGTGTGAAATAAGTAATATTTTTCGTAGGAGTCAGGTTATTTTGTTTCAAGTGCATTCATTACCTGAAACTATTCTAGTGCATCGTAGACTTTAAAAAGAAAAATCTATAAGGGAATGATTTGAAATAGATAAAAATGATTTACATTACTTCTTAAATGTAAATGGGTATTTAAAAACCGCTTGGCTGAGAAGTACTTATTTCCTGTGTATTGTAAATCTTCTCCCCACAATTCTACTATGAAGTCTACTATTATTTGACAATTTTTTGTTTAAAGAGAAAACTGTGTTAACTCCAAAGGGATGAGGTTGGGGCTCCTGGCTGGCTTGGTCTGGAGCATGCACCTCTTGATTTCAGAGCCCCAAGTTGGGCATGGAGCCTACTTTAAAAAAAGAAAGGGATGGGTTTATAGTTAGAACATGTGAAAATTACCTCTTAATTATGACCAGAGTCAGAATGCAGAAAGATTTGCTCTCTAGTGGATTCACAAAGGTGATTTTTGAAGACATCTCAGGTGCATGACTGCATTTTAATGCTGAGACCCTCAGCTGTTTGTTGACTCCTACACTCAGCTCAAGCAGCTGAACCAGCTCCTTTGCCTGGTACAGAAGTATCATGAGGAAAAACAGTGTCGTCTACAGAGCTTCCTGAAGATGCACAACTGATCTGAGTGGCTACCTCTGTGGGCTCTCACATCCTCCAGAGAAAGCAAGCCTGAAAAGAGTTGAGAGCATGCTTCAGCAACTTGACCTAACCATGTGCAAAAATCTGGGCTCCTCCAAAGGAAGGGGTGACATGATATCATTCATGTTTGTCACACAAAGTGGCACAGGGTGTACAGTCTCGCTCCTTTTTTCCTCTCCCCCTCCTAGCTTGAGTTGAAGTTAATGTGGTATGTCTTGTGTACATGGAGTGGCCAACCATCCCAGTTTGTCAGGAACTGGGCAGTTCTCCAGAATGTGAGACTTTCCATATTAAAACCAGGAAAATCCTGGGCAAACTGGGACAAGTTGGTCATCTTATGGGTGTAACTAAAGGGAGGTTCCTGAGTAATAACTTTCATCAGGTTTTTTTTTTTTTTCTTAATAACACACTGATCCCATGTCCACTGTAATCAGGACTAAAGAGACCTCAAGAACTGGCCAAACAAGGCAGCAGGATGAAATGGTAGGGAGACCAGGCCTGCAGATTTCACTTTTGGTTTGAACTCTTTTGCTGGATATTCTTAGGATGCTTAATAGTAGATGCTTTATAAACTGTAGTTGTTATTGTTACAAGGTATGTGTCTTATGGGCCAAGTACAAGTTAGTCAGTCTTCTCTGTATTCTTGGGTCAACTCTAGAGGATGTTGGAACCAGAGTCTAGGAGAGCACTGGAGTGATCTCAGTGCATTCTGAGTTTTAACTGGGTGGCCTGAGTGGCCCATCCATGCTTTCCAATAACAGCCTAACACACCTCTCTCAGGGCCTGCTCCCACTGCACGGTAATGGTCACTTTGGGTCTCCCCCTCTGTGGGGCTGGGGGAGCTCCTGAAGGAAAGACGCTTGTATAATTTTTTCACTTCTAGCCTTCCCAAGTGGCTAGACAGGTCCTGGCGTCACAGGAAGTACTGCATAATGTGGATGATTAGATGGTTGGGTGGGTGAATGGGTGACTAGGGTGGATGGATGGATGAGTGGATGGTTAGGTGGATGAGTGGATGGATAGATGGATGGATGGATGGATGACTAGGGTGGATGGATGGATGAATGGTAGATGGACAGATAGGTGGTTGGGTGGATGGATGAGTGGTTGGATGGGTGGATGGATGGATGGATGAGTGGATGGGTGGGTGACTAGGGTAGGTAGATGGATGATGGATGAGTGGACAGATGGACAGCTGGATAGAGGGACAGATGGATGAATGACTTGGGTAGATGGATGAATAGATGAGTAGGTAGATGGTTAGATGGGCAACATCAGGGAGACAGCAGTCTGATAATCCTTTCTTTCCTCATGGGAGAGAAATTGACTTAATGGAGATGGAGGTGCTTTGACAAGGGAAGTGCTTTGTGAGCATCCCTGTGTTGACATTTTTAGGTCTCTGGGTTTCTCTTAGCAGCCTCACCAGGTGCTCACTGTAGGAGATTGGAGTTATGAGGCTGCTTCAAATCCATGTACAGAGGGGCACCTGGGTGACTCAGTCAGTTAAGCATCCGACTCTTGATCCCAGCTGAAGTCTTGATCTCAGGGTCATGAGTTCAAGTTCTGCCTGGGGCTCCATACCAAGTGAGGAGCCTACGTTAAAAAAAAAAATCCATAAGCAGAGTCTAGCAGGCTTGCAATTTTTAAGATCACTAACGTCCTTCATCTCGCCTGCATTGCTTGCTGATTTCTGCTGAGCAGGTTTTCTGTGGGCATGGCTGTGCCATGGGAAGCCCAGCTGCTAAAGCTCTTCTGCCTGACTGAAGCAGGTTTTCTGGAGTCTACAACATGATCTCCTCACTGCATTTTCTCTGGCTTTCTTGGGCATTATCTTTATCTCTTTGTTTCTCTCATAGGCTAAAGTGGTCAGCTTAATTCATTAGTGGAATTATTGAAGTAAAATTTTTCAAATGTGTATGTTTAGGTTGTGTCTCCTTAGAAACCTGACAGTTGAATATCCATTATTGGTCAGGTTGGCAGTTCTTCAGTGTTTGTCCTGATACACCCCAGAAATGCTGAGATTTCTATCACTTTCCATTCAGACTTCCTTTCACAGTGCTGTGGCTAGCAGTTAATCATTATTTGATGAGGCCAGGGTGGGGCCTTTGGTCAGGACTACCTCCACCCACTCCCTGAACTCAACAGGACATCGCCAGCATCTCCCTTGGTTGGTGTTGGGCAGAGGCAGCCATGATTTGATTTAACTTCATTTGTGGCAAATCTAAATGGGGCTGAGAAAATTAAAGCCCTGAGGAAATTTTTTTTTTTTGACGGTTGTAGAAACATGACTTTATCAATTGTGAAAGAAGATAAGATAAAGAATGCTAAATAATTCAAAGTCTCTTCATAATTAATTTTGTATTCATTTCCCCTGAGTAATTGGGAGAGAAACCATGATGACATCCTGATCTCACTTTTTTATGAACACTGAAGGAAAAAAAAATTCTTTGATGTACAAATTCATGGAAAACCAATACCTGTAAAATAATAAAAACTGGAGTCCACTGAGTAGGCCTTTGATAGAAATAAGACATTTCAAAGGGCAACACAGGCAACTGGTTTCCACCTCTTAAACTAAGGTTGTGTCCTGAGGCAAGGTCACTAATGAAGCCTCCCCAGGAATGGGAGTTGAGGTGCTTTGCTGTTGAGATTAATAAAAGGACTGACCTCACCCCCACCCTACCACCACGTTCTTCCCCAGTCCCATACTGGACCTGCCACATTTGCCTAAACAATGCCCTAATTGTTAGACTTAGTATTTTCTGGATGCCAAATACCTGGAAGACTTTTGAGCCTTTTTCTCCACAGCAGACAGTTTCAGCAAAAGGCCTTATTACCACAGAAAGCCACCCTTGGCATGTTTGATGCAGTTGAATCCATAATGGTTTGGCTTCCTTTTTTTATCTCAAATTTGTTTTCTGCTGGTAAAAGATCCTCCTTTAATCACAGAGTGTTGACAGAAGAGCACAAAGGGTTGTTTACCATCTGTCCCCCCTCCCCATTTGTAATTATTCTGCCCCATGGTACCTTTTTTTTTTTTAAGATTTTATTTATTTATTCATGAGAGACCCAGAGAGAGGCAGAGACACAGGCAGAGGGAGAAGCAGGCTCCAGGATCATGCCTTGAGTCCCCCAGGTGTCCCTCCCATGGTGCCTTTAAAGTAAGTTAAAGTTTTCCTCTTCCTCCCAGAATCTTAAATGCAGAATTGTGTCCCCTATGTAGTCACATTTTGAGTTAGGCTTGGTGAAATGCAAGTGATTTCCACATAAATGCAAGAATGACTATGTTTGCCATCAAGTAGGAGGCCAGGGCGGCCTCTTCCCATCCACTGTCCAAGGCCAGTTAGTAAAACCAAGCCTAGCATCTGGCTGCAGAGTCCTACGTGCCACAGCTACACAGACTACATTAGTAAATTGCATGGAACTTAGTAGAAGCTTCAAAAGACTGAACGAGAATCCTTTTCTTCCCATGGTTCATCAAAAACCAAAACCTCATTTTACAAGCAAAGCCAGGTCTTTGATTTTCATATGGTTTCTCTGAAATCCAGAAATTTGGATGAAGTAGCGTTAAGGCCAAGCCAAAACTTAACCAAAGCAGCCATCGCCCTGCCAAGTACACTCGTAACCTCACCGTGTCCCAGCATGACATGTGGGCCTCTCCCGCTCAGCCCAAGGGAAGCATCTGCCAGAGGTGGGCGTCCGATCCCAGGGGCTGTGGGTTCCTCACCTCCAGGCTCCGCCTCGAAGCCAGGCATCAAGGGCTGCCATTTCAGGTGCTAGACAAAGCACAGACATGTGCTTCTGTGTCATACCTGTCCATGTCATGAGGGGGGAATGCGTGACATTTGTTAGTGGACAAAAGAGTTTAAATGAAACATCGCATAGTTAAATATGTAGCCTTGACGTCAAACTGCAAATGTGAATGACCGTTGGCTAGGAAGGGGAGAATGGCCTGTCCTGCGTACTAATGGCTACATCTGTACTCTTTCAGGGCCCACAGCCTATCACCTACAGATCACCAAGCAGCTTTCTACCTGGCTCTGCAGCTTGCCATCTCCAGACAGGTCAGTATCTCTCGTGTTTCCTAAACTTGGTGGGTGTCCCATCTTGACGCAGCTCCTCCATCGCCTCCGTGGGAGGCAGTAGCTGGTCTTTTTTCATTCTCCTGAGATGGACCTGGAGCCGGGGCCTCTTCTGGGAGGGAGCTGACTCCTCACAGCACAGCCACTGGTGGTTTTGGTCAGTTTGAGCACCTGCTGCGAAGACACAGGTGTCCCAGGCTCTGCTTTGGGAGATGAAGTCCACAGACCTGGAGATGCTGAGGGCCTCATGGGATGTAGCACATGGCACGTGCCCTGAACCCAAGGGCCTGTGGCCCTTGGTGGTGGACCTAGTGCCGAGCTGCACTATGGGGCATTAGCCACTGGTTGTCGGAAGGTACCGGTAATAGGCGGTAGGTCCTCCCTGGGCGGGAGGTGTGGGAGACAGGCACTCACGGGGGCTCCCTTCCCCACATACAGGACTCTGCAGCATTCTCCTTGCTGGAGACGCAGCTCTGCTGGCCTTCGTCTTCCTCATGGCAGCTTCCAAAAGCTGCCTTTGCCATTCTCAGACCCTCCCATCCCCTCCCAGCTGCTCTGAGGCTCTGGCTACAGGCCTGCCCGCCCAGCAGGTGCAAGACACTGGTGGTCACCCCAGCACATTCCTGAGTGCTGACTGGAGGGTGAAGCGGAGGGCAGTCCCCGGACACGCCATCTCCGGGCAGGCCCGGGCCACAGGCGTGCCTCTGACTCCCTGCAGGCCTTGGAATGGCATGGCCGAGTGGCTTCCAGTGGTGACCTGGGGACCAAGGAAACCAAGACGCCCCCTCTGCACAGGCCCTGTCGCCTGGCTGGTGGGGCTCTCAGCTAGACCCACGGGAGCTGCTACTTCAACAGCTGTGCCCTGGTTCCCCCGCCACTGGGAGCTTCTCGCACCTTCTGCGTGAAGCCTCCATCCTGAGGTGGCCTACCCTTCCCCTTCCCCCTGCTCGGCTCTCCTGTTCAGGATCTGTCTTCTTCCCTAGACTTCCAGAAAGGCAGGGGCCCTCCTCCATCACCCTCATCTCTTGGTCCCGGCAGCTGGAACACGGCCTGGCATGTGTTAGGCAGCCGGTAATGCTCATTCAGCGAAGCTTTGAATCCCTTCAAGTCAGCTCTCCCTTAAGGACGTCTTATCCCACCCTGTATCTGTTTGTCCCTGATGGTTCTGCTCACCCCTGCAGATGGACACCATGAGTGTACCTGCCTTTCGAGCCTCCTTGTCACAGCAGGCTGGGTGCTCTTCACACCGTGGGCGTCACCCTGAGGAGAGGACACATGGGTGGGGCCTCGTGGGTACAGCTGCCACTGCTGCAGGCCCACAGCGTAAGGACACCGGACCTCTGTGGAAGTGTGTCCGTGCTGGCCAGGGGCCCAGGGCCATAGCCCTCTTACCTTTAGAGCCCATGTCATCTGAGCAGGAGGAGGAGACAGGAGAGAAATCAAAAGATCTAGAGCCACTCTTGTCTTGGTCACTCAGTAGCTAGATGGCAATGCTCAAACCTTGTCACGTGCCTGGACTCCTGGGCTTCCTCCCTGTAAATGGGGGGCCAGGCTGGATGAGCCTTCCCCTGGCTGTGACAACCTGATGCTAGGGGTCAGTGGCAGAGAGCCCCTGCAGCCAGCATTCATAACTTAAATCCATCAAAAATAGGATCTCAGAGAGGAAAACAAAGAGGTTTGGGAGGCTCTGGCTTCTTCCTAACAGAGTGAGGTTACTGAGAACTGGAAAGAGGCAGGGGTGCTGAGAAGAGGTCCCATATGAGGACGGGAGTTGGGTGGGGAGAGGACAGGAAGGATTCCCCGGGGCGGTTGTGTAAGAATGGTTCAGTCCTCGAGACTCTATTTCGAGATCCAGTGTCAGGTTCTAATTCTCCCTGGTTACTGTTAAACCTGCATGGAATCTCGGGTGTTCAAATATCCATTATGTATGCATTTTATCAACCCCAGTGCTTGGATGATTTTTGAAGAAAGTCTTGAACAACCCTTGCATTTTAAAGGTTAAGGTTGTATCTGGTCCTCTTTGAATTTGGATACATCTGCTTTGTATGTGGCATTGCAATTTGTTTCTTGGATGGAGTTATTTTGGGTTGTAGTTTGGAAAGGTGTGGGGTGTTTGTTTGTTTGTTTGCATATTTCCTTGATGTCTAATGGAGATGTCCAGGACAAAGGAACCTGGAAAGGCTCACAGGTGTCAGGTCGTCTGGAAAGCTCTGTTTAAGGCTTTGTAGTAACCTGTTAGGTACTTTAGTTTGATAATACACTTTTTAAAAAATGAGACAAGTTCAGCTAAGTCACTTTAATTCCACTAACAACCTCTGGCAACTTGTATGTGTTTCTACCAAGAGGGAAATTATCTTGGGTATAATCAAGAGTACATCACTTTTGTGGGAAAAGGGAAATTGTGTTTTAGTGAAACACAAAAGAGTGGGTATTGGCAATTTTACAGAGAAGCAGAGCCTCTTGCATCACTCCACAGGTCACACTGCCGCTTGAAGAGGACATCTGTCTGCGTGTTTGTGGTTGATATCCCGGGGCTGTCACGAAGATTAAAATCTAAATGTGGCACAGGGTGAAAGGACTTTCGATATTTACAGAGAATCAGACGTTGAGATGGTAGCTCCTCGTGTGTGTGCGTGCGCACCTGCACCTGAGCATGTGTGCGCACCTGTTAAAATTCTTTATGATTTTGTTTTAAACCAGATCCCAGAGGCTCTGGGGTACGTCCGCCAAGCTCTTCAACTTCAAGGTGATGATGCCAACTCCCTGCACCTCCTTGCCCTCTTACTGTCTGCACAAAAGCATTACCACGATGCTCTGAATATCATTGACATGGCCCTGAGTGAATATCCAGAGAATTTTATGTAAGTGCTCCTGGCCTTTTGTTTTACTCTTCCCCTCCCTCCTTCATTCTATCTAAGTTCAGTCCTTTGTGGATATCCTGAGGATACATAGTCCAAAGTTCCCTTGTTCTTGTTTTTCCACGGTCTTTGGAAACAGATGTAGCCTGTTAGGTCGCCCTTGTTAAGTTTAAAGATAACCTATGGGGTCTTTATCAGGTCTTTCCCAGAGTGGACCATTGGTGAACTAGCTGATTCTACATGGACGGTGGGTGAACATTTTTATCGTAGTAGTTTTACATTTTCAAATGCACTTTAGGAAAAAATACACCTGAGGATCAAAGCATGAGTTCTGGAAGTTATTGGTCAGGGGGAGACTACTGATTGTGGAAACGAGTTGTCGTAAAGTCAGTTTGAAGATGAATATTGAGTAAGTGCTCATGCGGATATACAGGGAGATGGCAAAGGTTAGACTGAACAATCTCCAGTGACTGAAGCCTCTGGAACATGCTTCCTGGCTTATTTGTCCTCGTTGACCAGAGGCTTTTCCGCTAGGTCCAGGTGGCCACCCTGTTGCAGGCAGCTTCCATCCGAGGTTCCTGACCTCTTGGTGCCATGGTTTGTCCTCTGGGAAGTAGAATTCCTTAAATAAATCAGTTCATATCTGTGCCTAACCTAAAAACTGCCAGTAGAAACTGCCATGGGCACGATTGTCTGCATATCTCCCCAGCATTCCTCTAAATCCCTCAATCCAAGCATGTTGGGTAGGCTTTGTGGAGAAGGACATTGTCGTGTGGGTGCCTTGGTTCCCATTTTATCCTCAGTGGGGTCGCCTGGTAACCAGTACACAGTGGCCAGAAACAGTAAACACTCCGCTTGAGCTGGCAGGGTCAGTGGTGGGGCGGGGGCAACCGGGGGGAGCCTGGGAGGACAGGAATGTAGGCTGGGGCAGCTCTCCTCACTGGGGCAAATCAGTGCTGCGGCAAATTGTAAGTGGATCAGCTTTGGCTTTATTTCTCTGCCTCATCACCTCACTGTTTTTAATCAGCGCGTTTCAGCAGTTCTCCTTGGAAAACTGGTTCACACATTTCCATGACAAACATTTCTTTGTCTTCAAGTGAAAAAGGCACTTCTCTTCTCCCCATCGAGAAAAAAATCTCATTATAATCCCGAAAACCTCTGACTAGAGATTTCTTTTGTAGGTTCGGTTATTTGTGCCGAGTGAATTAAAGAGCTTTGCTGCAGCGTTTTGCTTCTCGCAGGCCTCCAACTTGCTCTTTTGCACACCGAGTGTATTTCTGGGTGTCATCCAAGACTGGTTAGCCCAGGGGATCTTAACGTGGTTAGAGCACTCTAAAGGGGCCTCGGTCCTTTACCCCACACTAAAGGACAACCTGATGCAACTGAAATCCGTTTCTCTCATCGACATTTATAAAGCAGCATTCCCTGCCTCCCACCCCTAACACCTTCAGTACATGTTAGACTCCCGCATGTGTCTCCTGTGTAGACAGCCTGCGGTGTCATCTGAGAAGAGGCTTATTAAACTAATAGCCACGCCATGCAGGGAGCAGTAAACAGTGGTGGCTAATATGGTAATACTTCCAAGTGACAGCAGCTGACAGCCTTTTCAAGTAGAATCAGTAAGGAACAGCAGTAGAGATATTTGAGGAATGCGAGCCTGTTATTTTAATGTTAAGCTGTAAGCTCAAAAAAGCAAAGCATATGGCAACAGGTCTGAGAGCAGCCGATGACTTGTTTGCTTTTTAAATATTTGTATTTCTTCCTATGTGATGGGAAACTTCTTCCCTAAGAATACTTTATTAAAAGTTGGGGCCAGATGTAGTTGGTTCTCGTGGTTTTGTTCCAAGCCTGGGTAAAACATTTCAACAACCCAAACAAGATGATGCGGGCACCTGTCCCTGAATGCCAAGTAGTAGTATCTGTTTGTTTGTGACAAGCTTGCCTCCTGCACAACCACGGACTCTTGGAAGCCCGGGAGTGCCTCGTGTGTCTTGTGTCCCATCCGCCATACACAGACTGAGGGCGTGCTTGATGTTTCCTCGGCACCTGCCACATTGGAGGTGGAAGCCACGGCCACAGTTGGACTGAGGCCTGTTTAACCGTTGGACAGTTAAACTGTTGAACAGAGACTTGATTGACCAAGCCTCTTAGCCTGATGCCAAGATCCTTTTGGTCCCTCTTAAACACCAACTTCTTTCATTTCCCGGTGACAGTAAGGATCGGTAATACTTGAGAGGCCAGCTGCCCCTCCAGGACATTCAGCTGTCTGAGCTAGTGCATGTAGGCATTTGTAATGGTAACCACTCACTAGTTGGTAGGAATTCGTATTATCCCTATGACTAGTTCTTCTCCAGTGTTCTCAAATATGGTATTTTAGAATCCTTTAAAATTGTTGTTATTGGGGCACCTGAGTGGCTTGGTGGTTGAGCGTCTGCCTTCTGCTGGTACCGTGATCCTGAGATCCTGGAATTGAGTCCTACGTCAGGTTCCCCATAGGGAGCCTGCTTCTCCCTCTGCCTTTTTTTTAAATCTTAAAAAAATAAAAAATAAATAAAATTGTTATTAAATATTGAGTAAAAGCCAAAGGATCTTTATTACATATATTTAAAATAATAATACAACTAATACAGATGCTGACTTCTTAGTTTAAGAAAAAGATTAATATTGCCTATGAATTTCCTGTGTGCCCCTGTCTATCCTATCTCCTTACCTCTCTAACATCACAGGATGTTACCCATATCCTGAATTCTAGGTGGAGCATTCCCTTGTGTTTCTAGACCATATATGTTCACCCTCCCAAATAATAATGTCTAGTGTTGCATATTTAAACATTTTTAATGGAATTATACTGCATATATCCTTATATGTGTTTGCTTTCATTGCTTGACATGTTCCTGAAGTTCATCCTTATTGCATGCAGCAGCAGTTTATTCCTTTACACCAATACATTGTATTTTCATAGATATACCATGACATGGGGCACCTGGGTGGCTCAGTGATTGAGTGTCTCCCTTTGATTCAGGTCATGATCCCAGGGTCCTGGGATCAAGTCCCACATCAGGCTCCCCGGAGGGAGCCTGCTTTTCCCTCTGCCTGTATCTCTGCCTATGTCTCTGTGTTTCTCATGAATAAATAAATAAAATCTTTTAAAAAAAAGATATACCATGACGTATTTTTCCAGTCTGTTGTAAATGGATGTACAGGTGGTTTTCACTTTTCAGCTGTTACGAAAAAAGCTACTGTAGATACTCCTGCAGGTGTCCTGGTGCACATGTGCAGGTACTTCCCTGGGCATCACCTAGGAGGGAGACTGTTGGTTGGAGGATATGTGCATCTTCAGTTTTACCAGATCATTTCAAACCACTTTCCAAAGGGGTTGTGAGCCTATGTGGCTGCAGGCACCAAAACCCTGTGTTTCAGACTTATTTTTGGCAGTGTGGTTGCTGGTTCATGGTGTCACATTGTGAGTTGAAGTGGCGTGACGAGCTTGAACAGCTTTGTATTTGTTTATTGGCCATTTAGCTTTCCTGTTTTGTGAAGCACAGGGAGAAGTCTCTCCTCTTGCCTAATTGGGTTGACTTTTTTTATGCCAATTCATAAAATTTATTTAAATATTATGGTTACAAGTCCTTTTGTTGGTTACATGTGTTATAAAAAATCTTCTAATCCATGACTAGTTTCCTGATGAATAGAAGTTCTTATTTTCAAAGTAGTTGAATTTATCAGTCATTTCCTTCATGGATTGTACTTTCTGCATCTAGTTTAAGAAACCTTACTTTCCCTTCTCTGGGGTCACAAAGATAGTCCCCTAAGTTATATTCTAAGAGTTTTCCTGTGTTACCTTTCACACATAAATCTAAGGGTCCATCTGGAAATAACTGTCTTATGTATGTAAGGTGTGAAGGATTCAGTGTTGGTTTTCCCCATTTGGATACCCAATTGTCCCAGCATCATGTACTGAAAAGCTCCTTTTTCTTGTTGCCCCACAGAGCTACATTTGTCTTAAATGCCCATATATGTGGGGATGGGGGTGCCCATCAATGTATGATTGCTACTTTCTGCATTCTCACAACTTTATTATTTGTGAGGTAGGTCCATCCCTGTTTCTTGCTCTTCAGGAGTGTTATGGTGGGGTGCCGGGGTGGCTGAATCAGTTAAGCATCTGCCATCAGCTCAGGTCATGATCTCCAGGTCCTGAGATAGAGCCCCGCGTTGGGCTCCCTGCTCAACCGGGAGTCTGCTTCTCTCTCTCTCTCTCTCTCTCTCTCTTCCTCTGCCCCTCCCCACTGCTTGTTCTCTCTCTCAAATAAATAAATAAAATCTTCAAAAAAAAAAAAAAGGTGCTGTCACTATTCTCAGGTCTTTGAGAACACAAATTTGATACAAATTTTTGAATCACATTTGTCAAATTCCACAAAAAAAAAATTTTGGAATTACGTTTAATCTAATAGCTCAGCTTGGGGAGAATTATTTATGACAGTTTCCTAATCTATAGCCATTGTACCTAATTACTTAGGTCTTTGAAAAATACTTTTTAATGAAGTTTTACAATTTTTCTTATATTTTGCCCATTTTTACTAGATTTATTCCTGGTTACCTGAAAAAATGTATGTATGCAGATTTTTCTTTTCTTTTTTTTTTTTTAAAGATTTTATTTACTTATTCATGAGAGATACAGAGAGAGAGGCAGAGACACAGGCAGAGGGCCTCCATGAAGCAGGCTCCATGCAGGGAGCCCAATGTGGCACTCTGGGATCACACCCTGAGCCACAGGCAGACGCTCAACCACTGAGCCACCCAGGCATCTGCAGAATTTTTTTTTCTTTATCAAATTTATGATCTACCTGTTGCTGTTGTATAGGAAGGCAGCTGATTTTTGTATATTCTTTTTGACCCAACAACTCAACTCAACTCTTGTTAATTCTAACAATTTACATGTAGGTAACTTTGGAGTTTCTATACTAACAATGACTTCTATCTGAAATAATTAAAATTTAATTTATCTCTAATCCTTCAACTTTTTTAAAACTGGCCATACTGGGCTAGGTAGGACCTTCAATATAGCTGAATAAAATTCTTTCAATGTTTAACCATTGAACATTAAGGATTGTATTTGTTACAAATTTGTTTATTGGTACTATTTAAGAGGTTAAGAGAATTTCCTTCTTTGTGGTTTGCTAAGAGTTCATCTTTTTAAATCATGAATTGATACTGAATTTTATCAAATGCTTTTTCTGTATTTGTTGACATGACTATATGGTTCTACTCCTTTGATCTATGAATTTTATACTAATTGCTATTTTTAAATGTTAAATTAACCTTGCATTCTTAGAATAAACCCAACTTGATCATGACAAATTAGCTTTTTTTAGTAGATTCAGTTTACTAATTTTTTTTAGAACATTTATATTTGTTCATGTGTGAAATAGCTTGTAATTTCCCTTCCTCATTGTATACTTGTCCAGTTTTGGCATCACGGTTGGGCCAGGCTCATAAAATGAGTCGGAGTAGTTCTTTTTTGGGTGTTTTAGAATCATTTGGGTAAGATTGGAATTATCTGTTTCTAGAATAAGAAGTTTCTGTAGAATTTGCCTGTAAAACCATCTGGGGCTGGTCTTTTTTCTATAGAAAGACTTCTGATGCTTTTACAAAAATGATTCCAGGATATTCAGGTTTTCTACTTCTTTTATTAAGCCAAGGATAACATAGAAGCTAAAATATATATGCCATTTATTTTTCAGGATATGTCCATTTCATGTAAATGTTAAATTTTATTGGCATGGAGTTGTTCATGTTTTTTAATTATCTGTTAATTGTCATACAGCACCTGTGGTTGTCTTTTTCATTCGTAATATTTTTTAAAATATTTTATTTATTCATTCATGAGAGAGAGAGACAGAGACAGAGACAGAGAGAGAGGCAGAGACACCAGCAGAGGGAGAAGCAAGCTCCATGCAGGAAGCCCAACATGAGACTAGATCTCAGGTCTCCAGGATCATGCCCTGGACCAAAGGCGGCACTAAACCGCTGAGCCACCCAGGCTGCCCCGTAATGATTTTTAATGTGCCTTCTCTTTTATTTTGTTTTAAGTCTTGCCAGAAATTTGCCTGTTACATCGATCTTTTCAAAGAACCAGCTTTTTAATGGTCTCAACTATATATTTCCTGTTCTTATTTCTAACATTTCCTTTCTTCTATTTCCTCTGAGTTTGTTCTTTTGTATCCGAGTTTTCCTTCTTCGTTCTCAAGTTAGGTGTTTAGTTCATTAATTTTTTGTCTTTCTGACATAATATTTAAGACTAAAAATTTTCCGCCATGTGCTACTTTAGTTGTAGACCACCATCTCAATATCTGCAATTGTTATTACTTCGTGTCAAATTATTTTAAATTTCCATTTTTCTTCTTTGACTCCTTAATTCTTTTAGAACTTTGTTTTCCATGAAGCAGGCTCCATGCAATTGTCAAATGTATGGACTTTTCCACTTATCTTTTGTTAATGGGCTTTTAATAACTTCATTGAATTGTGCTCAGAGACTGTAATCTATATGAACTTAAAATGTGTTGAGACTTGTTTTATGGCCCAGCATGTGGTCACTTCTTATAAATACTCCACGTGTGCTTAAAAAGAATGTTTTCTGTATTTGGGGGTACATTTTTATATATTTTATTTGATGAAGCTATTAATTATGCTACTCAGATCTTTATTCTTACTGATGTTTTTTGTTTGCTTAGTTGATTAATTATTGAGCCGAGATATGTTGAAATCTACCACTGGGATTGTAGATTGTCCTATTTCACCACAGAGTCACAGCAATGTTTGCTTTATATAGTTTAAAGCTGTGCTATAAGGTGCATATAAATTTAGAATTGCTATGTCTTCCTGGTTGATTCAAACCTTTATCATTATGTAATAAGTTACATAATTCATTTTGCCTCAAAATCTAGTTTGTATGCTAACACACACATCCACAACACTTATCTACATTTGTGTGTCCATCTACAGATACACATATGCAGTGTGTGTGGGTGTGCATGTGTTTGAGCATTTATGGAATATCTTTCTTCATTCTCTTACCTTGAATTTTTTATGTTCTTATATTTTAGATTCACTCTTATTATATACAGCTGATTTTTTCTTTTTTTAACACAGACTGACAGTCTTATCTGGAACATTTAGTTCATTTCCATTTATTGTAAATACTGGTACATTTGTGTTAATATCTCATACCTTTGTGCTGTTTGTCCTGCCCTCTCTTTCATAGGCTATCTTCTCTCTTCCTACCTTCTTTTATGTTAATTATGTTTTTATTACGTTTTTTTTTTCTTACAGATTTGGGAAAAAAAACATTTTGGTTTGGTTGTTTAGTGATTATCCTAGAAATTTTAGTGAGGGTCTGTTGCTGGCACACTTTCTCAGTTGTGTCTGAAAATGTATTTGGCTTTACTCTCAAAAGAGATTTTCCAACTGGATTTATAATTCTAGGCTCACATTTTCTCACAGCACAAATAATCTTGCTCCTCTTCTAGTTGTTGAGAAGTGAACTGTTTCTTTAATTTTAGATCATTTTAATGTCATCTGTCTTTTCTCTCTGGCTACTTCCAATCGCCATTGTTGCCGGCGCTATACACTCTCACCGCGAAACAGCTAAGAGTGGCTCCTGCTCGGATTCACTGGGCTTTCTTAGACTGTGGGTTGGAATTTTTTGTATTGTTTTTCATTTGTAGAAAATTCTCAGCCATTGTTTCTTCAAATACTACTTCTCTTACGGATAGCATATGATTGGGTCTTGCTTTAAAAGAAAAAAAAAAAAAGGCTCTACACCCAGCGTGGAGCCCAACACCAGGCTTGAACTTAAGACCCTGAGATCAAGACCTGAGCTGAGATCAAGAGTTGGATACTTAACCGACTGAGCCACCTAGGTCTTGCTTTTTTTTTTTTTTTAAGATTTTATTTATTTATTCATGAGAGACACACAGAGAGAGAGGCAGAGACACAGGCAGAGGGAGAAGCAGGCTCCATGCAGGGAGCCTGATGTGGGCCTCGATCCCCAGACTCCAGGATCATGCCCTGGGCCTAAGGCAGGGGCTAAACTGCTGAGCCACCCAGGGATCCCCCCAGGTCTTGCTTTTTTATTTAGTCTGGTAATTCCTGCCTTTTGTCTTAAGTGTTTAATCTATTCACATTTAATGTAAGTAATGGTATGGTTGGATTTATATCTACAATTTCTATATGTGTCTTGTCTTATTTTGTTCCTCCTGAAATGACTTCTTTTTCTGTTGAAAAATTATTTTTTTAAACCCTTTAACTGGGACACCTGGGTGACTCAGTAGTTGAGCATCTCCCTTCAGCTCAGGGCCTCATCTCAGGTCCGTGGATCAAGTCCCTCATCAGGCTTCCTCAGAGGAGCCTGCTTCTCCCTCTACCTATGTCTCTGCCTCTCTCTCTGTGTCCCACATGAATAAATAGATAAAATCTTAAAGAAAAATTAACCTTTTAACTATTAAATACCCAAAGGAGTGAGAAATTATTTGCTGATTATTTATTAACATAATGTCTTTATGCATTGCAAGTTTTCCCCAAAATAAAGTCTAACAAGGAACACATTTGTATATTGAAGAGTGTTTGTAAATTCAGGTAGATTGGCTATCTACTGTACTTGGTATAGGAGCCTTGGTATGTGTTCTTTTGAAATACAGCTTTGCAAAACTTTCCTAATTGATTAATATAGTAATTTTATTTAGTAGTTTTCCTTATTGGCCCAAAAAGGTAGAAGTAGGTGCCAGGTGATGTTTAGAACAATTGTCTCTCCTAAGGACCGTGTGGCAGTCTGCTACCCAGTGCTTTGATCAGACCTTCATAGAATTTGTGTTTCTGCCATGGTGATTCATTTTCAGATAAAATATTGGGATGAGAGCTGACAATTTGTTGCTTTTTGTCTTTGGAAAATATATCAGATAGTATCATACTTACAGTGGCATCTGAGAACTGAAGTGTAACTAAAATGTTTTATCCTAATTCAGCAAGCCTTCTAGTGGCCGCTAAGGACAGCCACCGCTGGGTCTAGTCTCTTGCCCTAAAACAAATCATGGTGCAACTCTACTAATTACAGATTTTTAATTGATTTGAATTTTAATCTCTCTTATTTAAACCATCAAATATTACACAAAGCATAAAAAAAGTAATTTTTGGAACTTCTCAAGGATACAAATCCAAGTGGTATCAATAAAGTGTTTGGACAATTCTTTTAAGTATGTTTTCCGGCCCATAACTTTGATACATGAGAACATAGTGAAATAAGTCCTGTGTCACCTGACCGGAAGACACTTCTGTGTACATCTTCTACTCTCATACATGCGAAAGCAGATCCTGTCACGTGATCACATTTCTTTTTATGCCAACAGGAACTAACTGTGGAAAGAAGTGAATATATATAACATTTATTCACTCATGTAGCAGTAATAGCCACTAGCATTTATATACTGCCTTGGTATAGGCAACTCTTTAGCAGCACTTAACACATTTTTTTTTAAGTGGGCTCTGTGATGGCCCCAGTTTGGGGCTTGAAATCACGACCCTGAGATTAAGACCTGAGCTGAGATCAAGAGTCGGATGCTTAACTGACTGAGCCACCCAGGTGCCTCAGCAATTAACGTTATTTTAAACTAATTTAATCATCACGAGAACCATG
The DNA here is from genome assembly GCF_048418805.1 of Vulpes vulpes. Taxonomy (NCBI): domain Eukaryota; kingdom Metazoa; phylum Chordata; class Mammalia; order Carnivora; family Canidae; genus Vulpes; species Vulpes vulpes. The sequence continues at coordinate 1,120,182 of NW_027325787.1, read as the reverse complement.
GCAGATAACATTATTATCCCCATTTTACTGTTAAGGAAATCGAGCCACAGAAAGGTAAACTAGTTTGTCCAAAATTACCCACCTTGTCAGTGGCAGAATTATGATTTGAACCCGGGTAGTCTGGCCTCAACATCTGTGCTCTTAACCACTGCTTTTGAAGCACTGAGTTCCTGCCACATTCTAGGTGCTGTGCTAGGTATTGGGAATGCTGCTGTGAATGAGAGAAAGACAATTTATGCTTTCTTGGAGCTAGCAATCCACACGAACAGAATTTTTATGCTGTGTTCCCTGTCAATCTTATCAACTGACTGGAAAACATAGTTAGGACCATTCTTTTTTTGAGGGGAGCATACATCTGGTTTAAAAACAATCCTTACTTGGCTAATAAGACTCTTTCTTACTCTTGTCTCACTTATTCAGTTTAAGTTGAAATATGATATTGAGTAATGTTTTGATGCACTGATTACTGAGAGGCTTGGTGCTATGAGCTACTTTTATGCCTGAGCTGAGTGGTGGAGTAATGAACACGCCCATTAAATTTGCACTTGATAGAAAGTTGGGCCACAAAGAAAGGTTGTTCTCATTAATTCAGAGAAATGATCCGTGGATACCTGAATGATGTCTGGGAGGGATGAGTGCAAGGTAATCAATCCAACCCAAGGCTGCCCCCATTCCAGATACAAGTTGGAAAGGAGGATCTTTGGGCAAAGAAGTATGGGTAGCAGCCTCAAAGACACCATGGATCAAAGTGCAGCAAATTTAGTGGTGTAGTAGCTTATTTAAAATCAACTTTACACAACAAAAAAGACAACCCCCCCCCCCCCCAAAAAAAAAGAATGGGCAAAGGAACTTCTCTCTAAAGCAGAATTAGATCTTGGAAACTAGCCCTTTATCTGATACGTCATTTGCAAATATCTTCTCCCATTCTGTAGGTTGTCTTTTAGTTTTGTTGACTGTATCCTTTGCTGTGCAAAAGCTTCTTATCTTGATGAAGTCCCAATAGTTCATTTTTGCTTTTGTTTCTTTTGCCTTCGTGGATGTATCTTGCAAGAAGTTACTGGGGCCGAGTTCAAAAAGGGTGTTGCAAAAAAAAAAAAAAAAAAAAAAAGGGTGTTGCCTGTATTCTCCTCTAGGATTTTGATGGAACCTTTCTCACATTTAGATCTTTCATCCATTTTGAGTTTATCTTTGTGTATGGTGAAAGAGAGTGGTCTAGTTTCATTCTTCTGCACGTGGCTGTCCAGTTTTCCCAGCACCATTTATTGAAGAAACTGTCTTTCTTCCAGTGGATAGTCTTTCCTCCTTTATCGAATATTAGTTGACCATAAAGTGGAGGGTCCACTTCTGGATTCTCTATTCTGTTCCATTGATCTATGTGTCTGTTTTTGTGCCAGTACCACACTGTCTTGATGACCACAGCTTTGTAGTACAACCTGAAATCTGGCATTGTGATGCCCCCAGCTATGGTTTTCTTTTTTAAAATTCCCCTGGCTATTCGGGGTCTTTTCTGATTCCACACAAATCTTAAAATAATTTGTTCTAACTCTCTGAAGAAAGTCCATGGTATTTTGATAGGGATTGCATTAAACATGTAAAATGCCCTGGGTAACATTGACATTTTCACAATATTAATTCTGCCAATCCAGGAGCATGGAATATTTTTCCATCTCTTTGTGTCTTCCTCAATTTCTTTCAGAAGTGTTCCATAGTTTTTAGGGTATAGATCCTTTACCTCTTTGGTTAGGTTTATTCCTAGGTATCTTATGCTTTTGGGTGCAATTGTAAATGGGATTGACGCCTTAATTTCTCTTTCTTCAGTCTCATTTTTAGTGTATAGAAATGCCACTGACCTGTGGGCATTGATTTTGTATCCTGCCATGCTGCCAAATTGCTGTATGAGCTCTAGCAATCTTGGGGTGGAGGCTTTTGGGTTTTCTATGTAGAGTATCATGTCATCGGCGAAGAGGGAGAGTTTGACTTCTTCTTTGCCAATTTGAATGCCTTTAATGTCTTTTTGTTGTCTGATTGCTGAGGCTAGGACTTCCAGTACTATGTTGAATAGCAGTGGTGAGAGTGGACATCCCTGTCTTGTTCCTGATCTTAGGGGAAAGGCTCCCAGTGCTTTCCCATTGAGAATGATATTTGCTGTGGGCTTTTCGTAAATGGCTTTTAAGATGTTGAGGAATGTTCCCTCTATCCCTACACTCTGAAGAGTTTTGATCAGGAATGGATGCTGGATTTTGTCAAATGCTTTCTCTGCATCTAATAAGAGGATCATATGGTTCTTGGTTTTTCTCTTGCTGATATGATGAATCACATTGATTGTTTTACAAGTGTTGAACCAGCCTCGTGTCCCGGGAATAAATCCTACTTGGTCATGGTGAGGGCTAGTTTCCAAGATCTATAAAGAACTTACTAAACTCAACACCAAAGAAACAAACAATCCAATCATGAAATGGGAAAAAGACATGAACAGAAATCTCACAGAGGAAGACATGGACATGGCCAACACACACATGAGAAAATGCTCTGCATCATTTGCCATCAGGGAAATACAAATCAAAACCACAATGAGATAGCATCTCACACCAGTGAGAATGGGGAAAATTAACAAGGCAGGAAACAACAAATGTTGGAGAGGATGCGGAGAAAAGGGAACCCTCTTACACTGTTGGTGGGAATGTGAACTGGTGCAGCCACTCTGGAAAACTGTGTGGAGGTTCCTCAAAGAGTTAAAAATAGACCTGCCCTATGACCCAGCAATTGCACTGTTGGGTATTTACCCCAAAGATACAGATGCAATGAAACGCCGGGACACCTGCACCCCGATGTTTATAGCAGCAATGTCCACAATAGCCAAACTGTGGAAGGAGCCTCCGTGTCCATCGAAAGATGAATGGATAAAGAAGGTGTGGTTTATGTATACAATGGAATATTCCTCAGCCATTAGAAACGACAAATACCCACCATTTGCTTCAACGTGGATGGAACTGGAGGGTATTATGCTGAGTGAAGTAAGTCAATCGGAGAAGGACAAACATTGTATGTTCTCATTCATTTGGGGAATATAAATAATAATGAAAGGGAATAGAAGGGAAGGGAGAAGAAATGGGTAGGAAATATCAGAAAGGGAGACAGAACATAAAGACTCCTAACTCTGGGAAACGAACTAGGGGTGGTGGAAGGGGAGGAGGGTGGGGGGTGGGGGTGCCTGGGTGACAGGCACTGAGGGGGGCACTTGACGGGATGAGCACTGGGTGTTATTCTGTATGTTGGCAAATTGAACACCAATAAAAAATAAATTTATTATTTAAAAAAATCTCAATACACCAGTTTTTCCCATTTAAAAAATAAAAATAAAAAATAAAGCAGCATTAGACTTGTCTCCAAAGTGGATATTCAGTGGGCCAATAAGCACAAGAAAATATTCTTAGCATCACTAATCATTAGGGAAATGCAGATCAAACTCCCAGTGAGATACCACTTCATACCCATTAGGATGGCCACTATTGACACACACACACACACACACACACACAAAACAGACACTCCCAAGTGTTAGTGAGGATGTGGAGAAACTGGAACCTTTGTGTTCTGCTGGTGGGGATGTAAAATGGTGCAGGCACTGTGGAAAATGGTATAGTGGTTCCTCAAAAAATTAAAAACAATTACCATATGATCCAGCAATCCCACATCTGGGTAAGTACTCAAAAGAATGGAGAGCAGGAACTCAAATAGATGTCGTACACTCACGTTCACAGCAGCGTTGTGCACGATAGCCAATATGGTAGAAGCAACCCAAGTGCCCACTGATGAATGAATAGATAAACAAAATGGGATATATGTGTTCCATGGACTATTATTCAGCCTGAAACAGGATGGAAGTTCTGACACAAGCTACCACATAGATGAACCTAGAGGACGTTATGCTCAGTGAGATAGGCCAGTCACAAAAAGACAAATACCATGTACTCACTCTTATATGAGGTTCCTAGAGCAGCCCAAATCCCAGAGACAGAAAGTAGAATAGGGGTTGCCAGGGGCTGGGGGAAAGGGACAATGAGGAGTCATCATTTAATGGGTATGAAGTTTCAGTTTTGCAAGAGGAGAAACATTCTGGAGTTGAATGGTGTTAGTCATCGTACAACAGTGTGAATGGACTTAGTGCCACTGAACTGTATACGTTAAAATGGTGAATTTTATGTTTTGTTTATTTTACCGTAATTTAAAAAAAAATAGCTTTCCAACCTCTCCCTTTTGACATGTGTATGGTAGGAGTGTTTCCAGCATTCTTGGGAGGTTGAGATGAGATGGCCGGGGGCCCTTCTGCTCTCTCCGGGTCACGAAGCGACCACTCTGCTGGGAGCAGGGTCCCCCTCTGCCGGCGCATGTATGTAATATTTCTGTGAGGTTCAGGGTCCATGATGTTGCCTTCAGTAAATGTAGATGCTTGTTAAGAGAGACAGAATACTGAAAAGGGAGTGAAAAATGGCTTAGAAACTGAAAATTGGGTTTATGAGGCAAGGGTAGAAGACCCAGAAAAGATGAAATGGAAGAGAAATGTATTTGAAGCCCAAGTTGTTTATAAGAAGACCTTCCCTTCTCCAGGACTAGGGATGGCTTTGTCCTCAGATTGGGAGTTGTGTTGGCCCTACCTCTGCTCCCCAAGCCCACGTGACCAGTACCAGGCATGCATGCAGCTGTTTGTCACCCAGTCTAAAGTCCTCATGGGAGTACACTGCTTCCTTTCCAGAGAGTTCCCCATTTCAGAGTATGCTGGAGAGAAAGCAGAACATGCACTCTCTCATTAGCCAGGGGAGAGAGCCTCACGGGAGGCCTGGTGGCTGAGAGAGGCCAGGCTAGGGCAGCCACACCAGAGCCATCTTTCCCCAATGGTGGCATGCAGAAGGTTTATTTTGGCACTTTTCGTTACAAGGTTTCAAGCTCTTCTAAGTATCTCATTTCAACAATTCAAAGTATGGAATACCATCCTGAGACTTCATGCAAGGTATTTACTGAAACCTCTGGGTCCCCAGCACCTAGTCCAGTGGTTGACATGCTACAAACATTAATACACATTTGCGCAACAAATGGTTGAAACCAGTGACCATGCTGAGTAGTCTGGGAGCCATCGTTCATAGCGTGTGTCTACCTGTGTTTCTCCTGTTGTCCACTGTGGTTGTCATCTACCAATTTTGCTATATAAAATAATGATTCTGCTTGCTGCATGTGGGTCCTGTAATCACCTGCTAGTTACCCAAGCCAGCTATGCAAAACACATCCAGCAGGCCAAATACAGCAGAAGGCCAGTGCGTCCATGATGGTCTTGTTGCATTTTAAGGTCATGAATGTTTTGCTATTGACTATTTGTTTAAAAACAAGAACATGTAAGAAGAAAGATAAAGAAGACACTCTTCCACATTTATCCCCTGACAATTCTTGTGGGGATCCTGAACCAGATACAGATGATCTGATTCACTGTCCTTTGAACACCTCCCTAGTTAAAGGCTAGAGAGCCCAAAGCTGAGGAGAGCTACATCCTCGCCTTCGTGCAGCTCACAGTACCACATGCAGAATTACTCTATCGCATTCTGAGTACCTCAGAGGAAACAAAGATTGCCAACGTGGCCCCTGTCATAGGCACCACTGGACAACAGGGCTCCCCAGGAGAGCCCCAGCCCCCAGGGACAGGGGTCCTGCTTTTGGTCTGCAGCCCACCACTGAAACAAAGCCAAGAAAAACCAAACCAAACCCTTCGTGGTGCACTCAAGGAGAACACATGGGACGTAAAGTCAAAGAATGTGGGAAATGTAAAACAGGCCAGGCTGCTGTGGAGCAGCAGGCTCTAGGTTCCATTTGGCATCCAATCCCAGAGGGATGCACTGTCCACCTCTGTCCTGAAGAGCTGGCTCAGCTTCCCAGCATCCTGCCGGGTTTTTCCTTCTTTCTGGCTCCCATCTGGACTTTGAGTGGAGGGTGCCATTTTTATCCTACAGAACCTCCTGGATTCCTTTGTCTTTGTCACGTCTGGCCTGGGCTCTTTGCCTTCTAGGTCCAGATGATTGGAGGATTCCCATTCTCTTGGTACCTGCCATCATCCACTGAAACAGACCTGAATGTCTCCTTCCCTCACTTGAGTAGCTCCCATCCTCAGACTAGAGAACATGGGCACTATGTCAGAAATAAAAACAGGGCAATGCTCCAGAGAGGTGGCCTTTGGGTAGTGGCGGGTTAGTGGACTTGCTTCTGGTTCACTCCTGCCCTCATTTTGGAAATGACCAATGGCTTGGTGGTTCAGAGAGAAGAGGTTCTTCTTTTCACAGCCAGTTGGTTTAATGGGAAGACTTACTTCACATATTTCCTGTTCACATATTTACTGACTAGTTGGCGACTATGCCAAAGGCACTTGTTCACCAGCTTAGCACAGCAGAGAGGGCAGGTGCCTACCCTCACCCAGTGAGACAGCACTCGAGAGGTAGTCCTGACGGTACATGTCCATTCTCTGTTACTTTGTGGACAGCACAACATGAAAGGGCTCCCTTCCCCCAAATACCAAACTCAACCGCTGTAGGAGGGAGGTCTTTGAGCCCCGGGCAGTGTGATTCCAGGGGGTGCCTTTAGTTCACTGTGTCCGTGTCATTTCCAGTTTGGGTTCTGGTTTCCGGTCACTAGTCCGAGTTGAGCTTAAGAGCTGAAGTGGGAGCAAAAAATGAGCCAAACTGGGGTTTCTTGAGGTGATGTATTTTAGCTAAATATGTCAGTTGTTTGTTTGTTCTAAAAATACCGCTAGAAGGATGGGGGAGTATTCCAGATTGTTGACACTTTGACTGAAACGAGAAGCGAAATGTAACCGATAGGGGCTCTAACAGGAGTTCCTGCCTGTCATGAAGAGGAGGCCGGATTAGGATACGGAGACGCACAGGCGCAGCGGATTCCTCACAGGCCACTGGGTCGCGGCCCCCGCCCCGTTGGGGATGAGGGGCTGCTAAGTTCTGGAGAGCGAGGCTCTGCTCCTGACACCTGAGTTTGTCAAACCATTTGTGGCGTCGATTCCCCCAGGGGCCAGCAGACCTGGGGGCCTGGGCTGGGCTAACAGCCGGGGCGATGGGTGGCCCATGGGGGAGAGGCCCAAGGGCCTTCCCGACAGGCCGGTGCGCGAGACGACGTCTTCCTGAGCAACTCAGGACCGTGAAAGCGGTTGGGTTGTGAGAACTTCCTCAGTGGCTCAAAGGTCCCGACAGAAGTTAGCTGGTGGGCCGAGGGGGTCAGTTACGGGACAGGCCTTTCTCCCCGGGGAGACGCGCTTATGGGAAGAGCCTTACTGGCCAGACCCCCTCCGGTGGTCGCGTTGGCACACCCACCGGGGGTCAGCGTGTGCGCCCCTGGGCTTTTGTAAAGAAAACCAGGCGCTTGGATTTGACTCCTGGAAAGCTGGTGAACCAGGGGGTGCTGTCCAGCGGCCTACACGGTGGCATTTGCCGGAGGAACCCCGTTAGGTCAGTGCCCATTTTAAAAATGTTCGTGTTTAGTTACCTCTTGGGTAGGCAGGCACGACTCCAACCCTCCCTGACATCCTGAGCTCGGCTCCTGTTTGCTTGCCTGGTTGTGGACGGCATTTGAGTTTTCCATCCCTGCGGGGGACGCACAGTGGCAGCTGCCGTCTGCCTGGTGCTCTGCCCACACAGGGGGTGCCCTCTATGTGGGTGACGATGTGCGTGTGCCCCCTGGATTGGTATGCTGACCCGCCCCTGGAGGGGCTCCCAGGGAGGAGCTGGACGGGGTTAACGGCACAGCCATCAGAAAGCCATCCTGGGAATCCCTCCAGAAGGAATGGAAGCATTCCATTCAGGATCATGGGCAGGGGTCCCTTCATTCATTGGCTTAATGTAAGTGGTTGTTTGGAATTCCCACCAAATTTAAGCATAAAGTTCTCCCAAAATTCTTACTGGAGAGAAATAAACACAGGTAGAATTTCCTAGGTGTGGGGACTCTGGGAACTCTTTCCGTTAGAGGTCTTTACAAAAACCAGCCCATGGAAGGTTAGGATGGAGAGTTATGAGCCAGAGTGGGGGTCCCCGAACTTACACATGTGCACAAACCACCCAGGAGCCGTGTTTACATAGAGATTCTGGTGCACTGGCTCTAGAGTGGGTGGCTGGCCTGCATTTCTCACAAGTTCCCAGGGTTTGCTGAGACCATTGGCCCCGGCCCACACTCTTGAGTAGTGAAGCATTACAGGACATCTCAAGGCCTTGTCCAGCTTTGGATTAATTGGAAAAAACATATATATAAAGTACATGTATTTCTTTCCAATGAGCCAACGAACCGTGTGTCAATACAGCAATTAGGTAAGCCAAATGGTCAAATAAGTTGTGTATTTCCTGCATGACAGTTAAGTAGATGGATCACTCACCCAGGTGACATTTATTGAACACTCACCATTAGTGAGTCCCCGAGCAGTATTGGATGTCAAGTGGGAGCCATCACATGAACGAGTTCGTTCCAGCTACTGTCAGAAGATCCTCAGGACCATTCGAGGGCTCAGCTGTGGGACCTGCGTGTCTATAAACCCAGCATCACCAGCCCCTCTGGTGGTGAAGGGGCCCTGCTGAGCTGTGTCGGGCTTGACTGCTCACAGGCCAGTAGTCACGGTATTGATTTTCAGTGACAGTGACTCAGCCCAGGATCAGAGGCTGCTTTTTTGCAGAGAACACCACCTTCTGGGATTGGGTTGCTTTGAAGCCCAGCCAGGAGAGGCTCCAGGACCAACACACAGTAGGCCATCAGAAATGTTGGTGACAATGAAATTGAGGTAGATTTCCTTCTTGAAAGCCACACTGGAACCTGGAAGAAGCCCCTCATTCCCCTCAGAGGGGTCCATTTGGTTTATTTGATAATATACCTCTCTGCCTGACCAGCAATGGGCTTCTCGATCCTTTCAGACTTTGTTCCCGGCTGACTCATCTGGCTTCAAATTTCCATCTATCTTCATCTTCCCCTAGTCACCAGATGCTTTTGGCACGACTTTTGATTTCTCTTACCATTCTGATCTGTGGCCGCCAACAGTCTTCTCAATTTAAAATTTCATTTCAACATACCTGCACCTCCCCACACCCCCCTCTGCCTGACCTGTGTCTTTTACCTGGTGACAGACTCTCACTTTCTTTTGGGTCTTTGGCAGCCAGCCCCCTCTCAGTTCTCGGGTCAGGCCCCCCGGAAGTGAGACATAGGGATGGCTCTCAAGGCCCCCAGGGCCATTGGCCCACCCGGACAGAACCCACGTGCTCTTCTTCACAGCTGTTTTGCATCCCTGCCTCCATCCAGCAGATAAACAAAGAGCACACTGAGCCCAAGAGCATTCAAACACAGACCAGCACAAAATACCAAATGTTCGAGGTTCCTGTGCTTTTCGTTCTGAATCAGCTGCCTTGAATGCAGCATTTACAGATCGGCTAATTAGTGTGGGTTTTGTGGATTGATAGGCATGTTTCCTCCTTGGTGCCCTTCAGGAGTGCGTGTTTTTTTTACTACTGCCAGATAAGGTCGGAGGGAGTCATTAATTTAGTATTTCTCTAAACTTTTTTCCTTTACTGTCATTGAGAGTTCTTCACTAGAAAGCTTTGTAAGGCGCTTTAGATGTCAGAATTTAGAAATATCTACCCTTGGGGCTCCTGGGTGGCTCAGTGGGTTCAGCGTCTGACTCTTTGATTTTGGCTGAGGTCGTGATCTCAGGGTCATGAGATGAAGCCCTGTGTCAGACTCCATGCTGGGCAGGGAGCCTGCTAGGATTCTTTCTCCCTCTCCCTTGCCCCTATCTACCTGCCTCTCTAAAAGAAAAAGAAGAAAGAAAGGCCCTTTTCCTTTATGTCAAGCCCCAGCCTTATATCCCAGATCCCAGATACCACCTCCCTGCGTATGCTTGTGATGTCTCAACCTGCCTGCCCGGAAGGCCTCACCCAGTGCCTCTCCCCGACGCCGTGAGGGTCCCACTTTTCTCTGGCCTCCCACAATCTGCAGGCAGAGTCTGCTTCCTTTTGTGCTGCTACAGAACTTCATCCATGTGTCCGTTCATCACATGTCATGTGACTAGACCGTGAGGGAAGGTGCCTTGTCTTATTCCCCTTGGTGGCCTCAGGGGTGTAATAGGCACTCTTAAAAGGATTGCCAAAGGATGAACAAATTGGAATCCATCATTGGACACATGGACATATAGGTGGCCAGCTGTACAAATACAGCATTCTAACAGATTATTTAAAAATATTTTATACATATGAGGCGAGGAAGGACATAGATTCCTGCCTGAGGCAGGGGTCATGGAAGATGTCAGCCCATGGGATTGGCACAGCTGCGGGTGGAAGAGGCCCTGGGAAGAGGACTTCCAGGGTAGATGCAGCAGCCTGAGCACAGGGGCGATGCAAGAGTCTGCCCCGAGCTCAAGGAGTGATGGCTGAGGTCTGGGGCTCTGTGGGGCAGGGGGCAGGGAACGGGCAGGATAAAGTTAAACTGGAATGTTACACTAGAAGTGAGGGTCTAAGGGTTGGAGGCAGTTTCCAGGGGGTCAGGAAAGTCTTCCTGGGGATGATCATTAGACATTTAACCTGGCTCTGATAGAATGCCACTTTGATGTGTTCCCTAAGACACCCAGGGAAAAGCCACAATGCCACACGCCCCAGAGCTTCACTGGGGTTGTGCCCTCTTTCTACATCTACACCACGCCAAACACAGGTGTTATTTCAAGAGGTATCTTGGGAGTTGTAAGAAATTCCAGGCATAGGGTAAAATACTCTTTCTCTCAGGTTTGATAGAAAGTAAAACCTCAATTAGCCGAGTCCTTCCAATGACTAGGATTTTATACTCACTGGGCTTTTGGGTGAAAGAGGCAAATCACAAAAAGCACAGGCAAATGTGAGCATTTTTTTTGCAGAAGCACGTATGATGTGTCCTAGGTACAATCCCCCCTGAAACCCAACCCGTCTTTCCGCGGCCCCACTCAAGTTCCGGGGCCATGATCTGTCCCCAAATCAGGGAATCCTGCCTCATATTTGTGGCCAGGTCTTGTCTTCTGCTTGGACTCTAAGTTCTTTGAGGGCAAGGGACTGTATTTTATACCCACTTTTTATTCCACACGTGTAACACAGATCTTTGCACGTCATAGGGTTTTTAATATTTGGCAATGGATTAGAAAATGCTGTCCATATTCATTAATGTCAGGGGTGCAGTGAGAACATTTTAAGTGACTCTCCTATGTTTCTTGTTCAGTGGGTCTGGTCTGAAGTTCTTTTCTACCAGTGAGTGACTGGCGGTGTGAACTCAGGCAAGTTCAACCTAACCTGCAGGGTTGGTATAAGAATCAGCGATTAAATATTTAAAGTGTCTGGCAGCAGCTGTTGTTCTTATTTTGCTTGTCTTGAAAGCAGACATTTCCCCGGCTTGTCGCTTATTATTCCACAGTTGAGAGCTCTCATATTTTCTGGAATTGCATTTCCGTTCGGGAGCTTTAGCTCCCAGTCCCTAAGGTTGGCTTTACTAAGGGGGGCCGGGAAGGCGGAAGGAGCCATTTGACCTGAAAGATGAGTAGATGCTTAAAAAGCAGAAACGGATGGAAAAGACATTCCAGACAGAAAGAAAAGCGTGCACAAAGGCCCAGGGTCATGAGGGAAAGTGACACGGAGGAAGTCGATCACGGCTAGCACGGGAGACGTCCACGATGGGCGGTGAGGAGACCGAGGCTAAACATTCGAGCAGGAGCAGCATTGTGTGAGACGCTAGACCTGGGCTACCAGTGACCTAGATTTGTTTGTCGACAAGCTTCTTTATTCTTCTTTAGTTTCCTGTAAGTTGCAGTGAGTCTCTGAACCAAAACTATAATTAGGCTGATGAACTTTGAGCCAGGTAAACAGGGTAGGGATAGGGCACTGTCCCAGCACGTGGCTTCTTAGCAAGAGAAGCACCACTCAGCCAGGTTGGACTCGGCTGATGGGACCAGCCAGCACTGCCCGCCTGCAGGCCCTCTGCCCGTCTGCTGGGTGCCAGAGTGTGGTCGATGCTGACTTGTCCCGGGCTTCTTCATGACTTTTGTTTTAAGATTTTACTTATTTATTTATTTATTTATTTATTTATTTATTTATTTAAGAGAAAAAGAGAAAGAGAGAGCAGGAGCAGCGGGAGAGGCAGAGGCAGAGGGAGAAGCTGACTCCCTGCTGAGCAGGGAGCCTGACTCAGGGCTCAATCCCAGGACCCCAGGATCATGACCTGATCCGAAGGCAGATGCTTCACCAATGGAGCCACTGGGCACCCCTTTTTTTCCCAACTTCTCATCGTAGGTTGAATCTGTAATACATCAAGTGTAGCAAACCAGGGCTGATCATTGTTTGCGTCCTCTTCACAGCCTACGCCCCGCCAGATGTTTTTGAACACTCCTGAAATGTGTGAGCAAGGGTTCGGCAAATATGACAGGCATCCCTTGTCCTGCTTTTGATATTGTTCTCTGCTTGCAGACAAGCCTGGAAATTCGGGGAGGTGGTGAGGGGAGTCGTACCCCCATGTCCTGTTCTCACACGTGCACCCAAGGGAGCACCAGGGTCCGGCTTGTCAGGGGTTCCACCTGTCATGTTAGAGGCACCTGACAGCAGCTGCAAGGCTGTGCTTTCGCTCCCCTGCCCGTGTCTTCCAGCCCCTTCTGTCTCCTGCTGTTCCTCCTGCTTCACATCCAGGTGCTTTTCCCATCCTTCCTGCTCAGCAGTTCTACTATTGTTCTTCCTGTCTGGGTCTCTTAAATTCAGCCCACACCTTTTCAACTCCATATCCTGACTCAAGTGTTTGAAAGCTGTTATTTCATGTTAATTAGGAGTTCTTTTTCCAGCCAAGAAGACTTGCATGGAACTGTTCCCCCAAGTTGAGGTTTAGAGATGAGCTCTGGCGTTTGGCACTTTGGGTACAGTTAAAGGACAATTGGACAATTGGAGCCAGATTGCCACCGCATGCAGGGCAACCTTCCCCACCACCCTTCCCCACCACCCCTTCCCCACCACCCCTCACTGTGAGGGCCAGAAGAGCTCAGTGCACCTCCCAGAGAACATCATCACGGTCCTGGGCCAGGAGGACCTCCCGTGGCCAAAATTGCCTTGCAACCAGACCCAGGAGGGTCTCTGGCCTCTGAATGGGTCTCCACTATATACTGAAAGGTGACCCTTTGGCAGCTCATCCTCCTTTTGTAGCACATTCCCCAGTTGACCCAAGTTTGGTGGGAGATTCTGGTGGGAAAAGATTCCCACCACTTTCTGGACTGGTGAAGACATCAGCAGGAGTTGGCACCTGACTCCTTCCCTCCCCTCAAGGAACTTCCACTCCTTGAAATGTTTTGAGCAGAAATCGAGCCCTGCCCTCACATCTGGCCTCACCCCTTATGCCTGCCTGCTTGTAGACCAGGGGCCACATCCCTGTCATCACCTGACCCTTTGCCATCACCCTGGGCGTCTGCAGACCCAGATTGAGGAAGCTGCAGCCCTGAGCCCTCTGAGGGCCCCCAGCACCCCCTTAGGCACCCTGTGTTCCATTTTGAGGGAGTGGGTGGTACTAACCCATTCCAGAGCTTGGGGAGTGATGCATTAGGACCACCCTCTTTCTGTCTTCCACTGAGAAAAAAGAGGCTTTCTTCTTCCAGAGTGCCTTAGAATGAGGTCATTACGTCATGCATGGTTGAGGAATCCCCTTATGTGTCTAAGTTAAATCACTGGGGATACATTCCTCAGTCTTGTGTGGTTTGCAGAGAAAATAGTCAATGAGAAAATGTGGCTTTAAGGCGCCTTGGCCTAAGAGCACAGTCCTAGGCACCATGGAAGTGAGGGATTGTTGTTCTTGTATGGAAGGGAGTTAAGTACCACCTACCGAGGGCTGTTACAAAGATGCCTTCGGTATTGTTGGGGAAGGCCATACCCAGGGCTGGTCATGGAGGGTGGGGTCTCTAAGAGACAGCAGCTGCCCCCCCCCCTTCCTTCTTTGCATTATTGTTAACAGCGAACACCAGCTAATGTGATACAGAGTAGACAGAGACGTAAACGGGGCATTGTTTGATGAGGTGGGGTTTTTTGCTGGGTTTAGAATTTAGGAAGAATTAAGGAGAGTGGTAGATTCATACAGATTAAAACTGAGGAAACAGCATATGTGTTCACAGAGCTAGGAAAGGAACCTGGCTTTTGGCCAGTGAATTATATTGATAGGAGTAAAGGGTCCAGAGGGATGCTTGTCCCAGAACGAGTGGTGGTGGGACAGGAGTGGCCAGTAAGTAGGGTGCCCTGAGTATTCAACAAGGAATCTTGACTTATCGTTACAAACAGTAAGGAATCATTGTAGTTTCTTGAGCTAGGACTGAAAATGATTTTCAGAGATCTTCATAATGCAATTTCTTAGGGCGAACCAATGTGGGAGACAGGAAGACCACCAGGAAGGTGCCAGGGCCTCCACAGGGACAGTACTAAGGAGCCCAGGGACCAGTGGAGCTAATGTCTCCAGAAAGCGCATAAGTAGAATTTGGGAATGGGATAACCAGGAGGCCAAGAAGGAGACAAGGGTGTAAAGCTTAGCTCACAGAAGTTGTGGACAACAGAGGGTCAAACCACTGGTGATAACAGACATAGGGAAGAGATAGTTGGTGATTATGGAGTGAGGTGAAGACCTCGCCCTTAAATAGCAGGGCTGGGAAGCTCTGAGGAGCAGACCTGAGCCAGATGCCCCCTTCTTTATGTGCCTTCGGTTCAGGCTTTTCGAGGCCTACAGGACTGATTCACCTTCCCATGATGAGGATCTTTGTGGAAGGTTATTTGTAGATCCTTTGTATCAACTGAGTCGAGTCTCCTGTGTGATTTTGTAAGTAAATCAAGATTTTCTTTTAGTGAACTTTTGGAATCTTACAAATAGATTTGTTTTGTTTTTAAAGAAGTAAGCTCTTAATAAAATCCTTACGTTCTCGATAAAATGAGCCTTTAACCCAACCACAAATGTTCACGTTTGGTCTTCCACTGATAAAACCATCTATTGAGTTGAGAGTTCCGGAACCCTTGGCCCTGCTGCCACCGTGTCCCTCAGACCAAGTCTCTGCACAACACCCTCTAGAAAGAGTACAATAGCTTTCAGGTCTAGGCCAGGCCACTGGGTTGGGCTGTGCTGGAGATGCTCTGGCTTGAGCCATGTTGTTTTCTTCCTTTGTCTTCCCACTGTAGACTCCTGTTTTCCAAAGTAAAGTTGGAGTCGCTCTGCCGGGGCCCGGATGAGGCACTCCTCACCTGTAAGCACATGTTACAAATATGGAAATCCTGCTACAACCTCACCAATCCCAGGTAAGAGGCCAACAGTGCCTGTTTTGCACGGTTTCTGCAGGGTGCCCGCCTGCTGGGTGCCATCTCTGATGGGCATTTAGCAAGCTGGCATTACCCAGCCACCCTGTGCACCCCTGGGTCGTGGTGAGCAGTGCAGGACAGGAGGAGCCTCACATGCTCCATCTGTAAGGGGATCTCCTTCCCACAGGTGACGAAGCCCCCAAGTTGTGGGTTTCTTTTGCTGTGGCTGCCACATGACCCACCAGGCCCAAGGCACAAGTGATCTCCCACCCATTCCTCTCAACCAGCCATTTATGTAACTCCTTGGACAAGTCTTAATCATCTTGCTGGTGATTTATGAATAGACTAGTAATTATATACCCCAGGTGGGGGTCTGACAGTAGTATTTAAAGGACCTGCAGAGACCACAGGCCAGGCCCTGTTAAGGAGAGTGGAAATAGCTATTGGCATGATAAAGTATAATTTTCAAACAGTTAAAATCATGACTCAAATGAATATAAAATAAGCATGTATCTAAGGTTTTACTTACCTCATTAACTAATGAGGGAGACAGTAAGACATTAAAACTCATCTGGAGAAGAATTGGAGAATAGTTACACTGAAATGCATTTGTAGAGAAATGCAAAAACAATATCCCATAGGACAATGAAAGATATTGTTTGGAGTGGTCTTTTTACAGGGTGGAAACTATTTGCCTACAGATGGAGCTATAAAACGGCCTCAGTCAGAGTCCACCGAGGACACCCCCTGACCCAGGCAGATAACTGGGGGAAAGGCCCACAAGTGGACCTCCCTGAAAGACACCGAGTAACCCCTGGTTCCCATTTTCAAGTCTTGGGCCATCTTCCTGGCATTTGTTTAAATGACCAAGTGTGTCCTGCCCTTGGGGGATGTCATTTAATGAAAAGGAACCTAATAATATAAGTGCCTTCAAACAACTACTCATACTCTTGGCACATTTCTTCAAGCTCATAGCAAGATGTATGGACAGCCCACACTAGCTCTTAAAAGTCAGGAGCCTAAAAATGTTCAACTCCAGTCAGAGATGTGTACTAACTGAGGGTGTCACTTGCCCCACACTGTCCCCTAGGAGGTGACAGGCAGGTGGCTGTGGTCTGCAGTCCTCAGGCCTGGGGAGAGGAAAGGGGGTGGGATGGGCTTGAGGGCGTTAGGGGAACAGCAGAGTGCAGGAGGGGTTCCCTGGGGGGATTTGTTTTACAAACGTTTCTGCAGTTAAAAGAAAATATTCAGGGGCCCCTGGGTGGCTCAACAGTTGAGCATCTGCCTTCGGCTCAGGTCCTGGGATTGAGTCCCACATCTGACTCTCCGTAGGGAGCCTGTTTCTCCCTCTGCCTGTGTCTCTGCCTCTCTTTCTGTGTGTGTCTCTCATGAATAAATAAAGTCTTAAAATATATATATATATTCATAATCAGCCTCTTCCCCTTGAGAGGATGGGTCCTGGTGAACTGACATTAGACAGAGTCGTGACCACAGACAGGTCTTGTGGGCAGTGAAGGCAGAGAGCAGCCGGCCTGCAGGCTGTCACCCCTCCCCACCCCAACCAGCAGGCAGCCCCTGGACCCTAGCAAAGCCAGAGTCACAAGAATGAGCTGAGAACCCCCTTCGCAGGCGTCACCTGCGGCACGTGACCGCCCCGCGCTGCATCTTCCTCGGTAGCAGGATAGTCGTGAAGCCGGCCTCTTCCCTTTGGCAGCTGCATTCTGAAAATAAAGATCATTTTAATTTTTAAACAAATTCTGCTTTCCTAAGTCTGCAAGCAGAAATAGAAAATGCCCATGTTATGTTCCCAAAAAGCCCCCCGCTCCTGGCCCGTCAGAAGCAGCAGGATTTCGGGAAGAGTCTTGGCCACAAGTGCCGCTAACCGGAGACGCTGCCCAGGCTGGTGGCTTCCGCGCTGGAGCGTTCCTTCGCCCGTACCCCCCGTTAGAGATGAGAAAATAAACCCATCAGCCTTCATATTGCCAATTTTCCCTCAGTTCTCCACACCTCTCCACCTCCCCTACATTTCCTCCCACTTAGCAACCAAGAATATTGAATGTGAAGAGAAAAAAATAGCAGAATTGGAAAGCTTTTTAAAAATACTTAACCAAATGCCTGGGCTGTGTCCATACTTCCTCCGTTTCCTGAAGGATCTTTCAGGGCCAGAGCAGGGAGGAACCCTGGCTCGGGGCACAGAGTCTGGATGGGGCACGGGGTGGGCAGAGGGCCCCCCATGAGCTTGCAGGCCTGCTCTCCCAGGATTCCCGAAGCCCTGGGGGAGGGGCGCAGGGGTGGTAATTGAGCAGCCCCCTGATGAAGGAGCTTCCCAATTGTGGTTTTTTTTTTTTTTTAACTTTATTTATTTTCTCTGGGATATAAATAAATGTCTCTCCTGTAGGCCTTCCCACTGCACAAATTTAAACCTCCTCCCCCATTGGGTCGTGTAAGACATGACCCTGGAGTAGAAGAAAGAGGGGAGGGCTGCGTCTTGACAAGGGGCAGCATACTTAAAAGTTCTCCACATAAGGGCAGCTCTGGGTCCAACAGCCTCGAGTCTGTGATCGGGTCACACGGGGTTCTAGAAGAGGGTAGAGTTGCATGAACAAGTGCACGAGAAGTGCTTTAAAAAAAAGAAAGAAAAGAAAAAGAAAGAAAAACTGGGCAGGGAGCATCGTGGCAGGTGGTTGGTTTCTCCCCGAGAAGGCCCACGCCAACTCCCTGTTTGTGAGCGCGCTCCCCTGTGGAGAGGCCTCTCCTGCACCTGCCAGGGCTTCCCACCGGCCCCACCCCCTCCCAGGGAGCAGCCACAGCGGGCCACGTAGAGAAGGGACCGAGCTTTCGTGCTTCTGCAGCTCGTTCCCTCTTTATTTTTGCCTGAAGGAAAAAAATCACCGAGTTAGTCGCTGAACTGAGCCTTAGACAACTTGCAAAGAGCGTCCCACCTGCAGTCTGAGAACACGTCTCTTGCCGTGAGCAGAGCGGTGGGTGGCGTTCTCTCGGGTGTGCATTTGGCAAAGGTGTGTGTCATTTCAGAAGCCTGGATTTGTTTGCTGGGTCTGCACTTTTACTTGCCTTCAGGACAGACATCCGTCTCGGGTTTCGTCTCCACTCTGTCAGCAGAGGAGCAGGCCCCTTCCGTTCTCGTGCACATTGGCTCAGCGGCCCAGGGCAGTGTGACTTGTGACCAGGGGTCCCCACGGCCCCCTTGAACTGACTGTCAGTGTTTCAGCTGGGGACTCACTGTGCTGCCCCTTCTCTTCAGTGCCTACAGTGGCCTTGCAAGACCGCTACTCTCCATTTTATAGAAAACAAGGCTGAATAACTTGCCTAAGTTTTCCCAATTAAATAAGCAGTAGAGCTCTGTCTGACTCCAGCTCAGTCTGTCCTCATGCCCGAGCTCCCTGCACCACGCACGCTGCCCCTCGGAGTTGCCAGCCAACTTCTTTGCCTTTTTATTTATTTTTTTATTGTTAACCACTTCTTTCCCCTCCCCCTTGCCACTGCCACGTGGACCATCTCCATCACAGAGCCACATAATTGGAAGAAAATTGTTTCTTCCTCAGTCCTACGCTTACTCACAAATAGCAGTTCAAGTTTTTTTCTTTTCTTTTTTTTTTTAAGATGCTTTCTTTAACCTCAGTTGGAAGTTGGAAACCCCATCCGATAGTGGTTAACAGTCGCCAGCATTTTGGGGAAGCTTTCTTTTTACAAAATGTGCTCTCATTTCATCTTCGAAGCAGCCCCATAAAACAGGCAGGTGTCCTATTCTTTCACACCCATTTCACTGATGAGAATTGAGGGTCAAGGATACTGGGAGCTTGCTTCGACGCTTGTTAGCTGGCCATGGGAGGTCTGGAAAGGAATAGGTGTCTCCTCCCCACTCCGGCCCCCTCTGGCTTTCCTCATCCCAGGACTCCTCTTCCATCCAGTATTCCCTGTGTGTCAGATGCTAGTTCAGAAGCTGGGCCTAGTTCAGACACTGGGTTGCAACAAAGACCCCCGGGCTCTGACCCCCAGCCCACCACCAGCTTGTTTCTTGTGATTAACAACCTGTGTGTGCTATAGAAGGTAGAAGATTTACAAGAGAAGCTTCTAGTGTCCAGTGTAACTTTAACCACCACTAGCATGTACTCTAAATGCTCAGTCCCACCTGTGTGGAGATCAACAGCTTGTGTACCGTGGATTTGGGACTTCTGCCAGCATCCCCTCCATCACCCTCTACTAGCACCACTGACCAGGAATGGTCCTCCTTCCCCACCTGCTGCCCCCCTCCAGAGGTGTTCCTGGCAGCCACAGGCCACGCATAGTAGAGGTGAGGTCACTGGAAGGTGAGGTGGGAGAGGGGCCCATGGCAGGGGCCCAAGCAGGGTCCATAGGGAGCAAGGAAGGCTTTGGTGAGAGACACTGGCCGAAGTGAGAGAGGCAAGGAGACCCAAGGGCTGGCCGGGGCCCCCTCTGCCTCTTCCTCCACATCCCAGGAGCTCCTGCAAAGGCAAATCTCGAGTGGTTAAGACTCCACGCCCTAGCAGTGTAGAACTAAAAATGGCTTTAAGCAACCAGCAAAATTCCTGATCAGTCACAGCATTCGGAGCGGGAACCAAAGCATCTCCATTTTGAATCATGAACTGTTGCTTAAGTGTGGTTTTCCGAAGGAGCTCTGAAGAAGCACTAAGGAATGTGACTGCACCCAGTTCCTCAGCTGGTGGAGGGGGAGCAGGTCCCGTGTCATGACCAGTGGGGAAGGTTCGCAAGTTCAGAGTTGGGCTGTAGCTGCCATCTCTAACAGCCAGGGTGGGAGGCCCTTAACTCTGCTTCCCCTCACCTACCGTCACACCAGGAGGCTAGGAACATGGGGTCTTCAGAAATGAGCCAGCTGCACTGACCTCGGGGGTGTGTGTGTAGGTAGATGTGCTTACAGAGGCCCATGGACTGTACCTAAAGGTTGTAGATCTTCTCGGTGCTCTGTCCAAGCTCAGCTCAGTGCTGTACGTGGGAGATGATCCTTATCCTCATCTGACAAGGGAGACACTGAGGCACAGGGACAGTAGAACCAAAGTGACCTCAGTGTTAAGGACAGACAGAGGACAAGGTCCCAGACCCCTGGCTAGCCTCCAGGGCCCAACAGCACTCGGGGCAGCCGACCCCAGGCGATGAGAGCTGATAAGATGGGAAGCCAGGAGGGTCACGGCCAAAGCAAACACTTCTGACCTCATGCGCTCCATCAGAGCCCAGGCAAAGCCTTTCCTTGCAACACCAGCACTTTAGGGTGTCCTGGAATCCCCAAGGTGATGGGGGAAAAAAATCTCTCTATTTTGGGGTGCCTGGGTGGCTCAGTGGTTGAGCATCTACCTTCAGCTCAGGGCATGACCCCAGGGTCCTGGGATTGAGTCCCCCATCAGGCTCCCTGCAGGGAGCCTGCTTCTCCCTCTGCCTCTCTCTGTTTCTCTCATGAATAGATAAATAAAATCTTTTAAAAAAAATACAAAATCACTGTATTTTGAGGTGATATCATCTGAAAAGCTCCCGGGTAGGGAGCCATTGTGATATTCCGATCATAACTCTTCGTAATATTTTTCTAATATTTATATTAAAAACACATGAACAGACCAGTGTTAGGAATATTCAGTCACTAATGCAATTAACATTTGCACATACTTTTTTGTGGTCTTCTGCTCAGAGTCAGTTATTTCCCGATTGTGGAAATAATTAATAGAACAATTTCCAAAAAACAAAACAAAAAAAACCCAAAAACGTGTATCCAATGATGTAATAAGTATAGGCTGACACATAGTCTGTACTGAAGCAAGTTTCCGTCTGTTTCCCGTGGATTTCTCTAATGACATCATTGGACGTGGAAATTACAGCCTGCGAACCATATTAAGTTTCATACCAAATCTTGTTTGTACCACTTTTAGCAACAGCTGCATACAGGAAGGAAATTGTGTCCCTTTATTATAGAATTTGAACTTCTTAACAACAACAACAAAAAAAAAACAACCCATGCCTGGAGCCCCCAGATCAACAAAACAAAACAGATTCAAAGAATAGCGTTTGTAGACTCAAACCTCAAGAGATAGATGTGCTGCTCTTTGGAGCCCCTCGGATGGAACATCGTGATAGAGGGGAAACCAATGTAACTGTTTTTGCTTTACAGGCTGCTTAGAACAAAAGAAAACGAGAATCTGTGGGAGCCAAGGTCCCCTGCCTGTGTCTCACCCCTCTTAGGCCACGTGTGGTCTTCCCCACATGACCTGCCACACAAAGGGTCCAAGCCTGCTCTCCAGAAGCAGGTGCGGGTAGCCAGTGGCTGTGCTGGCTTGGGGGCGGGCACCCCAACCCTGCTGCGTGTCCTCAAGGCCCAGCCTTCCCCAGCTACGGGTCACCGGGCCAGCTGGATGGCATGTGCGTTGGAGGCAGGTTGGGGGGGGTGCAGTCCACCCCAGGTGATCCCACAACTCCTTTCCCCCTCATCCATTAGCTAGAGACACCAATGAGGCCACAGCTGTGTTTGCCCTTTGACAAGCAAAGGACCAGGGGTTCTCAAATCTAGCTATACCTTGGGCCCCCCTGGGGAGCTGGGGAAGATGTTGAGTACCCATCCCCCGAAGTATATGGATCTGATCTAGAGGGGGGTCTAGATATGAGGGTCTTGTAGAAGTGCCCCAAGGGTCTTCCTTGGGCAGGGAGGGCTCAGCTGTCGACCACCGGTTAGTAAGACAATCCGCAGATGACGGTTTGAGGGCCTTGATGAGTTCTCAGACTTCCAACACGGAAGGCCCATCGGTTCTGCGTCCTGAGGCTCACAGAGAAGCTGGGTTCGGGTTTTTGGTTGCGTGTCTTATAATGACACAAGAGAGGCTCAAATTAGCAAGGGGCCGGGGGTGTGGTTTGTGTTTTGAGTGTATTTGTGAAGGTGAACAGGGTAAGGGCTCCCCGCCTGAGAGGAGCCAGGGTGCAGGACACCTTGTGGGAACATCCAAAAGGCACCAAAGGTGGGACCGCGCCTCAGGGGTCGGTGGGTGGTGGTTGATGATGTGTCTTTCCCCCAGCCCCCCTTCCCATGACTGATCTCTGCAGCTGTGTTTTGCAGTGATTCTGGACGTGGGAGCAGCCTCTTAGATAGAACCATTGCTGACAGACGACAGCTTAACACAATTACCTTGCCAGACTTCAGCGATCCTGAGACAGGTGAGAATACTAGACCAGAGGGGACGGAGCGGTATCGGCGAGCGCGTGGGGCCTGCTCCCCACCCCGGGGGCGAGGGGCGAGGGGCGAACCTGGCCAGGGATGGGGTTCAGAAATGTACCCCCCACAAAGAGGTTAAACTCAGCGGAGGCGCATTTCCTCCCGTGTCTTTGCAAGTGTGTTCACAGTGGGTGACGCGGGGGTGCCTGCCCCACACGGTCCTTTGAAATCTTTCTATCCCCCCGACCACGCCTCACCCCGCCCTGCTCTCAGAGCCTCAAATTCAGAACTAAAATTAGATTGTTCGCATCCCCATGAAGCTTCCCCTCTGCTTTTCCGTTTCTCCCTCTCTCTCTTAAGTTTCAGATTTTGCTAAAATCAGGTTTCGATTTTTAATCAGTTGAACATAGGAACACCCCCCCATGTGCCCTCCCCCACACAAAGGCCCTCTAGGGACATAGGTGCAGCTGAGCCTCTGAGTGTCCCAACCCGACGGGAAGGCCTGCATGACTTGCCTCCGAGCAGGCGTGCAAGCTTCATCGTTTGGGTTCCTACATTTGCCTAAGTACAGAGGAGCACAGATGCCTCTGTGACTCCCAAGCCCCAGACGAGTGCTTCTAGTAGTTACGCTGGCTATTCGGTGGCGATTTGGAGGATGTTAAGACGTTCCCTCCACTTTGAGCCTCAGAGGTGATTCCAGAGCATCATTTGAAAGCTGGTTCTGTTGCTTCTGCACTTTCCCCTGCCCCCCACCCCCGCCACCCCACAGAGGGCCTGTGTAAGCCTTCGTCCCCATCTGGGTATGCCTTGCCCACTGGCTTCCTGAAAGGAGCCTCCAGGTCCTTCTCCTGACCTCATGGCAGGCCCCAGCCCTGACCGAGCCCTTCTAGAGAGAGCCGCGGGGCAGCCCTGACGTGTGCACAGCCATCTCCCAAAAAGTCCTGCTCCTGGTGGGACAGGAGAGATGTCACCCTGTAACGGCCATATGTGCTGCCTGCCCTGGCCCATGCTCACAGCTGCCTGCAGACTGTACTCCTCTACTAGGCTCCCTTTTACCAAATGTAAAGTCAGCTTAAGAAGTGTGATCCCGGGGCCCCCAGGCTCCCAGGTCAGAGGAGTGTGGGGTGTCGGTTGCAGCAGAAATTGCAGATCGGTGCAGTAGCCTGACCAACCCCTCCCCAACTGACCAGCAGTACTTAGGGAGGTGCCTGTGACTTTGAACAGCACAGCAGCCCTCCTAGAGACACTGTGGAACCCCCTCATTTTCAGAAAAGGAGGCTCAGACTGTGGAAACTCACCACTGCGGGGTGAGGCTGGGACACGGCGGCAGAAGGGGAGGCTCTGGGCTGATCCAGAACAGCTTCTGTGGCTGCCCAAGACCACCCCTCTCCCTGCCCTGCCCCCTCCTCAGGATCCTGTGAGGACAGCCCTTCTAAATTCAGACCCCCTCTCCTTCCAGCTGGGCCCAGACCCTAATTTCCCCAACAGTCCCAAGGCTTGAATGCCCTTGCAGAGAATACAGATTGTGGCAGCACATGAGCGAGGTCCTTATTACGAGTTCTCCCCTTTGGCCTGTAGGATGCTCTCCCCTTTGGCCCGTGTCTGCCCAGCCAGGTTAGACCTTCTCAGAGGCTGTAGTATCCAGGCGAGGGCGTATGTGGCATAGTCAGGACACTGCTGAGTCCCTTCTCCCGAGTGGGCTTTGGTGCATCTGCCCAGTCACTCGCTCCAGGGGCCCAGGTGTCGGAGTTGGGATTGCTGCACCGGTGCCCTTGAATGATAGGAGGATGGCATGGCCTCCCAGGCCTGGCCACTGACCATTTTATTGTTGTGGTTGCACTATTCCCATAAGTCTTGTAGGGATTCCTTCCACTGGCCCTGCCCTCAGGCCTGACCAGGTCCACTGTAGCTAACAGAATTGGTTTCATTAAGTGGATGCGGCAAATTGAAAAGCCCCCACACACACATACACACCAATAGGTCCCAGCCATGGAAAAAGAGGAATCAGATAGAGTGACAGTCTTAGCGTTAAAGCTATGAATCATTGTCTTTTCTTAGGGATAAGTTGGTAGTTCCTTAAATAGAGGATGAAAAAAAAATTTTTTTCTTCTTTTTGCCTTCAAAACAGGATGTGGAGTAAGGAGATTTATCTTTAATCATTGGTAGATATTACCAGACCCTTATCCCAAGCAAAAACCATTCTTTTCGCTTGAAAGTTGGGTCCACTGTGTCTGGGACAATTTTTCACTGTAGCCGCAGGGGTCTCTCCGGCTCTGGGTGTTTCTCCAGCTGTGAGACACGAAAGTGGCAGAAACGGCTTCCCTTTCCAAGTGCCCAGCCTGTGCACCAGACCACAGATCAGCCTAGAAAGCTCAGCACCCCATTGTCACGACGCTGGGACCATGACAACAGGGTCCCACCCCATTGCCCTCTCCCTAGGAAAACCTTAACTTTCAAGTAAACTATATACATAAGCGCTTCTCGTTTAAAAAAAAAAAATTTAGGACTAGCCGAGGTCTACACCTTTCCGACTGAAAAACGGTCTCCTCTAGGATTGTCCCGGATATTGTAGGTTAAAGATGCATTACTTTCAGTGGATCATGCTGCCGAGTCTGTGCCCAGGTAAATCTGAGTTATTTTTATCACATGATGTTGTTGCAGAACAATTAATTAAATAACCAGTGGAAAAAACAACAAATTTGTTTTCTTTCAAAAAGCACTCATATTCTATTGTCCAGTAGAGGAATGATTGTGTATTACATGACCTCATTTTCTTTGCAGCGTATGTGAGTATATTAAAAGCTAGTTTATTTTTTCCTTTGTGTCTCTAAAGCTTTTTATTTTTTTTTTGCCTTTATCCTTTTTTTCTCTTTCACTTTTTTTTTAGTGTCAGCTTCCTCCTCCTCCTCCTCTTCTCTTTCAAGAACCGAATCTCCTCTCCACCTGTTTATGTCTCCTCATCTTCGTTCTCATCCCAAACTTGACACCTTTGTGTGGCCCCCTGCTGCTCATTCATTCAGAGACCCGGGCCCCCGCCAGGAACCCTCTCTGTGTAAACATGGTTTATGGTTTTTTGGGTTATTTTTTTTACCTTTCTCATTAGACCTGCTTCATTTGCCTGATGTTTCATTTTCTGATAATCTTCCTAACTGATAAGCTGGATAGGAAACTCCATCAGATTTATCTGCGGAAAAATCTTGCCAATTTGGAAATCCCAAAGCAGTGTGGGGAGAAGGCGACAGTGGTGCCCTAGTTCCAGGCTCCTCTTTGAAAAGTAAAGGAGACCTGTTTTGAGCAGAATAAATAGAAGCTTTTCTAGATAATTGCTTCTAGTTCTCAGCTACTTGAATGCTTTCCCAGAGTCGTTCTACATGCATAAAAATCTCTTTGAAAAAAAGGCAAATTAGAACATTTGGCGAATAATTTATTTCTATATGTTTCTGACTATTTAGAAATTAGTTCAAGAAGCATATAGCAATCAAGGTGCTATCATAAAGAGAATGGCCATAGGCCCTTTAAATTTGTGGTTCTCAAGTTCTGCTGTGCACTAAAATCACACGAAGAGCTTTGAAAACTGCAGATCTCCGGAGCCCCACCCCTGGTGTTGATGATTCAGCAAGCCTAAGCTGGAGCCCAGGCATGTGGATCTATAGAATACCCACTTAGGATTCCAGGGCCGACGGGTTACGTACTTCATCTTGAGAAATGGTGCTCTAAAGTTGTTTTCCACGTGCAAGGAAGATATAGGGTTTGTGTGAAAACCTAGGGAACTATGCAGAGAAATTGGACATTATTTTCTTCTAATCCTGCTTTTAAATATGGAAATTTGAAAGTCTGTTTTATGGTGTTTGGGGACCTGTGTCCATTTAAACAAAACAAAATACATCCCTATGTTAAAATGAAACACTGGTTGATCACATCCTTAAATGGGACCTCAATGTGGGTCTCACCAGGCGGGGCCAGGCTTGCCTTCTTTCACTCATTTATTCGATGTTCCATTTTACTGAAGCACTGCCAGAAAATTTAATCTCTGTATCCACGATTTATAAGGGCTCATCTCTATCCCAAATGCTCACTTATAGGCTGAACAAAAGCTCCTAAGGGGAGCTGCTGTCAGAAAGAACTACTTTCTCTAATGTGCTCATCTTTCTGATGGCTACCCTGCCGGGCTAACCTCATGCACACACAAAGTCGGGGCAGAAATGAGGCTATCATCTAAAATAAATCATTCAAACCAAGAAACACTCTGGCTTTACTTCTCTGCATAGTAAGTGTTCTGAACTTTGCTTTCATGGCAATCCCAGCTTTATGAAATGCAAGACGAAGATAATGTTTATAAACTGCTTACGTTGTTTTTAATCCGTTTCTTAAAATAGACTTTTTCCCTTAATACAATGCCCACGGGTGATTGCCACCTACGGTTTTTCCAGAAAAGTTGTTTTGTGCATTGGTTTTTGCCCAGTTTTTTGTCTGAAAGTGGGACCTTACCCACTGTTCTAGAACAGCGTGACATGTTCCCACGGGTCCATCCACACCTGCTGCACAACAAACTCCCTGCCTCTAGCCCCCTGCCTGGGTTTATCTGGTCACATCCCAGAGAGCCCTGCGTTCCTTTCAACCTTTGAAGGCTTAAGTCCTGACTCTTTGGTGAGACACCTGACACCAGGTTAATTAGTAAATTGTTAGGGCCGTGAGCACCACTGGGCTTTGTGCTGCTTGTGCTGTGTCCCGAGCAGGGCTCAATTGTTTATTCCTTGTGAAACCATGAGTCATCTCCCACCCTTAGGGAGTGCCTCGCCCTGTACCCAGGTGTTTCAACCAAGACTGATAAGCCCAAGAATCTTTTTGTTCCCCCATAGATACAACATCTAGTTAAAGAAAGGGAAAGCATACCAAGCATTACTGATAGATGTAAAATTTCTTGATTAAAATTGTAATGAATATGAATGCCAGCCCCTTTCACTAGGACAGATAGCCAAAGGCCTGACATTCTCTGAATTTCTCCCTCCAATCCTTTGACTTCATAAAAGTGAAAACTAGCCCAAGTCTACACGCTGTCCGGATCATGATTACGGTTAATGGTGGAAAGATCTGAAAACTGCTTGTTTGATTATTTTTCCCTTCCCGTTGGAATTTCCTGCCCTGGAAACAAAACACATTACATGAATTGGTCAGCTCTCATGTGCTGGGTGAACATTTAAACGTAGAGGGGAATGCCCAGTTGGCCTTTCTTTGGTTTAAAACAAAAAACAAAAAACAACCAAAAAACATTGTTAGTGGAAAAACATGTGTCACTCTTGAATTGAAATCTAATTTGAGACAGCCAGACTTACAGTTGGAAGGTTATTAGAACTCTGTTTGCTTTTTTAGCCTTAATTTTGATTTTTTAAATGTTTCGTTTCTTGGTTTTAATTTTTGATTTGATTTGTTGTTCCAAGGCAACTCTCCAGAAGTATACTTTCATGGTTTTCCCTCCCTTTTTTCAGTTAGTAAGTAGTTTACCAATCTATTAACTTTTCTGAGGGTCTCCAGAGTCACGCTTCCCTCCACCATGGAACGTGTGTCGTAGTTGTTGGTCGTTGGGAATGCTGAGATGATGTGGACGCAAAGCTGCCACCCGCTTGCCCACTCTGCCACCTGGGGCCCGTCTCTCCTGAGATGCTAGCGCGTTCCCTCCCCGTCCCCACCCCTGCAGCCTGGGTTTCGGCGCTGGGGAGGCAGTACTTCTCTGGGAGGGATTACAGAAGGAGGCAGTGCAGGAAAGATGTCCAAGCCAGGTGTGCAGTGGATTGGTCACAGCCCCACTAGCGCCAGTTGGAAGTATGAGACACTCAGCCTCCGTAGTGCAGGTCATCCATGAATTTGGGCTAGAGAGAACCTGTTGAATCTTGAAAAATTTTTTCCTGTTCAACTATTATTGCCACATAGAAAATTAATTCTAATAATTAATTTTCCTAAAAAAAAAAAAAAAGCCAAACAGACACCATAAAATTTAACCTGCATCTACCAAAACTTAAAACTAAGCAGTTCTCTGGGTGTAGGACTAGTACTTTTAGGTGGTATTCTTTTAAGGCATGAGTGAATTATCACATTTTCCAAAGGATGTTTCCTAGCTGCTGATTCTCTGTAGTCAAATATTTTTGGGGAAATATTGCATCTCCCTCTTAGAGACTGACAGTTCACGGTAGCACCGTAAAGGCTCTGAGAAGTCCTGCAGTTTAAAAAATTCAAGGCTCTGAAGTTTGACCTCTTGTTCCCAAAAGCTAATTTCATCATTTTACCCATCCTGTGGAATCAGTGTTCCGGGGACTGCATTTTGGGCAATGCTAAGGTATATAGTGATCCAATACATTCGAATGATCTGAGCCTTTGCTGCTTAGAGCAAATATTCCTCTCAGGGAGTTGATTTCCCATCTGAAATCTAGCTCAGCTCAGATGTGACTTTATTTCTGGCTTTTAAAAGTGTCTATACAAATAAAATATTTTTTTAATAAATAAAAGTCCATAGTAGAAACATACGTTTGGTATTGTCAATACATTACGGTTCTTCAGGGAAGGAAAAAAAAGTTTCACTGCCAGGGTTCTTTCAAGTCCGGCTCCTTAGATACGTGGAAAAGATTTGATTTTCAGAAATCAGGTCCCATTCAAATCTTCAGGCAGCCCTGATCAGTTCCCGTGGGGCTTGATGCGTTTACACAAGGGACTTAGCTCTCTTCCATGGCCACCTTTCCAGCTCTCCAAGGTCAGGACAGCTAGGCTCTGCAGAAGCTCCCCGGCAACTCATCTCATCTCCATCCACCTTCACTTCCCTGTCTCTAAGGATGTCAGTTTACTAATTCTAGCTCACGCACACCTCTGTGGTCTGCCAGGAGCTCACCCTGACCTCCAGGCCGGGCCAGGTGCCCTCTCCCGAGTGACAGCGGGCAGCTGTGGCTCCCCCCGGGAGGTGGCCACCTGGCAGGAGGAGCCCCTTGGGGATGCAGCTGTCCACCCCCCCTCTAGTGGGCTGTGCGCTCCTCCTTAGACCTGGGCACCCCGGGCGCCCCCATCCTGGAGCGCTCTCCCTTCTCCCCATCACCATCTTAGAGGAAAATGTGCGTTTTATTCGCCTCTCCAAGATCATGCTGAGATCAGGAATGCCGACGATGTGGGTTCTCAGCCTCCCATATCCCTGATTCCAGTGAAACCCCTGCTCTGTTGAGGAGCCCATAACCCGGGGAAGAGAATAAGCCGATTAATGACCAAACACACCTCTCAAAGGAAATAAGGTGGAGAAACAAATTCAAGGTCATTGTTTTTTGCCCCTTTTCTTATGGCTAGCATTTCATTGTTGACTTTGCATTTTCTGACATTTAGAAATGCCTCTCATGATGAGGAAGTGACTAGACAGTGGGGTGTACCTTTCACCCCTGCCCCTGCCTAAAGGAACAAAGTCAAGTTTTTAAAATCTGCATGTGAAGCAGTTACTCTAGTGATGACCCCACCACCCTTGAGGGGTGGCCATCAAAAGAATTCAGCCCTAATGATTCAAGGATGAACCTTTTCTTGCTCTTTTATTGCAATTAAAATGAATTCCCCCCAGCTAGTTCTGTGGTGTCTTTCTTTAAACCAGATTGAGGAGAGTTTTAGGAGATTGGCAAATCAGTAATAAGTGGCAGTCAGAGCTTAAGGAGTGTGTGTCCAGTAATTAGACCATCACCCCAGCCGGGGAAGCTTTCCCCCGAAGCAGCCTCCCCCAGGCACTTGAGTCCAGGCACACACAGCCTCATGAATATGCAACAGCGAGGGTTTCTAATGGAGATGAAAGCATCTGCCTGGTGTAGCCTTCCAGAAGGTACTGTCTCCGGCCCAGAGCCATGGCTCGGCTCACTCTGACAGCTGGCATCTCCCCACATGCTTGTGAACGGCTGCCCTCCACGCTTCCCGTGTGAGCACCTGCCAGCAGCATGCCTGCCCCCCCCACCCCGCATGCCCACTGGGGGCCGTGCACCCCAGCCCCTCCCTGCCTTAGCGGGATCCTTCCCTAAAGCTTTTCCCGGAGAGAACTTGACCCCTTCAGGAGAAGACCCATCCTGTCAGGTTTCATGTGCTTGATGATTCTGTTAAAAGTCACTTGGAAACTGTGATCTCGTCTTGAGACCGTGGGTTTGGCTGTCCTGACTTACTTGGCTGTCTTAACCTCTTTTCCACTCCGTGAAAAAGGAAAGCATCTCGTGGAATGGGGACCAAAGTTATTTATCAGAGGGACCCACAAGCAGGAGGCCTCCCTGGCAGTGGGAATCGGGTAGGAACGGCGGTTGCCCGTAGAGCGCCACAGCCCCTCGCTCCTGTCGCACTGGTAGACACGCCACGAAGAGGGAACGTGGCGGCTGCGGGGGGGACTGAAAATGGGCCCGGGAGGACACCCCCCCCCAGCTCCAAGTCAGCCTCCTCGGAGAAGCACGACTGCCTCCAGCAAACATGGGAACTGCCCTCGCACCCAAGGGAAGGGAGGACCAAAGTGTTTAATGTTAAAAAAAAAAAAAAAGAAAAGGTATAGGACAATATGCCTGACTTGGGGGGTTGACGTGAGCATGGACTCTCCTCCCCCTTCAAAAAATAGGAGGCACTCATCACTAGCTACTGAGCTGCTGTCTCCTCCAGCCCCGAGGATGTCCTGGTTCTGAGCACAGGTGGCAGGTGGGAGAAGGTCACCGGGCTGCCAGCAGTCTGCAGTGTTGGACTGATTTTTGCTTTCCAGCCCCATCTCGAGAAACAGACCTTCTTCCCCTGTTAAAAATGAAAATCGTAAGCAGAGCTCCCTGGCAAGAATGCTTAGTCACTCGGGTTGCTATTCAGTATTCAGGGTCTTTAAGAGGTTGGAACTGTTGCCTTTTCCTTTTTATTTGAATCGTTTTGGGGGGCAGGGCACACGGCTTCTCAGAACTGGATATTGAATAAACTCTAGTGACAGGTAATATTGAATCATTTCAGAACACGGAGGAAATAGGTACAGAGATTCATTACCCAGGGCGGTGGGGGTTGCGGGGGGCGGGGGGGCGGGATCCCTGCGTGCCCGCGGCTGGAGCGGTTCTGGTTCTTTTCAGAAAAACGTGGGGAGCACAGGTATGTGCTGCCGTGAGGTTAGTCAGGGAGAATATGGGACTTGGGGCCCAGCCGGGCACTCCATCCTTCCACAGTCACGCATGTGAGGCATCCGAGGTAATTCCGGGGCTGGGAAGCAAAAGGCAGCCCAAACCCCAGGCAAACACGTGCGAGACGTGCAGTAAAGGATTTTTGTCGCGTGTCATGTAACACTTCCCCTCATTCTGGACGCCGACGCCCGCCCAGTCCCCAGGTGGGCAGAGTCTCATCTAAGATCTAGTCTAGGAAGCTAGGAGGGGAGGGGGGCGCACACCCTTGGGAGGGGGGGCGGGCAGCACCGTCAGGACAGCTGAACTATAAACATCGGCCGTGTGCTCAGTGGCCTGCCTGTGAACATGTGCGTTACAGAGCATGACCAAGGGGTGTCACTTACTATGCCTTTTGTCTGATGAGACTGTCGCCTCTGAGACCCCTGTGAATGTGAGGTGGGGTTCACATGCGACTGCCACCTTGCAGGTCTGCGTGAAGTCAACCACAGGTGGAGTGTGCTCTGGAAAAGGGGTGTTCGGAAAGGCCCCGGCTGCCTCAGCAATCTGAGTTCCCCAAGGCCCGTTGGCGACAGGGTCTCCTAACAGGCTTGTGCACCTGAAGTCGGTGGCCTTGGTCCTGGGTCCTCTCAACCGTGGGGAGAGAGGCCTATCCACTGCGGCTTCCGGGTCCTCTCTGTGGCCCCCCTCTGCTCCCCACCCCAGCCCCACATGTGGTGGTCCAAGGGGAACCCAGACGGAAGCCCCGGCAGTGGGGCTCACAACAGTTCCTCAGGTGGCACTTCACCTTCATATCAGGTGTCCAAGCTAACATTTTCTTCCGGGCTTCTGGGTGGCAGGGAAGAGAGAGCAGTAGGCCGGAGGATGTACGGCTCTCAGCCCTAGGGCATCTGGTGCCCCCTGAACCGTCTGGACAATTAGGTCACAGCACAGGGACCAGATGTGAGGGCACGCCAGCCCTGGCTCCGGTCAGCTCTCGGTTCGGCTGGTTTCACGGTGGCTTTTCGGAGCCTCTGTGCTCTGTGCCTGAGGAACTCGGTGCAGCATAGCAGGTGCTCGGCCTACAGGGTTAGGATGGTGATAAGCACGTCTCGAATTAACGTGATTAATAAGAGATGCACAGCAGCCGGACACTCTCCCTGGCTTACCTGTGGAACCTGATTATGTGGCAGCTTATTCCTCCAGGGTCTTGGATTTCCAATTAGAAACATATCTTATATTCCTCCCTCCAGTTCCTTTTTTTAAGCCTCAACTTGTCCATTTCCCCTAGGGCAATAATCCCTTCCACCCCCACATACACTGTGGGAATACATTTGCTTTGGTGAGAAAGACAAGGGTTGCCTTTTTAAAAATATACATGTTGGTTAGAACTAGCATTTCTAGTTGCGTACCTACAGAAATCCAAATCTATTTTGATATTTAGCATTTCAGTCCTAGGGGACAGTAATTCACAGGCTCTTTTTTATTATTATTATTTTTCCATTAGATCTATCCATCCTGATTCATAACGATGCTTACTTTTTTTCCTCTAAATTCTAATCCGATGGAAGACTTTGACTTACTGCATTATTGCCAGGAAAAGTAGATGTTAACTATTCGGTGAGGTTGCCGTGGTTATAGTCATGTGGCATCGTCCACAACTGCACGAGTGCTCAGCTACCCATCCCTAGTTCAAAACAGGAAGGGTCTCTGCCCTTGTGAAGCATGTGTTAAAGGGGATCGACTTAGAGGGGAAAGTCACAGTTCTGCCCCCCCCCCATATTTAAATGGCTTAGCTAATATTAGACATGGGGGAAGGTCATGGAGCAAGGCACAGTGTTCAGTCTACTACGCGCCACTGTCATGCGCATTCTGCGTGGCTGGAGGTGACGACAGGCATGCCAAGAAGGCCTTTGAGACAGCGAAGGTTCTGGCCTCTGAGCCATTGGGAGGCCAGGAGCGTAGAGCACGGAGTGGGGACCACTGTCTTCCAGACTCCAGGCACTGACACATCTGTTGACAGTTCCCATCCATTCTGCAAGCACTCGCCTGCTGGCTCTCCCGGGCCCAGCGTCATTAGACCCTAAAAGCACCTCATGTGGGGCCTACCTCCATATGAGAACCAATTTAGGTCACCAAAGTAAACTCAAGGTTGAGAATCCAGTTTTCTAGAACCACACATCAGATTAACTCAGAAAACGCTGGGTGCATCCCATGGACAACCATCCCCCGGGGAGGTGGGGGTGTTGCTGTAGGAGGACCAAGGACCCAAGGCCCACCTTCCTACAGGACAGTGGCAGGGAGAAGAAACAGAAGGCTCACAGCAAGCAGCCTTCCTGGAGGAGGTGGCATCAGAGCCAGATTCAGAGTCTAGACTTGTAGTTAAGACTACTGGCCGAGTCCTGCTTTTGCCGCCCACTGGCTGTGTGACTTGGGATAAGTCCATAACCTCAGGGATCCCTGGGTGGCGCAGCGGTTTGGCGCTTGCCTTTGGCCCAGGGCGCGATCCTGGAGACCCGGGATCGAATCCCACATCAGGCTCCCGGTGCATGGAGCCTGCTTCTCCCTCTGCCTGTGTCTCTGCCTCTCTCTCTTTCTCTCTGTATGACTATCATAAATAAATAAAATTTTAAAAAAAAAAAAAAAAAAAAAAAAAAGTCCATAACCTCATTAAATCTCAATTTTGTTATCTAGATAACATAGTTAGCTGCCTCACAGAGTTGTTTAAAGGTTAAATGAAATAATATATGTAGAGCTCTGGCCGGAGTTCCTGAAATCTGCCTTTGCCACGTTCATAAAACTGATACCCACAGCTGTCACCACGTGCCAGGCCTTTTTCACAGTGAAACATACTATCACGTGAATAATTAGCCACCTTAGCTGTGTCTCGCTGTCCCGAAGAGAAGAGACTTTAACAATAGTTCTAATTAACTTGTTTGCAGACCAAATAAAATAATGAATCCACATAGCAAAATTAGCCCCCCTCAAAAGTCATGGGTCTCCATTAGCGTAAGGACCCACAGAACCTAGTAGAAAATGTGTAGAGAGTCTTCCTTCGGCATTCATTCATCGTTGTTATTTGTAAATGAGTTAACGACTAAATGTTTTAAGCCTTCCTCAGTTGTGATACATGATGCAGCAAGTACCCATAGATATAACGAACCCCTGCTTATGAGCAGAATCCCTGGAAGGGGTCTCAGGAGCTCTGCAGAGTCTAGAAAAGGATCCTGAGGCCAGGAGGTTCTCCCTGGAACTCTGTTCCCCGGAGTCTTGGGCTGCAGGGAAGCGGGCATGCGCAGAGTCTGCCTCCAGGCTTTTTCTGCAACCAAATGTCAATGACAGGACCGCTCTCTCCGTCTCAAGGTGGGTGGGTCCCCCCTTGGCCACGTGCAGTGGAGTCACCTGGGTGATGAGCCTGAGGCCTGGCATCCCCACCACTGTCACTTTAGTGATGTGGATCGTCTGGGGCTTTCAGGGGCCTCACAGGTCTTTTAAATCCCCGAGTAGTTCTGATAGGAAGCCACGGATGAGAACCTCTGCTCTAGGTGCCCGATAGGAAGGCAAGCCACGTTGATGACGTCAGAGTATAGCAACAGCGGCCTTGTTTATTTAGCCAACAGTTGCTACTGAAATTCTCAGGGAAAGCTCTTATCAAATCCTTGTGCTCAAAGCTCAAATATTTCTTATCCATAGAGAGTCCAGAACAAACCAAGGCCCACACACACACCCCCCAAAAAAACCGACAGCAGTCTAATCATTTTTGCTGTTTCGATTTTATTTTTTTTGTAAGTCGTCAGACAGACTCTGTCTAAGCAAGGGTCAGCTCCTAGCTGACCTCCGTGAGTTCTGGATCACAAGGGCATCGGCTGGTGTCTTTTAACTTGGCCTCCAGGTGCCTCCTCCGGAGGGGCAGGGGGGCGCGTTCCCTCTCCAGGACTCACCGTCCATCCCCAGAGGCGCTCTGCCCTTGCTCATCCCCGTGGACGCCCTGCATGGATTATCGCAGCAGGCAGATTCCCAGCCTGGCTCCCATCCGCCTCCCGTGAGCCCCCTCCGCCAAAGCCCCCGCTTGAAGGATTTGAGTGTATTTAGAGGCACCCATGTCTCCTTCAAGTTGGAACAGTCAAAACACAATATGGATGGCCAGCCTCATGCTGCAAATACCCTCAAAATGAATAAATTGCGGTGCATTCCGAAGCCCCAACAGAAATTATTTTTATGCTCGCAGTTTTGTCTCTGCCCGACTATAACCGGCTCGGTTCTATCTGAGTGGTCAGCAGTCGTCTTTCCATATTATCACTAGTTGAAACCTCAGGGTGAGTTGATAGTCGCCACTCCCAGTGTCGGACTGTTTGCCTCCATATCTCACTTGATGATGGATTAGATATTAAGAGCGTGGCCCGTGATCTGAGTCTGAGCAGGCTGCAGCATGAAATAACTGGGACTCCTGCTCTCAGCCCTGAAGCCACACCTCCAAGAGGGACTGTGGGGAACAGGTGAGGAGCAAGCCATGTGGAAGGAGGGGGCTCCAACCGCCAGGACCCCTAGGACTGCACGAAGACCAATGAGTCTTTTGGTGTCTGAGTAGAAGTCGCTTGACCCGCTTGCTTTGACTAGTGGATGTGCTGGGTCTGCTCCTCTCCTGGGCCTTTCAGGACGACAGGCCTGGCCCCAGAGTCAGACAGGTACAACTCCTGAGCCCGGGCACCTCCACGATTGCCCCGCCTTGATAACAGACATTGCTCCTACTCGGGGCAAAGGCGTGCTCTTCCTCCCATCCTTATATTCTGTTCTAGAACATGGTCCCAAATCTCAGGGTGCGGGCCACCTCTCGAAGGCCATAGAGAGGATTGGCGGGTTGCTGGGTCTGTCTTGAGAATGGACTCCATCCCCGGGAGGCAGGGACGACCCCTCCCGCTGCTGCCCGGAGGGTTTGTAGGTCTAGGCCCCACCCCCTGCCCTGGGGTGCTTTGTCACCTCCCTTCGTAGGACATCTTGCGTGCCATGTTGCAGCCTGAGCTTCATGGCCGTGTGGCCAGCTCAGCCCCTGTGCTGCCCCGACCCCCGCGCTGCCCTACCCAAGGTCCTGGAGGGCCCGCATCCCACAGCAGGTGCCCTAGCCATCGGCTAGCAGGTGAGCTAGAGCGAAGGGTGGAAACTCAGGTCCGAGGCCACGAGGATAGTCTGTATCTCTCTATGGACGTAAACCTTGCAACATCACGAGGACCGGAGTGTGCTGTCCGTCTTGAACGTGTGTCTGTGTGTGGGAGGGGGCAGGGGGGTGGCTGGTCGGGCGGGCCTGCCCTGTCATGTCTGATGCCGTCTTCTCGAACACCCCCCGCAGGCTCCGTCCACGCCACCTCAGTGGCAGCCTCGAGAGTGGAGCAGGCGCTGTCGGAAGTGGCCTCATCTCTGCAGAGCAGCGCCCCCAAGCAGGGCCCGCTGCACCCCTGGATGACACTGGCGCAGATCTGGCTCCATGCAGGTACTGCTATGCCCCCGCCGGGGAGCCTCACCCACACCCACTGGCCCACCTAGCCCGCGACCCCTGTCTTGAGGGATGTTGAGAGGTCACCACCTTTGCGGTCACACACCAAAATGTCGCTACTTCTCTGTAGGACTTTGGGATACTGTGTGACTCCCCTTCCGTCCCCTGACCGGACACCCTGGCACGGGGGGGTGTCCAGCAGAGACTCTCCCACTGGACCCTGAGGGACCTGGGGAGGTCGCCGTGTGGAATGCAGGGTGTGCGTGACAGCAGGAGCCACACACTGACTCCCAGGCGCTCTTTGCGGGGGCCAGAGGGGCAGGGCATCCTGGGCTCCTTAGTCTGGAAGTCCGCGGCTCCCTAGCAGCTGTGTAGACAGGAGCTAAAAGCTTCAGCTCAGCGGGGTCTTCCTCATCCGTTGGGGGGGGTGGGCAGTAGCATCCACCTCCTAGGGTGATGAGCTCAGTGCCTGGCGCCTCCCAGCAGTGGCGTCCTGGATAACGTCGTGTTGCTGACTCAGATGTCTTCGTCAAAGCCTGGGAAGGGGCAGCGCTTTCAGTGTCCCTGCCCGCCCCCCCACTACCCCCCCCCCCGCCCCGCCAGCACCCCTGTTCACCCACAGAGCGGGGAGCGGGGAGCAGCAGCTGCAGAACTGGAAATCAGCCCAGAAAGCAGATCTGATCACCCCACCTCCACTTCCACATGGCTGCTGCCGCGTGGCTGAAAATCCCCCCAATAAATCCCACCCACAGGCACCGTAGCAAAGACAACCCCACTCCACAGAGGCTGCCGATTTACTTACAAATTTATATTTATGTGTAAACAGTAACCTCAATTCGCCAAGTGTCATCACGGGGTCTGTAGGACCCCGATGGGGCCTCCCCAGGCAGGACCCTCAGGGCACACTGAGGAAATCCAGGTTTGGCTGGGGAAAGTGCTCATTATCCCCCATTGTCCGCCTATTTACCCCTTTTTCTGCCAAGGCTAATTGTGTGATGCTGAACCGTGTTTGGAACCACCGGCCAACCTTCATACACAAAAACATGGTCCTGTTTACCTGGCCTTGGCGTGTCACAGAGCCCAGCTCAGCCGGCCCCTCCTGTGTTGGCATCTTTAATGGAGCCATAACAGCTACCATAAATTAGCAAATTACATTCTTCCAAGCAGAAGCACAAAAGAGGGATGATTCATGAATGTGCTGATTATTCTTCCTGCGCAGACGCTTGCCAGCGTGCGGCCTCTCGCTGGGCCCAGATGAGCTGGCGCGCAGGGCGCGGGGGCAGCAGGAAAGCCTTGCTCTCCACGCCCTGCACGCCTGCAGAAAAGCCCAGTCCGCGGCCTAGGGCCTGGTGCCTGGCTCAATCAGCCGCCCTCACCAACAGTGACTGCGGAGAGCAGAGAGAGGGAATGAGAAGGCTTCCATGTCTGGGCCAGGAGAGACTGGCCGGCCTGCAGGGCCGGCCCTGCAAGGCCGAGGTGTCCTTCAGATCCCAACTGAGGTTGAGATTTTGCAGGGCCAGAGTCTAACCAAACCCAACAGGACTGAAGGCAGTCCATCCTCAGCTGGGATGAACTTCCTCGACCCAGTCACAGGCTTTGCTCCTCTTCTCCGCTTCTTGGAAAAGTCAGTGACCTGAGTGAGGATCACTAGGTTCCGGGACAGCTTCTCCTGCTGGCTTGCTGCCCTTTATTGAGTTATCCAGACTCTCTTCCTTTCTGCATGTCCCACATGACTCTTGGGAGGAAAT
Source organism: Vulpes vulpes (assembly GCF_048418805.1). NCBI lineage: Eukaryota > Metazoa > Chordata > Mammalia > Carnivora > Canidae > Vulpes > Vulpes vulpes. The sequence continues at coordinate 1,081,315 of NW_027325787.1, read as the reverse complement.
CTTGTAGCCGCTTATTAGGACGTTGAGGAACTTGGTAGCTAAGATTCGGGCTTGGGGCTGTCTGTGGATTTGCACGTGATCGTGTAATATCTGCTTGTTGGCGTAGCCCGTAGCACAGAATAAAGCTCTCGTTGTGGCTCTTAACATGCTCTAGGCTGGTGAGGTTGAACTTTGGAAAACGGCTGCCAAACCTGCCCTATAGAGTCTGGACAGAATATGCAGAGTACTTCTGTCGTAAGAATGAATTGAGTCGATTAGAATCTGTGTAGGATTTGTGCCATATTGACTCCTTCAAAGCAATGACCTGGTTTAAGTCAAGATTTAGGATAGTATATATTCATTCATATGGTCTGAAGAGGTAACTTGAGAATGAACTCAGAAAATAAACAGCTTCTTCTGAACTGTAAGGTTTTACCACTTGTGGTGTGAGTTCTGTTGCTCCAAGGGGCAAGACGTCAGTGACCAAACATGCCCTCCCCCCCCCCCCCACTTTTGAACCATATATGGTTCCCTCAGTAGGTCTAGCAGTACTGCCAGACTAAATTTTGCAGGCTTTGGAAGAAACTGTTAGATGAAGGCCTAACCCCCCAGGCCATGGCGTTTCTGTGGATTTGTGGGTCTTTCCTGGTGGTTTTCCCTGGTGAGCTGAGTCTGGTGGGAGCTCATGACGAGAGTCCACGGTGAGGCTGCCCCAGATCTGAGACGTGCAGGTGAGGTCACTCGGAGACAGCTTTCCATGTCTAGCCTATTGCATGAGCAGCTCTCTGGGCCACCGGTGTGTCCATTTTAATGGCCAAGAGATCATGAGCCAGACACTTGAACTGCAGCTGCCCTGTGAGGGAAGGGGCCAATGGCCCAGCAGGGAGCACAGATCCAGGAAGACCAATGACATTTGACCACACAGGGTCCCTCCATCCCTGAGTGAGGGGGACCCACTCCCTGAGCACACCCTTTCCCATGTCCTGGCCCCCTCCAACCCCAGTGTCTCAGACTCTTCACCAGGACACCTGGTGGCCGACTGCCATGGGCTGTGTCCGGGTTTGGCCCCTTAGTTTGTTGGGACCCATGTAACAGTTTCACTTAAATTATTTTTGAATACACAGTATCTGCATGTGATACACAGTTGAAGAGGTACAAAAGGTGGAGAGTGAAAAGTCTCCATCCTGCCCTGGAGCCGCAGCCACCATCACCCGCAGCAACCACTAAAAAGACCCCGTGTGCTTTCCAGAGCAATCGCACACGCTCGGAGGTCACTGCTTAGCAGCGCACATAACGCTGATGCAGGCTTTTGACTGGCGGCGTGGTATAAATCTGCTGTATGAATTCACCGTAATCTAACCAGTACCCCACTGATTGGCATTTCTAATGTTCTCCTGTTACAGACAATGCATCAGTAAGTATCCTTCTATATATTGTGTGTAAGATAAATTCCTAAAAATGGAATTGATGGATCAAAGGGTGTATACTCTTTAATTTTGCTAAGTTTTGTCACATTGGCTTCCACAGAGTAGTACACAGTGTACAGCCCAGCCAACTCTGAGCGAAGGCCCATTTTCTTGCGTCTTTGTCAACGCAACAGATTCTCTGACCTGTAGACCTCTGCCACACAATAGATGAAAAATGGCATTTCAGTGGTCTGTGTTGGTGGCTTTTGCTCACTGAGCTTTCCTTTTTTATTTGTAAGCATTTATTATGTGTCAAAGAAACTTGCCTCGTGTCTGTGATATGAGCTATAACTATTTTCTCCTATCTTTGTTAGTGTTTGTGCTTGTCCTTTTTTGGGGGGGGACTAGTTTTTTAAAAATACATTTATCGATTTTTTTGTGTGTGTGGCATCTGGGCATCACATGATATTTACCCATTTTATGGTCTCCTCTCTGGAAATTCCAAGTATCTTCTGGGGCTGTTGGTAGGGGTTATCGCCTCCCATTTTGCAGGAGGGAAACCCAGGCCAGATATAAATAAATGCCTCTGTGGTCTTACTGGGGAAGGAGTCAGAGTCAAGGGAGTGACACCATAGCATTTGATGTTTACTGTGCCACAAAACCCATCTCCTTAGGAGCCATACAACTTCCTTGGCATGCAGACCTCAGGGTTGGCCGTCGGAGAGTCATACATTCACAGACACTCCAGGCTGGACCAGAGGCTTCGCCAAGACAGGCAGCTTTTTAGTGCCCATCTTTTAATTTCCACATTGGGATGGCAGCTAAAAATGACTTTGCGGTAGGTGGTTAATTTCTGCTTGTTACGTACTAATAATTATAGCTTTCACTTTGGCACTCTCACAGTTGAAACCAACGGCTATTCTTAGATGTGCAAGATCAGATTTTCTGATTTCTCCTGGGAATTTAAAGCCATGATACTCTCACGAATTCCCTGGCCCTGGGCCCAGCCTACCCCCTCGCCCGTCCCAGGCTCCTCCCTGCCTCCACAAGGCTGCATCCGCAGGGTCTAGGGGTAATCCTGCGGCGCAGCCTCCATGAGAAATGAAGACAGTGCCCATCCAGGTGGTGTGTGGGTCACTGAACAGGGAGCACCTGCCGGAGGAAAGGCTCAGGACCCGGGGCTCAGGCCTGCCTCATGCAGGGCCAGTCTAGACTGACTGTTTGTTCCTGCCCTAAAAATGGAATTTATGGATCAATTTAGAGCAGGGAGGGGGGTTAATTAGTGGTCTATCCCTTTATCAGGGATAAACTATCCCTGTCAGACTTTATCCCAAGGACTTTATACATCTTCATTTGTTCTGTTCCATAATAACCTTATGAGGTCTGAATACCTTACCCCACTTTACAGGGGAAGACACTGAGACCCAGCTGTCACGTTTTTTCCTAATATTACATGGCTAATAAGTGGGGGAACCAGAACTCAGACCCCAGGAGTGTGGCTCCAGCTGTGACCCGGAGCAGGCCCTCAGCCATCCAGCACAGTGTGTGTGGGCCGCAGTTGGCACGAGGCTCAGGAGTTCAGTGGTCATGAAGATGTCGCAGTCCCTGCCTTCATGGAGTTTACAGACGTGAAACAAAACAGCTACAGAAGCACTTAATTCTCATGGTGCCATGGGCCAGGAAGGGGCAGCGTGGTCCCCTGGGGGAACTGGTAACAGAGGTCCTCCACAGGCCAGGGGCCAGGAGAAGTGTAAGCATGGGGAGTGGGGGCCTGCATAGTGACCAGCGGAGGTTGGGATGATGGTAGGGAGGGTGGAGAGGGTTGGAGACGTGGCAGGAGCCTGAAGGGAAGGAAAGGACATGGCCTGAGGCTAGGCAAGATCATGCGGAGAGGGTGGGGCCTGGCAGCCATGCTAAGGTCTTTAACTTCATCCTAAAAGTGTTGGAATGCTCCTGATGGGCTTCCACCAGGAGGGTGAAAAGGTCAGACACATGGGCTAGCCGGCCCAACATAGAGAATGGAAAGGAAGCATCGAGAATGGGAACAGAGAGCGGAGGTTGGAAGGGAGCAGCTCAGTGTCTGGGGTGAAGGGAAGTGGCCCCGAGACACACTATGGCACCGGACCCAAGGGTGTCCCCGATGGGTGCCACGCTGAGGGGTGGGAGGGAAGAGTCCTGTGTCTGGGGCCTGAGTCAGTGAGCCGCTGGTGGCACCGTTCTGGGCAATGGGAAGCCAACATGAGGCGGCGGGGCAAGTGGGGGACCAACGTGTTGGAGTCAGGGAGGAAGGGAAACCGGAGTCATGTTTGAACTTGGAAGGGTTCAGGGCCTGCAGACACACCCGTGAAGACAGCAAGCAGGCGGCTGGAGGGTCAAGCCTCGTTCCAGGTTCAGGCTAGACACAGACACTGGGGAAGGAGGATTTAAAGCCCAGGGGTATGATGAGAAGGGAGAGGACCAGCACCAAGCCCCTCCCACATTTAAAATCTATGCAGGGTGGTGGGGAACAAAGCGAGAGAAAGGAGGCTGTCAGTGAGGCAGGAGGGAGACGGGAGGGGTGACACTAGCAGCCAGAGGGGTTTCCCTCCAAAGGGGCCTGTGCAGCACAATCAGGGACTTGGGTTCAGATGTCAGAGTAGTGAGGATCCCCTTGTCACCTTGTCCCAGCAGCACGACCTGGGCAGGTTCCCCCTCTGCCCCATGAGCCCTAGTTTGCAAAACAAGGGCAGTGGTGACAGTCACACCAGGTAATGCACACGGAGTGCTCAGTGGGTAGCAAGCACTTGACAACTCTTAAAATCACTGTTATTAAGGAGGATGTGGCTGGTAGGAAGTGCTGCTGGGAGGTCAAACTAGCGCTGACAAATCACTTGTTAGATGTGGCATGTGGGAGTTGTCGGAGGCCGTGACAGGTGAGGCTTTGGGGGCATGCTGGGGACAGAGCATGGTGAGGTGGCTGCAGGGCGCTGGCAGGTGAGGAGGACAAGGCCGGGGGCACCTGGTCCTTGCGGAGAAGACCCCAGTGCAACACAGGGGAGACATGAGGGGGAACTGGGGAGGAATGTGGCTTCACATCAGGCAGCTTCACAACTGGCTGGCACAGAAGCATTTCAATTACTGCGGGGATAGTCACGTCCTTGTCCCTAAGAGAGAGACAGGATATGTGCAGATCCAAATCCCTGAAGAGAGCAAGAGAATGGTGGGGTCCAGGGCCCAGGCAGAGGGACTGGCCTCACCTACAGCAGAAAAGGAGCGGAAAGGATGGGCACAGAGGACACCAGAGGGCTTGTCAATCTGGTGGTGAGAAGAGGCTCCAGGTCTGCTCTTCTGGCTTCTGTGTTCTCTTTGAACAAAGAGTCAAGGTCAGCCTAAGGGGTGGATGGCATTGGGGAAGGATCAAGGCATCGGGAGAGCAGCTGGGCCAGGGCCTGGAGGGGATGGACGTCTCCCAAATGCAGCTAGAGGATGAGGAGCTAGTCCTGCCACCCCACCAAGCACCTGGGGAAGGAGTCCCTCTGGACAGGTTGACCCCACCACCCAGAAACCCAGAAATAAGCATCAATGGTGCAGCCAAGAGCCTGGCAGAGGCACGTGGCCAGGCCTTCACTGAGGAGAGCCTGGGCTGTGTCGCCACAGGGGCTGCAGGCCCAGCCTAGGGCCCAGCCCAGAGAAGCTCAGGTTAGGACCTACACACACATGCAAAGCCCCTGCCTTCTTTTACTTCCAACCTCCCCCAGACAAAGAGAAAGCAAAGAAGAGTTCCAGGGTAAGTGGAACTTGCTGCCCCCCACCCCCGCCCCCAGGCTGTAATGATGTAGCACCACAGTGGGAAGCTCATCCAGGCCCTCAGGCACACTGTTATATGACAGTGAATTCATGAAAGCAGGGCGGTGCGCCCTGGGAGCACCTGCTGCTTCTAGAAGGCACCCTGTGCTCACCCTGGGGGCTCCTCAGCCCACCATTGGCAGGGCTGTCCCACAGCCAAGCTGCTAGGGTTTATTTTCCAAGCACACATCAGGGAAGCAAGGTTTGGGGTAAAGAAGTTGGTTTTAAAGGTTCGGGGAGTCAGCTGGCCTAGCTCCCTGCCTGCCTGTAGGCCTCACATCTAAGCCTAGGAGCACTCGAGTCTTTTCCTTCCTCCGTCTCTGCCAGACGTCAGGTGGGTGCAAGGTCTGTCTGTCAGCTCCAGTATGGGTACAGCCCTCGGGCCATCTCCCCCTTACACTGTGGCTCCTTTGCGTGAGTTTCAAAACAGGTGTCCCCTCTGAGTACACTAAGCCCCGGGGAGCAGGCTTTGCTGGCTGGACGCACCTCTGTGAGGAGCCACCTGGGAGCCCTCTGGGCAAATGCAGCCTGCGCCAGGCACACGGCCTGCCCTGCAGAGTTCAGAGTGGATTGCGGCCCTGCCATGCCCGGTCACTGCGCACAGTGCGCAACCTGCACGGCTCTGGGCCACTTCTCCTTGCAGCTGACCCATGTCAGAAGCATGAGTGAATGAGGAAACTGAGCCTGTGCGGGACTGTGGGTACTGCTGGCTCCGGGTTCCCCAAACCCTGAGGAGGCAGCTTAGTTGTCAGGCCTACACCACAGAGCTCAGCCCTTTCAGACGATGTCCCCAGATGGTTCCGCAGATGATTTCAGAAGGGCCTCTCTGCACAAGGCGTGATGCCACGCAGGGGCAGAGGGGACTCAACCGGGCTGGTCCAGGAACGTGGCCGGTATGGGAGGCTTGCATGCTTGCAGGTCACGCAGGACAGGTGTGCTGGGTGAGCACTTCCCGGGGCGCACACAGGGCAGGCGAGAGATGGGGGCGTGCAGAGAAGGCCTGGGCAGGGTACAGTGTGCTGGGGCCTAGAGCGAGGAGGGTCGGTCTTCACAGATGCCCATTCAGGGAGGCATTTGGGGCAGAGGGAACAGCACAAACAGGCGTGGAAGTAAGATGGAGAACTGAACAGGGCTGGGGCGGGGGTCGAAAGGTGGCAGGGCTCAAATGGACCCACTGAGGAGCAGCCAGGCCATGCATCTGTGTGCCCCCCACCCTGCGCCAGAGGCACTGGCTCCTCCTGCAACTTCTGAGTCCCTGAAAAGAAGTCCCAGGAGGCCTGGTCTCTTTCTCCCACTTGCATAATCGTGGCTCAGCGGGGTCTCTGTCTTCCGATCAGTTCCTCAAGAAGGAAGCAGTAGCCTCAGATGCATGGCTGGGGACCCTGAAGACCCATGGTCCCATGGAGGACCCTCCTAGAACAGGGCTCACAGGCACACTATCATGCTGCTGTTTGAGCCCCACCCACCCCACCCCCGGCCCCGACCTTGATACTTGTTATAAAAATTCTAGAAGCCTTCAGTACCCCCTTCCAAGCTGGTCCCTTTTCCATAGGAATTTAGGTGGCAACAGCCCCAAGGGTCACCCCCAGTCAGCTCTGGGCCCTGTGGACCTTACACACAGACACGAGCCCACTGTGAAAACGGGAGCAAGTCCAGAGTCAGGTGTCCCCGGCCCCCTCAGGTCACCTAAATCTGCAGCAGGTCTGGCCCAGGGAGGGACATGCTTGGTGGATGGGGTGGCGGTGGGACAGGGTATATCTCCTGGGAGGGGGTGGGCTTCTCCAGGACCCAAACCCCAGGCCAGACTCAGGCACCCTTGCTCCTGCAGAGTCCCCGCGTGTCATGGGTGCTTAGTGAACACCTGGGGAGCTGGGCCTCCACAGAAGGTGAGTGAGGCCGGTGCTGCGCTGGCATTGCTGCCCTTGGGCCTCAGCTGGCAGGGGGCGGCCTGTGACATTGCATTGTGAGCACCCTGGGGGCTCCCCTGTCCAGGAAGCAGCCCACAGGCTGGAAAAACAGACAGGAGGTGCGGGTCCATGTTCCCTGAGGCCCCCCGACCAAGCCTGAGGAGTCTGTCATTGGTGGACATGATCACCAGGACAGAGGGGCTGCTTTAGGAGAAGGGCCATCCAGGGTGCTTGAGGTCAGTCAGCTACACACCTGCCCTCTGCCAGCCTCGGAGCTTGAAGCTGGAGGTGGTGAGATAGAAAGCTTTCCATCCAGGAGCATACCCAGGCCGCCCACAGAAACTCATGCAGGGCCACGGCCCCCAGAGAGTACAGAGGCTGGCCTCTCTCGGAGGGGTCGCCTGGGTCAGAGATGGCTGCCTGGGCGGGTAGGCATTGAGCAGGCCTCGAGGGAGCCCGGGGCATCGGGGACAGTGGGTACACAGCTTAGTAAGGGCGATAGAGCCAGGCACCACCGAGGGCTCCAAATTCCAGGCCAAGGGATCCATCTGAATGTTACTTGGGGGCAGGGGAGCCACTGTTCAGGCCCCAAGCCAAGCTCTGCCTCTAGCTGGCCTGGGATCTGGGATGGGTTGTTACCTCATCTGTATGATGGTGCCAGGCACTGGGATCCTATGGACCGTATGCAGATGAAAGGAGAGGGACACCTGGGCCGCTCAGTGGTCCACATCTGCCTTTGGCTCAGGGCTTGATCCCGGGCCTGCTTCTCCCTCTGCCTGTATCTCTGCCTCTCTGTGTCTCTCATGAATAAATAAATAAAATCTTTAAAATTGAAAAAAAGAGAGACTTGAGAGCACCTCCTGGCACAAAGTGCGTGTTAGCTACTGTTACTTTGACTGTTATCGTTCATTCATTCATTCATTCATTCAGCAAGTGTTTCCTGAGCCCTGACTGTGCCAGACGCTGTTCTCATGGCAGTGAGCGGCACAGACACGGTCCCTGGGCTCACGTGGCTCACGGCCTCCATTCCAGAGGGGTGCACACACATCACAGGACACAAATGGGGTAAACCTCCCTGCCCTAGTCGAGGCAACTCCAAAGCAGCCTCCAGAAGAGGCTCGGGAGGGCCACACAGGGAAAATAGCAAAACCTTCCTATTTTTGCATTGTGTTGTTCTGGCCTGCATCCTACTATACGTAATACATCACCCTGTGGGTAAATCGAGGTGTAGGTGCAGACGTTTCTGGCCACTGGGAGTGGAGGGTCAGTGGTCCAGGCAGGAACCCATGAGCCAGGGCTGCCCTAGAGGTAGGAGAAGGGCCCAGAGCATACCAGCCACCGAGGAGGACTCCAGGCAGTCATCCGGACCCATATGGCCAAGGATGAGGAGAGGTGTCTGATGTCCTTGAAGGCACAGGCCTGGCACCGGGAAAATGGTGGTGCTAGGATCACAGGGCACTTGAGTGTGCCCAGGAGACAGGCAGGTGGCCAGAGCTGCAGCGACTCAGGACCCCACAGGAGAGCGCTGAGGCCTCAGAGGGTCATTTCCTGGGCGGAGGGTCATTTTCCTGCTTTTTTGAAAGTGACAGCTTGGTATTCATGCTGGACGTTACTAGTCACGGGGTGTGGTGACCTTCACTGGTTGTCATCCCATCACGGCCTCTCCCTGTGAACGCTGCCCTGCATCAGAACAGGCTGGAGGGCAGAGCCGTTGCCCTGGGGTGCTGTGTGTATCGCTTTACTTGCACTTCGTTCGGCTTATCCCCAAAGGTGTCAAAGTTGAGGGCAGGCGGCCCAGATGCCCCGGAACTCTAGGTGGGCCCTGAGTGTGCATGTCCTCACAGGGGAGCAGAGGCAGACAGCCCTAAGTCCCCTCTGGCTGATGGTGACACATGTCCTCTCCAAGACCCAACAGCAGGAGTGACGAGTCCCCTCAGGACAGGGGGCGGGAAGTAGTGTCAGCTTGCAGCTGTCTCCAGTCGGGCTGGGGGACTGGCTGGCTTGGGGTCCTGCATATTCCAGAGTCCCGTGGGGCTCAGGGGGGCTTCAAATGCCCCCAACCAGACTCACGGCCATTTGCAGAGCCTCCAAAGGACAGCAAACCGGAACAGCATCTGCCTTCTGCTCTCTCCCCACAGCCGAGGTCTACATTGGCATTGGGAAGCCCGCAGAAGCCACGGCCTGTACTCAGGAAGCTGCCAACCTCTTCCCGATGTCCCACAACGTCCTGTACATGCGTGGCCAGGTTGCTGAGCTCCGGGGAAACCTCGATGAAGCCCGGCGGTGGTACGAAGAAGCCTTATCCATCAGCCCCACCCACGTGAAGAGCATGCAGCGACTGGTGAGTCTCTGAGCCGGACCGGGACCCTCCTCCTGGACTGGGGGCACCCCTTGGAAGCAGCAGGCGGCTCATGACCCTTGAACCCTCTTGCGGTTGGAAGGCCCTGCCCTTAGCCTGCCAGGCTGTCATGCTGCACAGAGCCAGCAGTGCCATGGCCATGTGGCTCACATAGCCGGGGTGCAGGGGTGGGGCGGGGTTCACCGGGTCCCCGGGCACTGCCTCTGTCACTTTAGTCTCTGTGCTGCTCGAGGGCTGTCCACACCCCAAGGAGACTCTAGCTTGTCTCCGAGGCCACTGGCCAGCAGGGGCAGCCCATCCGAGGAGGGAGGATCCAGGTAGGTCACCTAGTTTCCACACTGCGTACGAGTGTGGTGGCCCCCGCAGAAGTGCACACGCACCCCTCCCAGGTGCCCAGGCCAGAAGCCTGGGGCTGCCCCCCTGATCTGCTCTCTCCCTGCCCAGAGCCGGCTCTCCCTCTGCCTAGGTTTCGGTTAGTGGGGGGCAGTCTAAGTCTGCAGAGTTCCCGTCACCACTCTGCGTCAGGCACGTGTATTGAGCACAGCTGCCCCCACAAAGCCGGTGGTCTTTTGTCTTCCCATGAGAGCCTGAACTGTAACTCAGAAGTCACCAAAGTCTGAGTGGCCGATGGAAAGCCATACGGCTTCTCTGGGCCTGCGTGCCAGGGCCGGGGGCCGGGATTTGTGCTTCTTTCTCAGTGGAAGGCTGTGTTGGATTCAATCACCCGCAGGAAGAAGGAACCTTAGAGTGAAACCGAGGTGGCCCTTGGGAGCCCGGTGTCCGTAATCAGGGTTAGTGTGCCGTACAAAGAGCGAACACTGGACAGGCGGTCTGAGAACCAACCCTGTGGGGTCAGTCGCTCACTCTTTATCTTTGGGGAGAAAGACCCTAAGCCGTCTGCACTCGTTTTTCTTTCCGTAAAATGAAAACAAAGCAACCAAGGTGGATGGTGAATGTCATCCAGCGTTAGGAGTGTACAGTTTTGTACCTAACAAGTAAAGCGTTCTCAGAAGGACCCCAAAGCCCTTGATCTCTTCCATCTCTCATAGTCATAGTGCAAAACGTGCAAGGGGCTCAGCAGTTTCAAAAATAACTAACTACTGGTTTTCAGTTTTAAAAATAAATCAGACCTTACCATAATTACAGCTCCTTGATTTTTTTTCCACCTTCCCTTTATGAGCATTTTGTAGCTCAGTGCAGCTTTATAAATAATTTTACATATTATCCAAACTTTAGTCTGTTTGATTAAAAATATTACATGGCTTTTAATTTCTGCCTCTCTATTGTAAGAGTGATTTGTAAAGAGCTTTTCAGATCTCTGCGCTTTCGCTAGAGCGTTGTAGAAGAGCTATCACCAACACTGTGTACCCAGCTTTTTTATTGAAAAGGAGCAAAAAAAAAAAAAAGGGAGCAGCATGTTTCTACCTCAGGGCCTATGAATTATTCAGACAAGTATTTCTTGTTCATCCCTGAGGGGAACACATGAGACAAAAGATCAAATAGGAAAATCGCACTGGGAAAGTTTTCTGTTTCACCTTTGGAGGTTTTCGAGACACCCGAGCTCCCCAACAAATGTCAGGTGCTTTCCTTTCCAAAGGAGCCGCTGAGGGCCCAGCCAGGGGAGCCTGTGAGCTGGGCCCAGGTGAGTTGACCCTCAGGCAACGGTTAAGCCTCTTCTGGCTCCGGGGCATCCTTGCCCCCAGAAAAGAGTAATCAAACACTGAAGACTTCTCTCAGTGCGTCCCAGTATATTCAGAAACCGCCCAGACTGGAGACAGGTTGAGACCAGCAGGCCTACAAATGTTAAGGAGTGTAGATCCTTGGATTCTCGTACCGCTCAGCGGTGACTATGATCAGTGTGACTCCCAAAGGACAGCTTGGATGGCTCTTTCTTGGTGACTGTGTAAGAGATGCACCCTGGCCTGTGCTCCCCAGACACCCCCGCCCCCACCCCCAACACATCTTTCCTGCCTCCATCCCCAGGCCGTGCAGGATAGCTGTGTTTCTACAGCTTGGGGTCTAAGAAGGGAAGAAGGTGGCCTTTGCAGTGTACCCTCAAAGCCAAGGATGAGGCCCCAGGCTGGAAGGGGTGTGAGATCAGAATCCCAGCTCTGTCACTTCCTGGCTTGGGGACCAAGGGCACGTCACCCTCTTGCTGCCCAGTGTCCTCAGATGTATGCACAGGGGTCATTTTAGCACCAGACACAAAGCGCGGAACGGAAACCTGTTATCAGGACACAGAAGGTCCCACCTCTGCCCCTATGGAAACCAGATGGGTTTGCAGGCCCCTAAGTTAAGGGGAGGGGTCAGCAGAGAGACCCAATGCCCTTTTTTACCAGGCTGAGTTCCAGGGAAGAGCCAGGGGCTCGAGACTTCTGTGGCGGACGGGGCTGGAAACGTCCAAGAGCCTGACACCCTGCCTGGCACTCAGGGCAAGGAGTGTGCAAGCCAGGGGCTGGGCCAGGTCAGGGCGAGGCTCGGAAGAGCCAAGTGAGAAGGTGTTGGAGACAGAGAAACCGTCAGAGAACCCACCAAGGGAGTTCCGGGGAAGGACCCAGTTGCAGGCCCATCACAGAAAAAAACAGACAATGGAAAGTGTGTCTGTGCCGGTGGCACGGCTAGGCTCAGGGAGGAAGGAGGGGAGCTGGAGGGACAGTTGGAGGGAGCTGTTGTGGAGGAAGGAAGCGGCGACCGCTGCAGGTGGAGCCCAGGTGGCAGACAGCCACGCAGAGAACTGAGTATGGTCAGGAGCTCTGCTCATTGGTTCGGAGAAGAGCGATGATTCGCTCACTTCTAGGGTTGTTGCAGCGGGAGCCGGTACGTAAGCAGGAGCGCACACACCGTAACAGGGCAAAGGAGGCAGTGAGGCCTGGGAGGCAGGCGCTACCTGGTAAAGTTAATAGAAGGTCAGACTTGACGAAAGAAATGGACGTTCCACCGCCGTGAAAATTAACACTTTTCTCGTAGTTCGAGCCTTCATCAATGTCTTTAAATTCACATATAGAGAGAGGGGAGAGGAGACATCATGTGTTTATATTAATAATGAGTTGGCACCAGACAGGGAGGCAGAGGGCTGAGAGTGGGCAGGTAGGGGGGGAGCCGTGGGCAGAAAGGATAACGAATTACAAAGTAACGTGGTTGACCAGGGAAGGCATTCAGTCATCAGCCTTCTTCCAGAGACTCTAAAGGCATATTTTCAAATCATTTTTGCATAAGTGAATACATTTACATACATTTGCATACCCCATTCCGTTCCCAGCACCCAGAATGAATTAATGCAACACAGAGCAACCGTCTCCGCACCAGTTGTCCTGTGATCTGGAGTCAGGAGTGGGGGCAGCAGGGCTGTCGGAGGCTCAGGGCAGGAGCACAGCCTCCCTGGGCAGGACCACCCAGGCCGAGGACAGAACTACCAGGACTGGGACAGGCTTTGCAAACAGGGACATCTGCTTAACATGTGGTAACATCAGCCTGGACACTTGGGGGCAGTGCTCGAGATTGGAGGGCAAAAAAGGAGCAAAAACTTTGAGGAGAGGAACGCACGTGGCAGGGAGCCAAGCAGGCCGTGTGGAGAGGAGCTGCTAAGGCTCCCCGGGAGGGGAAAGTATGGCTGAGAAATGAGTGTATGTTAGACTGGATTAGTGGGAAACACGCCTTCCTCCAGAGCACTCGACAAGGTGAGAAAAGGTGTGAAACGGGCAGGTGGCGGAGGTCATCCAGGGCTCCACACAGTGGACAGCATGTGGGACAAGGAGAAGAGATCCCAGGAGGGCCATGAGCTGCAGGGACACCCAGCCCAGGGGAGCACGAGGCCGGGGGTGAGCTAGAGCCCACACGTGCACAGGGGGGCAGGGGGAGGGCTGGCATGTCATCCCAAAGGACCAGCCTTCACCCAGAGCCCGTCGTGTACAACAGAGACAGTGATCATGCAGAGCTGTTCCTAAGAGAGGAGAAAATACAGGCTAGAAGCACTAAGGGGCCATCCTCTTGAATGTCGACATTCCCAGGACAAGACCTAGAAAGGGACAGAAGGCCGTGAGGCACCCAGAGGAGGGTGGATAGAAGAGTGGGGAGGGCGGTACAGTCCTCCACCTGTGCCAGCTGGAGGAAGTCGTGGGGAGAGGCCTTTGGTGGAGCTCCCCATGGAAAGGGGAAGGTGGCTGAGAAGGGAGGCGGCTGGGGGTGCCGGGTTGGGTCAGGCTGTCCACCCGAGGAGTGGCTGAGGCCTTGCCTTCTGTGGGAGGATCCTAGGGCATGACAACCCCCGAGGTCAGTCGGGGTGGCTGCGGGTGGTCTCATCACAGGCCATCTTTGAGGCTTTGCTCCGCGGTCCTAGGTCTTCTGAAACATCAGGAGTCTGGAGTAATGTTAAAACGTCAGAAGTGGCGTCGTACTTCCGTCCCTAGGGAGTGAGCACGTTAGTACGCGGCTGGCAGAAGGGCCGGGCCGCTGGCAGAGGGCATGTTAGGGAGACGCGGCGGGGGCGCGGCCTGCGGGCAGCGGGTCTGGAGGGAGGACCTCGGCGCCCAGCGCGGCAGGTCGGGGCTTATGGGCCCTCACGACGTTTTAAGCTGTTTTCACAGCCCTGAGGTTTGATTTGCCCCAACTTGGCTGGTGACAGTGCTCGGAGAAGTTCTCGGGGACCCGGAGTCCCTTCCAGCTGCGTGTGCTTCCTGGAAGAAGGCCTGATCCCCGCACAGGCCAAGCCGTGGGACGAGGAGAGGGTTCGAGGTGGGGGGGCTCGGGCTGGCCGCGGGCAGCTTGCCCTGCCAAGTGACTGAACTCGGCTTTTTCTCGCACGCGTCTTTTCACGTGTCCGTCTGTCTGACGAGATTTGGGGGGATGTTGCTTGTGTCTCACGTTTCATACGCTGGAAGCATACTTCTGAATCTGGGCATCTGTTGGAGGAGGGACATGGCGAGCCAGCGAGGAGCTCGCGGGGTGACCCCGAGGCGGGCAGCCTGTGTCTGTGCATCTGTCTGTCTGATCTGTCCGTCAGGCTGGTGACCCGGCCTGGGGCAGAGGGCGGCCCGGGGTGCAGGCACACCGGGCAGGGGGTGTTCTGCAGAGTCTCTGTCTCCCTCCTCCCGGCGGAATGGTGGGCAGGAGCCTAACCTTGCCTAGTCCAGCGAGAAGGCGCTTGTATCCGTTCATTGCATCTGACGTACTTCCTGGGCTTTAGGAAAAAGGATTTTAACGTTGAGAAGAGCAATGTTTTTCTTTGAAGAAGGACTTGATGCACCGTCTAGCTGTCCTCCCTCCCTCCACATCCGTGTGCTGCTTGATAGGACCTTCAGTGGACAAGACTCCGTCTCTAGTATCCTCACCCGTGACTGTTCGCCGCTGGGGAACCTGCTCTCCGGGACCCGCCCCAGGCCGCGTCGTAAGTTAGAAGCAGAACCAGGGCTGGGCGATGCTAAGTGTGGACATTTGAGGAGTCACCCAGGCGTCTACAGCTCAAGTGACAGCACAGCACAGAGGTGGCAGGGGTGAGGGTAGGGGAGCCTGGCTCTGGGTCCCACTTGCCGGGGTTCCGGGTTCGCATCCCAGCCTTGTCTCGACCAGCAGCATGGCTTGGGAGAAGTCCCTTCAGCTACCCGTCTGTCCATGCCATCAGCCGTTAGGGCTAACCAGAGTGTCCCTGATGGTGTTACCGTGTGGTTAGATGAGCTAATACAGGGGCACCCAGAGGGCTCCATCAGTGAAGCGTCCACCCTCGGCTTGGGTCATGATCCCGGGGTCCTGGGATCGAGCCCCACATTGGGCTCCTTGCTCCGCGGAGAGTCTGCATTCCCCTCTCCCTCTCCCTCTGCTCTCTCTCCCTCAAATAAGTACATAAAATCTTGGGGGGGAAATAAAAGTTAATTCAGGCCACATAGCATGCCATAAACATTAGCTGTGAACGTTGCTGTCCTCTGTAATTTGGGTCACGTCTATGATGGAAGCCCTGACAGCAAGACAGGCATCTCTTTTCCAAAAGATCTGCCCACGGGTGTGGCTTTCCTTCTGAACCAAATTTCAGCAGCCGGAGGAGCCGAAATAAGCATAGATGAGGGCACGTGCTTGGCCAAAAGCACATGCTTTTGCCTTGATGTCTTCCTTTCTGTTTCTCTGGAGCCTGTAGCCCAGCTTATTAGGGTTGAAAGATATAGGAAAGGGGCGTGTGCCTTGCAGGCAGAGACGGGAAGCATGTCTCCTGGCTGGGCTGGGGTGTGGGAGGGGGCCAAGTAGGGCTGCTAGGCTGGGGCACGGAGGGTGGGGGTCAGACCCTGGTCCTGAACAGAGCAGGACCTCCCATGGAGCCCAGCTCAAGTACCATGCCCCTGAGAAGCCTTTCCTGACACCTGCCCACGCACCCCAGCAGAGGGGTCCCCAGCCCCTTGACTCCCCTCCGTTGAAGCACCTGTTGAACCAACATAGCGTGCTCGCTTCACGGATCTGTGCTTTGGGGGAAGGGCACAGACCAGGGGCAGCAGGTAGATCTGTGGGTCAGGGAGAGGGGGAAAAACTGGTTCAAAGGCCAGCTTGACCTTGACAGATGCCACTGTTACCCTTTTGCAAGCGAACCCCCCCCCCCCCCAGGGCACTGGGTGCTATTTCCCTTGAATAGATTTTGGGCAAATATCATTGGAGCAGGACTGTGTTTAAATAATCAGCTTAACTGTGCAGAGGCCTGTGGATGTTGTTGGCTTGGCCTTAGCACTGTCCCTTCCAACGTGGACAGGGGCTGGAGGACACGGTACGTAGTTTTGTGTGAGACCATGGAGGCCAAGGCAGCTCATTAATGCGACAGGATGGGAGTGTATTATAGGCCAGATCTCAAAGGGAGTGTGTTGTGCTGTAAGGTGGGGCTCCCCAGGCTGACCTGCAGCCCCTGCTTCGGAGGCCCAATATGGTCGAAGGCCCGAGGGGCAGCCCTGGGACCCTGGAGTGGGGATTAGCGACTTCCCCTTTCAGGTTCACGCACTCTGCCCTGTTGTCCCCAAATATGTTCTTCTTTGGGACTGCAGGGCTCACCATCCTCAGGCCAGAGACTGCTGGGGAACAGTATCCAGGCCGCCCTCCTGGGGTCTGCCGTGGCCTTCCCAGGCGCATGTGTGTCCCTTGGTGGTCTGCTATCTGTCTCCCTCAGCTCTGTCAGAGAGGATCACCCCCTTAGAAGCTGACCTACCACAACCACACCCATGAGAGGCCTAGTTTCAGGCTAAGATTTGAAATGGTAACTTATAAAGAATGGTACTTTTCCTGGGGGGACCCCTGGTGCCTTCTCACCGCCCCTCCTCCCCAGAGGCGCTCACCCTCAAAGCCAAATGCCAGGTTCTACGGCCTGACCCAGAGACAGGTGCCTGGGGGCTGAAACGGCCATCCCCAGGCAGCCTGGGACACCGAGGCAGGCATGCTGACATAGCAGTGCCATGGGATTGGGGTGGTACAGATCCAGGTGGTAGCCCCACCTCCAACACAGAGAGCCCCTTCCCAGGCCCTGGACTCTCCAGAGGCCCAGGTCCCCGCCAGTGTCCAAGAAGGAGACGGCCTCTGCCCTTGGGAGTGCCAAGGGGGGTGGGGAGCTTTTCTCCCCGGCCTAGAGCAGCCTTGTCCTCTGGCCCCCGTGCACCATACAAATGTCATTAAATATCATTTTTTATTTGAGAAAAACAGACAGCCAAACCTCACGCCCTCTGTTCAGACAAATTCCCTTGTGAAGTTGCCAGCAGCCCCCACCCCGCCCCCAATCACCTCTCCCCAAGGATGCTCCCTCATCCCTTGATGGTGACTCAGGATGTGTCCTTCGCCCATCTCATGTGGCTCCCTCTGTGAACTGCAGGCCTGCTGTGTTGTTCAGGGCGTGACTTCTGATGTTGGTGCCAGGCCAAGGGAGCCTCTGCTTATACCCTCACCCCCACCCCAAACCCAGATTCAGGTAGCTTCCCTGGTTTCCACGGCGTCAAGACACATCCCTCGCTTTCACTCTGGTTTTGAGGGTTGACTCCTCCCGGGAGGGAAGAGAGAACCATGTTGTCGCAGCTGGGTTTGCACAGTGTCCGCACCTGTTTTGGGGTAGGTAGGGTGACCGCAGTGGCCAGGTCAGAGGCACAAACCATCCACGTAAGGGGAGGGACTGGAGATGATTTGGGGGAAGAACCAGGTAACTGAAAGGTTTTTTTATGACTCAAGCTTCGTCCTCACGTTCACTTGAAAATAGTAATTTTTAGCTTAAAGCGCTTTCTGTTGGTTGGGTGTGTGTATCATCCTTGGAGTGAAAGGAGTGTCCCCCTGGGAATGGGGGGCTTCTGCATCTGCACGACTCCTGCCTGCCTCACGGCCCCCGTTCTTGCCAAACCCCCCGAAAGCTCTCCCACCGCGACCTGCATCGTCGGTGCACAGATACTCCCTGCGGACCATCTCTGCTTGCTCTTCGGACCCCTCCTCCGGCTGCGGCTGCGGTGTCTTCTCAGCGCTGCCGCTGCCAGGGAGACACGGCCTCAGGGCCCCTGTGCTTCCATGGAGGGCTGAAATCGCAGAAGCAACGCGGGCCCGGCGCAGGCCCCGAACACAGGCCATCACCGGGCCTTCCTTTGCTGCAGCTTAGGGGAAAAATTAATTCTGTGTTGATTTCTGTTTTCTGTGCTAGAGTCTTAGATGACTAATCACAGACAGTGCAGTTCAGTGTCTCATTAGTGATTATGATCTAAAATTATTTAAAATCTGACATACTCTACCCAAACCATTTATTCTTAGAAATCCTGCCCCGTTGTTCCAGGATGGTTTGGCATTTCACTTCCATCGCGTTCCCGCCTGGCCACAGTCACGGCTCCCTGGCTTGGACCAGACGGCAGGATCCAAGTTTGCCCTTCTCTGCGTTGTTCTTAGTGTTCCCAGATCGCTGCCCCCAACTCCCCAGCCTTATTTCAGACCTCGCTGGATTTCAGCACCTGCCTCCCCAAGGCTGCCTGCCCCGGGGGTCAACAGGAGGGCATGGCTGCCACCACAAGAAGGTGGGGTTTGGGGCCACTTGCACGGGCTCGTGTCCCCTGGCCTGCCCCATGCCTCAATGGCTTCCATGTCATTTGATGCTGGTCCCAGAGACTCCCCACTGAGTGCTCCTGGGAGGATACCCCAGAAGTTTCTCCCAGGTACTGCTTCCAGCTTTTCTTCATTCAGTATCAGGGAAAGCAGCCGGGATGTCTTTGGACCTGATGCTCACCTGAGCACGAAGGCATTGTGGGATTTAGAACACCAAGGAAATTCCCCAGTCTGAGCACCCGCCTTTCACAGGTTGGGATGCTCATGCCATGGCCGCGGGGCCGTGAGTGGCAGACCCACCTGGAATCCCGACGCCCTCACTTCCCAAGGCTCCATGCCCACCACATTCTCTGTCTGTGACACAGACCATAGCACCTGCCTTCTCGTGCTGGCTGGGGGTGGAGAGGAGATGGGCAGACCCTGGCCCCAGAGAACCCCGCTCATTGCTCTGGGGGAGGAGGGGCTGTAGGGCTCCAGGCCCTCTTGGTCACACCGCATCCCCAGAACTTGCATCCTCTCTCTTTTGCCCCCAACCAGAGTTCAGACTTGGTCTCCCCGCTGGCCTCCGACCTGGCCTAGAGGAGCCCCCGTGCCGTGTGGCACCCCTTTCTCCCCCCGTGCCCCATCCATCTGGGTCAGCAGTGTCAGCACTGATTTATGAGCCCCCATGGGCACAGCGGGGTCTCCAGGGTAGCCTTTGGCACCCCTCCTGTTGCCAGAGGGGAGGGGTCACTCAGGAGGAAGGAATGACAAACGTCCCAAAGACAAAATACCAAATATCACCAAGTCTCAGACCCTCGGGGTCTAGGAAGGTGGTGGCTGGGAGCCAAGGCAGGCCCAGCTCTCCCCCCTCCCCCCCACAGATCACAGAAGCGTGCTCTGGGCCAGGTCCTCAGAGACCCCCTGCTCCGGGAAGCCAGCTATCGCTGCCAACCAAGGACTGGGGTGTGGGTGCACAGAGGCTCCATTCTGGGGCACTGGGGGAGAGACCGCCTGGGGTCCAGAGGCAGCCTTGCCCCTCACGGGCCTCTCCAGGACCCCAGCAGCCTGCTGTGGGAAGAAGACAGAACCATGGGTTGAGGCCCCCCCAGCTCCCAGATCCAGGCTCCCACATCCTGAAAGCTGCCGGCCCCTGGAGAGCCCCTCTGCCAGCGTTCCCGGGCCTATAGCGCACCCCCCTCCCAACGGTTATTGCCCTCCTCCATGCCCACCCCCCAGGCTTCCCAACTGACACTCTCATCCCTCCTCGGCCTCACCTGCTCAGTATCTATGGGACGCCCCCCACCCCCCCATCTCTGAAAATATCTTTGCAGGAGTTGTCTCTTCTTAAGCCTCTCTCAGAACATCCTCAGCTGGAGGCTTGGGAGCAGGAAGGGACCCAGACATGGGCACCTTGTCTGTCTGCGTCGGGTGCTGTTGTGGCTTTGCCTCCACCGCGTGTTCACCACGGCGGCCCCTCGGTCACTGTCACAACAATTACACGACACAATGTGTGTAAGAGCCCGGTTCCGTACCAGATGCTGGACTAGAGCCTCGAGTCTAGAAGGGGAGCCGTAAACATACAGGAGCCTGTGTAGGAAAAGTCCCAGGGGCTCCCATAGATGGAGGTACAGGCCACAGGCTATCTGGTCACATGGGGAGGGCAGTGGGGAGGACAGACACGGCTCCAACAAGGTGTGACCCAGGGCCCAGGTGTCAGCAGCTGAGTGGAGGTGCGGACTCTTCCCAAGCTGGGGACGGATGGAGCTTGAGTCCATAATAAACAAAGCAGCTCTTAGAGATCTGTATGGGACCGTTGGGGCCATGTGCTAGGTGATGGGGAGGAGGTGCTATTAATTTATTGAGGGGTGGTTCTGTAAGGAAGCATCCTTATTTTTAAGAGATTTCGGCTGAAGTATTTAGGGACGAAGTGTCACAGTGCCTGTAATTTTCTTTAAGATACTAACTCTTGCCCCAAAAATAGATAAAGCAAGTGTGAAAGAAGTTAACGGTTGTTAAATTTAGGTGCTAGGTATGGAGATGCTCATTACATTAGCCTTTCTGATTTTCCACATGCTTGAAATTCTTCAAGATTAAAACAGTTTAGGGATGTCTGGGCGGCTCATCAATGAAGCGGCTGCCTTCGGCTCAGGTCATGATCTCAAGGTCCTGGGATGCAGCCCTGAGTCAGGCTCCCTACTCAGCGGAGCCCTCTCCCCCCTGCTCATGCACGTGCGCTCTCTCTCTCTCTCTCTCTCTCTGTCAAATAAATAAAATCTTAAAAAAAGAGAGAGATTGATAAACAGTTTAAAACTAAGTAACATGATCAGGTTTGCGTTTTGGAGAGATGGTGCTAAAAGCCATGGAGGATAAGGTAGGCGGTAGCTAAGAGACACGAGGGCCGGGGCCCAGCTAGTAACTGTCGAGAGACAGTCCAAGATAAGACACTTTGAGAAGGCAGATTCAGTAAAGCGTGGTGAGGGAGTTGGAAGGTTCTCGTGTGATTCGAAGCCACCTGGGGCAGGTCCCTGGATGGATGAGACCACCTCCACGGTACGAGGAGGCGCAGGAGGAGGGGCAGCTAGGGGAAAGAGGTTGTAAGCCTGCCGTGTGGCTGGCTGGGTCTGGAAGCATTTCCAGGGCAGGGGCCATGGTTGGGAAGCCGCGGTGGCCTGGAGGGGACAGCTGAAGCCATGAGAGGACATGAGACCCGTTCCCAGCTGGACTGTGAATCAGAGAGGGAGAAAGAAAGAAGGCCAAGGGCAGAACCCAAGGAGGGAGCACCAACACTTGCAGAGCAGGAGAGAAGTTTGGCTAATGAGGAAATGTACCTTGTGGTCACTTGCAGTTTTCCCACCCACCCAGCTGCCTCGAGGGCCTGACCCTGCCAGCGTCACAGGCCCTCTACGGCCTCCACTCTGCTCCCGGCTCGGGGCAGCTGGCCCTGGGCCCCACGGTGCTTGATGGGAGGCCTGTGAAACTGCCGTGCAGAGGAAGGGTATGGGAGACGGACATGGTTCCACACGGAGGAGCTGAGGGCCTTGGACTTCTCTGGGCCTCCGAGTCTTTCTCCGTGAGAAGGGATGATGATGGGAGAATCAGATGTGATCAGTTCATTGTGGGAGCCAGGCGGACTTCAGCGGCGTCTAACAGTGACTGCACGTGCTTTGGCTCCTAGGACAGACGTGAAACATCCCCTCTCGTGTCTGCCTGAGACCAGATTCTCTTCCCAGGTGACAGTGTCCCCAGGGAGGGCAGATGACCATCAATGATAACCACCAAGGCCTTTTGGGCAAGGAATCTTGGGCACACACACACCACAGAGCCTGGGATCTGGCATTGCCAAGAGGTCAGTCTTGATTAGATCCGTCATTGCCCCACTGGCTGATGTCCTTCCAAATGAAGCAGAAACCGCTGGACCACCCTGCAAGGGAGCCTATGGCACATGACGCTGAGTCTGTCTTCATCAGGAAAGGAGGAAGCATACGCCTTCTGTGGAAAGTGGCCCCTCCCCGGGTAGGGACTTACGTCCCCACAGAGTTTCTCTCACCCTGCACGTCGGGGCAGCGGGAGTCCAGCCCGAGGCATGGGGCTAGAACCAAAGTGGAAGCAAGCGATCCCCGCGGGGCTCTCCCAGAACGAACCAGAAGCAAAAACCTGCTTCTTCCTAAGGACAACATGCATTTTTCCAGGCCTTTCAAAGCCAGGCAGGTCAATCTAGTTATAATTGGCAATCTAATTAGA
The DNA here is from genome assembly GCF_048418805.1 of Vulpes vulpes. NCBI lineage: Eukaryota > Metazoa > Chordata > Mammalia > Carnivora > Canidae > Vulpes > Vulpes vulpes. Next base: position 1,059,092 of record NW_027325787.1, on the reverse strand, counting down.
ACTCCCACAAGCTGTTAAATTCTTTACCTGCTGCCTGGCATCTTCCACGGAGGTGACACACCTGCTTCTGCCTTTGGGATGATCAAAGAAAGCCGACCTACAGTCCCATCCTTCTTGCCGACAGCAGCCCCCCCCTCAGCCCCCCCCCCGCCACACGGCACGGACGCCCACACACCCACCAGCAAGTGCGACATGGGACATAGCCCAGTCGACAAGAAAATTGGCTTTACAGAAATCTTAGGCTCGGAGCTCCGTATTGCTGAATGATTTTTTTTTTTTTTTTGGGAGACCAAATGGAAGAAAACAGGGCCCCCAGCCCCATTTTCCCAGAGTTCCGAGGGCGATTCCGTGACGCTTTCAGCCCTCCCCCCGTCCAGTTGCTCGATCACAGATCTCCCTGCATCCTTAACCCTGAAGAATAGAGCATGTTTTTGCTGCTGCCCCCACCCACCCACCCTCCAACCATCAAGGTAGTTGTGTGCTTTGGCCGACAGGACGGGCGGATTTCAGGGCACGGGTGTCACCTCCTGCCTGCTCCATGGTCGCCGTGCTGCCGCACCAGGCCCTCTGGCAGCTCCTCCGGTCAGGTGATGCGGGCCGCGCTGCTCACCTTTTCCCAGCTCAGCCTGCAGGACGCCAGCCACGGTGGGAGTATTTATACCACGGAAACTGGCAAGCACTACAAATCATGGCTTTTTCTTTTCCTTCGGGGAGCCAGTTTAGCAGAGCAGCACTGGACTCACAGATCTGGCCAGTTTGATGGGGGGAAGGAGGCAAAGGGGGCTCAGTGCACATGGGCACAGAAGAACACCAGTGTCCCTGACTCGGGATTCCCGGCATAGAGGGTGCTCGTGGCACAGATACAGCGGAGCTCAACTTGCCACCCCAGATGGAGACAGGACGGCTGAGGGGGACTCAGGGGGCAAGAGTGAGACTCAGGATTGCCCGGGACAGGCGGCAGGAAGGAGGGGGTGGCTCAGAGCCAAAAGACTTACATTTGAGCCCCAGCCTTACCAGATTGATTGGCCATTCGTATGACTTCGGACCTTGTTATCCTACAGAAGTGAACATTCCACCCTCACAGAGTTGCCATCAAGGTCGAGCGCAGCTCTGAGCACCTGCCTAGCACGTACGAGCTACCGACAGCTGCTCGCCTTCTAGGCCTTCCTTGGCCTAGAAACAGTGTGGCTGTGGGAGCCGTGTGTGAAGCGAAGAGGTCCCCCCGGAGGCCACAGGGGATGGACCTCAGGTCGTCTCCACCCCTCTCGCACCTGTTTTGGAGCCCTGTGCCTGGGCGCTGGGCTGGGGAGAAGGCCCGATGCTCCTCCGACAGCAGGTGGCTGGTGCGAGTTCGCTCAGGCCCAGGGCCTCTGTCTGGGGGAGCGGGCGCAGCGACGCGCTTGTCCCCTTAGGACCAATGGGGGACTTTTAAGGAAATGACGCTAACCTGGATGCTGATTTGTTCCATACTGAAGCAGCTCATGGTTAAGAGCTCAGTTGTGTCGGAAAAGAAAGCACCGGCTGTCTCTGTCCCATTTCCGCAGCAGCCATGCAGTTCCCTGATGGCAGCTGTTCCCCACAAGGTCCCAGCCGGGCTGCCACGGTCACTGTTCCCAAGTCCTAGGACCAGGTCTAGGAGCCCCAGGGAGCAAGTCTTGGCAAAAACCCAGGAGTAGAACTCCCCACTTCTGAGCAAATTGCCTGTTTTCTTTCCTCACTAGATGGTAGCTTTCCTCAGCCCTGGTGCAGCAGGAATGCTGGGGGCAGGGGTGCAGGGAGGGGCAGGGCACAGGCCGCTGAGCTCCCTGCCTGGAGTCTATGCTCTAAGTTCTCTTGTCATTTGTGGAAAAAAATTTTTTTTTTTCCGAGCCCTGTCACTTCCAGCTCTCTCCATCAGAAGTATCTTATCACTTTTGTTTGTTTCTGTTTAAACATGGAAAAAATAGCCCGTGCCAGACCCTGGCAGGGATGGGGAGGTGCCTGCCAAAATGACCGAGTCCCCGGCGACGGGTAGTGAATCACCCGTGTCCGTGTCTCAGTGCATTGTCCAGAAAACAGCGGTGTGACTGTGCCGGGGGTCAGGGGTAACAGGAAGCCCAGGGCCAGGAGCCCCCAGCAGGGAACACTCAGACCTGGGGAGCACCCTGGCTTTGGATCCTCCTGGCAGGGGCTTGTGGAACCCAGGTGAGCCTGCATCCCCAGGTGGCCTCCAGGCTGGGGTCTGGAAGCCTTGCTGGCCATCTGGGCTGAGGAGCACACCTGTCACCCTTCCACCCAGACAGACAGCACCCTCTGCTCCTGAGCCGGTCGCTGGGGACACCAACCATTGAGCCCAGGGGTGTGAGTTGGCCTGGCAGCTGGGCAAGGTTGCCACGCCCTTCTGGTGGACCTAGGCCTGGACGGGAGGGGGTGACCAGCCGACAGCGGGGAGAGGACACCCCCACTGCCGTTGCCGGTGAGTGTCCACTGGGGCCACACAGGCCTCTGGGGATACAGAGGTGAGTCTCCACAGCCCTGCCCCAGCTCCTGAGTTGGCACACAGTCCTCTGCACTGTGGGCTTATGGGGTTTCATCTCCCAGTACTGCCAGGGCGCCCATCCCCTGATGCTCCTCCATGCTGGGCCCCAGGCCTCCAGCCACTGGCTGCCTCTCAGGTGTCGGAGAGACGCTGCACTGCATGGCCCAGCCGCCTTCGGGCCCCCCGGCTCTCAGCCCGGCCAAGACCAATGCAGCACAGCCCGAACCCAGGTCCCCAGAACCGCCCTTGCAGGTCTGCGTAGGCCTCTCCTCCTCCAGGAAGGTCCCTGCCCATCCCTTCCTGGCATGCTGGGAGCAGTCTCCCCCATCCAGTCTGCAGAAAGAGACTCTGCCCTATAGTGTTTTGTGCTTGTTTCTCTACTCAACACTTAAGGCCTGAAACCACAGGTACAACAGGTGATCCCAAAAATTACTTGTTGGGTGCAAGATTTTTCCAAACCCTAGAATTGTCATCTTGAGCATTTGCTCCATTACTTTGTGTTCTAGGTTGGAAAAGTGAAGGAGAGAGAAGCTCCTGCCGAAGGTGGGTGCCTGGTGGTGGGCCCCAGAGCAGGCTGGGGCGACATGCCCTTCACGGGCAGGTTGCCCCCCAGCCCTGTGCTCCTGCCCCAGGGAAGGCCAGGACTTCTTGGTGGGAAGAGCCGGGACAGGCCTGTGCTGTGTTTGGTGGTAAATGGTGAGAAGCAAGTGCAGGGACGCCCCTGGGAAGGTGTGACACCCTCCCCCTGCCCCATCGGAGGCCCGATGAGGGTCACAGGGAAGGAGCCCAGCCCTGGACCTCAGGAATGGGGCGGGCACTTCCAGGCCTCTCTCACCCCCAGGCCCAGGGGGTCCCAGCAAGCCCTCGGCTCAGCTCACGTCTATGGATATTCTCGGGAGGACAGAGAACCTCCAGCTGGGGCCTGGCAGGCACGTCCCCCACCACAGCTCTGGGCCGTGTCCCTCCCTCTGTGTCCATCATCTCCTGGGGAGCGAAGCATGTGCCTGCACCGCCGCCAGTCTCTCCCCTGGAAGCCGGGGTCCCCAGCCCCCAGGGGAAAGCTGGGCCTGAAGTTGACTCAGAGCGTCCCAGAGGCCCACACCTACCTCACTGGCTGGGCAGCCTCCCCAGAGGGTGGGAGGCTGGGCCTCTGCCTCCGGGGAGTGATTAGCACGGAACTTTCCACTGCGCAGATGAGTCGGGCCATGGGGCCGCGGGGAAGCGCTGACTTCCAGGCTGCCTACACCGTTGTCTCTGCCTGACTTGTTGTTGGGGAAGGTAGATAAAAATACATAAATAAGTCAACCAGGGAGCTGTCGAAATAAGTCAACAGGAGTCTCTTGCCCATTACCAATGGAAAAGTGCGAGCGAGGGAGGCGCGTCAGCACCCACAGAAAATATTGGCTGGGACGGGGCAGGTCCCATGGCACCAGGGCCATGCTGTGGCTGTGCTCTCCCCTAGAAGTGGTAGCCGATATGCACATCCACGCGGGGCCTCTGAGCTAACATGTGCTGCACCAAGGGGGGCGGGGGGGCGTGCAATTCAAACAGCAAATTGGGGGAAGGGATGGTGGAGAATCGTCTAGAATTTTACCAAGAATTGCTACAGGCATCAGAGTAAGGAGGATGCCCGGCATCCCTGTGTCTTTCTGGGGGAAGGACCCCAGACGTTCCTCACCCTGCCCGCCCCCCGCCCCACCTTCAGCCTGAGTTGCACCGAGACAGGCCTTCTCACCTATGTCCCCGGATAGTGCATGGGACTTGCCCCGTCTGACATTTCTCCAGTAGGTCAGTGTACCTTGCACAGCTATAGAGGCACTGGTGCTGGTGTTTGTACATGCGAGTTCGTGGAGTTTGTGAGTGCCTGGCCCTGGGCTGCGGGGGGGGGGGGGGGGGGGGGGTGGAGCGAGCTCGCCCCAGAGGCCAGTATTTCCCAGTGGGTGCCCTTGGCCTGGCCTCCAGGGCAGGTTCCACCCCCGGGCGTTAGCACACAGATCAAAGCCATTCAGGGCTGGGGGGTGCTATGCTCGGACCTTGGGGGCAGCTCAAAGGGAGGGTGGAAGCTGATGCCTTTTTAGCCTTTACAACCGCTGAAGTCAGAGAAGGACTCAGACTTTTTTTTTCCCTAAGTCTCCTCCCCACTCCTTATCAGGAAGGGCAGGCAAAGATGGGGAGTCAGAGTGCCAGATGGCCTGGCCCTAGTTAGGGCATCGGAACTGTTGGGGATGCAGGGTACCCTCCATCTCTGATGTGGAGTGTGACCAGTGTCTAAATGATCTCAGCTGCCAGCAAACAGTACAGGTGGGGGTGGTTGTGAGATGAGCACCACGGCCGAATGGGAAGAGCCTGGGCTACAGGCACACGGTGCTGGGGAGGGTGGGCATTATTCCCCATCAGCCCCTCTTGGGCCCCGTGGTGCTCCCTGGGGCTGGAGAGCCCATGGCCTGGCCCCACTGGATGTGGCGGCCCCCTAAGTGCCCCCATCACCCCCAGAGACCCTGATCCCCTGACCTGGAGGAACATGAGCTGGTCCTTGAGAACCGGGTTCTTAGACCCAGTGTGGCCTCCGCGTGGCTGGGTGCCTGAGCCAGGTGCTTGCCCACCCAGGACCCCTTCCACATCTCTCTGCCATCGGTAAGGCCCCTCCCAGCTGCAGCTGCCCCCACACCTGTCCGCACGAAGCTTTAGAGGTAGAAGTAGCTGTGTGGTTGTGAGCCAGTCACCTCCTGGACGCTGAGCTTCCATTTTCTCATTTGTTAAAAAGAAAAGGTGGGAGGGTTGTGTTCCGTCTTCTGGAATGTCCTCCCTTCTCCTTCCAGCAGGCCTTACTGTTCTGGACACCGGGCCTTCGCATGCACAGCGGGCCCAGCCTGGCTCAAGGGGCTCTCCATCTGGGGTGGGACCCACAGCATAGCAACCCCGCCAGCCCAGGGAGGGGCAGTCTGTGCCCCTGAGCTCCCGGCCCTCAGCACATGGTGCCAGGACATGCACAGGTGCGCAGTGACATTTGCGATCTAGGTGGAGGGCTTGCCCATTCGGGGCTCCTGTTACCCACCCATGACCCAGGAGACTGGCCCTTGGGGACGCCTTGGCTCTGCTCTGCCATCCTGACCGTGCTCTGGGCGTCACTCTACACCAGGACCAGGCTGTGAGTCCTCGGTGCTTGGAAGCTGCTGGTGGGCTGGCTGATGGACGGTGGGCCCTCCCAAGTGCCCCAATGATCCCCAGCGACTGTTCTCTAAAAGTCACCACAGCATGCAGATATTTTGGCACTGACGCTGAAGTACCCAGTTTCAAAGAAATTAGGCCAGAGGAAATATGGGGCCAAACTGGGATTCCTGCGTGAAATCCACACGAGGCCAGGCAGGCCCTGTGGCTTCTGGCCAGACTGGCCCCATCCTCACTGCTGGCCCGTTTCCTGCCTGAAAACCAGCCTGTCACTCTGCTAGTTGCAGCTTCAGGTCCTCCAGAATATTCCAAACCATTCTGGAAGGAAGAAACTTTGAAAGATCCTGCCGGGCAAACGAGTCATGAAAACGAAAAGCCACACTCACATTGTCTTGGAGCTTAAGGGCTCCTTCTTCTGAACCCACAGTGTGGTCCCCTTTGGGTGCTCTGCTCAGTGATGTGGGGGTAAGGAGGCCTGAGGTTCCTGTTCCTGTAACACCCTGGACTGCATGAGAGAGAGAGACAGAGAGAGCACACTTCTGGAAGCTTTCTTCCAATCCTGAGGACTATCAGGTGGAAAGGAGAGGGGACTTTTGCCACGTGACTCCAGGGGACTCAACGACCATCAGAGAGTGGGAATTAGACACAACGCCTAATGAGGCCTCCACACGGTTCAGACGGCTCGGTGTGTGGTGTGGGCAGCCCCGGGCAGTGGTGAGCTCCCCGTCCCTGGAGGGTGTGAGCACAGTGGGAGGCTGCCTGGTAGGGCCTGCAACAGAGGCTCCTGCGTTATGAAGCAGAGGCCTGGACCCCTCCCTCCCCCCCACCATCCCAAGGCCTTCTGCTTCCATGGATGGTTGGCTGCTGGTTTGGGAAAAATTGGGTTTTGTTTCCTTATGAGTTGAGGTCAATGTTAGAAAGGCCTGGGCTCCAGAAGGCACGTTTCTTCAAATAAAACATTTGACCTGGAAAAGAGGCCCCCCATGAGAGCACAGCCTCCCATGGCCGCAGCTCCCCTGAGGAGCAAAGGTGCCCGCAGCCTCTGGGAAGGGCAGGCAGGGGCTGGGGTCTTTGCCTCCCCCTCCTGGAACACTCAGCATCCAGTTCACCCTGAGGGCAGAGCCCCCCCGGGGGGGGCAGGGTCCTGCCCAGGCCTTCCCCAGGTCTGCCCCGCTGTGGCCGCAGAGCATCCATCTCTGGCCCCGTCTTGTCGTCGGTGGTGTGAGGCCTGCTCACCTGGAGGCCTGGCTTCGGCTCAGCTCCTCCGCACAGCCTGTCCCCAAGGGCCCCTCCCCAGGGCCGCTCAGCCCTCGTCTCCCTCCTCCCCTTGTCCCTCTCCCTCTCTGCTCTGCAGCCCCCGTCCCGGGTGCAGGATGGCAGTGGCCCTGGGCTGGGAATGTTCTGTCCCTGCGTGAAGGCCCGGTGGGGTGGCTGGGACCTGGAGGTGCTCACGAGCCTGCCGTCTGTGGTAAGACGGGCCCGAGCTTGCCAGGAAGGGCCAGCCTTCGCCTTTGCAGAAACTGGGCCAGAACTCAGTAAAATGGCCAAAACGAGAAAGGCCAGCCCATACCAGCCTGTGTGGCAGCAGAGCGGCTGACCCTCCGCAGGCCCTCCTCCAGGGCACCCCCAACTCGCTCTCGCTGGCCTAGCAAAGGGGGCTGAGTTACAGCGTGTGAACCCCGCCCGACGCTGGAGGTCTGGGCCCCACGCGGGGAAGGGCTGTAGGGCAGTTATGCCCTCGGCTGGGCCAGGGAACCTGGGGTCCCTGGCCCCTCGGAGCCCCTGGCCCGTTGGGCAGGCCCTGGCAAGGCCCGCGCAGTTGGCCAGCACACGCCCTCGGCCCCCTGGCAAGCCAGCGCGCATTGCTAAGCTCTCAGGACACAGAAATGAAACATAAAACAGAGCCGGGTGTGGAGCAGACCTCACCCGGAGCCGCTGGAATCCAGGTGGAAAAGCTGAGCCCGCCCCCGCCCCTCCAAGTGCGCCTTCAGTTCCTTTTCAAGGCATCTTGGGAAGCAGGGCGGACTCAGGCTACCCCCTCAGCAGCGCCCACAAATGCGGGTGCTCAAAACTGCCAGCGCCTTTGATCCTGGCCAAGGAAGCAGGGGCCGCTCCCCAGGAAGGGAGGCAGGGCAGCCTGTCAGCGTCCTCCCCGCCACTGCCCCAGAATGTCTCTGCAAAGCTGCTGCCTGCTGTGGCCCTCTCAGGGTGGGCCTGCCCGGCGGCCCATTCGTGTTCTCACCTAACAGGAACATAGTTTTGTGAGCCCAGCCACGGCACCCTGCCTCTGCCTGATGGATTGCATCCTCAGGAAGGAACAGATGAGAACCGGGGGGCCCTGCGTGCTGGTTTCCTCCGTGGTGCCTCTGCTGCAGCTGATGCAGCCTCCAGCCCTGCCAGTGCACAGCTGCTGGGAAGGGGCAGGAGCGCACCCGGGACCCCGTTCCCACTTGGGGCCCCCATGGGCTTCCAGGAGGTGCTCACTGTTCCAGGCACTGGCCCCCGGCAGGCCAGCACAGAGCAGGCGGGGTTGAGGGCAGAGTTCAGGTGGGGGGTGCATGCCAGGCAGCACCCCAGGCCCCTCCGCCCCCACCTGCACCCTTGGGGACCTAGCCCCACTCTGCATCCATCAGGGTCACGGCCGCGGGCAAGGCCCGTCTCCTCCCTGGCCCTCTGTTTCCTTGTCTGTGAATCTGTCGGTGGCTGCTGGGTTCTTCAGAGGCGTCCGGTCTGTATGTGGCCAGATACCCGAGGGGAGGCCGTGGCAATGCACTGGGAACAGAGCACCTGCTCCCATCGGGCGGCCGCCACCCCCCGAACAGCTGCATCACCGATGTCCCTGGAAGGCAGAGTGAGTGAGTGGGCTCTGACGGGAGCGTGGACAAGGGGGACCTGAGGCCTAGACTTTGGCGCATGTTAGCTGAAAGCACTGGCAAGAAGCCATGGCCACCTCTGTTTTCCTCGCCATCACGCAGGGTCCTTCACCATCCACTTGTCTGTCCTTCCATCCATTCACCAAATATTCCCCGAGAACCTTCTCTGTGCCAGTCCCACCCTGGGGGCTGGACGTGCACGGATGAATCAGATCAGATGGTACTCGAGCTTCCCGAGCACTATCCAGAGGGGCAGGGCCGGGGGGGGGGGGGGGACGGGTTGGCAGCAAAGAGCCGCGTAACTGTGGGCATCTGAGGGGCCTCCCCTCCCCTAATCACACCGATGATGGTGACCGTTCGCCAGAGGTGTACTGAGCGCTTCACAGACTTGGTCTCACTTGGGCCTCATGTACTCCTGTGAGTCGGTATTTGTCCCCGTTGTACAGACAAAGCATCTGGGACCCAGAAGTGGCCCAAGTCACCAATGTAGCTCTTAACCTACATTCCCCACTCTCTGAGGGAGCGCCAGGCCAGTCCCTGCACTGGGCGGCCCGGTGACCATAGCCCGAGTCTGCAGAGCTCCTCATTACCCCTCGCCCCTGTCCCGATCCCACCACCAGCCACCTCTGACCAGCGCAGCCACAGCTCAGGCTGCAGCCAGCTCGGCAGCTCCATCGTTGTCCCAGAGTGTGTCCGGCTGGGGTAGCAGGCTTTCCTCTAACTGCCTTCACGATCCCAGGGTCCTGACAACAGAAGTCCCGCCAGGGGGAGGCTGATGCATCTTTATCCAAAGCCTTGGAGGTGCTGGTTTGGCTTGAACGGCCCAGGGAGCTGCAGATGTGGGCATGAGCTCCCGTCTGCTCCTCCCAGGGACAGCCCTTGGCCTCAGGCCCCGGGCTTACGGGTGCTGGGCACAAGCACCGGCTCTGGGCCAGACAGGCCTGGACTGGGTCAGCGGGGGCTTTAAACATGGTTCTTATTCATAGATACTCAGGGTCTCCTCATTTACCCGTTGCTCATTGAGTACAGCCCTCCTGCTTGGCGCCACGCCTCACAGCACAGAGGTGACTGCGGGCCTGCCGGGTCCCTGCCCTCCAGGCGTTGGGGGCAAGGCCTAGCAGGCGGGTGGGATGGAGACAGCTCCCACGGAATAGTTAGGGAAGCGCCTCGCTGTCGGTAGCACACGCAGTGTATTGGTTATGATACTTTGCCCACTAAAACTCAGTGGAGCCTGGTGATCCATACATTCGTTCTCTCGAGTTTATTTGTATTTTTGGTAGAACCTCCTGATGATGCTGCCCCACCTCCCCCCACACCCCGCAGTGGTTCAGTGGTGGAACTTCTGACCCAGGACAGGACACAAGACTCTTAAATACTCCGGTGCCACCCCCGACACTGCACGACCTCCCCGTCCCTGGCCTTGGTAGGTCCAGCAGCCTCTGCAAAACCCCTGCCGGCTCTGACGTGGCAAGGGCACCTGCTGACCCCTGCTCCAGAAGCCAAGAGCAGTGCCCACAGGCAGAGCCCACAGCCCGAGCCCAGTGAGGCAGGGCAAGCATGAGGGAGCCACACATTTGATTTCCAGAGCATCCCGCCTTGGAGAAAGCCACAGTCACAGAGAAACCACTGCTTGACCCCCGGCTAGAGCTGAGCTGCAGAGCTGCTGTTTAGCGGGGGCTCGGCGCTGGGGGCATGCTTCTTTGCAAGGACATTGTCTCTGTGCCCGTGCCTCTGCAGGGACAAGCAGTGGTCCACGACATGCCCCTGAGCCCGGCCAAGGGCACACCCAGCGTGTGCGCAGAGCACCATGGGGGTGTCTGAAATCTCCCAAAGGGGCTGTTGTCCTGCAGCCTCACTCTGCGTCATCTGCTCCAGGGCTTCGGGTGCTCTCCAGAGCCAGGGCTGGAGCAGGAAGGCCGAACAGGGCTCCTCTCCTGCTGAGGTGTCTGCGACACGTGGCGAGGTCTTCAGTCCTCGGGCATCAGTTATCAACACACACAAGACGTGAGCGAGGAAGAGGCTACTTGTCTTCAAATCAGCCAAGTCCATTTTGCCTCTTTTGAAAAAATAACAGGTTTAATTCCCTCATTTACTTCCAATTTGGTGCAGCACCAAGATCTTATTTGTACAGAACACCTGATTACAGTAATCATGGGCCTGGGAGGCTGTCTTCGCTTGTGCCCAAAGAAAGGGACAAATAAGTTAGCTCTCAGTGATTCCCATCTTCGGGAAGGCCAGCCCGGCTCCTCCTAACCCGCGGCGGCTGAGGAACGCCGGGGTTGAGGCAGGTGGTGAAAGCCCGTTGGCACAGCCTCTCCCGGGAGAAGGAAAGGGTCTGGTGTCAAGAGCAGGCACGAGCTGTCGAGTTCACATCTCAGCCCTGCCACTTGCTGCCTGCATGTGTGTCTTGGGGTCTTAGACGCACCCAGCACCCGGCACGTGACAGCTGCTCCGTCTCATTAGGATTTTCACTGGGCCCCAAGCTCTGAGAGCCTTGCTCTGTATCCCCAGCGCATGGCAGGGATCTGGGCAATCACCCAGTGGAGTTTGGGATTTTGATATGGGGGAGAAGGTGAGTTATTCTGCTCGTGAAATAGGTCAGCCCTGGAAATCTCGGTCTCCTGCCAGCCTGAGGGCTGGGAGCGGACCCATGCCTCTGGGTAGGACTGCCTAAGGGTGGGGGGCAGTGTGGCCTGGGCTCTTGAGGGAATGGCTATCAGCAGGGCTTTGAGCACATGGGCTAGAGCTCCAGCGGGAGGGGCCAGACTAGGAATGACAGAGGTTGAGGAGGTGGAAGGGGGCAGGGGGATGCATCCTGCAGAAGTGCATGGGCTCTCCGAGGTCGGTACTAAGAGAAAGCTGGATCCAGCCAGTGGTGAGGATAGTTAAAACCCAACCTCAGGAGTTAGGCCTTTGATGGTCAGAGAAGAGAGGAAGCAGGGCCTGTAGAATCAGAAAGGGGGCCAGGGTTCTAGTGCGTAGGGGCACAACAAAGCCAAGGAAGGCCTCTCCCCACACACGGGGGCTTGGGTGGTGTGTCCGTCCTGACAGCCAGGTCCCAGCCCACCTCTGGCCAGCCCAGCTGCAACGCTGGCACCAAGCAATAGCCCAGACCCAGCCAGAGCTGGTCCTGGTTGATCCCATTATGTGACTGATGTCTGAGCTGCTCTTGGCTTGCTGGGGCCCTGGGCAGAGGCCGAGTTTTCATTCCTTTGCCAAAAGCCCGAGCTGGCGGCCCCTGGCAAGCATCCGATGTCTCCCTGAGCGGTTCCAGCTTTAGGAATTAATTCCACTAAACAGATTGCTCAGGAAGCTTCAAGGTCATCTGGAAAGGGGAGCCTGTGCCCACATTAGGAATAGAAGTCCAGGTATATGGGCTGGAAATTTCCGAGCCCACAAGAAGTCTGCAGCTCTGGACAACATGAAGACTCTCAGCTGCCCAGGACTGAGGGTGACAGGTCAGATTAGCCCAGCGGCTGGCTCTCTGCAGGCGTTTGGGGGTGGGTAGGCTTGCCCCCTGCCATATACCCTGGAGTCCCCATGATAGGCTGCAACCAGATTGAGCAGCCTGCCATCTTCTGATCAGACTTCCCAGCAAAAAGACCAGTGTCCTTGTCCCCACTCCAGCAGGGTGGGGGCAGATCTTTGCCACTGAGACCAGCAACCTCTGGGCTCCACCATCTCAGTGGCCCACTCCCTGGCTAACAAGACCCCGCAGACCTTCGGCACCCTCATCCACCACAGCCTCAGGGTCATAGCCAGCCTGTGGGCCACCCAAGGGAGACAGGGAGCCCTCCTAGCCCTTGAGCAGGTGCCTAAGATGCTCCCCAGCAGCAGTCTGAGTTGGAGAATACCTCTGGCTGGCTGGAGAGGAACCTCTGTCTCGGTCATAAGCATGGGGAGGAGGGACAGAGCCAGTTCTCCATGGTTGGAGAAATGAAAGGGAAGACCCAGCCCACAGATGCCCATTTGCTGGTGCTCAGGCGTCACTGGGTCAGTGCCTGAGGGGTTCCGGGTGCGTCTCTTAAAGCCACAGAGGCAGCAGTGAGCAAGTAAGCGGGCCAGATGGATGGGGGGAGCATGGGGGTTTGGGCCTTGGGCAGACCTGGGCTAGCCTGCAGCCCCATATTCATTGGCCCTGCGACTTTGGGCAAGATCCTGGGCCTTTGTGGACCTTGCCTCTTTGCATCTGAAGTGGTAAACGTGAGATGAGCCAAGTACGGGTGCCTAGCGTCATGTCTGTTGGGAAGGAAGCAGCGTGGGGCTGACTGACAGCAGCCCAGCCCAGGGGAACCTAAATTATGCTCTAAGCCTGCAGCCAAGAAACCAAGGATGCCTCTTTCCACCTCACCAGGGGCTTGCCCCTCATCCACCCTTGGCCCAGCACGTGCCGCAGGTGTGGTAGGGCCGCTCAGAAAAAGGCTGCGTGTGTTCGGTAATTTGGTGCACTGAGGAGGTCCTACCTTGAAGGGATGGGTACAAGGCACCTTGTGTAATCTTCATGCCTCTGCTTGCTGCCATCACCCAGACCCCCCTCCCTCCCTCCTGCTTCTCCATCAGTTAAATTGGAATGTTCTAGACTGAGCTCAAGCTCATAACCTGCCCTGGAAGAAAAGGAGGCAGGAGCTCATTGGTCCTCATGTTCCGTTGCTCAGAACTTCAGGAAGGCCTCCCGCCCTTTCCCACCTGACCTCCAGGACCAAGGAGTGTGGGTGTCAAGCCGAGTTTCTCTGAAGGAGGGCCAGGGGGGGCAGTGCACAGCACTGTGCCAGGAGATGGAGGTGACCCCTGACTCCTGGCCCACCCTGGGCTCTGCACCCAAATGGATTTCAGGTCCTAAGAGTTTGGATGTGCAGGAGGCGGCTGTGCGCCCGGGGCCAGCGACAAGGGCTGTAGAAGCTATAGTTTGCTCACCCACCCAACGGGGTGTGTGCATTGGGAGATTTCCCCTCCGGGTGATGAGTGCTCCTCCGTGGCGGGATCTTTCTCCTCAGCAAACCGCAGCAGGCCGGGCAGCCAGGTGAGGGCCTATCCCAGCCGTGCCCAGGAGAAACTACTTCGGGGTCTCCCTGGGTGGGTTAAATGAACCAAAGGATATAAGCCCCGGGAACGGCGCCTGGTGCAGTATAAACACCGGGAAAGCCCGTGCTGCTGTTACCACTATGCACCGTCCGGCCAGGAAGCTGCCAGGTCCATGCTGGGCATTTGCCCCTGCTCCCTTGCCCACGCACGGGTGGGGAATGGCACCTGTCCCTGGTGGTCTCTGCACACCTGACCCTCACCAGCCTGGGCAAGGCAGCTGAAACCCAGCAGTTCCCTCTGGAGAACGGGAAGGCCCGTAGGCTGATGAGAGAAATTCCCAAAGGCAACATGAAATCCTAATTGCAAGGACTAACTGCAGGCCACTGCTCTTGTCCTAATGCTTCAGGGAGGGAGCCACCCTGCTGCCCAGAGCCCTGGCTCTGACAGGTCTGATTTAGGATCTGGACTCCAGTGTGGCCATGGTTTAAGCACGGAGAGACGTTAAGAAAGGGAACTAATACTGTTTCCTTTCAGTTTTCCTCCCAGAGTAGAGCTGACACTGAGGTCCTGCTGCACCAGCCTCCTCGGCCTCCTCACTCAGGAAGGCAGCTCGGGGGGCACAAAAAGGAAGTGCAAGGCCTCACTGGGAGATTTAGGATGAGGTACGAGGGACCCGTGGGCAGGCCACATTCTTGGGTGGGAAGACGCACCCTGCACATGCAGGCTCCTCCATGCACCCCTGGAGACTTGGTGGGTGCACGATTCAACCCTCAAAGGGCACGAAAGAAATGATTCTGAAGTTGGTCTGGCAAGGGATAGAGCTCAGTTGTCAACAAATATATGAAAGCAAAGAGAAGGAGGAGAGGTTCTCATGTCCACCTCCACTGTTGGAACCCAACATGGGCTAACGGAGGCCTAAACGGCACAGTCCCTGTGCGAAGGGAAGGTGTTGCCGCCGCGGGAGAGCCCCCGTGTCCCAGGTGACCATTCACTCTGGTCAGGGGCAGTGCCTCGCGGGAGTAGGGAGGTGGGCGGCCGGCCAGTGAGTGTCCAGCCCAGGAGAAGAAATCCACGTTGGCTCCTGTCTGCCGAGATAAAGCAGACAGCTCCTGAGCAGGGTGGAATTGAACACGTGTCAGCTCTTTGAAAGGGTAACTTGCAGAGCTTTGAAGTGACAAAAAAAAAAAAAAAAAAAAAAAAAACCACAAAACCAGCCAACACAAGTTCAACGAATCCAATTTAAAAAACCAAAAACTTGTGTTCAAAGGAAAGAAATCTCAGAAGTTCAACAACAGTCTAGACACTTGTGATCATGGGTGAATCGCTGTCCTCTAACAAGGTGTAAACAGAGACATGGCAAACAGTTCACCTCCATGGCTCCTTAAAAATAAATAAATAGGAAAAAAATAAATAAATAAATAAATAAATAAATAGGGATCCCTGGGTGGCGCAGCGGTTTGGCGCCTGCCTTTGGCCCAGGGCGCGATCCTGGAGACCCGGGATCGAATCCCACGTCGGGCTCCCGGTACATGGAGCCTGCTTCTCCCTCTGCCTATGTCTCTGCCTCTCTCTCTCTCTCTCTCTCTCTGTGTATGACTATCATAAATAAATTAAAAATTTAAAAATAAATAAATAAATAAATGCAGGTTTTAGTAAGGAGGGCGGGTCTGTGCCTCTGAAGTCACCATGGTGGGGACTGGGGGACCGGCCCCTGACACCCTGCTGGTGGCTCTGAAGGCCCTGACCCTGTGGGGATCTCACCTGCAGAGCCTTTGGAGAACCCTATAAAGAGGCATATCCTCCAACCCAGTCAGGCCACTGTGGGGACATTTGCTCTAAAAGAGGAACCTCCCAACAGTCGTCAAGCTGGTCCCACTGAGCCCCATCCAGGGGGCTGCGCCACTTTTGAGGACTTCGTGTCCGAGGCCAGCACACCAAGACCACAGGGCGCCGTGGTCGCACCGTGGGCGTGTCCAAGAAGAAATAAACCTGTAGGCCTTGTCTGTTAATAAATTGTTTATACACCTAAAAAAAAAAAAAAGAAAAGAAAAAAAAAGAAAGCAGAGCCCCACCCTGTGGTCCTGCTCCCGAGCAGTTTCCTTTGTCTGTTCATACCCAGAAGAGGTAGGGTCCCATTCGCCCACAGGGTAGGGGACTGTAGGACAGATTTAACCCGGGCTGCTCTATAGGGCGCAGCGCCACTGTCTGGAAAGGTGTTCATCACAGCGTGATTTACAGTAGTAGAGAGAGTGGGCACATCCCCAGAGGCGGCCGGTGAGGGAGAGGTCGAGGAAATGAGGCTCTGTCCTTGGCTCAAAGAGAGCAGCTCGGGAACATGGTTCCAGTAAAATATCGGGGGCCGTTGCCTACATCCTAGTTAAAACTGTGTGAGGTGGGGGCGCCTGGGGGGCTCAGTCGGTGAAGCATCTGAATCTTGATTTCAGCCCAGGTCACAACCTCAGGGTCGTGAAGTCGAGCCCCAGGTCGGGCTCTGTGCTCTGAGAGGGGCCTGCTTCTCTCTCCCTCTCCCTCTGCCCCTGCACCTGCTCGAGTTCTCTCTCTCTCTCTCTCTCTCTCTCTAATAAATAAATCTTTGAAGCAAAATAAAATAACATGAAGCTGTGTAAGGTGACAGCCGAGCTTGGGGTGAGTGGGCATGGTGAAAACAGGGGCTGGTT
This sequence comes from Vulpes vulpes, assembly GCF_048418805.1. NCBI lineage: Eukaryota > Metazoa > Chordata > Mammalia > Carnivora > Canidae > Vulpes > Vulpes vulpes. The sequence goes on along the minus strand of NW_027325787.1, from coordinate 1,042,833 downwards.
TCTGGTGGGGGGACAATCCTGTTCCAGTCATTGCAACAGTAACACCACGAACAACATTTCTTCAGGTGAGGAGCACGGGTCGGTACAGAGCAGCCCTTCCGACGGGCCCCCCCACCCCGGGCCTTCAGGGCCCGCCTGAACCCCGGGAGACTGCACGTGTCGTCCTTCTAAAGCGGCAGAGTGGGGCCGCCTCCTACAGGGCAAGCCGCGCCCCAGCCGTTGCCCCTGCATGCGGAGAGCGTTGGCACCTCTGGGTGCCCAGCCCCATGGACATCAGCCCCCCCCCCCCCCCCCCCGGCCAACCTGCAGATGCTCAGGGACAGGCAGAGCCTGCAGGTGCAGGGCCTCTCTGACTGTCTGTCTGTCTCTCCGCCGCCCGCAGGCCCTGATCCTCCATCAGCTGGGCCGCTACAGTCTAGCGGAGAAGATCCTCCGGGATGCGGTGCAGGTGAACTCGACGGCCCACGAGGTCTGGAACGGCCTGGGCGAGGTCCTCCAGGCGCAGGGCAACGACGCGGCGGCCACCGAGTGCTTCCTGACGGCCCTGGAGCTGGAAGCCAGCAGCCCCGCGGTGCCCTTCACCATCATCCCCCGGGTGCTCTGAGCAGGCACCTGCCAGCCTCACTGCCGCTCTGTCCCCCCGCGCCCCGCCTGGGGCGCCCCCCCACCCCCCTGCACCGAGGCCGCGGACAGACGGGCAGACGGGCAGACGGACGGACGTGCGATTGACCGCAGTGAACTAACCCAACAAGCCCCGATCATCGCTCGCTCTCCTCGCGCATTTCTGTCGTCGTTTCTGGCCAGCCCAGTGATAGTCTTGGAACCTCCTGACATTCAAAACGGATTACGTGCCATATTTCGTTAGTCGACATCTGCGTTGTAAAGTCAAATGATAATGGACTTAATCAGCAAATGTAGAAGAATATATTCAGAGTTAAAATTCAGTGGCAGAGCAGATTATTTTTATCAGAGCTGTAAAGAAATCTCTCCTCCCCGTCACCACGCCTGCCCCACCCGCGGCCCGGAAAACCAAATGTGAATTTTCTGTTTCCCACCTCGGTCCTCGTCCAAAGCCAGGACACCAGCTGACAATTTCTTGGTTCTGTTGTCAATAATTGTACCATGTGAATTCCTGTCCTCACTTAGAGCAAAGCCTGAGTTCGAGAATGTTTCTATTTCACCACTATATGCCTGTTACAAGAGAAGGAAATAGGAGCTATTTAAGTTTAACTTTTTTATGTGAATTCAGAGTTTATTTATCGATGGAAATATGTACAAAGATGCTTCAAATGGAATATTTACCGACATTCCTTATACATGACAGACACTTGGCTAAATGGGAAGATGATGTTAATAATAAAATGATTTTTAAATGGACTCGTGGCCGGTGTCGTTGCTGGAAGCCCACAGAGCCGAGGGGGTAAGGCTCAGTCCCCGGGGCGTGGGGAAGGTGTTGGCGCCCACACCTGCCCTGGCCAGGTCAGCCCTTGGCGCCAGGGACCTAGCCCTGAGTGTCCCGTGGGAAGTCACTTTTCCCACCACTCCCAAGTCGTCTGGGTCAGGAGCAGGGGACAGGCCCGGGGACATCTGCATTCGTGGGCAAAGAGGATTAGGAATGAGCATGTGACCTGAAGGGGCCCACTAGGGGGGCAGCTGTCAAGAAAAACTCTTGCTCTCCTGCTGGACTTAACCCCCCCCACCCCCGTGAGGCTGGAATTTCAGCAGCCCTCCTGCCACCAAGAGGGGAGAGCCAAGAGGGGTGGGGGCCAGATGTGAAGCCGGAGGCTGACTCCAGGCAGTGAAGTGGATACTAAAGGGCAAGGACCAGAGAGAAGCTGAGCAGACCTCCAATCCCTCACCTTGTCAGGGACCCTAGGAAATGCAGGTGGGGGTGCTGAGTTTCGCCCTCGAGGCCCCCCCAGCCCAGCTGAGCACAGCCGTCCTGACTCTCTGGGCAGGCAGGTGATGGGGCAGCTGAGGACTGGGGTGTGACAATGGTAGCAAAGGCCACAGGCACAGCACCTGCTCCCCACCCTGGCCTCGGCATTGACGTTGCCAGGCGGCACCTGAGGCTGTGGATGCGCCTCGATGGTGGGATTTCTCAAGCGGAGCTACCGGCAGGAGAGGGCGGGCGTCCAGTGGGCGGCAGCTCACCGGGGCCGCAGGGGCAGAGCCCAGCCCCGCCATCCGCCACACGCGGGAGCGAGAGGCCTGCCCAGATCAGGACCAGGAAGGCAGGAGGCTGGGGCCGCTCCGGGCACCCTAGCGGCCCTTATCTCCCAGGCCAGCCCTGGGCTGGGCTTTCCCTCAGAAAACCCCATGCACGCCAGCCTGTGCAGCGCCCTGGAGATGCTCCTGTGTGCCTGCCTGCCCTCCAGCCCCTCCAAAGTGTCCCACTGCCCTCCCCGACCCCCCCACCCCCACACACACACCTGGAAGAGGAGCACAGGGGCCGGGGCGGGGGTTGGGGAAGCCCTGCCAGCCCGCCCCCAGTGTTAGTGGTTCAGGTTCAGGCAAGTGGTCCGTGCTCAGCTGATGGGAGCCCCCACCCCACCCCCAGGACTTGGGTTATGGAAATATTAGCAGAATCTGTCTCTCTGTTGGGTTGGCCATCCTAATAGGATGCAGCCTAGGGTTGCTGCTGGCTGCAGGCACCTGTGGGGCAGCCTGCCTGAGAATGAGGCCAACTCAGGAAAGGGGGGCTGGCTCCCAGAGTCCTAGCCTGAGCTCTGGAGCCCCAGACCTTCCCATCATGGGAACCTATATGTCTCCATTGTACGTGAGCAAGCAGAGCAAGTGTCTAGGAGGCCCCTTCACCCCCACCCACTCAAGACCTCTCCCCAACCCCACGGGCAGTCCTATTCCTCAATCCCACCTGCTCCCCACCCTGCACCTTTCAGAGTCTTGTCATTTCTCTCCGGATCACATGTCCAGTGTCCCTAGCACCCTGTCGACCGGCAGTCCCAGCACCATGGCTGGGCCACTGCAGCGTCCTCTCCACCTCCACTTGGCCTGGCAGCCCATCCTCTAACAGCCCTGAGGGTCCCTCATAAGATGAGGGTCCATAAGAGGAGTGGGTCTGGCCTCTGCCCCCCAAACCCGTGCTGTGGCTTCCCCAGCTCTCTCCTGGAGTCAGGTCTGTGCTGCGGGGGCCTGCAGCCTGGCCCTGCAGCCCCCCCTGCTCCCCATAATCTCTCCCTGCTCCTGCTCCTGCTCCTGCTCCTGCTCCTGTTCCTGCTCCTGTTACTGTTCTTGCTACTGCTCCTGGTCCTGTTCCTGCTTCTGCTCCTGGTCCTGTTCCTGCTTCTGCTCCTGGTCCTGTTCCTGCTTCTGCTCCTGGCCCTGGTCCTGGTCCTGCTCCTGCTCCTGCTCCTGTTCCTGCTCCTGCTCCTGCTCCTGCTCCTGCTCCTGCTTCTGGTCCTGGTCCTGCTCCTGCTCCTGATCCTGTTCCTGCTCCTGCTCCTGCTCCTGCTCCTGGTCCTGGTCCTGGTCCTGCTTCTGCTCCTGTTCCTGCTCCTGCTCCTGCTCCTGGTCCTGGTCCTGGTCCTGGTCCTGCTTCTGCTCCTGCTCCTGCTCCTGCTCCTGCTCCTGCTCCTGCTCCTGCTCCTGCTCCTGCTTCTGGTCCTGGTCCTGCTCCTGCTCCTGATCCTGTTCCTGCTCCTGCTCCTGCTCCTGCTCCTGCTCCTGCTCCTGGTCCTGGTCCTGCTTCTGCTCCTGTTCCTGCTCCTGCTCCTGCTCCTGGTCCTGGTCCTGGTCCTGGTCCTGCTTCTGCTCCTGCTCCTGCTCCTGCTCCTGCTCCTGCTCCTGCTCCTGCTTCTGGTCCTGGTCCTGCTCCTGCTCCTGATCCTGTTCCTGCTCCTGCTCCTGCTCCTGCTCCTGGCCCTGGTCCTGGTCCTGCTTCTGCTCCTGTTCCTGCTCCTGCTCCTGCTCCTGGTCCTGGTCCTGGTCCTGGTCCTGCTTCTGCTCCTGCTCCTGCTCCTGCTTCTGCTCCTGGTTCTGCTCCTGTTCCTGCTCCTGCTCCTGGTCCTGCTCCTCCTGCTCCTGGTCCTGTTCCTGCTTCTGCTCCTGGTCCTGTTCCTGCTTCTGCTCTTGGCCCTGGTCCTGGTCCTGTTCCTGCTTCTGCTCCTGGTCCTGGTCCTGTTCCTGCTTCTGCTCCTGGTCCTGTTCCTGTTTCTGCTCCTGGCCCTGGTCCTGGTCCTATTCCTGCTTCTGCTCCTGGTCCTGTTCCTGCTCCTGCTCCTGCTCCTGCTCCTGCTCCTGTTCCTGTTCCTGCTCCTATTCCTGTTCCTGCTCCTGCTCCTGCTCCTGCTCCTGCTCCTGATCCTGATCCTGCTCCTGCTCCTGCTCCTGCTCCTGGTCCTGGTCCTGCTCCTGCTCCTGCTTCTGCTCCTGGTCCTGCTCCTGCTCCTGGTCCTAGTTCTGGTCTTCTAGCCTGCAGGGCTTTCCCAACCAAGGGAAAGCATTCATTCATTCATTCATTCATTCATTCATTCATTCATTCGAGATTGGGGAGCAGAAGCTGAGTAGGTAAGACGCCAGCCTGGGGTCACCTGACAGAACCAGGATTGAGACCCTGGGCCTAGGAGATAAACCTTTGAACAATGTCCTAAGCTGCCCAGCAGAAGCAGTTCGGGACAGCAGGAGGTGGGAGACACCGTGTTTGATGTATTCCTCTTCCCTGGTCTTAGTCGCCCCATCTGTAAAATTCATCCATCCATCCATCCATCCATCCATCCAACAAATACCCAGAGTGCTTACAACACCAGGCACTCACTACAGGCACCGAAGGTAAGCAGGACATATAAATGGGGCTTATATTTTTGTGGAAGGAAATAGAGAAATACATAATGCATCTTATGCCATACAAACATAGTGATCCACGTGGGAGGTACCGGGGGGTGTCGGGAGTTCTGATTTTATGGAAGGTAGTTACAAAAGCTTCTAATGGGGTACCTGGGGGGGCTCAGGCGGTTAAGCATCTGACTCCTCATTTCAGCTCAGGTCATGATCTCGGGGTCATGGATAGAGCCTCATGTAGAGCTCCCCGCTCAGCAGGGAATCTGCTTGAGATTTCTCTCTCCCTCTCCCTCCCCTCCACGCATGTGCTCTCTCTCTAAAATAAGTAGATAATTCTTAGAAAAGGAAAGAAAAGGCTCCAATAAGTCATCATGTGGCCAGAACAGGCCAGGTGGATCTGTGGGGGAAAGGCGTCCCAGGAAGCAGGAACAGCAAGTGTAAAGGCTCAGAGGCAGGAGGGCGACAGGGTGGTAAAGCAGGAGAGGGCGGAGACCGCGAGCCAGAGGGTTCAGCGGGGGCCGCATCATGTGGGGCCCCATGGCCCACATTCTGGGTGTGCCTTAGCTTCCTGAGGCTGCTGCAAAAGATTTAGAAATTACCACAAACTTTGTGGCTTCAAACAACCCATGTTTACACTTCCACAGTGTGGAGGTGTGTGTTGGGGGGCCGTGTCCTCCCCGGAGGCTCTAGGACAGAACCCGCTTCGGGAGGTCACACGCATCCTCTGGCTGCGGCCCCGCGGCCCAGCACCTTCGGGCTGGCGTCGCTACATCTCCTCTGCCCCGTCCTTTCTGCCCGTCGGAGGGAGGGTCAGCGCCCCCCACCCAGAGCCCAGGGCAGCCCCCACCTCGGGGCCCTTCGTGGGATCCCATCTGCAAAGTCCCTTTGGCTTGGGGGGAGGAGGGCGGCCGTGGTCGCGGGCCACCACCCTGAGGACCGAGCCAGAGGGCGCGCCCCCAGTCGGACCCCAGAGGCCGCGAGGCGGCGAGGCCCAGGTCCCGTCCCCAGCCCGGAGGAGGCCGCGGGGACAGAGGCCGTGTGTGGGGGCAGGTCGGGTGTGAGACAGGCCGGCGAGGGGGCCCAAGATGAGGGTGTAAATGCGGGGCCCGCCTCCCGCCGGGTGTAGACACCAAGGGGATCCGGGCTGCACGGTTCACGGGCTGGGAGGACGGTGAGGGGCCAAGGCAGCCGGAGAAGATGCTGTGGGGGGAGAGCCCGGGGGGAGTCGCTGAGGCCTGGGTGGGGGGGCTGCGGCCGCGCCCCGAGAAGCCCTTGGGCTGGCCGGTGGGCGCTGGTGACGGTCCCACAGGAGCCGTGGGAGGAGCCCTGACGCCGCTGCCCGTGTTCGGACAGACCGCAAGGGAAGTGACTGAGGGGAAATCGAGTCACAAGGGTGAAGCCCTGGCCCCGTGGGACTGGCGCCCGTGTGAGGAGGGGCGGCCATGCGGCCTCCAGCCCTCCCCGCGGGACCAGGGGCCTCGCCCCCACCCGGCCGCCTCCAGCGCCCGAGAACTACCCCCTGTTGCTCCCGCCCCGCCCGGGCTCTCAGTCGCCGAGGCCCCAGGTGACCAGGACACGCTGCTTGGGCCGCAGGGTGTGGGCCGCGGCCCAAGGCTGGGGAAGAAAGACCGCAGAGGAGACGGAGACGGCTCTCCCAAGGGGTCACTGCCCAGGGGGCGCGGGGAGCGGGTGCAGCTGGGGCTCGGGTGCCTGCCCGGGGAGCACCTGCCCCTGGGGCCGCTGGGGTGGCGGCCTCTCCTCGCGGCCCATGGGGGGCGGTCAGGGTGCAGGGGAGGGTCAGGAGAAGGCTCGGCCTGCGGGAGGGCGTCGGGGGGGCGTCGGGGCGAGTGGACCCTGGGGAGGGGGGCAGAGGGGGGTGCCCCTGCATAAGGAGCCACCCCTGCCAGGGACGAGGGCCCGGGGCGGGCGGGGGCCGGGGCCTGCACACCCCCAGGGCTGGGGCCCTCTGAGCTCCCGTGTCCCCAGTGGGAGTGAGGCTTCCTGGGCCCTGGCACGCCTGCAGCCTCCGTGACACCCCACGGAGCTGCCCCAGGAGGCGGCCCCCAGTTCCCTCCCTGCCCCGTCACCCTCCCTGCCCTCCTGTCTGCCCCCCCGGAAGCTCTGCCCAGCCTCTCTGCACAGCACCCCAGGAAACTCTAGCCCCCACTCCCCCAGAGAGGACCCCCCAACCCCCGCACACAGTACTCACTAGATTGGGCAGCAGGGTGATGTGTGGGGGCAGCAGAAGGGGATTCTGAGGCTGCCCTGCCCGACACTGCACCCCCCTGCCCTCCCCTGCATCCCCCAGCCCTCTCCTGCCCTCCCCAGCCCTCCCCTGCACCCCCCAGCCCTCTTCTGCCCTCCTCTGCCCTCTCCTGTCCCCCTGCCCTCTCCTGCCCCCCTGCCCTCCCCTGCCTTACCCTGCATCCCCCTGCCCCCCTGCCTGCTCCTGTCCTCCCCTGCCCTCCCCGGTCCCCTCTCCCTTCCCCTCTCTATTTCCTCCTGCCCCTCAGAGCCACCCACTGCCAGCTAACCCCCAAGACCTTTGGCAGCTGCTTCCGGGGCGCAGGGGGGCAAGGTCAGGCCATGCGGACAGCAAGTCCCCATGTCCCCCCCACTGTGACAGAGGGGCGGCCCCAGGGGGCTGTGCTCCGAGCTGCTCCCACCACCAGCCCTCCTCCCCGCTGGTGGTCACTCCTTTCCTGCTGCCCACCACCCCCGGCTGCCGCTGGGGGGACCCGGAAAAGGACATCCTGCAAACGTCCCGACAAGCAAGGCCTCCTTCTCCAGAAGGTCTTTCAGAGCCCAGCTGGGGGGCCCCCCCTCAACACCATGCCCTGGGAGACCCAGACCTACCTCACCTGGGGGTGACCCCAACTGAGTCGCCTCCCTCCCTGGGCTTCAGGTCTGGTGGGGAGAGGCTCCCTGGCCAGCCTGACTCCGGGACCGACGTGGGAGGCAGCAGGCAGCGGAGGGCAAGGGGCGACCAGGCGGGGCACACTGCCCCGTGGGGCCGCCTTCTGGGGCTCTGGGGCCAGGCTGGAGCAGGACCCCTCCCGGGGTCAGGCCCTGCATGGGGCTGGCTAGGGGAGGTGACAGGCCGTCACAGGGCGCCTTCGATGAGTCTCTCCGGAGTCAGGCGGTCCAGCCACCCACGGCCACCACACCCCTCCCTGCCTCCCCCACCTTCTGCTGGTTGGCCCCTGACCCTGAGGACAATAGGGTTTCCTGGTGACTGACCGCTGGGCTATGGGTCACATGGATCTGGCTGGAATTCCAGCTCCGCCTGGTCACGTCACCTCCAATGGAAAAGGGTGTCGAGCTCCTGTCTCAAAGTGGGTGACACTTCCCTTTAGGGGGCTGTTGGGTGCATTAACGTAATGTGCATGGAGCTTGGGGCTTGGTCCTGGGGGGACACCACAGGACATGCTCCTTCCTTCCCTGCCTGGCAAGCGGGTGACGTGAGTGGCTCTGGGATCTGCCAGGCAGCCTGGACGGCGAGGAGGGGACGTGCGGCCCTCTTCTCCCCCTCACACACACAGCTGTTTGCAGCAACATGCCAGGAGTCCCTCTCCGTGGGGAGGAGGAGGTGAGGGCCTGGCTGGGGGCCCTGGGGGCCCAGCTGGTGGCCTCCCGTCCGCTGTGCCTCCTCTACCCCATAGGGTCATCCAGACGCCCTGGACCCGGCTGGCCTGTGCAGGGAGGTGACACCCAGCTCTGCCCTCCTGTGCTGTCTGCTGAGCTTGAATCCGGGCCTGGACACCTGCTCTCCGTGGACCCATGGGGAGGGTCACTGGGTCACTCGTGTTCCCCGAGGCTCAGTTTTCTCATCTTCAAATGGGCAGAACAAGGTCACTGCAGAGATTCAGAGTATGTGGAAAATGAGCAGGAGTGTACATGCTTTGATCGTCCCCCCACGTCCCCCCACCCCGGGGTGTTTATAATTACTCAGGCCAGAGCCAAGCCTCCCTTCCCCACCCCGCACCCCCAGTGGGTCCATTCCCCAAGGTCATGGCAGGAAGGAGAATCCCAGACTGAGCCTCAGCTCCACCCCTAGCCCTACTGCCCCTCGGCAGCACCCAGGAGGGTACAGCTGCTGGGAAGGCGGACCCCCTCAAGTCCCCCAGGGCTCCCCAATATGGAACCCCATCCTAGCAGTAACTAGGCCACCCTTCCTTTGTTAGCTACGCCTGCCCTGGACACAGGATCCCCCCTGTGTCTTCCTGCCCTGATCTGGATGGGGACTGGGGAGGTGGGATGCCAAAAGATGTAAACACATGCCAGGACCTGCCAGAGCAAATTTTTTTTTTTAATTTTATTTATTGCAGAGAGAGAAAAAAAAAAAAAAAAACAAAACACAAGCAGGGGGAGGGACAGAGGGAAAGAGATCATGATCCGGATCATGACCTGAGCCAGAGGCAGACCCTTAACACAGAGCCTCCCAGGCACCCCACCTCCGCCAGAAACTTTAAGTGATAGGTGGAGGGTTACATGAGACTGGTGGTCGGGGGACACCTCTGTGAGGTGGGGACACCGAGCCTCGGGAAGGGCCCCCCATGGAGAGATGCTGGAGCCTGGGCTTCTCTGCCTCAAAGAGGACTGTGTGCAGACTTCCCGGGAGCCAACCACAGCCAAGAAGCTTGGGGTTCTGTGCTTTGGGCTAGTGGCCCGGCTCCCCCAGCACGCAAAAGGGGCTGCCCATGCGACGGCTGGCAGCAAGGATCTGCCCATCTGACCACCTGAAGAGGAAAGAGCTTCTCTACGCTGAAAATATGGGGTCGGCTTTATTTCATTCATCCAGGTTGTTTATAACACATACATATATACATATGGTTGTTCAAGGTAACTGAGTTCCCTTTAATAAATATTTTTATTTCGTCCACAGTGGTCTTAAAAACAGTGATATTAAATAAGAAACCGGGTAAAACTCAGAGACAAGACTCTTCGGTACAGTGTTTTGAACTCTCTGGCTTTCAAGTGCGTGGAACTAGTTTACAGACTACACCTCGTTTTGGTTAACATCGCGAACCTGGGCCGTCCCTGTCGACGCTGTGGGTACACACAGCCCCATGGGGAAATGAAGCTAGTTCACCCACAACATTGTAAAAAATAAACGCATAAATACATAAATAAATAACAGCTTTTTCTTTTCTTTTATGACTGTAAAATACACGCCCCCTGTATTAATCTCCCGATCTGCTGCTGTAGCAAATTGCCACGGACGTAGTGGCTTAAAACAACACGTTTATTAGCCTAGAGTTCCAGAAATCAGAAGGGGGAAATTAGGTCTCACAGGACCAAAATCAAGGTACCAGCAGGGCCACATTCCGTCTGGAATGGTTCCGGCTCCTGGGGGCAGCCCGTGTTCCTTGGTTCGCAGCCTCCTTACGTCTTCAACGCCAGCAGTGACTCACATCTCCTTCAACAACCTGCGCTCCTGCCTCCTCCTTTCACATGTCATTGCTTTGGGCCCACCTTGATGATCCAGAAGATTCTCCCCATAACAAGATCCTTGGTTTAATCACATCTGTAAAGTCCCCTTTGTACCATGTGCACAGGTTCCAAAGATGAGGACGCAGACATCTCCGGGAGCTGTCCTTCTGCCAACCGTGCCCACCACGGTCAATCTCAGATGTATTAAGACCAAAGTCATTAAATTTCACCCTCTACTATTTGTCCTCTCAGGTGTTTTGGCTGGCTGCCTTCCAGCACTTTCCTATGAGGGTATTTTATAACGAAGTGGAAATTTTACCGTATATAGTACTTACAGACCTTGTCTCTTCATATCCGCTTGTCACTGAACTCAGTAGACAATTTAAAGACAGCATAGACATCCATCACCCAATGGCCTGTGATTCAACCCGTCCCCATCGTCGGCCGCTGGAGTCATTGGCGTGGGCGTGTGGCACGCGGTGGAACGACTACTGCTGTGGCTCACGTCCCGAGCCCGCCCTGCGGCCCAGGCATTGATCTGAGCATCGCGCTCGGGTTAACGCCTCCAGTACTGACAACCCGAGGAGCTGGATACTCTTGGAACAGACCCTGGGACAGGTGAGAAACGAGGGCTTCTCCAGAAGGTGAAGGACCTTGCCCCAGGTTGGGTGACGCTGTGATAGGATTCGAACCCAGGTCACCTGACTCCAGCATCCACACTCCAAGCCACTCACAAACTCACACGCCTCCCACCCCAGCACTTCGGACGGTCCCCCTGGGGGTAGACTTCTAGGGGGGAGGTGGGTTTGTACAGGAAGCACCCTGCACACTGTCTGTGGGTTACCTCATTTAAACCCCACAATTCTAGGAGTCGGTCTTTAAACCCACTGAAGGCCAGCTGGTGGGCCCGGCCTGCCCGCAGCCCTACGCAGAGGCCTGTCGTCACCCACCGTGAGGGCCGTGGGCTCCTGCCCACAAGCTCACCTTGCCCGCTGAGCCCCCGGCAAACGCACACACAGGCAGATGGTGCCATCGGCAAGAAGGTGCCAGAGCGGGTCCCCCGTCTGGGTCGGGTGGCAACCCAGCTCTGAAGCATCTCAGGTGCCAAGAAGCCCTCCCTGGACCAGGCTGGTGCAACCGGGTGCTGATGGCAAGATTCAGAATTCGGCCTCCCTTCTGGTCAGTTCAGGCAACAAAATCTTCCAAGGGCATCTGGACACAAGAAGCAGGTGGAGTCTTTGGTCCTGGGCTCCTCCCGTGTTCTGGTCACCTCAGAGGTGCCCATACACTGTTACCAGCCAATCCACACTAATCGTGGGGTCATTCACATGTTACTGCCACTAATTTCACCATCTCCCGAGATGAGCATTTTTCATACCCCTTATGCTAATTCGCACGCCCCCAAGCCCTCTGGACCTGATGGAAGGTAAGATAATGCTAAGCAGGTCATAGCTGCTGTTGGATCGTGGGCTTCTGATTAGAGTCCTTCAGGTGCCAACCCACCAGTCTGGAGTGTGTCGTCCTGATTAGACTTCTTGAAATGCTAAGTGATCATCTCTAGGTGTACATCAAAATTAACATATATGTATGTATATGCACTAAGCTTGCTGAAGTGTATTAAAGTGATTAAGCATAATAAGGGAAAGGAGGGGAACTGAGTGGGGGAAATTAGAGAAGGAGACATACCACGAGAGACTTCTAATTCTGGGAAACAAACAAAGGGTTTCGGAAGGGGAGGTGGGTTTCAAAGGGGATGGGGTGACTGAGGGACGGGCACTGAGGAGGGCACATGATGGGACGAGCACTGGGGGTCATACTCTATGTTGGCAAATTGAATTTAAATTTCAAAAATGTTTTTAAAAATAAAAAGATAAAAATAAAAAAGTAATTAAACATAATACAAAAGGAAGATGCAGAGCTTGCCCTCATTTTATGGATGGGAAAACTGAGACAGTGATCAAGTGACTTGCCGGAGGGCACGACCTGGATTCCATCCCGGATCCAACTGAACCCACGGCCTCCCTCCCAGAGCCACCATCATTTTCAATGCCCTTGATGTGTATACATGAACTGCCCTACCCCTCGACTCTCCCACCTGTGAATTGTGACTGTGTCTGCTCACTGTTGGGGGTTCTAGCTCCTAACTGACCACTCGGGGGGTCGTCCGTAGCCAGCAGAGGCCCCATGTCTGGCTTCCGCTAGCCTTTCGGTTGTATGGGCAGCCTGGGAGGCGTCCAGGGTTCCCAGCAGGAGAGAGTGGGCTAATCTACCCTTCAGCATCACTCATTCTTGACCCCCCACTTGGTACAGGTAACTAGGAGGTGGCAGGTGTCTGCATGGAGGTCCATGTTGTCCACAGAGAGACCTCATTGCCTGTGCATTACTGTGCATTTGACATAGACTCACCTCATCTACCAACAAGTACCTACTGTGGGCATTTACTCCGGGCCAGGACATCCTTCTGGTCCAGGGCCCTGAGGTCCTTTCCCTTCTGATGGCGGTGTGATCACAGATGAGTCACTTCCCTGTGGGCCTCAGTTTCTGTGTCTGTAAAAAGGGCAAGAAAGGGCTTCACTAAATGACCCCTGATCCTTTGTAGGAGCCCTTAAACATTACCAAGTTTAGGAGCTACTGGGACCTCTCCTGAAGGGTCAGTGGTAGGGTTGGGGATTAGTGAAGTGTCAGTGTGAAATGTCAGGCACAGAAGACTCTCGAAGAAAAGTGAGGCTTTAAGAGTTTGAACACCCGAGTGTGGGCTGGACTCAGTGACACAGACCTAAAGAGCAGAATTTGGAAAGGGGAAAAAGAGTGACATCACAATGGAGAAACCCAGCCAGATACCACCTGAGCCACGTGATCTAGGCCAAGGTTGCCAGCAGTAAGTCATGTGGATGGAATGTACCCCGGGTGGGGTGGGATGGAATGGGATGGGATAGGACAAGATGGGATGAGATGGGATGGGATGGGGTGGGGTGGAGGGGGGTGGGTGGGATGGGACGGAATGGGACGGGATAGGATGGAACTGGATGGGATGGGATGAGAAGGCACCTCACCTCTGGGGTCTGCTTCCCCCATACCCATAACCCCAGACTAGTCATGAGAAAACATAAAAAAAAAAAAAACAGATTGAGGAACTTTCTACAAAATATCTGACCCATGCTCCACGAAACTGTCAAGAGCTAGACAAACAAGGAAAGTCTGAGAAATTGACAGTAGCCAGAGGAGCCCATGGAGACATGACAACCAACTGTGGTGTGGGTCCCAGGGTGGGATCCTAGACCCAGTGTTATACGTTAGTGACGTCTGAATAAAGTCTGAAATTTAACTAATACTCATGTAGCAGTGTTGGCTCTTTAGTGGTGACATGTGAAGGGTATTATAAGGGGTTACCATTAAGGGAAACTGAGTGAAGGGTATGTGGGTATCCGTGTTATCTTTGCAACTTTTCGGCATAGCTAACATTATTCCAAAATTAAAAGTGGTTTTTTGTTTTTTTTTTTTTTTAAGAGAGATCTGGGCCAACGCGCACAGGAAAAGATGCTCCACATCATTAGTCATGAGGGAAATGCAAATCAAACCCACAAGGAGACACCACTTCCCACCCACTAGGGTGGCTATAATCGAAAAGACAGACAACACCAAGTGTTGGCTAGGCTGTGGAGAAATTGGAGCCCTTCTACACTGCTGGCGGGGCTGCAAGATGGTGCAGCCACTTTGGAAAGCAGTCTGGCAGTTTCCTTAAAACATTAAACATAGAATTTACCCAGGGATTCCCCTCCTAGGTATTTACCCTGAAGAAAAGGAATTACCCGTCCCCACGAAGACTTGTACAGGGGTGCTCAGAGCAGCTTGCCTCATGATGGCCCCAAAGTGGAAAGCGCTCAGACGGTCATCCGCACACGGATGGACAGACAAGGAGTGGCACAGCCCACAGCGGTTCTGGTGGCAAGAGAAAGGCAGGAGCTTTGGAGACGAAGGGCAACGAGGATGGATTTTGAAATAATGAGAATGTGTCAAAGAAGCCAAAAGAGAACCTACTGTGTGATCCCGTTTACAGAAAAGTCTAAAAAATGCAGACTCATCTATGGTGATGGAATGCAGACCAGTGGGGAGTGAGGGGTGGGCAGGGGGGTCTCGGGGGGAGAAGGAACTGGGGGATGATGGGCGTGTTCACGACCGCAGCCGCGGTGATGGCTTCATGGGTGTCAAAACATATCAAATTGTACACTTTAAACATATGCAGTGTATTGAGTGTCGATTAAACCTCAAGAGAGCTGCTTTTTAAGAAAGTGAAGCCTGGGGCGCCTGCCTGGCTCAGTCAGTGGAGCATGTGACTCTCGATCTCAGAGTCGTGAGTTCAGGCCCCGCACTGGGTGTGCAGGTCAGTTAAATAAGTAAATATGTAAATGTTAAATTAAATTAAATTAAAATTAAAATTTAAAATATGGGGGCTCCTGGGGGGCTCAGTCTGTTAAGCGTCTGTCTGCCTTCGACTCAGGTCACGATCCGAGTGACCTGGGACCGAGCCCCTCACCGGGCTCCCTGCTCCACGGGGAGCCTGCTTCTCCCTCTCCCTTTGCCCTCCTCCCCACTGCTAACGCTCTCTCTTTAAAAATAAATAAACAAATAAATCTGTGAAGCCCGAGTCCGGGGACAAGGACAGCATGGCCTCAGTCTCCTGGCCTGCAATGCAGGGTGACCCCATGTGCCCCGAACCCTCTGAGAGCCCACGGTGAGGTGGGGGCCGCTGTGAGCCACACCTCCGGCCTCAAGTCCAGAGCTGGACAGCTGCAGGGCCCTGGCCACTGTCCCTCCAGGGAGGGGACACCTTGGGGTCCGTCCCAGGGGAAGGAGGGATCCACGTACTCCCTTTCTCTTTTCTTCCTGAAGGAAAAAAAAAAAAAAACAACAACGCATGATGCTACATGTTCTTTGGGGATTTTTCAACACAATTGTCTAAAAATAGCCTGGGCCATCACAGCCCAATTCCTTTTTAGGAAGGGTTTCAGCAGCCCGGCCTGTCCTGGCGGCCCGCTCAGGAAGCGGAGGCTGGGCCAGCAGGGCCTCGGCCGGGGCCGTGGACGGGGGGCCACGGGGCCCCTCCCCCTGCTCAGGCCAGGCCCACCTCCAGTCTCCCACCTCCCGAGACCAGGCTGCCAAGAGCACGAGGTAGAGGAGGTGGTGGCCTCCTCATCCTCAGTGGCCCCTGGGGGCCACCTCCCTGAGACTGGGCCTCTGGGTCTCGGGCACTTCAGCCTCTTGCTAGGGCGCAGCCATGGGTGTCCCGAATGGCTCCTCGGTGCCTTAATTTCTCCATCGGGCCTCGAATACTGTGCACACCTGCCCTTTCCTGTGGTAGAAGGGACAGGACAGGCCCTGGGGCCACGTCCCGACCCACGGCCCACCGAGCCAAGCAGCCTCCATCACTGCAGGTGCAGGCACCAGGGTGCACCCTCTGAGCTGTGAGGGCACCGTGGGGACGTGTGTAGGACCCTGGACAGGCGGCAGCGCCCAGCCCTGCTGCGACTCCGTTTTGTGGCCGCCCGTCCTCACAGTGCGCCCTGTGGAAGGGCCCGAGCGAGTCCTCCCAGCCCTCCACCAGGTTAACCGAGTGTGACTGTGTTTGAACATGGGGTCTGTAAAGAGGTGATGGGGTTGGATGCGGCCGTCAGGGTGGCCTTGCTCCGACATCCTTAAAGGAGGAGATCAGGACACAGGTGCGCACAGAAGAGCACGTGAGGACGTGGGGAGAAGGCGGCCACCGACCAGAAGAAACCAGCCCTGCTGACACCTCCACTTGGGCCTTCCAGCCTCCAGACCGGGAGACAAGACGTCTGTGGCTTAATCGGGGTCCATGGGACTTTGTCACGGCAGCATGAGCAACCTAATACATGCCCCGTGACAGGGCGAAGGCCGAAGCCGGGGAGTGGTGAAGCAACGTCCCCAGGGTCACAGCAGCCGAGCGCCGGGCAGCCCGGGAAGCCAGGACCCTGTGTCCCCCTCGCTCTTTCCACTGGGGTCTCCGGAGGGGAGAGCTCTTCTCACTGTTTGTCCCCACAAAGGGCCTCGGGGCAGGGCGGAGGGACAGGTGATGACTGCAGGTGACTCAGGCCCCCCTGCTGCCCGTGGGCACCCCGCTGGCCAGGGTGGGCCAGGCCCAGCCCTCCGAGCCCTGTCTCCTGCCCGCTCCTCGGGGGGCTCCCAGGTCCTCAGGGGCTGTGTGGTCTACACTGTGCCCCTGGTTAGGGAATCCAGCCAGATGGGGGCCTCCTGCATGGCTGTTCCCAACTGGTGCCAGGGGGATGGGTCACGGGCGAGCTGGGAACTGTACCCAAGAGCTCCAGGCACTAGTCTATGGGGACCGAGAAAAGTGTGCAGTTCGGGGCCTGCCCCCAGGGAGCCAGAAGGAAGGACAGCTGGGGCAGGGGGGGGAGCATTCCCCGAGGCACCCCTGTCCCCACCCTTCCCGCCCTCCCCCCTCCTGCCCCTCTCCTCCCCTGAGAAGAGCTGACGTCCATTCTCTGCCCCTCCCCAGCCTCTGAGCCAGTGGGCAAGGGGAGCTCTGGGGGTGCCTGGCACCCAACCGAGAGGCCCACCGGCTGAGCCATGCAACAGGGTGCTCTGCTGAGACCCCACAGAAAACACAGGGACTGAGACACACATAAAGCACTTAAAGCAGGAGGCCCTCATGGGGGACCACGGCCACGGGCACTGGGTCAGCTGCCTGGGGTTCTAGGCCCGACTATGCGGTGTGTTGGCTGTGTGACCTCGGGTCTGTCGTGCCCTCTCGGCTCACCCATCTGTACGAGGGAAAATACTAAGGTTACGTGACGTATCCGCTTGGTATAAAACCCAATCAGGGCCTTACCCTGAAAGCTCGGGGCAGCAGCCCCACAGGCAGCAAGCAAGGGCTCAATGCAAGGAGAGCCGGGTCTGCATTCCCGCCCCCCATCCCCCCTGAGCTCCAGTCCTGGGCCTCAGTTTCTCCAGCCGGGGACTGAGAAGGCAAGGCTCTTGAAGGATGCTGTCTCTACCTCTGGGTTGTCTTCTAGAAGCCAGCGGACAGGACCATGGGAATGTGGGAACAGGCACGGGCGCCTGAGCCTGATCTCAGGCGGGTCACCCCTCCCAAGCCCCAGCTGCTCACTCGTCTGGGGACCGACCCCTCTCAAACCCTTTAGTGAGCTGTGGGAAGCTGCAGGGGCCTCAGAAAGCCCCCCTCATTCGGGCCTGCTCTGTGCCAGGCCTCCAGAGGCAGCCGACCCTGTAAGGTGGCCGTCCCCAAGGGCCCGGGTGCCCGGTCAAGGCCAGGGCAGGAAGGAAGCTGGACTACAAGGCCCTGGCCAAGGCCACCCCTCCTCTGCCTCCTTCCCTGCTCCTACCCTGCCCCTGCCCCTTCCCCCAGAAGTTCTCTCCAAGTTCCTGGGAGGAAGCCAGTGGCCCTGGCATGTGACAGTGTTTGGCTTTGTCCTGTCAGAGGAGCAATTTTTTCCTCTCCTTGGCCACACTTGCTTTTAATGACTCAGGGCTCAAGTTGGATCAAAGGCTCCCTGGTGGGAAGGACAGCAGGACAGTGTGTTTGTTGTGAGAAAATCAGGTGGGTGGGCCCCGGAGTAGGACCGCCCTGAACTCCAGGTGGGGCTGAGGGGCCCATACGTCTTTCCACCAGAGACAGGGAGGAGGAGGTGAAGGCCAGGGGCAGGGAGGAAGGGAAAGGCAACCTTCGGGGTAAGGTGAGAGCAGGGGGGTTTCTCCGGCATGTTTGCCATGACCGAGCAGCCTCAGCTGGAGCTTGGGGTCCCAGTAGACCTCTGGGGTCTTCAGGGACCAGGAAGAGGAGCCTGGAACCATCCCCACGAGCCTCTGACTTCCTTGGCCTTCCTTCTGTCTCACACAGGCCCCCTCTCCCTCCCGCCAGGCTGCCCTTGTTTGGGGGTCTTGACAGCAAAGGAAGGGGAGGCTTTTCTTAGGAGCAGCTGCACCATGGCTGGTCCTTGAAGATGGCAAGAGGGAAGGGGTTTGGGGCCTGGAAACACTGGCTGCCGGCAGCCTGGAGCCTGGCGGTGAGGCCTATGCAGGTGGTAAACAGGAGGGAGGCGGCCTCCCCAGGGAGCCGTTGCCCAGGCCCCTGATGAAGCTGTTTTGCAGAAGGGAGCACAGAGGGAGCAGAAGGAGCGGGAGGGAGCCGGAGCCTGTTCCACAGGGACGGCCTCGCTGGAGCCTGGGAGTCGGGGAGAGCCTGTGTGACCACGTGCACACACACCCCTGCACGTACCCTGTACACACCCCGCACACGTGCCCCTGTGCACACATTCCCTGCACACATGCAGCCCTCCAACCCCCAGAGTGCTGTGCAAGGCCACACGACAGGGCAGAAGATCTGGTTCAGCTCCCAGCTTCACCACAGCTTGCCTCATGACTTTGGCATATCACCTAACCTCTCTGAGCCTCAGTTTCCCCATCTGCCAGGTGGAGCTAGGGCTCGTGCCCCTCTTCCTGGTTATCTTGACACTTGACATAGTAGCCGCCCATGTGGTCAGTCATCCTTATTCCCCATTTAGTTAAGGAAACCACACCTTGGCGTGGGTCGGGAGAGCCCCAAGGACACGGGCCACGTCACAGGACCCAGACCTGAATCACACTCTCACCCCAGAGGTCTCGTGTACATATTACTTGACACATCTGGCATCCACTCACGTGTGTAAGCACATACACACAGCGGTGACAATGGCCACCGTGTCCTTTACACACACTCACACTGAGCAAGTCACACGTCCCCCCCTCCCAACCATGTTCGGTTGTGAATTGGAATCTAGCTGTACCTCACGTACAGTAGTTGCTTATCTAACAGGGACCCTGGGCACAGGGGACTTCCGGGCAGTTTGGCAGCTTAGTGAGGCCCTCAAGGACCCAGTTCTTTCCATCTCTCCGCCCCATCCTCAGCGTTAACCTGGTGCCGCAGAGTTGCAGGATGGCTGCTGCGGCTCTGGACGTCATGTCTGCATTCCAGCGCGAAAGGAGGAAAGGTGGCCTCGGGGAACTCTCCTCTCACACCTGTCTCTTTTATGAAGACATAGAAGCTCTCCCACTCCTGCCCCCACAGACTTTCCCTTATATTGTATAGCCTGGAACTGGGTCACTGGCCACCGAGAGCTACAGGGGAGGCGGGGAGGCGAGAATCCGGCACAGGGGCATGGGGCGGCAGCGAGGCAAGAGTCGGGCCCTGGGCCTCCCCGCACTCCGCCTGTTTTGAAGCAAAGCAGGACTCTGATGGCCCAAAGGAGGGCGGCAGGGCCCTGGGTGTCCCCCTGACCCAGGGGGCAGTGCGAGGACAGGAGAGCAGAAGGCACAGCAGTCAGAGCTCCCTGGGAAGGAAGGAGAGGGACACCCCCCCCCCCAATTCCAGAGCAGCGGGCCTGTAAAGACAATAGGCACAGCAGGGAGAGGAGAGGGCTGCTCACCCCACCGTGGCCACCCAGGCACCAGAGTCTTAGCCATAACGTCCTGTGTCCTCCAAAGCTGATATCCGGTGCCATGGCCTGTTTCTTCCTCCCAGGCCACATGCAGTGGCAGCAACCCGGGGGGCCTCACACCTCGCCGGCCCCCTCACCAAGACCTGCCACCCTGCAGGCGTGGACCTCTCAATCCCTTTCCACTTTGGAAAAATGGCAAGTCACAGAGAAGCCCACATGCTATGGTGTGACCGCTCCCCACGGCCACCAGGCCCCCAGGCCCCCAGGCCCCCATGGCCCCCACCCCCAGGACTGCTTGGAGCTGAGGAGCCCTGAGGTGGCAGCATTTGGTAAAGACGGTTGGTGGAGGTTGGCTGCCTACCTGGCACCTTCTGGATGGAAGGTGGGATGTCTGCTCTTCTGCTGACAGAGTCTGGGGACAGACAGTTATGGCTGAGCCCGGACGGGGGTGCTTGGTCCTCGGGATCCAACCTTCCCCCCTGGGGATCTGTGACAGGCCTTCTCCCAGAGGCTTCCCTGCCCCTGCATGTCCTGGGAGCACTGGGAGCCCCGGGAGCCCTGGGAGCCCTGAGAGCTCTGGGAGCACTGGGAGCCCCGTGAGCCCTGGGAGCCCTGGGGGCCCTGGGAGCTGAGGCCCTGGGAGCCCTGGGAGCCCTGGGAGCCCTGGGAGCACTGGGAGCCCCGTGAGCCCTGGGAGCCCTGGGGGCCCTGGGAGTCCTGGGAGCCCTGGTAGCCAGAGCTTAGGCCACGGCTTCCCTGCCCGCCCAGAGTGGCCTCTTGCTCCACGTGTGGCCACGCAGACCCTGTCGCAGCATCAAGTGAGACCAAATCTTTATGAACCAGAGTGTGAGATGGAGGCACAGGCTCCTGCGTGCAGGTCTCAGCCCAGGGGGCTTGCTGGCAGCACCCCGGGCGGCTCTCTGTGCACCGGTGGTGCCCACACGGGACCCTCCTGGCTGCCTCCCCCGCACCTCAAGAGGCACACTGTCTCTGGCGCCCTTCCGGCCTCCGTTCTGAGAACTCAGCTCCCCTACGTGCCTTGGGGTGTCAAGGATGGGGCGCTACATCTGGCGGCTGCCCCCCGAGACAGCCAGCGGTGAGCCAGGCAGGAGGCCCCGGCACCCGTGTTAGCAGCAGGCCCGCCCCGCGTGCAGGTGAGGAGGGCCACCTGTCCGAAAAGGTCACTGAGGTTTGTGTCACTCAGAGAATTCTCTTCTTTCCACCACTGCGACTTGCAGCCCGGAGCTGGGGGTGCGGGAGGTCCAAGGAGGCCTCCCGCCTCCGGGGCAGGTGGCCCCCGGCAGGGGGACTGGGAGTGCTCCCTCGGCCATGTGTGCTCCCTGTCCCGGGACCCGGCCGGAGGTCCAGGGAGCACTGGAGCTCCCGTTCACGGTCCCCAAGTACAGGCTCGGGCTGGGGCTCAGGAGACCCTGCCCCCAGGGCGGGTGTCCAGTCCTGGAGAGGGGCTGATGGCTGCGGAGGTCACTCGGAAGCCCTGGTTCCCAACTGGGGCGATCGTGCCACCCCGGGGGAGGTGGGACACACCTGGGTGGCTGTATCTGGCCGGGGTGCTCCGGGGCCAAGGGTGCTGCTAACCATCCTTCAGGACGCAGGACAAGCCCACCGCAGAGGATTAGCCGAGCCCCAAACATCAGCAGCGCACCTGCGGCCAACGAGGGACGTGGCCGGGGCTCGAGGCGGCTGGAGACAGGAGCGCAGCCTCTCCCATAACCATGCACTACCCTGGCGACACCCCGGGGTTCCTGATGGGGCTGCCGGGGACGGCTCCGGGGTGGGAAAGCCTGCCGACCACAGGCCCTCACCAAGTCCCATCAGGGGCCCAGGGACCAGCTCCTGGTGTGCACCACGGGGGGCCCAGGCTCTAGTGGGCTGGGGGAGACCCACGGAGGAGCTCGCCCGGTGTGAGGCTCCACCTACCTCCCCAGCTGGTCCCCGCCAGGCTTCCCGGCTCAGAGCAATGAGGACAAGGACAAAGTGGCCGGGTCAGGGCCCGCGCCTGTCGCCAGCTCCCGCACACCCTGCTTCTGGCCTTCCGCTCCCGGCGGCCTGGCCTCCTCTACTTTTCTCACCCCCTCCCCCGTCCCCCGCCGCCTGGACCCCCTCCTCCAGGATCCTGACCCCCCCAGCAGTGTCCTCTGGCCTGACCTTGTGGCCGCCCTCGATGGAGCCTCCCCTCCGCCCCCCTCAGGACTGACCACACCTTTCCTGTCCCCCCCACACCCACCCCGAGAATCCTGATTGAAGTCACTCCACGCGCTGGGCCACTCCCAGACGCAGCGCGTCAGGACACGTTTCCATTCAGCCCTCGGTCCCTTTGAACGATCACGAACCACAACAAAACCCAGCTTTGCTGAACTCGTTCCAAACAACCCTACACTTGTTTGTGCATATTTTAGTTTCAATAATGCAAAAGGGGACAAAGAAGAAAATGCAGGCTACGGTAGGAGGACAGTCCTGCGAGGACCCTGGCGGATATCCCCACACACAGATCCCCCGCCCAAACCACACGGAAACCCCATCTCTTGGTATCAGGTGGTGTCACATGACCCCCTTTGTGCCGCGTCAATGTGGCGTGAGGAACTTTCCATGTCCGTAGGGTCATGTCCACCGTCCCCGATCTGCCTGCCGGGCAGTATTCCATTGGACAGGTGGAGTATAATCTAGCTTCTTCTGTTCCCTATTCATGGACATTTACGTGATTTCTAATTTTTTTGTCTTCACAATGCTCTGATGATTGTGTGTCACCCTTTGCTCGCTTGTCTGATTATTTGCTTAGAGCTGGATCTCGCGGGCACGTTTAAAAGTGGGCCACACGCTTCCAAATGGGCCTTTGGAAAAGTTGAGCCAACTTATGCTTTGAGCCAATGGCAATGATACAAATAAATAACTACCGTGTATTCAGCACTTTTTCCTGCCCGGCACTGTCCTGAGCACTTTCTACATATGACATATTTAATCCCCCCACCCCCGCCCCCCGAGAACCTGCCGGGTGGCTGCTGTCATTCCCACTGTACAGATGAGGAAGGTGAGGCCCCCGAGGAAATTTAGGCGGCTGCTCAGAGTCAGTAAGTAGCAGAGCATTGGCATCTGAAGGCACCCACTTCCCCCACGGCTGTGCACACTC
Organism: Vulpes vulpes; assembly: GCF_048418805.1. Lineage (NCBI taxonomy): Eukaryota > Metazoa > Chordata > Mammalia > Carnivora > Canidae > Vulpes > Vulpes vulpes. The sequence goes on along the minus strand of NW_027325787.1, from coordinate 1,019,985 downwards.
AGACAAACACTCCTAATCTTTTGATAATCTAATGGGAAGGGGGCAAAAAAAAAAAAATCTCAGTGTTTCTTTTATTTCCATTTCCGTTACTGGTAAAGTTGTGTTTTCTTTTTCCCCCAATTCTCATCAGCCATTCTTTTATGAGTTACTTCTTCACTGCTTTTCTCATTTTTCAACCAGGCCATTCATCCTGTTATTGATTTGTGGTGACACTTTATATATTACAGTCATCAGCCCTGTGTCATCACTTGCTTTATGCCCCATTTAGACAGTGAGGGTCTATGGGGAGAGGGTGTGTGGGCCACCCCACCCACCCCCCGCCTCCCCTGGTACCTGGCACAGGGCAGGCTTCCAGAAGAGGGAGTCCTCATCGTTCAAAGGGAGCACTGGGAGTTCCTGGTGCTCTATGGGTCACAACCCAACTATCATTGACTCTTAGCTCCTTGTCAGCCTCTTGGCCTGAAGGAAGCATTTCCATCTGTCTGGCCTGGGGCACGTCCCATAGGATGAGGTCCCCAGGGCAGGTGGGACAGGTGGGCTCTTGAAGTCCCTGACGGTGATGACATGGAGGCTGGAGGCAGCTTCCTAATGTGCTCTGCAGGGTTCCAGGGTCCAGACTGACTGGAAGCCCCTGCTTCCTAGGTGCAGGAAGCTCCATCCCTGCCCCATCCCTGACCCCTCTGGCCACTTCCTGCCCTGGAGGACCCAGCCCTGGAGATACCCCGGGAGCCCCCACATGGCAGGTCCTGCAGTAGCCCTGTCCCACCGCAGGTGGCCCTGAGCTAGGCCACCCTGCCTCTCTGAGTGTTCTCAGCCTCAGTACTCCCAGCTGCAGTGCTCTCAGCCTCAGTGCTCCCAGCCTCAGTGCCCCCAGCTGCAGTGCTCCCAGCCACAGTACTCCCAGCAGTAGTGCTCCCAGCCACAGCGCTCCCAGCCTCAGCAGTCCCAGCCTCAGCACTGCCAGCTGCAGTGCTTGCAGCCTCAATGCTCCCAGCCTCAGAGCTCCCAGTAGTAGTGCTCCCAGCCACAGCACTCCCAGCCTGAGTGCTCCCAGCCACAATGCTCCTGGCCTTAGTGCTCCCATCTGCACAGCACTCCCAGCCTCAGTGCTCCCAGCCACACAGTGCTCCCAGCCTCAGTGCTCCCAGCCTCAGTGCTCCCGGCCCGGGCTGAGCTCAGGGAGGGAACAGAGGGAGGGCACGGGCGGCACAAGGGCCCCTTTGTGCCCGTTGCTAAGGGCCTGGCTGTATTTACTCAGCCTGGGTAAACAGGAGGTGCCTGGAGGCCCTCTCTGTTATGACAACCTACAGAGCATTTTCTTTCCTTCCTGAGGCTGCTGACCCTGGCGGCTCCAGGGGGGTTCCCCACCTCGGAGGGGCTTCCCCAGGACCCAGTGGGATGTCTTCGCATGCAGGGGCAGGGCTGGAGGACACCAGAGGGCTCACTCAGCACCCCCCAACCAAGGCTCTGCTGGAGACATTGAGGCCCCAGGCAGGAATGGGGAGATGAGGCGGGGTAGGGGTCTCTGGCCCCAGGTCACAGAGCAGGGGCTGGCTGAGACGGACCTGGCGGGGGGTCGTCTTCTGCATGGGGCTCATGTGGGAGGCGTCCACCTGCCCCTCGCACACCGGTCGTCACCACCTCCTGCCAGCCCTCGGGGAGGTGGGGAGTCGGGGTGGGGGGAGGCCGCCCAGCCCCTCGCCCAGAAGTCCTCAGGACCAGGCCCAGGAGGTGGAAAACCTCCCAAACTGTAGGCATTTTTAAAGGTCTCGCTGTCTTACCCAACCCTTAACAAGACAGGGTTAAGGAAGTCGTGGTCTCGTTTCTAGTGCTTGCGATTCGTCAATAATCGCCCTTAACGCCCGTCCCAGGGCCAGAGCACGGTTACAGGATCTCTCTCCTGCAGACACGCGCCAGGGCCGAGGAGGTGCATCCGGTGAGGGCACCCTCCCTGGCGGCTTGAGCCCCGAGGGTATCTCGGTCCTGCCCACGGCGGTCGCCTCCTTTGCAGAGTGTCAGAGGGCTACCTTGGAGCCCTCGGTGCATGACAGGCCTCCTGCGACCGGCCTGGCCCAAGGTGGCCAGCAGCCAGGGCTCCCGTGTGACCTTCAGCCAGTGCCACCCTCCCTGGCTCCCTTCCTTGAGGAGAAGGACAAACTGTGCTCTGGGCTCTGCCTCTCCTGCCCCGAGGTCCCCGTCAGGACTCCCCTCACACGGAGGACCCAGAAGGGCCAGGGGTGGGAATTGGGGGATCAGAAACTGATTTCCAGGGATACGTGTGACTCCTGGGCAGGTGTCCAATGGGCTTCCGCCAGGCCAGGTGCTCCTCCTGGCCCGAGCCCCAGCCACCCCTCCTGCCCACACCCCAAGCTCCACAAACAAAGGTCCTGTGTACCTTGGCCGGCTGGACACTCACACGGGGAATCCTTTAGGGAACAGAGTGGATTTCCTCAAAGGTGGGGGTGGGCCATCCTGGGGAGGCCTTCTGACCCAGGGTCACCCTTCTCTGGCAAACAGCCCACAGCTCAGGGCCAGGCCCTGGGGTTGCTGTGAGCCTGGCCAAGTGTTCATCAAAGGGCCCAGGCAAGGCTCTACCCTCATAGGAGGAGGTCTGGGCACATGCCCCCACCTGAGGAAGGCACACTTGGGCTGCCCAACCCCCGCCCCCCAGGGCAGCCAGGCCTGCACTCAAAGGCTCCTCCCTGGCCCTTCTCTTACATCCCTTCCACCTCAGAATGTTGCTCCAGCACAGTGGTATCAGCACGGACTTCTGAACCAGCCTTGGCCAGATGGCAGACAGCAAGGAGGGAAGGCCGGATTTTGGGTATTGGACTCCTCCCTGTAACCGGCCCTGTGCCTCCACCGAGCTGGCCATTACTGTCCTCATTTACAGATGGAGAAACCGAGGCTCACCACGTCCTGGGTGGCATAGGAGAGAACTTACAGTGTGCCTTCGGGTGGGCCTAGGACCACTTTGTGCCTGTGCTCCCATGCTGCTCTCAGAAAGAAGCAAAGAGCTCCACTGTGCCCATTAGCCACATGACCTGGGCATGTTACCCCACCACTCCGGGTCCCAGGTTAATGACTCGTACCCCTGTTCTAAAGGCGGTGCAGTAGGTGCATTCACGAGTCTTGAGCGCTGGGGACAGCCACAGTGTATCAACACCGTTAGGCAAGCTTACTGGAGGATGACAATGAGAGTGACAAAAATTACAAGATGAAACTCTCGGGGAAAGTAAAACATCTCAGGTCTGTGGAATCCAGACATTTTTCTAGCTGAGGTCCCTCCGGGGCTCTAGATTCTGGAAAGTGGGGCAGTTGGTCATCCTCTGAGTTTGTGCCACCTGCAATGGTCTGGGCTGGGCTGGCCCCTGGGCCACTGTCTCAAAATTCTCCAAAGGCCAGGGGAGCTAAGAGCACCCTTCCTTGGCCTGCCCCTGACCCTACCTCTGCCTGAGTGGGACGCTAGCTGGGGGCACCTGGAGACGTGAGGTCATACATTGGTCAACATCTGCCCCATTGATGCAGGTTGGTTTCTCCTCTACAGTCCTGCACTGGACGTGGAGCCTCTAACAGGGGACACAGCAGAGGGGCCCAGGCCTCAAGGTGCTTGAAAGTGACGGGCAAGCAAACCTGTACATCATCACCATGGGACTTCTTTGGTGGAGGAGGTAAGAGATTATGGTTCCAGAGAAGAGGGAGACCAACTTCAAGGCGGCCCCAGAGCAAGGCAGAAGCACCTAGTGCCCCAGGCTGGTACTACTATGCCCATTTCAGAGATGACAAAAGTGAGGCTGAAAGAGGTAAAGGGACCTGCCCAAGGTCACACAGCTAGTAAGGGGCAGAGTCACATCCTCCAAGCCCTCCGGGGGTTCGTGTTGCTTCCAGCAACCAAGCCTTGATCCATTTGACCCTGGGTCAAAGGCCAAATTGTGACACCTCCTCCTTTCCTGGAACCTTCCTTCTGTTTTGTCTGGGGGAAACAAGAAAAGAAGGAGAGGTCTGCAAAGGAAGAGAAGGGGAGCTTATTCTGATTTGCAAGCCCAGGAAGAAAGTCCCAGGGGGAGCCGGCTTTGTGGCCCTAAGGTTACTCCCTACACTGTCTCTCCAGAGGTGTAGGGGGCAGCGAAGAGAGGACGAAGCCCCAGGAAGGCGAAGTGTGCACTTGCAAGCACGACGTGAGGCAGGGTACGGTCAGCCTGGGGCAGCGCAGGAGTAGGGACAGGGAGCTGCCTGGGCTTTGGACCCATGGCCTTAGCGAGTCCCGTAACCAGGGTGACAACTCCCATGGACTGCAAGCCTACACCGTGCCAGGCACCATGCGGAGCACATTTTACACGTCACCGCACTGATCCCCACGGTCGCTCCAGAAAGACTATGTCCCCGAGATCACAGAGGGTAAGGGACTTAGTCGAAGTCCCAAAGTGAATGAAAACCTGGGTCTGGTTTACTCTGGAGCCTGTACTCTCCGCCCCAGCCCTGGCCTGGCCCTGAGCACGTTTGGCACATGCAGTGGAAACTGCCCCCACCTGGGCCAGGATGACTCTGGAAGAAGAAGTGGAACTGGGTGCTCGTAGAATAGGCCAGACTTTCAGGAAAACACCTGTTTTGTGGGCTCTCTGGGGGTCACTGGCTGGGACCACAATGTTGAACCACATCCTGCATGGGCACTGGGACATTTGTCGGTGAAATCTGAATGGAACAGGCACTGCCATTCGTCTTGGAAAGAACGTTCATGAACAGGATGTGTCGGGGTGGGGGGGGCGGGTAGCAGCGAGAGGGATGGAAGGATTTTCTCCTCTTCTTGGCCTCACACTTTTAGCCCCGGGGCCTAACGGGGCCTAACCGGGCCTCGGTGATGGGTGAGCTTTCCTGGATCACACGGAGGCAGCTGGGAGTTAAAAGCAAACTTGCACCTCTGTCGCCCACCGCGGGTGTTACTGGGGCACCAGTAACAAGAACAATGACTAAGAAAAAAAAAAAAAAAGAACAATTACCGAGGAGCCCTCAGCCTCCATGCAGGGGCATCTTTCTGGTCGCCCTAGGGTTTGGCGGTGGCGGGGGAGGGACCCACCTGGGGAGAGCCATGTCCTTGTGCCTTCCGAGGCCTGAAGAGTATTGACAGGGAGCCCTGCAGTCTTGACAGGCTCCAGAGAAGAGGGCAGACCCCTATCCCGTTGCCTCAGGGCAAGCTTCCAGAGAGTGCAAGAGGTAGCCAGGGTCCGGGAAAACGTGTGGAACCAGCAGGACCCCTGTGAGGGGGCTGGTTTCCAGCCAGGGGTCAGAGCACCAAGCGGGGTCCCAGAATGGAGGTGAGCACGAGGGGGTCAGAAACGCCACGCCAGCTTGCTGTCCCTGGATGTTCTTTAGCTAACAAATCACCCCCAACTCTTAGTGGCTGCCAACAATAACGTTTTACAATGACACCCCACAGTTATGGGGGTCGACCGGTTGTCGTGTGGTTGCAGCAGCTGGGGCCGGGGCTGGTTTTGAAGACTTCTGCGTGCCTATGTCTGGTGCTCGAGGCTGCCCACAAGCTGGCATCTCAGCAGGGCCATGGCTGCAGCATCCACCTGTGGCCTCTGTGTGGCTTGGGCTTCCTCACACCATGGAGGCTGGCTTCCAAGGGTGGACAGCCCAAGAGAACTGGACAGAGCTCTGTCGCTTTCTTCTGACCCAATCTCTGAAGCCACATAACATCACCTCTGACACGGTCACGGGCCTGCCAAGATTCAAGGTGGGGAGAGACCCCTGCCACACAAAGGGGTGAGGGTCGGGATCACACCATAAGAAGAGCGGGGTTGGCAGAGGGAGGTGTGGTGGCACCATCTTTGTGAGAGACAAGCTGCCATTTCAGTAACTGTTGAGTGCCGACTGCGAATCAGTAGTGACCCCGCGGTGACAGCTCCTGCCTCACAGAGCCACCATGCTGGTTGGGGAGTACAGCCGAATCGCTTGAACTAAATAAACAGGCCAACCAGATAAATAGGTAAACTCAATGGCCTATCAAGTAGGGGTGTGTGCTGAGGGGGACAGTAGCATAGAGTGGGGGACTGGGGTTGCGGGACAGAGGTGACATACATGTCAGTCGGTCATATGAACATGGCTGTGGGAAGGTCCAGAGACAGAATTCCAGGAAACACATCAGGCAAAGCAGAGGCATGTGGGGTAGGGGGTCTGGGGTGCAGGAAGCACCCTGGGGCCCACAGGGCAGCAGTGGACAGAGAGGGAGAAGCCTGGGAGGCAGTAGGAGCAGGATGTGCTGAGCTGTTGGTCTGTCTCTGTGGGGCCTTGGGCTTCTGCTCTGAGCAAAGCAGGGGCCAGGGTGGGGAAATGGAGAGTTTTGAGCAGAGGCAGAGGAATTTCAACTCCAAGAGCAGGAATTGGGCATTGAAGAGCACTCAACCCAATTCTCCTATGCCTCAGCCTTTGCTTGCATGCCCTTATTGATGGCGAACTCACCCTTTTGTTATTGATGGAGTTTGTCTTGTCATGAATGAAAATGAACCCCTGGTCACTTGCCCTCATTATGGCCGGCCTCTGAGGCCACTGAGTGGTCCCTCTTCCATCCCTTGACCTTTTAAGGGGGGGATGTCAAACCCTCCGAGTCTTCTCCATGTTGAACCTCAGGCAATTCTCCCACTAAGGCACATATACCTCAGCCTCTTCACCATATGGGTCATTTATGTGTGTCCTTCTTCTACAGACAGACTGACAAAATATAGCCCAACCGCTAAATCAGGCCCTCGGTCTGCTTTTGTAAATAAAGTTTTATCAGAACACAACCACACTCACTTGTTTACCATGGCCCATAGCTACTTTGTGCAGAGCTGAGTTGCCACCCCAGACACTGTACCACCCATGATGTTCCAATATTTAGTATTTGGCCCTTTATAGGGAAACCGTTCTGACCCCTGTTCTAAAGGTGTGTGCGCCTCAAGTCTTGCTCTGGCTGCAGTGCTGAAAAGAGATCACCAGGGTCAAGGAGAGACACAAGGAAGCCCAAAGAAGGGTGGACTCTGAAGCAGTAAAGAGCATCCCAAAGCACAGGATTATCATACTTTTCTATATATTTGTCCAACTCAAACATTAATTTACACAAACATAATATTTCAAAATTAGAATTCCTATCTAGTTCTCCGCAAAGGTTTCTAGGACATCTCTGGTTGAACAAATACAGATTTCTGTGTGTTCTTTCGTGACGTAGCAGCGCCAGAGCCCCAAACCTTACCTCGAGTCCCTCCGCTCGGCCTGTAAGGGGCGCAGCTGTTGAGCACAGAGCCGGGTGGTATCCTGAAGTGCAATTAAAAACCACAGATTCTTAACTCTGACACATAACAACATTAAAAACCGCAGCGGGCGTGAGGCCCACAAAGGGCTGAGTGTCTGAGGCTGACCGGCAGGGACCGGCCAACCACGTCTGCACCAAAGAAAGCGAGAAAGCCCACACCCCACCAGCCGGGCCGGCCTCCCTAGGAAACTTGGACTCTCCCTGGATTTTCCAAAGCAGAGGGGTTTTTTTTTTTTTTTTTCCAGTCTCTATGGTCATGAACCATGAAAAGAAAGCCGTGAATTGTTTCCCAGGAAGAAAGGAGAAAAAGAAAACACTAAAACCATTGCTGGTTCAAAAATCTGTGCTTTCGTTCTTCGGCTGCCGTAAAGAAAACGAACATGCAGCAGAACTTAAAAAATTAGAGAGGGAGGCTAAAGAGGCGAAGTCTTTACCTCTCATTGATAGTACCTTCCAGAATCTGCACCCTTGGGTAGTTGAATGGTGTGATCTCACTTGACCTTTTGTGCTGGGTTCTGGGTCAGAGTCTGCAGAGGAGAAACTCCAAGCACCCCCACTCCAGTGAGAGGGGAAGGTGGAAGGGTTAGGGGAGTAACCGCCGGGTGTCCCTGGCTGGGGCTTTGCATGTAGGGGGCTAGAGAAAGGAGCAAGGTTCCCAGGCCCAGGCCCCCTTGGTCACTGCTGCCCAATCTGGGATGCAGGGATACAGGGCAATGTATGGGTAGCACAGGTGTCCGAGCATCTTCTGGAAGCTTCAATAATGAAATCCATGGGTAAAGAGCTTGGAGAGAGAGGGGAGTGTTACCAAGGGAACAAGGCTGAGGACACAGATAAAGGCTCAGCCTTTGGACCTTGACCGCAGAGGACAGGTAGGGAATGGAGAAGAGGGACCATGGATGCCTCCATGCTCAGGCCCTGCCCTGGGTTGGATGAGGGGTGCTCTGACCTGGCAGCTCACCTTCCCTGAGCGTTTTCTGGGCACCCAGACCACTCTCTGCTACTCCCCCAAACCTTTTCTACGCCATGGCCCTGGCAGGAGGCCAGGAAGCTGGCACTGCACCAGATCCTCTTCCTGCCACTCAGGAATGTGCCCAGGGTCATGTTCAGTGTGGAAAAGCAGCTGCCTCGGTCTGGCCTCCCCAGCTTCAACCCCAGGTTGAGATCATTTCCTTTTCTCATTTGTTCCATAAAAAAAAAAAATCTCTCCCCGAGTTGGTGGATAGGCAGGGCCTGCTCAGAATGAGCCTCTGGGGAGAAGCTTCGAGCAAATCAAAGAGTAGAATGCAGAGCTCTGGAGGGAGCTGGAAGCGCTGAGTTCCAGTCAGATACCTCGGGAGCTGGCTCTGACCTAGGCGGGCTGCCCTCTGAGCCCCACTTCCTCTGACACTCCCTTGAACATACTGAGCCTAATGATCTCTAGCATTCTTGGTTTTCTTAACAACCACAAGTAGATGATTAGCTTATTGCCTATGGTCGAAATGTGCAGTGTAAATGTCCCATGCCGGGGCCAACTGGGAGCCCAGGATGCCTAGTGAGAAAGCTGACCAGCTCAAGTGGCGCCAAAACTCTTACATCTCTCCATGAATCACAGCTAAGTATTGATCCTTTCACCTAACCACACTTCCATTCTTCCTCCTATCTTCCTTTACATTCTTCCATCCTTTTATACCTTTTAACTTTTTATCTACTCAACCATCCGCCCATCCCTCCATCCATCCATCCACCTATCCATCCATCCATCTGTCCATCTGTCCATCTATCCATCCATCCCTCCATCCCTCCATCCCTCCCTCCATCCTCTATCAACCATCCATTCACCCATCCACTCATCTATCCATCCACCCATCCCTCCATCCTTTATCAACCATCCATTCTTCCACCCATCATCCAACATTTCACACTTTTTTACTTCCATCCATCCATTCCCTCCAACTACTCTTTTATCTTTCTCTCTTCCTTCCTCTCTTTCATCTCCCTACTCTTCCTTCTAAGCATCCAAACTTGGATGCTTCTAAGCATACAAACTCACACTTTTTTACTTCCATCCATCCATTCCCTCCAACTACTCTTTTATCTTTCTCTCTTCCTTCCTCATGCTTTCTCTCTTCCTTCCTCTCTTTCATCTCCCTACTCTTCCTTCTAAGCATCCAAACTTGACTCTTTCCCTCCCTCCCTCCCTCCATCTATCCATCCCTTAACTTTATCCTTCCTTCCTCTCAACCAGCTGTCCATCCTTCATTTCATCTTTGTTCCTTCAGTATATCCACCCATCCACATTTCCTCTTTTCCCTCCTTCCATCTATCCATCTATCCAATCATTCTTTCTTCCATCCTTCCATTTATCCACTCATTTTTCTATCCTTCGATACATTCATAGATTACATATTTATGAACAGCTACTTAAACTAGACACTGTTTACATTTTAATATTCATATATATTCATGTTCAATCTGAACAAACCATGTGACTATTCTAGAAATACCTCTTCAGGATCAGAAACTTCCAAATACTTGAGGAACAATATGAGAAATGGGACATAAATTGTGTTCACAATAAGTTGTACAAATCTGAGAAGAAATTATGCAATTCTGGGGTGATCAGGATGGGTTTACTAGGACTTTGTGAGGGATTTGAGAGATGAATGTTTATCATACAGAGGAGGGAGGCCAAAGGAATGGAACATGCAAAGGTACAGAGGCATGACAACAGCATGGTGGTTCCTGAAACACAAGGGGAATGTTACGAAATAAGAAGGAGAGAGAGGAAGTGGGACATATGCAGAAGTCCAGTTTCCAAGGGCCATCCAGGCCTTGCTGAGGAATTTGGACTCCGTCCTAAGGACAGTGTGGAGCCCTGGAAGTGAAAGACACATCTGGCTGCAGTGGAGAGAATGAAATGGGGTGGGTCAGGGTGTGCCTGGAGACAGGTCAGTTGGGAGGTCATTCTGGAAAGCAGGAGGGGAGAGAGGATGTGGTCTGGCAAGGTGATGGAGTTCAGATGGAGAGAGTGGGTAGGATAGAAGGTTATTTAGGAGGTGAGGAGATGAGGGTGAGGACACTGAGGGGACTCCTTCTCCGTGGTTAGGGGCAAAGATGTTGGGGCTGGGAATGCATGGGCAGCAGCGGGGGAGGGAGGGCAGGTGATAAGTCTGGGTCTGGTTAAGGACAATCTGAGGCCTGGAAGCATCCTGAAGCGGGGGTCTACTTGCCAGTGTGTGGGGATCTGGAGCACAGGACCCAGTCGGTCTTTGCTGCCTATTTGCTCATCTGGTTTCTGCTACTGTCCTCAGACTAAGGCTGGGCATTCATTCACTCACTTACTTGACAAAAGCTCTGCAAGCATCACATGTTGTTGGCCCTAGAATACACAGCAAACAGGCTATCAAAGTCCCTGACTTCCTGGGGGCTGCATTCTGGTGATGGGAACCCCCTCTGGACAGTCAGGGGTTGAGAGGTAAAGTGACCTTCGCAAGGGTGCACAATCAGCTGGAGGCCAGGCCAGAGCAAAGTGGAGGCTCAGAGGAGCAGGGGAACAACACCGGCCAGCCCTACAGGAAGACTCGGGAAGTTCCAGGACTGTTCCAGCCTCTGGGTGACTCAGCAAAGGGCTTCTCTGCAGCAGCCCAGGGGCAGCGGTGAGGCTCAGAGCCCTGCAGGGACGTAAAAGGACAGCCAGGTGTCTGTGGCCAGTTTCCCCTGCCCCTTGGGAGGCTGCTTGGTTTCCTCTCTCTCTTCCTGCTGGAACCTGCCTCCCCCCCTTCAGCCCTGCCTGTCTCCTCAACTTCCTGCTCCCTGCCCTGAGCTCCCACCACACCTTCACTTGGATCCCGCAGCAACTGCCTGTCTGTCCTCTTCGGCTGAGTTTGCCCCAGACTAGCTGTCGGGTTTCAGAAATGGCATTTGGCCTCTCTGAGTTACCTTCATTTCCTTCTCTGTAAAAGTGAGCCACCTGAGCTCAGGGAGTGGAGCAGGCTTTGTGACCCATGACAGACCTGTCAGGGTATGCGGGGCTGAGCAGAAGCTGAGGCCGGTGCAGTGTCAAGCCCCAACCATGATAACAGATGCATTTCTTGAGCACTCGAGACTCTTGCCAGCCATTATGCAACTTTATCTTCACAAGCAGTCTACAGAATAGGCCCTTTTGCTACCCCTTTGTCTGCAGATGAGGAAGCAGAAATACAGACAGGTCAAGTACCTTGTCCAAGGTCGCACAGCCAGCATGGGGCCTGGATTTGAACACCTAGCTCTAGTCCCCACATACTTCTGCACCATGCTATGTTCTCCTGGGAGCTGCCACCAAGGAGCAGAACCATGCTAGCCGTGGCAGAGGGGGTGTGGTGAGAGCTGAGCACACTCAGTATGGAGAAGAGATGGCTTGGGGACAGGAAATCCCTTCATCCCCCTCTTTATCTGGTTAACTCCTACTCACCTCTTAGAATGTAAGGGTCTTCAGATCACTTACATTCTAAGACAGTGATCACTTCAGGATCCCTGTCTTTCTGGATGCTTCTGGGGAACGGGTAATCATCTCTGTCACAGGTGACTATTTCATTGCATCTAGCACCTGGTTGCACCAGGCACGGGCTAAGCATTTGACATTTTTTCTTTCACTGAATCTTCACAGCCAGTGTGTTAGTACTTGGCTTGGCTGGGCAGAGGTCTCCGATGGCAGGAGCAGAGCCAGCTTAAGAGAAAGGGAGCATACACTGGACAGCTCCCCAGGTGCTTGCAGGAAAACTAGTCTCACAAAAGATTGCAGTCAGACCCTGGGAAGATATCAAGAACGCTTGCAGTCCTCTACAGCTCTCTCTTAATGGAGTTTCTCCTGTGGTCCTGAGACCCTGGGACCCAAGTCTGCTCCATGTAGGAAAAACTTCTCTCTCTCAGGACTATCCAGACATACAGGGGTTGCCCTGGCAGATGGCAGTGACCCACCCCTAGAGACCTGGAAGCAATGGTGGGAAATATGTGGAGGAAATGGGCCAGCCCTGATGAGGACGTGGGCTCAAGCAGCCTCTGACAGGCTTGTTCCATTTCAGCCATTGGGAGCTATGGAAACCAGAATCAGATTTCCAATGCCTCCTCAGTGTCTCCAGCAGGATGTCCAATGAACATCTCAAAAAGAACATGGCCAAACTTGGTCTGTCCTCCCAAACCTGCTCTGCCCACATCCTTCCCCATCTCAGTTGATGGCAACTCCATCTTTCCAGCTGCTCAGGCCAAAACTTTAGTCATCCCTGATTCTTCTCTTTCTCTTCCATTCCACATTTGATCCTTCTGCAAATCCTGTTGGTTCGACCCCCAGAATCACTCCAGAATCTGCTGGCTCCCTCCATTGCTCTGGCTACCTTGTGCAAGCTTCTGAATCTGCTGGCTCCCTCCATTGCTCTGGCTACCTTGTGCAAGCTTCTTGTGCATTGCTCTGAACCTTGTGCAAGCTTCCCCACCATCTGCTCCCACTTACCCCTTTTACCTCCTCCCTGACTTCTCCCTGCTATTTCTCCAGCACAGCCTCTGCACGGGCTGTTCCCTCTGCCTGGAGCCCCTCTCAGTCCCTCAAACCTCACGTGTGCATGGCTGAGTCTCTCAACCCCTTCACATCTTTGCTCAGGAGTCACTTTCTCAGTAAGCCTCAGCGTAACCTCCATATTTAACACTGCAACTGCCTCCCCGCTTCCGAGCTCATCCTGGGTGCTCCCAATTCCTCTTATCCTGCCAGGTTTTTTTCCTTTTTCTTTTTCCATAGCATTTATCACTTTTAACACTATATAATTTCAATATTTTATTATTTATTATCTGTCTCCATTCACTAGAATTTAAGCTTTATGGGCGTATAGACATTACTTTTTCGACTTACCGATATATCCTAAATATCTAGAATAATGACTGATCTGACATAGGTGTTCAACTAAAAAGTATAATGGAGGGACACCTGGGTGGCTCAGCGGTTGAGTGCCTGTCTTCAGCTCAGGGCGTGATCCTGGGGTCCCAGGATCGAGTCCCACATCAGGCTCCATGCAGGGAGCCTGCCTGTGTCTCTGCCTTTATGTGTGTGTGCCTCTCTCTCATGAATAAATAAATAAAATCTTTAAAAAAATATAATGGAAGGGTGGGACTGCAAGTAAGTCAGGAGCTGAGAGCCTGAGGATGTCCCTAGGAGCTGGTCAGGGAGCATGGGGTCCCCTCTCATATTGGGCTTGGGGATCCAGGCCGACTCAGCCCAGCTTCCTCTCTACCTCCCCATCTGCCCCTTCCCTACTTTTATGCATACACTGGGGAGGGACTTGTTCTTAACTATATCCATAAAGATTTTGGGTGTGCTAAATAAAAAAGCCCCTTGAATTGTGCCAAAATTTTAGATTCACTTGAGGGTTTTTTGTTGTTGTTGTTATCGGGGTGGGAAGATGTTTCCCCCCCACCCAGGATTTACCACCTTCTGATATGCTATATCATTTACTTATTATGTTATGTTTCTAAATTTATTATTACTCGTCAGATTCTAAAGGGGCTTTCTGATCCTAAACAACTGAGAACTACTTGTCTCAATCATCTTACTGTTTCCCTTGTGGCCAGTAGGAGTTCCTGGGCTCCCAGACCTAGGAATTGCTCACCAAGCTCCCCTTGGTCTGTGACTACAGCCTTTACCCAATAGGAGAAGTGACACTTGGCACCCTAGGCCTCAGTGAGTCCCCCCAGACTCTCCTTCCTCTGCTCGTAGCCTGGTGGTTCCCAAGCCCCCATAGACCCCGCTCTTCTTCATCTCAGGTCTTGGCCTGAACTGTGCCCCGCAGGATCAGCAAGACCAAAATGGTGTCCTGGAAGTTGCTGTGGTGCTCTCCGTGGTCCTGAACCACCACCTCACTAGTCTCTGCTCTGGATGAGATCTCTCTTTGAGAAGTAGAGGCAGGGAAAAGGGAATTGTGTGGCCCCAGAGGACTCCCTCCCCATGCAGTTTACATTTACCTTCCCTGGAACTCTAATTCTGCTTCTTTTGCTTTTATTAAATCTTCTTATCTTTGAGGACTTGGCCGAGTTGTCACTTCTCAGGGACGTCTTCCTGGGCTCTGCAAAACTGAGGGTGATCTCCTCCTCTGTGTTCACATAATGTCCTGTACTTCACATATTCCAGTGTGTGGGGACCACCTGTCCAAACCCCATCAGCCAATTTTAAGCTCCTTGTCTGTCTCCCACACATGGGAAATGACAATAAATCTTGGCTGAACAAATGAGTTAATGAATGAAATGAATGAGTGGTGGACAGTCTGGGGAAGGAATGCTCTCATGTTTGTTTCTACCCTTTGATATAGCCAGGACTACTATGCCAGGCTCTCCATGCTAGTATGGTGGAGAGAAATAACAGGTTGTCACGGTCATTCCCCTAAGGAACATGTGACCTGGTGGAGGAATTAACAGTGGTTAATATGCTGGGTCTCATTTTACAGGTGGGAAGACTGGGGGTCAGAGAAATGATGCAATTCTTCTGTAACCACATAGCTCAGGAGTGATGGAGATGAAACCTGGACCTCGTATCCATCCCCTGTCTATGCTATCACTTCCCCTTCTAGGTTATAGTTCACACTCCTGTGTAATGAAGACATTGAACTAACTCTTTCTCTAAGGGAATTTTCCAGCCTATCCTATTCCTTGCATAATAACTTCTCAGGCCACTAACATTGCACAAAGAAAGGTCTTTGCTCCAAGGCATAGTTATGTCTCCAAGTCATGTTATCAGAAACGAGGTGGGATGCCCCTGTTTTCCATGAGCTGGGTTCTCAGCATCAACCTAAAGTGTCTACACAGTCAAGGCTCATGAAGTGAGGCACAATACGACCCAGCCTCATCTCAATCTGGTCAATAGCCAGGGTTTCTAAGACAGCTCACATCCCACCTGCTGCAATGAACTTATGGGAACTGGGGGAAATTCTATTGTAGTCAAACCAGGAACCCTCTCCTGCCAAATTTTGAGAGGTGGGGACCATAAGCCCTGAACTAATGTCAGTTTTCACTTCCTGGAACTGTCTCACATATGTGCCACACAACCACACAAGCTCCATGTCTCTGCTTCTGGGGCAGTCAAAGCCTGGGTTCTACAAGGCTTTGATGATCAAAAATGGGCTGTGGTATTCAAAGCTACTGAATAAACACTGTTTCCTCAAGGGACAGGGCTTTTTACAACATGGGGTCCACAGAAGAAAAATCACGTAAGTACCTGGGGAGGTGAAATGTAGGAGATTCCTCATTAAGCCAAGACCTACCAACCCTGAAAGGAGCAGCTGGCCTCCTGCTGGGGACTGAGGCTCAGTCAAGGGGGAAGGCCAAGGACAGAGGGAGGAGCCAAGATAGACCGTGAGACCGACAGGGAAGCCTAGAGGGAAGTTGCTAAAGGCTGGCTTTATGACCTTCTTACTCCCATTCTTTTCCTGTGTCCCCCTGGCTCTCAGCAGCCTGCCTGTTTTCTTGGGGCTGAGCTATCACATAGCTACTCCCATCTGTGTTGTCCTCAGGTGCACCATGACTGCCCGAATCACGGCTAAGCCCTGGAGAGAGGACCTGGGCAAGTCAGGAGGCCTGTGCGACCTTGGACAAATCATCCAAGCCACCCCTCTGGCCCAATGTCCCAGCTGTAAAAAAGGGATGAGCTAGATATTCTCTGAGGGCCTTTGGTGCCAGTCACACCAAGGCCTCCATCCTAGATTCCGAGGGGGGAAGGGCTAGGTCTCCACAGAGAGGCCATGCCGGCCCCAAATCTAGAAGCAGTTGTAGCTGCCCGCCTACGCACAGGCAGGCAGGCGGAAGGCAGGGTGCTGCAGCCCCGTTGCCAAGCAGAGAACTTTCCACTGGGTCCAGGTTTCCATCACCATGGCAACTACTGGGGGTTGGAAGCAGAATTCCTCAGAATTCCAGGGAGATTATATGGGGGAGGGAAGAATAAGAAAAGGAGCCCTAAGCAAGCCCCGAGTGGACAAAGCTGGCACCCACATGGGCCCCACATTTCCTCTTTGCCTCTTTTGTTCCCTTCCTCTTTCAATGTTTCTCTCTGCATCTTTTTCTCTTTTCTCTAAACCCCTCTTTCCCCACTCCTTTCCCTGATCCTTCACTCTTAGGAGCAGTGGCTAATATTTACTGATCGAGTACTATACACCAGGCATCATTTCAAGTGTTTTACATATGTAAACTCCTATAATCCTCCCATCCTCTGTAGTAGGTTCTATCATCCCCATTTTACAGATGGAGAAGTGGAGGCCCAGGGAAGTTAGGTGACTCACCCAGCTCACACAGTAAATGGCAGATTCAGTTTAGTTGGGCTCCCATGACTATATCCTCAGCCTATGGGGTCTGGATGGTCTCCCTAGTCTGAAAAATTCCAGGTGCTGCTGATGAAATCGGGGGGAGTGGCAGAGAAGGGACACAGACAGCATATGTTTATGCCTTGGAGATCCCACAGGGCATTCTCTGCTTCCCCCTTCCCTCTGCTTGCACCCTACACTTATCATCCTGGTTGAGCATACCTTCCTGGCACTATTGGCCAAGTTACCTGGCGCTGGCTGACAGCCAACTCGTTCAGGCCCAGAGATGGCAATGGGTCTAATGTTGTCATTGGGAGGTCCAGGATACCAGAGACCTGGATGTCATTTCCAGCACCCCTTCATTCCTCTTGAGGTACTCTGGGAAAAAGAACCTGATCCAGAAATTCTGGCCTATGCCACATCATGACCCTGCAAGAGAATCACGCAGAGTTCCGAGAGATTTACTTCTCTCCTCAAGACCTTCCAAGTCATAGTGAGAGGCTGGTGGTAGGTCATATATAAAGATATTGTGGCAGCAGCAAACTCAGTCAGGCCAGTCACTTGGCATGACTTTCATGGTGAGCCACTCAACCAGCTCCTAAAGACCAAAACAGGGGCACCTAGGCGGCTCAGTCCATCAAGCACCTGATGTCTGCTCAGATAGTGATATCAGGGTCCTAGGATCAAGCCCCACAGTGAGAAGGCTGTTTTCCTCTCCCTCTGCCCCTCCCCCTGCTCATGCTCTCTCTCTCAAGGGGACTTGATGGAATGAGCACTGGGTGTTATACTATATGTTGACAAATTGAATTTAAATTTTAAAAATGTAAAAAAAAAAAATCTTAAAAAAAAAAAAAAGACTAGAACAAAATGGAGATTGGGAAAGACTTGCTTCAGCTCTAGGGAAAGAGAATCTCCTGTTTATGACTTTAGAGATGGCTGATCCTCTCCAGGTTGGCTCTATCTGCTCTTCACTCCTCCTGGCTCCTGCATTTTTCTGGCTCATTTCTTTCTATTCACTACCTTTGGTTGGATTTTTGTCTTCAGATCCCTCATGGATTGTCCCACACTCTATCCAACTCTCTAAATCAAATTCTCAAGAGCAAGATCCACCCTGGATCCCTTAATTGCTGGCACCCCGAATGGGCAGAGCTCCGCCTCCAGACTATTCCATTGGCTGCTGACCAGGCTACAGATTAGTTGCACTTAGTCTCATGTTTCCCTCTGGTCCCATCTGCTGTGGCTAGGGAGGTGGGGTCCCATGTTACTGAATATCGTTGCTGAAATTGTGGATGCATTTCTTCATTGATGTAAGTCATTTGGGATTGGGGATTCCTTTACCTGAGTGGCCACCTCACTAACTTGGAGGGCCTCATGCCCTTGGTGATGGGTCAGTTACTTCTCTGCTTCTCTATGGCCGTTTGAGTTGGGGTTTCTGTTGCTAGCAATCAAAATCCCCTGGATGGTACCACATTTCACAGGTTTATGGTGAGATTGAATGGTCAGACCTCTCCAAGCTCAGTTACAACCTTACAGAACTGAAGCGAGTGGATCCAGAATGTTGCTTCAAGAAACCTGGAGGTCCCAGTTACAACCTTCCTTCCAGGGGCCAGCCAAAACTGATATGGAGGCTTGTGTTTCCATCTGTAGTCATCGGTGGCTATGTCCTGGCCCCAAGATGCTTATGCTCAGAAGGACCAGAGAAATTAACTCATTAAATCCCCTCCACCATCTTGTTCAGGGGAGTGACAAACTAAGCTCTAAATGCTCTCTCAGGGATCCCTGGGTGGCGCAGCAGTTTAGCACCTGCCTTTGGCCCAGGGCACGATCCTGGAGACCCGGGATCGAATCCCACATCAGGCTCCCGGTGCATGGAGCCTGCTTCTCCCTCTGCCTACGTCTCTGCCTCTCTCTCTCTGTGTGTGTGTGTTGTGTGTGTGACTATCATAAATAAATAAAAATTTTAAAAAATGTTTAAAACGTGCTTAAAATAAATAAATAAATAAATAAATAAATAAATAAATAAATAAATGCTCTCTCAGTCCCAGGCCAGGCTGCCCATTTGAAGAGCCAGCTTTCTATCACCCATGAGGGTAGGGAAGCATATCCGCAGCCAGAGGCCTCTCCAGTCCCCACCAGGCTCACCACAAGTCTCCAATCAAGCCAGCTCTACAAATGTCTCCCTGACTTCTGGAGCCTTGGGTTCTAAGGGACTGTGGCTGTATCTCTGATGTATTATTTATGTCCTGCTGTATGGGCAGGGTGGACCAGCTCAGCACTGAGTACTGGGAAAGATGGGAAGACATGGCCATCATGGGAGGCAGAGAACCTTTCCCTCCAGAGCAAAACTGGACATAAGAACACCAAGCCCAATTCCTCCATCCCCCAGCTCCTACTTGCATACCTCTGATGATACAGGATTACCCCTTTGTTGTTTTATAGGGTCTTCCCTGACATGAATGAAAACAAGCCTTTGTAACTTCTTTTCATTCTTTTTCCTCTGGCACCACTGATTAGGAATGTCTACCTCTCCACACTTAATCCCACCCAGTTCTTTTACCAATCCTTATATGCCTCAACCTCCATGGAGAACCCTTACCATACTGGTCATTTATGTCTGTACTTTTACTAAACTAGGGGCTGGCAAAACTATGGCCCAAGGGCCAGATCTGGCCTCCCATCTATTTTTGCAAATAAACTTCTATTAGAACAGAGCCTCATTCATTCGTTTACTACTACTGGCTATGACTGCTTTTGTGCTGCTGAGCTTAAAACATCATTTACTACCTGGCCCTTCACAGAAAGAGTTTTCTGACCTCTATTCTAAAGCATCAGTGGTCCCCTAACTGGCAGAAAAGGCACCAGGTGTGGCCTGATCTTCAGGATTGACTCCTCCCATGCCCCTCCTAAGACCCAGTGTGTGTTCCACAGATGCGATGGAGTTTCAGCAGCCATGGCCCAGTATTGGCTCCAGGAGAACACATAGTCAACAAAAATGCCCAGGTCACTTTTACACAGCCTGTTGTTAAGGCCTATTGCCAAGACAACTTTCCCCAACACTTGAGTTCTACAGGGTTTGCATTACTTTCCTTCATTTCCCTTTGTTGCCTTTGTCACAAGCTCTCACCTTGTAGAGACTATTTGAACCCTGAGTGCCTCATCCATCGATAAGCCAGCCAGCTTTGTGTTTTCCATATATTTATTCAGTTTCCTTTCTTTGTATTCATCCAAATTATTAATGTCACTAGAGACCTCTTTCCAGGTTGTTATTGATTTACTAACCAATGCTCTTTAGGCATCATTAATCTACCTGCTGTGACTTATCTCCACCCACAACCTGCAAGGCTTCATTTTACCATCTTATCAGTAAGGACATTGTGAGGCATTTTGTCAAATAGTTGGCTGGGTTTCTGTTCTCAAGAATTGCTGCCCACCTTTTAGAAAAAAAGAATTACAGAATAGAAGAGACTTTGGAAATCACCTAACTGATCCTCTTTTCTCACAGGTAATGAATCAAGGCCCAGAAAAGTGGCTGGTCCAAGATGACAGACAGCATTGGTGGTCGAGCTAGGAATAGGGTGCTCTTTGCATGACACCTTAATGATTCAGCTTGTGTATTGGTAGTATACTAAATGCTGTAACAAATAGGCCCACACATGTAATAGTTCCCTACAACAGAATTTACTCTGCTCACACTAGTCCTGGGCAGGCAGTCAGGGTAGTTAGTTAGCTGTCCTCCTCACTGTCCTTCAGAGACCCAGGCTCCTTCCATCTTGTGGCTCAGTCATCCTGTGGGGCTTCATCAGAGTGCTCCTCCAGCTGATAGAAGAAGAGGGAGACCCGGCCCAGTCAGGAAAATTCTACTTCTACTTTGCTGAAAAACCCCAAAAATTTTTCTGCAAAAGTGCTGCTCCCCTCATTCTGCCCTTGAGTCATTCCTCCAAACTTCAGCCCTCTCTTGGCTCCTTGTGTCACGTGCTCAGCTCCTATATCCATCTAGGAAGGGCCTGGTCTGGAGTCAGGGCTGCCATCCAAGTCACCAGGCAGAGGGAAGCTGGATGAATAAGCAGCTGGTGTGTAATCACTCATTCTGTAAGGAGGAGATGGGGCCTGCTTCCCCCCCCCCCCACCATCCTGTGGCAGGAGAGAACAGGAAGTGGCAGCTGGCAAGTTCAAAACTGGAGTCTGCTCACATAGAATCACATATTCTCCTCTTTGAATTTAAATGTATCTGTTGCCGTGGTGAAAGAAGCAGTTCCTACCCTGATGACATCTGATCAAGATACCGGGTCTGCTACCAGGTCCTGTAAGAGGTGGACTTCTTTTGTCACCACTGCTGTTGTGGCTGGATAAGACCATAAAGTCCTGGTCCCAATTCTTAACATCCCTCATCCACCAGGCTCCTTCCCTGCTAGTGTCTTCTGGAAATCTATGTTGGTGAAGTCTGGACCAATACTCTTAGCATTCAAGGCCTTTCCCTTCAGGCCCACCCCTCTCATCTCTCCCTACTGTCCCCTCAGGCCATGCTGTCTCCTGAGGCAGCACAGCATCATAGGTCTTTGGAGTCATGCAGTTCTTGTCTCTGTCACTTACCAGCGGTGTGGACAAGTCTCTCTATGACTCAGTTTCCTTATCTGTAAAATAGAACTCATGAAAAGTAGTTAGCAGGGACATTGAATGGACTAAGTAAAATACAGGTAGGTAAGAGTCTAACACAGGTCCTCCCCTTTCTCACCTGGATTCCCAAAGCTTCCTCTTCCTCTCTGCCCACCCAGCTGCCACTTGCACCTCAAGCTCTCCCCCCAACATCTTCCAATGACTACTGGAGGTAGAGTTTCTCTAACCAACCTATTCCCCAGTGATCTCTTTGCCATAGTACTAATTGATGGAGAATAATTATATATCTGTAACCTGATAAAAAGCAGGGCTCCCCGTGAATCAGTCTTTGCAGGAAGTTATACTTAAAGAAAGTCTGGCAATCAAAAGTAATTTTAAGACATTTCAATCCTTGTTTTTTTGATTCTTAGAAAACAATCAAATTCATAACCCATAGCAGACTTCTCAGAAGCTCCTTCTGGCACTCAAAAGATCTCCTTACCTGGGTGAGCTGCGGCTCCCATAGCCTTCTCTACAAATTCTTCCTGGCCCCTTCCTTCCTATGGTTTTTTTTTTTTTTTTCCATCTTCTTCTCTCTAGTTCTTCATTATGTACAGTGTTTGGAGTGAAAAGAGAACATGAACACTCATGGATTAATAGGTCTTGTCCTCTTCATATATATTTAGGTTTCTCACAGATATGTCCCTCATCTAACAGTAATGGACTGTAAATTTGGGGACTGACTTTTAATTATTTTATGTCATTTCAAACAGACAAAATTTGCAACAATAGTACAAGATTCTCCCTTCTATTCTTGACCAAGAGTCACCAATTTTCACCAAAGTTCACCAATTGTTCCATTTGTTTGCTTTCGCTTTCCAATATATTTATTTATAATGTATATAATATATCAAAATATACATAATCTTTTTTTTAAGATTTTATTTATTTATTCTTGAGAGAGAGGGAGAGAGAGAGGGAGAGACACAGGCAGAGGGAGAAGCAGGCTCCACACAGGGAGCCCGACGCAGGACTCAATCCTGGGACTCCAGGATCATGCCTTGGGCCAAAGGCAGGTGCTAAACCACTGAGCCACCCAGGGATCCCCAAAATATACATAATCTTTTATATATTTTATATATCAATTTATTTTAAATTATATATTGTGATGTTTATATATACATATTACATGTATAAAAAATATTTTTCTTAAATCATTTGCAAGTAAGTTGGAGATATCGTGCCTCTTTATCCCTAAATAACTCTGTGTGGATTTACTAAGAAAAAGGACATGCTGTTATGTAACAATACAGTTATAAAAATCAGGAAATCAAATATTTCAACAATATGCTATGATCTATTACACAGTTCATATTAGAATGTTATCAATTGTCTTAATAATGTCTTTTATAGTCATTTTATTTTCCCAGTCCAAGATCCAATCCAGGGCCTTGAATTGCTCTTAGTTGTCATATTTCTTTAGGAGGAAATGTTCTGCATTTAATGGGGTGTTTTTTTGAACTCTTACCTCTAGCCAGCAATGCTAACACAATGCTGTGAACTTAATAGCAATTCAGCAACCACTTTGAATTGAATTAGAAATACAGGTTTTAAAAGTAATAATTGCAGTTTCTATGCATATCCTATGGCAAATACTGTTGGTTACATACCCAACAGTCATTCCACCCACCCTACAACTTGGGTTGATGGTGTGGTGGTAGTTGGATGGAAAGATGGATGGATAGTGAGTCAGTAGATAGATGATGGAAAGGATGGTGGGTAAATGGGCGAATAAGGAATAGTTGGATAGTGTGATGGATGGATAAATGGTGATGAATGAATGGATAGATGGATGGAAGATAGGTGGTGGATGGTATATTTATATGGATGGTTAAATGGAGGAGTGAGTGAGTTTGTGGGTGGATGATGGATGATCAAGAGTATAAGTGGTTAAATGGGGGGGGGGGATTGATGGCTGGACGTTGTTTGTGCCCAATGTTCACAGTGATATGCTGGATGAAATACTTGGATGTGAGTCAGAAGTCCTTGGTTCAGGCTCCAACTCTACCTCTTACTAGCTGGGACTCTTGAAGAGCTCCTTCCCCACTCAGGACCTCAGCAGAATCACATGTAAAATAAGTTTGCTGGACTAGTTGGCTTTTTTGATCCCTTCCAGTTTGGACCAACTCTTGTCTGATAAATGTTAGATGATTTCCCCAAGGTCATGGAGCTAGTGCATAGTGGAGCCCATATTTGGAAATGGGCAACTGACTCTAAAGTCCATGCTTTCTAAATATTCTGATTTACTGCTCCTATTAAGACATCAGAAGAAAGGCTCCAAGGCCAACTGGTGGCTCTTTGGTCCCAGTACCAAGCACTCCCCAAACCCATCAAGCTGCTGTCCCAAGGAACTGTTGTGAGGCTCTTACACCAGGAAGAACCTGGGTTTATTCCACATTTTTCTCCCACACCCAGAGGCCAAGAGATGACACAGGTGGCATTTTCCACAAGCCCCTCCCTACTTGCTTTCATTTCAGCTCAGCCTCTCCATTCCGTGCCTGTAGCCATCCCCAGTGCCCTTTGTCACACCCTCACCCCCACACTCAGCAGCTTGTAAGACTTCCTGCCTCCTCCAGGCATCAAAGAAACTAAAGAGAGGTGCTATAGCTCTGAGACCTGGCTCCTATCCAGTCACATGTGAGGGGAAATATTAGCACCTACCCACATGGGCAGGAATTGGGCTCCACTCCCATGGATACCAGGGATGCACAATTTTCAAGGTGCTTCAAGATGAGTGTCACTTGCCTCTTGGATCCTACAACAGGAGGCCCAGCAGGTGCTAAAGATGATGGCAAACCAGGGTACCAAAAATAAATGAGGAAAAAGAAAACATTTTTAAAAGATTTTGACATGTAATGTTATAAAAGCACTATTAAAGTAATAATCATGAAAAAAATCAGAATTCAATTAGACTATGGTATTTTCAGTATTGTTTTAATTTTGTATGACTTGTGGAATGGCAGTAAGCTCCTGAATCTCTTCCAAACCCAGTGTCTCAGAAAGTCTTCATGTGGCCTTTCTCTGGGAAGTTTGGAGCACACTGACAAGCTAAGCTGACCAAGGTTGGGAGAGCTGAGTCTCGGGCCCGCGCTTCTGGCATCTTAGGAATCTGTTGACCTGAGCCCTCAGAGAAGCTGTAGGGCTGCCTCTCCCAACCTCAGTTCCCTACATCTCAGTTTTCCTAGGCCCACCCTCAGGTCAGGAGTGGTCTCCCCACTCCCAGATACAGCTCTCTGAGCCACTGTGTGTGTGTGTGTGTGTATGTATACATGCATGTGTGGCCACAGAACCAGTTCCAGACACAGTCAAGATTTGAACCTCATATGCTAGGAAATGAAGGGCCTATGCAACCTACATCATTTGTACCAGTGTAAAAGCAGGAGCCTTTACTGAGAGCTGTCCCTGGCAGTGATTCAGAAGTATAACCAGGCCAATGGTTTGCTTTGAGACTTAAGGTTAGATGAGAAGGTCAATGTGTTATTGCCACACCCTTTTGCAGACATTATCCAGCCTTCAGTCTTTATTTGGAAAGTGTATGTGAGGTATGTACTCATTCCTCACACAATCCACTGACCCTGTTGAATACCAGCCCTGGGCCAGATCCCTTGAGAAGACATGTAAACAAAGAATTCACAACCCAATTTGTGACTGGGTCATGGCTTGTAAGGGCCTTGGGAGCACAGAGACAGAGTGACTCATTAATTTTGCCTGAGGAGGTTGGAGAAAGTCTCACAAGGGAGCTAACATTTTGAGCTGGGTCATGAGGGACGAGAAGAGGGGAAAGCAAGAGGAAGAAGTTGTGTTTGTTGAGCATGGTATTATTTAGGGTAATGCCAATTGTCGTAACAAGCAAACTCCAAACTAGACAATAGGTTAGATGTGTTAGAAATTTCTTATTTATTCACGTAAAGTCCAAAACTGTGTTCCTAACTAGTAAGTGACTCTCCTCCACATAGTGATTCAGGGGCCCAGCCCCCTTCCACATTGCAGCTCCATCATCCTCACCTTGTTCATTTGTATCAGACTAGCAGAAGGAAGAAGAGCACAGACACTTACATGTGGGGAGTTTCTTAACTGGAAGTGGCACACATCATTCTGATCACATTCCATTGGCTAGCACACAGACACATGGCCATACACAACTGCAAGGAAGAGTGTAAAACATTATCTGAGTTTGTGCCCAAGAGGAAGGAACAGGCGTCTTGAGGGGACTATCATACTTTTAATTGCACTCTTTAACTGTGTTACCCTTATGAGCAATCCTGTAAAGTAAGGCATTATTATAATTCCCATTTTACAGATGAGAAAGCTTGAAAAGATTCTGCAATTGGCCCAAAGTCAGACAACTGGTGAATGGCTGAGCTGTGATTCAATGCCAGGTTGGTCCATGTGAATCTGAGGCATGTTCTTTGCCCCAATACCACCAAACTTCTTTGATATCCAGGAAGGAGAAAGAATGGAAAGCAAACATGAGGGTGAATGGAAAAGACTGAAAAAACAAAGGATAATGAAGTGAAGGAGGCAAAAAGAGGGGGTATATTATGAAGGCAACAACCAACCAGCCAGGGTTGAAGAAGGGAGAGAAGATGCAAAGCAACGTTCATGAGCCTTTTTGTAGTTCATGCTGTCACCCATAAGTGACATGCTATGGGTACCACAGAAAGGTTAAAAAAAAAAATGAGTCCCACCAATTTCACCTATTAACACAGAAAAGTCGTAAATAAAATACCAGCAAATAAAAACAAAGAGCACATTGAAAATAGTACATAGTGACTATTTCACATGCATTGGAGGTATTAGCCAATGCAATTAGATATGAAAAAGCAAGTAGAGGCATAATAATCAGAAAGGAAGAAAAACAATCTGTTTCCGGATATGAATATATATATATATATATATATATATATATATATATATATCTGAAAAAGCCAAAAGAATATGGAAAAACTGCTATAAACAATGAGAATTTGGTAAAGTAGTAAGATAATAAAATCAACATGCATGGGACGACTGGGTGGCTCAGTTAAGCATCTGCCTTCGGCTCAGGTCACGATCCCTGGGTCCTAGGATTGAGCACTGCATTGGGCTCCCTGCTTAAGTGGGGGGCCTACTTCTCCCTCTCCCTCTGCCCTTCCCCCTGCTCATGCTCTCTCTCAAATAAATAAAAATCTTTTTTAAAAAATCAACACACATAAACCAGTCATCTTCATAAATATAAAAAAATTATGTTAGAAGAAACAGAAGAGCAGACTCCATGTATAACAGCAAAACTTGAAATAAAATATTTAGACATAAACTTAACAAGAAATGTGTAAAATCTATAGGAGGAAAATTTTTAAAGTTCCTGAAATGCAAATATGTACACTTGAGCAAATTGATGTGTATACCATGTTCTTGGTGGAAAAGTTCAACATTGTAAAAATGTCAATTCTCCATAAGTTGATTTATAAATTTAATGGGATTCTCCCCTCCCAAAATACCATCTTTTTTCTCTCCTGGAGCATTAAAGGTTGATTATAAAATTCATATGGAAGAAAGCTAGTAAGTGTAGCCAGGAAAAAATAAAACTAGAAAAAAAAGTAATAAGGAGTTATAGGCTTATAAGATATTAAACATATTTTGAAACCTCTATAATTATAACAGTATAGTATTGGTGCATAAATATGGATATATCTATTTACACTGCATGGATTGAAAATCCAGAAATAGACCCAAGTACTTATGGAAAATGAATATGTGATAAAGGCAGCATTTCAAGTAAGTAGGGGCAAAGAAGGATATTTCATAAGTCATGTGGAACAACTGGATAGCCATACAGAAAAAGATAAAAGTGGATCCAGACAAGCACTGTACACCAGGATAAATTCCAGATAAATGAGAAGTCTAGTCATAAAAATGAAAACATATGAATAATCTTTATAACCTGGAATTAGAAAAATATTTTCCTAACTATAACTAGAAATCCAGAAGCAATGAAGGAAATGGTAAATTTACTATATATAAAAAAAGTATTTAAATGTGTTCATATAAAAAAAATAAATACAGGGAAAAATGCTAAGCCAAGGAACTATTTTTTAACCTATATCACAAAGAGCTAATATCTCTAACAACAATGAAGCAGAAAAGTGGGTGAAAGATGTGAATAGACTGTTCCCAGGGAAAAAAAAACATGCAGACAGCTACTGAACTTATGAAAACAGAGAAATGCAAATTAAAACTAAAATATGATACCACTTCTTACCTCTCTCATAGGCAAAACTCCAATATTTAACATTACACTCTCTTGGAGAAGCCTTAGGGAAACAGGTACTCTAATAGGAAAGCAAAAATATGCAACCTCTATTGAAAATTTTGCAGTATCTAACTAAATTATATATGCATCTATCTTTTGATCCTGTAATCCCATTTTTAGAAATCTGTCCCAAAAGTACACTGAAAGAAATAAAAAATGATCTAGGGCACAGGGCCATTCATTGGTGTATTACTTGTAAGAGCAATAAGAAAAAAACTGTAAATGCCCACATATTTATCAATAGAGAATTGAGCAGAAAGATTATGTTCATTCATAAATGGAATTCTATGCAGCTATACAAAAAGTGAGGATTATCTCTAAATGATGTTATAGAGCAATTTCCAAGAGTATTGCTAATGGAGGATACAAGACAGAGTGCATCATTTGCTACTTTTTATTTAGAACAGAGGGAAATACACATATACACATATGTATATGTTTGTTTATATTTTCAAAAAGAAATAAAGGACTCCCCAAAACTATTAAAAACAAGGGAGGCAACCATAGCTAGAAGCGATCTTTCTGAATGCACCCTGTTTTATGGTTTTGACTTAAGATCAAGTAAATAGGAAGGCCTGGGTGGCTCAGTGGTTGAGTTTCTGTCTGCCTTGGGCTCAGGACATGATCCCAGATCCTGGGATCGAGTCCCACATTGGGCTCCCCACAGGGAGCCTGCTTCTCCCTCTGCCTATGTCTCTGCCTCTCTCTCTCTCTGCCTCTGATGAATGAATAGATAAAACCTTAAAAAAAAAAAAAGACCAAGCAAATAAAAATGAAAAAACAGTCAAATTATCTCTAATTTTTTTTTAAAACACACACTAAACTGAAAGAAATAAACCTAATTCTACATCATAACGGTTATATATCAAGTTGCCAGGGTAACTTGGAAAACTGATCATCGACGAGAAAGAATCAAGCACTTATTATGCCTTTCTTGTAAGACTCATCTTCAAGATCACCAAATAGTTGATGTGAGAACCTTCCTCTTTATAGAAAGGTTAGAGCTAAAAAAAAAACACAAGAAATTATGAAATCACACTTTCACCATTGCGACTCCTAATGAAGTAGTGGGCCTGTCAAGTCCATGGCTGCTAACCCTGAAAGTAGAAGATTTGTGGGGAGCTCTATGGTACATCAGGCCTATTGGTCAGTCTTAACATCACTCGAAATGAGACAAGTGGCTAGAACATCCTCCTGACGTGATGCCCACAAGGACACAGCATCACTCAAAAAGACCGTCTTTCCTCCAAACACTAAATCTGGCCTCTAGGTATTTCAGCTTACAGAGAGATCGAGGAGAGAGACACGTGGCAAACAACACTGCAAGAACACAACTGGTCAAAGCCAGAGGCTGGAATTTTTATGGGGCAGATGGTCATGTGTCCTTGACAGAGGAATGGCTTTCTTAAAGAAGGGGCAAGGGGCACCTGTGTGGCTCAGTTGGTTAAGCAGCCCACTCTGGGTTTCAGCTCAGCTGATGATCTCAGGGTTGTGAGATCAAGCCCTTCCCACCCAGCCCACCCAGCTGCCCAGCTCCCCTGCTCTGTGGGTCCCCAGCTCTGGGCATGAAGCCAGGGGTCTGTTTGTCTCCACCGTTTCTGCCCCTCCTCCCACAAGTGTATGTGTGTGTCTCACAGGCAGAGGGAGAAGCAGGCTCCATGCAGGGACCCCGACATGGGACTTGATCCTGGGTCTCCAGGATCAGGCCCTGGGCTGAAGGCAGCACTAAACCGCTGAGCCACCCGGGCTACCCTAATTAAATCTTTTTTAAAAAATAAAAGGAGGGACAAGTTACAGATTCAAAGACTCTAAAGAGGCACACCGACCAAATGCAATGTGTGGAAAATCCTAACTCAAACACATGACTGTAAAAAGGCTTTTTTGAGAGAATCGGGGCAAAATTAAGGGTGCCAGAAAATGTTAAACAATGGAACACTGAGGTCGGCATGATAATAGTATTATGGCAACATTAGTCACCAATAGATGAAGCAAATGTCAGAATGTTAAGTCTAAATGATGGGTATTGGGAGTCCATTATACTACTAGCGCTGCTTTTCTGTATGTTTGGAAAGGTTTCATAACAGAAAGTTAAAGAAAACCAAAGGCTCCGGTAGAGACAGAACTGCAATCCTTCCCAGCCCCGGTCCCATGCTCCGGGCCAGCGGCCACCTCAAGTCCAGGCCTGTTCAGGCAGCTGGGGATTTGGCCCCTGCGAAGGTGCATCACTGCTTCTGGTGGCAGAGAAGGGGCTGGCTGGCCTCCGTGAGAACTGGGGCATTTCCGGGGAACCACATGAAGAGAGGCTTAGACTTACCTCTGTAACTGTGGGTATTTCTAGGGCAACTGGGTTGCATCCCATTTTTGTGACCTCACATCTGCTCTGCCCATCCATCTGCATAGCTCAGCCTATTGGAGGGGTCCTGACAGTGCCATGACGCCAGTTGGGGCCTCCTCTGGACTTCTCAGGGGACCCCTGCAGAGATGCCACATGGGCTCCCCAGCCCTGCACCAGGACTACCCGCCAGGACCACCATTCCACTCAGAGGCTGAATAACACCCCTTTAGGACATCAGGGAGGCAGAGAAGATCACCCCACTTATTCAAATACCTCAGCAAAAAATGGAGTGAAGAGATAAGTCTTCTTTCCTTCACTTCAAGCATTCCTCTTCCTCAGATTATCCAAAAATCTCCAGTAGATATGAGTCCAAGGCAATAATGATGCTTTCAAGCTGCTGGGACCAATGTGGCATACCCCTAATTTAAACCAGGTCCCCAGGGCAGCCCGCGTGCTCAGCGGTTTAACGCTGCCTTTGACCCAGGGCATGATCCTGGAGGCCCTGGATCGAGTCCCATGTCGGGCTCCCTACAGGGAGCCTGCTTCTCCCTCTGCTTCATGTCTCTGCCTCTCTCTTTCTCTCCCTCTCTCTCTCTCTCTCTCTCATTCTCTCTGTGTGTGTGTGTCTCATGAATAAATAAAATCTTTAAGAAAAATTAATAAACCAGGTGCCCAGCTTGAGTTACAGGTCTCAATTTGTCTCTCTCCCATCACAGAGTTCTATCTAAATCTGCACTTACTACAGTCTCGTGGTGGGTGGAGTTTACTCCCCCACCTCTGACATGGGCTGCCCCATGTGACACACCCAGTGACATTGGAATATCCATGGCCATATAGTGGGCAGAGGCTTCAAATGCACTCACCCAGCTGGACTCGCTCTGTTGGGCTCTGGGATTGCCATGGAACAACATGCCCCTTTAGTCTGAGCCCTAGAATGAGACATGTGGAGCAGATCAAATGCCCCCAGTAGCCACTCGGCCCAGGAAGACGAACAATATGTAAAGCAGGTTTGAATTCAAACAGGGGCTGAGGCCTGGAGCCCAGGGCCTGGTATCTGGATACCAGCCCAGCCTAGCTGAGGTGCATTGGACCCACAGACCTGTGAATATGATCATAATCAATGGCCATCTTAAGCCCCTGGGTTTGGGAGTGCTGTTTTGGGGTTTGGACTTTTTATTTATATTTTATTTTTTTAACAAGGCTCCATGCCCAGTGCAGAGCCCAAGGTGGGGCCTGAACTCACGACCCTGAGATCAAGACCTGGGCTGAGATCAAGAGGTAGAGGCCCAACTGACTGAGGCACTCAGGTGCCCCTGGGACTGTTTTGTTACACAGCATTATTGTGGAAATAGCTGCCTAAAATGAAAGAATAAAGAGTTTGCTTGGTAGGCTGCAGCATCAAAAGACCTGACTTTTAATCCAGCTCCATCATTAACTGTGTGACCTTTAACCTCAATGAGACCCAGGTGCTTCCCCTATTAAATCTCTGCTCATTTGGGAGCTACATGGCCAGCTGGGCCCACTAATCCCATGATCTCTTGAGCCAGTGACTCCCTAAGACCCATGCCTGTTGCTTTACAAATGTTGACCCAACAAGTGACAGGGACGCAGGGACTGTTTAAAAGAATTATAAGCTCTTCAGAGCATTTGTTTATTTGATCTCTTAAAATCAAGCTTAGAATTTTCTGCCATGTATAAAACCAAAAGAATCACCTATTTTGAACTTAATACCTTACATAAAAGTGTTTTGGGGAACTGTTTGTGTTTCTGAACATGTATTTATTTAATCAAATAATTATCCGTGGATATTTTTAAATGTTTATTTGCTCAACCAAAGATTTAATCTGCATAAATATGGCTGAATCATGCGTAAAAACTCTGGAAAACCATAGAAGAAATGCTACTAAACATTAAAGGAGCAGAAATATAGACTATAATTAGAAGTGTGGGGTGGGGGAAGGAGACCCCAGGTTGAAAAGTTGATTCATCTGAGCCCAGGAAGACAGTATTAGAATTGTTATTCAGTTCTATGGAAAAATTAAGAAAGAAATGAAGATTTACTGACGTTTAATTTATAAACTGACCTCTAAGTTGTCCAGGGTCAGGTGGCCACAGCGTGGAGGGGTTCATGGTAGTACCTGTCTCATTGGGTGATTCAGCTTTGCCCAGGTAACTGGATTTGCAGCTGACTACTTTTCATTAAGTCAACTCTCAGTAAGTGAACAGATAGCTTTAAAAAACTCCAGTGAAGAATCTACGGGCAAAGACAGTACTAATCACTTAAGTGCAGGAAAAGAACAAGCAAATGACCGAACCGACCCTCCTCTCTTCCAAGAACAACCCCTACTTTCAGCTGCATTGAGGTAAAACCAGCGACAAATCTGACAAGCCATTGTCCCTCACCCCCAATTTGAAATTC
This sequence comes from Vulpes vulpes, assembly GCF_048418805.1. Taxonomy (NCBI): domain Eukaryota; kingdom Metazoa; phylum Chordata; class Mammalia; order Carnivora; family Canidae; genus Vulpes; species Vulpes vulpes. Next base: position 987,708 of record NW_027325787.1, on the reverse strand, counting down.
CCAAGAAGACGTATCTGAAAAGTAGGATTATTTCCATCATTTTAAATGATGGCCCTTGTGCTACTTCTATCTTGGGCCTTGAGATAGTAATTTCTAATAGCAGTTCTTGAACGTTAATTGGTAGGCACTTAAGTATACACATATTGGAGGGATGGTTGCTCAGAAATTTCTGCTGGTGGAGGGCATGATCCAAAAGTCTGGAAATTATGGTGAGGATGAGATGGTAACTGCACTCATCACGGTGAGCACTGAGTAATGCATAGAATTGTCGAACCACTGTGTTGTGCACCTGAAACTGATATAACATCGTATCTCAACTAAATTGCAACAAAAACCTTTTTAAAATCACACACACAAAAAATTATTAGCTCTGTGACCTTCGGAAGTTTCTTAACACGCCTGAAGTTTGGTTTCTGCATTTATGAGACCTTTGGAAGTTTGTGGCATAAAGTTGTAGGTATTCTTCAAACATTAGCTATTATTCTTATGATAAAAGGGTTGGCAAAGTGAGGCTAGCACATTCATCATAATTGCATAATATCTTTTGCTGGATTCTGGCATTTGGCTTAGGCAAAGGAAGTACCTGAGGAATTTTGCATTTTACATAATAAGAGAAAAAGTTTGGAAGCTACTTTGCGAAGATCAGGGCCAGGCATACAACATCAGAGAATTTGGGAAAGGAGACCAGAGAGGCAGCTTTGCTGAAGGGCACTTACTGGCAGGTTTACTTAACCCCTCCACGTTTCAGATTTCTGCAAAGTGTGGATAATGATTGTACCTACTTCGGAGGGCTGTTATAAGGAATCAATGAGTCAGTAAACCAAAAACAGTGTTGGCTCCTAGTGAATGCTCCCTGAGAGTTTGTTATATAAGTTGCAAAATCCCAGAGGATTTCATTGAGTGGAAATCCTGACCATGAATAAACAGTGTGCCAGGGCATAACCCAGCGTGGGGAGTACGCGTCACACGTGTGAGCTGTTGGAAAGATGCAGACACGAATGGCAGATGCCAGGCCAGGTACAGATACTGGAATTATAATCCTTGGGCCCTCCCCTTCAGTGGCATGTACATGACGTCATCTATTCGGTCAAATTCCACTCTGGCTCCTGGGATGATAGAATGAATAAAATTCAGATCCTGCCAAAGCTCCTGGACTGATGATGGGTGGCAATGATGCCAACAGACATGACAGCCCAGTGGAACTGAGCTGGGACCTGGAACTAGAGCTGGGACCTGGGAGGGCCTGGCTTTGAATAAGCCTTCCCTTGGTTTGTCTGCTTCCCTCTGGTTTGGATACCACCCCTCCTGGCCCGGTCTCCCTCCCCGCTCCCCTCTCCTCTACCTGGAGCTCCAAGTCTCAGCCCCTAGAGCAACCAGGGGACCTGCAGGGAGAGTTCTGACCTTAGCTATCAAGGTGATCAGATGGGGCAGCCACCCTGTGAGAGCCACCTGAAGTCAGGTGAAGGCACTCGGTCCCTAGGAGCAGGGGATACAGGACGCAATGGTGTTCCAGTGCGCAGACCTGGCTTTCCCGCATGAAGATCTATTATTATCCAAGTGGCGTGGGCTGGAAGTCAATTTGTTTTACAGGAGCCCTGAGGGCTGAGTGTCCTATTCCATCCATCAAAATAATAACTAAGCAATTAGTAAATAATGGAATGGAATTGATTTTGTGAAAGGCAGGCCGGTCTGTGGTCCGTGGGCCGTGACAATGAGAATCAAAGGATAGAGTGAGTGGGAGAAGCCTAAAGAGGATTGAAATCCTAAGGAGCTGGAAGGGGAGGAGGGGCAGGTGGGGAGGAGGAAGGAGCAGGAGCCCCGGGCATCTCTGCCTGCCCCCGGTCCAGAGCTCTGACCCTGCACAGAGACAGGCACAGGCTTAGTCTGGGGCCCCATGTGAGGAGCTACTGGTCAGCATGGGGCTTGCAGGAGGGGCAGGGGTTCTCTGTGGGGTGGGGCCAGCGCGTGCATCCTCCACCACCGCTCTCAGGTATGAGCCACCTCCCCGAACTCACCCCTCAGGTCCTTTCTGACATGCAGACCTTCCTCCCATCCCAAGGGTATTGAATGCCAGACAAGGGATGGCCAGATCATCCAAGGCCTCTCTACTCACATTGTAATCCATGGTCCAGAAGTATTGTCATCTTCACCTGGGAGCATGAGAAATGCAATGCCTGGCCCACCCCACACCTACTGGATTCCAACCAGCCCTCCAGCAGGATCCCTGGGTTGGGGGCGGTGGGGGAGTGGTCCCTGGACACATCAGAGCAAGAGAAGCACTCAGAGTAGTTCTCAACCCTGACCACATATTAGCATCACTGGGAAGCAGGGGGATCAGAACCACTGGGGCAGTGGTTGGCCATCAGTAATTTTTACAAAGTTTCCAGGGTTAAGAATCAGTAAGTAGACAAATGCTTTTCCCCTCACAGGGGAGCCAATCAGGGTCAAATCAAGGCAGAGACAGAGGCAGAGGCAGAACAGGCCACAGAGAACAGGCTCCCTGCCCCACAGAGTGACAGTGTGGCCATGTGAGAGCTCAGCCACCGCTCAGGACCCCATGGGAAAGATCGTGGATGAGATACTGTCCTGACCCTAAGTTGTTCCTGTTCCGAGGAGGGAGACAGATGAGTAAAGAGCCAACAGCAAGGCAGTGTGGGAAGGGCTGAGATCTGGACACAAACTCGGGGAGCACAGAAACAGAGTGAAGGACCTGCCTGGGGAAGTCTGGAAGGGAAGTAGGGAGTGGGCGGCTCATGAGCCTTGTCCTGAGAGCCTGGGAATTTGGCAAATCCAAGGAAGGATGAACATTCCAGAAAGAAGGAACAACACTATGAAAGCAGGGATTCACATTTGGGCTCCTTGGTGAGTGTGGGGACTGATAAGAAGCTCAGAGGGGCTGGAGCCTAGAGTGTTTGGAGCACGCAGGCAGGCTGGTGAGAGATGAGGGGCGTCTGGACTTCACCCTGAGGACACCCCCCACACTCTGGTTAGAAAGAGCGGAGACAGGACCACACTTGACATTTATGATCACTGGCAACAAAGAAGAGAGTCGATGGGAGGGGACGAGCTGGGGGATGGGGACACGCATGAGACATGAAGAGGGTGTAACCTGGAGCACTGGCAGAGGGATGGAGAGGAGAAGCCACATGCAGGCCGCATCTCGGAGAAATCAATGAGGGATGCACCAGGTGGGGACAGGCAAGCTCCAGGGTCCAGAGCAAGGATCTCAGTTTGAATCCCAGATATTTACCCCCTTTGTGTGCCTTAGGTTCCTCATCCATAAAATGGGACAAAAAGTAATCCATCCACAGAGAGTTGTATCTCAAAGATTAAAGGTATTAATACAGGTGGAGCTGTCACAGGCTGCCTGGTAGACAGTAAGCGCTCTCTAAGTACTGGCTTATGGCAGAGATGACCAGCATTGGAACACCAAACACTCATGCTTTTCTTTCTCCGTGTGCTGGGGGAGCCCCTGGCTAGCTGGGGACCGTATTTCTCAGACACCCTGGCCTTGACCTGGGGCCCTGTGACTGCGTTCTGGCCAACAGAACACAGGGAACACAATGTACACAACACCCCAACCTGGCCAAGGAAACCTCCCCGCACTCTTTCTTCCTCCTCCTGCCAGGGTGGATGTCAGAACTCAGAGTGACCTTGGGGAAGTCTAAATGATAAAAGATCATTGTACTCTCCCCTCCAAGATTTTAACTCAGATCCACTCACCTGTCATTTATCTGGCATCATGGAAGAAGCAGCTGTTCCCCAGAAGTTAATTATCCAACAAAGAAAGTAAAAACATGTCATTAGAACTAAGCTGGAGTTTTCATCTCTGGTTTTAATTGCATGACCTTTGAGCGAGCCCCTTGATCTTTCTGAGCATTACCCCCAAAATGGGGACAAACTCCCTGACGCGGCTGTTAAGAGAATTAGATCAAAGAACATGTGTGCAAGTTCTCTGTAAATTTACATAAGGATGATTGACTTTCCTTTAAGACAAAAAACTTTAAAATGTAATCATCCAATGTACCTCCCTGAAACAATAGATCTAAGAAATAATTTAAAATTTAGATGGCCCAGAACCATAATTTTGGACATTGATTATTGTCCTAAATAGGACTGAATAATTCCCTCTGAGCTTGTAGAGATTTGGGGGGCTGCTTGCCCCTTCACCGAATGGCCCTATATTGCTGTATAATTGGTCTCTGATGCATTTCTGATTTGCTATTGCTTACCTTAAGACTATGGTGAGTACCAGAAACCAATATACATATTATATATATAACATATATATAATATATATAATATATTATAGTTTGTTATATTTTATATTTAATGTTATGTTTCAACATTATACATGTTATATATAATATATTTTTATTTGTATATCAATCATGGTATGATAGTATAATTTATCATTTATATTTATATTATTCACATATTTATTATTATATAATAATATATTTATTACCTTTATAATCATATATATATTTATAGCCTTTTGGCCTATGATACAGACCAACATTCAGTCATGATTATGAAGACCAAGCATCAGGAGCTTCCAGGGTCTGCTTTACTCCTGAATTCCTGGTACTCTCACACTCCTTCAAAACTCAGCCCAAGGTAACCCTAGAACCCAATCCTTCTGTGTCCCCAGGGCCCCTTTCGCATTCCTACCTAAGACCACTGAGCACATCAGAGTCTACTTTTTTTTTGTCTTTTCTGCTGCTAAGGTTTTCTTTTTTTAAAGATTTTATTTATTTATTCATGAGAGATACAGAGAGAGAGAGAGGCAGAGACACAGGCAGAGTGAGAAGCAGGCTCCATGCAGGGAGCCCGATGTGGGACTCAGTCCCAGGACTCCAGGATCACGCCCTGGGCCGGAAGCAGGCTCCAAACCACTGAACCACCCAGGGATCCCCTCTGCTGCTAAGTTTAAGCATCCTGCAGGTAGGAGCTGGTCATCTGCATCTTCAGCCTGGACCTAGCACAGTGCCTGGCACCCAGTAGGCGCTCAGGAAATCCTGGTAAACAAATAGCCCATAAAGCCAGTAATTTTGATTAGTGATGGGAGCTATATCACCTCCCACGGAAAAATCCATTTCTCTTCATTTCGAGTCACATTTAGAGCCTGCACTGTTCCCTTTGTTTCAATTACATTAGCTAATTAGTTCAATGCTGAAGCTTTTTCTTGGACATTTTCCACCAAAGATATAGTTGGTTTCCAGAAATAATTTAGGTGCGCACCGTGTATCCCATTTAGAAAGCAGTGAGAACCTCCTGATAGTTCTGAACAGGCTGAAACTGGGAGGAAGGAGAAGGGGCTTCTTGACAAGACAGATGTTGAAAAGGAAGGACATTCTGTGCCAGGTTGTAGTTTGCAAAGAGAGCTGCAACAATACGTCCCACCTAACATATGTTTTGGCAATGTGACCTTGATGCTCCTCCCAGGAGACAGGGCATCTGTGCCTGCTCCCCTTTGAATCTGGATGGACTTGTGCTTCTTTGACTAAAAGAGATGGCTGGTTACACTGCAATGGTCACCAACCCCCCCACACACCCACACACACACACCAGCACCACAGAGCCACGATTCCTCACTTCCCATGGCCATCTAGTGCCTCGAGCACCCGAAAATTACCCAAATGCTCAAATTCTGGAACACTCCTGAATCTACTTCTTACAAGTTTCTGTAACCTGATTCCTTTGACCTCAGACATTATCTTCCAGCCCCTCTCCATAACTTAACACATATAGAGAACATCCTCTCTTCAAAGAAGACCTACAAATAGCCAATAAGCACATGAAAAGATGCTCAGCATAGCTTCTTATTAGGGAAACGCAAATCAAAACAACAACGAGATGCCACCTCACACCCATTAGGCTGGCAACTGCCCAAAAACAGAGAATAGCAAGTGTTGGCGAGGATGCAGAATCCCCGGAACCCTCGTGCACTGTTGGTGGGAATGTAAAATGGTGTAGCCACTGCAGAAATCAGTATGGAGGTTCCTCAAAAAATTAAAAATAGAACTACCCTATGATCTGGTAATCCCACTTCTGGGTAGACACCAAAAAGAACTGAACGCGGGGACTCAAATAGACAATCAGTTTGTACACCCATATTCATAGCAGCATTATTCACCACAGCTAAGACATGGAGGAAACCCAGGCATCCGCTGATGGATGAAGAAATAAACGAAGTGTGGCATAGACGTGCAAAGGAATCATATTCAACCTTACAAAGGAAGGAAATGCTGACACGTGCTACAATGTGGATGAACCTTGAGGATATTACGCTAAGTGAAATAAGCCAGTCACAAAAAGACAAATACTCTACGGTTCCACTTATATGAAGTACTTGGAATAGTCAAAATCATAGAAACAGAAGGCAGAGTGGGGTTGGCCAGGGGCTAGGGGAGGGGAAGGAGGGGTTAGCGTCTCACAGAGACAGAGTCTCAGTTTTACAAGATGAAACAGTTATGAAGAGGGACAGCGGTGATGACCGCACAACGTTATGAATATATTCAAGACTGTTAAACTCTATACTTTAAAAATGGTTAAAATTTCATATGCATGAAATTTAACACAAAAAATGGGGGAATAAAGAAAAAAGATTCCCATCAAGTCAGGTTGAAGCAGAGTTCTCAGGGTTCATAACTCACCGTGCTTCACTCACCCACTGAACCTATACTCAAGTTATGTCCATGGCCTGAAGGCCTTTTTGTCTGGTTAGCGATTCTCAAACATTGTTCGTTGAATCAGTTAAGAATAAACAGGGCTGGAGCCACCTGGGTGGCTCAGTCAGTTAAGCATCCAACTCTTGATTTCAGCACAGGTCATGATCTCAGGGTTGTGGCGGGGAGACCACTTGAGAGTCTCTCTTCTCCCTCGGCCCTTCTTGACCTTAAATAAATAAATAAATATATATATATACATATATATATTTTTTTTTTTTAAAGAAGAAGTAGGGCTGGTATTCAGCTAATTTTTGGCTGGTATATATTGAGATAGCTGGACTGGTGGCTAAAATATTAAAATGCTTCCATATTATGTGGTAAATACCTGCTGCTACAAGCTCCCCTGCTACTCCTGGCCCTTCATCTGAAACTCTAGCACTATAGCCAGAGTTCGTTCTGATTGGTCAGTGCCCATGCCATTCTGGTGGTTAAATATGTTGAAGATCACCCCTGGAATTAGGTTCAGCTGAGTATTAACAGGAAAAAAATGGGCGACTTAAGATAGATGTTCATTTCTTTCACACAGAAAAGTAAACAGATAAGCAGTTTAGGGATATTATAGTGGCTCCATGGTGTCATTAAAAAAAAGAAAAAAAAACAGGCTTCCACCATGCTCCATCATCCTCAATGCACATTTCCTGTCTGCAAGGTCAACTAACACTTCAAAGTGGATGCTGGAGTTCCAGCCTTCACCACAGCATTCCAGTCCAACAGAGAAAAGAAATCTGGACAAAGGGACTCTTCTCCCAGCTGACTTTCTGAAAGTCCTATGTAAAACTTGTGCTTTCACTTCTTTTGCCAAACCTAGCAGCAAGAAAGGCTGCAAAATGTAGTCTCAACTTTGTTATTAAGAAAAAGGGGGAAATGGATACCTGGGTGGCTCAGCGGTTGAGCGTCTGCCTTTGGCTCAGGTCATGATCCCAAGCACCGGAATCAAGACCCACATCGGGTTCCCCACATGGAGCCTGCTTCTCCCTCTGCCTGTGTCTCTGCCTCTCTCTCTCTCTCTCTCTCTCTCTCTCTCTCTGTGTGTGTGTGTCTCATGAATAAATAAATAGAATCTTAAAAAAAAAAAAAGAAAAAGAAAAAGGGGAAGGATGAATATTTCGGGGCAGTTAGTACTTTTTGACTCTCTTATCCATTAAGGCTTAGTACAAGATGCCCCTGTGACACCAGGCCTCTAGGATATCGTATATCATCTATCACTGAAACTACATGGTTTATATCCACTGTTAAACACTCAGGGCTTCATGGAATAATAATTGTAGTCATCGTCGTAGTAACCGTTCATTGGGCCCTACAACATCCCAGACACTAAGTAGTTGGCCTGCCTTATCTTATTTAATTCTGTGTGTGGGTATAAACCGCCACTACACTCAATGTGCCGGTGAGGAAACTGAGGCCCAAATGGAGATTAAACACTTGCTACGAAGCTTTTTATGAGGCAGAGTCAAGATTCAATTCATGAGCTTGTTAGGACAATAAACCATGTCGATCGCCTATAGCACCCAGCACAGTGGTCAGCAAAGAACAGATGTGGAAGACAAATAAGGGGGCTGGGCAGGGGGGGGGGGGGGCGGGGTGGCGCCTGGCTGGCTCAGTCACTGGAGCATGTGACTCTTGACCTCGGGGTCTTGAGTTCGAGCCCTACATTGGCTGTAGAGCCTACTTCAAAAGAATAAATAAATAATTTTTTTAAATAAACAAACAACCTCATTGGTTGGTCCAGTGATCGACTCAGCGTCACGATAGGAACAGGAACAAAAGAGGGGACTTAATGGAAAACCTGAGCTGCCTCTAGGTTCAGGAAACCACAAGTCCAAGAAACAGGCAGGACTTGAATGTGTGGCCACAAAGACTAGGTTTGCAGAGATCACAGGATGTCCCAGGGCTGAAGGCCCAGGCCTGCCTCTGCCCCCACTGTGGGGTCTTCCAGGGGTCCCACGAGACCATTCTATGCTCTAGGAATGACCCAGGCACCTTCCTAAGCAAGCAAGAATTTCCATTTGATGCCCAGTGTGCTGCTTATTTAGATTCCTTTAATTTTTTTTATTGTTAGTTATTGAGCAATGACAACATCAGTGAAGCCACCTTCTACAACTCAAACACCCAGGCAAGTTGCTGAGCATCTGCTGTCAGTGGCCAATAAATGATTATTATTATTACTATTATTATTAGCTCAACAAAAAATAATCCATGGAGGGTTACAGATGCCTCTGAGAGCTGTTTTCAACTTTTCTCATGACAGTGCTATAATTTTAGTACTAGCCTAGGATATCTCTCTCCCAGGGCAGAGACTTCTGGAAAAGCAGGCATGGACCTCTCCTATTGCTCTTAAAAAATATATTTTATTATGAAAAACGCCAAACATATACCGAGAGATTCATTTGCACCGTGTTAAATTGCCATTTGGAAGGAAAAAAAAAAAACAAAAGGTCCAATGTCAGCAATTTCATATGACTCAAATTAATAGGGTGGTATGACCCTCACGTCCCCGTCATCATGCCGCTACAGTATCAGCTCAAGACCAGCCTCATTGCATCTAATCCTCTATGTCCTCCTCTCCACTAGGGATGACTTCTTTTTTTAAGATTTTATTTATTTATTTATTTATTTGACACAGAGAGAGAGAGAGCACAAGCAGGGGAAACAGCAGGCAGAGGAGAGGGAGAAACAGGCTTCCCGCTGAGCAGGGAGCCCGATGGGGGCTCGACCCCAGGACCCCAGGATCATGACCTGAGCTGAAGGCAGACAACCAACTAAGCCCCCCAGGCACCCCCCAGGTACGACTTTAAAGCACACTCCAGACATCGTATGTTTTTTTTTTTTTTACATCATATACTTTAATCCATAAAAATTTCAGTATGTATTCCTCAACAATTAGGCATAGTCCCAACACCATTCTAACACCCCTCAAAAACTAAAAATCATTCATTGACATGATTAAATATCCAGTCGATATTTAAATGTCCCCCAGTGGTCTCATGAATGTCTCAGTTTTTATTGTCATTGGTTTTTTTTTTCAGCTTGTTGGTACGACTCAGGATTCAAATAAAGTCTGTCTGTGATAATTGCCTGATAGTTCTCTGGAGCTTCTCTGTTAATTTATAAGTTGCCCTTTCTGTTTTGTTTGGTGGGGTTTTCCTTTTCCTCTCCTCTTATCCGTTTTCCTTGTAATCTTTTATTGATGTAACCTACAGACAAAAATCTAGCTATCTCTCTGGAACTGGGAGTTACCTCTAGAGGCTTGATTAGATTCGGGTTTCATTTTTGGCAGGAATACTTCATAGGTGGTGTTATGGCCTTCCCATGAGAAGGAACATGATTTCCAACTCTGTCCTTTTATGATGTTAACTCACATTGACAATCACTGCCTAGATTCATGGCATTCTGAGTGGTGGTAAACTGGCCTTGGTGACAGGCACGGGGTATGTTCAGTTAAGGGATGCCACTCATCCCCCCCTCTCTACCCCCCTCCTCCCCACCCTCATTCCTGTGGGAAATGCACCATTAATGGAAGGCTGGGGGATTAGAACAAGCCTTGAGTCTGGGCCTCGCCCTGCTGATGCCAGCCTCAGCGGTTGCTAGGATACACGGCTCCCAGAGCCTCCTTGGAGTCACATCCTTGTAGAGTGGCTCGCAGACACTGGACGGGCTGGCTGTGCAGTGGGGAGGGGAAAAGATGGGGGCAGCCCCCAATCAACAGGCCTGCCAAGAAGGGAGAGGCCTGGAACCTCTGCATGGAGATTAATTCTGAGTACCCATGGTGAAGGCCACTCTGGATTTTAAAAGTGCCCAGTTGGGCAGCCCGGGTGGCTCAGCGGTTTAGCACCGCCTTCAGCCCAGGGCCTGATCCTAGAGACCAGGGATCGAGTCCCACATCAGGTTCCCTGCATGGAGCCTGCTTCCCCCTCTGCCTGTGTCTCTGCCTCTCTCTCTCTCTGTGTCTCATGAATAAATAAAAAATAAAGATAAAGAATAAAATAAAATAAAAATTCTTTAAAATAAAAGTGCCCAGTCCTGTCTCTCCCTGATACATTTCTCCCACAATATGCCCTTCTATATTTATTCAGAAAATATAATATGAATGAATGAATGAATGAATGCTGGCCCTCTCCCCAGCCTGTCTGCCTGACAAAGTTCTGGTCCACATTAAGGCTGAGCAAAGGGCTTTATTGTGTCTTCAAAGCATCCTTCAGGCTCCTGTGCAGCCTCAGACACTTCCTGTGCTCTCACTCACAGACAGCTTTGCAGTTATCTGCGAAAGTACCTGTTCCCCTGCAGGGCCTCCTTCTCCTCTGTCCTCCCAGCAAAGCCCTTTGCACCGCACCTTGCGTAGGTCAGCTTGGCTGCATGAGTGAAAGCGGGCTGCTTGCCTGGCTCTGCAGGCAGAGCTCACCATCACAGCACAGCTCATTCTGCTCAGCTTCAAAGCTCTCTGTAGGTACAACTGAAGTCTGCCCACAGGAAACTTCCACCGAGGACCGGTGCTGAGCCTGCCCGGGGCCACACTGAGCAGACCGGATGCTTCTTTCACAAGACCACCCTCCAGAGTTGAATCTCTCTGCATTTCTCTCTGCAGCGCCCACCAAGAAGGTGTGGGAAATGGTCAGACCTTCATGTTCGAAGTCACCAAGCTTCCATAGAAGCTTCCCTAAGGTCAGAGGCATTGGTCCTATTAAGCACTCAGACACCTGCACCCTGTCCCTGGTGCCCTATTAAGCACCTCTGAGGGCCCACAATAGTAGGGCCCGGGCCTAAATGCCAGAGAGCTCGAGTGGAGGGCATAGGTTGGGCTCCAAAGGTTTTCTGAGTCTGAGGGTTTCCAACCCATCTTTTTCCTGGTACAGGTGAAGGGGACGCGAAGGCCTAGATCAGAGGCACAGGTTTCTCAGGATCACTCACAGCATCCATAAAGAGCTGGCACTAGAGCCGAGACAGAGATGGAGAGAGAGAGAGAAAGGAGAGGAGGCGGAGAGGAGAGGCAGCAACGTGCCAGCATCGACTGCCACAACTGACCTGACGCAAGCCAGCTCGCTGTGATTTATTTGCCACCATCGCTGGGGTGGCAGAGAGGCTGAAATCCTTTCCTACATCTCAGGACTGACTTCCTCAAATCCCAGCGACACCTTTCCCCATCGCCACCCAAGCTTGCTAGGACAAGCTGGGCCAGGAGAGGCTCCTGCCAAAAGCTGCCCATGGGGCTGGGGAGCTTAAACCAAACACAGCAGTGAGGCTCGGCTCTGCATCCCCGCACCCGGATTAAGGGCCCTGGAGCAGCCAGCCTGGGTGCCAAAGCTGACTTTCCCACTCACCACTTCTATGACCTTGGACCCTCGGTCATCCTCGCCCAGCCTCAACGTCTGTGCCCTGCGAATGTTTATAATATGAATAAAATAACATGTAAGCCTGAGTGTCCGCCTTTTAGGGACTATTGAGCTAATGCTAAGCACTCTCATACCGGCTCTGGGGACCAAGGAGAGCGAGCCAGGCAAGCCCAAGCCGCTGTGCCCCCAGCCCTGCGGGAGGGCGTCCCGGAGGGGGAACGGGGGCCCCTGTGCAAGGGTGGCAGTGGGGGAGGATGCTGGGGCAGTAACCCTCTCCTCCTGCACGTGAGGAAGACGACACCTGCCCACGCGGCGTCCTCCGCTGCCCCGGGAGACCTTCCCCGCCGCGGGGCACCGGGGCTCCGGGAGCCTGGGAGGCGGGGCCGGCGAGGCTGGGCTCCCCACCAATGGGAGCCCGCGGAGATGATGTAATGCTCTGTCCCCGCCGTCATTGGCTGTTCCTCCTGCCACTCCGGAGCCCGCTCGGGGGCGGTGCCTTTCGCAGCCCCGGGTTTTTCTGCAGAAGCAGAGTCACTGGTCTCGGGCGTCGGGGGGCGCTGAGGACCGGGAGGGGGGCCCGAACCCCCACCTGAGCAGATCGAGGCGCAGCGGGGGGGCCTCTGCGGAGCCCAGAGCTCCGCGGGTTCTAAACCCCGCACCCCGTCGCCTCCCGAGGCTCCGCTAGCGCCGGGGTGTCTGCGGGCGTGCAAACCCCGGGAGAGCTCGGAGCAAGGGGGCGCCAGCGCTGGGTGCCGGAGGGAGCAGCGCAGGGCTCGGGGCGCGGCGGCCTGGGCTCAGCAGAAGTAAAGCAGGAGCATGGGAGGAGTGCAAAATGCGGGACCGGCAAGGGGAGCCTTGGAAATCATTGGGCTTTTTCAAATAAGATCATTCACGGGCCCTAAGGGCGAGGCACCCAAGCAGGGGAGGGCGACACCAGTCCTAGGGGTGCCTGTGGGGAGACCCTTGAGGGCCCCTCGTTCCTACCGTCTGCCCCCCCACACACACACCGTGAATCCACACCACAGACACAGATGCCCAAGGACCTGTCCTTCCCCCAACTCTGGGAGGTCATCGCTTTTTTTATCCCCATTTTACAAATGAGGAAACTGAGGCACAGAGAGGTGAAGTGTCAGAAAGCCAGAGCCCAACTCAGAGCTGCCTGACTCCAAGGCCCGTGCTCTTTAGCTCACACAGGTAACTAGCCTGAGAGTGAGCCAGGTTGAGGGGAGGGTTCTGACCTGGGTGTAGGGGTCAGCAGTGGCTGTCCTGGATAGGGGGATCTGCCTGGGTGGGGAAGGAAGAGTCTACCTTGCGATCCCATTTCCAGCTGGATCCCCAGAGTCAGGACACGGGAAGCATTTCCTCATCCTCCTCAGCCACAAAGCAGAGGCCTAGGACCACCCATCCCCACCTCCAGTTTCCCTCCTTGGTATGTGGGCCTCCCTTTTGGCCCCTCCCAGTGAACTAGCTCACCTCTCATCTACTTCCTACCTATGCTTTTGCCGGAGTGGGGTCCCAGCTCTGTTGCACAGAGCATCCTCACAGGGCCTGAGGCTGGGATTCTGGTTCAGCCTTGGCCACTTACCAGCTGTGGAATATGGGCATGGTCTTGGAAACGCCTCACCTCCAACTCCTGGAGAATCATACCCACAAGCAGGTGCAAAGAGTTCCCAACATACATAAGCATTCCACACAGGTAGCCTCCTCGCTTTTCAGATCCGAATCTTCAGGGGCTAGCCTACCAAAGGTGCAGGCTGGAGACCGGACAGGATTGCAGAGCTTCCCTTTGACAAACAAAGACACTGAGTCCCTGGGGCAAGGTCTTGCCCAAGAGTCACAGTTATTGGGGGAGGGCTAGGACTGGGTCTGGCTTCCAGACTCCCAGCTCGGGCTCCTTCCATGCCTGCAGGTCTCCCCACCCCCAGCAGCACCAGGACTCCTGCAGAGGGGGAAGCATATCTAAGACCCCACCCCACTCCCAGACCTTGCCTGTCCTGCTTCCAACTTCCTATGGCATCTGGGGTACAGGTAAGACCTTCTACCCACTCCAAACACCTAGAGCAGTAGACATGACCAAGCCCTTATGGACATGATGCAGTGGACACAAAGGAGATGCTTGTTCACTTGAGCTCTTGTAAGAAAATACCACAGACGAAGTGTTTATAAATAGCAAAAATATTTCTCACAGTTCTAGAGGCTGGAAGTCGGAGGTCAGGGTGCCAGCGTGGTCTAGTTCTGGCGAGGCCCTCCTCTGGTTTGCAGGCAGGCATTTTCTCGTGTATTCTCGCATGGCAGAAAGGGTAGGAGAGCTCTGCAGGGTCTCTTTTATCAGGGCCTTAATCCCATTCATGAGGGCTCTACGTTCACGACCTAATACCTCCCAGATGACCCCACTTTTTAGTTTATTTAATTTTTTAATTTAATTTAATTCCCCAGTAGTTAACATACAGAGTTATATTAGTTTCAAGTGTACAATATATTCAACAATTCTATACATCACTCAGTGCTCATCATGGTAAGTGTGCTCTTCATCCCCATCCCCTACCTCACCCATCCCTCCACTCCCCTCCTCTCTGGCAACCACCAGTTTGTTCTCTGTAGTTAAGAGTCTGATTCTCGGTTTGTCTCTCTCACTCTTTTCCCCTCTTTGTGCATGTGTTTTGATTCTTAAATTTTGCGTGTCAGTGAAATCATATGGTATTTATCTTTTGCTGACTTATTCTGCTTAGCATATTACTCTATCTCCATCCATGGCATTTCAAATGGAATGATTTCACTCTTTTTATGGCTGAGTAATATTCCACTGTATATCTCACATCTTCTCTATCCATTCATCTCACGATGGACATCTGAGATTGCTTCCAGAGCTTGGATATTGCAGACAACGCTGCAGTAAACATGGAGGTGCTTTTGAATTTGTGTTTTTGTGTTCTTTGGATAAATACCTAAGAGCGAAATTGCTGGATCCTACAGTAATTCTGTTTTTAAGTTTTAGAGGAGCTTCCATAATGTTTTCGACAGTGGCCGCACCAGCTTGCATTCCCACTAACAGTGCACGAGGGTTCCTTTTTCTCCCCATCCTCACCAACACTTGTTTCTTGTGTTTTTGATTCCAGCCGTTCTGACAGGTGTGAGGTGTTATCTCAGCGTAGTTTTGATTTGCATTTCCCTGAAGATGAGTGCTGTTGAGCACCTTTTTCAGGTGTCTGTTAGCCATCTGGATGTCTTCTTTGGAGAAATATCTGTTCGAGTCCTCTACCTATTTTTTAATTAGATTGTCTGTGGTTTTGGTGTTGAGTTGTATCAGTTCTTTATATACTTTGGATTCTAACCCTTTATCGGATATGTCATATCTCTGACTCAGGAGGTTGTCTTTTAGTTTTGTTCATTGTTTCTTTCACTGTGCAGAAGCTTTTATTTTATGTAGTCCTAATAGTTTGTTGTTGTTGTTGTTGTTGTTGTTGTTGTTTAGTCCTAATAGTTTATTTTTGCTTTCGTTTCCCTTGTCTCAGAAGACGTATCTAGAAAAATGTTGCCATGGCCAATGTTGGGGAAATTACTATCTGTGTTCTCTTCTAGGATTTTTATGGTTTCATTTTAGGTCATCAGCCCATTTTGAGTTTATTTTTGTGCATGGTGGAAGAAAGAGGTCCAGTTTCAGTCTTTTGCTGGTAGCTGTCCAGTTTTCCCAACACCATCAGATGCCCTCCTCCTAACACCATCACATGGGGCGTTAGGACTCAAATACATGAATTTGGTGGAGGACACAAACATCCAGGCCATAAGAGAAGTCATGAGTGAGGTGCCTAAAGTCACCAATGGGCAGAGCTGAAAGGTGCAGGTTCCAGGCATTTCAGGAATTCTGGCTCAACACTTAGGAGACAATCTTCCACCAGGATCTACTGAGAATGTGAGCAGCCTTTTGGTAAGAGTTCCAAAAGCCTGGCCACTGGCAAATAGGACAAAATTGGCAGAGGAAACATCCTACCCATTGGCCTCCTTGTCAGTGACCCCGGCAGACATCCCACCAGTCGGCTCATCAGACGGTGTCAGGTTCGTGATCACACAGCCAGGTGAGCAGATAATCAATCCATCGTTCAACATCCAGCCACATCGGCCCGCCCTGGAGGCTTCAGGGCTACTGGCTGGAGGGTAATTTTGAGGTACATTCAGTTCTTCCTTTAAATAAGAGATTCTGGGCTATTCTCCCACCCCCAAGCACCTGACCATGTTCCACCCCCAAGTCCTGTCTTTCCATTGGTCTGCCTTTACTGAGCACCATACTGGTTCTCCATTGTCACAGTAAAGCTGCCTCAGAAACCACAAAACCCAGTGGCATAAGAGCATTAGCCTCTGAGCGTGTGGGTCAGAGGGGACAGTCCTGACCTTGGCTCTCTCACCCATGTGTGCATCTGTGTTCAGTGGGCCGAGAAGCTGTGGGCCAGGCTCTCTCACGTGCCAGGACCTCAGCTGGGACAACCAGGCAACTTGGCTCGGCTCCACATGGTATCTCATCCTCCAGGAGGCTAGACCATGCTGTTCACGCTGAGGCCAGCGTCCAAGAGAGTGAGTGACAGGGCCTCTTATGGCCTGGGCTCAGGGCTGGCACACTTCTGCTGCATCCTCTCTGCCGAAGCAAGTACCAAGGGCCTCCCAGGTTGGGGGGTGGGAGGGAGCTGCAGACTCTCATGGCAAAATGTGTGGGTACGGGGAGACCATTCAGCAGTCATCAAACACCCACTCCACCCCTCTTCCCTCTACCTGTCGGCCTCGTTCCTATTCCTTAAGACCTATCTTGGTCTAGTTCTTTATTTTTTTATTTATTTTTTATTTTTATTTTTTAGAGAGAGAGTGCACAAGGACAAGCAGAGGGGCAAGGCAGAGGGAGAGAAAGAGAGAATCTCAAGCAGGCTCCACACTCAGCATGGAGCCAGACACAGGGCTCGATCCCACAGCCCAGAGATCATGACCTGAGCCAAAATCAAGAGTCAGATGCTTCAGCAACAAAGCCACCCAGGTGCCCCTCAGTCTAGTTCTTTAAAGCTTTGCCTGAATGTCTGCCCCCCCATCCACTCCAAACCAAATGAAGTGCTGGATTATTTGCCCTCCTCAGGTTTTTTGGTTTTTTTTTGTTTTTGTTTTTGTTTTTTGATGCCTGTCTTAAAGCCCCCAAGTCTGTCCCTGTCCCCACAGCTGTGGTTGACCTTTCTGGCTGTTTCCTTTGCTAGGTATGAGTGCCAGAGCCCATGAGCTGCATCAGATTCCCCTCCACACCTCAAAGCCAAGAGTGATATCTGGTGGGGCTGCAAGCTGGGAAGCCAGGGTGTGCAGCAGACTCACTGTGGCAGCTCCCCATCTTGTCCCCACACACCCCTGTCCACTCCACCCTGATGGGGCAAACCCAGGCTCCCTGCCCCTCCTAGCATGATGCAGAACCGTGCCGTGACTTCCTGGGCAGGCCAAGCCCTCTCTGTGCTGTCGGGCTGGGTTCCCGTGGGCCCCGTGCCCGTTCATACAGACTTGTCCTCATCTGAACACGCTGCCTGGCCAACAGGGACTTGCACGTGCCAGCTTCTCCTCTCCGCCCACCTCCCTGCCTGCCCTCTTCTCCTCAGCTGGAGCTTCTGCAGAAATGCCCACCTGGGGCCATCGGGACATTCCCTGGGGGCACCTCCAAACCCCGGAGGCAGCGGCAGGCTCCCCAAGGGTGGTCTCAGGGGGCACCACCCTACATACCCACCACCACGCTCCCCCCACCCAGAACCTCCCCACTGCCAGGCATCCAGCCAGGGCTCCCAGGTGGTGTCGTGACTTGGAGAGGAGGGTCTCAGGCTGTCCCGGACGATACTCTGCTGCCCACCCTCTCTCTGGGTTCCTATTTCTGCTTCTGTTCCTCCTCCTATTCTGCTCTCTCTATTTCTGCTCCTGTCTCTGCTATTTCTGATGCGGCTCTGTGTCCTGTCCACCGCCACCCCCAGGATGTGTGGGGCCCTCAAAACCTGAGCCTGTGAAATCCTGACTACAAAAAATGATGAGTGTGCAGCAGCGTGGCTCAGTTCTGAAGAGTGCAAACACTGGAGTTGGACAGTCTGGATTCAAAGCCTCTGTGATTTTCCAGCTGTGTGACCTTGGGCAAGTCGCTTAACCTCTCTGCACCTCATCTGTAAAATAAGGATAATAATAGTACCTGCCTCAAAAAGTTATTATAAGAAGTGAGTGACTTAAAACAAAAAGCTTTTATTAACCGGTTGAGTTCATGTTAAGTGCTTAGAACCATGCCCAGCACCGGGTGTTGCTGCTGTTACTAACAGGGCTGATGCCCAGAAACCCAGCAGCAACTAGAGAAGCAACTAGAGGTTTGGGTTTCAGACACATCCACAGTCTGGGCCTGTGTCCTGGCTCCCTTACCTTGGCCATTTAAACACTCTGAGCCTCAGTCCCCTAATCTGTAAAATGGAGATGAAGACATTCACCGTCCAGGACGTGGTTGGGACGGTTCAATGAAACAGTGCGTGGAAGCGCCTAGAAGCGCACAGAGCCAGGCATGGCCAGTAGGCCCTTGTTAGAGGACAGGAGGATGGGACTATAACCCCCATCCCGTTCAAGTCATGGTTTGAACCCAGGCCTGTCTGTTTCCAGAGTCCCTATCGCCACTGCCCCTGGTCAGTTCCCCTTGAGTCTCTTTGATGATATTGGGGTTGGCTGGCACCAGGTAGCCTGCCAGGGTTTACAGAAGAACCGGAGTCCCGGGCACCTGGGGGCTCAGCGATTGAGTGTCTGCCTTGGGCTCAGGGCGTGATCCCGGGATCTTCTCCCTCTGCTTGTCTCTCTCCCTCTCTCTCTCTCTCTCTCTCTCTCTCTCTCTCTGTCTCTCATGAATAAATAAATAAAATCCTTTTTTTTTTTTTTAAATAAGAAAGAAGTCACAACATCAGGGGAAGCTGGGAGAAGGGTATACGGGAACTCTCCTTGCAATTCACTTGTAAATCTAGACATCTCTCAAAATGAAAAGTTGAAAAATAAAAGAGGCTAAGTGGCTTGCCTGAGGTCGCATGGCTAGTTAGTGGCACCTGCTACAGAGTCCACGCTGCGACTACTGCTGAGAGGGCCGCTGTCACCTGCCCCTCCCCAGCTTCACCCAGGGCTGAGATGCCCACAGCCATTATACCGGTTGGGGGACAGGCCTCTGCTCAGGGCCTGGGCAGGAGCTTCCAGTGGAGGGTGGCTCCCCAAGACAGTGTGCAGAAGCGGGAAGTGCGCACCCCTGGATCTGCATTCAGTCCCTGCCTTGCCCCATCCTCATCCCAGGACTTAGGGTAGGTGACTCCTCCCCTTAGATTTCACCTAAAATTATTCCAGAGTCTGACCAGCCCCTGATTTCTCCCTGGTCCTGTTCCTTCTCCTCGGGCATCCTCCTTAAGTGTGGAACTGAGGAGCTCCCTTCCTCCCACCAGCCAGCTGTGCTCCTCAGTGCCCTTGATAGGTCAGAAATACACCCTGCCCCTCAGAGGCAGCACCCCAGGCCACCTCCCGGAGGACCCATGCCCCCTGAACGAGGCCTGGTCCCCAAGGTTCTGTCCCCCACCGAAGGGCTGGCGGCTGCCCCTGCGATTCCTCACGCCACAACTCGACACCTGTTTGCAAAATTTCCTATATTCGATTCTATGGGGAGAACAACCCAGCAATGCTGCGTGAGCCCGGGGGCAGCCTAAAGAGGAAGAAGCCAACCCCAGGGACTGCAGCACCTGTACCTGCTTTATATTTGCCATCATCGTTGATGGAACAACTCGGCAAAATTAAATCCCCATTCATTGTTGGACAACATTGTTTCCCGCACACCACAAACATGAAGAAGCAAACAAAACGGCAACTTGATGTTCAGGAAAAGGGGAGAAAAAGAAACCTTTTCTCTTCGGCCCCCTTTTAATCACCTCACACAAACCAACTAATTACAGTGCAGCTAAGCACATACACAAAAATAGTTACTACCATACTCAGAACAAGGTCATTGTTGTTTTGCTCTTTTTACAAGATTTTTTTTCTCCTCTTTGAGATTATAATGAACATGGTCGTACCATAGCCAGAAGTAGGACAAGAGCACTCTGAAGGCAGGTTTTGGAGTTAGGCTGGCTTGGGGTTGAATCCAGACTCTACCACCAATTAGCTGCGTGACCTAGACCTGCTTTCTGAACCTCTCTGAGCCTCACCATTTTTCATCTGTAAAATGGGAATAATCACAGCCGCCCCTTAGGATGGTTGTAAGAATTCAATGAGAGGGGGCTCCTGGGTGGCTCAGTGGTTGAGCATCTGCCTTCGGTTCAGGGTGTGATCTCAAGGTCCTGGGATCGAATCCCACATCAGGCTCCCTGCAGGGAGCCTGCTTCTTCCTCTACCAGTATCTCTGCTTCTCTCATGAATAAATAAATAGAATCTAAAAAGAAAGAAAGAAAAGAAAGAGAAAGAAGAAAGAAAGAAAGAAAGAAAGAAAGAAAGAAAGAAAGAAAGAAAGAAAGAAAGAAAGAAAGAAAGAAAGAATTCAATGAGCTCATACCTACATGGCTCTTGACACAAGGCCTGGCAATAAGAGTCCAATAAGTAGATGCTCTTGTTGCTATTGCCATGCTTGGTATTAGAAGAATTCTTACAACACCAGAAAAGTTTCATTTGATCTTCATGCATGATCAGCAGCCTCCCGTGGAGAAAAACCCCACTTTGTAGTTGTATCAGATTAGCTGCTGCTGCATTAAAAAAATCACTTAAAAATTCTGTGACTTAATACAGCAAATCACTATTTTCCATGCGAGTGGACTGGCCAGGATGGGCTGACGTAGGCTGAGTTGGCTGCGTGCTTCTCTGGGTCTCGAATGGACCACAACAGTCTGAGGCTGGCTGCCTGGCTGTGCTGTACGTGCCTCGCACCTGGCCCCGTGGAGCCTAGGCCACCTGAGCCCGGCCTTCCCGCTGCCTTGTCGGAGGTGAGGGGACAAGACCTGTCCATCCGGGAAGCCCGTGTCAGGGCTCTGCTTGTGTTACGTCTGCTCACGTCCTATTATCTGAAGCAAGTCTCAGGGCCAAGCCCAGAGTCCTTTCCAGAGACGAGTCCCCTGCCCACACTAGGATGGTCCTGCAAAACTGCTGCATGGCAAAGAATGGGGAAGGGTGGAGAATGGGACCCCGTGATGCAGTTAAATCTACCACATTCCACCCCCATGGCCCCATCTTATCAAGGTCCTTCCCACATGTAAAATTCACTACGATAGCAAAAATCCAGAACAACCAATGGCATCGAGCTCAAAGTTTGCTGTCAGGTGATCTGCATCAAGTCCAGATGGAGCTCCTCTTGCTTCAGAGACCTATGGGTGACCTGAGAACAAGATACCTGCAATAGACACCGCCATTCAAAGAGGGAAAGCAGGAGGCCCACAGCAGTCCCTGGTCCCTGGCCATTCTAAATCCCGGTGGGGAAATGTCTCTTGTTACCCCAGCCTTGAAGACAGGTGACATCCTCTGATTGGCTTCTGGGAGAGGCTCCCACCTCCATGTTCTCCACAGCTCCCAGGCCAGCCTCTTGTCTGTCACCCTCCCAGGCCACTTCTGAAGGCACCGGATGATCCATCCTTTAAGCAATCAAATCACTTCTTACCTTGACATCTGCTTGCATTTGGAACAGCTTCTCTTTAAACTTTGGCTGAGGGGCACTGGGGGGCTCAGTGGTTGAGCATCTGCCTTCGGCTCAGGGCATGATCCCAGGGTCCCGGGATCGAGTCCCACATTAGGCTCCCCGCAGGGAGCCTGCTTCTCCCTCTGCCTGTGTCTCTGCCTCTCTCTTGTGTCTCTCATGAATAAATACATAAAATCTTTAAAAAAAAAAAATTCAGGCTGGGAGCCCTGTTGTCAATATAATCGTTGCTAAGAATTTAGTGGATTCCCTATGTCTTTGATTCCGTTCTATTGTTTGTGCCAAAACCACACCAACAGAATAGATGCTAACTTCTCCGTAGTTCTTCTAGTTCACTTTGCAAACCGACCAGTCATTTTCTGAGCTCATCTCTTTTTTTTCAGTACCTTGCCAGACACAGCCACAAGGGCCAACTCATGCTTTCAATATTCTGCTTGAAAATCTCTTTGTCCAAGTCCACGAGTTCATTAGATAAATTTTTATTTCCCAAGTTACTACAGACAACAGAGTTACCAAACGACTCAGCACTACCTAATGTGGGTTCCCATTTGCCCAGCCTCCGGCACTGGTTTCCTTACTGTCTGGAATAGTTTGCTCATTCCCACCACCCAGTCCCCAAAACCAATGCTGCATATTTGAAGTTTGGTCGTGGCAGCACACTTCTGGGTATCAGCTGATGAGTCAATTATTGCTACTTAACAACATATCCCAAATCTCAGTGGCTTAAAATAACAATGAAATGCATTTTTTCACACGTCTGTGATGACTCATGAAGGGGGGTTGGCTAACCTGGGCTGAATTTGACTGGCTCTGCTGGTCTCAGCTGAACTAACTTGCAAGTCTGCAGTGATCCGGGGTCCACTGATTCAGGCTGGGCTCAGGGATGGCTATGCGCCACCGGCCTCTCATCTTCCTCCAGGGACTAGTTAGCACTCCTGGGTTTATCCATCTGCAGGCCACAGTCGCAGCATAACAGCAAATTCTTCTCTGCAAACCTGTCTCAAGTGTCTTCTTGAGCCACATCTGCTGTAAGACGTCAGCCAAGTGCATGACTGAACCCAGAGTGAAAAGGTCGGGAAGGACCCTCCACCCGCCGGGTAAGGTGGGCACAGTCACAGGGCAAAGGGTTTGGATGCGGGAAGGAGTGAAGAATTGGGACCATTAATGCACCCCACCCCTGGGATCAAAGGCAAACAGTCACTTCCAATTCCTTGCACCCACTGTTTCCTTTTCCAGAAGCATCATCCTTGTAACTGTACCACAAGGTCACATCCTCATTTTTCAGATGAGAGAGGTGAGGTCACTTTCCTCAGGAACCCGACAGCTAATAAGTAGCAGAGCTCATACTTGAATCCAAGACTGTTTGGACACAGGTTTGGTGCTCAGTCAATGTAGCACATGACACAAGAAGCAAACCATTGTCAGGATGGTTGGATCCACAGGACTGTTGAATTCTGGAACCCAATTCTGACTAACAAGCCGGCAAAAAAAAAAAAAAAAAAAAAAAAGTTTGTTGGGAGGAAGCTGGACAGTGTGCTGCGGTAAAGGAAAAGCTGGATGCGGTAAAGGAAAAGCAAAGATGGTTCCAGAGAACTCTGCCAGAAAGGGGCTTGTTGGGGCACCACTGTGAGGGTGACTCCAGGGCCCTTTGTCACTCGGTCTAGGAGCCAAGTACCAGAGTCCAAGGGGACTACACTGAGCAGCAGGGGAGGGTGGGCTGTGACAGACAGACCGCCAGGGACTTCATGGGGTCCAGGAGGGGGGTGCTTCTGAACAGGAATGCTGAGTGAGGTTACCCCAGAAAGAAGGGGGGAGGGGTGGCCTTCGAGCAACACCTGGGTGCTTGGACCTGGACACCAGGCTGTCTGGGTTTGCAATCCCAGCTTCTCCACCTACTACCTGCCGCCTCGAGCCACAGGCAGGTGTCCTGGGAGCTGGGGAAACTCTCCTGGCCTGCAGAGTCTCGGAGTGCTGGAGACCCTCCTCCTGGGCTCTTGGGTTCTGGAAGGAGGAGCCCCAAGAGCTCAGGGGACATGGCTCCATCACCATCATGAGCAATCCACCCGGAGGATGGGACAGTCCCCTCTTCATGCGCCCTGCTCTCGGGGCTCAGCATGCCGTGGGGGCAGCAAGGGTAAATGCACCCGGCCTGCATGGGGCCTCGAGGGATTCCGTCTGAATCCTCGCCCCGCGGCTGCTCCCCGTGCGGCTGCGGCCACATCCCTCCGAGTCTGGGTTTGGGCCTCTGTCCAGGAAGGGGTGGCCTCACAAGCCCCTGATGCCGCCGCCGGGGCTTCACCCCAGATCACAGCCAGGCTTGTCTCAGGGATGACCAGGGCGCCTCTCCAGGGCCCCCCAGGTGCCCCCCTCTAGGATGACCGGTGCAACTCCAGCGGGGAGGCATGAGAGCCCCACCTTCACCCCCTGCCCAGCACCAGGGGGCTGCTGGGGGGAGGACAGAGGCCACAGCTCGCCCAGCATCTGCCACCTGGTCAGAGAGATGCCAAGGGCAGGGGCCTCCAGGGACCCTGGCTCAGTGCACCCCCAGTCCCTCCTTCACTCATGATGTCGTGATTTCAAGGAAGGAAGTCGGGTTAGCCTGACAGGCTCATCCTTTACAAAGCTTTTTTTTTGTAAGTTTTCTTCTGTTGCCCTGTGCGACCCCAGAGTCTGCAGTTCAGTTAGCAGAGAACACCATCCACCATCCCAACCATGGGGCAGGGGAAGGACCCGGAGAGGGCCCGGTCCCATCCCGTCATTATTTGAAACTTAAAAAAGAAAAAAAAAGGATTAAGTCAGACAGCAGGGTTCAAAATCTGGCTCTACCACGGGGTGGCCCCAAACATGTCCGTTAACCTCATTGTGCCTCAGTTTCCCCATTGGTAAAAAAAAGTCATTGTCATAAAGTAATGATGACACTAAAACGTGTCAGGTCCTGAGTCCCAAGTGAGTTTACACACCGGTGCCGTTGGAGCAGTGCCTAGCACATCTCAAGGGCTCCCAAGTCCCCATTTCCCCTTGTCTGGGGGCCTTGCCCTCAGTCCCATGCCCCAGTGTCCACCCAGCCCAATTTCTTCTTTTTTTAAATTAGATCTTATTTATTTATTCATGAGATACACACACAGAGATACAGAGACACAGGCAGAAGGAGAAGCAGGCTCCATGCAAGGAACCTGACCTGGGACTTGATTCCAGGACCCCGGGATCATACCCTGAGCTGAAGGCAGATGCTCAACCCCTGAGTCCCCCAGGTGCCCCTCCACCAGCTCAATTTCTTCAGCTATTGCTTCTCCTATCTCATCATCTCTCCTCTCCAGGCAAGAATCCCTCTTCCCTTCATCTCATCCCAGCTGCTCTCATCTTCCAAAACCCCAGCGTCTCTGCAGCCGAGGACGAACTGGCCTGCCAGCAGCCCCGCTCCAGACAATATGAGCAAGCCATTTCCCGCCACCGCTGGGAACTACGAGGGTGTTTTCCACACCTCTCGAGGTCTGTGGCATGAAGTCAAGGGGCCGAGAAAAGGCAAGAGTGACACGAAAGCCCTGAGGCAGGGGCTGGGAAAGTCAGTCTTTCCAGCATCGAGCTGCTATAAAATGCTGCAATTTTATGTTATGTTCATGTCAGTCTCAGGAGCAAGAGCCTATGAGGAGAAAATGCTAGGTTTTCTTACAAAAGAAGTTCCAGGGCAACCTGGGTGGCTCAGCGGTTGAGCATCTGCCTTCAGCTCAACCTGTCTCTTTGTGTCTCTCATGAATAAATAGATAAAAAATCTGAAAAGAAGAAGAAAGAAGAAGAAGAGAAGAAGAAGAAGAAGAAGAAGAAGAAGAAGAAGAAGAAGAAGAAGAAGAAGAAGAAATGCAGAAAATCAGTGTTTCCATCAGTTTAGATTGCTCACCATTGAAATGAGACTTGTGGGTGGACCATAGGTCCTCAGGGGTTTACTTTGATACCTCGTCCCAACTTATATATTAAGAAGTGAAGCAGGAGAAATTAAAAGTGATTGACCTACATTTAGGAAAGCATGGATGGAAGATGTGTCATCGTTGGCTGTCCAGCCCAATAGCACCCTGCTCTTCCTCTGGGAGAATTTCCTCTCCTTCGTTTGTACTCTTGATGGGAGAACAGCTGCAGGCGCAGGACCCCAGCACAGAAGCCCCTGGGCGGGGGGCACAGGCTCTTTCCCAGAGCCTGTGATCCCCGCTTGGCTGCAAGGGCCACCTCTCTTGTCCTCAGGTTCTTACCCTGCCATTGTGCTGGGAGTGGAAGTCACAACCCAGCTGATGGTTCTGGAAGGTGGAGTAGCCAGGCGGTGTGGCTTCCCGCCTAGCTTTGCTACGACAAGTTGTGTGACCTCTGGTGTGTTGCTTTACTTCTCCAGGGCGCCATCCCTTCATCTGGATAAAAAGACAAATGCTTACGATCGTGATTTGGAGTAAAAGAGGCGGACCCAAAAAACACATACTGTATGAGTCCATTTGTATACAGTTGAAAACCAGGCAAAACTCAACTTTATTATCTAGGGATGCAGACGTGAGTGGCAAACGAAAATGGAGACGGAAATGATCTTCATAAAAGCAAAGCGATGAGAGCCTGTAGGGCGTGGGAGGTGGTGGGCGGGGAAGGCCACACGCAGATCCTGGCATGATCGTATTATTCATTCTGTCTTGAGCTGGGTGTCGGTTGCATAGGTGTTTGCCTCACAGTTACAACGGGTACAATTATGCAGGCCACTTACATTCACGTCCTTTTCTGTACCTCTGCTAAGATGATAAAGAAATGGGCAATGGGGACACCCGGATGGCTCAGTGGAGGGCATCTGCCTTCCCCTCAGGTCATGATCCCAGGGTCCTGGGATCGAGTCCCGCATCCGGCTCCCTGCATGGAGCCTGCTTCTCCCTCTGCCTGTGTCTCTGCTTTTGTGTGTCTCTCATGAATAAATAAATAAATAAATATTTAAGAAAGAAAAAAGAAATGGGCAATGTCATCAAGGAGCCTCAGAAGCTGTAAAGGAATGCACACACGTAAGTGAGTAACCTCTTGCTGTCCGTTCCTTTTCTCTACGTTCACAATCGAGTGTCCAAGTTAGGAGGGACCGTCCTAGTCCCACCTCTGGCATCTCGTGTTGCAGCGGAGCAAATTGAGATTGAGAAGGCAAGACATTATCTCCTGCTCCTTCTCTCCTACTCTCACAGGGCTTCCAGCCCTGAGACCAGAGCTCACCTGGATCCCGAGGCTCCCCCCGTGCCTTCACCTGCGGGAGTGTTAGGTGTGCAGCCAGCCACCACCTCAGAATTCAGGGCTAACAGAGCATTTCCTCTCCTTGGGAACCTGTTTCCGAAGGCCCCTCTCTCAGGCTGAGAAAACCACGTGCAACTTCCTCCTGCCCACTACTCCCCCTGGATGCGCTCTGCCTCGGGAGTAGTAGGGAACTTTATTCGTTTCTTAAAAACCCGTACGCACCTTCCCGGGCTCACATAAACCCTTCTGAGCATCCTTCTACAAACCACTCCAAAGGAATAAAAATCATGCTGGGGAGAGCACCGAGCCCACGGCAGGTGCATCTGAGATTCTGGCGCAGACATTATGAGCTTGCAAGAGGCCCCCAGGTCGCCTCATCACCTCGACAGATGTGGTCCTCATTTCCCTTTGAATACGTTGCCTCCAGCTTGAAGGAGCTGGGAACTTTACGAGCAGTCCTGCTCCCCAGGCTGGTTATTTGCGAGGAATTAGCGATGACTAAGATACAGCAGCCTCCCTTTGTTCTAGGCGGTGGGGTGGGGATCAGCTTGTCTTGCATCTTTGGTCCTCACAGAGCCATGGACAGAGCCATCCGGAGGCCCCAGGCCTGGGGTGGGGGTGGGGGCTGTTCCTTCCTGACATTTTCTTGTGTCCTCCTTGCCTCACTTGGACTGATGAGGGAGGTACCGGTGACGTCCCACGACATTTGTTCATCTTCGCTTCTCCCCCATTTCCCTCTCACTCATCTTCCAGAACAAGAAAGAAACGGAGTGGGTGGACTGCAGGCTGTTTTCACGGCTTTGTCAAAAGCTGGACGTTTTTCCGAAGACTGGTGAGAGCCTCCAAATCCCTGGCCTCTGGGAGCTCGAGGGAAAGGCCACTCGAGGTGGTAGACCTGTCACCTGTCACCTGTCCACTGCCGGGCCCAGCAGGTGTGTGGCCACAGCAAGAGGGTCACCACCCCAGTGAAATGAACTCTTTTTTTTTTTTTTTTTAAAGATTTTATGTATTTACTCATGAGAGACACAGAAAGAGAGTAGAGACACAGGCAGAGGAAGAAGCAGGCTCAATCCCGGGACCCCCGGGGTCACAACCTGAACTGAAGGCAGATGCTCAACTGCTGAGCCACCCAGGCGCCCCTGAAATGAACTCTTTTTAATGGAGGCCCATGCAAGAGGAGCCCTGCTCTGTAGCCTACAGGCTGGTTAAGTTTGTGCCAATCATTTTGCCTCTCTATGCCTCAGTTTGTGCATCTGTTGAATAGATGTGACAGTGCACAATAGGGATCTTCCACAGGGTGATAGGAAGAGGCAGCACTGGCTACATAATTTGCAGGGCCTGGAGCAAAATCAAAATCAGCGTCCCTTCCCAGACTAGGCTGCCATATACCAGAGTATAGGGGGTGGTGCTCCCCAGAGCTGTGCACTGTGCATCCTTCCAGGGAGGCTGGAGGAGGCCGACCTCTTCCCTGAACCGCTGGTGGGGAGTGTCACCCCAGAATGGATAGCCCTGGACTAGCGCCTCCGCCTCCATGCTACAACCGGCGGAGCCCACCAGCTTCAATTCCTCAAATAGTCTCACCCTGAACCTTCAAAGCTGGCAGTGAAGGGAGAGTTTTTATGGGGGGCGGGGTGGACCCGGTCCCTCAGATTGTTGAGGGCCTCCCTGACCCCCCTTGAGGTGTTCTCATTGAGCACCAGCTACCCACATGCAGCTCTCAGAGGTGGGGTGCTGCTCCCTGTTCACCATCCCTCCTCGGTTCCCCCTAAGACCCTTCCCCCCACCCTCCCCAGATCAGAGAATGCCCTTACCCCGACTTTGTTCAGAGGCCGGGACAACAGAGGGGAGATGTGTGTGGCTGGGGATGTCAGGCTTGCTAGCCTCAGCTCTCTCCAGGTGCCCCAGGCCCCAGCCCAGCCCCAGGGGATGCTGCAACAGTGGACAGGGCCCGGGAGCTCACCCACCACCTGCTCCCTCTCCCTCCTGCCTTGGGAACCTTCCCCTCACAACCCAAGGGAGGAGGAACCTGTGGGGAGCAATCCAGCTTCTCCTCATGAGGGGACTTTCTCACTTCAGGCCAGAGAAATAGAGGAGCTCGACACAGGAGAAACAAGACTGTCAAAATTCCAAGCAACGTGCATCCTGCTCCCTCCCCTCGGTCTTGCTTTGTCATTTTCCTGAAGTTTGCATCTTGAGAGGCCTCAGGGAAGCAGCATCGGGGTTTGGGGTCAAGAGACCCCAAATTGGGGAGGGGGGGCACCTGAGTGGCTCTGTCAGTTAAGGGTCTGCCTTCGGCTCAGGTCATGACCCCAGGGTCCTGGGATGGGGCCCCACATCGGGCTCCTTGCTTCGTGGGGAGCCTGCTTCTCCCTCTCCCTCTGCCCCGGCCTGTGCTCCCTCTCTCTCTCTCTCTCTCTCTCAAATAAAACATTTTTTAAAAAAACAGAGAGACCCCAGAGGGTCCCCCCAAGATTGGGGGATTTGAATCTTGACCACTGTAAGCCAGCTGTGTGACCTTTGGGGATCACTTCCGGTAGCACTCTGGCCCTCAGTTTCCCCATCGTTAAAGTGGAAAGTGGAGACAGTATTGGCCTCCCTCCTGGGAGGATCCTGGGAATGCTGGGGGGGGGGGGGGGGGGACTGCTTGGTACCTTAGTGTGAAGGTCACCGCAATACTCTGCCCTGTCCCGTGGGGATATGGATGGTGGCCCGGAGCAGGGCAATCAAGGCTCAAAAGCCATCCCCCACCATGGTTAACCGCCCTTGATTACTGCTGCCCATGCGGGGACAGCAGCTACGGATGGGTCCCCTTCCGACCCTGCAGAAAGCAGAGAAGACCTTGCCCTGAGATTCGCACAAGAAGGCCTCTCCTCTGTTGGTTGGTCTGTTGGTCCTCATGGTGCGGTGGGCAGTGGGCGGTGGGGGGTCGGGGGGTGGGTTGTGGTAACCCGGAATTCAGAGCCACCAGCTCTGGGCCTGTTAGTGAAAAAGGAGGGAAGATGTGGGAGAGAGAGAGGAAAGGACAGCCACCCAGAGACACAGAGACAGAGAGAATTCCAGAGAGAGAAGATTGGGGCGTCCAGGGAGATGCATGCAGAGACGGAAAGAGACCCAGAGAGGGCCTGGAGCATGGGGACAGTGGCGACATACAGGAGAGTAGGGTTGGGGGGGGGGGGTCATGTCTAGTAAACGAATATTAAAAAGAAAACCACGAAACAAGCTTAGCTTTGTGGCAGCCTCTTGCCTTCTGCTGCGCTCTCGGGCACCATCCCTTGCGAGACCTAGGATAGGTCGTTGGCTTGGCAAAGGTACGAAGTGTATATTAAGTACATATTAAGTGTATATTAAACACACATAAGTATGAATATATATTACGTACAGTATAATTAAAAGAGGTTCAAGGTTGTCCCACAAACAGGGTCACCCTCACTCTCTTGCCCTTCCTAAGGTTTCTGGGACTAACAGGGTCGGGGTACAGCCATGGGTGACCCCTGCCCCAGCTGCATCCCCCCTGGAATTCTGCTTCCTCTGAGAGCCCCATGAACACACCGAAGGGCCCTGGCCGGCCTGGGGGGTGCGCAGGAGGAGCAGGGTTCCTTCCTCCCTGCTCTGACCTCCCCACCCAGCCTGGGGCTCCAGGGGAGCGCCCCTCACTGCCAGGCATCAGGCTCAGGAGCAGCAGGCTCTGGGTCTGAGTCCCTGGCCTCTGCTGGGTGATGCTAACAGCCTTATTGTCCCGGTTGGGGGGTGGGGGGCTGCCCCGACTTCCCGGCCCCCGCAGAAGCAGCACGCTAGCACACTAACAGCTCGGTCACTGTTAACCAGTCCAGTGTGTGACGTGCTAAGGAGACCCAGGGCCCAGGGCAGAAAATCCAGAGAGTCATGTTACTGCCTTACTTCATTAAGCAGGTCACTTCCCTCTCCAGGGCTCTTTCTCCCCAAATGTGGAATGAAAAGATTGCAGTGAATGGCAGCGGCTTTCCAAACTTTTTGATGGCAACTCACAGTGAGAAATAGATTTTTTTTTTTAATTTTATTTATTTATTTATTTGAGAGACAGCACAAGCAGGGGATGGGCAGAGGGAGAGGGAGAGAGAGGACCCCCGGATTGTAACTTGAGCCAAAGGCAGACGCTTAACCGGCTGAGCCCCCCAGATGCCCGAGAAGTAGATTTTGACATTGCGGACCAGTGGACATGTAGGTGTTTATGTATCTGTGACAAAACTGGCCCAAGCCAACACCCACCCTTATTCCATGCTAGGCACTCAGACATTTCCTGTTCTATCTTGTGTAAGCAGCAACCTCTACATTGATTTCATGGTGACTGGTGGGTCATACCTGCAGTTGAGGAGCACCAGGCAAGGGATCTCCGAGGCATTAAGAGGCCTCCCGCCCCCTGAGGGAGGAGGGATGGCCATCAGAGGACCCTGGGCCTTCACCACCCACCATCCCGCCTCACTCAAAACAACGCTGCTCTTCTGTGCTTTATTCACTGGCCTTCCTCACAAGGCTTGGTTAGGAAAAAATGTCCTCTGGTTAAACTCCCCCCCCCCCCAAAAAAAAGAGTTAAAACCAACTGGACTGACAGGCACTGAGTGGTTTCAAGCTGCAATGTCCAATGATTGTGTGGTTTGAAATGCATTAAACAAAAGGAGTAATAGCGAAAACAAAATAAAACATTCTGGGGTCGGGGGTGGTTAGAATTATTTTATCTGGAGAGAAAGACTTACTAATGTATTCCCAGTAAATACATAATTAATTTTTTAATTATTTTTTTTAATTTTTTTTTAAAGAAAAAATCTTTTTTTTTTTAAGATTATTTATTTATTTATTCATTAGAATACACAGAGAGGAGAGAGAGAGGCAGACACACAGGCAGAGGGAGAACCAGGCTCCATGCAGGGAGCCCAACATGGGACTCGATCCCGGGCCCCCAGGATCACACCCTGGGCTGAAGGCAGCGCTAAACTGCTGAGCCACCCAGGCTGCCCAGTAATTATCTTTTCCAAGTGACCTCTGTGTCCCAGCTACACTGAGACATTTGCATTACTCAACGTGATCCTCACTGCAAACTTGCAAGGAAGGGCTCCTGGGGCCCATTTTATAGATAAGATAACGGAGGCTCAGAAACACTAAGAACGTGCCCAAGATCACACGGCCATGAAGAACACCCCATTCTCCCAAGAGGAGAAGCTGAGAGGAGATGCTCCTGAACAACAGAAAGCACCATGGTAGACTCACCCTGAGAGGGCTCAGTTTTCTCCTTTATCAGATGGAGGAATCCAACCCCTCAGAGCTATTATGAGGATTGATCGAGATGATGCAAGCGCCTGGCTTACAATAGCTGCTCTAGAAGTGGGAGCTCTTGTGGCGGCTGTGATCCTTCCCTTTGGAAAGCTAAACCCACAGGGGCTCCCAGGGAGGCTCAGTCGGTTGAGCACCGGACTCTTGATTTCAGCTCAGGTCATGATCCCAGGGTCGTGGGATTGAGCCCCACAACAGTCAGGCTCCCAGCTCGATGGAGAGTCTACTTGGGGTTCTCTCTTATCCATCTCCCTCTGCCCCTCCGCACCCCCGCCCCGTGCACACACACTGGCTCTCTTGCCCTCTCTCTCTAAAATAAATAAATCTCAAAAAAAACAAAAAGAAAGCCAAACCCACAGCACCTGCAAACACCACCACCACTCCTGCAGAATAGAAACACACACACACACACACACACACACACACACACACAGAGCATATGAGGATGTTAAAAACCCACTCTATGTGTAGCTCAGTTTTCAAGAAAAAGAGACACAGTAATAATGGTCTCTAATCAAATAAATATCACAGTGAGATCAGTTGTATGGCTTTTAAAACACAGCTGAAAGGATGTGTCTACTTCTCCATCATCACTGCCCCCTCCAGATGACACCTGTCCCCTGCCCCCTGCAGATGATACCAGTCCCCTGCCCCCTGCAGATGATACCAGTCCCCTGTCCCCTGCAGATGACAGCGGTCCCCTGTCTCCTGCAGATGATACCAGTCCCCTGCCCCTGCAGATGATACGGGTCCCCTGCCCCTTAGAGATGATACCGGTCCCCTGCCCCCTGCAGATGATACCAGTCCCCTCCCCCTGCAGATGATAAGAACAGGAGAACAACTTTCCTGCAGATGATAAGAACAGGAGAACAACTTTCCTTCCACACAGGGATCCAGGGCTCCCTGCATCTCTGAAAGGGAAGCCACCACAGACATCACCCAACTGCAACCTCCAGCCCATTTTACAGGCAAGAAAACGGAGGCAAAAGAGGGCAGGGGGTAGAGCCAAGGTCACAAAACACACCTATGGACTTGCTGGGCCTAGAGGCATGGAAGCCTAGTATCAAGTGCAGACAGCTCCAAAGGGTGGGAGGGTGGCTCTCCACAGCATCTAGGGCTTTCCTGACATGTTCACCTCCGTACAGGTCCTACCCTCACTGTCCCCTGACTTCCCAGCAGTCTCCAGAGGAAGGCTCTGCCTCCAGAAAGGAGCAGGACACACCCTCCCACCCCGAGGTGTCTGCTTTCTGCTGCCTCACCACAAACCCCAAACCCGGACCATAATAATCATCAGTTCAGTCGAATGGACAGGGATGCACGTGGGTTTGCCATTAGCACGTCCTTCTCTGCCAGACCACGTGTCTCCTGAGGCCAGGGACTGGCTCCTTCCAACTCTGTGGTCCGAGGCAGGGTGTTCACAGTCTCTGCTTCCCCTACTTCCTCACAGGAATGATGGGAAAATGAAAGAGTGTATACATGCAGAGCTAAGCACGGTGTCTAGAACCTAGTTAAAAGCTTAATATATAAATGCTAGCTATTATTTTATTGATTTTTTGGGCATTATCTGTATCCCTAGCACCCAACATATCATGGTGACCAGCAAAAAACATAGATGCTCAGTAAGTTTGTAGGAAATAAAGGTGCCAGGGATGGTGCCACTTATTAATCACCTACTGTCTACAGAATTTCTAGCAAGTACTTGCATCAGTCAGCTATTGCCATGAAAGCCTGTGTAACAAACCATCCCCAAATTCGAGGAACTGGAACAGTCATCATTTGTTCTCCCTGAGATATCTGCAGCTTAACAGGAGCAGCTCTGCCCCCCATGCCCCATGTTCACCCCGGGGGCCCAGGACAAAGAGGCAGAAGCTCCCAGGGGACACTCCTCACAGAGATGGCTGAAGGACAAGTGGAAAGACACACAGTGTCTTATGGCCTGAGCTGAGAATTGGCTCCCTGGCACCTTTGTCTGCTTGCCATCGGGCAAAAAAAAAGTCACAGGGCCAGCCCCATGGCCACTGGGGTAGAGAAATCTCTGCTCCCGTGAGGCCACGGTGGAGGGGGGGTGCCACATGAGCACAGAACATGGGGGCATTGGAATCCGTCATCCCACCACAGACCCACCAAGCCCACCCCTAACGTGCAGCTGACGGAGCGCAGGTCCCCCTATGGCTGGGCCCTCTGGTCCACGCATAGGAATCACCAGAAGGATGCATCCCTTCCCGCACCCCCCAGGACCTTGGGGAGAAAAACAAAAGATCTCAGACAGAAAATGAAACGTATTTGGGAGCAGTTTGCAAGTGTAAGGTGTAAAGCACAAACAAACAGGCAGTAACTCCTCTCGAGTTGCCCCCTGCCCTTAGGGAGGTTCCTACAAACCCTTCCTGACGGGGCGTTTAATCCAAGGAGCTGATAATGGATCTGACAATGTGTTGTTTACGAGCAAATTTCATGGAAAGGAAGACGAAAGGATAGTTCAAGCCCACGAATTATCTCTCTCGTTAGGATCGAGCCTCCATTTTCAACCTAACAGCACCCACCTCCTTTCAGGAACCTTCCACCTTTGCTTCTCAAAGGGCATTGGGCCTGGTCTGGTGGTTGTGGAGAGAGTCAGGAGGGTAGGAGGCCACGTACACTGACTGATGGGGAGACAGAAGCATCTGGAATGCTTGTGCCTTGTCCCTGGGGGCCACATTCCATCCTTGGAGTTTGGCCCTCTTGGGCCTCCCTGTGGGGGTGGGGGAGCAGTGGGGCAGAGGAAACAGAAGGGTCGGATCTGGGGACACAGAAGGAAATCTGTCCCTGCTCACTTGCAGCCACAGAGACTGTTTACCTCCCAGTCTGTGTTTTTCAAGGAAATGGAAACGAGCAGAGGAAAAGCGCCCTTCTGAAACATTTCCACGAATTTAGGCTGTTCACCTAGAGAGGCACGGATCCTTCAGGAAAACCCCCGGGATTTCCTGTGGGCAGGATGGGGCCGGCCTGCATCTGGAATCCACACCCACGTGGTGAGCGGGCTGCTGGATTCGCCACGGAGGAACATTGCCCGTGCCACCAGGGTGCAAGGAATGAGCAGTGGGGGTCAGTGGGTGGGCTTGGTGCCCCAGGTCTCCAGTTCAAGGACGTGTGACCATGGACACGTCAACTGAACTGCTGTGAGCCTCAAGGCCCCGTTCTGAAAGCGGATCAAAACCCCCTACCTCACAGGGCTGTTGCGAAGACCCAAGGAGGACATGGGTGGGCGATGATCATTCTGTCTCCTTCCTGAACAGGGCGCAGCTGCAGCCGGGGACAGACATCCATAGGCTCAAGGCCCTTGCTGGATTGGTTCTGTGGGACAACAATAGGTTCTGGGAAGCTACCAAACGAAGCCAACGGATGATACTTGGAATTCATGGGCCAGCTGAGGGAGCCAGGTGCATTTTCTGGAGCCCAGAGGAGAAACTTCGGGCAGCTGGGGCAACACATGGGAGGAGGCCTCCAGGAAGACTTCCTGGAAGAGGCCTTGGAAGTTAAGCAGATATGTAGGCGAATAGTACTTAGCAATTAGCAGAAATCTAATCGGCCTATGTGTCTAAGTCCTCTTTCGATGGTGCTAAGGACTTCGATCCTGTACCTCGATGTCGATGCCGTCCGAGCGCTACATCCATAGTACTTAGGTAAGTAGGGCGGGCTCTCCAGGTAGGGGGAGTGCTGGGAGCAGCCCGCAGGGGGGAGCGCCTGCCATGCCTTGGAAGGGGCCCACTGGCTCCGTGTGCTGAGTGGAGGAGTGCAGAGCAGTGAGTGTGGGGGGTGAGGAAAGAAGAGGAGAGAAACAGATGTCAAGGAGCCTTAATGCCAGGATGAGGGGTTGAGAGTCTGTATCAACTAGAACTTTTTTTAGGAGCTGATGACGGGAAAAACCGACTCAAAACTAGCTTAAGCACAAACGGGAATGTACCAGTTGATACAACTGAAATGTTGAGGGGCCGGGGTGGGGGGAATGGGCATCAGGTAAAGCTTAATCCAGGCTCGCCTGGACTCAGTGCTGCTCTCCTCAAGGTTGGCTCCTGTCTCCCAGTGGGTTTTCCCCCTTCGTGGGCTGGAGATAGCGTCCGGCACATTTATGGTGCCAGGTTCTAGTCCACAGGGGAAGATGAGAGTCTCTGTCTCGGAACTAGAAGCTGGCATCTAAGTATATGCCACTTGCCAGCCCTCCAACCTGTCCCTATGGCAGGCAGGTGTCTCCCCAGCACTGGGAATGCCTAAGACCCAAGGCTAGTGGCTACCTGTGGCCACCGTGTTCCCAGGAGAGGGTAGCAGGCATGCCCCACACCCTCATCCTGCCAGCAGTGGGGAACTACATAGCAAGGGACCCAGCAGGGCAGCGTCCCTCTGGCCAGGGTGACACACTGGGAGACAAGACCTGTACTCGTGGCAGTGATTCCAGGATTTAGGCAGTGGCTCAGTGGCCTCCACAAAACACAAAGTTAGCTCAGTCCCCACTCACCCACACCAACCCCACACAATCCCAGGGATGCCTTGTGCCGGGTCCTCGCTTCCCAGGCCCTGCCACGGGGGCAGGTGGGCCCAGTTGAGCTCTAATGACTGCCGGGCCCAGGAGGAAGCAGGAGCCCCTGACCTTCCCCCCCCAACCCACCCAGGGGGACACCAGAGGCCAATGGGCCCCATCAGCCACCCCCTCCCCCACCCTCACATCTTCTCTCCCTTTTAATCCAGCAAAGAGCTTTTACCTTTTTTTTTTCATCTGCAGTGGAGACTGAGGATTTAGATCTTTTGCATTTCAAATGTTTATTCGTGTTTTAATTTAAACCCCTAAAACTAATTCTGAGGACTCTACATGTCACATGGCCCCCTAAGATCCTGAATCCTTTTCTCGTCCCAGTCCCGTCTCATCAGACTAATGCGGTACAGTGGGATTTGTATGTGAGTGCATGTTTTTAAAAGAGGGGGGGGAACCAACAAAAGGGTTTTTGAGATATTAAACTGGTGTGGGTTTTTTTTTTTTTTTAGTCTTTTAAATTTTGGATGGTTTCCATGGTAACTGGTAAGTTTGCTGCTTTGTTCTCTCCAATTTTCCAGAGAAGCCAAGGCAGCTCTCGGGAGCTTCTCAAGTAGATTTGGATCAAAGTCCCAGAGTCCAGGCGTGGGAGGGGGCAAGCTGCAGCCCCAGTGGCAAGGAGCCGCCCCCCTGGGATTCGGTCACCAATGAGGAGGAAGGCTGGAGCCAGAACAAGCGCTCCTGTTGACCCCACTCCCTTCCCACGCATCTCCAGGGCTCCGTCTATTCTCTCAGGCATGCTGGAAGCCCAGGTCAGTCCCCGTGGGGTGCAGCAGGCATGGCAGTGGGGGTGGAGACTGAGGCACTAGCCTGCCTGGGCCTTCATAGCCCCACCTCCAGGGAGCCTGTCTGCCTGCTGAGATGCACCCCTCCCCATCACCACCACCACCACCACTGCCTGGGCTTGAGCAGGGCTATCTTGGGGTCTCCGTCCTGGGAACGAGGACAGTCACCTTCGCTGTGACCCTGGGCTCAGTCCCCAGAGCCCCCAAAAGAGCCTGGGCAGCGGCTGTGCTCAGAAGTCTGGCTGCCCAGTGGAGCCTGTCCTGGGGGTGAACCTGCTTCTTGCTCGCCACGTCCCAGCCTGAGGCCCCAGGGTCCCTGTTACTGCCATTTCTGCTTTGCCTTCATCTTCCAGACCGGGGCTTGTCGACTGGTGGATTTGACACCGGGGTGAACCCAGCCAGGGTTCCCGCAGGACACAGAGGGCCCCTCAAACAGGGATTGGGACTATTCACAGGTGCCCACAGGGTTAAGGAAACCTGGGAGGCAGGATGGTCCTGGGGCTGGACTCGGGGAGCCCCCGGGAGCAGCCACGTCCCCTCCGACCAGCCTCCCGGGCCCTGGGACACAGCCCCTGCTGACCCGCAGCCCCGCACTTGGTCCCCGAGCTGCCCCATCTGCTGCCCCCTCCACTGCCCCCAACCAGAAGCTCCGGCAAGGGCCGTTCATGCCGTGGGGACGGGGCACCGGACGACAGGCTCCCTGACTGTGCCCCGCAAACCCTTCCGGACGCTTGGGGGGCTGTGTCCCCTGGGTCAGCACCGGGACGCCCCAGTCCCCAGGCCTCACTGCATCTGTGGCCACCACCCGGCTCATCCTGAGCGAGCGTGGCCGCTGCCCCGAGCAGGGTGGGTGCCCGGCGCCCAAGGGACCCAGGCCTCCCCAGGGAGCACTGCCCTGCCCAGCTGCCCTGCCGCCCGCCCTCCTGGGCTCCTGGGCTCGGGGGCCCTCCACTCTGGGCGCAGCCACGGCCTCTTTTCTATCTCCTTCCACCCGTGCTCACCAGCGCCTGCTGGGAGCCTGGCCCTGCGCGGCCTCCGCGGGCTCAGCCTGGGGCCCTGGGTGGGTGCTGGGTGGGCCCTGGGTGGGCACTGGGAGCGGGAGTGGGAGCGGTGAGTTCTAACCAGGCTAAGGCCACACACTCCCTGCCCGGGGCTTCCTTACAGGGCTTCAGTATGTTTGTCATCTGACCAGTCAGGGGACACCCTAGCCACCGGAAGCTGGAAGGCAGGCCACAGGATGGGAAGTCCTGCATGCTGGTGGCGGGGCAGGGCTCAGGGAGAAAGCAGGCTGGTCAGGCCATCTTGCCTGAGGGACCCCTGCCCAGGAGGTAACTAGGCAGGGAACCATCATCTGTGAGTTCCTGGGGCACAAGGTGACAGCTGGGCCATCTGACGGCCTGGGTTCTGCCCTCGTCTCACCACCTTCTCCACGTGTGACTTTGGTTGGTTCTCCTCCAACATTGGGGACCGAATTCTTCACCTGGTGAGCAAAGAGCCGGGACCAGTAATCCCAGAGTTATCCCAGCTCCAGAAGGTAGGAAAACCAGCCTCAGCCCATCCCTCGGGCTTCTTTCCAGGGAGGACTCTGGGGAAACCCTGTGTGGAGTGGGTTTTTCTCCCTGTGAACGTGTCTGGCAGAGGGAAGGGCAGGGCGGAACTGCGGCCACTTGCCACGACACCCAGGCCAGGGAGGCTGCAGGCGCCCCCAGGGCAGGTGAGAGTTCAGGATGTGAGTGGGTTTTTCCCTGAAGCCTCTCAGGCCAGAGCCGAGAGAAATACCAGCAGGCTGGCATTGTGCCGTCTGACTCAGTCCGCCTCTGGCCTCATTCGAGGAAAACTAACAGCAGGAGGTCAGGAAGTCTGGTGTTGGGCAGGGTGCACGCGTGGGTGTGAGACGTGCACCCGTGGATGAGCCAGTCCTCACAGTGGGGCGGCACTGACGTTCGTCTGAGGCACAACTGCTAGGTACCATCATGGCCTTAACAGTCCTAAAACGCTTCAAAACATCCTTACCTGCTGGTTAAAAAAAGAAGAAAAAGGAAAGGAAAGAAAGGAAAGGAAAGGAAAGGAAAGGAAAGGAAAGGAAAGGAAAGGAAAGGAAAGGAAAGGAAAGGAAAAAAGAAAGAAAGAAAAGAAAAAAAAGAAAAGAGAAAAGAAAAGAAAGAAAAGAAAAAAAAGAAAAGAAAAGAAAGAAAAGAAAAGAAAAGAAAAAAAGAGAAAAGAAAAGAAAAGAAAGAAAAGAAAAGAATAACACTCAAAAAAACCCACTGACTCAAATACCCCCAGGTGACTTCTTGTTGCCTCAGTTTCTCCCTGGCTCCCTGGGCCTCCAACTGAAGGATTAATTCTCAACCCTGCTCCAGCAAAGGAGAGTGTTCTAGTTGGTGGAGGGAAAGGAGGGCCCTACAGAGTCAGCATCTTGATGGTTGCCCTGCATGTATGTGTGTGGTTGTAAGAGGGTTTGTATCTCGGGGCACCCGGGTGGCTCAGTTGGGTAAGTATCTGCCTTTGGCTCAGGTCATGATCCTGGGGTCCTGGGATCGAGTCCCACATCAGGCTCCCCACAGGGAGCCTGTTTCTCCCTCTGCCTGTGTCTCTGCCTCCCTCTGTGTGTCTCATGAATAAATAAATAACATCTAAACAACAACAACAAAAATTGTGGCAAAACATACATAACATAGAGTTACCATTTTAACAACCTTTCAGGGTACAGTTCAGTGGCATTAAGTACATTCACATGGCTTTGCAACCATCCCCCCATCCGTCTCCAAAAACTTTTTTATTTTGCAAAACTGAAACTTATTCAATGAGGATTCCCCGTCCGAGGCCCTCTGGCATCCACCTAGAAATTCCACCTTCTCGATGAATTGGGTTACTCTAGGGGCCTCATGTAAGTGGCGTCATGTCATATTTGTCCTTTTGCGTGTGGCTTTTTTTTACTTAGCCAATGTCTTCAAGGTTAATTTATGTTTTAGCATAGGTCAGCACTTCCTTCCTTTTTAAGACTGAATAATATTCCATTGTCTGGATATATACCACATTTTATCCACTCACCCACTGATGGATGCTTGGGCTGCTTCCACCCGTTAGCTATTGTCAACAATGCTGCTATGGACGTGAGTGTACAAGTATCTGTTGGAGTCCCTGCTTTCAAATCTTCGGGGTATATACCCAGGAGTGGGATTGCTAGATCCATATGGTAATTATATTTTTCATTTTCTACAAACGGCCATACCATTTCTAATAATCTTTTCAAAGAGCCTACTTGTCTTTCTTTTTGATCTTCTTTTCAGTACCTTTGTTTTGTGTTTTGTTTTGTATTTTGGACCTGGGGTTATCTTTGATACTTACCTTATGCTGTCTTTGGGCTTATTCTATTCTTTTTCTAACTTAAGTTGGATATTTACCTTATTTATCTTT
This sequence comes from Vulpes vulpes, assembly GCF_048418805.1. Classification (NCBI taxonomy): domain Eukaryota; kingdom Metazoa; phylum Chordata; class Mammalia; order Carnivora; family Canidae; genus Vulpes; species Vulpes vulpes. The sequence goes on along the minus strand of NW_027325787.1, from coordinate 946,660 downwards.
GGCTTTCTTTCCTTTCTATCATAATTATTTTAATGCTATACATTTCTAAGCTGTGCCCTACAGTTTTGAAATATAGCATTTTGTTTTCAGTCCTAAACATTTTTTAGATTTTCATTACTTCTTTCTAGACCCATACATTATTAGAAATAGGCATTAATTTTCAAAACAAATAGGTATTTTTAAAGTTGTGTTTTTTAAATTATTTTTCATCCATTGCATTGTTACGAGATAACATGGTCAATATGAAATATTTTTTAATGTGTGTTGAGATTTATTTTGTGACCTAATGTCTAATCAATCTTAATTCTCTAAGATCTTCTTTATTTTCTTGTTAGTACTATTCATTATTTATATATTTGTATTTATAATATACATGATAAAACTATAATGGTTTATTAATTTATTAATATTATTAAGAACTAATTAGTATTTGTAATCTGAAATCCCTAATTGCTGGATAAAATGTCTACATATACACAAGGCCAAACATGAGAATTGTGCAGTTCAAGTATACTATTGTCTGCTTGATTTCTTAATTACTAGAAGAAGAATATTAAAATCTCTGTGATATTCTTGTCGATTTTTGTTTTCTAAGTTGTTACACTAGGTCTGCATCAGTTTCTTATGCATTCAAGTTGGTATGTGTTATTCATCAGTATGCTGTTTGGCAGTTGTAGTTACTAACATCTCTTCAAAAAGCCTGCAGAAGCTCCTCAAAAGTAGAGATTGAACTCTAGACATTGTAGACATCAAACCTGAGAACAAATAATTGGAATACAGCCCTCTCACTCTTTCCCTTAATCAGCTGGCTCTCCAGGAAGAAGCAGCAGAAAAATCATGTTCTGAATTCCTTCCTGATTACAGGTAGCATCCTGAATGGGAAGGCCAAGCAGTTACGTGCAAGGCTGCATTAAAGGATATGCCCTGTTTTGTTTTGTTTTGTTTTTTTTTAGGATATGCCCTGTTTGAACAGCTGCATCCAGACCTGCATTTCCTTCCAGAATCCTTCAAAAAAGATGAGCTTGCTTAAGATTTAGCCGACTATTGGGTCATTGCCTCCTTCCGGGGTTCGGGGAGGTTGTCTCTGACCTGGAGTTGGAATCAGGTCTTGGGAGCCCAGGCACATCATATGACATGTTCCAGGTGAAGATGGAGTTTGGCAGGGAAGAGACCTGGCCGGGTCTCCTGGGAAGAGGATGTGACCAGGTGGCTTTAGTTTCAACGGTGTTAGACAAGTTTGGGCCAGGTCCAACCATACTAGACAGAAGGGGGCTGTGAGCATTTTTCAAGGACTAGTTAGAATGCCGATAGAACCACGGGGGTCCCAGAAGAGAAGAGGCAGGAAGAGGCAGGCCTCTGCCAGGGATGGAAGGTGATGAGATGTTTCCAGAGAACAAAGAGGGCTTAACCACTGACCTCTCCCACATGTGGTCAACTGCCTCCATTAAGATTGAACTTTAACAAAAATGGGGCCTCCGTCATTCTCCAGAGAATACCCAGCCTGCAAGTGCCCAAAGATGCTACAGACCTTCCCATGTGGGCACATCAGGAGAGAATGTTGACAGCACCTTGTTGGCCTGGCCTCGCTGAGGGTCCAGTAGGCCTGCCCATGAGCTCTGGCAAGCAGATCCCAGGAGACTAGACACTGGCAACTCTCATCAGGATTTCCAAAGGGATGAGGAATTGAGGCCTACGCAGAAGGTTTGTGTGCTTTTAACAAAGAGAGGAAGTGGCAATTCCCAAGAGCCAACATGAGCTGGATCAAATGAAGGAAAACTGCAAACCTGGCCTCATTTTCTCCTGTGGTAACAGAGTTCACACCACACAGAAGACAGTGTTTAAGCACCTCACACGTGCTAGTACCCTGCTAGAGGATTTCCATAATCTCATTCACTCTTACAAGCACCCTGAGGACACCCAAGCACAGAGTTGTCACCTGCCAAGTTGCACCACTTGGGAAAGCAAGATTTGAATGCAGAAATCCCTTTGAATACAGAACCTGGTAACTTTCACTATATTTTGTTGATTTTTTTTTTTAGAGTAGTTTAAAAAAAAAAAAAACGACGACAACAACAACAACCTAGAAGCAAATATTAAGCCTGAAGATTTAAGGAGGGGTAGTTGTGGACGTGGACAAGACCAAAGTCCTGCAGTGTGGAAACAAGATTAGATGTCCCCTGTTAACTCTATCAGGCTGGCTCAGAACCAATGAGTAGAAGCTAAAAGGAAGAGGTCAACCCACTAAAAATGTTCTCACACTTAGAACTGTTCAAAGAGGGATGTGCCAAATGGCCTTCATTAAGGGATTGGTTAATGAAAGCATGCCATATTCATATAGCCAGCTCCTAAAAATTACATCCGAGAATTTATCTGGAGGAATGTCCAGTAGGAAAAAAAAGAAAAAGGAGAAAAAATTATGAATATTATTCCATTTATATGAAATGTCCAGAATAGGTAAATCCATAGATGCATAAAGTGGATTCATGGTTGCCAGGGTTAGGGGAAAGGGAGAATGGGAAGTGACTGCTTACGGGTACTTTTTGGGTTGATGAAAAAGCTCTAAAATTTGATACTGATGGCCACACAATCTTGTAAATGTATTAAAAACCATTATTAAAAGAGTGAATTTTGGGAATCCTGGGTGGCTCTGGTTGAGCATCTGCCTGTGGCTCAGGTCGTGATCCCAGGGTTCTGGGATCGAGACCCACTTCAGGCTCCCCATAGGGACCCTGTCTCTCTCTGTGTCTCTCATGAATAAATAAATAAAATCTTTTTTTTTAAGGGTGAATTTTATGTTATATTAATTGTATCTCAAGAAGAAAGCATAAGGAACAAAAAGATTATATGTGTATATAATATACACAACATGTAATTGTATATAATAAAGAATGATGTGCTTAGTTTTATACCTACAGATCCCAATTTTGTCAATTATATCTCTGCATCTATGGGGTAAGAAAAAATTCTGGAAGGAAATACTAAGAGTTAACTGTTTTACAGGGTAGTGGGGTCGTTTGATATCAGATTTTATACAGAAACATACTTCTGAAAAAATGGGAGTGGGCAAGCTTCTTATCATGGGAAGTATTCCCCAAAATTTGAGAATCACCAGATATGGATATTTGCACTGAGAGTTTGACCTACAATGATCTAGTCCTTTTAAGAAAAAAAAAAAAAAAAAAAACAGGCTCCACCCCCAGCATGGAGCCCAATGCAGGGCTTGAACTCACAACCCTGAGATCAAGAATCAGACTTCCTGACTGAACTGCCTCAGCCACCCAGGCGCCCCTGATCTAGTCCTTTTAACCGAAGTATTATTTTTTCACTTATTTTCTATTTTCTTTTTATAATCTATCATCTCAAATCTTGCCTCTGGTACCAATCTGGGGAGAGGGAGGGCGGTGGGAATCTTTTACTATAAAAGAGTAACTAAACAAGAAAGTCCCAACTTGAAGGGCAGACTACAGCCCAACAAGGGGAAGGACATTAGTCTAAAAGCAAACTGTCAAAAAAATAAATAAAATAAAATAAAATAATAAATTAAAAAAATAAAAGCAAACTGTCCATGTTTACATGCAGCCAGGATACAAAGAGGATACGACAAACTTTAAGAAATTGTCTTACTAATGGAAGTACCTCCAGATTCTTCCCCTTTGTCTTTGTAAACGTGAAAACGAAACTTTGAGAGGAGACATTTCAAATACTACCTGAGTGTGTAAATACCCACTCACTCCAAAGGTTGCCAGCACACAGGAGGAACGTAATTCTTATGAGGAAAGCTGTTTTTCTTTTTAAGCTCATGTTCAGGGATTGTCAATGGGAGAGGCAGGAAAGCCATCCGGCTCCTCTGCCCCCCTCTGCTCTCCCTGGTGGGGTTCTGGAGTGTGAGCTAACTCCTCCCGCTCCCTGGCAGAGGGTTGAGGGCAGTGGGAGAGAAGCTCCAAGCTATAAAAAACTTTCAAGTTTTATTTCCTTCTAAGGCATCCTGAGTCATTGGGTGCTCCAGCCCCCACTGCCCAGGGAAGTTCAGCTCAAATCGGAAGTGTGTGTGTATGTGTGTGTGTGTGTGTGTGTGTGTGTGTGTGTTTCCTGAACCAAAGCCGTTGCAAATCCAGATGACGTTGCCACTTGGACTGGATCTCTCGCAGGCAGAGTGGGAGCTTCCTATTTCCGTCCTGGGAGGAGGATGGAAGTCACTTAATGATCAGTTCTCTGACCCACGTTCCAATATTACATCACAGTCTAACAGCAAAGCTTACCCTCCACTCCACCCCCAACACGGAGCTGCTAACACTTTAAAAATCCCATTTGTCACCTCAAAGCATATAGCACACCCACATTATTTTGCCTCCCACCCTTTAGGCCGCACTTTTTTTTTTTTTTAAGATTTTCTTTCTCATTTATTTGAGAGGGAGCCTGAGAAAGCATGAGAGGGAGCAGGAGGGAGCAGGAGCAGGAGGCACAGAGGGAGAGGGAGAAGCAGACTCCTTGCTGAGCAGGGAGCCTGACCCAGGGCTCGAACTCAGGACCCCGGGGTCACAATCCCAGCAGAAGGCAGATGCTCCACCAGCCAAGCTGCCCAGGCACCCAGGCTGCAATTTCAATTTAAACAAGTAATGTCAAGCTGGCTTGGTCAGAATCCCAGAAAGCCAGTAGGTTCAAAAGTCTTATTTTTAACTGAGGAGGAAACTGAGGCCCCAGAGAAGCAAAGCGCCCACCCATAGCTGCAGAGGGACGAAACCAACAGAGCCAGGCTGAGACAGTGTCAGGGCAGAAGGCTCCGTACCCGCCGCAGGGTCACAACCTTTACTGCAGCTCCTGTATACAAGAGGAGCCAAATGCTCCCTGAAATGGGCCTTCCAACCAAAGCAGCAGCTCTGTCATCTTTCCCCTTCTTTTCGGCCGTCTGGCTGCTTCTGCGTAGAAGGAAACAGGCAAGGCAGCCTGCAAAAAAAGATCCTTCTGGAAACAGAGGTGGCCTTTCCTGCTGGGGCACTTTGTCTAGGATCAGGGTCTGGGACAGGACCTATTAAGGGGAAGGTTTCAGCTCCCAGGTTGTAAAGCTGAGTCCCATCCCGTTTCCCAGGCTGCCCTGCTCGCTCTAGACATGATGGCCAGGAGACACGCGCTTAGGTCATTTAAAACTCCTGTCCAGTTTTTACAGTGTAGTTCTTCACGCGATCCCTAAAGAAACTGGGGGTTAACGCCGAGGTCAAAGGGCAATGAATCTTCCTACAGCGCGCGTGTTCGAGTAAAGCCAGCCCGGATAGGAGGCCTCGAGGTCATGTTCCAACATCAGCTCTTGACGCCTGAACGGAAAACTAGAGCAAGCTGCCGTGGGGACGTGTCCGCAGTGTCCCGGGCCCCTCGTGCTCACCTGCTGTCCCAGAGCCTGGGGGGTTGGGGGATGACACCTGAGCGCAGGTGGACCTCGTTCCCGTCAAGCGGAGGGGACGGAGGGCAGGGCTACACGAGCTACAAACCTACACAGTTCACAGTTAGAGATGAAAGGCTGCAGAAATGTTTATTGGATACAGTGCCAGGTTTATAAATAAAACTTATTTACAATTTCCATAGAGTTGGTCCCCCATCAGAGAGGTGGTTAAATCTCCAAACAGTTTATCTCAAGATTTACAGAAACGTTCAAGTACATCTCCTTTTTCGAATCGCCACGGTAAAGGGTAGCTTCTGCATCGGAACTAGCGCCATCCTTGCTACAGACGTGCTCAGGAACGTTAGGAGAGCTGGAGAAAGAACACACACTCCACCCAGGCCGCTACCTTCTTACTCCAAGGGATACAGACAGCAAAGGGTTTCTGTCTCCTATAGGACAACTTCGAGGGATTGGGAAAAAGAAAGGAAAAATACTAACTGCCAGCTGTAGGGGATAGGTTAGTAAGACACATTCGTGGAATCTTCGTCACTGCCAAAAAGGATCATGTGTTTCGGATATACAATAATTAATTCAAATGTTTAAAATAATTGAATGAACAAAGAGCAGACTTTTGACCAAATTTACATTCTTGGTTTAGGAGGAAGTTCCCAGTATGCTGAGGGGCTAATCATATGCTGCTGCTCTTGACGGGCCGCAGCAGCACGTGGGAGGCCTACTGGACGGCCGCTCTCGTCACAACACAGGTTACAGGTACAGTCAGACATGCATTTTATAAAGAGAATATAAAAATATGTACAGTAGCTAATTTTCCATGTGTTTAAATTGCCGAAAGACACCAATTAAAGTGTGCAAAAATTCATTTGTCTAAAAATCAGAAAAAGCCTTCCTTGGCAACAGTGCGTCAAAAGCCCATCTGAAACGTTGAGATGCATTTGCCTTGCTCAACACCTACCCCCAACAGATGGAGAACAAAACTATGAAAGTGTTTGCCAAGTACTCAGCAGTTTCTTATGGCAAGTCTCAGGCTCAAGCGGGATGCCAGTTAAACTAGTCACTTTATATATATAAATATATGTATATATTTATAGAGCAGTTAGAAGTAAGGGGCAAGAGTTTACAGGGAGGTGCTAACCAACTTTTAAGGGTATGGACCCAACACCCAGCTCTGTCCTCTCACAAACTCATGCAGTCTGCAAACACCCCACCTGGGCTGGTCTTCCCTGAAGCCAGAGGGAAAAGGCTGCAGAGGATGGGGCTGCCCCTCTGCACCAAGCTGGGACTCGACACTCCCTGGGGGAAAGGCTTTGCTTCCCATACAGGATGCTGGCCATGGAAGAATCTGGTTTCAAAAGCAGTCTTTTAGGAAGGGTTGTGGGACCACTGAAATGGAGCCCACCTAGCTTCTAGAAAAAGACTTGACGAAAGAGTTAAGACAGAAGGCAAAGTGTTAAAAACAAGTTCAATTACCCCCAACCCTCTTTGAAATGACCAAGAAGCCATCAGGACATAGGCCTGAGATGGGTCAGGACTTGGGCTCCCTGTAAGAAACATCCAGGAGCCCTAGGTCCTCCCTGTCTCACCTGACCAACCAAGGTGTTCTCAGGTGTTCCTTCCAGATTCGGGGAGTTATGGAAGTCACCTCTAGCTCTGGGTCTCCTCTTCTATAACCACCCAGTCTAAGGACCAACAGCAAAAGTAGATGGGCGGGCTCCTCTCCACTGCTCTGACCCATCCCTCTGGCAGGAAATCTAACAAGCTGCAAAATGCCAGAAAGACAGGGAGTAGGAGAGGGAGAAGCCAAGGGTCTCTATAAATCAGCCCTGAATGCACCCATTTGGCTGCCAAGAGCTTGTCGCTGCCTCGCTAGCAGCCTGCCGCTGTTCCCTGGCAAATTAAAACCTCCCACAGAAAACACTCAAAACCCAACTCTCCTCACTGGTGAGATACAACCAGTTAACACCCTGAAAAATGCACATCCAGCCTTCATTTCAGAAAGAGTTCTGCACTAAATGCAATATTCTTTAAAGGGTTTTTTTTTTAAAAAAAAAAAAAAAAAAGCACACCAATCCCACTGCAAAAACCAGTACCAGTATCTGTTTTGGTTACAGGTTTATGAGACACAAAACCCCCTCTAGGCTGGAGTTTGACTTTCAAGCTGGGGGGCTAGAGTTAGTTCTACTTGGGGGTGGGGGGAGGCAGGGAAGCAAAGTCAAGTCAACTTTAGGGAAAAAAAATTGAAAAGGAGGCTGAGGAAAAGTAAAATCATAAATTAAAAATCATGAATCAAAGGTGACCGGTAGTGTCTTTAGGCATCAAGACTGGCTTAGAAGGGACTACTGCTTCTACCACACAGCGAGGATTGAATTACAGACAGACACACTAAATCATGTCTCTTGCACAGATGGTCTCAAGTAGTTACATAAAACAGGTAATCAGCAGCACGATTGAGAAGAACCCCTAAGTACATGCTTGAGAAAAAGTGGGTTTTTTTTTTCCTTCAATAAGAGCGCCACTGCCTGAATAGTCATTAAGTTACCAGGGTTCACTCCCTGCCCCCCGCCCCCCTCCCCCAGTGAAAATACAAGTAGACCTACATGTCCATTGATAGGATGAAGCAAACTGCCATCTCTGGTTTTAGGCAAGGTCTCAGGCTCAGAGGTTGGTGCTGGGGTATCAGGGAGGGGAGGGTGGGAGTGTGAGAAGCCCAGTGCTGGGCGGTGGGCATTTAAAAGGTCCTGACCTCTCCTCCATTGCCTTGTCCCCGTTTAGATCTCAGCTTTACAAAGCATTTAACACCACTTTAAGTTAATGGTCTTTTTATTGGAAAAAAAAAAAAAAAAGACTAGCATTTACAACTTGGAATGGACGTAAATTGTAATTTCTTGATCAGCAATGTTGATGGTTGTGCTGAAGTCCACAGCCACAGCCTAATCTGCTGGCTCCAAGTCATGGTTCAGGAGGTTTTAAAAACAGAGAGTCCAAAGATGCTCCCTTGGTAAAATGTTTTTTTTTTCTTTTTTTTTTTTTTTTTTTTAATTTCTGTGTGAATGGTGACAAGCCTGACAGCCATTTTCGTTCTAGTACAACGCAGACAACGCTAAACCAACACACGCATGCCACCAGGATGTGTGTCATTGTCACCATGGGTGGGGGGAAGGGGCACATGGAAGTATGGGAGGGCCGTCCTAAGTGGGGCTACATTTAGACAGTTTATCCTTCACCCATTTTTCTGCACAGCATCCTGAGGTAAACCAATTTTAAATGTTTTCAGTAAACCAGCTATGACAATTTCTACTAACAAATTGAACTAGAACCCAGTTGAGTACGTTTTAGATTTGTTTTTTCATTTTTCGTTTTTAATACAAATGCCTGACTGTGCTCAATTGTCAAGCTGCATGCATGAAAAACTGGCCAGCCCAAACAGTGTATTAATCATGAGCAAATGGAACTGCAAGGAGTCCACTAAGTGCTTCCTTATCATTAAGGTAGTACAAGTATTTATATCGTAAAACTGATGTGTAGCTTGATCTTTAGGGGACAGGACCACCACCCAATACATGCAGATTTTGTGTGTGTGGACAGAAGGTACTTTTGACATTCAGTTTTGCTATATAGAAACAGAATGAGTAAATGAACTTTTTTTTTTTTTTTTTTTGCAAGAGGTAAGTAAAAGATTCAATTTGATTCTTCTAGAAGGGGGGAAAGGAGTTGAAAGTAGGCCTTCATTTTGCAGTCATCATCTGTACGAATTCTGAAAAGACAAACAATCATAACTTTCGGTTATCTTCAAAAGCAGCTTTAATGAACACAACATCTCTACTCTGCATCAAGAAAATAAATGTAGATCAGTGTCTGGTGAAGCAGTTAACTTGTTCATAGACACCAAAAGGAAGACTATTAAAAACGAAGCTAAAGAGGCGTAGTGCTTTTTACCTTCATAGTTGACTTGCCCATCTCCATCAATATCTGCTTCTCTGATCATTTCATCTACTTCTTCGTCTGTTAGTTTTTCTCCTAAGTTTGTCATGACATGACGTAGTTCTGCCGCACTGATGTAACCGTTGCCATCCTGTGAATGTCAAGCAAGTGTCACTGGGAGTGGTGGGCAGTGTTTCTGAACGGGCAAGCAGCTCTGTGACTTATGCGTGCCCTCGGGCAGCACTGCCAACTCTGCACACGGTGACAGCTGGCCCAGCTCCGGCTCCCACCCCTACCCACTACATACGTGCACCCGGTGTGCACCAAAAAGGTGAGGGCTTGGCTAGAGCTAACAGATGGAGCGCAGCAATCAAGAAATCTCGGTTCAGACCTCCCCACTACTAACAATGCTTACCCTCAGACCCAGTGAGGCTGCCGTAACGAGTGGGCACATTTGGAAGTGAGATCGTAGAGGCCCCGGCAATTGTACTTAAGTGTTCAAAGTGTGTTAGAAGCAGTAGCCAAACAGCCATATGTGTAAGTGCCGTCTCCAACACAGACCCAAGATTACCTTGTCAAAGACTCGGAATGCCTCGCGAATTTCTTCTTCACTGTCTGTATCTTTCATTTTTCTAGCCATCATAGTCAAAAATTCCGGGAAGTCAATGGTGCCATTACCTCAAATTAAAAGACAAAAGCTCATGTAAAATAAGTGCTTCGGTAATGCTACTCGGCAGTCGTCCTCTTAAAAGCACCTTATAAAATGGTTAAGACTCACCTGGGCAAATCAATAAGTTATCTTATTAGGTTACACCACTTGTTAGTCTAAACTGTTCAAATACTTTGCAGCGTGATTTCACATGATTCATGGGATTCAAACTAGTAAATCAGGGTGCCGGCCAGCCCTTCTTGATGCAAAGGACACCGCACGTGTAGGTTTGTGACCACTTAAGGCAGTTGTGCAACTCCAGAGGAAAAAGCACACGGCACCCTTCCATTCCTTCCTGCCCCCCCCCCACCCAAACAAGCGCAGGTGAGCACTTGGACCTACCTCTGCCCTGGCTAGTGATGCTGGTCGAGGCCCAGAACTGGCCAGCCAGTATAACAAAATGTTTTTACAGAAGACAAGGATTACGGAAGGGGGAAAAACAGACTTTGTTATGCCACAGACAATAAAGGATCACAAAGTCTTCTCCAGAAAGCATTTCTTGGTCACATGATAAGTCATCTAATCACTTTTGTTTCCAAAATCAAGATCTTTGTTTCCCAGTAAGGGCAAGGCTGGGAAGTGTTTTCATAAGTCGACCATGACCACTTAGGAAACTGTCAGAATAGTCTGTTGTATGGCCAGTACCCCCAAACAACTTCCCCTCTTAACACTAAGAATTAGGTGAGCACCGCCCCCCCCCCAAAGACAAGCCACCAGTTTAACAGAGTAACTTGACTTAAACAAAAACAAAATTAAGTTAAAAGAAAAAAAGCCTTAGGTTAAGTTACTTATTTTCACCAGTACCTTAAAATCAAAGTAGTAATTAGAAATCTTTTGGCCTTCAAAATTTTAAAGCATTTATGATATTCACGTAACACAAATTATTTGAGGTGCTATCTCACGGCCATGCAGACAAGACATCCTCAGGCAGTACATTTATTCTTTGTAAATACTAGATTCTGGAGCCTGAGACAATTTCTCCCTCCTTGTTCATACAATCTTAGAGCCTATACACTTTGCCAGGCCTTAAGCACAGTTTCCCAGGGTTCACATAAAATGGGAGGTGGCCACCCCATGTTCCCAGATGGCCAATCATCTTAGCAGTCCCCCAAGACAGAATTATGAACTACCTCTTTGCCAAAACGTTAATATGGATGAAAACTCTTTTCAAAATAGCTTGGATGGGCTGAAGCCACGTGTTAAACAGCTCACTCAAACCCCTGCTTCGAAATGTATGTGACCAGACAAATTTAACTCTACTTTATCAATTTACAAGACTGTAATCGTTCAAATGGCTATCAAACCAATCATCTAGAAAACAGTCTAGGTCCCAACTGTTTATTCTTCACTCGTTTTTTAAAAGTTTACCATGTTCTACAACGTTACAAAGTACATGGTTTCCAAAAAGACATGGTCTTTTTAGAGAGGGGAATGCTCCAAAACTGCTGAGATGTGAACAATAAAAGGTCTACTGTTCACTGGAATCGGTAACCAATTGGGAGACCCACTGTTACAGGGGTATTGCTTGTTCCTTCTTGCTCTACAGTTGTATTCATCCTCCTCTTCTGTTCTATAAATCTACTTCCTGCAGTCATCAAACACGCCACCACTAAGCTTCACACGATCCTCAAAATTCTCTTCAATAAACAGGTCTACAGTTCACACTGTACTCAATTCTATATTAATGCTTAAGAGTGCTCCTCTCCCACTTCACTTCCCACTCCGCTTGGAGACAGTAAGCTTTTTTATAAGGTCTATGGCTATTTTTTACTTCCCCAAAGTACTCAGCGCAGACTCATTGGCCAGTTGATAAAAGATTGAGCTGTAGGTCATGGCAAGTAGAAAAGAACAATACAGCGATCTGATCCAGGAAATGTTCTAGACAGTGAGCACAGCCAAAGGCAGGCCCATAATCTTCTATTTTCATTGTCAACGGCTGTAAGGCAACCACCGAAAGGATCGCTGCGCATTTGCTTTGCTCTGGGGACCTGAAAGACAATCTTGTGACATGTCTGAACTTGAATTACACAACACTGGCACTCATTCATAGGTCTAAACCCTCACCGTCAGCATCCACCTCGTTGATCATATCCTGCAATTCGGCTTCTGTTGGGTTCTGACCCAGTGACCTCATGACAGTTCCAAGTTCCTTTGTTGTGATGGTGCCATCGCCATCTTTGTCAAATAGGGAGAAAGCTTCCTTGAACTCTGAAAACAAAAGTTTACCCTTTAGAATGAACATCTTTACCCAACCCAGCCACAGCACACACTTCCCTTGGGCTTGCCAAAGCAAACCATCCAAGTCTGCACATTATCAGAAACTGCCTGGTCTTTATCTACTGAAATAAAGACCACAATAGTCCCATTGGACAGACCTTCATTCAGCAGTCCATAAAGCAAACACTGCTCCTGGTAACCGATTCCATAAAAACACAGTATCTTCATATTTTTAAAGAAAACTAAGCCAACATACTCAAATTAGTCTGCTCTGACAAGTGAAGATTGGTCCACGTGTTCCCTTAAAGTCCCTTCCTGTTAAATTTCTATAGCCCTCTGAACTCATTTCACAGGGGTTACTAGAAACCTATTCCCAGGTAACCAGCGTGTCCTCTCCATATGGGACTTATGGCATTTCAAAGGTATCCCTGGTTTCCTAAAGAGAAATCCCCTCAAAAAAGTCCTCTAAGGAATACCAAAAGCTAGAATCTAAACTAACTCCCTTAATTATTATTATTGTAGTCCCAACCCTCATTTTCACCCATTCCCATTTATTTTCCAATAGAAAGCACAAACCTTCATGGTGAATTACTAAAACACCTGTGGCACAAGAATTCTACACTGCATTTCTGAGTAGCAGGCTCAGCGCAATCTCATGACACGCAAAGCCTTGACCACCACAAAGTCAAACACTCCAGGGTGAACAAGTATTCCTAGCTCCACTCCCTTTCATACTGCCTCGTAAACACTGGCAAGGAATTAACACCTGACCCAAATATTTCTGCTGATTGCTTCCATTTAAATAAGTTCTTAGAAAACTGATCAAATTATAGGCGGGGAAGGGTCAGAGAAGTCACTCAAACTGAGTGGGTGCCTAGTTCTGGCCTACTGGGACTTCCTAAAGTCATCAACTTACCAGCAATCTGTTCTTCGGTCAGCTGATCAGCCTACATAAAGAAAGAAGAGGTTATAACTCAATGCAAGCGTTGATTGAGAGCAAGAGTTTTCCCAATAATACTTTTGATACTGACTTTTCAAAAAAAAAAAAAAGAAAAACCCAACCATTTGCAAATGTTAGCCATTAGATGAAAACAATCAGAACAAATGGAACACTTTGTGCTATCTTAAAAAACAAAGGGTGACAAACAAGTGACATTTCACTTCAGGTTTTCTTTGCTGGGCCTGTGGCTGTGTGCTCAGAGGTCTACCGAGGATGGGTCAGTTCATAATTTGAAAAATGGCACCTCTAGTGGCAAAAGGCCACACCACATCGGATGCCGCGGCCAGCTCTGAGAAAGCGCGCCACCTACTGCGCCAGGGACACCGCAGTCCCCCCCTTCCACCCGAGGATCCCAGCCTGACGCTGCTGTCACCACAGCCAGGATCGTGGCCAGGGGCAGGCTTTTAGCGCACCTTTAGCGCATTGCTGCGAGTGCTCCAAAATCTCCAAATAGGCGTTACATAATGGCATTGAGTGGGATTAACAGGCTTTCATATCTATTCTATCAGATACAATTAAGTGGAAAAAATAAATACGCAGCAATGGGTTACCCCCACCAACTTCATTTCCGTGTAGTAAGTGCTTTCCATTTAAATTAGGCAGTTATTTATTAAAAGCCTACCATGTATAATGGGTGATGCCCTCAGTCCAATTATCTTTGATAGAGAAACCAGGGGAAAAAATGCAACCACCCCTACAAGTGAGTGGTTACGAGTGCAAACGTTATGTACACACAAAAGTACATAATAATTATGAGACTGCACCTTGTCTTTTCTGGAAAAAGAGCAACTACTAACTCTGCTGGAGAATATTTACTCTACCAATCTTCAGGATGACATAAGAGCCGCTCATGATAAACACACTTTACTGGAGGGTGGGGACAGCCATGAAGGAAATTCACACTTGCATTGTCCGGTTCGCTGCAACACGGAACCGAAGCCCCGTGCCTCCAGCCTGCAAGGAGAGCTAGTATGTGTTTTTTATTTCACTGAAGGACACCTAAGGAAGCCGATCACACACTAAGTCCTCACCGAACGCTAACCACCTTCTGTTTACGTTCTCAAATGAAAAAAACTTGCCCAAGAGGTGCGATGTTCCAATAGACGGATTTAAGGGAAAACTTATTTATTTTTTTTTTATTAGAATCGGATCGTCCTTCCTCTCTACCCCAGTCACGGGAAGGCGGTTCTCTTTATATCCCACGAAGGAGACGATGGTTTACGTAACGCCAGGACAACACCTGTCTTCGTACAACGGGGAGCCCTGCCACACCTGGAGCCAGAAGCTGCCCCCCTGGCGGGGACCACGGTCCCGCCTCACCGCCGAATCCTCGGTCGGGGCGGATTCCGAGAGCATCAGCCTTCCTCGACCAAGAAGCCCCCGCCCCCAAGTGGCTCAGGCCCGGAGCGCAGAGGTGCTGGGGCCCGGCGGGAGCCACCTCCCCATCCCGCCAAGCCAGGAGCCCGCGGTGATGTCAGCCCCGCCCGCCCCGGAGGAAGGGGCCGAGCACACACCCAGCGGGGCGCACAGGCGCATCTGGCAATCTAGACGCTGCAGAGAAAGCGGAAACGCGGAGGGCATCTCCCCGCGGACCGCAAGGCGGCCAGGGCCGGGCGGGGGTGCGTGCCCCGGGCGCAGCGGGGCGCAGAGGGCGGGGGCACCGCCCTTCCCCGGCCGGGACCCCCCAGCGCTCCCACTCCCGCCGAGCCCGCCCCGCGCCTCCCACCCGCTTCTGCTCCCCCAGGCGGCGAGCCGCACCGCCGCCTCCTCCCGGGGCAGAAACTTTGCGTCTCTAATGGAAACCGAGCCGCGCGCCAGCTCCCTCCTCCCCCGCCCCCCCGCCCCAATTAGAGCGAGCCGAGCGCCTCCCGCGGGAAGGGGCCTCCCGGTGCACCGAGGAGCACGCACGCCGGCACCGCCGCACTGGGCGGGGGCTGCAGGGTGCAGACGCGGGGGTCGCGCCCCGGCCACACCGCAGGGCCCCGCCCGGGCGCAGCGCGGCCGGCCCGCCGCTTCCGCCCTCTCCGCCCCCCACCCCTCGCCTTCCTGCCCCCACCCCACCCTTCCCCGGCTCCTTCCTTCCCAGCCCACGCCCGCGCCGCGCCCCCCGGGAGGGAGGCGGCTGAGCCGCGGAGCCGGGGCCGCCGGTGGGGGAGGAGGCGGACGCGGGCTGCGCCCCTCACGCCGGGGCCGGAGCGAGGTGCGCCACGGGCCGGCGCGGGCCCATTCATTCTCCGCCGCCCGCCGGGCCCGCCGCCTCCGAGCCTGGGGCGGCGGGGGGAGGCGGGGGGAGGGGGACCGAGGGCCCGGGCCCGGCCCCGCCCGGCTCCCCCGCCCCCCCGGGGCCCCGGCCCAGGCGCGGCGCTGCGGGACGCCCGGGTGCGGCGCGCTGGATGCAGCGGTGCGGGGCTGGGGGAGGGGGAGGATGCGGAAGGCCCCGGAGCCCCGGCCCGCCGACAGCGCACGGCCGCGTCCAGCTCCGAGAGGGGCCAGGACCTGATTAAGACGCCCTGGCCGAGGAAAGCGCGATGCAAATCCAAAGTGCGTCCTCCCGGACCGCGGCTGCTGCGTAATAACACCCGGAAAAGGGGGGAAACCGCCGTCCAAGGGGGGGGCGCTGAACTAAATATCTGGAAGAAATCACGGGCAAGGCAGCTGCTGCGCCGCCGCTCCCCACCCCGACCTACCATGGTGCGAGCGAAGGGAGGAAGCGCAGAGGGAGCGAGGGTGGCTGCACCAGCGCAGGGGCTGTGACCGCGGGGCTGCCTCCGCTGCTGCTGCCGCTGCCGCTGCGACGGCGCGAGGTGCGCTCAGCCTGTGCCGCTGCCGCCGCCCGACTGCGAGGAACGGCGCCGCGCCCGCGAGCCTCCCAGCACCACTGCCGAAGCGCGAGCCTGCGCCCCGCGGTATATATACGGCGCTCCGTATCCCTCCGCCGCGGCCGCGGCCCGCTCGCTCGGGGCGCCGCCGGGAGGGCCGGGCCTCGCCCGCGGGGCCCCGCCCCCGCCCGCCGCGCCCCGCCCCCCGCGCCCCGCGCCCCGCCCCCTCCGCCCCGCCGCGCCCGCCGCTGGCCCAGGCTGGGGGCCCCGGGACGCGCGGGGCCGGGGCGGCGGCGGCGAGCGCCCTGCAGGGGCGGAGCAGAGGCCGGGTGGGGGGGCGCGGGGTCCCGGGAGACCCCCCGTCGGGGCCGGCCGGCGGCGTAGAGCCTCCACAGCCGTGACCGGGGGCGGCCCTTTATTGGGAAGCTGTCCGCCTCCCACCCCTGCCCCACCTCCACCTGTGGGACACCCCCCCCAACTCACATCTCTTACACCTTCTCCTGGGGCAGCCGGGTCCCCCAGGCCCGGCGCCCCGGGGCTCCCCAGCTAGCCGCCCTCCGTTCGGGGAGTCCCGGAGGTCCCGGGGCAGGAGACGGCCGCGGGGAGCTGGGGACCGAGGAATTGCCTGCGCGCTTCCCGGCCTTGCAGAGGGTCTGGAAGGGACATGGCAGTTTTCCTGGCGCAAGAAACTGGCTAGATGCTTTTTCTTTTAAAATTTTGAAATACATAGATAGATAGTTGAAGCAATTTCTGAAACAAATTCTATATGCTGAGTTGCTAAATCTGTGTCATGCCCATAATACTTAGCCAGGCTCCTAATGTCTTCACGTTTCCACTGAATGTTTTTTGTATGCCTGAATAATATCTCTCCCTTTACTGTTTTGTTTCCTATGGAAAATACTATTCATCCTGGTTCTGGCCTTGTACCTGTGTGAATCTTCCGTAGACTTTGAAACTCATGCTTTGATTTTTGTGGGTTTTTTTTTTTTTTCTTCATTTTCCTGGTCCTGAGAGGGATCAGGTCTTTATTCCTAAAAACAAAGGGGAGAAAAAAATAGGCGCTTAGAATCCCCTAGTTTAGAGGTGGAACACACGGCGAGTTGTCTTTACAGGGGAGCTAGATCATATTTTAATGTACAATGTGGATTCTGTTCCTTTCTTTAAAATATTTTCTCTTTAAGTTTACTAATGTCAGTTTTTCTGTAAACTAGAAAAAAAAAGGCAATTTCAGTTATTAATTGGAAATGAGAACTTGTAAAAAAAAAAAAAAATCTTGACAAAATGCTGCAGTTAGTTTTCTTGCCAAGGCAGAACACAGAATTTGATCTTTTGTTTACAGGGCCTGGGCAACAGTTGCAATCTGCCGTTTGTTTACTGGTTCAGAGAATGTGCAAAGTGTGTAATTGACAAACTCTGCTAGAAAGGGCTTCCTTGGTTACGTTTATTTCTGGCTTTGACAAACTCTACAGAAAAGACTTTTTTTTTTTTTTTTTAATGAAAAATGCTCAGGCACATTGCAGATGCTGCAAGACTTCTGGGATCACCTCTTGGGAACTGTTCTTACTGCTGTTCCTTCTGACAGGCTGCAGAAAGGGTGAATGTGCCATTCGGTTTAAAGAGGCTGCAGCAGCAAGCCAGGGAATGGTGTTACCTCCTCTCTGCAGATTAAAAAGACATTATGCACTTCACACATCTACCAGTAGTCCTCATCTTCCTCCTCCTCCTCCTCCTCCTCCTCCTCTTCCTCTTCTTCCTCTTGTGCTTGCTATGGCAGGAAACCTGAGTGGCAGAGTTGGAAATGGGGAAATAGAGGGAAAGGAACTAATGCAAAATCAATTTAAAGAACACTCAATAATCTGGTGAGTTACAAATCGAAAGGGCCAAATACATCTCAAAACTGCTTCATTTCTAAAGGAACTTATATTCTTTTTTTTTTAAGATTTTATTTATTTATTCATGAGAGACACAGAGGCAGAGACATAGGCAGCAGGAGAAGCAAGCTCCATGCAGGGAGCCAGAAGCAGGACTTGATCCTGGGTCTCCAGGATCACGCCCTAGGCTGAAGGTGGGCACCAAACCGCTGAGCCACCCAGGCACCCCAGGAACTTATATTCTTTTGTCAGGCTCTTCATGTACTGAAGTACATTTAAAAATACAGTATATATTATATTAGTAAGGGGAAATAATGGCCTAGAAATGAAATGTGCTTAATTATTACAGACTCATGATGTGAAGCACAGTAGAAATACAGTCTAGCAGGGCTTTATACATGGTAATACTAAAAAGTTTTTACAAGAAAATATGTGAAAAGCTAATATAGAGGGCATTATGATGGGATGCCACTATGGAATAAAGATATTGTCTTAAATTCATCAACACTGAACATTCTTCCCTATTGATTATGGCATTTACAAATACATACTGGGTTGAAAAAAATATTAATTAAATTCTGTCTTCCGTTCCTTAGATTATTTTGGTTAAATTGCAACAATCCATGATTTTGAAAATAGTATTTCTCCCTCATCACTTAACCAATGTCACCCAAATAAAATACTTTGAAACTTTTTCATGACTTTACTTGCTAAAAACTGTACATTGTAGAATCATTTTTACTCATCTAGTAAAATTCATTATTCTGAATCTTTACTAGCTTAAGTTCTCTTTTGGTAATTCTTTAGTGTATCAAAGCACGTCTCACCTTTCAAGTCTACTGGGTTTGTAGTGAGGTCATCCTTTAGTTTTTTGGCTAGTTTGACACACTGAAATATGAGAAGGTCAGTGACTTGCCCAAGATCTTACTGTGAATCAAAGATGGAGCATAAAGTAGAGCCTAGGCCCTTGCACAGGGGTCCTAATAATAGATTATATATTAATGAAATCAATATCTGAAAACTTTAAACATACAATGTGAAGGATTTTCCTGTTTCATGAAGTAGATTCTTCTACCTAGATGATCCCTGGGTTTTCATTAAAGTCAAATGGACTTTTTTTCTTTAATTTTACTTATTAATTTGAGAGAGTGAAAGAGATCACAACATGGGGGAGGGTCAGAGGGAGGAGCAGACTCCCCTCCCCATTCGTTAAGTGGGGAGCCCCATGCAGGGCTCAATACTGGGACTCTGGGATCATGACCTGAGCTAAAGGCAGACCCTTTATCAACTGAGCCACCTAGGCACCCTAGACTCTTGTTTTTAATAATATTTTTTTACATTTGATCTTAGCCAAAAGGCTGAGAAGTTATTTTATCATGGTTTTTAAAAAGATTTTATTAAAAAGAAAAATATCTTATTTTTAGGGGTGCCTAGGTTGTTCAGTCAGTTAAGTGGCCAGCTCTTGATTTCAGCTCAGGTCATGATCTCAGGGTCCTGGGATGGAGCCTGGGGTTGGGCTCTGAACTTAATGGAGGGTCTGCTAGAGATTCTCTCTCTCCCTCTGCCCCTACTCACCCCTGCCTGTTCTCTCTCTCTCTCTCTAAAATAAATAAATAAATCTTAAAATAATTTAAAAAAAATATTTTACTTTTAAATAATCTCTACACCCAGCATGGGGCTCAAACTCACAACCCCAAGATCAAAAGTTGCATGCTCCACCTACTGAGCCAGCCAGGCATCTCCAAATATACTCTTTTAGATCAATAAACTTCCTAATTAAAAAAAATAAATAAATAAAAAATAAATAAATAAATAAACTTCCTAATTTATGGAGAGATCAATCAGGAAACTAGCCACATTATTGTGATACCATTTTCTACGGAGAACCCAAAGTCTATGGAATAGCTTAAGATATTAAGAGGAAATGGTTATTATCATTGTTATTATTTAAATAAAATAACATCACATGGAAGACAAAAAAAAAAAAAAATGCAGTCCCAAGCCAGGCATCTAAGGTTGCAATGTCATTCTGTCATTAACCAAATCACCACTTCATCACTTTGTCAGACTCTAAGTCTGATAGAATACGAATGTAAAAATCATACATACTCAGAAATAAAACAGGAGTTTTGGACTTGACCTATAAATTCCTTTCAGCTATAAAACTCTGTGCCTCGGATTATAATATATATGATTATTAATGTACATATCATGCACATACATATATACATACACACAAACATGCGTATGTGGAAGATGAAGGGCGCAAATGAAGAAATGGAAATACATTAAAAATGAAAACAACTTTGGGACCTGGGTGGTTCAATCAGTTAAACACCTGCCTTTGGCTCAGGTCATGATCCCAGCATCCTGGGTTTGAGCCCGTCATTGGGCTTCCGGCTAGGTGGGGAATCTGCTTCTCACCCCTTCTCTCCTTCTGCCCCTCCTCCCCTGCCCGTGTTCTCTCTCTGTCTCAAATAAATAAATAAAATATTTTTTAAAAAAATGAAAACAACCTTAGGGTGCCTGGGTGGCACAGTTAAGTGTCTGACTCTTGATTTCGGTTCAGGTCATGATCACAGGGTCATGAGACTGATCTCAGGGTCATGAGCCCGGGCTTGGGCTCCATGCTCAGTGTGGAGCCTGCTTGGGATTCTCTCTTCTTCTCCCTCTGCCCCTCCTATTCATGCTCTCTCTCTCTCTAAGATGGGTAAAAAGAATTTTGCTGAGCATTGACTATGACTAGGCCCTGTGCTAAATGCATTATTTTGTTCTCCTGCCCTCTCCATGAGGCAGGTATTATTATCCTTATGTGGAAACAGGCACTGGAAGATTCAGTGATTTTCCTAATTTAAGTGGTAGAACCCAAAGATCTAGCTCCAAACACATTGGACATTACACTATAACTATCTCCTGTGATTTAATAGAATTTATTTTTAATTTAATTTTCTGGTGGGAGAAAGAAGCACAAAGATTAATATTAAAACCTGTTTTTTAGGGGTGCCTGGCTGGCTCAGCCCATAGAACATGGGACTCTTGATCTCAGGGTTGTGAGTCTGAGCCTCACATTGGGTAAGGAGATTACTTAAAAATAAAATCATAAAACAAATTAAAAAGTAAAATTTGTTTTTTAAAGAAATACTTCTTACCCGAGGATTTGAAAGTAAAATAAGGTCATAGGAATGTAGTAAGAGCTACATCTCCCACAGGAGGAGCAGGGTATTTATTAAAGAAAACTCCAAGCAAAACACTTTGTAAGATGTGGTGTGTATATATATATATATATATATAAAATGCACTATTACTCAGCCATCAAAAAGAATGAAATCTTGCCATTTGCAAAACATGGATGGAGTTAGAGTGTATTATGCTAAGTGAAATAAATCATATAATCTCACTCATTTGTGGAATTTGAGAAAGAAAACAGATAAACATATGGGGGGGGGGGGGAGACAGGAAAACAAGCCAAAAGAAACTCTTAACTATAGAGAGAACAAATTGAGGGGAGGTGGAGGGTGAGGAGGTGGGGGATGGGCTAGGTGGGGGACAATGGGCATTAAGGAGGGCATTTGTGATGAGCACTGGGTGTTGTATGTAAGTGATGAATCACTTAATTATACTGTAGAAACCAATATTGCACTGTATGTTAACTACTTAAAATTTGAATTAAAAACAAAAAACAAAAAAACCATTTGCTCTGTGATGCTTTATAGCTGGAGGACATTCCTCATTTTGCAGATGAGGCTTTTACAGAGGTGAGGTCTTGGGCAGCTCCGGTGGCTCAGCGGTTTAGCGCTGCGTTCAGCCCAAGGGCGTGATCCTGGAGACCCAGAATAGAGTCCCAAGTCAGACTCCCTGCATGGAGCCTGCTTCTCCCTCTGCCTGTATCTCTGCCTCTCTCTCTCTGTCTCTCTGTCTCTCATGAATAAATAAATAAAATCTTAAAAAAAAAAGGGGGGGGGGTAAGTTCTCTGTGCTTTCAGAGAAAGAGATTGCTCTAAGAGCTCCCTAACCCTGGTCCTGCTCCATGCAGTATCTCCAGGATTTGGTCTTTAAAGTTTCTCTTTCACAAAACTGTCTTGCAACAAAACCTGATTTTAAGACATCAATTAGGGATCCCTGGGTGGCGCAGCGGTTTGGTGCCTGCCTTTGGCCCAGGGCGCCATCCTGGAGACCGGGGATCGAATCCCACGTCGGGCTCTCGGTGCATGGAGTCTGCTTCTCCCTCTGCCTGTGTCTCTGCCTCTCTCTCTGTCTGTGACTATCATAAATAAATAAAAATAAGACATCAATTAATACAAACAGGTGAGCCTGGGTGGCTCAGTCAGTTGAGCACCTGCCTTCAGCTCAGGTCAGGATCTTGGGGTCCTGGGATCAAGTAACCATTTGGGCTTCCTGCTCAGCAAGGAATGTTTCTCCCTCTGCTCCCCTCCCCCATTTGTATATGTGCTCTCTCTCTCAAATAAATACATTTCTTTTTTAAGATTTTATTTATTTATTCATGATAGACATAGAGAGGCGGGACTTGATCCTGGGTCTCCAGAATCATGCCCTGGGCCAAAGGCAGGCGCGGAACCGCTGAGCCACCTAGGGATCCCCAAATAAATAAATATTTTAAAAAATTAATACAAATATAGCCCTCATTTTCGCCAGTATATATTCAGAAAATACATGGACATACTTAGATCTGCCTCAGAACAGGGCTCTATTTGAGTATTTCTTGTACCACACTCTTCTAGGCACAAGGAATACGGTAGATGTTAAATAAATAGATCCTCTTGCCTTCATGAAGCTTACATTCTTTTGAGAAAATAACTGTGAGAGAAGAGAGCAAGCAAGCCAGAGCTGGTTTGATGACTTTTACAAAGTATCCAGTCTAAATCCATTCACTACATATACCTATAGTCAGTGCTGCCTTCATGGATGGATTATTCAGTTAGAGGATTTTCCGCAAGAAATGTGTAATGCCAAACTGGAGCCCCCGACCTATCCCACAGGAAAGAAGTCTTGTCTTCTCCCTCACCACCGTCCCCAGATCCCTCCTTCTCTACCCCATAATATTTCTTTCTTTTTTTTTTTAAGATTTTTATTTATTTTTTTAAAGATTTTTTAAAAGATTTATTTATTTATTTATTTATGATAGGCATAGAGAGAAAGAGAGGCAGAGATTCGGGAGGAGGGAGAAGCAGGCTCCATGCCGGGAGCCTGACGCGGGACTCGATTCCGGGACTCCAGGATCGCGCCCTGGGCCAAAGGCTGGTGCCAAACCGCTGAGCCACCCAGGGATCCCCCACCCCCATAATATTTCGATGATTATCTGCTATTTGGGATTCTCCACCTCACTAATCATCTCCATGAGCTGGAACAGATTCTTGCTGTTTGTGTGTGGATTTATATTTCATTAAACGTTATACAGGATTATTATAAAAGCCTTACTATCTCTAACAACAAACATTATTACTCTAATAACAAACATTTCCATTATTTTTCCATTTTAAATTTTGCTGTGAAAGTTTTTTTTTTTTTTTTTTTTTGGTATAATCTTTTACGAATGGCTCTTATAAAGGTAAAGAATAAAGGGAGAATTCTAGCATTACATTGAAATTTTTAAATGTTACCATCAGAACACAATAAGCAAGTGTTAGACCAAGACCTTGTACCAGGAGAAAAACATGATCAATTTTAGTATATGTCTATTTAGTGTCCTATGATATTAAGTGAATCATAAACAGACTAAATGCCCTGCAGTATGTTCCAGCTTTCAATATTCATCAATATATCTAGTTAATGGTCTAAAGTACAATATTTCCAAACAGCACCATCCACCTTATATGTTTGCCCCATTCTTGTTTTTTTTTTTTTTTTTTTTTTATTAATGCTTTCCTTTGTGGAATAGAGGACATATCTTGCCCTCCATTCACAGGGCTTCTGCTTGTTTTCCTAGTAGCTGTGGTGATGGATTTGCACGATTCCCTCTCTGGCCTGTTCTACCCTTGTGACCAAGGTCATGAATATGCAGCACAGCAAGTTGGGGTCAGGGATACAGAACAGAGCAAAATAATTGGCCATTAATAAGTCTGGACCCATGACTTGGGCTTCATTAGCTCTGTGCTTTCACCCACTGAGCTCTTAAGTCACAGGCAGCCAATGGTTGTACAGACTTAGGAAACAAGTATGTGAATTCAGATTCTAAAATGCCCAATGGGATAAGATCACAGCTTTTTGTGCTTTAGTTGTTTACACTAAATCCAAGCCAGGAGTTTTTGTTTTTCTTTTTTCTTTCTTTTTTTTTTTTAATGCAGCTGACCTACTGAGAAGTGTATCCTCAAAGTCATTTTATTTTGGAAATTCTTAAGTCACCATTTTCCCTATTAATCCCAAAGTCAAGCAGACGAGTCACTTTAACCAACTTCCAAACACGTAGCAACTTCTCATGTCTCATGTATGTGCTAGAGGAGGGGACAAACCAGAGAGCTGGTCTAAGATATCCGTACAATAGGCATTTAGTGGCTTATAGATGATCTGATAACTATGGAATTAAGGGATAAGTGGCCACAGTATAAGCTGGAATAGCATGTTTTGGGGTGACTCAGTTTGCCTGAAGATCAGACCAGTGATTGGCACAGATTGGTACTTTCAACGAGGTCTTGATATAGAGAAAACTGACCACGATGATTAATCAGATAAATTGAGGCCAATTGTGGATTATAGCAAACAATGGGTCTCACCAATTCCCGCAGAGGGAAGCTCTAGTTTGGTAACTGTGTGGTTTGGTTTTGAATCATAACAGATAGCCTTGGTCCTGCATTTAGGAGCCATGTTCTCCAATATAGTAGCCACTAGCCACAAGTGGCTATTTATAGCAAAATTACTTAAGATTAAAAATTCAGTTCTTCAGTGTCATTAGCCACATTTCAGCTGCTCAATAGGCCCAAATGCTGGTGGTTGCCATATTACACAGCATAGGATATTTCCATCATCACAAAAGTTTTATTTGGACAGCACAATTCTAAAGAATTTTCTTTCTTCTTTCTTTCTTTCTTTCTTTCTTTCTTTCTTTCTTTCTTTCTTTCTTTCTTTTTTTAAGGAAAGAAACATCCGTGTTCATCTGGATCAGGAATGTTGAGGACCCCCAAATTTTTAATACCTGAGCCATGATTCTTTGTTCATCCCAACGAACTTGTCCCCTTCTGAGCCAGGCAGCAAACGGCAAGCAGATTGGTTTCATTGTGTCACTTCACTCCAAAACCTTCAGTGGCTCCTGAGTGTCTACCAGGGAGAAAATGCTAAGTCCTCAGGCCTAGCATTCAAAGCCCTTCAACAGTTTGTTGATCTACTTTTTCAGAGTTACTTCTGTTATTCTATAAATATGAATTCTCTGCTTCACACATGGCAGTTTACTCTCTGTTCCCTGAATAAACATTGTGTCCTCCCAGCTCATTGTCCTTTCCATGCCATTTCCAGGGTCAGATGTCTGTATCGTTACCACCTGTCTAAACCCTAGGGGTCCTTCATGCCCAGTTTAAATCCCACATCTTTCCAACTTTACTGATTCTTATAGCTCCAAATGGACTTCTTTCCCGAATTCCACATCTCTTAGCCATTTTTACCTGATGTATCTTTTCATGTATCTTAGCTCCTCATGTAGATAGTAGCAGAAGCTCCATGTTTTACTCTTTGAACTCAGCATAGTCCCTGAGTCAATAAATACCAATACATTATTTAATTGGTTAGTATTGAGTTCAGTTCACTCCCAGGACTAGGGAAGATATCAGACATAAATTTTCCAAAGTAGAGACAAGAGGAAAAGGAAATCTTTACTTTAATGCTGAACTACCACCTGAAATCAGTCTCCCTAGATTTGGTGGCAGGCCGCATCTCCTCAGGAACAGGCTTGATTGTTTCTGCCTTGCTCCTTACCTGCACCCTGAGCAAGCATATCCTTTCTGCAATTTTCTCTCTGCTTTCACATAACTGGATCCATTCCCAGCTTCTTGTGATGGAGAAAATATGGCCAAAGGCAAGTTGTACTTGAATAGGAAAACTGAACTATCTACGCCAAAGTCCAGTGAAAATGCTTCTTGAGTTTTATTCATTCTAAGTAGAGACTCTGAGTCATTGGCTAATAAACCAACCCTCGCATCACAACGGGATGAGTGGACCATTCGGTCACTGAAAAGATTTACCTTTAAGAGAGTTTGCAAGTTGTACAAATGAGTATTGGTACGCCCCCTGGCTTCTCACACCCTCCTCCGAAAAACAAGAGGATAGAAATAAATTTTGTCTCACTTCAGGGAAAGTTTATTCAAGGTTTTATTTCTATTAACCTTGACAAGGCCAACAGCTATTTCCCAGAAGAGGAGAGCGTTGTGAAATATTATTTGCTATGTTAAATGGCTGCTTCCTTGGCTACTCAGCCACAGAGACTCAGCTATCTCACCTGTGAAATGGCTGTAATCACAACATACCTCAAGGGCTCCTGTGAGGGAAAAAAAAAAGAGAAAATGAGGGAGAAAAGAATGTCAGATTAGTTTGTAGACAATAAAATCCTAGACAAATATAAGGTGTGGGTGTCTATAATATCTAAAATACGTGTCAGCTAAATATGGCAAAGGTCAGGTCAGAAGTCAGTTCAGGACCAGTCAAGGGAATCTGAGGCAGTCATTCTAAGGCTCTGCAGTGGGAAGATCCAAAAGGTCTCCCATCGCCCCCAACAGGCTGCTGCCCGGGGCAACAAGCCCTCTCGGCCTCACTCCCTCCACCACTCCAGTGGAATGCTGCTGAGTCATCACCGTCTTATAGAGCAGCCTAAGAGATTTGTGACTCAGAGAACTGATTTATCGTGTCGGGTTTCACTGCTCCAGCTCTTCCCTGCCACACAAATTTTCATAGTTGCACCTGTTTCACATTGTTTAAAACCTAGGAAATGACCCCCAAATTGAATAGCAGCAAAATATACAAGCCATATTTTAAATGGCCTATGGACAAGTGATTCACATACAGGCATTTCTGATTTTCAAATCCCAAAGAAAGGTGAGAACAGATTAAAGCTACTCAGCGCCTTGTACCTGCGGGAGCTTTGTATTTTGGGATACTTTGAGGTTTGAACACTGTTTCAGCCTGTATTTTGTATACAGAGGCTCACACCGAGCTATTCTTTCTAAATTTTTTTTTTTTTTTTTTTTTTTTTGCTTGTGATCATTTGCAGGACAACCAGCTAGGTGAGGGGGTTAGGTGCTGCTAGAGCCAGAGAACAAGTTTTTCCTTTCTGTGAAAGAGCACCGTGCTCTAAACTAGTCCAGTCATACCTGTTTTAAATCAGCTGAAGAGAATCAAATTTTTAGAAACCAGCCTAAAAGTTGCATAATGAGTAATGAAGATAAAACCATGATTATTCTTTATTAGCACTTTGCAACACTCCCTAAAATATTTCAGAATGTTGTAAAAGAATTACAATTGTATAGCTACATTCCTTTTCATTTGTTGGTTACTCCTTTCAGAAAATAAGCTTCTCTGAACTCATTTGGGAAGAAGAAAGGGAAACACTGCTAGCCTGAAGAAGACAACAGTAAAGAAACTGATAAAGCTTAACAACAGGAAAGTGTCAGCAATTTAAACGAAGGTCAAAGATTTTAAACCAGCTGTATAGATAAGACATAGCACAGAGAACAATTCAGGACAGCCAAACCCTAAATGGAGTAACAAAGTTCAAAGCAAAGTCATCTCAAGATTTTCCATAGTTGCTGGGAGGCCTTGTGGATGATAACATTCCTCTGCTCCCCTTATTACAATTAATCTTTGATTAAAATGTTTTCAAAGGTCAAAGGAAAGATCAGTATGCTAAGGATCCTAAAGCCCACTCTGTCCCTAACTATACCCTTCTCAGAATTTAGTTTTCTTATCCGCAAAATGGAAAAGGGGGGACCAGATGGACTTTCTGTAGTTCCTCCTAGATTTAGAATTTTATGATTCTAAATATTTTGCTTGTGAATTTTGGAGGGATTTGTGCAGAATTCCATTAGTAACTAGGAGACCCCCGGAGATGTGGATATAAATAGAGCTAAGGTCACAGGGGACTTGACTCAGGAGTTATATCTTTTTACAAACAGTAATAAATTAAGATCATTATGGAAGTCCTACTTTGTTGAATGATAGTTGATTAGAATACTTAGAACAGACTAGGCCATACCTACTCAGACTGACTGACTGTGATACTTATCCCCCCAAATTACAAAAAAAAAAGATCAAAAGCTGGGTAAAGGACATTATCTTTGGGGCAGCCTGGGTGGCTCAGTGGTTTAGCGCCTGCCTTCTGCCCAGGGTGTGATCCTGGAGACCCAGGATCGAGTCTCACGTCGTGTTCCCTGCAAAAAAAGATAATGTCCTTTTTTTTTTTTTTTTTTTTTTTTAAAGATTTTATTTATTTATTCATGAGAGACACAGAGGGAGAGGCAGAGACACAGGCAGAGGGAGAAGCAGGCTCCATGCAGGGAGCCTGATGTGGAACTCAATCCCAGGACTCTGGGATCACAACCTGAACCAAAGGCAGATGCTCAACCACTGAACCACCCAGGTGCCCCCTGATTTTTTTTTCTCTCTTCTAAATCTTTGTGTTGTTCATAGAATGTAATAGAATACACACAAAGGAAAGCTTGGAGATAACCCTTGATATTTAAGAAGACATTATTAATTTCCCAATGATGATATTTCCTTAATTTAAAAATAAAAAGCAGAGACAATTGGAGGAAAAAAATTGTGTTAAAAAAAAAAAACTACCTTCTACATTGTAGACTATCACTAAGTATTGGTTGGTTGATTTTCTTGGAGCTCAAAAGACACATTCACATCTGGATTCTTCTACCACTGTCCCGATTATTGTTCATTCATTCCTTTAACGAATCTTTATTGAACTCCTGTAGTGTAAAGTGAAATTCACTAAGCAGAGAGTATAAAGATGAATTGGATAGGCCCTATCCTTAAGGAGCTCACAACTGGGGAGCTAATTGCTGACCACCTGAAAGCAGCAGTTTTGGTATGTACTAGAATTGAAGTAATAGGCCCAGAGGAATATTTTGTAGCACACTGATTCACATTCACATCATCTTGGGACAGGCTTTACAGTAAACCTAACTTTTCAAGCAATGGGGACTCTCCCTCCAGAAGTACAGCAAAGATTACATGTGAAAATAAATGTAAAAGTAACTTTAAAAGCCTAAAGCACTATACATAGTAGATAAGCCTAAATGTAATGACATGATAAGGGCTGGGCCTAACTTCTTCACAGCAGAATAAACATAATAGAGCAGTTAAGGAAAGCTGGAAATCAACTAACCCAATCCTCTCATTCTGCAGAATAGAAAACTTGAGGTCCCAAGAACAAAGGGACCTACGCAGGAATTCCCAATTTGTTAGTGACACAGTCAAATCTCTTTTCTGGCATCATGATCTGATTTAACACAAAGAAGTCACGGTAGAGATTTCCTATAACATATATATTGCAAAAGAAATATGATGTATTGTTTCTTTGGGCAAGTATCTTTACGATGAGTTGCTCGTTTGGAAGTTCAGAGATTTGCCCACTTGGCAAGCATCTTTGGGGATGACTACTAGCCGCCTACAGAAAGAAAACCACAGCTTTTCTCCTTTTTGAACAAGGCTTTGAATAAAGGTTTGAGAAGCAGCAATAAACAGCTACTGGCAACTACAGCCTTGGATCAAAGAACAACCTTTACATGGGTACAGCAGAAACACCACCACCATTTGTGAAGCCTCAGGAAACACTATTAACAGCACAACCTTAGAAACAGGATGTAAACAGAGAGACTAGTTCAATCACAAAGATCATTAGATCATCAAAGCCCTATTGTGTCAAAATCACAGATCGAGGATGTGAAACGAAACAGCAGTTCTAAGAAATCCACGAGACCTCATTTTTCTCAGCTAGATTCCTAGAGTACAGAAAACAAACCAAGTAACGTTTCTTCTCTGCTACTTTTTCTGGAGGACACTGAAAACTGTGTTCGGAGAAATGCATTCCTGTAGTTCCCCTACTTTCTTCCCAGTTGCACAGTCAAGTTCCCCAAACGCTTGAACCATCTCACACCTAGAGCATCAGCTCCAGAAAGTGAGGGTATTTACTGGAGAAAAAAAAAAAAAAAGAAAAAAGAAAACCCACAAAAAACCCAAAACAACAAAAAACCCAGGCTTGGGAGACAGACAACCTAGACTGTGCTCTGTGCTCTGCTACTAAATTGCTATTGTGGGGGAACGCCTGGGTGGCTCAGTGGTTGAGCATCTGCCTTCAGCTCAGGGCGTGATCCCGGGGTCCTGGAATCGAGTCCCCCATCAGGCTCCCTGCATGGAGCCTGCTTCTCCCTCTGCCTGTGTCTCTGCCTCTCTCTCTCTGTGTCTCTCAGGAATAAATAAATGCAAATCATAAATAAATACATAGCTATTAGGGTGACTATAGGTCTGTTGATTGACCTTCCTGGATCTCGGATTTTTTTCAATGCATGAGGGCTTCGAGGTGCTTAAATAAATAAGTAAACAAATAAATAGCTATTAGGGTGACTACACGCCTGTCGATTAACCTTCCTGGGTCTGATTTTTCCCAATGCACGAGGGCTTCGAGGTGCTTAAATAAATAAATAATTGCTATTAGGGTGACTATGGGCCTGTCGATTAACTTTCCTGGGTCTGATTTTTCTCAATACATGAGGGCTTCGTGGTGCTTAAATAAATAAATAAATAAATAAATAAATAAATAAATAAATAGCTATTAGGGTCACTATAGGTCTGTTGATTGACCTTCCTGGATCTCAGATTTTTTTCAATGCATGAAGGCTTCGAGGTGCTTAAATAAACAAACAAACAAACAAATAATTGCTATTAGGGTGACTATAGGCCCGTTGTCTCAGATTTTTTTCAATGCACCCGGCTTCAGGGTGCTTAAACAAACAAACGGCTATTAGGGTGCCCATGGGCCTGTCGATTGGCCTTCCCGGGTCGGACTGTTTCGAATGCCCGAGGGCTTGTTGCACTGAATGCCGACCTCAGTCCAGGAGGGCCCTTCCCCCAGGAAGTCACAGGGGCTTTCGGTGGGGGAGGGGCGGCCAGCAGCTTCCCCCCGGCCGCCAGGTCCCCCAGCCGGGTCCCCGCGGGCCCCCTTCGCCTCCCGGCCGGCGGGAACGGGGCACGGGCCCTTCTGAAGCAGAAGCGCGCAGGAGCGTGCGGGTCGGGCGGCCGGGGCGTCGGCGCGCCCACAGGAGGGGTCCTCCGAGGCCGTCGGGGAGCGGTTCCGCGATGAGGGCGGCAGCGCTGCTTCCGCGGAGCGTGCCGGGTACACGAGCCCGGGCCGCGGAACTCGGGCCTTGTCTCCCAGGGGGCGGGGAGGAGGGCGCCAGCCCGGCGGGCCGAGCCTCTCGGAGCCGGGGAGAAGGAGCGGGCCTCGCGCCGGGGCCTTTCAAGAGCGCGCGCGCGGCCGGGCGGGCGGGGCGACCGCACTATATCTCCCGGCGGAGGAGCACACGGCGGGGCCGGCCGCACACGCCCCACCGCGCGCTCGGTGAGCTGCCGGGTGCTTAGCTGGCGCTGCGGAGCCTTCGTTCCTCGTTCCGTGTGACACGGGCGCTCTGATAGGCCAGCGCGACCCTGCAGTGGTTGGCCGGAAAGCGTCGAGCCGTCTGATTGGCTGCGCCGCCCCTGCAATGCGTCAAGCCGCGGCGGGCGTGGAGGGCTCCGCGTGAAGGGTCGTGGCTGGCGGGGCGGGAGCGGCTCCGCCTGTGGCCGCCATCTTTACTAGTGGCAGCGCGCGCGGCCCCGGACGCAGGGGCTTTGGCGGGCACCCTTTTGGCCGGTGGAGCAAAGGCTCTGTGACACAAGTTTCCTCTGGGGTTTCTTTTTTTTCCCCTCCTTTTTTACTTTGCAGAGGGCGGTTTTGCGTTGGCTCCGGCCCTGGAGAGGTGGCGGGGGTGGAGTCGGAGGGGGCTCCCCGCTCGGGGCTCGGAGCGCGGTGGTCCCCCGGGGGTGGGGGGGGGCGGGGCGGTGGTCCCGCGACAGGGGTCGCCGCCGCCTCCGTAACCGCTGGCCTGGCCTTCTCCCGGGTGCGCGGCTCCTCTCGTGTTCTAGATGCAAAAGCGAGATTGGCTCCCCGGGCGTCTTGCTCGAGCTGGAAAGCCGTTCTGGAAAGCTCTCCCGAATACGTCATGGTTCTTGCTCCTGCTGCTGTTGCGCGGTCCCGCCCGCACGGATGCGTTTGTTGCGTGTGTGTGTTAACCATAAATCCAACAGCCGCCTTGGAAACAAGTTTATCGGCTGCAGAGACCGTTTTTCTTTCTTTCTTTCTTTTTTTTTTTTTTGCCTGCAGGGGCAAAACTGAGCTTGCCCGACAGACATGCTCCGAGACGTTTGGCTGAAAATTATTTTGATCCTATCCGTCGATTTGCCTTTTTTAGGCAACTGTGATGTGCGTGTGTGTGTGTGTGTGTGCATCCGGTTTTCTTCCGTCTCTGATGTCCACCCCCGCAAAAACGGGGGCAAAAAAAAAAAAAGCAGCAGCAGCAGCAGCAGCCTTCCTATCTTTGCAGCAAAAGTGGTCGTTGTGCAGGACGCATCCCCCCACCCCCACCCCACCTCCAGCTCCCTTGCATGGATGTGGGTGAAAAGAGAGAATATGTTCCCTGGATAAGTTAGGGATGGGGGAAACAGAAAAAGAAAGCCTTGGTTGTCTGGGTGTCGCGGGAGGCGGCGTCTTCGTTGGTTTTATTTGAGCTGCGCAGGTGCACGCTGGGTGGAGGGCGGCTCTCCCCCAAGGTGAGCCCGTGGGGCTACCTTGGTGTCGGGGTTGCCATGGCGACGGGGAGAGGCGGCTGGTGGGGTTGGGAGGCCTCTCCCACGTCTGGATCCGCTCCCCTGGTTCCCGGGTCCTGCCTTTTCACACTCTTTTTCCCATCCCCGTCCGAGATTCCTGGGTTGGTCCCTGCAGGCACACGGGGGCGTGTCAGGTGTTGGTGTGCACTAATAATACAGGTGCATTGGCTGCCTCGTGCACATTTTCTGATCAGATGCCGCATATTCTAGGCAGGATGGTCTTCGGTACTGTTGTTGGCCGTTACAGTTTGGTTTGCAAGTTGTTGCCCCTCTTGACTCCTCCTCGCCAATCTGGAGCAGTTGATGATTGCCTTTTATGCCTTTTTCCATAGGTGAACCACCACTTTACCGTAGGGTGCCTGCCTTCTGCCTGCAACTAACACTCCCCTGGACTGTGTGTATCAGGAGAATGCCCCAGCACTGAGTTCACACGGACCTTGCAAGAGAAAGAAAATTGCAGCTTTGCATAGCCTCCAGTATAGCAACCACTCCCCGTGTGTGTGCCTCTGTGCGACACTCAGTAATTCAATGTTCTTTGGCAGCCGCAGTGCCAGGAGCAGCCACTCTGCTTGCTGTTGTGAAGGGTGGCAGAGGACGAAATCCTCCAGAACTGTGGTTTCTTCTGTAGCATGAAGAGAATCCGGTCTATCTCCCAGAGTCCTTGTGAGTTTTGCTGGAGACAGGAATGTGCCAGCACTGTGTACCTTGTAGAACCATGGGCAGAATGGTATTCAGTTACCAAAATGTATATTGAAGGCCCGTAACTGTCTGACCTTAGGAGAGAAACATTTTCCTTCAAGATTTTTCTACTTGGTAGGAAGAACAGATGGAGAAACTCAGATCCAAAATTTTAAATGGCATAATTTTTTTCCCTTAATTGAAGGCATAGTATTAATATAGCCTTATTAGCATACGTTGCCAGATTTGAGGGCCCTTGGGATGACTGGCTCATCCGTTTGCCTAGGACTTTCCTTGGGGTTAGCATCAAAGGCCCATGTCCTGGAGAGCCCCTCTTGTCCCAGGCAAACATTTGGTCACCCCTGGACTGTTCAGTGTTGCAAGATGGGAGGATGAACGGAATGGGAAATGAAGGTTCCTACCATAGAGAGGCGATTAGGTTTCCCTGCAGCTGAAGGCCACTGGTCACAAGAAATGAGATAAGCATAGGCTGACACCTGAAACTCATCCAAAGTCACATTGATACTTTGATCCACCCTCATTCTTCCCTCTCTCAGTCCCCACACATGTATTTGTTGTTACTGTTTTTTTATTTATTTATTTTTAAGATTTTATTTATTCATGAGAGACACAGAAGGAGACAGAGGCAGAGACAGGCAGAGGGAGAAGCAGGCTACATGCAGGGAGCCTGACGTGGGACTCGATCCCTGGACTCCAGGATCACGCTCCATCCAGGCTGAAGGCGGTGCTAAACCGCTAAACCACTAAGCCACCGGGGCTGCCCCACTGTTTGTATTTAATTAAAATCTTTATCTCTGGTAAAGCCTTTATTGAGCTTTGAGTGACTTCAGAGTGCTTAACTTCTTTTTTTTATGCCATGGATCCCTTTGCCAGTCCAGTGAAGCCTATTTGCTGCCATGGTTTGCTGCCCATATTCATAATTGAAGGCATGCTACGTTTCACTTTGAGGTTAGTGCAAGTAAAAGATGTTCTACCTTTCCATCCACGTTCCCGTACCCTGTGAATTGCCTCCATGGGGTCCAGGTTGAGAGCCCCTGCTCCTGCATTGCCCCATTGCAGTTCTCTTTCCACTCTTTCCCCTTTTACATTCTTTCACCTTGACATTCCCACCGCCACCACCATAGTTCAAGGTACTGTTGCTGTTTCCCTCACTCTTTGCAGAGGTTTTTGTTGGTCTCCTACCCTTCGTTCCATCTTCTGCCCAGCTGATGGAGTCGTTTTCTTAAAGTACACATCTGATTATGTGATTTCCCTCCTCAAACTGGCTTTGGCTTCCTAGGGCCTCGAGGATTAAATCCATAAACTTAGGAGTTCTTCAGGGCTCTTTATAACCTGGTCTTTTCAGTCCTTCTAGCTGTATACTACCCTTTGCATCTCCTAGGTTTGAGCCATATGAATTGTTATTCAATATTTGTGCTTCCCCCCTCCCTCCTTTATTCACATGGTTCTCTTGGGCTAGAATTCTGATTTCTATCACCTCTACCTCACAAAGTTTTTGAAGGCTTACTTCAAATGCAGCCAGTGAAAATAACCTCTTTCTCCCCAGAGCTCCCTTAGCACTTTATTTCATCCTCTTCTGTTACTATACATTATACTTTTACTGAGTATTTGATTATTCACTCCATAAATATTTATCAAGTACCTGTTGTGAATGTGGCCCTGTACTAGAGGCAATGGGGATATGAAATGAAACTGATTTGTATCTTGGTTTTATTTTTATTTTCATTTGCAGAACAGATTTATTTAAATGTTAATTTTGGTTGCATTTAGGGGACCTGGTGGAGTGGTCCTAAAACCACCCCAAATGACCAATTTCACTGCTGCTTTTTCCTTTTATTTCTCCCTCTCATGCTTCTAAAACTGATCTTCATGGAGTACCTTGGCATCCTCCTAGGCCATCCTCCAGTAGTCTACTCTATGTGGCATTAACTATTTCTTTCTGAAACTTGCCTGTATAAACTCGTCTTTCTTAGACAATTGTATTTCTTCTTTTTAAAATTACAATGTAGTTAACATACGGTGTTATCTTAGCTTCAGGTGTATAGTACAGTGATTCAACAATTCCACATAGTACTCAATGCTTCTCAGGATAAGTGTATTCCTTTCATCTGTTTCACTGCTCCTCCAGCCCCCCCTCCCATTTGGTAACCATCTGTTTGTTCTCCATAGGTGAGTGTCAGTTTTTTTGGTTTCTTTTTTTATTTTCCTCCTTTGTCATTTGTTTTCTTAAATTCCACATATGAGTGAAATCATACAGTATTTGTCTTTCTCTGACTGGCTTATTTCACATAGCATTAAACTCTCTAGATCCATCTATGTCATTGCAAATGGCAAGATTTTACTCCTTTTTTATGGCTGAGTAATATTCTGTTGAATATATATACCACATCTTCATTCATCAGTCATTGGATACTTGGGGGCTGCTTACATAATTTGGCTATTGTAAACAATGCTGTAATAATTAAGGGGTGCATTTGTCCTTTTGAATTAGTGCTTTTATATTCTTTGGGCAAATACCCAGTAGTGTGATCACTGGATCATAGGGGTAGTTCTATTTTTAATTTTTTTGAGGAACCTCCATAGCATCCTCCATACTGGCTGCAACAATTTGAACTCCCACCAGCAGTGTATGGGTATCCCTTTTTTCTCTTCATGTTCACCAACTCTTGTTTCTTATGTTTTTGATTTTAGCCATTCTGATAGATGTGAGGTGATACCTCATTGTGGTTTTGATTTGCATTTCCCTCATGATGAGTGTCTGCTGACCATCTGTATGTCTTCTTTGGAGAAGTGTCTCTTCATGTCTTCTGCTTATTTTTTAAGTTGGATTATTTGGGTTTTTTTGGCGTTGAGTTGTATAAATTCTTTATATATTTTGTATACTAACCCTGTATCAGATATGTCATTTGCAAATGCCTTCTCTTATTCAGTAGGTTTTTTTTTTGTGTGTGTGTGTGTGTGTGTATTGTTTCTTTTGTTGTGCAGAAGCTTTATTTTTTGATGTAGTCTCAACAGTTTATTTGTTCATTGGTTTTTAAAGGACTTACATTTCAGGCTGGGAGATAAACTTATTTTTTTTTTTTTATGATAGTCACACAGAAAGAGAGAGGCAGAGACATAGGCAGAGGGAGAAGCAGGCTCCATGTACCAGGAGCCCGACGTGGGATTCGATCCTGGGTCTCCAGGATCGCGCCCTGGGCCAAAGGCAGGCGCTAAACCGCTGTGCCACCCACGGATCCCCAGGCTGGGAGATAATATAAACCTAAGAAATGCTTTTTCAAGGTAGAAGAAAACAACCAAGTATTTCAGAAGGGCAAAGGGAAAACTCATTTTACTCGAGGGATCAGAAAAGATTTTGTGGAGGAAGATGGCCTCCAAACTAGCTTGGAGAATCATGATCTATATGGGTGTACATAGGGAAGGCATTCCATGCAGAGAGAATGCCAGGAACAAAGGAAGGAGGCTGAAAAGAGCAGCATGTGTTGGGGAAGAGGAAATTTAATCTGTTATTAAGGGGCCTCATGAGAGAGCAGCCTGGTGTCAGGTTGGCTTAGGGTAGACAGAGAATGGCAATAAGATAAGACTCCCCTGTATGCATAGAATCCATTGAAGAGTTTTGACAAGAGACTGACAAAATCAACGGTGATTCAAGAATAATTATGTAGCGCCAGAGTGGGAGGTGAATTTCATAGAGAGTGTAGACAGGGAGACTGATGAAGGCAGTAACAATGAGAATAATGGCAAATATTTATTGAGCACTTACAAAATGCTATGCAGGGATGCCTGGGTGGCTCAGCGGTTGGGTGCTTCCCTTCAGCCCAGGGCGTGATCCTGGAGTCCTGGGATTGAGTCCCCCATCAGGCTTCTGTGTGGAGCCTGCTTCTCTGGGTGGTCTCTGCCCCCCCCCCCCCCCCCGCCCCTGTCTCTCATGAATAAATAAATAAAATCTTTTTTAAAAAATGCTATGCAATATTTTTATTTGCAGTATCTTGTGTATTACTCACAAAATTATTCACTCCTTTTCACAAATAAGGAAATCTAAGCTTGGAAAGAATACATAACTTGTCCAGGTTCACCCATGGTGACAGAGCTGGAAGTTGAACCATTACTGTCTGCAGTAGTTACTGGTCCACTAGTTAGCTATAATCTGAAAATACTAGCAGTGGAATTAGAGGAGATCCAAGAAATGATGATGCTCTTTTTTAAGTAGTAGTGTTTTTGTACTTTGTATTTGAGGTGAAAAATGAAAATGCAACAAATATCACCATGGTTGGGCTAAATTCCTGGACTACCTTCTTAAATATTGATCTCATTGTGTAGTAAAGAAATAAGACCCCAGTAAGCAAAATACAATTGCTACAGTTTTGCCTCAATTTATAAAAACTCATAATACCGAAATGGAGAAAGAGTTTAGAGGCTAGTTGTCCTTGGCTTTCTACTTAGACTCCTCAGAACTTCGCAGAAGAAAGGAGTAACAGAACTGTCTTGAAGGTATACCGAGTTAGGCTACCAAATAGGCCTATTGGGGAGTCTCTTGAATGTGAACTAGAACTTTTCAAAGTATTTGCCTTGGGTGAAAGATTTCTTGGGCTAGCATCTGTTTAAAGGTGTTTAATGGTTTCAGGGCACTGGAGGAATGGTTTTCCTATGCTCTTGGTCAAATCTGCGACCTTCACTCACTTTGTCTCTCTAAGAAAAAAGCAGTAAGGAGAAAGCTAGTGCTGTGCCCTTCAGGAACCACTAGATTAATTGATTCCCCTTGGTACTGTCTTCTCATTCACTGAAGATTATAAAAAGAGGAACAGGGAAGGGGGGAAGTTTCATTTGTCCTGATCTCTATATTCCCCCTCTCCCTACCATTTAAACTTTCCATCTTTTTCTGATTGTAGATGGAAAAATTAAACCTTGTATGTGTCAAAAATCCTTCAAACCTGGGAAAGGCTCACCTTCAGAAGTTCTAGTATACATTTTATAATACCTTGACTACGTTTTCCTCTTTGCTCTAATAGTCTTACTGCATTTTATGTTTTATTCTAATGAGATATATCATGGGTTCCTTAAAAATAAATTACCCTTTTTTTTAAAAAGACCTCCCACTACCTGTTCCATTGTCCTGCATATAGTAGTCACTCAGTCTTTTCTTTTTCTTAAAGATTTTATTTATTCATGAGAGAGATAGAATCAGAGACAGGCAGAGGGAGAAACAGGCTCCCTGTAGGGACCCCGATGTGGGACTTGAGCCTGGGAATCCAGGATCATGACCTGAGCCAAAGGCATATGCTCAGCCACTGAGCCACCCAGGTGTCTCATCACTCAGTCTTGATTTGTCATTTTTCTCCTTTTTTTTTTTTTTTTTGATTTTTCTTTTCTACCCAACACTTGATGATTGCATTAAAAAGTTCAGTGATACTCTGGAAAAAGGTTATTCATTTACGATTCATTCAACCATGTTTATTGATTTCATTCTAGATGTCAGGTACCTTTGAATGTGAGTGCCGATTACTCTTTCCTGGAGTCAGGGTTCATAATCTTATTTGGGTCACCAACACCTTTTATTTTTTATTTATTTATTTTTTAAATTTATTTTTCAAATTTATTTTTTACCAACACCTTTTAGAATCTAATAAAGGCCATAGAAACCTCTCAGAAAAAAAAAAAACCTCTCAGAAAAGCATATGTATATAAAATAAGTCTGAAACGTCTGCTATAGAGTGTAGACTTTCTGACTCAAGACCAAAACAAAAAACATTTTTAAAAATCCCAAAATCCTCTTCAGTGTGATGTGTTTAGGGTTTGCCACTGTATGATCAATCACCTAAGATCTTTATAGGTAACTATATATGTAAGCATTCATATGCAATTGTTCAATGATCTAGCACCAATGGAGCTATTCCAATACTTGAACTGTTTGTTTTAATCCTAACACTGCCTAAAGCAAAAATGGCCATCTTTCTACTCCTAGAATTTGGAAGATGAAACATCATAGCACCATTATTCTTTAAGAGTTCTAATTCGTCACTGATAAAGACATTTTTAAAATTATAAAATGCCATATTGGTAGACCTAGTCTTTAAAGCCTTGAAGTTCTAGTCTGTTGTTTTAAATTTTGTGCCAACTGAAATGTATATGATTCAACTAAGAAATAAGGTACATAAATTAGATTTTTTGTAGAACATTTTCCCATAAGATTTAGTAAAACTTATGTTTTCAATCAATGTTCACTTATTGTCTTGAAAAAATACTTATTTTCGCTGAAGAGAATGAGTAGTGACAACATGAGTTATTCTCAGGACAGTTTCCCAGTAGGTGTTTTGTATTAATTCCCTCATGCTACTCTTCCTCATTAATGTTGGTATTTGCTGGATTTTATTATAGAAAGACTCGTAAAGAGGAAACCTATCATAATCTATAAATTTGTGTAAAACTTGTATGTTTAAAAGGTGCAGAGAGGGAACAAAAGCTGCCATTCGAGAATTTCTTCTCTGTGAATAATTAATGATGGAACAATTGGACACTGAACAAAATTTACAAACATCTACAACTCTTTACCTCCACCTGGAAACTTGTTGCAGTAATTGTTATTTCAGTAAAACAAGGCTGTGGAGATTTCCAAAAAGGATGAGATTCTAAATGGCTTTTAGGAATCCAGTATGACGGTGTCCTTGTCACAGAATGAAGTCTGATTGATTGACTGACTGAAGTTTATTTAATCTCTACACCAAATGTGGGGCTTGAACTCATGACTCTGAGATCAAGTCATATGCTCTTCCAACAGAGCCAGCCAAGCGCCCCAGTGAAGTCTATTTTAAGTGGCAAAATGATCTGAATACAGCATAAAGAATTTTTTACCCAGACCCTGTCTGGCTGAGTCAGTAGAGCCATGTGACTCTTGATCTTGGGTTGTAAGTTTGAGCTCCAAGTTGGGGATAGAGATTACTTACAAATAAAATTTTTTTAAGGGGCACCTCGGTGGCTCAGGTGGTTAAGTATTTGCCTGTGGCTCACGTTGTAATACCAGGGTTCTGGGATCAAACCCCATATTGGGCTCCCTGGTCAGTGGGGAGTCTGCTTCTCCTCTCTCTGGGTCCCTCTCTGGTTACCCCCCGCCCCCATTGCTTGCTCTCTTTCTCTCAAATAAGTAAATAAAATCTTTTTTAAAAAAAATTAAAAATAGGGGACATGGCTCAGTGGTTGAACATCTGCCTCTGGCTCAGGTCATGATCCGGGGTCCTAGGATTGAGTCCCACATCGGGCTCCCCGCAGGGAGTCTGCTTCTCCCTCTGCTTGTGTCTCTGCCTCTATCTTGGTGTCTCTCATGAATAAATACCTAAATAAAATCTTTAGAAAAATAAAAATAAAGTCTTTAAGGGGCGCCTGAGTGACTCAGTTGAGTGTTTGGCTTTTGATTTTAGCTCAGGTCATAATCTTGGGGTCCTGGGATTGAGCCCTGCCTGGGCTCTGAGCTCAGTGGGGAGACTGTTTCTCTCCCTCTCTCTCCCCCTCTTCCCCTGCCCCTTCCCTGTCTAGTGTGTGTGCTCTCTCTCTCTAAAATGAATAAATCTTTTATTAAAAAAAAATCGTAATGTGGCTGGGTGGCTCAGTCAGTTGAGTGTCTGCCTTTGGCTCGGGTCATGATCCCAGGTCAAGCCTAAAGTTGGGCTCCTTGCTCAGTGGGGAGTCTGCTTCTCCTTCTCCCTTTGCCCCTCCCCCTGCTTGTGCTCTCTTGCTCTCTCAGATAAATCTTAAAATTGTAATATGTTAAAGATTCCTTTAAAAAAAGGATTACACATTTAAGAAGCAATTGAAAAATAAATATGTTTAATAACAGTCATGAGGGGGGATCCCTGGGTGGCTCAGCGGTTTGGTGCCTGCCTTCCGCCTATGGTGTCATCCTGGAGTCCCAGGATCGAGTCCCACATTGGGCCTCCTGCAAGGAGCCTGCTTCTCCCTCTGCCTGTGTCTCTGCCTCTCTCTGTGTGTGTCTCTCATGAATAAATAAATAAAATCTTAAAAAAAATAACAGTCATGTGGAAGATCATTTATTACAGTCCCTTTGGGTATCATCAGAAAATAGTAAGCAAGGTTACTTCTATGTGGGAAATCCTGGGGATGTCAGCACAGTCTACTATACACACAGGGAAGGCAACAGATACTAGAGTTCATTTTCTTGTGTCTTGTTTTGCCTTGGCTTCCCTCATGTAAAATTATTTTTGCAACGTCATTTTAAAAATTTTTTGCTTTAAATAGCTTTTCTGTTTGTCTTAGGTGTTTTTAATTTCACAGTCTCAACACTCTCATCATCTGGGGTATATTTTTACATAGATGCTGAGTGCAGCTCTTCCTGTGAGTTGTTGGTGAAGAGATTTTAAGTTATAACACTGGTTATAGTTAAAGATTTACCAAAGCAGAACATAAAGAAACCACTAATTGAATGGCATTATAGCAACATCTATCTTCTCAAATAAGAATCCTTACACCAATGTTTACTAGGAGCGTGCTTTCAGGTAATACACAGTATATCATGTCTAGTAGCATAAACTCAAATTCCAACGAAATATTCTGAGTGAAGAGGGTTCCTTCCCAGCACAGTTTTACCCTTCCCATTAATCTTTGTACATCTGGTTTCCATTGCAGTTCTATATGCAGCCATTCAAACAAACTGTCTTCCTGGTTTCTGTCTTTTAATTTTTTTTTATTTTTTGGCCTAATTTCAGAGTTACAGAAAAGTTACAACAGTAGTACAAAGGATTCTCATGTACCCTTCCCCTGTATTTCCCAACTGTTAACATTTACCACATTGGCAAATTTGCACATGTTCTCTTGTGCTCACTCTCTCTTGTGGCAGATGTCATGCCCCTTTGTCCCTAGACAGTTAGGTGCATAACTCAGAAATAAGATCATTCTCTCACATAACTATAGTACAATGATCAAAATCGGGTAAAGGTCATATACCATTGTTTATTATCATCTAATCCATAGTCAAATTTTGTTGTCCCAATACTGTTCTTTACTGCAAAAGAAAAATCCCAGATCATGCATTGCGTTCAGGTGTCATGTCTCTAGTCTCATTTAACGTGGAATCCTTCTTGAGTTTGTCTTTGTTCTTCACCACATTGACTAATTTACTGATGTCTAACCAATCAATATGCTGAGAGTTTTTAAGGAAGTAAGTATATCCTAAGTAACTGAATTAATCACTGTCAAGACAGACAGGAAAAGGTTTAGGTGCTAATTATCTTAGTGACATTCATTTAAAAATCATGCCCAAAGAAATGGTAAAGCAAAGGATAAGAAAAAGCAATTTAGAATTCTAGAGTTTTCCACCCCGATATGACACAATCCTCTATTAACGAGAAAATAGGAAACAGACTAAGACAGTTTGGATAATTGATTGGAAGCCCTCCAGCTCTTGTGTTTCCTGGATCCCCGTACTTCTGTCTATAGCATATATGCTTAATGGGAAAAAATCCTTATAAAGCCTTGGAAGTAGTATATTGGCTTATTTTTTATTAATTCCACGTACTGTGTTTGGTTTGCCCATAGAATTCTGCTTACCAGTGATCTCTGTTATTCTGTACAACAGCTGTATAATAATTGATATTTGATTTATAAATTATAATGTTTATAATGTAATGCTTGTCATAGAATCTACATTTATCTTAGGACCATGTACACAGGGTTTAGACGGGGCAGTGTGACAATCTGTCTAGGCCATAAGTGTAACATGACCATATGTGCTTCACAGCAGACAAGCTAGGCTCGGTGGAAAGGAACCCTTTAACCAGGGACTGTTCTGAGCTTTCCACCAAAGTATCTCAACAGGATAGGGGACCAAGGGTGTCTACTGCTGCGGCCCTGAGGGTGTACAGCCTGAATGAGTCTACCCAAAGCTACACACCTCTTCGAAACTTTATGTATTTCATGTTTAAAATTCAGACACATTTTATTGTTTCTTTTAATTAAAAAGATGTTGTGCACCCCTCCCCCAGTCATCTAGGAGGACTTATTCTTCCTGCAGCTTCAAATACCACGGGACATCACCACACCCCAGTTTGAGAAACATGTGGACAAATTTGTGAAGAGATTCCAGGTTCGGGGTAACTCATGAGCGACGCTCTGACAGGTGAAATTCTGTGAAGAAGTGCAGAAGTGGGACTTGATGCAGAGTCATTGTGGACTTTGGTGCCACCGTAAGGAGTTGGAGACGTACAGTGGCCAAGAGCAGTGGTGCCGGGTAGAAGGAAGGAAACCAGGATTCTAGTTTGCACTCTGCTACTGCCTTTGCCATATGACCTTGGGCAAAGCGCTTGAAATCAGGACTTGGGTTTCCTTATCCAGAGAAAGGCAGTACCAGAGTAAGCCATTTTAAGTTTCCTTTTGGCTATAATATTTTGTGATGCATTATGGGCTAATAACATGCATTAGCATGATTAGCATGTATGGTTTGCCTGTTTTGTAGTTTACAAATTTAATCGGATAGGTACTCTTAATATTATTTCTAGCCACCTGCTGCTGATAATACATAATATC
Organism: Vulpes vulpes; assembly: GCF_048418805.1. Taxonomy (NCBI): domain Eukaryota; kingdom Metazoa; phylum Chordata; class Mammalia; order Carnivora; family Canidae; genus Vulpes; species Vulpes vulpes. Next base: position 902,634 of record NW_027325787.1, on the reverse strand, counting down.
TATTTCTAGGCAGTGAGTATATTTATACTTTCAAGAATATAACTGGGGGCGGGAGGGGGGGGAGGAGAAGAAAAGGAAAATATCACAGTGAAATCTAGGCCTGCCATCTTATGGATTGTAAATGGTACTACCGAAATACAGGGTAGTGTGTCTGTTAGTGTCCGCAGATGATTCTTGCACATGTCAAGAGAAGACCTGCTTATGTGTATGTAGCTCATTTCCAAAGGAGTTCATGCAGTATTTTAGAGTTTATTTTCTTTGATAATTCTTAGTTTTAGCTCTCCAGTAAAGAATTGAAGTAAATCTAAGAAGCCCCTGCCTCCAATTTTAATTGTTTATTGATCCCAATAATTATTTCCTAGCAATATTTCATTCTCTAAATGGCTACCGGTAGTTCTTTTGCTTTTGAAATCGTGCAGAACAAAAGAATGTTCTTTGAAATGATGGTGCACAAGTGCTGCCGTGCATATTTTATGAAAGCTGTGATCATCCACGATTGTGATATAAGACAGTCTTCCTTTCTCCTTTTTACAAAATAGCTGAGAGATGATGAGAATAGATGGTTTTCCATTGCAGCTAGGATGAGCATTTGTGGAATTTACTCCTTCCATCCCCTGCTGATGCACCTTAGCATTTATCTCCTGTCATTTAAAAAATCCACAACACAGAACTTTTATTCACAGTAAACATGGGGGAGTTAGACTGTGGCAAACATTTCTCAACTCTTTCGAAACCGTAACTTTTCACATATTGCGAACAAAGGACCAAGGAAAAAGACTGCATCCCAAGCAAATGATGGAATTTGTCTCTAGTTAACATTTTGTTTTGTCCAAAACAGATCCAAATAAAATTCTTCAGCCTCCTTTCCCAGTAATAAAATTTGAGACACTGAAATATCCTAGAGGTTGCTTTTCATGGGCATTCTGAAATGTTCTCTGGGGGCAAAACCAGTAATTCTTCTGTTTAAGGTTGCTGGCTGCTTGAAGCTTTTTAAAACTGTGTTCTACTTCCCACTGGTTTTCAATTTATTTTCAATATGCTTCAGTATTTATGGAGATTTTAATCCCTTTCAAGTTGAAACGCGATTATTACAGTACAGTAGAAGGCAGTGCTTGGACAAGGCTGACAGTACAAGTACTTAGTGCAACTAATTTTCACCGGTATGGATCTTTCTATCTGAATCCAACATCACCAGTTGGTATCAATCATGGAGAACTATAGCAGAGTTCTATCCATGCCATTTTAGCTTCTCAGGGCTCCCTTTTTGACCAGAGACGTTGGCTAGGATTACCTTCTTCCCACTGCCTTCTGAAAGGTCAACGCTTTTTCTGATTATCTTGTGATTTAATAATCAGTTCCCCTTTCTTTAGAATTTTCTCTCCTCCTGGTTTGACTAAGTCCTATCAACTTTCAGGAGACAATGCAAAGTGTTATACATTTATACATTTAGCCCGATTGAAGTCTGTGATATCCGCATTTTCTTGTTTATTTTGGTTATGTATTTTAAGATTTTTTTAACAAACATTTGGAATATTTTAAAACTCTGCTCAAGGTTTATTCTTTTGTAGCCTGACTCTAATAGTTTACTTAAAACATATTTGAGAAAGCTTTTGGTTTTACTTCCAGTTGCTCAATTGATGTTTCAGAATTTCTAAATCATCTACATTTGCTTTTACTCTTAAAATAATGCTGTCATATTATACAATCAAACGACTGTCCAAATGCCAACAATATGTTTTATAGAAATAAAGTTGTTCACAGAAATAAATCACTGTAGGAGAGATAGCTCATAAATAAGTGTTTTGTAAGGTTCAAGTTTCACTTAAAAAAAGGTAAAAATTCAAATAATTCTAAGGCTGAAACCTAGTTTTGGGAAGGAATGCAAATGTGTCATTTACATGTTGAAGCATAAGTGTATGGTTATCTGTTAAATTTCAAAGTTTAGTTTACTTTCACTCCTGCCACAGGAATATTCCAGTGGCCATAAATCAAAAAATAAAATGATTGCCAATTCTGTGCCTTTCACTTAAACAAGCAATTAAAATGTTTTTCTTTGGGTCGTTATTTTTGGAAGAATAAGATACCAGTTTAAAATTTAAATTGAGCCAACTGGTTTTATAGAGTTTCATGTCATAAGATACATTTGAAAAGCTTAAGTAGTATTGCTTAATAATGGAGTTGGCTAGAAAAGAAGTAAACTGGGGCGGGGTGGGGGGGAAGAAGTAAACTAGCTCATCGCTTCTGTGAAAACTCAAGCATCAATGGGGGGGGGGTCATTGTTGGAGATTTTGTAGAATGTATTTTTTCACTGGAGAGAGATTGGGCCAGATTTTCTCAGCGATTCTTTCTAACTCTGAAAGTCTAAGATTTTAGTAAACGTATGACTAATCCTTTATGGAATTTACCTTCACAATTTCAAAATGGGAGGCATTTTGGGGGTGTTCAATCATTATTCTGGAAATATATCCTGACTTGGGACAGTGGAGGAAAATCCCTTTTCAATGACATTGAAGGGATGTTGACAGTAGAGGAAAAAAAAAATTGAGCTCCTGTAGCTGTGAAAGGACTTTATAAAAGCAGTTATCTATTTCAAGTTTCTCTTCTGTTCCTGCTGATCCTCAATAAGTCCTTTTTAAATAGAATGTGGGAACCATTTCCTGTCATTATTGGGTTCTGGAGTTTGACCTCCCCTCCCCTAAAATGACTGTCCTATGGTAATTGGCCATGTGTGGGGGCCTCTACCTTGTAGCATTTGGATGATAATCAACGGTGAAGATTTTTCCATTTTAATTCCAGAAGAAAAACCTTGTGACCAGAACCCTTTTGGGTGGGTGCCAGCTGCCCAGCCTCCCATTGTCCCCCAGCATCTATCTAGTTGGAGAAGAAACCATCCCCTGGCTGCCAGTGTCTGCCGAGGGCCCATGAAGCACCGTAGACCCCCTGGGAAGGGGTCTCGTTGACCCTAGGTAAGTTGTGATGTGGCGGATTGTTTCTGACCAGTGGAAGGTGACCCTGAGCAAAACTAGGACATAAAAAAGGTTATTTTTTTTTTATACTATTCACCCTGATTCCCACATTTATTTTCCTTCCTGGTCACCAAGTGACAGCTTTCATCTTTTGACTTTCAGAGTCTTGATTTAATATTCACAACACACCCTCTCCTCCTGCTTGCTTTCTGGAAAGGATGTGTTATTAATATGCTAATGCAAATTTAGGTTAATGTCTGATCTCTCCCAGGGATGTGTGCGTTTCAAACCTTTCTTCTTGTGCAACAAAAGCATCAGCTGACAGAAGAGGTATATGGGGCCCCTTGTGGAAAGTATGTCACATTAAACTGTCTCCTAGCCTGCCTTCCCTTAAAGTCTTAGCCTCTAGTCTCATCTCCAGTATGGGCCTCATACCTCTTTCATTCATTTTTTTCAACACATTTGCTGTATTTACTCAATGTAGCAAATACCTGTAGAGCTCCAATGTGTGTCATGCACTAGGCTAGGCCCGGGACATACCACAGTGAGCAGAAGAAGGCTCAGTCCCTACTGGGAGGGACTTTAGAGTCTACTGAGAGAGTGGCATGATCAAATAATTGCATAAATAAATATCAAATTATAACTACAGTAAATGCTACAAAGGGGGCAGGAGCAACACAGGAGCCCTGTGTGTATACAGCAGGGCATTCGACTGAGCCAGGAGGTCCAGGACACACTCCCTGAGAGAGTTTGGCTGGGTGGGAGTTAATGAGACAAAGGGAATGACAGGATATCTTGGTTGCCCAGGATCTCCATAATAACACATCAAAGCTTGGGTTGCTGAAAACATCATAAATTTATTGTCTCACAGTTCTGGAGACTGGAAGTCCAAGATCAAGACGTCAAGAGGGCCCCGCTCTCTCTTATGGCTCTAGGGGACAATGCTTCCTTGCCTCTTCTCGCTTCTGGTATTTGCTAGGCATCTTTGGTGTCCCTTGGCTTATAGATGTAGTCGACCCTGCCTCCTCCCTATGTGCCTTCCCTCTGTATGTGTCTATCTCTGCCTCAGAGATGACATATGGTGTTGGATGAGGACCCACCCTCATGACCTCATTTCCACTTGATTACTTCTGCAGAGACCTTGTCTTCAATAAGGTCACATTCTGGGGGTCCTGGGGGTTGAGACTTGAGCTTATCTTTCTGGGGGCCACAGTTCAGTCCATAACAGGATAAAGAGTAGAAGAGTAGAGCATTCTAGGCAAGGGACACAGAACATGCCAAAGTCCTCTGGTAAGAGGAAGCATGGCCTGTGTGGTATGGAGAGTGAGCAGAAGTGTGGTGTGAGAAGAAGCTGGAAAGGAAGCGAGATTAGTCGTTAGGCCTACCTTAGAGATTGGGGTCATAATGGAAAAGCCCTTGCTGAATGCAGGTAGGGGAACTCTGAGAGCCAGGTAGGGGGCAAAAGAGTGCAAGGTGTTTCTGGATGTGCCGGGCTTGGAGTAAGTAAACCTTAGGGTAACCTGTCAGATAGGCATCTGTAGGTCTGGAGCTTAGAGGAAAGGTCCCTGCCGAAGATAAAAGTCAGTGGCACGTAGGTGATACTGATGGCATGCGCCCTGAGGGAGAGCCTGGAGGGAGAAGAGAAGAGGCCCCGGGGCCATAGCAGGAACCTGGTCTGCACAGAAGGGAGCTGCAGAGCAGCCAGGTTCAGAGGAGAGGAAAATTAGGAGAGAGTGGTCAGATTCAAAGCGTGTCCATCGGATGCGGCAATATGGAGGCCATGGTGCCCTTAGAGGAAAGTGCTCTGGGGTGGCCGTGGGAGGAAGCCAGACCAGAGGGAGCTGAGTGATCGGTGAGGGGGTGGCGGCTGCCGGCAGTTGAAGACAGTCTTCCTAGACACTGCCTTTCCAGAATCTCGGCTGTGAAATGGTGGAAGCAGTGGTTTTTGGAAGCAGAGTATGGGAGTGTCTTGGTTCGGGCCCCATGACACAGGGCCATGGACAGGGTGGCCTAAACTACAGACATTCATTTTCTCATGGTCCTTGTCCTGGAGGCTCAGAGTCTAAGATCCAGGTGCCAGCACAGCTCCCTTCCCGGCTGGTAGGGGTCACCGTGTCTCCGTGTCTCACACGGTGGGAAGTAGAGAGCTCAAGCTCTCTGCATCTCTTATTAGAAGAGCACTAATTCCATGATGAGGGCTTTACCCTCATGGCTTCATCTAAACGTAATCTCCTTCCAAAGATCCCACCTCCAAAAGCCTTCTCATTGGGGGTCAGGGCTTCAACATATGAATTGTAGGGGGACAAAATTCAGTCCATAACAAGAGAGAGGGGTTGGTTTATTTGTTTAATGGAAGAGCTTTTGGCCTCTGAAAGTTGCAGCTGAGGGGGAAAGATGGAATATTTGAAGGAGAGAAGGGTAACTGAATGCCTACAGCAGAGGAAAACAGAATAGAGAAGGCGGCCCTAGGTAGGAGAGGAGACACTTCCTCACTAAACAGGACTCTTTAGGATTTTCTGTCCCTGGCTCTCCTGTGTAACAAGGCAGAGGGGACCCTGTCACAGCCAGTTGTCAGCCTCGGGGCAGATGCTACATGCTGGGGCAGGTGTCCTCTCCCCTTGTGTTTGGTAGTCTTATCTGACAGCTGCTATAAATACAGGAGGGATTGAAGGCCAAATCTTGAGTAATTCAGTTTGGGTAATCTATCAATCAATCATAAGATATGTCACCATATCAAAATAGATGATCGTTTCCACTTTTTTTTTTTTTTTTTTTTTAAGATTTTATTTATTTATTCGTAGAGACACAGAGAGAGAATGAGAGGCAGAGACACAGGCAGAGGGAGAAGCAGGCTCCATGCAGCGAGCCCGACGCGGGACTCGATCCAGGGTCTACAGGATCACGCCCCGGGCCGCAGGCGGCACTAAACCGCTGCGCCACCGGGGCTGCCCTCGTTTCCACTTTTAAAAATAAAACTTTGGATTTTTGGTCACTTCAAGGTACACTTTTTCCATTTTTCTTCTGAGGCAGTGAAAAAAGTTATATAATTTTTTTTTTTTTTTTTTTTTTTTTTTAATGCATGGTTTGGCAGGTCCAACCCAGAACAAAGTCCATCTAGTCCTCTCTCTTCATCCGGGTAGCGATTCATTTTGTCCTAATCATCATTTGTCTCTCCTTTTGTTTTTTAAATTCTGGATTCCATTGGTCCTTAATATAAAATTTTCTGGAATACCTCTATGTTTTCTTGTTCTAATGTATTCCACTCTGCATTTCCTGCATTAAACACTGTGTCCCAGGTATGCATTTATGGGCTGGCCTTCAGTTGCACCTGCCTGGGCGTGTTGAAATTGCTGATAAGAAAGACTGAGCCCCAGCTGGTTAGCAGCTCAGGAACACTCTAGTTCATACTGGTGGTGTAAGTGGGCTTAGGATTGATTTTCATGAAAGTCTTCCTCTTTTGTATTTTTACTTTTGTTTTTTAAAAAACTTGCAAAAAACATTATCTGAAAATATTCTTATCATAAAAGGATTTTTTTAAATACAGAAGTAGAGCCAGGCGTAAAAAAAAAAAAATTATCTGCTATACTTTTCCCACCATTCTCCCTATCAATTCCATTTGCTATTTCCTAAGTGGAATTTGTATCTTTAATACGTTTTTGCAGTTTTCTCTTGCCCCAATTCTCCCCCTCTTACTCTTTATAATCACTGCAAAGGATTCCATAATGTAGATGTATCACTATATAATCAAAATTTTTTTTGTTGCTGTAATTGAAAATGCTGCAGCAATGTTATTTGTGCATTGTTTTCCATATATGAATGTATTTCTTTAGGTTAGATTCAAAGAAGTCATATCCTGGGCATATGCATTTGAATTTTTGGGAAATGTCTTCAGGCACCCTTTCTCCCCACCCCCATTTGCCTCTAGATGTGCTACTCTGGAACTCCCTGATCTGGTTTGACTGGTCTTCCTAGCTTCAGGAATTAGGTGCCCACGGTGCTGGGGGTTGGGTGGGCAACATGGCAACCAGTGCTGGCATATTCCTCTCTGTCAGAGAACCAAGACACTTTGCTAATGTGGCAAAAGAAAAGGATCTCAGAAGTGCTAACACCTGTGTTCTTGGATCACCAGAAGCACAGATGGACACCTTGCTCTGGAAAGCAGAAATCTAAAATTCCAGGCTTTGAAGGAGGACACACAGCACATGACATCATCTCAGTTGGCTTAAATGGAAATTAACTTCTGCAGCTTTACCCAGAGATTGAGACAATTGGCTAACTCGTATTTAGAGAAGAAACAAAACCTGATTTCTACTCTCAAGAGTACACTCCATGGTACATCTACATAGAATTTCAGACAAATCAAAAATTTAGATGTGAGTAATGGAACTAGAAAGTGCTAGAAGAAAACTTTGGTGATTTATATACATATTGTCAAGTTGGCCTTGATTCTTCTAAACATGACACCAAAGCTAGACACAGCAAAACAAAATGAATTGATTTGACTAAAAGGAAATTTGTAAAGAACAAAATACAAAAAATAAAACAAAAAACAAAACAAAACAAAACAAAACAAAAAAAACTTCCCAGAGGCAAGAAAAACCAACATAAGCAACAATTTAAGGTAAAACGGGGGTGGGGGGGCAGGATGGTGAGTGCGGGAGGACCGTCCATCTACTGCGGAGCCACCTGGGTCCCCTGGCACCGCGCAGCGAGCACCAGCCTGGAGCCACCAGGACCCCCTCTGCGGCTGGGGTCACCTCCCTATCATGACACCCCTGGGTGGCTCAGCGCCACCCCGATGCCTCCCCGTGGGCTCTGCAGCCTGCAAGGGGCTCTCCCATCCGGGGTGCTCAGGCAAGCGCCTCCTGTCCAGCCACAGTGGCCCGGAGCCCCCGTCCTTGTGCCCACATGGTGCTCGCTGGGCCAGCCCGGTTCGTGCCTCGAGGGCACCAGGACTTCAGGGCGGCCTCCCCACCACCTGGGTCACACTGGCACCTACCTCACTGCAGGTGACCAACTCAAGGCCTTCCTCTGCGGGGAGCCCCGACCTCTGCCCCCTGCGCGCCCCCTGCGCACCCGCCCGCCTGGGCACCACTTGGAGCAGGTGCAGCAAAGCTGCGGCCTCACAGGTGTCCTCCCAGGGCCTGGGCGCCAGGGGCCTGAGGTGTCTCAGGGCGCTGTGGCCACCCTTACTCTACCCTCATCGGCGGGGACTGCACCCAGGCTGCGCTGTGAGCCACCTGGGCTGTGGGAGGGATGCCCCCAGCGCCCTCCGTGCCCCCCGGGCCGGCTGCCTGCAAGGCCGCCCCTCCCTGTGCCATCATGATGAGCTCTTGCTTCCACAGGCTCCATGGAGAACAGCCTCTGGGCTCTTAAAAGGAGGTGGAGGTGTGGGGGGTAGGGGGTGACAAAGACCCCATCCCTTCCACGGATTGGGACAGACAATGGGTGGAAGGAGACTGTGTCTCCGCACTGAGCCAAGGGGTTAGGGGTCTGCCCCTCTAGGGCCACCCAGGCCCCCCTCACCCAACAGCTTTCTTCCTGCCATTTCTCATTTCCAAGCCCTAAGGATAATCACTTTTCCACCACTGCCCTCCACCCCAAGTTCAAGACCAAATCTGCTAAGGGACCCCTCCCTTCCCACCATTTCTCTGTGTGTTTGCTGTAGCTGGGTCTGCTTCCGGAAGCCGGAAAACCTTGGGGTCTGGTGTAGTCTGCACCCATTCCTGTTCATTCCTGGAATCTAAAGATGATGAATTTCTTTAAAAAAAAAATTAAGGTAAACTAAAATCTGAGCCTATATATTTAATATATGTATGTAATATATAATAGCCCTGTGTAAGATCCATATACATGTATATGTATATACATACATATAAAGAATTCTTAAAATCGGAAAAACCAAGATCTCCAATAGGAACAGGGGCAGGAAGTCATGATTAAGCAATTTATCAAAGAGACAACACAAAGAACCATAAATATTTAAGTATACATTGGCATAATATTTCTAGAGCTCATCAGCTTCAGGCATTAAACCATGTATATACTAAAAGTGTTTTTATTCCCTTTGACCCAGAAATTCCACTTCTTAGAATTTATCCTAAGGAGGGCAGCCCAGTGGCTCAGCGGTTTAGCATTGCCTTCAGCCCAGGGCCTGATCCTGGAGACCTGGGATCGGGTCCCACGTTGGGCTCCCTGCATGGAGCCTGCTTCTCCCTCTGCCTGTGTCTCTGCCTCTCTCTCTCTCTCTCTGTCTCATGAATAAATAACTTTTTAAAAAAATCTTTAAAAAAATGTATCCTAAGGAAATAACAATGGATGTGCACAAAGATTTAATTTATAGATATTAATTTCAGTCCTGTTTATACTATTTGAAAAGTGGACTATCATCTACCAGAGAGAAGTATTCCATGAATCGTGATACAACAAGATAATTTTAATGGATTCGTAGAATGTCACTAATGCTGTAGAAAGGATTATCAGGCAAAAATCCCCATGGTGTACTATTAAATGAAAAAAAAAATCAGGATCTGAAGCCTCCTGCACATTGGAATACCCCTACTTTGTGTTCCCTAAATACACTTCTTTGTAGCAGAAAAGACCAAAACTTTAATAGTAGTTATCTGGTTTGGGGGATTTTGACTGATTTTCATTTCATTATTTTTGCTTGTCTATAGTTGTTAAATATTTCATGCATTATGAAAAATTATTTTTGGAAGAATTTCATATTTTTTATGTACCATTTTTTAAAGATTTTATTTGTTTATTTTAGAGAGAGAGAACATGAGCAAGAGGAGGGGCAGAGAGGGAGAGGGAGAAGCAGACTCCTTGCTGAACAGCAAACCAACTGGGAGCTCGATCCCAGAACCCTCGCTCATGACTTGAGCTGAAGGGAGATGCTTAACCAGCTGAGTCACCCAGGCACTCCTCATGCACTATTTCTAATTCATTGATCTCTCTTCATCTCTTTATACCTATATATTGAAACATTATCCTCTTTTGTAGAGTCTCCCACTTGGGGGTCACTTTTCGGAAATCTTTAGTGAGTAGAGGTGCTAAGTCTTGCCTTAAAAATATGAAAGAACAGGGACACCTGAGTGGCTCCATCAGTGAAATGTCCAGCTCAGCTCATGATCTCACGATAGTAAGATCAAGCCCCATTTTGGGCTCTGCACTGGGTGTGGATTCTCTCTCTCCCTCTCCTGCACATGTGCTCTCTCTCTCTCACTCTCAAAAAAGAAAAAAAGAAAAGAAAGAAAGAACAGACTTAGAGGTAAGAAAATAAACTAAAATACCTCAAACTTTTGTAATAATATTTTATTATGATTTAAGACACGAGACACACTGTCTAATAAATGGCTCACAAACACACTCTTAGATATACATTTTGAGAATATTTCTGGCTCATTCTTAATTACATGTGGATGAGTACTAGGGTAGAAATTCAGGAATAAAACAAACATTAATGCTACTGTCTCAACTCTCTCCAAATATTTATGGGTTATATAATGAATTAAGAAAAATGATATCACTTTCAATTGTTAACACTTTCGGAACTGGGAATTAGTTTACTCATGCAAGTTTATTTTTAATTCACTTGGTTTCATTTTTAATTTGCCTTATTTTACTCGAAATTGTTTTTCTGCACATTAAAATAGAATGCCCCTTGCATAACGGTATTACTCAGACACCCTGAACGTGATGATTTGCTTCACATCTGATTCTTATCTTTGATTGTAGCTGCAGAACACAGTTTTCAGTGAAGACGGATTTGCCTAGTCAAGTCTTCCGAAGAAAAAGTGCTATACCCACATAGTTGAATGAGTTTATCTCCTTGAATTCGGTGAAGCTAGTGGATATTTCAGATAACTAAGCAGAGGGGAATGGTTGGATATTCACTTATTCCTTCATTCATTTTTATTTATTTATTTATTTATGACAGTCACAGAGAGAGAGAGAGAGAGGCAGAGACACAGGCAGAGGGAGAAGCAGGCTCCATGCACCGGGAGCCTGATGTGGGATTCGATCCCGGGTCTCCAGGATCGCGCCCTGGGCCAAAGGCAGGCACTAAACCGCTGCGCCACCCAGGGATCCCTTATTCCTTCATTCAACACGCTTTTATTTATTATTATTTTTTAGATTTTATTTGTATTTATTTGAGAGACCGCATGCAAGAGCATGCAGGGGGTGGGCGGTGGAGGGGCAGAGGGAGAAAGTCTTCTTTTTTTTAATTTTTATTTATTTATGATAGTCATCACACACAGAGAGAGAGGCAGAGACACAGGCAGAGGGAGAAGCAGGCTCCATGCACCGGGAGCCCGATGTGGGATTCGATTCCAGATCTCCAGGATCGCGTAGTGGGCCAAAGGCAGGCGCTAAACCGCTGCGCCACCCAGGGATCCCAGAGGGAGAAAGTCTTAAGCAGACTCCATGCTGAGCACGGAGCCTGACGTGGGGCTCCACCCCACGACGCTGAGATTGTGATCTGAGCAGAAACCAAGAGCGAAAGTCATACTGACTGGGCCACCCCAGTGCCCCCAGCAAGCCTCTATATGGTGCCTACCGCAGGCCAGGAGCCAGGCAGCTGCACACCCCTGTCCCTTTCTTCCTTCTTGCCTACCTTAGGCCAAGCATGGTGTAGACCATGACAGGACAACCTGGAGAGAGACAAATATGAAGTCAGCCCCTGTAGGCCTTGCCAGCAGGCAGAGGCACAGAGGCATGTGCAGCTGGTGAACAGTGAGGGGAAAAGCCTAAGGCAGGCAATCAGAAACCTCTAGAGGCGAGGACCTTGCTGAGTCATAAAAGATGAGGAAGTGATTGTTGTGCAAGGGAATTAATTCGTCACTCTGCCAGCAGCATGGGAGACAGAGGAAGAGAAATGCTGGACTGGGGTGGGGGGACCAGGGAGGGATGGATGCTGGTGAAGGGAGGACAGAACCCTAGGTGAAGGAGTGGCAGGGAAGGAAGAGAGGCGAGAACACACACAACGTGTTAGAGACGGAACTCGGTCTTGAGGCCTGGCTTTGAGAGGCCAAAGAAGTAAAAGGGGCCAGGGAGACACCTGTGTCAGGAAGCCTCGGGAGTCACCCGGCGGGGGCTGGTGGTGGTGGTGGTGTGAATATTGGCGCTGCCCCTGGCCACAGGACAAGCTGTTGGGGAGGACGCACAACTGGAGGTGCCTGCGAGTCCCTAGCTGAGTGCACATAGGTCTGAGAGCCGGGGTGGGGGGGTCTGGAGTTTGGACCTGTAACAGATGTGAGAGGCATCTGCATCTAAGGGTCATGTTTAAATGGCAGTAGAAGAAAGCCTAATGCTTTAGGCCTTTAGACAACGCTCATTTTAGTACATTGGTATTTTGACGGAGCCACTCTCTTTTCCATCATTTCAAATTATTTATTCCATGAAGGAACGTCACCCACAGCAGATCATCACAGTGCTGCAACTCTGAATTTTATCACCAAGGGAATTTGAAAATGCAGAGTCCCGGGGGCACCTGGGGGGCTCCATCAGCTAAGTGTCTGCCTTAAGCTCAGACCATGATCTCCGGGTCCTGGGATTGAGCTCACTTTTTTCCCCTCCCTCTGCCTCTCTTCTCACCTACCCTGGCTCATGTTCTCTCTCTCTCTCTCAAATAAAGAAATAAAATCTAAAAAAAAAAGAAGAAAGAAAGAAAGAAAGAAAGAAAGAAAGAAAGAAAGAAAGAAAAAAAAGAAAAGAAAAGAAAAAAGAAAGAAAGAAAGAAAGAAAGAAAGAAAGAAAGAAAGAAAGAAAGAAAAGATGTGGAGTCCTGGATCCCACCCCCAGGGACTGATTGAGTAGGTAGGTGATGCTGGACGTGGAATGTTCACCAGAGACCCACGGTCTCAGCCCTGGGTGGTGGGTGGGGTCACGTACGTGATGGGGTCTGGGAGGCATTGTGAGTACATGTGCCAGGAGTCCCCTCGGCGCCTCCTTCCCCTGCCACATCATCAGCAACAGGCCTCGTCCCCACAGCAAAGCCACGGGAGAGAATCTGCCTGCGCTGCTGGGCACCTGCTCAACACGTGTTTCCCTGGAGGATGCTCACGAGCCACGGTGGCCTTCGCACGTCTGAGAAGTAAGCCTGTCGAGGTTAAATCACTGAGCCTTTCAGGTGTGCCTGTGACAGTGGCATAGCCTAGCCAGTCCTGACCACGACAGCCTGCCTTCCGCGGGGCCCAGAAGCCACTGACCCACACTGTGGGTGCTTCTGCTTGCCCTGCGCCTGACCACACTTTGTGATCAGTGACCACAGCAACCTTTGGTGATAGCCCGGGTCTTGTGGGTACCTTAGAATGTTCTTTAACCTTCCATAGAGGAGGCTTGGCTAGCAAACCGTGTGCCCTCCATTCAGAAATGTTAAGGCGTATGTCACTGAAGGAAGCACGATCCATCAGTATAGTTAACGGGTACATCACAGTTTGTTGAGCACTTACCACGTCCCGGGCACAATATTAAGGGCTTCATATATATCACCTCGTTGTCCTCACCCTTACAAGGTAGATATGATTAGATATGATTGTATATAGTTGGCTAGTAGTAGAGTGGGATTTGAACCCAGTTTTGTCTAATTCCAAACTTATGCATTTTTAAGTTTATTATTATTATTATTATTAGTAGTAGTAGTAGTAGTAGTAGTTTCTACATCCAACATGGGGATTGAACTCACGGCCCTGAAATCAAGAGTCACATGCTCTTCAGACTGAGCCAGCCAGGTGCCACTCATTTTAAACGTGGACTTTTTTTTTTTCTAAACGTGGACTTTGATCTCTATGCTCCTATTTGCAAAATTTTACTTCCCTTATGTTTTAGAGCTTAGGGTCCTACAGTTGAAGATGGCTGTAAGTGTCCTACTAGAGTGACTTGCAAAGGTTGTGGTAATACTAAAGATTGTGTAACAATAAATAGTAAAAATTTTCTTGAACTTGCTTTACACTTTTAGGCCAAGCATGTTTCAGGCTTTGAGGACAGCTATCTAGCATACTTTCAGCTTTCCTAGCAATAAGTGAAGATTTTTCGATTTGTAAGGGCTGTGAAGTAAGTTTGCTATAGGGTTAGAATTCCTTCTCCGGGGATCCCAGGTTCTAATGAATTTGCCTAGCAGTAAAACCAACTGATAGCACAAATTACTTGTAATAAAATCCTTTGGAAGTTTCTCTGCACAGACCTTATGTCAAAAACTCTACAAAATAATCTCTACAGAGAAAAGCAAATGTTGTATGATCTTGCTTATATGTGGAATTATTTTAAGACTCATAGAAACAGAAGGTGGATAGTACAGGTTGCTAGGGGTCGGGGAGTGGCGAGGGCAAGGGAATTGTGATGTTGGTCAAAGGGTACAAACTTTCCGTTATAAGACGAACAAGTCCTGGAGATGTAACGCACGGCATGGTGATTATAATTCATAGCTTACAGTACTGTATTGTATTCTTGAAAGTTGCTAAGGGAGTGGATCTTAAATGTTCTCATCACACACCTCTAAACAAGGCAGTTATGTAGGGTGATGAACTGTATTGTGGCAAACATTTCACAATATATACGTGTATCAAGTCATTGCACCATAATACCATGTTATGTGTCAGTTATCTTTCAATAAGGCTAGAAAAGAAAAAGTCTCCAGATCAACGGTCTGTAGAGCGCATCTTCTCTTGAATCTCAACGACTCAGTGTTCTTGTCTGCTAGAAAGCAGAACTGTCTCTTCTTGAGGTGCTGGACTTTAATTAGGCCCAGTCTTCTCCCAGTCACATAATTTTGCATTTGCTGGGACGCCTGGGTGGCTCAGAGGTTGAATGTCTGCCTTCGGCTCAGGGTATGATCCCAGGGTCCTGGGATCGAGTCCCACATCGGGCTTCCCACAGGGAGCCTGCTTCTCCCTCTGCCTGTGTCTCTGCCTCTCTCTGTGTGTCTCTCATGAATAAATAATAAATAAAGTCTTTTAAACATTTTTTTTTTTTGCATTTACTGCCTCTCCTGGACAGGCCAACTCACTCATGGACACAGAGAAAACAGGTATGTCCTACTCACGTCAAGGGTTCAGCTAACCAGTGGATGGCAGTGCCATACGGAGAATGTTTAACAACAGTAGCAGAAATACTTCAAACTTCTCAGTAGAAGAAACTGTTGTCCCAACAGACCATAGATACGCTTCTTCTTTGGCTCTGTTAAATAGCAAACCATTCAATAGGGTCAAATGTTCAGCGTTCAAAAGGGCTTTTTCTTACCAAATAGAAAACCTTCCTGCAAAATCATCATCTACCGTCTGCAACAGTTGGTAATCTTGTTAGAAACCTTGATTGAAATATTGTCTGGGTTTATTTTCCCCTTTAACTTCCCTTCATGGGTAGCATGGAGGGAGAGGTTACCCCAGGATACCACAACTGGAGAAGTGATTCACCCTGCGATGGCCAGAAAACGTGGGTTGGTTGATATAATTTAATGCCAAGTCTCAGAGCAGTTGAAAATTAGAATGATTACAGGCAAGCTCATGAAATATCTCCAAGCATGATTTACTCAGGTCCCATTTTCTTCCCCTCCTCCTCCTCCTTCTTCTTCTGATTTTATTTATTTATTTATTTATTTATTTATTTATTTCACACACACACACACACACACACAGAAACAATGCACAGGCATCAGAGGGAGAGGGAGAAGCTGAGCAGAAAGCCAGAGGCGGGACTCAATCCCAAGACCCCAGGATCATGACCTGAGCCGAAGGCAGCAGCTTAACCCATTGAGCCCCCCAGATGCCCTGCTCAGGTCCCATTTTCAAACAAAGGAACCTGGAAGAAAAATGTCCCTGCAGTCCCAAAGGGCCCCATCCAAGAACCCACGCCTTGCCTGCCGAGCCACAGAGGAAGGAATTCATCCTGGGTGGAGAATTCACTGAACATGCTGCGCTGACTATTTGAAAATGACTTGTTCCAAAAGCCCTTCGGAAACCAGTAATCCTATTAGTGTGGCTTCTGGAACGGTTACCTACCTGCAGCAAAAAGTAATTACAACTGTCAGCCAGCAAATAATTGCTCCAGTGTCTAAATGAATGGGAAATCTTCTCTGGATGGAATTACTGTTCCTAAATGAGTCAGCTCAGCCATCATCTTTGCTTTGGTTGCTGACAAACTGGGCCATCGGCCTACACCAGTGAGGAAGGGTGAAAGGGGTGAGGGAGCTTTAATTGGTGGAGATGGGCCTCTCAGGGACTGTGCACAGCTTACCAGCTGAAGGGCTCTTCTGAGCTGCGAGAAGCCTTCTATGAAGGCACGGACACCCTGGGCAAGTTTCAGGTCCCAGGACTTGGCTACCTGCTGCACCCTAAAACCTCTGAAGCCCCAACCTTTTCCCCCCATTCTCTGCCAGCGCTCACTAAATATACAAGGGTGTCCAGTACATAGGAATCCCCTTGCCCACAGCTGAGTGACGATGTCAGGAGTTGTCACAGTAGACCTTTCTGCAAAGGAATGAACGGGAAGGGTTTGGCAAGGGCGAGGAGTCAGAAAGTCTGAAAAACATTTTTTTGAGAAAGAAAAAATTCCAGTAGATTGGAACAATGCCCTTTCAATAAGACTCAAAGGCCCCGGGTGCTCAGGAACCCTAAAGGACCCCACGTTCATGTGCCAAAAAGCCAGCCCTACTTCGGTTGGAATCCAGCCCCCTCCCTGGGCCACTAGAAGCTGGAAGAAGGGGAAATAGCAGAGCCCCCCACCCGCCCTGGGGGAAGATGGGGGTCCTGGACCAGCCGTGCTCTGAGCCAGCTGCAGTCTTGGGCCGGATTTTTCAGGTCCCCGTGTTTGGTCACACGTGCTGCTGTCACTGTCAAGGGCTCTCTGGCTTGGAAATCCTCCTGGAGATTTGGGGCATGGTGAGCCCGCGTGGTCCCAACACGAGCACAGTGCTGTGCGGCAGCCAGCATTAGGGCCGAGGCTTCTCAGGACCCCTCAGGAGCTTAACTGCAAGGTTTTTAAAAGGCTCCTGTGCGTGGAGGACCAAAGGGCATGGGTCAGCCCCTCAGGAACTTACAGATAAATCGCTGCCAATTCAGGAGAGGGTAGATGATCAGGTAGGGGCCTGGCCCCATGGTGACCGTGTGCCTACAGGCTGGGGCCTAGTGCGAGTGACCAAGCCTGCCTGACCTTGATATTATCCATTATCCCCTGCCAAGGAAGAGGAAGCAGGGGGCGTTAGATGGGTGAGCACCACTGTGGGGAAGGAGGAGTCCCTCCTGCAGAGCCCGAGCCCAGCTTCCTGCCTGGTCTTCCACCTCAGTCACACCTGGTCTGGCGGCTCACAGCTGCCTGCATAAATCTCAGACCATCGGGTGCTTAGACAGCTGTGCACCTACCTGTCTTGTGTTCTCTCTTCCGCCCCAAGTTTAATATTAATATTGATTCCTAATACTGAACACCTGACTTAACTGCGGATGCATTTCCACGTAGAGACCAACACTATCCAGTTTAGAATGTGTTGCTAAGAAGATAGGGATTCTTTCCTGAATAATTATGCCTGGGCTTAGTTGCATCAGTAAGTAAGCAAATACCAGAGATAATTATTTACTGATTATTATGAATTCAGTGTATTTTCCCTCCGCACCTTAGATTTACTTTGCTATCGTCTCTTTGAAAAATGGTCATGAAAGATGCATATTTAACGTGTACTATTAAGGATGTTGTTTGACTTTTCAGTGCGTTGCTTAAAACCACATCTCAGCTGCAACGCTTCCATAAATAATTTTTGACGCAAAGACGAAGGAAAGAATTCACCTATTTTTGACAGAGCACTTTGTTTGAAACAGTTTGCCGGCAAATTCTGACCTCGTAACTGCCCATGCCCTTAGATATGTTTTGTTTTTTTTTGTTTGTTTTGTTTTGTTTTTTTCTGGAGGAGCATCTGGGTAGTTTATATATGTTCTGTTTTGAACGTCAGGTCACATTCCACATTCACTCTGTAAGCTTCCGAGGGCTGCTCTTTGCTGGGGCCTGGGCCTAAGCACCCCCATGCTATGGAAATCAAAGATGAGGGACGCTTGGGTGGCTCAGGGGTCAAGCATCTGCCTTGAGCTCAGGTGTGATCCTGGGGTCCTGGGATTGAGTCCCCGCATCTGAGTCCCAGGGGGAGCCTGCTTTTCCCTCTGCCTGTGTCTCTGCCTCTCTCTGTGTGTCTCTCATGAATAAATAAATAAAATCTTTAAAAAAAATAAAAATAAAATCAAACTCTTCCTGTGAGCAGGTCTTAGCCTGGGAGGCTCTTTTGCTGGGCCTGGGAGGGGTGTGGGGAGAGGGTGGGGAGGTGCTCTAGGTTGGGGAGCCTCCGAAGGAGTTGGGAATAAAAGCGGTGTGATGACGCCACCGTCAGGCTCCTGCGGGCACTGCAGGCAGGGGGAGCAGAAACCACCCGTGAAACCTTGTGTTGCGTGGGTGAAAGCAGCAGTGGGAGGGCCTCAGTGTGCAGAATGGACTGGAAGGACCCTGGAGTCCGCCGGGAGCATGCTTAAATGTTGCAAGTACAGTGTGACGATAGTACTGATTACAATGACAGACCATTTCCAACCTTTTGGAGGAGGAGAGGGTCACAGACCCTTTAAGAATAGAAGGAGGGGCACCTAGGGGGCTCAGTGGTTGAGCATCTGCCTTGGCTCAGGGCGTGACCCTGGGGTCCTGGGATTGCGTCTCACATCAGGTTCCCCACTGGGAGCCTGCTTCTCCCTCTGCCTGTGTCTCTGCCTCTCTCTGTGTGTCTCTCATGAATAAATACAGAAAATCTTAAAAAAAGAAAAAAAAAAAAAAAGAATGGAACGAAAGCTTTGGATCTTCTCCCCAGAAAAATAAGCACACATGTACCAAGTATTATGTGTAATTTTTTTGGGGGGGGGCTCTTGTGTCCCAGTGGGTGATGAAACGGGTGGATTTGGTATTCCCCAAAGGGAACAGGAATAGCACAGTGCAGCTGGTGCAAGTCAGCTGGGAAACGAGGTAGTTCAGGAAAGGGACTAGGACGGGCAGAAATGTGGAGATGCTCTCTGAGCAGCACATTTGTGTCTAAGGTTGTGTGAGGAGAGGCCCAGCAGCGGGGCTGGAGGGGAAGAACTGAGTCATTTGATCTGATCCCACGAGTTTTCCTTTTGAGGGATGCCTGGCTGACTCAGTCGAAGGAGCATGTGACTCTTGATCTCGGGGTTGTAAGTTTGAGCCCCACCATGGGCATGGAGATCACTCTTTTAAAATTAAAAAAAAAAAAAAGAGAGAGAGAGTTTTCCCTTTTAGAATAAATGAGCTCCCAGAGTTAACAAAAAAGCAAAAGGCAGTCAACTATTTCCCCAATATAAAGAATGGAGGCAATAAATATGTCAGTACTATTCCTAGAGGGGTTTGAGATTGCTGCCCTAAAAAAACCCCATAAAATAAAGAAACCGACGTGAGGTAAATTCCCAAGTGCACCTTTTCATTAATATTCATTATAAAGCTTAAAAATGAAGCGTAAGTGGTAAGAATCAAGATCAGGAGAGAAGCTGACCGTTTAAGATTACAGTTATTAAAATAAGCTTTCAGAGGGACAGATACATCCAGATGTCTACACTTTTCAAAATCGTTTTCACGGTGTCAGTGTGCCGCAGCGAGAGCGGTGTAAGTGAGGACACCGTGTCTCTCCTGTTCCAGGTTCTCTGCTGGCATCACCAGAGCTGGCGGCTGACAAAGCAGCACCTTAGGCTCTGTAAGCTGCACTCCAGTGGGAGCTCTCTGGGGTCTGATCTCCTGGGAGCAGATGTGAGGAAGTAGACCATTCTCCCCAAAGACATAAGGGAGACAATATGGTTAGTTTCCAGAATATCCAGGGCCAGGGCCCATGTTCCACAGGAAATCATCACCCTGACATTTGGGTTTGGGGAATTCACCTGTTCTCTGGACTGGGGCCAAAGCAATACACCTACCTGTTCTGGGACTACAGAGAGGCATAGCCCTGAATCTTCCCCTTGTTCACCCTTCCCAAAGGGTCTGGTGGCCATGGGATAGGCCATGCAGAGCTCCCGTGGGTCCAGTCTGGGACTAGCCACCCTGTGCCCATGAAGCACCATGGAAGTGAGCACTGGTCGTGACTTTCTCGGAACTACACCCTCTACTCACTAGAACTATGCTAGGTCTCTGCACCTGGGGTGTTTAGATAACCTCAAAGCTGATGCTGTAGAATGAGTGGTCTGGGTATTTCTGGAGACAGTAACTGATCTATTAAGGTAATTGTGGTGGTTTTGGAAGCCCCAAATAACTTACTTCCTGGGAGCTACCTAGCTTGGGATGCACGCGGATGGTATGGCATAACAAGCCTGAAAGTGCTCTGCTCCCTAGAACTTGCAGCAACTGGAATCTGCAGCATATTTATTTTTGCAGCTCTCATCTATTGTCAGAAAACATCAAAGGACAGGAGAGGTAACTTGCGTCAAGGATCCCAGGGTCTGGTCTTGTTAGCTGATGAACTGTATTACTGGGTGAACCATGACCTCGTGTGGCCATCACTGATGTTGGTATTGAGGATACCAAGATACACACCGTTCCTCATCGTTGAGGAAGGGTTGGACAATAAATCCACAAGGTCTTTAGAAGTGTCATTCACAATAAGAGTTGAAGCAAAATATTTTTTTCCCTTGGCCCCCAGAAAACAAATTCTCCAGAACTGCCTTGGTCTGCTCAGCTGGAGAACCAGGGCTGGCTTGGTGGGGGCCTGGCCTGGGTGAGGAGCTCCTACAGGGGCTTAACAAAGGGATGGGTTTCTTTTAAATTTTATTTTATTCATCACACACACACACACACACACACACACACACACACACACAGAGGCAGAGGGAGAAGCAGGCTCCATGCAGGGAGCCCAACATGGGACTCGATCCCAGGTCCCCAGGATCACACCCCGGGCTGCAGGTGGCGCTAAACCGCTTCACCACCGGGGCTGCCCAAAGGGATGGGTTTAAATCAAGGAAGAAGCATGAAGACAGGGTTGAGAGCCAGAGAAGCCAACCTGAGCACATCAGGTCAGAGGGTCAGGAAGGCTGAAAGCAGGGGACACAAGTGAGAGGCTGGGCAGGTGCTTTGTGTGACAGTTGAGTGAATTGGGACCAGCCCTGTGACCAAGGAGGCAATGGTGTTGGCCAGGGGGTGGAGATCTGTTTTAACTGGCGTGACCATTGGGGTGAGGGTAGGCTGGCCAACGAAGATAGGCCAGAACAGACTAAACAGGAAAATTCTAGAAAGCTGAAGTTCTGTTGTCTTCTCCATACAGAAATAAAATTCCTAACACAAGAGTTTGAGTTCTCCTTGTGCTACGAGTATTTTGTATAACTTTGCAAAAGGCTAATAAGTGCTGATGAGTTTCGGCTGCCCCCTCATCCCCAGCACAGGCTTCCTTCTTGTGGTTATTGCGTGGTCTGCTCTCTTGAGTAGCCGAGGTGGGGTGGGGGTGGGGGGCTCCATGGCCCCCTGGGTATTGGATGCCCTGTGTCTTGTCCTCAGGCTGATTTTTTTTTCCTGTGAAGATAGCAACCGTTTCCTTCTTGCCTCCATCCCTGCCTCTGAGTGGTCAATCCCTGTGCGGGACAAAAAGCTTCCCTCTCCACTGGCACATCTGAAATACGTGTAGATTTAGGGTCACAGGGCAGAGTGGGTTGAATGAATGGGAAGACGCCTGGGCGCCCACGGTGGTTGTGTGGTTACCAAACAGCCCCCTAGCAGGTGCCAGCTCTGGACTCCCACGGAGCACACTAGCTGCTTCTGTCACCTTGCCCCCCTCCCCCCTGCTCACCCTCGCTCCCCGAGGCTCTTCTAGCTCTTGTGTGATTGTGGGAGCACTCCAGCCAGGCCCCCTCTAACCTTTCTTTACCTTGGCTTCACCTCCCCGTGAGTTTTCCAGCAGGGACCATGTTCTACACGGAGTGCCTCCCCACCCCCAAATGACACAGGGTTTCTAGAAGATGAAGAAAAACCCTTAGGGAATGTGCCAGGCATCTTGTCAGAGCTTACCAAAGGACACATTGAAAGAAATCAGACACACGGACACGTTTAAGCCTTGGTGCAAAGCCTAACAATCACTTCTGGCCCTTCTCGAAGTCCGTAGGATGATATGACAGGGTGAGATTTCAAATCTCAGCTGCCCCTTGGTCATACACTGGATCCTAGAGATTCTTGTTTTGAGCTCTGTGGACAAAGACGGTGCAGTTACTCAAAAAGGCAGGAGGCTAGATTTTTCTGAGCATTCTGATTCTGAAAGATTCGCTTCTAGAAGGTTATTTGCAGGCCTACCAGGCCCAGCACCCAGCGTCTCTGGCTGGCATATTAGAGATGCTAATTTAGCCTTTTCTCTTTATTACACGATCCTATTTGGAAGAAAAACTCCCCAGTACCATTCATGTGATTGCTTAGAGTCTCATGCCATGTTATATAAAGTTTTACAGTAATTGAAAAACTAATGAATAGCACCCCAGGCAGTAAATAAATCACAAAGTTCATTAATTCAAAGCACCGAACATCAATTTGTAGAACACCACAGCACAGTGTAAGAAAACATTACCTACAGTGTAAGAATGAAAAAGTGGGAATTAATTTTATTTTAATTTTTAATGCACCTTTGACTGCTTGAAAAAGATATTAAACATTAACATAATTTAATATATACACTAGCATTTATTAAACCAGTGATTCATGAACAAATTAAGCACCGTGTGTTTTTTAAGTATTAAAGATTCAATAGTGATAATTAACTTGAATGTCAAAGAGGAAACCATTCTCAGCCTGTTCTGCAGAATCCTCTGTAAATCATGCAACCCATACGCTGAAGGTTGCAGAAAATTGCAATCAGCTGCTTGATCATCTGAAAGGAGGTTGAAAGATGTTAAGCTTTTGTTTGTTCTGATCAATCAGTTAGCTAAACATGTGGGAACGGTGAGAAATCAGGCGATGAATGGGCACCCTTGATGCCCCCATTCAGTGTCACGGGAAAAGATCGGTTTCTCGGGTTGAGGAAAATCAAGCTGCATCTCGAAGGTTCTGTCTATGATACAAGCATCACTGATGATGTCCGTGAGGAACTACACGGGGCGTGTCGCTCAGTCTGCACAACCGTCGCCAGCTCACAACCTCTGACTGCTGAGGTCTTTGAATTTGAGAGAACTGACTTTGATTCTTTAAGGAATCAAAACACACAAACACAAAAAACACAAACACACAAAAAACACAAACCTGAACTCCAAATAAGTAGCAAGTTGGGGTGATTTTTTTCACTCAAAGGAATGAGTAGTCACTCCAGTAGTCACTTGATAAACCAATCAAGAGCTAAAGCAACATACTGTACAGTGTGTTGTTTTTTTCCTAATTGTAAAAGTGGGTTTATCTGAGGAACTCCACATGGTTGGTATTAAAATTGTGCCTATAGGCAGCCCGGGTGTCAGCGGTTTAGCATCACCTTTCGCCCAGGGCCTGATCCTGGAGGCCTGGGATCGAGTCCCACATCCAGCTCCCTGCGTGGAGCCTGCTTCTCCCTCTGCCTGTGTCTCTGCCTCTCTCTCTCATGAATAAATAAATAAAATCTTTTTAAAAAATTGTGCATAGGATTCCAAGTTGCTAGAAAAAGAATTTATTGTCTTTGAAATTTGTCAGTGTATTTATCTACTCGAAGGGGCTTTTGGCTCAAATTATCTATTTTATCTGGCTACATGGATCAAATTAACAGGTTTGCCAAGTATCCACTAAGTACATCCATAAATTCTATTGGGTAATTGCTATTTACTTAGGTTCATAATTTCCCTGCAAATGAATAACTTCCACTCAAGACTGCAATCGCCTCACATCAGTGGCCTCTTTGCTGGCAAATCCCGTAGAGCAGCTTCGGCTCATAGGCTGCAATCATTTATGCAAGAAATTAGTAATCAGATACTGGAACTCACTTAAATGATCCTCAAAGAAATTTGGGGCTGAACTGTCCTTTAGGAAATAACTTTTTTCACACTTCTCAGGATGAGCACTAAGGTATAGAATTGTTGAATCACTATGTTGTATACCTGAAACTAACATAACCCTGTACGCCAACTATGCTACAATGATAAATTAAAAAAATAAAAAACCTTTTTCTTCTTTCTATGAAGGTAAATATATTCATTAGATATTATTAAATATATAAAGTCGAATGTGTATATTCCCTCCAACTCTGCTACTCGGATGTTACCTTATTTACTTCAGGGTGCATAAACTTTGTTTTTCAAATATGTATATGTATTTTGTCATACTAAACCTATTGTTTTAAACACCCTTCAAGAAATATGTCATGTACAGGATACACGGGTGGCTCAGTCGGTTGGGCATCCAACTCTTGGTTTTGGCTCAGGTCATGATCTCAGGGTTGTGAGATTGAGCCCCCAAGATGGGCTCTGGACTCAGCAGGGATTCTTCCTCTCCCTCTGCTCCTCCCCCTGCTCACATGTACATGGTTAAGCTAGCACTCTCTCTCTCTCTCTCTCTCTCTCAAATAAATAAATAAATAAATAAATAAATAAATAAATAAATAAATAAATCAGGATGCCTGGGTGGCTCCGAGGTTGAGCAGCTGCCTTCAGTTCAAGGTGTGATCTCGGGGTCCTGGGATCGAGTCCCACATCGGGCTCCCCGCAGGGAGCCTGCTTCTCCCTCTGCCTCTCTTTGTGTCTCTCGTGAATAAATAAATAAAATCTTTAAAAATAAATAAATCTTAAAAAAAAAGAAACATGTAGCATGACAACTTTTCACATTAACACATATAAATCAATTTTATCACTTTTAAGGCTGCATAATATTTTACTATATGGACTTTCAGGTTGTTTCCAATTTTTCATTATTTGTTACGGACAAAATTGTGTTTCCCCAAAATTTACACATTGAAGCTCAACTCCTCAGCGTGACTATTTGGAGATGGGGCCTTTAAAGAGGCAACGAAGAGGTAAATGGGGGTAATAAAAGCGGGGCCTTAATTCAAAATGACTGGTATCCTTATACAGGAGGAAGAAACACCAGAGCAAAGGTCATGTGAGGACACAGGAGAGGATGGCCACCTGTAAATCCGGGGGTGCGGGGGAGGCCTCAGTGGAAACCAACCTCCCAGCACTTTGATCTTGGACTTCTAACCGCCAGAACTGTGAGAAAATAAACTTCTGTTGTTTCGGCCACCCTTCTGTGGCATCCTGGTAGGGCAGCCCTAGCAACCAACAAACTATTACAAAAGCAACAGATGCACACTTAAGATAAATACCTAGAAAAGGACTTGCTAGTTCAAAAGTATTCCCTTTACCTTTCCTCCTCCCCTCAACCTACCTGTATTTTTTTTCTCCTTTGACTTTTTTTTTAACATGTATTAGCCAATCCCCACTCAGCAGATTTCTACCTAAGCATCTTCCCACCATCGCTATATAATGTCTGCTTTCTGCACACACGGGTATCTTTCATCTTTTAAATCGTCACTATCATTTATTGGGGTGAAATTTGCATTTTTGACTATTTATGAGAACAATATCTGTCCACATAATTATTTGCCTATCTTTTTTTGTGAAAAGCATTTTCATTTCATTTCCCCATTTTATGGGTGAGAATCACATTTACCTTATTTATATATAACAGTTTTTTAATCTGTCTTAAGGATGTTGGTGCAGTTTGTTTTTTAAGATTTTATCTTTTTAAGTAATCTCTCTGTCCAGTGTGGGGCTCAAATTTACAACCCTGAGATCAAGAGTCCTTGCTCTGCTGACTGAGTAAACCAGATGCCCCTGGATGATCTAGTTTTTTTTTTAATTCTTGCTTCATGTTTTATATTTCTTCTCTTTTTAAGATTTTATTTACTTATTCATGAGAGAAACGGAGAGAGAGAGAGAGAGAGGCAGAGACACTGGCAGAGGCTCGAGAAGCAGGCTCCATGCAGGGAGCCCGATGTGGGACTTGATCCCTGGTCTCCAGGATCACACCCTGGGCTGAAGGTGGCACTAAACCGCTGAGCTATCCGGGCTGCCCTATATTTGTTTTCCAGAGTTGTCTGAGTTCAGAAGTTTTAAATTTTAGTCTGGTAATATCCATCAACACTTCTTTTTAGAAATTCTAGCTTTGGTGTCTTGTTAAGAAGGATATTATTTGCCCAAATATTTTTTTAAAAAAGATTTTATTTATTTATTTGAGCAAGAGAGAGAGAGAGAGAGAGAGAGAGAGAGAGAGAGAGAGGACACAAGCCAGGGGGAGATGCAGAGGGAGAGGGAGAAGCAAACTCTCTGCTGAGCAGGGAGCCCAAGGCTGGACTCAATCCCAGGACCCCAAGATCATGACCTGAGCCGAAGGCAGATGCTTAACCAACTGAGCCACCTAGGTGCGCCTTGTCCAAAGATTTCAGAAATACTTATATTTTCTCCTTGATGTTTCATGTTTTTTAGCTATTTAATTTTTTTAACTATTTAATTTTTGATCCAACTGGAATTCTTTTTTTTTTCCAACTGGAATTCATTTGCTACTAGGAAGAACTAGGAATATTATTTCTTCCTTAAAATTTATTTCAAGATCATTTATTGAATGACCCATACTCCATTCACTGATTTGAAATACCATGCTTATGAGAGACCAGATTCTGTATCTGTAATCTCTATTGTGTTTTTATTATGTCCACTGAGTTCTAAACCAGCGCCATGCCATTCAAAATACTATGGATTACTATATCAATGTGTTTCAAATCAGGTAGGGCCAATTTACTCCACTATTTTAATTTAAATGGTGTTCTCAACTCCTGTTACAAGGTTATAAACCATAGTTTGATCGTGATGAAGAAGGGTGTTGCTACTACCAACCGAGTCTTTAATTTCATCTCTGCTGCATCTATACTGAAAACAATCTCTCTTTCATTGTCCCATCACATTATCTTCTGAATAGTATCCGCTGATGTGTGTTTCTCTTTCTGGATCATGAGATCCTTGCAGGCTTAGGTGAGGTTTACGTCACTTGGAGATGGTATTTTATCACTAGTGTAGAGCACAGCACCTAGTATGCAGTTGAAAGGTGTCAGTGCAGGGGCGCCTGGGTGGCTCAGTCAGTTAGGCATCTGCCTTCAGCTCAGGCCCTGATCCCAGGGCCCTGGGATCTAGCCCTACCTGCTCCCACATCGAGCTCTCTGCTCAGCAGGGAGACTGCCTCTCCCTCTGCCACTCCCCCTGCTTTTGCTCTTTCACTGTCTCATGTTCTCTCTCCCTTTCAAATAAAGATCTTAAA
Organism: Vulpes vulpes; assembly: GCF_048418805.1. Lineage (NCBI taxonomy): Eukaryota > Metazoa > Chordata > Mammalia > Carnivora > Canidae > Vulpes > Vulpes vulpes. The sequence continues at coordinate 875,407 of NW_027325787.1, read as the reverse complement.
AAAGAAGAAGAAAAGAAACTGGAAAAATGAACATAACAGACCAACCAACCTCTGTCCTTCTACGTAATTCAGGAGAGGTTACTTTTGGGGAGAGGGTGGATGGGAAGTGGGTTTGGGTTTAGGGAGAGATGCTTGGGGACCTCAATTTTATGCACAGTATTTTATTTCTTTTATTTGAATACGGATTTTTCAGCCTCGGCACTATTGATGTTTAGGGTCAAATAATTCTTTGTTGTGGGGGCTGTCCTGTGCACTGTAGGATGTTTAACAGCATCCTTGACTTTTATCCACTAGATGCCAGGAGCACTCCCCAGTTGTGACAACCAAATATACCTCCAGATGCTGCCAGATGTCCCCTGGGGAGAAAAGTTGCCCTTCCTCTCCATCTTGAGAGCCATTGATTTATAATAAAGAACAAATAAGTGTAAATAGAACAACTTACGAAAAGGAAGAAAATGTTACCAAGTGCTAAATCCGAGGTAGGAGGTTAGCCCATGATTATTTGTTGTATTTTTCTGTATCTTTAAACTCTTCTAGTAAACTCAAAAGGAAAATGTATCTTTTTATTCTTCTTATTATTTTTTTAAAGATCCAAATCTTTTAACTTGGTGATACTTTAAAGTGATATTTCAAAAAACAAACAAACAAACAAAAACTGCTGTCTCTATCCCACAGGCTGGACACATCCTTGCTAAATCAAGCCCCAGGGATGCTGCTCTTTGATCTGCTGCTCCATACACTTATTTTGCAGAGATCTTTGATAATTCATCCTCGGTATTGATTGCTGTGTATTGGCATAGTTTATTGCTCCTTTCTGATTTCCAGCAATCCATAACAACCTCTTTCAAACTCTCCCCTCCGTCTAATCCATTCTTCACTGCCACATAGTGGTTTTTTAAAGACACAAATATTTGATCCCCTTGCTTAAACTCTTTCAAAATAAGGTTCAAATTCCTCAGCATGGTGCAATCCTGAGATATGATTCCCATGCAAATCACCTGCAATTAGCACAGACATGAGGGGTAAGGTCACCATCCTTAATCAGACCACTCTCCCTTTAGATGCTAGCCACAAGTGTAGGGGTGCCCAGGCTAACCTACACTCCTGACCAACTGGCTACAAATTCAGGGGATCCCTCAGCCACCCAAGGTACGATAATTTGCTACAACAGAACTCTCAAGGAAGTGCTGTAGTTATGATTTTATCCTTTATCCTATAAGAGATAAAAATCAGGACCAGCCAAATGATGAGATACATAGGTGGGAGGTCTGGGAGCATCCTGCATGGAGAACTCCCCCCCACTATCTTCATGGTACCAGGATGCACCACCTTCCCAGCACGCTGTGTTCATCAACCAGGAAATCCATCAGAGAATCAGTGCCTAGAGTTTCACAGAGGTTTCATGACGAAGCCACGATTGATTGCATTATTGGCCATGTGATTGAACTCAACGTCCACCCCCATCCACTCCCTGGAGGTCAGCTGGCTCAAAGTCCCTCCCCTCTAATCACATGGTTGGTCTTTTCAGGCCCATCCACATCCTGGGCCCTCTTGTTAGCATAAACGCAGGTGTGGTCAAGGGCCCATTGTAAATCACTTGGGAAAGTCCTAGGATTTAGTGTTTGCCTCCACGGAAGAACTGGGGACAGGGACCACATTTTTTATTGTACACGCTGCCACACGGCATTGTTTGTGAGGACCTGACCAGAGCCTGTCTCACTTCGCAGCAGCCACACAGCCCTGGTTGAGGATCCTCAGATACACCTTGTTTTAGAATTTGGATTCCTCCCCTTGTTGTTTCTCCTGTCTGCATTTGCGTTCTGTTTGGTCTACCCAGTGAATTGCATCATTTTTCAAGACCCAGGTAAGCAGCATTACTTCTGTGGAGCCCGGAAGAGTGGACCCCCACCACCCCAGCATTGCTAGTGCCCCTCGTTCATTTGTGGATTATCTTTGCACGTTCCTCCTCCGGCCAGAATTATGTGTTGATCTGTCTGTATGTACTGTTGGCATGTAGTAGAGTGACTTGGCTGAATAAGTGTTTTCTGGAGCTTTGTCTTTATTATTTGAAGTCATATTTGTCTTTCTAGAAAGTGTCCTCTTGTTCACCATTTTGCCACCCCACCCTTTATGCTCTGGCAGGCATCATTATAAACACCCTTTATAAACACCCCTCTTCAGGGGCAGCCTGGGTGACTCAGTTGGTTAAGCATCTGGCTCTTGATTTCAGCTCAGGTCTTGGTCTCCAGGTTGTAAGATTGAGCCCTGAGCTGAGCCTTGCTTCTGGCTCTGGGCTCTGCAGAGAGTCTGCTTGAGATTCTCCCCCTCTCTCTGCCCCTCCCTGCACTTATGCTCGCTCATGTGCACTGTCGCTCTCTCTCTCTCAAATAAATAAATCTTAAAAAAACAAAAACAAAAACAACCGATCCCCCTTGGCCACTGGTAGATGACCTACCATTTGCAATCTTGTGGCTCACAGTCCTGTCTGGCCATTCAAGTTTGGAGAACTCATAGATAAACTCAATGAGATGACACAAACAAGGTTTGCTAAATATCTAGAAATAGGAATGGTTACGTATATTGTGATTCCATGCACTGGATGATATATTATACATCTATTCCATGTGCATGACATTTGTGTAAAACAGATGCATAGACAGCATATTAGGAGGAAAAGTAATCACAACTATGATGAAAAAACATTCCCATAAACTAAGACACCAGAAAAGCGGAAAAGAAAGAAAAGGCTTGTGTAGAAATACTCTGAAATAGTATTTATCCTTGGACAATGGAAATATGGGGGATTATTCTGCATTTTCTTAATACTTCCCTGCATTTAAAACTTTTTATGTATCAAGCAGGTATTGCATGCTTAAAATGGAAAGGGTAGTTCTGTCTGCATTCCTAAATAGATGGACAGAAGGTGAAACCTGTTTAATTTAGATACTTTCACCCAGAACTGGAAATTTACAGGGAAAAAAAAATCTGTACTTTGCTCCTTTGGGTGGTGACAGGAGGCAATGAAAACAGAAGCACAGATGGGAATAAAAGAGAGGTGATACACAGGCCACCCCTGCCTCATACTCAAAAGATATGTGACCAAGGGATGCCTGGGTGGCTCAGCGGTTGAGTGTCTGCCTTTGGCTCTGGGTGTGATCCCAGTTCCAGGACTGAGTCCCACATTGGGCTCCGTGCACGAAGCCTGCTTCTCCCTCTGCCTGTGTCTCTGCCTCTCTCTCTGTGTCTCTCATGAATAAATAAATAAATAAAATCTTAAAAAAAAAGATATGCAACCACAAGCCCGAAAGACAAAAGTTAACAAGATAAAGGAATTTTTAAGTGGACATTGAGGGCAAAGAAGTTCTCAAAATGTCACTTTTCTAACCAAAGAAAGGCAGCCTAAATAGTAGGGATTTAACTATTTGCTAAAAATTATTTAAAATAGAAGGTTTATTGCTGATTTCTTTTATTAATGTTTCATTATCTATTAAAAAATGGAAAGCTTATTATTGATTTTATTACTGTTGACTTCTTATATTATTATTATAAACGGTATACATAAAATATATACCATAACATATACCAATGGTATATATTTGAACATAAAACATTTTTCTGGAATAACTCTTATGACAACAAAAGCTGAAAATTCTTTCAGGCCATTTTGGGCAAAGGTGCTAGTTTAAGAGTAAGCTCTCTGGGGCAGCTGCGTGGCTCAACTGGTTAAGCGTCTGATTCCTAATTTTGGCTCAAGTCATGGTCTTAGGGTCTTAAGATAGAGCCCTGCATAGGGCTCCTCAATGAGCGTGGAGCCTGTTTAAGATGCTCTCTCCCTCTCCCACTGCTCCTTACCCTCACTTGCTCTGTCTCTCTCCCTCAAAAAAAAAAAAAAAAAAAAAAAAAAGGAAGGTGAGCACCTGGTGGTTCAGTTAATTAAGTATCCGCCTTCAGCTCAGGTCATGATCCTAGGGGTCCTGGGACTGAGCCCCTCCTCAGGCTCCCTGCTCAGCAAGGAGTCTACTTCTCTCTCTCCCTCTGCCCCTCCCATCTCTCACTTGTGTTCTCTGTCTCTCAAATAAATAAAATATTTTAAAAAATTTATCTAACCTTTTGAAACTGGTTAAAATCACTTTTTTTTCCCCGTGGGGTGCCTGACTGGCTTGGTCAGTAGAGCATGTGACACTTGATCTTGGGGTTGACTTCAAGTCCCACACTGGGTATAGAGCTTACTTTAAAAAAAAAAAAAATCACTTTTTCCCCAAGGCTCTTAGGCAATGCCCTCAGCCTGACCATATAGGCCTCCTTCTAGGAGCGTTAACCTAAGTGAGTTTCCTTCTATAGAGTATTCTGAACAGTAGCATCATCAAACCCTGCTGCTAACATCCTTCTCGAATTTCTGCATGACTTCTCAAGACCTTATATATTTCAGTTTCTTGAGTATGTGGACTGTGATTGGGCACAAATAGGCTAGTTTAGCTGTGACCGAAGAACTGCTTAAGATTGTGTCCACGTATTGAGGCATTTCCAACCTCAGACAACAATAACAACAACAATAACAAGATGGAAAGCAGACCACACCAAAAAGTGGCTCAGGCTCTTTTCTTTCTTTCCTGAGATCTCTGGTTTCCAAAGGCACATTTTCTTTCTTTTTGCTCTGTAGGGACCACCAGAAAACTCCTTGCGATTGAATGAGTTGAGAGACCTGCTTCTCCAGTTCCCCTGAGTCAGTGAGTGAGGATTCCTTTCTTCATAAGGTGAAAGGAGTTCACTCTTCCATTTTTTGGTAGACCAGTTTAAAAGTCTCATTCATTGCTGAAACTAATTAGAACACCTCCAGACTATGGGATTACAACTGTGAATGTGGAAATGTTTGGCATCACTCATTCACTCATTCTGTATTACTTGGGACTCTGGATTGTAAATGACAGAAAGTCAGCTTGAATCTGTTAAACCAAAATATTGTGTTATTCCCCAGAACCCAAGTATAGGAATGAGGCTCCAGGGACAACTGGAAGGAGTGTTCCCGAATCTCTGGGACTGCCCTCTCCAACTCACATCTGCTTTCCTCTTTCTCTCTCGACAGGCATGTTTCCTCTGCTTCTCCACCAACTCCTGGGCTATTATATCTTGCAGCCTAGATGCACTACGAGGTCAGTTTCTCCTCTCAGCTCTAGTTCCAAAATCCCCGGAGAAGAACTTGGCTTGGCCTGGCTTGGGTCTGAACTGGGTTGGGCACCAACCAACTGAAGACTTAGCTAAGTCTGGTTACACAGCTACCGGGAACACTCAGATGGGGCTCAGGAGGGCCAGGCCACTCTGTACTAACATGCCCACCTCCCACCATGTGGATTCAGGAAAGAATCCACTGCTAACAAAGCAAAACAAAAGAAGTCCACTACCTATTCTTTTTCCTGTAATATCCTTCTCCAAAAGCAGATGGGAATTCTGTTATTTTGCATCTACCTACTTTGCGTCTGCCTCTTGGCAGTCCTTTTCTTCATATTGTGTCTCTGATGACATTGCCTTAAGGCGGTTTTCTCTAGTTTTCCATCTCTACTCATGCACACCTCTTTTTCATTCTTCATGCCCAGACTGGCTGCCTACTTCTACTGGGCTCTAATGGAACAACAGCTCTCCTCTAACTCCTGCAACTAAAACAGAGCCACCTTTCACAGAGCTCTCCTGCACAATCTCCCCCCTCTTCCTTCACATATATTCTCCTCTTCCCAGCTTCAGAGAAAAGATTCCTTCTTGTCAGTGTCTGGAGAGGATCAAGATCCATGAGCCCATGTGGGCTAAGTGAGAACATGCTAGAAAACGAGATAGATGCTAGAACGGGGCTTTGCTAGAGCAAGTAATCTCTGCCACAAAGAACAGAAGGACAAGGGGTTGAGAAGTGCATTCTCACCCTTGAGTCAAACTACATACAAAGTTAAGTCATACTTTGAAACCATTTTTGGTTTATTGCAAGAAATTCCTGCCATAGGTACTGGAAACACTCAAAGTCTGTAGAGTGAAATAATAATAATAATGACAACAACAACAGTTAAAGTGAGCTGTTTCCACGTATTCTGGGTGGGTTTTCCTATGTAGAAAAAAAGGCTAGTCAAAAGTTTACTTTTTTTCTTTTTTGAAGATTATATTTATTTATGCACAAGAGACACAGAGAGAGATGCAGAGACATCAGCAGAGGGAGAAGCAGGCTCCTTGCAGAGAGCCCAATGTGAGACTCAATCCCAGGACCCCGAGATCATGACCTGAGCCAGAGGCAGATGCTCAACCACTGAGCTACCCAGGTGTTTCTACTTCTACTTTTGTTTAATGATATAGAGTTTTCAAGGATCCAGCATACTATGGCCATGGGTCAGACTGACCCACTGCTGATTTGTATGGCCCATAGGTTAAGCATAGTTTTCACATTTATAAATGTGGGAAAAAATAGAAGAATATTTTGTGATGTGTAAAAATTGTACAAAATTCAAATTTCAATGTACTTGCCACAGAGACCATATGTCCTGCTAAGTCTAAAGTAATTACTATGTGACTCTTTTCAGAAAAAGTTTGCTGACCCCTGGTTTAAAAGGCTAGTGTTTAATTTATTAAACAACAAATTCAAAACCTTGGTGTGTCCTTAAGCTTTAAAAAAAAACAGGTGGTGGTTACACTTCTGTGAAACCACCACCACCACAATCAAGATACAGAATATTTCTATTACCCCCAAGAGATTCTGCAGGCCTCCCATAGAATATCCCTCCCTCTGCTCCCACAGCCCTAGGCAACCACTGATCTGCTTTCTGTTACTATATATTAATTTGCATTTCCTAGAATTTTGCATAAATAGAACCATATGGTAAGTGCTCTTGTGTCTGTCTGTTTTTACCCAGCATACCGATTTTGAGATTCATTCATATTGTTGTGTGTATTGGTAGTTTGTCCCTTTATTGTTACATTTTTTAAAAAGCAAAATTTTAATTTTTAGTTTAAAAATTCTGCACTATAGAACATTTCAACATTTTACCAAAAAAGGCCAAAATAGCACATGCACACATTATTTCTTTTTGATGTACTTCAATTACCTGTCAAGTATTAATTTTTATAAAGTAAAGCAATTGTACTTACACATATAGTAAACTTTAAATTCTCTTAGATTTTTTAAAAAAGATTTTGTGTATTTATTCATGAGAGACACACAGAGAGAAGCAGAGACAGAAGCAGGCTCCCTGCAGGGAGCCCAATGTGGGACTCAATCCCAGGACCCTGGGGTCATGCTCTGAGCCAAAGGCAGATGCTTAATCACAGAGCCACCCAGGTACCCCTTTCTCAGATGTTCTGAAACTGTCTAAACTTCCTAAGATTTCAACTTAAAGTCAGAAGTTTGTATCAGTTACTCAATTATACATTTTATTTTTTTATTTTTAAAAATTATTATTATTTTAGTAATCTCCACACCCACTATAGGGCTTGAACTCTTGACTGAGATCAGCATCACATGCTCTTTCTATTAAGCCAGTCAGGCGCTCCTGAGTAAACACTTTAAATTGTTCTTACAAGAAGGGTCTCTTAGGCCAAATTCCCTTACACATTTGTGGCACAGAAAATATCTCACATGCCCAGATTCCTTCTGATTACAGAGACGTTACTCTCATGGTTTTGATTCTCCCAAACCTTCCATATTACTTATTTTTCTGGAGTAGAAAAATACGAAGCCCTGGAAAGGACCGTCACCATCCCAGCTAAGCAAAGTAATTGGCTAAGGAAGCAGATGCTGTCCCAGCTAATTGAAGTAATTTAGAGCCAGAGATTTTGGTAGAACCTGAGTTTTAAAGTTGCAGACATGCAAAGGTTTACTACTCACCTCTCATACTAAGGTCCTTTTCATAAATACAATGGAGGTCTTCAAAGCATGAAGGGTGCTTATTTTGGACTCACACAAGGTCTACAGCTTTCTTGAGTCCACCCATCCCTAGGTTAGATTTGTAACTATTTGGCTTCTCATATATTTTTTATTTAACTCTAGAGATCTTTGAACTCCCAGGGATCCAAAGAAATATATTTTCATTTATCTATTTTCACCTGCAAATACTAGAGTGTGTATCTCTAATATATAAAAACCTTAATATTTTTAAACGTATGCTCCAAGCCCAATGTGAGGCTTGAACTTACACCCCCAAGATCAAGAGTTGCATGCTCTACTGACTGAGCCAGCCAGGCACCACTATAAGAACTTCAAAAAGTAACAGTGCCATTATCTCATTGAACCAAATTAACAAGAATTGATGTAATCTACTACACTCTGTCCACCTCTTATTTCTCCAACTGTCTAAAAGAGATGTTTTTACAATGTCCAATCAGAATCATAACAAGGCCGTATATTTGTCTGGTTGATACGTCTCTAAAGGTGTTTAAGTCTATTGCCATCTTCTATGCCCTTAAAGCCATTGATTTTTTTTTGAAGAAACTGGGTTGTTTTCTGTAATTTCCCACACTCTGGATTTGGCTGAGTGGTATGAACTTTTAGGTGGTATGAACTCTCTAAGTTTTCTTCATCCCTTATATTTCTAGTAGCAGGCTTGATTAGATTCAGATGCTTTTTTTTTTTTTGTCAAGAATACCTCATGGGTGCGTAAATATGTTTTCTAACTAGCAAAGACTTTTGAACTTGATTAGACCTTCCATTCTTTTGTATTGCTTAGATATTTTATCTAATATCTAATTTATTTAATTAATATCTATTTTATTTAAGAGTTTTATTTTTATTGTTTTTTTTAAGATTTTATTTATTTATTTATTTATTATTTATTTATTTATTTATTTAAAGATTGTATTTATTTATTCATGAGAGACACACAGAGAGAGGCAGAGACAGGAGAAGCAGGCTCCCTGCGGGGATCCCGATGCGGGACTCGATCCCAGGACCCTGGGGTCACGACCTCAGCCACCCAGGCGCCCCCCCCACCCCCCGCCCCGCTTAGATATTTTAAATGGTAAACTGAAGTTGGGATATCTCACACGGTTTTGAGTTGGACCTGCAGTCACAACTCACATAACAGCTAATTGTTACCAGGTGTTTCCCTTGGTCCCGGCACAATGACAACCAAGCAGCTTCCTTACGATGCTCATTTAATCTTTACGAACATTTTGCAGGAGAGGAAACTGAAGCTGCCAGAGTTCGATTACTCTGACCCAGTTAGTGACAGTGTGACGCGTCCAGGGGTCGAACTAGGATCCCAGCTCCGGGTTGGTTCCGCGCGGAACAACCCTGCCTCGGGCTCTCTGCATTTTCCCGGTTCTCAACCTTCGGGTATCAATTATACGTTAGTGGTTCCGCCCCGCCCCTCGCCCCGCCCCTCGCCCCGCCCCCACAATTCGTCCCGCCCCTCGCCCCGCCCCTAGCCACGCCCAGTTCCGGGTCTAGCCCGAGGGAGCTCCGGGGTTAAAAAAAACACACACACACACAAACCACACTTCCCAGAGTGCACCGCGAGAGCTAAGGCCTCACTACCGGCGTCCGCTCCCCGGCGCCATTTCTGTAGAGGGGACGGCAGCGCGGCCTGTGGCCATGGCGCTGTTCCCGGCCTTTGCTGGCATTAGTGGGGCTCCGGATGGCGGCAGCGCGAGGAAAGGTAAGCAGGCAAAAGGGATGAAGAAGGCACTCGGCGGGCTTACAGCGGAGTTTCTCGGTCCCAGGTCTCGGCCCTTGCTTGGGGTTTGTTTATCCATCTGTGTCCCAGAGTTCTCCGCGGCGCTGCAAAGCCTTCTGGGAAGGGCGCCTGGGCTGGTCCCGGCGTGAGGTTGGAGTTGCTGAGCGCTGGTCGGAGGAAGAAGAGCCCTGGCAGGGGTCGTGCGGTCGGACCCCCTCCTCGCCCGGGGCCTCCGTCACGTCCCCCTGAGAAACAGACATTCACATTCCGGGGAGGGTCCTGGTGCAAAAGGCTAGGTGTTCCCACTGCATCCCTCCTGGCGTTTTTCCCCGTTTTACTGAATTCTGAACTGTCCGGTGGGTTCCTAGCTTTTGGCAGAACTGGAGCTGGGGATTAGCATCCGCAGCCTGACCACGCGCGGTTTCTCTGCGGGTCGGGGGTGGGGGGCACAGGTGCTGGGAATCAGAACCGGTCATTGAGGGGAATCACGTTCCACGTTCTGGCCCCAGGACATCTGCAGTTATTACAACCTGAGACGGGGGATTGTAATTTAAGGTCATTAATCCTAAATCCTACACATAATGTGGCCGAGCCCAATTGTGTCTGACTCCTCTTTTATATCCTCTTATGGTTCCTACACCGTTTTTTTTTTTTTTTTTTTTTTTGGTAATGCTCTTCATCATTTTGAGTAACTTCCTATGTAAATTAGTGTAATTTTTGGTTATCCTTGACTAGGTTGTACCCTGCATGTGGTCGGGGACAGTGTCTCCAGACTGCAGCATACTTCGCCCAGAGCTCAGGTCCAGAATATTGTAGGTGTGCAAGAAATGTCTGCTGAGTATACAGACCAATAATAGGCGATATGGGAAACAGGCAGAAGAAATATTATTACATTTCCTTACTCCCTACAGCTGGTTGACAAGTCCTTGAAACAGGCAAGGCGACAATCCTCTAGGGACTCAACTGCCTGGGTTGTTAATACTTTGCTAAGGGCGAAAGGTCCTGGAGACTTTGCTTCCGATGTTTCTTAGAGACTTAATGCTCTTCCCAATCCCTTCCCATCTTGAAAGTACAGAATGGGCCACTCCTCATGACCCCAGTGCAGCTCTTCCTGTCCACAGGACCTGTCCCCGTGCCTTTTTTTTTTTTTAATATTATTTGTTTATTCATGATAGACATGGGGGGGGTGGGGGCAGAGACACAGGCAGAGGGAGAAGCAGGCTCCATCCCAGGAGCCTGACACAGGACTTGATCCGGGGACTCTAGGATCATGCCCTGGGCTGAAGGCAGGTGCTAAACCACCGAGCCACCCAGGGATCCCCTGTCCCCGTGCTTTAATAAAAGCCTCCTTTTTGCACCAGGCACGTCTCAAGAAGTCTTTCTTGGCCCTCAGCTTGGAACCCTGATGTCTTCCTTACATCAATAGGTATTTTTTAAAAAGTGACAGAGAAGGTAAGATGTTATAGGTATCACAGGTGAACTACAGGAATACTGACTTCTGATGGGAAGTTCAAGAAGGCTTTATTTAGTAGGTGACTTTGGCGATGGGTCTTCAAGACCGTGGGATCTGGACGGATGGAGATAATGGAAGGGCATTCCAGGGCCTTTAAAGACATGCAGGAAGGAAATCATGTGACCTGTGCAGAAAATTGCAAACAGTCCAGTTTGTGTGGAAATATAGAGGCCTAATGAGGAGCCTTGGGAAATATGGTTGGGACCAGTAGTGAGGGGCGGGTAGTGACTTAACAGGCCAAAGGTTTATCTCTTCTTTGGGAGGGTGAAATGGAAAGTTTACAGGAGAGTGTCGTCCTTGTCATTGATCTTCACCAATATTTATCAGACACTTTCTGGGTATTCAATATCAGGATAATGTTTGTAAAAGAGGTTTTTAGGAAGCACTGTATTTTTACAAATTTAGACGTTATCACTCAAATTAACTCTGATTCTTTAATATCATCTAATTTCCCGTCAATGTTCAAATTTCCCAAGTTGTCTCAAAAATGGCCTTTTAGTGCAGCTTCAAGTCAGGATCCCAAGAAAGATACAACGTTGTATTTTTGAATGCATCTCTTAGGTCTCTTTTTAATATGAAACAGTTTCTCCTTCCCTTTCATTTTCCCTGGTGATTTATTTGTTGAGGAAACTGGGTCACTTGTCCTGTTGACGTTTCCTACCAAATCCTCCTTGGTGTCATTCAGCATCCTTCTCTATCCCAGTATTTCCTGTGAACTGGCAATTAGATCTAGAGAGTTAATTAGATTCAGGTAAATTTTAATTGAAAATACCTCATTGGGTGTTTGCTATTTACTCAGTTTGGGAGGATGTGCTGTCTAGCTTTTCTTCTTTTGGTAATGTTAAGATTGATCAGTGATTTCAGGGACAACTGGACTCATCTGTGATGACACTGCCCATCAGTCTTTTACCTAATGATTTCTGCAGCCATTTATGATTGTTGCTTAGATGCATTATTTTGTTGGGGTTGCAAATGGTTATTTTCTAACTTTAGTTTTCCTCCTATGTTAGCATCAATTATTCTGTAAACTTTCTGTCAACACTATTGGGATACCCGAAAATAGAATGCAGGCGGGAAAGACAGGATGAATGGTTAATTTGTTCCCTTTGTCAGTTTTCAGAAAATGAGTTGGGCTCTCTGCGACTTTTAGAGGTCTCCCTCTTCATTATGAACTGTTGAATTTTTAACGCTTGGATTTTGATCCATTGTAGATATTATTTTTCTAATGCTCAAATCATCCCATCTGTGGCTAATGGGAGTCTAATTAAGTTCGATGTGTGTCTTTTTGACATGACCCAGATGTCTTAATTGCTTCCTTGCTTTCTGGCCTAAAAGATGCCCAGAGCTCATCACTTACATGTTCCATTATGGCCTGGAATTGCCTGTTTCTCTAAAAACCATGATTTCTTTTAGCGGAAAATGGTATGGGAAGGTTAAAACCACAGGTTGGTGTCAGGAGTACTAATTGCATTGGGTTGTCATTATTTGTAGACATTTTGAGTGGTCAAAACCAGGAAGAGAAAAATACATCATAAATTCACCTTGATATTTCCAGGTCAAATTTAATATTGTGAGATTTTTACTTAATTTCTTTTTGTAATATAATTTGTAATTTATATACCAATTTATAGTTAACATTTATATTTCTTTCCTCTTATGCTGAAAATCTTAGTTCTTGGGGTATCTGGCTGGTTTGGTGGGTGGAGTGTGGACTCTTGATCTTGGAGTTGTGAATTCAAGTCCCATGTTGGGTGTGGGTGTTACTTCAAAATAAAATCTTGGGGCACCTGGGTGGTTCAGTCTGCTTCTCCCTCTGCCCCTCCCCTTGCTCGTGCGTGCACTCTCTCTCTCTCAATAAGATAAAATCTTTTAAAAAATAAAAATTAAAAAAAAACTTAAAATCTTAGTTCCTAATGCCACCAACACAATTATGTATATGTTCAAAATAACAGTAGCAACATGATTAATACTAAATATAGTTTATATTTCTTTGTGGTTTCTTTTGTCCTTAGGACATATCCTGCAGCAGATGTGTGGTCAGTTGATTGTGTTTTAAAATAATTTCTGTGTGGTTTTGTCACCAGTTTGACATATAGTTAAAGTAATGTATATTTTTAATTTTTAGGGATTGCTTTTTTCTTCTTTTTGAATTGATTAGGTTTTTAGCATTGTGAAACATTTACATGATCTTAAGGTTGAAAATGTAAACCAGGTATATTCATCTCTGTCACTTTCTGTACTATGTGGGTTAGAATTTTAATTAGTCACTGATATCCTTCCATTTTCTCTCCCTTAATATGAGTAGGTAGCTACATTTCCTTCCTTTTCTTAAATACACACTGTTCTACATTTTATCTTATTTTTTTGAAGACTTATTTATTTATTTTAGAGAGAGCTCTAGCGAGGGGTGGGTAGAGGGAGAGCGAGCGAGAGAGAGGAGAAAGAGAGAGAGAGAGAGAGAATTCTGAAGCAGACTCCCCGCTGGGTGCAGAGCCCACTGGGACTCAATGTCATGACCCTGAGATCACAAACTGACCTAAAATGAAGAGTCAGATTTTCAACCGACTGAGCCACCCAGGCGCCCCACTTGTTTTGCATTTTAGCTAAAATTCCAGAGAACACTTTATAGTATAACATGAGATCTTTCTCATTTCTTTTGACTGATACACAGAACTCTATCTTGGGATGTCACAGGGTATTCCCTATTAAGAACATTTAGACTGTTCCCTTTCTTCTGCTGTTATTAATAGAGGCACTGTATTTTGTTGTTGACACATCATGATGTTTCATTAGTTTCAGGTGTACAACGTAGCGATTCAGCAACTTTATACCTCATGCTGTGCTTACTGCAACACTGTTAGAATATCATCGACTATATTCCCTGTGCTGTGCTTTTTATTCCTGTGATTTATTCCTTATTCACAGGCATCTCCCACTCCCCTTCACTTATTTTGCTCATCCCCCGGCAACCATCAGTTCTCCATATTTATGAGCGAGCTGCTTTTTGTTTAGTTGTCTTGTAGATTCTACATATAAGTGAAATCACGTGGTATTTTTGTTTCTCTGACTTCACTTAGCATAATACCCTTTTAGGTCCATTTATGTCGTCACCAATAGCAAGATTTCATCCTTCTTTATGCCTGGATAATATTCCATATTATTTCTATTTTTATGTATATATCACATCTTCTTTACTGACTCATCTATTTATGGGCACTTGGGCTGCTTCCGTATCTTGGCTATTGTAAACACTGCTGTGGGAAACATAGAAGTGTTTATATCTTTTCAGTTTCTTTGAATAAATACCCAGTAGAGGAATTATTGGATCATATGGAATCTCCATACTGTTTCCCATAGTGGTTGTACCAATTTACATTCCTACCAGCAGTGCAAAATGTTCCTTTTTCTACATATTCTCGCCAACACTTTTTATTTCCTGCCTTTTTTTATTTTAGCCATTCTGACAGGAATAAGGTGATAATCCATTGTGGTTTTGATACACATTTCCCTGATGATGAGTGATGTTGATCATCATTTCATGTGTCTCTTGGTCAACTGGATGTCTTTTTTGGAAAGATGTCTGTTCACGTCCTTGCCTATTTTTTGTACTTTTTGCTTTACACTGTAAAATGATATGAAAACGTAAGATCAATAATAGTAGTGCAGTTTCAATTAAAAAAGAAAAACTAAACTGCTGGACAGAATAGAGAGGCAATAACCAAAGAGGTGACAGCAGCTCCACCACTCTTCACTCTGGAGGTACTGTTAAGCATTAGGACAGGATTTAAACAGCCATCTTATTCAGTAAGAGGTTTGGGGGTGTGTGTGGAGATTTAGTAACATTCATTCTTTGAACAGATATGTAGTGCCTCCATTGTGTTAGGAGCAGCAGAGAGTCTCCAGTGTCTGGTCCCTCCAGTTCTCTCAAGCTTTCCTTCTTATACTATCAGATTATTATTATTTTTTAAAGATTTATTTATTTATTTGTTCATGAGAGAGAGAGAGAGAGAGAGGCAGAGACACAGGAGGAGGGAGAAGGGCTTCATGCTGGGAGCCCGACGTGGGACTCGATCCAGGGACTCCAGGATCGTGCCCTGGGCCAGGCGCTAAACCGCTGAGCCACCCAGGGATCCCCTACTATCAGATTATTTATTAGGATTTTGTAATGTTTTACATTGTTGTCAGGAGTCAAATATTTGTACAGAGTTGTGGAGGAAGGTGGTATATCAGTTCATTTAATCCTCATAACAACATATGAAGCAGGTGTATTATCCATATTTGGGAGAGAAACTAAACTCATCATTTTTTTCTCCAGACCATGCTCTTCTTCCTGGGACCACATATAGAACATGACACCATCATTCCCCAAGCCAAAACTTAGACATGTACTTTGACTGCTTCTCCTCCTGTCACGACCCCTCATTCAATTCTTCATCTCATCCTTCCAGACAACTCTTTTCCCACCTCTGCTAGTTTGTACCTCTTAATCCCTTCCATCTAATCTGCCCATCCCCGACCCCTTGCCCTCTGGCAACCATCAGGTTTTCTATATCTATAGGTCTGATTCTGTTTTGTTTGTTCATTTGTTTTTTAGATTCCACATATAAGTGAAATTGTGGTATGTCTTTCTCTGACTTACTTAGTGTAATATCTTCTAGGTTCATCCATATTGTTGCAATTGGCAAGATCTCATTTTTTATGGCTTAGTAATATTCCCTAGAGTGTGTGTATGCACTGATGCACATGCTACATCTTTTTCTTTTTAAAAATTTTACCTTTTGGGCAGCCCCGGTGGCTCAGCGGTTTAGCGCCACCTTCAGCTCGGGGTGTGGTCCTGGAGACCCGGGATCGAGTCCTGCATCGGGCTCCCTGCCTGGAGCCTGCTTCTCCCTCTGCCTGTGTCTCTCATGAATAAATAAATAAAATCTTTAAAAAAAATAAAAATTTTACCTTTTCATTTGAGAGAGATAGCGAGAGAGAGAATGAGCAGAGGGGAGAGGGAGAAGCAGGCAGGCTCCCCACCAAGCAGGGAGCCTGACATGGGGCTCCCATCCCAGGACCCTGGGATCATAAAGTGAGCCAAAGGTAGATGCTTAACCAATTGAGCCACCCAGATGCCCCACACACTACACCTTTATCCATTCATCTATTGATGGATATTTAAGTGCTTTCCTATCTTGGTTATTGTAAATAATGCTGCAATGAATATAGAGGTGTGTATATCTTTTCATACATTAGTATTTATTTATTTTATTTTTTTATTTTTATTTATTTATGATAGTCACAGAGAGACAGAGAGAGAGGCAGAGACATAGGCAGAGGGAGAAACAGGCTCCAGGCACCGGGAGCCTGATGTGGGATTCGATCCCGGGTCTCCAGGATCGCGCCCTGGGCCAAAGGCAAGCGCCAAACCACTGCGCCACCCAGGGATCCCCATACATTAGTATTTTAATTTCTTAGGATAAATACCCAGAAGTGGAATTGCTGGATCATATGGCATATATATTTTTAACTTTTTGAGGAACATCCACACTGGCTGTACCAGTTTGCATTCCCACCAACAGCGTACAGGGTTTTGTTTTTTAATTTTTTTTCCTCCACATAGTAGCCAACACTTATTTCTTGTCTTTTTGATTTTAGCCATTCTGACAGGCATGAGACAGTATCTCATTGTGGTTTTGATTTGCATTTCCCCAATGGGTGAGTGGGGTTGAGCATCTTTTCACGTGTCTGTTAGCCATCTGGATGTCTTTGGGAAAATGTTCAGGATTTTATTTATTTACTTATTCATGAGAGAGAGGCAGAGGCACAGGCAGAGGGAGAAGCAGGCTCCATGCAGGAAGCCCGACGTGGGACTCGATCCCGGGTCTCCAGGATCACACCTCGGGCTGCAGGCGGCGCTAAACCACTGCACCACCGGGGCTGCCCATGTCAGGAGCATGTTAAAGTGTATTGTGCGCCGGGGATGCTCAGTCGGTTAAGTGTCTGCCTTCGGGTCAGGTCATGATCCCAGGGTTCTGGAACTGAGTCCTGAGTTGGGCTCTCTGCTGTGCAGAGTGTCTGCTTCTCCCTCTGCTGCTCCTCCTGCCCATGCTTGTTTTCTTTTTTTCTTTTTTCTTTTATTTTTTCCATGCTTGTTTTCTCTCTCTGTAAAATCTTTACAAATAAATAACATCTTTTTAAAAAAGTGTATTTATTTAAAAATACCATGTACCATTCACTGGTGTAAATGCTTTACAAATACTGACTCACTGAATCATAACCCTATGAAGTCGGTACTGTTATTCTGCATTTCTCAGGAGGAGGGAATGCAGTCACAGAGCCAGTAAGTAACTTGTCTGCTCACATGGCTGGTGGGCCACAGAAGCAGGAGCTGAACTCAGGCGATCTAGTGTCAACACTTGTGCTCTTGAATACTGCTCTTTGCTGCCGATCTTTGGAATCCTAGATCTGACATTGTCACCTTGTGTAGAGCTCTCAAGTGTCTGTCTATTGCCCATAGGGTAAGTCCAAACTCTGACATGTTTTTAAGGCCCCCTGACCTCTCCAGCTTCATCCTGCCCTCACTTGCTGTCCCTCCCTGTGATCCAGACAGCACAGCTTCATGCTGTTTCATGCTGTTTCCCAGAGTCCTGCTTTCCCACGATCAGATCTTCATACCAACCATGTCTTCTGACTTAGACTCTCCCTAGGAGCCCATCAGCCTCACTCCTCATCCTTTGGGTTTTAACCAAGATGCTCTCCCAGGCAGCTTCCTCCCACCCACACCTAGTTTGGATAATGTGCTCTCATTGCACCCTCTGTGTGTTTTCTCCATCTTGAGGCCTTTCATGTTGCCTGTAAGTGACTGCCAGTGTGTCAGTGCCCTAAGGGTCAGCTTCGGTTTGTCGTGTTTGTTGTGTGTTCCCAGCTCCTAGACTAGTGCCTGGCTTTCAGTAAAAATAAAACACGCTGAGTGAAAGAAAAGAAAGACTCAGAAGTTAAGTATTTTGTTACAAGTTGCACAACCAAGAAACAATAAAGCAGTATTTGAACACCCTTCTGGCTCAGAAACTTGTGTTATAAATCATACTGTGTGATATTAGAGTGTTGGGGTTTGGGTTGTTTAAACATCACTTTTGGCACACCTGCATGGCTCAGTAGTTGAGCGTCTGCCTTTGGGCTCAGGTCGTGATCCCAGCTCCTGGGATCAAGTCCCGTGTCGGCCTCCCTGCAGGGAGCCTGCTTCTCCCTCTGCCTAGGTCTCTGCCTCTCTTTCTCTGTTTCATGAATATATAAAGTCTTTAAAAAAAAAAAAAAAAAACTTGGGATCCTGGGTTCTCTTCAAATTGTAGGTTAACTCCGTCTAAGTGCTGACTTTGGCTAGATACTCTGTGATCACCATCTGAAAAGCACTTTTTAGCCATGTTTGCTAGTGCTTTCTTTTTCTTTTTCTTTTTTTTTTTTTTTAAGATTTTATTTATTTATTCATGAAAGACAGAGAGAGAGAGAGAGGCAGAGACACAGGCAGAGGGAGAAGCAGGCTCCATGCAAGGAGCCCGACGTGGGACTCGATCCCAGGACTCCAGGATCACTCCCTGGGCCAAAGGCAGGCGCTAAACCACTGAGCCACCCAGGGATTCCCTTTCTTTTTCTTTTTAAGATTTTATTTATTCATGAGAGACAGAGAGAGAGAGAGAGAGAGAGAGGGAGAAGCAGGCTCCATGCAGGGAGCCTGACGCGAGACTCGATCATGGGTCTCCAGGGTCAGGCGAAGGCTGTGCTTAAACTGCTGAGCTACCCAGGCTGCCCTGCTAGTGCTTTCTGTACAAGTGTTTGCACGCTCAGTTTCCCGGTCAGGAAATAAGGACTTTGATCAAAATGAAGAGCTAGGCTCACTTATATTAAAGGAACAATCTCCTTCCTTAATGTATATGCTTACTGATTGCACTCAAACTTAGAAATGTCTTTTGAGTTATTCCTGGCAGGTGGTGCTCAGTGGAGCTCACTGAAACCCAGTAATCAGTGCTTTCTTTGTTATAATCGAATAGGGAAGAGGGGAACTTGGATATTTTATCCAACTGTGATTAAAAAAATTTTTTTAAACTTATTCATGGCAGTTTCTCCATCCCTCTGTCTAATGGAATGGAATTAAAGCCGTTTGACTAGCAATGGAGAAACAGCAGTATATAATAAACTTATTATTAAAGAGCATGTCAAGCTAGGGATGATTCATTATATAATTTTCTGTAAAATAACACTTGCTGTGGTTCTTCCAGATACCTGCCTGGTTTTTGTTAGGCAGTAGTTCTAAAGTGGTTTTCTGCTTGGTTCTTGTACCTTTCCTTTCCTATTGAGTGTGTGTGTGTGTGTGTGTGTGTGTAGCAGAGTGCTGATTTCCAGGCCGATTCAACCTAATTTACCAACCTACGAGGACAAAAGATTGGTCAGCTTCTTTGTTTGAACCCTAGGCATGTTGTATCCTGCTCGTCCTCTTTGAAATACGTTGTTACATCCTGCTTGGTAATGACACAGTGATCTAAATACATATTTGACTTCTCTCAAAGGAACTTGTAAATTGTATGAGGATGTAAGTAAATGAAAAAAAAAAAAAAAAAAACCGTTGCAATCTGATTAACAAAGTATCTCTTAATCTCAGATAACTTCCTCTGAGTTCCTCTGAGGATTCTATGTAACCAGAATTTAACAATCTACATGTATTACGTGAACAGTTAGGCTTGTGATTAAGTATAAATACCATATGAACAGAGACCTGGCCTGCCTTACTCACACTGTATCCCCAGTGTGGGGACCTGCCTGGGCATGTACTAGGTATTCCATATTTTACTCTTTAATGATTAAATTTCCATTTACAGGAAAGACTGGAAGAATCAAAATAGTTGTACTTTATACCTAGATAAATAGCATGCTTTTGATGGTGTCAGGTTCCTTTAGTTCAGTAAATTAGATGCTAGGAGTAAAAGATACGAAGATATGGCTCAGATCCTCATTCATTGTATTTATTCAGCAAATATTTATTGATTTCAGTTTTGTGCCAGGGCACTGTACTAGGAATATAGGAGTGAGTAGTCGTGACCTCTGCCTTTATGTTGCATTTAGTTTAGAAAGAAAGGCATAGGAGGAGGGTAGGTGAGCTGGAAACGTGGATGCGAGAATTGTAAACTAATTTACTGTATTTGTTTGGCTGGTAAAATATTTTTGTCTTTTTCTTTTTTTCATTCTCACTTCCTAGTAATCATTACTAATCTGGTCCTGGTAAGGATTTGAGTTGTTGACCTTTGCCTTGGAATAAAGTAGGAAGAGTGCCATGCAGATAATGAGTTTATAATGTGAGAATTGCCACAATAGCTCCATGTTGCAGAGACACTTCTGGAAAACCAGCTCCTTAGTTGAAGGAGTGAAGAGTAGCACCATGGTGTGGTGGGGAGCACCGATCGGGGTGCAGGTGTGTACCGTGTCCATGTGACTGAACTTCTTTTGGCCTCCCGCTGTTGATCTGTAAATGAGGCAGTGGTACCCTAGCCGAGCTCCAGGGAGCCTTCTCAGAGCCACCCCCTCCCTTTGGCCCCCAGGAACATCACTACTTTGGCTGTTCTGATTGCCAGACTTCTCTGATTTTGTTTGAACAGTGTTTTCTCTAGACTAGAACTTCCAAAATTCTGACATGACTAACATCCAATAATGATTACTTCTAATGTTCCACGTTCACTGCTCTTGTGCTACCAGGAAAAAAAAAAAAAGCAGCCGCTGTAACTTCTTCTCAGGTGGAAATACCCTTTGTTCTGACAAAAGGTCATTTGATTGAGATGAAGTTCACAGAGGTGGTCAGTGCTGATTTGGGCTAGAACCCCAGGAGTTTTAGTTCTGTATACACTACTCTTTTCCCACAGTGGTCTCACATGGCAAAGCCTTAATTGCTCCCTTAAAAGCCCTTTTTCTTTTACTTTCTGGAGGACTCTGGAGAGTTGCACACTTTATGCCTTTTTTTTTTTTTAAAGATTTTCTTTATTCATGAGAGACAGAGAGAGGCAGAGACACAGGCAGAGGGAGAAGCAGATTCCCTGCGGGGAGCCTGATGGGGGACTCGATCCCAGGACCCCAGGATCACGCCCTGAGCCCAAGGCAGATGCTCAACCACTCTGCCACCCAGGTGCCCCCTTTTTGTTGTTTTAACAGCTGTTTTTTGTTGTTTTACATCGCCTCCAAGCTGTCTTCACTACCTAGAATATTTATGGAGAAATCTCTTGAAATTGAGAGCATCTTTCCATACATATTGTTTTTCCATTTTTTTCTCTCCTTTGTTTATGAGAAAATCCAATTATTGTGGAAATAGTCATGATTTCAGGGAGCAACAGGAACCATTTTCACATAACCTCTTGCCACGAATTCAACCCAAGGGAAGAGAACCAACCTCAGAAGGAAAAGGAGACAATAGAAGAAAGATTGCCCCAACAGTTGCTTAGCACTCACCGGGTGTGGCCTTACAAGTGACTTAGTTCCTCTGAGCCTTAGTCTCCTCTTTTATGTGGTGGAGATCATAGTACCTCCCAGAGAGGGTTGTTATGGTTCAGTTTTGTATGATGCTTAACAGGAGTAAGGATATAAAGGGCTTTACCTGGTGTTTGGCCTACAGTAGGCACTTAATGGGTTAGAATCTCTCCCTCCCCCCTTTAAAAGGTTTTATTTATTTATTTATTTATTTAGAGAGTGAGCATGTGTGCCCGAGCAGGGGGTGGGCAGAGGGAGAGAGAACCTCAAGCAGACTCCCTGCTGATTGGGGAGCCCCAATCAGGGCTTGATCCTATGACCCTGAGATTATGACCTGAGCAGAAATGAAGAGTCGGATACTCAACCAGTTGAGCCCACCAGACACTTCTCCCTCTTAATGTAACATTCCTCTTTAGGACTTTCCTTCCCTTTGCTCTTTGCCACAAATATTTATTAAAGTCCTCCTGATGTATGCTAGACATTGCTCATGGGGCCACAGATACAACAGTGAGTAAAACAAAGTATACGTGTCATCATGGATGACATATATTCTAGTATCTCCTCCTCACTGAGATGCAATAATCATCAGGGACTAGAAGACAACATATAAAACACTGTTCCAGCCCAATACTAAAAAGAGAACTCATTTTAAAAAAGGGCAAAAGATTTGACTATTCTTCCAATTTGAGTGGCCAATAAACACATGAAATGATGCATTGCATCATTGTTCACCAGGGAAATGAAAACCAAATGTGCAATGAGAAGAGACATCACACATACTAGGATGACTGTAAAATCTAAAACACAGAGACAAGTTGCCAAGGATTTGGAGAAATCAGAATCCTTACACACTGTTCCTGGGAATGTAAAGTGGTGCAGCCAGTTTGGAAAACAGTCTGGTATTTCCTTAAAATGCTCAACATGAGTTACCACATGACCCAGTGTTTCTCCTGGATGTCTAGCCGAGAGAAATGAAAACATATGTTCGTATAAAAACTTGTACATGAGTGTTCATGGCAGTATTGTTCATTATAACCAAAATGATACCCAAGTGACCATCAGCCAATAAATGGATAAAATGTGGTCTATCCATAAAATGGAATATTATTTGGCAGTAAAAAGTAATGGAGCATGGATACATTCTACAGCATGGATGAACCTTGAAAACATTATGCCAAGTAGAAGAAGCCAGTTACAAAAGACTGCATATTGTGTGATCTCATTTATTTATTATTTATTTATTTTTAAAAGATTTGCTTTATTTATTTGATAGAGAAGGGGCAGAGGGAGAGGGACAAGCAGGCTCCCTGCTGAGCAGGGAGTCTAATACGGGGCTCTGTCCCAGGACCCCGGGATGATGACCTGAGCTCAAGGCAGATGCTCAACCAACTGAGTCACTTAGGCGCCCCATAGGATCTCATTTATAGTCAATGTTCCAAACTCGAAAATCTGTAGAGACAGATTAGTGGTTGCCTGGGGGTGGGAGAGCTGGAGATGAGTGATGGTAACTGCTAATAGGTATGAGGTTTCTTTTTGGGATGATGGAAATGCTCAAATTACTTCATAGTGATAGTTGCACAATTCTGATTTTTTTTGCTTTGTTTTGTTTTGAAGTAAATTCTGTGTCCAAGATGGGGCTTGAACTCATGACTCTGAGATCAAGAGTCACATGCTCCACCAACTGAGCCAGTCAGGTGCCCTGCACAATTCTAAATATACTAAGAGCCATTGCTTGCACATTTTGTTTTATTTTATTTTATTATTTATTTATACATACATACATACATTTTAAATAGATGAACCTTACAATATCTAGATTATGTCCCAGTATGACTGTCAAGTGCACTTACCCTTTTGTCTCCTAACTTCATCCATGTCACGCACCAGTGCTCTGGCCTCATCCTAGAACAGAACAGGACAAAATCCAAACCCTTCCTGGGGCCCCCTTGCTACCACCATCCCTTGATTTTTTCCTTTCTTTCAGTTAAGACTCCTGAAGGGTTAGAAATTAAGTGACTTGGAAAGAATCCATTCCAGAGGAGTTAGAAATTAGTGGATAAGCAGAAAGGAAAAATTAGGGACATTCAACTCACCACCCAGAGATAATCATCATTAATATAATATTTTATAATGTTAGCATTAGCAAAGTTGACACCCATGTTTTTGTTTTCAAAGAGGAGTAGTAAGGAAAGGCTTATGTTAAGTTACTGGGGACAGAATATTTTTTGAAGAAAAATACCTTAATCTCCTGTAACAGCATTAAGCATGTCAGGCTTTTGTGCATGATTTGATTTTTGAGCTTTTCGGAATTGTCTGCATCAGATTTGAGGTCATTAAGTCCTAGTGCTTTGGAAACATTCTTGCTCCGTAGAGTGTGGATGGAATCCATAAAGCCTTGTTGCTTTTTAAGCCACACTTGTTGCATGGCTTTTGCTTAAGCTGCAGCCTGATAGCACAAGAGGATTTCAATCTTAAGTATTTTAGTGTGTGTTAAAGCCCCATGCCCTGTGAAATAAAAATTTCATGGATTCCCTGTGGCTTCTGCAGACCGTCTGGCTGACATTGGCTGTGAATTAGGATGTCAGCTGGTAAGATGGATTTCCTGCTTTAGAAATCACGTGGAGCTAATTTCATTGATCTTTTTTCCCCACTTTTGTTTGTGCAGAATTAGACTGGCTGAGCAACCCGAGCTTTTGTGTTGGAGCCATAACCTCTCTGAGCCAACAACCTGAAGAGGTCACTGCCCTGGTTTCTGAAGGGTCCCCACTGACCAGGTAGTTTTTTGGAAAGATGGATTTTTTGTTTTTGTCCATGTACTGTCTATAACTTGGTTTGAATAATGCTCCTTAGATTAGAAAAAACCCTGTGATAGAAGAGCGAATTACCAATCTTTTTGCTTGAACTAACGAGGTGCCCTTTGACTGTTTTCTTTTTACTTCAGTCACGGATTATTCCTCTTTTCCTCCGTTTGCATTGTGGTGGCAAGTGCAGGACACAGTCAATGCCATAATGAGGCCACGAGGGAAATGGCATGCACCATTGTGATGGTTGTGTAATGTGACCTTATTAGTAACCTTCAGAATACTGTAGTCCAGTGTTTCCTCAGTTGTGTTTTTTTTACCATTTTTGGAAAAATAGAAGAAGCTGGTGTGATAAAACATTGGATGAAATCTCATGAAAACTTTGGGGAAAGCAGAATGGTGCACAGAGATCTGTATCGAGCTTTGAAAAAAATTGTGGTAGAGCATCAAATTGAGACGTGAGCCCTCTAGAAAATATAGGTGGTCTCATTAAGGTGATGAGCCCCAAGAAGTCAGTACTCTGAAAGTACGAGAAGCCTTTGGAAATTGACACCAGCTGATGCCTGAGAGAGGGTTATGTCAGTGATGCAGAAGGGCTTATTATAACCTTTAAAAATCTGGACCAGAATTAAACCTTTTTAAAATTTTTGGCATTAAGGACATGCTGCCTTAATATGGAGGAGTGAAAATAAATCCTTGATAACATTGCTTCAGTGAATACTTTATTTGGTAAAATAACTGGCAGATTATTTTCATTTAAAAATAGACAGATGTGAAAGTCTAGGTTAAGAAGCTGTTAAAACCTAGACTTTCTTCACCTACTGTTGTTTTAGGTCCAGTTCTTTTTTCTGGGTGGGTGGTGGTGGTGGGGGGAGGTCCAGCTCTTAAATCATTAAGGGGAGTTGTGATCCAGGAAGGCACTGTATAGATACATGGGCAAATAGCCCCTCTGGGCATTTCTGGAGTTCCCTTTTTACATAGTTGTCTGCTTATTTACATAGTCTTCTCCCTGATTCTCTTCTGGAAAAAATTCTAATGGGTGATTTTCCCAAGCAGGAGTCCTCTGAAATCAGAACCCTCAGATGAAAGTGACAGTAACAAAAAGCCCAAACAAACAAGCAGAAAAAAGAAGAAAGAGAAAAAGAAGAAGAGGAAGCATCACCACAAGAAAATCAAGAGAAAACATGGGCAGACCAGTAGCAGTGGATCTGAGCCAGATAGTGAGCCTGATAAGGACAAAAATTCCAGAAGCATTGGAGATAGTAAAAAGGAATCAGAGAAACCAAGGTAGGTTTTCTATTCTCACATACCTGTGACTTTTCACATTTTGAATTTTTTCCCTCAATTGTTGCCACAAATTAGACATTGGAATGACTGTTTAGCCACTCAGTCAAATGGAGTCCCGAAAAAGCCCAAATAGAGCTCTACCATTAGGGCAACATTAAAAAAAAAAAAAAATGAAGAAAGAAAGAAGACTTTTGTTAAAAAACATTAGGGCCGTGATTTTATTTGAGAAATGTTAGACACAGTAATGATTGTGTCAAAATGTGATTCAGGCAAAAAGTCTTTGGGATTTTGAAAGATGGCTCATGTGCCACATGGTGGGAACATGGGCCAGTTTACTACATAGTTAACGGTCCCATCAGTAAGGGTCAGAGTAAGAAGAATGTCTTCTTTCTCTTCTGTAGTCCTCCTCTTCCTTTAGATTGCTCACTCAGCCCTACAGGCGGACACGCACTTTTGGGTTAAGGGTATGTAGTGCATAATATCATCATTGCTCTCGTTATTTTCTTTTTTCTTTTCTTTTCTTTTCTCTTTTCTTTTCTTTTCTTTTCTTTCTTTTCTTTTCTTTTCTTTTCTTTTCTTTTCTTTTCTTTTCTTTTCTTTTCTTCCTTTCCTTTTCTTTCCCTTCTTTTTTCTTTTCTTTTCTTTTCTTTTCTTTTCTTTTCTTTTCTTTTCTTTTCTTTTCTTTTCTTTTCTTTCTTTTCTATTTTATTTATTTATTCATGAGAGACACAGAGAGGCAGAGACATAGGCAGAGGGAGAAGCAGGTTCCCTGTGGGGAGCCCGATGCAGGACTCGATCCCAGGACCCCAGGACCACGACCTGAGCCCAAGGCAGATGCTTAACTACTGAGCCACCCAGGTGCCCCCAAAATTTAGTATTATTAAGATTTTTTTTGACTCTTCGGTGTTACTTGCTTTTATTGTGTGCTTAGAGGTCCTGCTGGTGTCAGTGAGGGCTCTGTTGCAGCGAGTCTGGAGTGTGGCCTATGGAGTTCCCATCAGACAGGCAGACCCTGCAGTCCTCCTGGATCTTTCTGCCACTAGATCCATGGAGAGTATTGCAGGCCTGTGTGGCCCAGAGCATCAGATTGATTTTTGTCTCAGGTGCTGTATCTGTAACCCATACTTTCTCTAGGAGGGGAAAATAAAGGAGTCCAGCAAAAAGGTTCTGAATTTGAGTTTCTGTAGGCAGGACTCACAGTATCTTGCTTGGTACC
Organism: Vulpes vulpes; assembly: GCF_048418805.1. Classification (NCBI taxonomy): domain Eukaryota; kingdom Metazoa; phylum Chordata; class Mammalia; order Carnivora; family Canidae; genus Vulpes; species Vulpes vulpes. The sequence continues at coordinate 848,461 of NW_027325787.1, read as the reverse complement.
CTCTCAGCAGCTGGCACGGGGCCTGATGTGTAGTAGGCCCTCGGTACTCTTGTTGTGCAAGTGAATGAATAAATTTCTGATATTTTTGCTTCTCAGTATGTCTTTACAGCAAAATACATAGATCATTGTTTTTTTCTGAAAACTTTCAGTTACTTGTCCTTTTTTTTGTCCTTTTTTTTTTTTTAACTGTTGAGGAAAATGAGTCTTTTAAAGGGTTTCCTGAACGCAGGGAATACTGTTAGAACTTAGAAGGTAGTTCTTTTCAGCCTGTGTTTAATCACATCAGAGGTGAGCTTTACCACCTCCTGATAGTTCCATGAGCCAGATGGCATTTTTAAGTTCATTGATATCTTTCAGAATGTCCCCATTAAGATCAGAATCAACTGTTCTTGTTCTTCTCTTTCACTTTCTTACTATGAACTTCTGTGGTCTCTTCCTGGGAAGATGACCTGGAGGAGTTGTTTCCATAGAGACGAGGATGAAGATTTTAGTGGTGAGAGCATTTCTGTGATGTGGGGAAAGTGGGTTCACGGGGGTTAGGTGGGGTATAGTACAACACATAGAACTCTATTTTAGGTGATCCAGGGACGACTTCGCCCTAGGGCTACAGCTGTTCATGGACCTTTGTCTCCAGGGTCAGCTCTTCACCGTCAGATAGAGGCAGAGCCCAGACCAGTCCTGCTTCCTGACCTCAGTACCCACTAGGGTAGGATCAGAAGCTTGTTTACTCCCCAGGGGTGGTCTGCTCCCCATGACCCCAGGAAACATTCTTTATGGAATGCTTCCCTCTCATTCCTTCCCTTTGTTGCCCCTTCCCAGGTTTGTCAACAGAAAACCCTCCGCAGGTGTTCTGAAGGGGAACTGTGAAAAATCACCATGTATTTTAACATGAGCTGCTGTCATTCAACAAATACTCATTGAAAGCTGCTTTGTGTCCTCGAAATGCCAATCCTTTGTATCCTCAGCCAAGAATGATTTAAAAGCCTTTAGAATCTTTATTTCTATCTGGGTGGGGTCAAAAAGCAAATATGGAACAAACAGTCAATGGCTCTTTTGACAACTTTGGCAGTTTCTTGTGTCAGTAGCATCACGAACTGATTTTCTTTAGAGGAGGGAAGATGTCAGATGCCAGAAAATCTTTCACTCCCTCTCATTTGACTCTTAGGGAAGTGGTTCCATTTGTATCTTAGCTGGTTTGGAGCTGAGGTTGGTTTGGCGGATATGTCAGGGTGTGGTCTCACACGGGCTCTCTCTGGTCTCTGTGTAGGAGGAGGTCAGCTCACAGCAGAGGTCGCTGTGACAGTGAGGCTAGACCACGCCCGGATCCTGTCTGAGACCCGCCAGTTCAGAACTGTGGCTGTGCTGTTGTCGTTAAGTTTTGAGTTGGAACAATCTGGGCACTTTTGAATGAGTCAGGCGAAAGCAAGGGCAACCCACTTTATTTTTATTTTTTTTTAAGAAAACTTGTTTATAAATATATTTGAAATTCTAGTTACAGCCATTTAATGGAGTGTTTAAAAAGAACACCTAGGGGGCACCTGGGTGGCTCAGTGGGTTGAGCATCCTGCTGTTAATTTCTGCTCAGGTCGTGATCTCAGGGTTCCCAGCCAGGATTGCGCTCATGGGGGAGTCTGCTGCTCCCCTTCTCCCCCTCAGCTCCTCCCCAAATGCTGTCTCTCTCTCTCTCTTTCTAATATACATAAGTAAATCTTTTAACAAAATAAATAAAAATAAAAATAATACTTGTATTATGTTAATTTCTGCAATAAGGTGGCCTCTTTTCTTAATGGAGTGCTGCTTAGCCTTGACAAATTTTGCTTTGTATTTTAAAGCTCTTTTCACTGCAGGAGTCCCCTTCATCTGTGGTATGTATACATTTTATGTACTCAAGTGTGTTTTTTCTTTTTAAAGATTTTATTCACTTGAGAGAGAGTACGAGCAGGGCTAGGGGTGGAGAGGCAGATGCAGAGGGAGAAGCAGATTCCCCGCTAAGCAGGGAGCCCAGTGCAGGGCTCTGATCCCAGGACTCCAAGATCATTGCCTGGGCCGAAGGCAGGTGTTTGACTGAGCCGCCCAGGCACCCCCTAGTGCATTGGGTGTTATGTGGAGCATCACTGTTGAAATGTTTAATATCTCTGAAAAGGTGGGCTGTGTACCTAGAAGATTTCAAAGTGTGTCTCCCTGTTTTTTCTCCTTCCTGTGTCCCACAGTCGAGAAGATAATGCTGCTGCTGCTATTGGGCATCGCTTGGTTTGGCTTGAGGACATTCAGGCTCTGAATGGAGGAGAAACCTTCAGAACAGATAAGAAGCCAGATCCTGCAAACTGGGAATATAAGTCTCTCTACAGAGGAGACATAGCAAGGTATCTGTCATGATGTCTCTTCTGCTTTCTGCTGTTGGGAGGTGACTTCTTTCTCCCCACTAAACCGTTCGGCATGGTTGCTATCTGCTCCCTTCCTTTGTGGATCCTGGTGAGCATCCTCTGTTGCCGAGCTGTTGAGTCCTGTGTCTCATGTCACACTCTGAAATGAAAGCTCCAACCTGGAGATCAGGATCCAGGTCTGAGGAGTCTCATTTCTCCATGGGTGCCTGTAAGTGTGCCAGCAGAGAAGTTTTTATTTTTATTTTTTATTTTTTTAAGATTTTACTTATTTATTCACAAGAGACAGAGAGAGAGGGAGAGAGAGGCAGAGACACAGGCAGAGGGAGAAGCAGGCTCCATGCAGGGAGCCTGATGTGGGACTCCATCCCAGTCCTCCAGGATCACACCCTGAGTTGAAGGCAGACACTCAACTGCTGAGCTACCCAGGCATCCCGGAGAAGGTTATTAGTGACTATTTGTTGAGTGAATAACCTAAAAATACCTTGAAATAATTGTGACAAACTATCTGGAAACCATTTGGTCTGATCTCGATGCCATTGTAAAAAAGTCACAAAAGCCTTTTATTTATCTATTCTCCCCAACTAAGCCATTTTGAAAGTGACATTAAGTGGTAATGACTTCTTCCAAAATGTTTCCGGCAGACGTCACCAGATAATCAAAAAAGAGACGATGGTGTTCACTTCAGTAATTAGTTTATTAAACTTTCCTCTAATCTGTCAATCAAAAGTATTTAAATACTTATTAAATCCCTTAGACACTGGGTCATTTGTAAGACACTGTTGGGAACACAAAGAACAGAAATACACAATCTCTCTTCCCACACAGCTCGAAGATAATGAAAATTGAAGGTAGAGAATATTGGAATATAAAGCCAAGCAGAGACCATTATCATCATTCTTTATAGGCTAATTACTTTCTAAAATAAATTTCAGTTTCCATTACGTTGCCGCACCTTCAGATTTCAATCGTTGTCATTCCTCGTGACAATACTCCTCCCCCTATAGGCAGGTCCTGCTAAGAATTCCTTTATGACGTGTTTATATCCGTTACTTTTCAGGGCGTATTTATATTTGCGTGCTCTCTCCTAAAGTCTCATGGCTGAGAGTAAATGACTATTCAGATGTATTCATATGTTTTTGAATATTTTAATACTCCTGAAAGCCTTGTTTGGTTCCCCATGCCAGTGCGGTACGGTGCCACAGACGAGATGGAACCCAAGAAAGTTGGAGGGTTCAGCAAACACTAATGGAGTCTGAAGTGTGTATTGTGAGCCTGTGCTAGTTCTTTCACTTACGTTAGCCTGTCTGGTCCTCTCCCTGCTCTGCGAGCAGGACAGCACTCATTTTTATGTACAAGGAAGGGAACCTCAGGGTAAGTAGCCTCTCAAGATCATGCTGCCAGGAAGCAGCTTTCTGGGGAGTCTATGTTTCTCTAACCTCAAATTTTTTTTTTTTTTTTTTTACCATCCACAAATAAAGTGAGCCTGGTTGGTAGGACGTTTTCTAGTTGGGAAACGGAGGACTCCGGTTCTCATTCTCACTTGGCCATTTGCTGATACTGTCATCCCACATAAGTCCCTAACCCTGCCTGAGCCTCTGTTTCTTCGTTTAACTCCTGCTGTGCCTTACACACAGATAGCAGGCATCATCAATACGAATTAGAAGTTAGTTCACAAGGATCAAGGGTTATTATTTATCAATAGATGAAAAAGGAAAAATAGTTACAGTGACTGATCTTATAGCTCTGCTGATGGACAGCCCAGACCTCAGGAGGAAGATGAGGAGAGACGTTTATTAGTCTGACTTGTGAAGGTACCATTGGAAGGGCTTGGGGCATTGCTGTGATTTCCCAGTAGGTTCCTAAAGCTGAGGTGAGGTAAGTCTTTCCTGGATTCATAGCTGTACCACTGTCAGTGTCAAATCTAGGAAAGTATTGATCCCATAGCACTGAGTTGGTCCGAGGACAGGGAGAGTATTTTGTCAAGTCATGGATTTTCACACTTTGTGAGGGGCGCTGAAAAACCAGGAGCGTTGAGAGGACTCGGCTAGCACCATTGTGTGAGGACCGGATGGGGGCTTGTGGGTATTGGGCTGTGTCTCTTCAGCTTCGCTGGACCATCTTTTGGAAGGTGGTTTGACAGTGTTCTTTGTAACTTGGAAAGGCAGAACCAGGATCAGTGAGTGGAAGTTCCAGAAAGTGAGATTTGACTCAGTATCAAAGCAAGTTTTCTTTTTCTTTTAAAGATTTTATTTATTTATTCATGAGAGACACAGAGGGTGGGGTGGGGCAGAGACACAGGCAGAGGGAGAAGCAGGCTCCACGCAGGGAACCCCATGTGGGACTTGACCCTGGGAATTCAGGATCACGCCCTGGGCTGAGGGTGGACGCTAAACTGCTGAGCCACCCAGGGATCCCCCTCAAAGCAAGTTTTCTAATAGTGTGAGCATTCCAGCAGTGACCTGGTATGTGTTCGTGTATCATGGTGAAACAGAGCTTAGAGTTCGTGGGTAATAGTCACAATTACCTTTGGCAAGTTCTTTAGGGCTAATATACTAGCTTCAGTGAGGTTCAGCTCTGTTTTTTTCTCCATTCTTGGAGAAGATTGTTTCTTCAGCTATATACCAGATGAAAGAGTTGGCTTATGTTTAGGAGTCAAATCTTATAAAATAATAATTGCTTTAACTTATCTTGTCCTTACTATATGGCTAAGGACTTCAAGTGTATAAACTTTTTGATTGTCCCTGCTATTCTGTGTTGTGGGTATCATTATTATACCCATTTCACAGAGGAGGAAACAGGCACAGACAAGTTTTTTTTGTGTGTGTGTGTGTGTGTGTGTGTGTGTGTGTGTGTGGTTTTTTTTTTTTTGGCGGGGGGAGGGCGCCTCGGTTTATTTTAAATAACTTGGTCAGGGTCAGCTAGTAAGTGATGGGGTTGGAATTTGGATCCAGGTAGATGGCCACCATGAAAGCATATGTGAATCGAAGTCCCTGAAGGAAAGGCACATTTATTATTGCCCAGCTCACGTAGGGGTTCAGAGCCGCTGAGTGGATTCAGGTCAGATTTGTGTACTCAAGTTAAATATGTTCTTTTCCCATACCCGATCCCTCTTGTTTTGTTTTGTTTTCTCCTCCTTCCCCCTCCCTTTTCCTGTAGCTGAATTCATTTAAATTAAACCATATGCTGTCATTCACTGAACCTCCAAAGTGGGGCTCCCTCCTCCTGGAATTATTCAGGAAAGACCAGCTGACCATTTGGTAAGGATTTTACAGGAAAAGTGCCTTCATTTGGGGGAATACTGCATTAAATTACATCCTAGGTTCTGCCCAATTAAGATTCTATGATAAGTGGTAAATTAGAGAAAACCCAAATGTCCAACAATAGAGAAGTGTTATCTAGATTAGGACTTATCCCTCCAATGAACTGTTCAAAACCAATAAAAATGGTATTTTCTAAAATGAATAGTATGGGTAAATGCACAAAAGTAGGCAGGAAAGCTCGAAGATGTTGTATCAACTGTTTTTAAAAAGATGTATGTGGGGGATCCCTGGGTGGCTCAGTGGTTTAGCACCTGCCTTTGGCCCAGGGCGTGATCCCGGGGTTCTGGGATCTAGTCCCGCATCGGGCTCCCTGCATGGAGCCTGCTTTTCCCTCTGCCTGTGTCTCTACCTGTCTCTCTTTGTGTCTCTCGTGAATAAATAAAACCTTAAGAAAAAAAAAGATGTGGGTGAACACATATAAATACATCGACACACATATCTGAAAGTAGGCACTTAATGATACAGATCAGTAAGACTGTTATAAAATGTAGCTGTTAAAAATCAGTTTTACAAAATGCACTTCTAAGGTCAGAAAACTCTGTAAACATTTTTTTTAAAGAGATTATACGAATGTTGAAATACTGTTGATTTTTAGTGAAAATAAAATAGTAATTAAGGGGAGAACAAAACCAGTCCTACTTTCGGTGTGTTCCTTACAGAATGATGGGTGTGTTTAAGCTTTTGAAGCACTATTTTATCTCCTCAGCCCTCATTAAAGTTGTTTTGACTCCTAAATGGACCAAGGAGGACCTGGGGACAAGGGGATGGATAGGAAGAGTTTGCGTGTGACGGCCGGAAGGGCGGCTTCTCAGGCACCTGTTGACTGGGGAAGCAAAAGAGGTGCTGCGTCTGGACCGGGGGATGAGGGTGGGGGGGGGGGAGGTGAGGGCAGAACTTTCTGGAAAGATGACAGAAGGTGGTAGCTGCTCTGTCCTGCCCTTTCCCCCCGATGACAGCATGATATCATGAAAATTTTAAAAAACAGCATAAGCTGAAAGAATTTTACAATGAACCCTCTTACTCCCACCCTCTACGTTCTGCCGTCAATTTTTTTTTTCTGCCGTTGATATTTTACTGCACCTGCCTCATCGCGTGTCTGGCTGTTCGTCCGTCCTTCAACCCGTCTTACTGTTTTGGTGCCAGTTACCAGAATACTGCCCACTGCATACTTCAGCAAGCCTGTCATCTGCTGGAGTTCCAGATATGTTGTTTTTTTCCTTTGACTTACAGCTGACATACAATGTAACTTACACACAAATCTTCATTTGCTGAGTTTTGACACATGCATATGCCTGTATGATCCAGCCCTCTGTGAAAATACAGAACTTAACTGTGACCCCCTCCCCAGATTTCCCCCTGCTCTCTTCCATTCAGCCCACATCCCAGCTCCCCAGGGGCAGTGTGTGCTAATTTTTTTCCATCCTCAATTAGTGTTGTCTATCCTAGCATTCCACACAAATGGAATCACGTAGTACATGCTCTCTTGGGTCTGGCTTCCTTCAGTCAGTGTCATGTTTTTGAGATCCAGCCACGTTGTGGCATTTGTCAGTAGTTCGTTGCTCCTCACTGCTGGTCACATTCCGTTGTGTGGCCGTACCTCCGTTTATCCATTCTTCTGTGGATGAACACCTGGACTCTTCGCAGAATACGGCTGCTGAGAATATTTGTGCACACATCTTTGTGTAGAAATGCAGTTTCCTTTATCTTGGGTAAATGCCTAAAATAGAATTGCTGGGTCATGGGGTAAGTCTAAGTTTAGTTTTGTCAAGAAACTGCCAGGCCTTTCCCCAAAGTGACTACCAGTTTGCCTTCTCACTAACAGCGTGTGAGAATCCTGGTTATCTGGCCCATGACTCACTGGTGTTCAGTATTGTAGTATTTTTGCCATTCTGGCGGGTTGTAGCATATATATCTCTTGGTGGCTTTAATTTGCATTCCCCTCATGATTAGTGTTGTTGAGCACCTCTGCATATGCTGATTGACCCTTCGTGTTGTCTTTTGTGAATTCCATCCACATCCTTTGCTAATTTTTTAAATTGGTTGTTTGTCTAACAATCATACCATAGAGTACACGATTTCCCTTAGCCTTCATGCACATATTCAGTAGTTACGAGTTTGTGATTCTGGGGGCACCTGCACGCTCCATACAAGCTTTTTAGAACCCAGTCTCTCTTCCTTTAGAGTAGAAAACAGCCAAATGTAATTTTATTCAACACACTTGTTTCAGGATTAAAAATACAATCTTAGCCCTCTCCATTTTCTTCTGAAGTGGGGACACAGGACCACATTGCAGAAAAGGGACCAGTCTAGGAGCCAAATGACTCACTGTCTCCTGAGGCTCCAGTGTCCTCAGGAATAGCATAAAGGAGGGGGTGAGGATTCCTGCCTTGTCAGTTCCATGTGAGCATGACAATGACATATGAGACATTACTTTACAAAACTCTAGGGGAAATAGAAATTACTAGATCTGGAAGACAAACCTGATCTTAAGTTCTTGAGGCATTAGCAAAGAAATGTTTAGAGGAATAAGTCAAACACGGTAAAAGTTCCTTGCTAATTATCATATTTCTCTAAATGGAAACAGTTTGAAGGTAAGGTGAATTTGAGTACGTGTGCAGTTCACTTGCCTGACGAGTGCTCAGGCCTGCTGAGCTGAGCCATCACTCCCATAGATCTAGCACGCACACCCTCCCTCGGTAACTTTTTTCTTTTTCAAATACAAGATACAAGAGGAAAGGAGACTCCTGTCTTGGCATTAACCCCAAGAAGCAGTGTATATCCTGGGAGGGGGCTTCCAAGGAAAAGAAGCCTTCGCACAAGCACGTTGAGCGCTATTTTACGAAGAAGAGTGTGGTATTAATGAACATGGATGGAGTTGCCGTTGGCAGTAAAAATGAACCTCCCTCATCTGAGCCAATCTCGTTTATCCCAGTGAAGGGCCCGGATGAGGTGGTTCCTCCCGTTACAACCTGGTTGAACCCTCTGGGGATTTACGATCAATCCACCACGCAGTGGTTACAAGGACAGGGTCCTTCAGAGCCAGAATCAAAGCAGCCAGACTCACAGATGGACAGAGAGAGCGCACTACTCAAGGCCAAGGTGGAGGAGTTCAACAGGAGAGTCCGGGAGAACCCCCGGGACATTCAGCTCTGGATGGCGTTTGTTGCTTTTCAGGTAAGTAACGCTGTTGCAGTTCTGTTACTTTGGAATGACTGTCCTTGTTTGGGGCAAACTGATGGGTTCTGCAGAAGTTTGGGGCCCCCGGGAGGACCCTGGCCCAGGACATTTGAAGACGATTAGACCGTAGGCCCTGCCCTGAGCTTGCTGCAAGCCCAGTGAGGCAGTTGGCCATGTGAAGAATAAGTGCTTTCGGGTATAATTTCGGTGTGGGATGAGGGAGTGACATGCCTCTAGGGAGTAAGAAAGGGCTTCTAGAAGAAGGTGACGTTTGAACAGAATCTGGGGAGAAGCAGCGTGCAGAATGTGCCTTCTCATCACGTGACCCAGCGGGAGCTCTGTGCTCCCTTTCTGAAACACTTGCCTTTGTCTTCGTCCTACTTACTTTTTTTTGAACCACTGTATAGTGTTATACAGTTATGTTTTGCTCCACATTTAGCTGTTTTATGGGTAAAGTCAGCTCTTGAGAAGCAGTATTCCAGGAGCTGCATGCCCTCTATTGTTACATGACCTCACGACCAAGCGCAGACAGGTGAATCAGGTGAAATACACGCTCCGTGGTATCAGGTGATACAGACACTGAGGAACCGAGTTTTCACTCCGAAAAACGCTGTGATAAATAGGTGGCGATCAAGAAAGTCTGACGATTGGTTTTGGGAGGCGATAGACATTGGGGCTTGTAAGGAGCTCTGTTGTGCTGGTGGAGTTTTGAGGCTCTCTTACTTCCACTTGAAAATTGATGTTTTTGTTTTGAGGACGAAGTCATGAAAAGCCCTGGCCTGTATGCCATCGAGGAGGGAGAGCAGGAGAAGCGGAAGCGGTCTCTGAAGCTGGTTCTGGAGAAGAAGCTGGCCATCCTGGAGCGGGCCATTGAGAGCAACCAGAGCAGCGTGGACCTGAAGCTCGCCAAGCTGAAGCTCTGCACGGAGTTCTGGGAGCCCTCCACCCTGGTCAAAGAGTGGCAAAAACTGATATTCTTACATCCCAACGATACAGCCCTTTGGCAGAAGTACCTTTTATTTTGCCAGAGCCAGTTTAGCACCTTCACTGTGTCAAAGATCCACAGTCTTTATGGAAAATGCCTGAGCACCTTGTCTGCGGTGAAGGATGGCAGCATTTTATCGCACCCTGCCTTGCCGGGCACCGAAGAGGCGATGTTTGGTAAGAAGCTGAGGACCAGATCCATTTATGTTGGGGTGCTTATCCTTTCTTTTGGCTCTAGTCAAAAATGAAGATTTGTTTCTGGTGTATTTTAGAAACGTCAGAACTGATAAAACAGATTTAAACAAAAAGCATCAGGGTGCCTTTGGATTAGAACAGATTCTGTGTCCAACTTCTTGGGACGGGTGAGCGATGGGTATTAGAGCCAAAAAAGTTAGTGAAACCTCAGTGGTCTAGGAGTTCCAGGTTTTCTGCTTATTAACCGAGGAAACAGAGCCTAATTCTCGGCTGTTGTGGCTGTCAGTGGCCTTCCCTGTGGAGATACCTGCCTGCCCCTCTCACCTGCTCTCAGGTCTCCAACAGTGGTGTTCATGGGGATGCCCTGATGGCTGCAGGTCAGTGTGCAGAGGCAGCTATCAATGTCATTACTCCTGAACACTTCTGGGGGTCCCGAAGGAGCCTGGAATACAAACTGTCCAGTAATGAGGTACAGAAGGCAGCAGGTGACACAGGAGCTGGAGGATGTCGCTCGACCTACATCCTGGATTTGCCCTTCCCTGGTTCTCTTGGGACCCTGTGACCTTCCATATTTCCTTAACCTGCCTGAGCTCCCATTTCTCCCCCAGCAACGGTGATATAATAGTTGCTTTATACGGTAACTGAGCACGTTCACGGAGATTGACACGTGAGTCTGGCTCGGTGCCTGGTGCACGGCAGGCATATATTTGATCAAAACCTTGCTGTTTCTGTTAACTTCTAAAGATGTAAATGTTTTGCCCTAGAAATAAAAAGCATTTACCACACTAACATAGAGTCTCATATTTGATATCCTTTGTGGTATGCTCAAATGGCCAGTGCTACTTGGTAAATGGAATTGTACCACCATTCAGACAAACCAAAATCATCAGAGAGGGAACCTTGATTTGTTTACAGTGGACTCGGAACAGATGGTGAAAATTGCTGGTGAATCTACCATCTAGCGATCAGTCGATCACAGATCTTTGCTTTCTAATGAAAATCTTTGCTTTTCCTAGAATTTTTCTTGTAATAATGAGTTTTCAGTGTTTAATAACTGACCAACCTCTTACCTTTTTTTTATGTAATATACATAGTTTTTATTAATATTTGTATTTCATGACGGTTTTGTGTGAAAATTGGAATAAAGGTACTTTGCAATTTTATAGTGAGTCCTTGTAATAAGGACACACGTCTTTACAGCCTTGAAATGATCACAGTAACTAATTTCGGAGAAAAAGATGTTTTTGGTGTTGAAGTACACGTTTCTAGAAGTTATGTTCTTTGCCTTCAGTGATGTTAACCAGGATTCTCCCTCTTGCTGTCCCGTTCTCAGCGCTCTTTCTTCAGCACTGCCACTTCCTGCGGCAGGCCGGTCACTCAGAGAAGGCAGTCTCTCTGTTCCAGGCCATGGTGGACTTCACCTTCTTCAAACCCGACAACGTGAAAGACCTGCCTACCAAGGGACAGGTGTGGGTTCTAGTTCTGTGACCCGTCTCTCCCCAATACCCCCCTCTCCTCCCTCCACCGCTCCCCTCCCCCTCCTTCTCCTTTCTCTTTCTCTTCTGGGGGCAGGTGTGGATGATGGGAGATGGTCTGGTAGTAGTTTTAAAATATATCCTCCTCTATATCAGTCCTGCTGAGAAACTGTTGCTCATAATATTCTGATGATCCAAGGACAATTCCATAATGAAGGTAGTGAAAATTGGAGAGAGAAAAGATCCACTCTCCCCCCCAGTATAAAGACTCACTGTGTCCCCCTGTTTTCTTACTTATGGGCCTTATTTCAATGCTAATTGTCCCCACCAGGAAACAGTTGTTATGCCTTTTAGAGCACATCTTACCATCTCCTGCCTCTCCACATTCTAAACTGGGTCTCAGGTCATCTTCCCAGTTAGCATTTCCACAATGTAAGATCTTTGCGGGAGTTTCAGACAATAGCACTTGTTGGCACTCTGTCAACACCCATCCTAACCCGGGAGGTGATAATCATTTAGATGACAAGTGAACACTGCTCATATTTGTGATGTAGAAGCAATAAAAAAAATCTCATCACAGAGCTATCCATATAAGAAAGCCGCCTTTTCCCTTTTTCCTTGGAAGAAATCTTGGTTTCCTACTTTGCGATAGGGGTCGGGTGGAGGATGGATAGGGTATCTGAATTTATGGTGAACTTACAGAGGTCTTAAGAAGCTAAGATCTCCATCTTGTGGAATTTTCATGAATTGCCTTTAAAGACTATTTTTATCATTATTATATTTTTTTCTAGAGGAAATTGGGTTGAAGAGTATTGGTTAACATTAATCATATTTGATTAGTAGTATAATAAGCCAGATAACAAAATTGTTTTAAGACATACTTTGCTATGTTAAGGATATGCTGTGCTATGGAAGTGAATCTTAGCTGACTGCAGGGCCTTGGGAGTGTGGTTGTGGGGTCAGGATCAGAGTAGCCTTAGCCTTCATCCCCACCCTTTGCTGACCCTGCAGACTGTGTTTAGAACGAACAGTCACTGCTTGTGAGTATGAAGCCTCAGGAGCCGCTCCCCTAAAGTGTCAGCAGAGCCTGTTGCATGCTCTTGAGATTTTGCATACTAACAACACTTGTTTCAAAGCATTTACAAGACAATTTTGAATAAAGCTTTTTCTTTAATGACATCCCATATTTTTAAAACCAAGAAACATTGTTACAAGAAACAGTAGTAGAGCATAAAAGAAGCAGAGTCTGATCTGTGTTTCTACAGAATAAATAAATAGGTTATAATGATCACACTTAAAAAAAAAACAAAACAAAACAGCACTTCTTTTTCTTGAGTGCGCTTCTGTCCAGGAAGCTTAAGACCTGGGGAGAGGGAGTGTGGTCTCTGGCTCCCCTTCCCAAGCTACGGGCCTGTGTCAGGACCATTGCCTGCCCCTGGGGCTGTCCTGGATGCAGCCCTCTTCTGGGTGTGCGTGGCACTTCCCCAGGCTCAGGCTGGACGTTCCTCTTGCTCCCAGCCCACAGCGTGTCATTGAAAACCTTGTCCTCTTCTAAAGGTTTCTTACAAAAGCTTTCCTTAAGCAAGGACTTTAAAGTCCTTATTGTCAACTGATAACACGATTGCTTTCCTGTTCATTGCTGTGTTCACGTTCTCCATAGGATATTACTTTTTTTTTTTTAAGGATTTTATTTAATTGACAGAGACATGCACAAGCACAGAGAACGGGAGGGAGAGGGAGAAGCAGACTCCCCGCTGAGCAGGGACACCCCCCCCCCCCCCCCCCCCCGCCCCGAGTTCATGACCCGAGCCTTAGGCAGACAACTGACTGAGCCACCCGGGCATCCCGGGAATTACTTACTGCACTGAACTAGTCACCACACACAGCAGACTTAATGCCCCAGTGTGTGAGAGCAGAGGTGTGATCACGGGGCCTGGCTTCAACATGCAGACCTTTTTATTCACTGGATGCCTGCCACATGGAGCTTGGTGCCAATAAGCGTTTGTTGAATCTGTACTCTGTATTGGGCACTGTGCTAGACGTCAGGAACATAGAGTTGAGATGTCATGCCCTAAAGAGCTCCCACTCTGTCCTGTTGAAACTTTGAATCCCCTTGTCCTCAGAAGGTCTTAAGGGCAGTATGATTTCAGGTACTAAGGGGCCCAGTGGCTTTAGGGGAACTGGGTGTGTCCCTGTCCCCAGGGGTCAGAACTGGGAAACCATTCCTCTCTTGCCTGGCTAGAGGCCCTTCTCCACCATGTCCAGTTTTTTCCTAACACACTCTCAGAAGTGGCAGCCCGTCACCTTTTGCAATATTCTGTTATATGTCATGAGGTCCAGGCCACACTCAGGTGTGAATGCCACAAGGCAGGGGTATGGTCACAGTGGGGCTCTCTTGGAAGGTGCCTACCACACTAGGTCATTATTTTTCCTGTCTTAGGAAAAGTATCATATATACTGGAAAGACAAATGGCAAGCAAGATTTCAACCATAAGCCTCTCTTTCTTTTTTTTTTTTTTTTTTTTTAAGATTTAATTTATTTCAGAGAGAGGTAGAACACAAAGCAGTAGGGGAGCAGCAGAGGGAGAGGGAGAAGTAGACTCCGTGCTGAGCAGGGAGCCTGATGTGGGGCTTGATCTCATGAACTGAAGGCAGATGCTTAACTGGCTGAGCCCCCCAGGCACCCCCTGTGAGCCCTACTCCTGCTAGTCAGAGCATACTTTGCTCAGTGACTCAGCAGGTTTGTACCTGTTAATCTAATAATGTTCTTATTTTCAACCTGCACAGGTGGACTTCTTTGAGCCCTTCTGGGACAGCGGGGAGCCCCGGGCCGGGGAGAAGAGCGCCCGAGGCTGGAGAGCATGGATGCACCAGCAGGAGCGAGGGGGCTGGGTGGTCATCGGTGCAGGTGAGGCACCTCTCAGGCAGGTTGTGTATGCCTCTGCCTATTTCTTGTGGAATGTGTTTTCACAGCTTTATGATTATTTGTTTATGTATATAAGCTCTTCAGCAGTCCCTGAGAACACTGTAGAAGTATCACAGTGTCAAAAATGCATTAAGTGGATGTATTGGGAGAGCAGACTATCTCTCACCCTTAGGGTCATTCAACTCCCTCCATGCTGTGGAGGGTTTGTTTCTTTCCAGAAGACATTTCATTTTCCTTGTACTTTTTTTTTAAACTTAGTTCTTTTATTTATTAATGTATCATTTTAAAGATTTTATGTATTTACTTGAGAGAGAACCACACACATGAGCAGGGAGCCCAGTGTGGGGCTCAATCCCAGGACCCAGAGATCATGACCTGAGCCCAAGGCAGAAGCTTAACCGACTAAACCACTCAGGCCCCTGTTCCTTGTTTATTTTAATTTTTTTTTTTTTTTTTTTTTTAATTTATGATAGTCACAGAGAGAGAGAGAGAGGCAGAGACACAGGCAGAGGGAGAAGCAGGCTCCATGCACCGGGAGCCTGATGTGGGATTCGATCCCGGGTCTCCAGGATCGCGCCCTGAGCCAAAGGCAGGTGCCAAACCGCTGCGCCACCCAGGGATCCCCCTTGTTTATTTTAAAATACTTATAGATGCACAAGAAGTTGGAAAAAAGTACACTGGGAGGTTTTGTGTCCCCCACCAGTTCCCGCCCATGGCAGTGCCAGGATGCAGAAGCACAGTCCAGATATTGGCCCCAGCAGTGTGTGGCAAGCACATAGGTGCACGCATGTTTGGTACTGATGGGCTTTATCACATGTGCAGCTTCCTTTAACCACGTCCATGGTCACGTACAGAACCAGTCATCAGCACAGAGTTCCCTGATGCTGTCCCTTGTAGCCTTTATCCCCGCCATGCTCCCCTCTCAGGACGTCACTATTATTATGTTGTCATGTTACTTCGCGTATGTTATATAAATGGAATTATGTGGCGTGTGACTTTTTAGAACAATTTCCTATTGTTATAAAAATATATACACAATTTACCGTTGAAAAAAACATTTTTTGAGCCCACAGTGCCGTGGCATTGACTGCATGTACACTCTCGTACAAGTGTCTTAGCATCTGTCTGTCTCCTCAGCTCTCACGTCCCCAGTGGGAACCCCACACCCACTACGCAGCAGCTCCCCCTCCCTCCCTGCCCCTGAGGACCACCGTGGCACCTGCTGTCTCTATGGATTATTTTAGGGACCCCAGAGAAGGGGAGCAGGCAATTTTGTTGTGTGGTGACTAGCTTATTTCACTTAGTGCAATGTCTCTGTCCAACTGTTGTCGGACGCCGAGGTTGCCTCACCTTTTGGCAGTTGTGAGTGATGCTGCAGGGAATGTAGGTGTACAAGTATCCAGAGGTGAAAATGCTGGATCGTATGGTAGTTTTTTTGATTCTTTGAGAAAACCATTGTACTGTCCGCAGGGCTGCACCATTTTATGTTCCCGCCATTGCTGCACAGGGGTTCCAGTCTCTTCACATCCTCACCAACATTTGTTTTCTAACTTCTTAACAATCAGTTTTTTTTTTTTTCCATTTAGTGTCATTCCCCTGAAATCTGTGGGAATTGTTGCGTGCATCTGTCATTTGTTGCATCTATCTTGGGGAGTAGTTCGTGGTGTAGACGTACCGCGGTTTATTTTGCTGCTCACTGGCTGCAGGATGTTGGGAGTGTTCCCGGCATGTGGCTGTTACGAATAATGCTGCTGGGGTACAGGTGTTTGTGGGTACATGGGTTTTCATTTTTCTGGTGCCAGCACCCAAGAATACAGGTCCCAGGTTTTATAGAAAGTGTGTTTTGTGTTTTGTTTTGTGCACGTTTAATTTTATAAGAAATCGACCTCCCGTTTTCTAGGGTAGCTGTACCATTTTATATACCCTGTTTATTTGTAAATTTTTTTTTTAGGATTTTATTTATTTATTCATGAGAGGCACAGAGAGAGAGAGGCAGAGACACAGGCAGAGGGAGAAGCAGGCCCCATGCAGGGAGCCTGACGTGGGACTCGATTCCGGGTCTCCAGGATCACGCCCTGGGCCGAAGGTGGCGCTAAACTGCTGAGCCACTGGGGCTGCCTGTAAATTTTTTTAAAAGATTTTATTTATTCATGAGAGATAGAGAGAGAGAGGCAGACAGAGAAGAAGGCTCCATGCAGGGAGCCCAACTCGATCCTGGGCCTCTAGGATCACGCCCTGGGCTGAAGGCAGCGCTAAACCACTGAGCCACCCGGGCTGCTCCTTATTTGTAAATACTGAACTTTACTGAAGACCCAAGACTTTTCTTCCATTCTGAACATGTCATGTAGCATTCTAGAACTGTGTTGTCCAGGATTGGGAGGCATTAGCCACATGCAGCCTTTTTAATTAAATTAAGATGAAATAAAATTAAAGATTTAGTTCTGTTGCCAGCTGCATTTCAGGTGCCCAGTGAGTGACAGGTGGCTGATTGCCGTATTAGACACATAAGATACCTATTACATCATTGTCATGAAAGGTTCTGTTGGACAGTGCTGCTCTAGGATATGTGTGTTCCCATGTTAATTGCTGTGATAGCATTAAAAATCATCTGATTTCATTAGTGATCTGCCAGGGGTTTTTGGGAACGTGATTCATGATGGGAGGGTCCCTCAATGCCTTTGAACCCCTGCATGTCCCAGAATGCTAGGCCTGTCTTACTCCTCTTGGCACTGCAGATGCCCACTCCAGACCAGCAGACCAATTGGGTGTCAGTGGCAGTTTTATTTGCTGGTGAGGTGAGCTAAAAGGTTTATTCTTGCCTAGATGATGAGGATGATGAACCAGAAGACGAGGACCAGGAAATAAGAGATAAGAGCCTGCCCAAGTGGCAGATCTGGCTTGCCGCCGAGCGGTCCCGAGACCAGAAGCACTGGCGGCCGTGGCGCCCTGATAAGTCCAAGAAGCAAACTGAGGAAGACTGTGAGGACCCTGAGAGACAGGTAAGTGTCCCAGCCCGGGAGGGAGGGCAGCTGCGGGGTCCCTACCTTCTCCCACTTCCATGGGGTGCTTACCTGAAGGAAGTTTGCTGAGCTCTCAGAGCACCTGCCTGGCTTGGGGGATGTTTGCTCACTCCTGTTCTTGTCTGTGGAAATTTCATCGGCCACAGGTGATGTGGGAGCACAGGGGGACTTGACCGGCTGGTTCCTGTACCCAGGAGGAGGGTAGGCCCCTCTGGAGATTGTCTTCCAGTTTATTCAGAGAATTTTTCTCGAGGAAGCCTGAGGACTCAGGGTTTTAAAAACATGGTATCCCTTGGGACGCCTGGGTGGCTCAGTGGTTTAGTGTCTGCCTGCTGCTCAGGGTGTGATCCTGGAGTCCTGGGATCAAGTCCCACATCAGGTTCCCTGCATGGAGCCTGCTTCTCCCTCTGTCTGTGTCTCTGCCTCTCTTTCGCTGTGTTTCTCATGAATAAATAAACATTTTTTTTTTTTTAAGTGGTATCCCTGTCCGAGGTTATTTAGCTGTATGCACTTTCCCCACCGTGCTTGTGCATCCTCAGAGATGGGGCAGACAGATTTGACCGGGGAGACGGGAGGAACTGTTCAGGGAGGCCATCTTGGGACAGTTCGTACACGGCTTGTCTTGCTGGGGAAGGAACCTGCATTACTGAGCACCTGTTGTGCATCAGGCACTTCACTTACATTATCTTGTTTGCTGTCATTGAGTGACTTGGTTTGTGCTACTCCATGTCTGGTGGCCAGTGGCTCTGGACATTTGGCATTAGTTAAATAAGGAGAAGAGATCCTGTTTGGAGACCAGAAGGGTTTTTTTTTTTTTTTTTTTTTTTAAGATTTTATTTCTTTATTCATGAGAGAGAGGGGGGAGGGGGCAAATACACAGGCAGAGGGAGAAGCAGGCTCCATGCAGGGAGCCCGACGGACTCGATCCTGGATCTCCAGGATTACACCCTGGGCTGCAGGCAGTGCTAAACTGCTTAAAAAAAAAAAAAAAAAGATTTATTTATTTATTATTTTAGAGAAAGAAGAGGGCAGAGGGAGAGGGAGAGAGAATCCCAAGCAAACTCTGCCCTGAGCTTGGAGCCCAATACGGGGCTCGATCTCATGACCTTGAAATCATGATCTGAGCCAAAATCAAGAGTCTAATTGCCTCCTGTGGCACCCAGGTGCCCTCAAATGATAACATTCTTCTATCTTAATATAGAGTTTTAAGGGTTGTAACTTACCCAAGTAACTATAAAAGCAATTATGTGTGCTTTCAGAAGTGAGCATAATCCTAGATTTTCTGTGAGGCTCCTTTGGAAGGTTTTGGCTTAAGCCCTGTCTTCACAGTCTTCCTTCCTGAGTCTCTGGGAAGTGTGAGAATGGTGCCAGGTCCCCTCCAGCTCCCCTTTGGCCCCCCTCCTACCCCCCCCCACCTCCCTCAGGCTCCCCTCTGGCTCCCCTCTGGCTCCCCTCTGGCTCCCCAGGGCCTTTCAAGGAAAAAAGCCTCTGGCTTTTTTGCATCTTGCCGGGGAAACCTAGATCTTGTCTGTTTAAAGTTTTAAATTGAATGAAGTTGAATCGTTCACACATCATGTGAAAGGAGCTCTGGGGAAAGTCGAGAAGCCTTGTTGCTTGGCGAGGTAAACCACCCCAGCTTCCTAGAGGGTCACTCCACCTTGTCTGTGTCGCAGGTGCTGTTCGATGACATCTCGCCATCTCTGATCCAGCTCTCCAGCCCAGATCTTCGGTTTCAGCTGGTCGCAGCCTTTCTGCAGTTCCTGGGCGTGCCCTCTGACCTCAGCCCCCCAGCCTCCTGCCTCTACCTGGCCATGGATGAGAATAGCATCTTTGACAATGGGCTTTATGATGAAAAGCCGTTGACTTCTCTCAACCTTTCCTTTTCTGGTGTCAGCTGTGTGGGCCGCTCAGACCCACTGGGCTGCCGGCGCTGGACCCGGGGTCACAATCGAGAGGGCGAGGAGTTCATCCGCAACATCTTTCACCTTGTGATGCCTCTGTTTTCAGGCCAGGAGAGGTCTCAGCTCTGCTTCTCCTGGCTACGGTACGAGATGGCGAAGGTAACTCCGGCCCCCGCCAGTCCCATATGGGGGCTTCAGGAACAATCGTGGGCTCTTGGTGTTCCTTGGAGCACTGGGCTGTGGCACCACTTTGTTCAGGGATCCCCAAAGTCCCAGGGTGTGGCTGCCCCTACAGAGGGGCTGCAGAGGGGAGGAAAGCAGGGAGCGTGCAGCTCATCAGTGGCTGGAGCTGTTCATGGTGGTCGCCCTTCTGCTTCCAGGTGTTTGGGGTTGTAGGAGCAGTTAGTGTGAAGAACCAAGCTTAGGCAGGGGTTGGAGGATCTCAGGGTTGATTAAAGTAGATAAAATAAGCTACTTACTTACCCTGTTCTTCGTGTCTGTCTTCCTGCTAGAAATTCCTCTAGGATGGACTCTTCTGCCTCCTGCTGGCCACCAGTTAGCACTGACCCTTGACACCCTGAGTTCGGGGGCTCCAACTGCGGGTCGCGCACAGCATGTATTGTGAAAATAGCGTGCGATAAAATGTGGTGGCCACCTTTCCCTGGAGAAGAATATTTGGAGCATATGAGCCTTGTTTATCGAGGTTTCGGATGGAAACCTGGACGGGGTTGTTTGGGGGCGCCGGTCACCTTGGTATAATCCAGATTTATTGTCGAGCTCAGAGAGCCTCAGTGTTCAGCAAACGTGACGAAGGAAGGAAGTGTAGACACCTGTGTGGCTTTCTGAAGTTGATGGTCCAAAGGGATGGCTTTAAAAATCACAGAGCACTTGGGAATCCTTTTCTTTTTACTTCCAGGTCATCTGGTGTCTTCACACTAAAAACAAGAAAAGGTTGAAGTCGCAAGGAAAGAACTGCAAAAAACTAGCCAAAAATCTCCTTAAGGAGCCAGAAAACCGCAACAATCTCTGCCTCTGGAAGCAGTATGCGCACCTGGAGTGGCTGCTGGGCAACACGGAGGAGGCCAGGAAGGTGTTCGACAGTGCGCTCAGCGCGGCAGGGAGCAGGGAGCTGAGGGACTGGGAGGTGTGTGAGCTCAGCCTGCTGTACGCCGAGCTGGAGGTGGAGCTGTTGCCAGACCCGAGGGGGGCCTCTGCGGCCCGTGCCGTCCACGTGCTGACCAGACTGACCGAGAGCGGTCCCTACGGGCCCTACTCTGGGCCAGTCTTGGCCGTCCACATCCTGAAAGCTCGGAAGGCATATGAACATGCGCTGCAGGACTGTCTGGGGGAGAGCTGGGTCTGCAGTCCCGCCCCCACCGCCCCTGCAGCGCCCTGTCACTGCCTCATTAGCCTGGTGAAGTGCTTCATGCTCTTCCAGTACTTGACTGTGGGGATCGACGCCGCTGTGCGGGTATGCGAGCAGGTGTATGCAAAACTGAAGGGCTCCACTTCCCCCGGTGGCTCCAGCCCTGAGGACGCAGGCAGCGCACAGAGCCCGAGCAGCGTTCTTGAGGCGGTCATGCTCATGCACACCAGCCTGCTCCGATTCCACATGAAGGTCAGCGTTTACCCTCTGGCTCCCCTGCGGCAGGCACTCTCAGAGGCCCTGCAGTTGTATCCGGGCAACCAGGTTCTTTGGAGGTCCTATGTGCAGATTCAGAGTAAGTCCCACACAGCCAGTAAGACCAGAAGATTCTTCGATGCCATTACCAGGTCTACCAAGCCCTTGGAGCCTTGGTTGTTTGCGATTGAAGCCGAGAAGATGAGGAAGACGTTGGTGGAAAGTGTTCAGAGGTTAGTACACACATCTTGTCTGTGTGTCCACAGACACACAGAGGCCCTGTGAGGCCTCCGGGACCCAGGAGGGAATACAGGTCAGCGCCTGTTGTGGGTGTCCAGGTAACCGAGGATGACACAGTGAGGGAGGACCAAGCCTTGCAGGTGGCAGCGGCTTTCATTAGGGGCTTCCATGCTGTCTCCCTAGGCTGCAGGGATGGCCCGTTTGGGTTCCTGCACATTGCTTATGATGCATGGGTGTTGCTGGTCAGGCGTGCAGCTGTCTGAGGAGCTGTGGCAAAAGCATAATGGGTGAGACCCAGGCTCCAGTGGACCCTGGATTCGATCCAGATTCAGACCTTCCACTCCCCGGCTGTGTGGCCCGGGGCAGGTCACATCAGGTCTAGTAGGTTCCCTTCTGTAATGTGGGAAGAATAGCTGAGCAGCCCTGGAGGGGCCAGCGAGGGAAGTGCTGAGCACAGAGGGGTGTGAACTCACTGCTGGCCTCTGTCGTCGTTACTAAGGACGATGGCACCACGTCCTCCGGGTCCCTCTTGACAGTGTGTGACCACAGGTTAAGCGGCAGTCCTGGGAGTGCGGTAGGCGTGGCTACACTCACCTGGTATCTGCTGACTACTCAGAGTTGTCTCTGAAGAGTGTTTCACTTTTTTTTTATTATTTTATTATTTTTTTTATTTCTCCTGTTGGGGTTTTACTCACTCTACTTTCCCTAAACTGAAAGGACTTTCCTTCCCATCAAGTAGGCTCTGCATTCTGCTGAGTAAAGGTGAGGCAGAGAAGCAGGGAGATGCTGCGTCAGTTCTGGGCCGACTCTGCTGGGGGACACGAAGCCTGGGCACCGCCTTCCTCTGGCCTGGAGGGGCCATGTAGTGTCTGTACCCCGAACGCCCCCAGACTTGCGGGCGGCACTGTGCCTGACCCAGCCATCCTGCTGGAGCTCCTGTTTGCTGTCACTGACGCACCTGTTCCTCTCATGGCACCGGGTGGGGCGAGAACCTGGCTCGGGGTCACGGGAGCCTTTGTCTTGCAGGGTGGATGGCAGAGATGTCCACACCACGATTCCCGAGACCGGCCTGACGCATCGGATCAAAGCCCTGTTTGAAAATGCCTTGCGGAGTGACAGTGGCAGCCAGTGCCCCTTATTGTGGAGAATGTATTTGAATTTCTTGGTAAGAAAATGTTTCGTGTTCTTGTTTTTCCGCAGAGCCCTGCCGCTTCCTCACCAGTGAGAACGTCTGGTGTCCAGTAGCCACATCCCAGGAAGGCTGGCAGGGGCTCCCCCTTGCCCCCTCCCCCCTCAGCCTCGCTTAGTCCGTCTGGGAGCTGTGGTGGCGTCCCGCCGTGTCTCTGGGACTTAGGAAGGGGGCGCAGGTCACATCTGTCCTCAAGGTTCTGGTCGAGGGACAGGCATGACCACTGGGCTGTTTGATGCAGCAGAGCTTCCTGTGTCTTGGAGTTGACGTCCTCGAGTCAGCAGCCTGGAGATGGCCTGAGAGCGCTCGGTGGGTGGGGAACTTCATTCTCTGCCACGTGTTCCTAAGAATTCCTGGGCCTCGATTCCGTTCTGTCGTTAGAGTCAAGACCCACCCCAGGATGTAGCTTGGACAGTGGGCCTCCCCAGGGCAGCTTCGCTCTCACTTAAAAGCACAGTAGTGATTGAATGTGGAAAGGTGCTGTTTAACTCTGTGAAGGTGTGTGTGGAGGCCGTGTTTGGTTAAGGACCTGGCGTTGGGACAGGTCATGTTTCCTACGTCCAGTGCCGAGGTGTGTGGTTTTGCAGGGACATCGTCTCCTGGCCTGCTTGCGTGTTTCACCCGAAGGCTGCGGAATCACACCCGAGTGACCCTAATCAGTGTTGTACTTCACAGACGCCAGGACTGACCTTCCTTATCTCTTACGTTCCCAGTGGATAAAGTCTCAAGGCAAAGTATTTGAACTTTTCCAATTGACGTATGACCGAGTTCAGGTGTAGAGACGCAGAGAAAGTACAGTAGGGGTCAGGAGAGGTCAGAATCCACGTTGGCGTGGCTCCCCGAGCTCTGAAAGGCCCAAGTGGCCGGGAGGACGTGGCATCTCAGCAGCATGTGTTTTTAACATTTATTCATTCATCAGACTCAAAAGCTCAGATTTTATGTTTTGGTGCCTGTGTGTGAAATGAAACTTTCAGAGGCACAGATGCTGGGGCAGTTGTCACGGCACATTCGTGGCTGCTGCCTGTTGCTGGTCGGGGGCTGCGGTCGGGAGCTCCCTGTGCTGGGGCGACTCGGCCGAAGGAGCGCGCGAGTCTTTGTAAGCACGCGAAACCCCGCGATGTAAACGGGGAAGGCCGGCGCCTTTGCCAGTTTAACTTCTTTCGTCGTCGGTAGGGATGGGTGGAGACAGACTTACCGTGTTCTTACAAGGACTCTCCCGTGAGCCAAGTTTGTTGGATTGTGGACAGAAAAATTCTTGTTGACTTGGCAAAAAAAGGACTGGGGCCCTCAAGGAATTTCTGTCTTTCTGGAAAGGTTAGCATAGGACCAGGGACGAATTAGTGCGTGACTTCTTGCGGCTCCTGGGTTGGCTCCTGAGGCACTGATAACCCGGTGGAGAAATCCAGCTTGGGCCAGAGGGCTTGGCGAGGAGAGGACCGGAGGGAGCCGGCCCTGTGGCGGAGAGCTGGTGGTGTGTGCGTGTGTGCGCCGTCTCGTGTGCATGTGCGCCTTCCTGTGTGCGTGGGTACACATTTGCAGGTCTGCACACACGCAAGTGTATTTACTCACTTGCTTTTTCCCTGCCAAAAAGATGGAAGGAAGTGCAGCTGCATTTGGGAGAAAAAAGGGTTAGACACTGAGCACCGCCCGCTAAGTTGGGAACTGCGCCTGAAACCTGTTGTGGGGGCGCTGTCAAGGGTGCCATTCCCTCTGCATGTCACCTGTCAGCCACTCCTTTTTGTTGTTGTTTTGGCTAGTATTGCAGTTCTTCTCTTTCTTTATACGCTCACTGTGGGGGTCGAAACTCGCAACCCTGACCTCCAGAGTCACATGCTCCACCTGCCGAGCCAGCCGGACGCCCCAGAATTGCCATTCTTTTTGGGATTCTTAGAATTCTTTAATTTGGTCACCTGGCTGCACAATCGGGGCAGAAATGAGGGTAAGGTGGGTAGCTGATGCCGTGGGCCTGATGAAGGGAGCCTTACGAACTCAAGGGAGCCGTGGCCCCTGGCTTGCATTTCACCCTCCGGTATCATTTCTTCCCGCCTGTGGTTGGCGGCTGGCGGGAGTCAGGCTGTATTGAGGCCGCCGCTTACAAGAGCTGGTGGGAGGGTGAAGAGTCGCCCTCAGTTCAGCTGCTGGTGGAGAGGACGGAAGCCTCCAGCAGGACTGTCGTCACCTCCCAGGAACACTTGGGTGTCGTGGAAACGTAGCTTTTTGTTTGGGTTGGATATCACTTGGTCTAGTAACTTTAAAAAAATTACATTTGCTAACGGCTGCTCAGATAAGAAAAGAGAGTGGAATTTTACAAAAGCCTGAGCCCTTCCGGTGAGAGGACACAGTGGTGCCCAAGCTGCGGTCACTGAGCACCAGCAGCCCACGTCTGAATGGAGAACTTGCGCACCTGCTCCGTCAGGGGGGCAGGAGCCCAGCCCCCTGGTTCGGGGCTGGGTGGGGGGGCCCACGGCATCCTTCGTGGGCCAAGGCCTTCAGGGCATGTGTGAGGCTCCCCCGCACCCCCCAACAAGGGGTCTCTGCGAAGCCCTGGCTCCCAGTTCACCCAGCAGAGCGGTCATCCCTGGCGGCACCCAGGTTACACAGGGACCAGCCCCCGCTCTGCTCTTCCGCCCGCAGTGTCCCCTCGGTTCTGTGCTCATTCCATTCCACCCACCGTCCCAATGCTGTGGGGTCACCTGTCACCTGTGTCAGCCTGGACGCAGGAATGGCCATGAAGTTATGGTTTGTGAGGACGAGGGACTTAGAGGGTGAGGAAGGAGGGTGCAGGGCGCCAGGGCAGCTCTGCTGAGTGGGAGAGGGTGGGTGCCGGGCCAGGAGCCGCCAGTGCGCCGGGTGCTGAGCCCTTTGTCCCTGGCGGACCAGGCGTGTGCAGTGCTGATGGAGGAACTCAGAGCAGTTTGCGCCAGAGTCTTGCCACCATCGGACCTGAATTTGCTGGGTTCCAGGATCACCAGGGCACCTCCCAAATACAGCGGTTGACAGGACGGCAGTGCCGTCTGTCCTTCTTTCAGAAACAAGGAAATTGTGTCTCAAGCGTATGAGAGCACGTTGAGATATTTTGGTGCGTGAAGGAAGGACAACTCCATTCACTGGGGAGGCCTGGCCTCGAAAGGGCCGAGGGGGCACAGCAGTGCCCTGGGCTCCGCAGCAGGCTCCGGAGGTGGTGACAGCCTGTGCTCACGGGTGCTGGCCGTTAATGGGCATCAGCCTGGAGGAACCAGGAAGGTGGGGCGGCCATCCTCGGTGGCCGAGCGCCCGAGCCCCAGGCTCTCTAGGTGCTGTCCCTGGTTCCGGGAGGGCCACCAGCAGCCCTCCACTTTCCTCAATGCCGTGTGCCGGCCACCGGGCGGGTAGAGCCAGTGGCCACCAGTGGGCTGTCCCCGTGGGAATGCGCCTGGGGAGGCGGGGGCCAGGAGAAGCCTTGAGCAAATGCAGGTGCTTGCTGACCCGGGGGCGGCTCTGCTGGGCTGGGGTTCCCTGGAGGAGCCACGGGGGACGGGGGTCTCATTCCTCTGAGATCTCATCAAATGGTCCCCGTGTTGCATCAAGGCCCGAGCCTCCTGTGACACCCAAGGCCTGCTGGCCCGGGGAGGGAGGAGGTGAACCTAGAGGTCACGGGGCCCGTCACCACTCAGGCTGCCGGGGGCCCTGCCTGCACCCACCCCATGGCGCAGGGCCTCAGGCCCGGGGCCGCCATGACGGTGCCACCCCTCCGCGGGCTGGCTGGGTGCCGTGAGCCCCCTGTGGGTCCGTGCGGGGCGCCCAGTGTGGTTTCCATAGCCTTAGCATCTGCTCCAGTGAACCTTCCAATTCCTCCCCTGCCTCAGGTTTCCTCAGGAAACAGAGAGAGGAGCAAAGGCGTGTTCTACAAAGCCCTGCAGAGTTGTCCTTGGGCAAAGGTGAGTCCCTGAGACCACGAGGTCTGCACGCATCCACCGTCCGCGTCACTGGGGACGGCACCCCAGACCTGCTAGGGAAGCCTTGCCCTGCACGGGGCCAGTGTCTGCTGGGGCTGCCATCATCTGCCCCGAGTTTGGGTGCTCCTGGCGTAGGGGTCCCTGGGCCACCGGGGAACCAGGCGGCCTCGCTCCTGAGTCGTGTCTTCCTGGCGGCGTGTGCCGTGTGTGGTGCTGCCGAGGGGGACGGGGCGGGGGATGGGGCAGGGGACGGGGCAGGGGACGGCGCGTGGACAGCGCAGGCCTCCTTGTCCTAGGTGCTGTACCTGGACGCCGTGCAGCACTTCCCTGAGGAGATGCAGGAGATCCTGGACCTGATGACAGAGAAGGAGCTCCGGGTGCGCCTGCCCATGGAGGAGCTCGAGCTCCTGCTCGAGGACTAGAGCCCAGGCAGGAGGGCGCCGACGTGGACCGTGGGCCTGAGTGTGCTTGCAAGACCTCTGCCTTTGAAGTTTCTGATCTTAGTGTTTGTATCTAGGCTATCCGTGTCTTACCTCTTGCACATTTTGGGATGTGCAGACAACCTAGAAGCTTCTGTTTGCATATTATATATGTGACCACGTGGACGTGTAGGTGAGAACCATGTCCAGTGATACTGAATGTCCCGTGGTGGGCCTGTTGGTCCCACCCTTCCTCCGCCCAGCCAGTGTGCCCTGTGGGTTGGCATCCTTGGTGGTCCTGCTGGGGTCTCTGGGCTTTGCGGTGATGACAGGGAAGCTCTGGTTACTCAACCCTAGAACCGGTCCCCAGGCTGGTGAGAGCAGATTGCCCGTCTCCTCGGGCCAGAGCAGAGGCTTGGGTGCTCTGGCCTATACCCAGCGTACCCCTAAGCCCCCCTTCTGCCACTACCCAGCTGCAGACCAGCAGTGTCTAGGTGCCTGTTAGGGACGCAGCCTCGCAGGTGCACCTCAGCCCAGCTGCCAGTCTACAGGTGACCAGGAGCCCTGGGGGCTCGGGTGCACCCACATGTGGCAAGCCTTGCCCAAGGGAAGGGCCCTGCTGCAGAGGAGCAGGCGGCCACGTGAGGAGAGTGCAGACCCAGCCCTGCCCGAGATGGGCCACGTCCCTGATTTCTGAGGGCTGTGAGTAGAATGAAATGTAAATACCCACATTCAGACCACTTTCTTCTGAAAAGGACCTGCCTTGCAGTTATTAGCTTTTAAAGCAGTTTCCTCCCAGTTAATTATTCTGAGGTCCTGCTCTAAAAAAAAACAAACAAAAAAACCCCTAAAAGCCAGGATGTCTGTAATTGCTGAAGTTGTATTTCTTTGGCATCCCATGCAGAAAAGCCGGTGTGTGGCTAGAGAGGGATGGACACTGGGGAGACAGGCGGCCTGAGTGGCCACTTGCCTCGGCTGCCCCACCTCCTTCCCGGCTTGCACATGGAAGTGCCCAGAACGGAGAGAAGTGCGGCAGTAGATGGGGAAGGGGAGGCTCGCACTGGTCTGAAGGCCCTGGAGATGAAGGAGGTTCCTGAACAGAAGGAAGCACGAGGGATGGCAGGGCAGGGGGGCCCTCAGGCGGCGGTGGGTTCCCCGCAGGAGCACCACATTTTGCTCCTGCCCCAGGGTGCCGAGACGCCGTGTGAGGTCACCTGATCTGCAGACCTTCCAACGCGGAAAGCTGTGTTTCCTTAAAGCCATGGCCATGCTCTCAGCCTTTGTTGCTGAGACAGTAGAGACGCTTCCCTGTGAGCTGCTGTCAGCCGGGCAAGAGGTGTGGAGTCTGCAGCCAGTCCTCACCCAGGAGCCTCCACCTGCTTGCTGCTGCTGAGCGCCAGTATGGGGGCTGCAGAAACAGGATGAACTGCTGGAGGGGGAGCACGCTTTATTGGGGACAGAGCACTGCACGTGACCCACAGAGGAAGGCAGCCCAGGGGTGTCCTACACATCACGCGCAAAAAGGTACACGGGAGGTTCTGCTAAGAAAGATCAACTGGAACATGGTTTCCTCCAGGGGCTTCCCCCACCTCCTCCCTCGGAGGGGTCAGGACACGCCCAACCATCTCCTTGAAGGCAGCTCTGGTCCGCTAGAGATACAGTCCCTCGGGGGTGCCCTCTTGTTTTTTATAAAGAACATTTTCTTTAGATTTCTTGAAGTCTTCATTTGTTACTTTCATCCGACGCTCTCTCAAGGCCATCAGACCAGCCTCTGTGCAGATGGCCTGTAAGAAAGAATGGTATGTTCAGAAAGGGAAATACTTTTTATTTGCATTCTAACAACTCGAGAGCGACTTTGAGTGAGGCGTGAGACGCGCAGACTAAACAAACTGCTTAAGCCATTTGGGAAAACAGGAGATCTTTTTGAATGTTTTACACATTGTAATTATTTTCTCAGAGGATCAGAAGTGGCTTTGAGGGGAGGACAGACTCCGGTTCTAACCAGCGGGTGGCCTGGTGGGGAAGTTCTCAATGTGCAAGGAGCGATGTTCCCGGGCCACGGAGGCACTTACACCAGAGAGCATCCATTTCATTTACGGTCATGAGAGAAAAGACGTAAATCTCAGGACAATATTTATGGTGATACGTTTATTTTCTCAGTCCACACTTGTCAAAAGTAAAACAAGAACTCAGGCAACATGACAGGACAAAAACACAGTCCTGACACTGAAGTTTCTATCTGGTTTTGGCCTTCAGGATATTTCAAATGGTTTAGCAAAAAAGAAAGTGTTATTTGTGAAGAAAAAGATAAAGCAAAGCAATAAAATGGTAACTTTTGATAAATCGAGGTGATGGATGTATCAGTATTTGCTACTATTGCAACTTTTCTGAAGACTTCAAATTTTCAAAATATAGAGGTGCAAAATTTTAAAATGATTACAATTTTATTTTTTTTATTTTTATTTTTTTAAATTTTTATTTATTTATGATAGTCACAGAGAGATAGAGACAGAGGCAGAGACACAGGCAGAGGGAGAAGCAGGCTCCAATGCACCGGGAGCCCGACGTGGGATTCGATCCCGGGTCTCCAGGATCGCGCCCTGGGCCAAAGGCAGGCGCCAAACCACTGCGCCACCCAGGGATCCCTGATTACAATTTTAAAAAGAACTTTTACTCTAACGAAGACACCAACCTAGTTCTAGGGAGGCCAACGCTACGCAGCTCAGGGCAGGCTCTGGCATGAAAAGGCCCCACATGTGCTGTCCCCACCCACCCCCTGCACATACACCTGACAAACAGCCAGGTCCTCACCTGCAAAGCAGCTGGACCCATATTCAGCACCCAGGCCTGGCTCTGTTCTGATCCTCTGGGAAGAGACGTCCCCTCCCTCCCTCCCTCTCCCTCCCTCTCTCTCTCTCTCTCTCTCACACACACACACACACACACACACACACACACACACACACACACACACGACATCGAGCAGTACACTCCAGCCCAGGCCTCACCTTGATGTCAGCACCAGAGAGGTCATCCTTAGCCATGATCAAGTCGTCCAGGGTCACATCATCAGCCAGCGTCATCCTGCTTGTGTGGATCTGAAAGATGCGCTTCTTAGTCTTTTCGTCAGGCAGGGGGAACTCAATCTTCCTGTCAATGCGGCCTGCAGGTAGAAAACATTTCCAGTCACGGCCCTGTGCGGTCCCCAGGTGTGGCTCTGGCTCCAGGAGCAGCCTGAGCTGGTCTCCTCACTCACGCAGTTTGCGCCATATCCTGAGGAGCAAACACTCCTCCTGTAGTTTGTAATTATCTACATTTGAATTCATCCCATTTCAAAGAACTCCTCTCTGCCCTGGTACCAGCAGGAGTAAAGGAGTGGTTCCTGAATGGCGTCCGTAGTGGATGAGGACAGATCGGTTAAAAACAAATTAGCCACTGCTGCTCTGGTATTACCTGAACGTAAAAAAATGAACCTGACTTAGCATGTGAATTACTTCAGAAAAAAAAAAAGAATTTTCATAATGGGAAAGAATCACCACTTAAGATTGGAATTAAGAGAGGCACACTGCACCCACTGCATCATGTCTGTCCAACCTCGGGACATTTTTTTTTTTTTTAATGATTTTATTTATTCATGAGAGACAGAGAGAGAGAGAGAAGCAGGCTCCATGCAGGGAGCCTGAGTGGGACTCGATGCCAGGGCTCCAGGATCACGCCCTGGGCTGAAGGCAGGTGCTAAACCACTGAGCCACCTGGGCTTCCCTCAGGGGACAGTTTTTAGTAAGTTACTCTGTACTTCAATAACGGATTTGCCTTGATATGTCTTTTTTTTTTTTTTAAGGTTTTATTCATTTGTCAGAACAATCACATGAGCAGGGGCACAGGCAGAGGGAGAAGCAGGCTCCCCTCTGAGCAGGGAGCCTGATGTGAGGCTCCATCCCAAGACCCTGGGATCATGGCCTGAGCTGAAGGCAGATGCTCAACACACTGAGCCACCCGGGTGTTCCTAGTGTGTATCATCTTAAATCCCCTGAAAGTGCACTTACAGACACAATAAACATGGCAATTCTCCATGAAGGAACAAAAGCAAACCTGACCTGGTCTGATAAGTGCTGGATCCAAGGTTTCTATCCGGTTTGTGGCCATGATGACCTTCACATCACCCCTTGAATCAAATCCATCCAACTGGTTCAATAGTTCCAACATCGTTCGTTGAATTTCCCTCTCCCCACCAGAATTTGAGTCGTATCTTTGAAAAAGAAGAGAACGAGTAAAAACCTAACTGATCTCCTGCTGAAGGGTTAATCAGTAACAGCTCTGGCAACCTCTGACACCCTCAATGAATTCTAGCAACAAAATCAGCACACCCTCCCAAACACCACGTTACATTATATTTAAATCATGGAAGTTTTCGTGCCTGAGGTTCTATCATTAACTCAGTCTCCACATGTGGTATCTGAGCCCTAACCCGACTGGGGCTCCTCGAGGGCAGGGCCTGCGTCCCCAAAGTCCAGATGATGCCTGGCTCAGAGCAGATGCTCAGGACAAGGTCATGGACTGCTCTCCAGGCAGTCACAGCTCCCGGGTGGTGGCTGGCTGGCACCTGGGAGAGCAGAGCCTGAAGCATCCAGAGAGCCATGGATGGCAGGAGCTGTGGCAAACCAACGTGCATACATACAGGCCATACAGTGAGTACTCGGTGATCACTGTGCTCTGAGAAGAGCTACAGTTTTGACCTCTGATCAACACAAAGTTAAGAGAAAGGTGTACCTTTTTGTTCCAATGGCATCGATCTCATCAATAAACACGATGGATGGTGCATGTTCTTCCGCAACTCGGAACAATTCCCGAACGAGTTTGGGCCCGTCGCCTAGGTACTTCTGAATAAGTTCAGAGCCAACCACTCTCAAGAAAGTGGCTGAGGTTTGGTTTGCTACTGCTTTGGCTAATAAGGTTTTACCTGTTTTAGATTAAAAAAGAAAAGGACAAAGGAAGAAACCCCTCAAGTGCTGTTTTAACTTAAAAGCTCTGTCACTACCCCCTTAAATGGTCATCAGAAATTGGCAGATCGTGGATGAAAAGCCAGGCCCCATTCAGGTGTCTCGACATTCTATTCTCCAAGGCAGGTAAGAGAAAACTGACAAAAACCTAAGTAATGTTTTGATTATTTTTAACTTCCTAAATTCATCATCATAATGTAAGAAAATACGTTTTACTGGGTTATTCAAAATTGCACAGGTTTTTAACCTGACCCATGCACCCAAGGCTAAAGATCCAAACTCAACTTCCTGTGAAACTATCAGTGATGGGAAATGGCCTAGGAACCACAGTCCTGGAGCGCCAGGCCTGCATGCCTGGGGCTGAGAGTCATGCCTGTGCCAGGCGGGCTTGCCCAAGGCTCAGCTGAGGCAGGACTGGCTCCCAATGAAGCCCACAGCTGAGAGCTGCTGGAAGCTCTAGAGAGTTCTCAGTCTGTGGTGTGCCCTCATGGGGAAGTTCCTCTCCCCAGTCTCAGGGATGATCTCAAACATTTCCAATCCTGCTCCATTCCTTGATATTTCTATTTCAGGTCAAAGATAGGAGATTTGGCAGCCACCCTGTGAACTTCAGGGCTGGAAACCTTGGCCCCTTTGATGGTGAGGACATGGGCACAGGGCCAGGGAATGGCATCAAGACACTGGGACAGTAAAGGACCAAGCTCAGGCCTGCAGGAGAAGGGGGGCCCTGCAGGCTGCTGGTGAGTGATGTAGAAGACTTCGTTCAAGTAGGGAGGAGGGCAAGGCACTAAGCTTTGCAACATGTTGTGGCAATGATGTCTTTTTGGTCAGATCTGCAGAGGGACAGGCCTAGGGGTTAGAAGCATAGAATTCTCCCTGAGAATACTGATTAAGGATAGTGAGAAGACAAAAAGGACCTCCTAAGTGGATGGCACCTTCCAGTCCAGAAGCAGCCAAGGCTAGGTCCTGGGGCACTTCAGTAGCAGAGGGATCACCAAACCAGGCTCCTCCTCCTGACGGGCCTGTCACCCTGTGCTATACCCCAGCTCTTACCAGCCCCTGGCAGTGCGTGCACACCAAAGGCAACCCACAGCTGCAGGTGAGGATGCCTGCATTCCAGCTCCAGCCCTGTTATCAGCTCAAGTCCCAGAGCTCCTGTGGCCTTGGCCTAGTCGCTGGCTTCTCTGAGACTTCACTGCCTGGGCCGTAAAAGATGATAGCTGCAAAAGCTCCGTGCCTCTGAGTTCAGTTGTTTCCCAGTCCCTCCGCTGTGGGCAATCCTCTGCAATCTGTTCACTCAAATAACTGTGCTTCCTCTGGAATTTACAGCAGTGAACCAAGTCCTGGGCTGTTTGGGTCAACTAACTGCATAATGAACCAACTCTATTTTTTTATCTTCATCCATTTATCCAATATTATATTCATTTAGTACAATGGACCAGAGAATGAACCCAATTTGAACAGCACAGAATAGCTTTTAAATCCGTGGTTCTCCACCATGGCTCTGGTTCCTGGCCACACTCCAGATGAACAGATCAGAATTTTCAGGGATGGGACCAGGCATCGGTATTTTTTTAAAGCTTGAAGGTGATCCCAATGTACAGCCAAGGTTGAGTGTCCTGGTTTATTTTGTGTCTTACAAACTCTTTTTAATGGACTCATGTTACCTTTATGAGTATTTTTATTGGACTCACATTACTTTTATGAATACTTTAAAGTCTTATGTTTTACAGTACATAAATCTAATATACTTGGTTACAAAGAGGAATTCAAACAAATTGTACCTGCATTCACACTGAGGAGGGATGGGGAGGGTGTTGCCTACTGGTTTTTAACACATCAAGTGTGTTAAGTGTACAATTTCGAGTCTGGGATAATTCAGTTTCTTACCACCTACTATACAGATAAATATACTTTTATGTAATAGGTATGTTTATGTATCTATTCAGAAAATGTCCAAAATGTTGCTTAGAGAATCTTGTTTTAAACTAAGGAATTGTGGCATCCTTACTCAAGAACTAAATAATTACAACAAGCTACTGCTGTGGTTCAAGAGATTAGCTGAGTGCCCAGAAAGTCGAACCCAGAGCATACATACCTGTGCCAGGTGGACCATAGAGAATGACCCCCTTTGGGGGCTTTATACCCATCTCTTCATAATATTCAGGATGAGTGAGAGGAAGCTCCACGGATTCCTATAGAAAACAAATACTTGGTAAAAATGAAATGCTTTCTTACTGAAATTATCAGATCTATTCATTGGCATCATGAACAGATCTCACTTTCTATCTTTCTTTCTTTTTTTTTTTTTTTTTAAGATTTTATTTATTCATGAGAGACACACTCATGTGTGTCAGAGGGAGAGGGAGAAGCAGGCTCCATGCAGGGAGCCCGATGTGGGACTCGATCCCGGGACTCCAGGATCCCGCCTTGGGCTGAAGGTGGCGCTAAACCACTGAGCCACCCAGGGATCCCTTGGTCTCACTTTCAACAAAAACAAGCTAAGCTGTCACTTACTCTTGTTAGAGACCATGTGCCTGATTTCATCTAGCAGGAGGGACAGACTGAGAAGAACATGTTCTCCCGAAGCTCCCAGCACCCGTCCCCTTCCTGTTCCATCCAGTTTCCCTCTCACTGTCCTGTAGAAGTCAGCCTTGAGCAACATTTAAGTTCTTCCTGACCAAAAGGAACTTAAAGTGAAAATACACCCCCCTTTCAATGAAGCTACAGAAAGGAACTGGCAAGATTTTCTGATTGCTGTTACACCAATGGACATGATGGCTATTTCCCAGATCTGTGACAGCTCTGCACGACCTCCCTGCAGATGGCTAGGCCACAGCAAACCTGAATGACCACTTCACTTCCCCACTCACACTATCCCCACACCCCACTGGAGGTTTCTAGATAGCCATAGTCAAAGTCAACATAGAGGAAAACATTATATATTCACACAGATAATTAAACGTTGCATATCAAAAGGATTAAGCTGCAGCTGCTGGAAGAACAATCATACTATTTGTTAATCCTGAGTTAGGAAATAGAAATAACAAGTATAGGGCAGCCCCGGAGGCGCAGCGGTTTGGCGCCGCCTGCAGCCCAGGGTGTGACCCTGGAGACCAGGGATTGAGTCCCACACCGGGCTCCCTGCATGGAGCCTGCTTCTCCCTCTCCCTCTGCCTGTGTCTCTGCCTCTCTCTCTCTCTGTATGTATGTATGTATAAATAAATAAATAAAAATCTTTAAAAAAAAAAAAGAAATAACAAGTACAAAACACCACAGCTGGCAAGCTCTAAGTCACTTACTGCTTTGATCACTAAAGAAAAAACAAAATATGCAAAATAACTCCAAGTACCCTAAATGAAATAGTAGTAAGAAACCAAAAATCTAGAAACCCAGAGCTCGTTCTTAGCCCTACCTTAATTTCCTGGATTTGGTTGTCCAATCCCCCGATATCAGCATAGGTTTCCTGGGGGGCCTTTTCTACCTTCATTACTGTGACCAAGGGATCTGTGTCATCCATGAGCACCCCTATGACAGCATGCACCTAAGAGAGAACATCAGTTTTAATGCAGAAATGTGACGTTCACACAATCCATTCATAACAAAGCAATGCCAATCACAAAACGGCACGAATGGACAGATCTGAGAGGAAGGAGAAAGCACTCCTAGTGATTGTCCACAAGACATCAACTTGCCTTGTGGTTGAGCAGGACAGAGCAGCCTGGTTCCAGCAGATCCTTGTCTACAAAGGAAAGAATGCTGACATAGTGTTCTGAACCCACAGATGTAGACACGATGGCATGATTGTCATCAATGATCTCTTCCAAGGTTCCTACTGACATTGGGGTTCCCCTCAGATCATCCACCTTAGATCTTTCCTCCTATGAAGGAAAAGCAGATTAAACCTAAAAAGCACACGGGCTGACAGTTTTACTAGATATCATGACATATACAAAGCAGGTGGTGCTTTTAAGAGGCAGCCAGTAATGATTCATAAAAGCCTGAATGAGTCAGCTACTTGATAATTCATTCACTTACTGAATTCTATACCTAAAACTATTAATTTGTGAAATGCAAGTTAATGCAATATTTCTCAATTTACCTCTTGCTTTTCTTCTAAAGGCTTCATTTGTTCCTGATTTCTAATGAATTCTTCCTCCATGAGAAGATAGTCTTTAATTCTCTCTAACTTCAATAATTTTAACCGGCATTGAGTGTGAGGTGTCACTGTAATTAAAAAGAAAGTGTTATTAATTTGGAGCTTGAAGTTTACAATTAAGTTCATCCTTAAGAAAAAAAGGCTAAGACTTATGGTGATTGTAAGTATGCAGTGCCTAAATGCAAAGGGACTTTGGCAGTTCTAAGCAGGTAAAAATGAGGACAAGGTCTATGACTAAACAGCTAATACAAAACATCCGCTAAGTGAATTTTAAGAAGAACAAAACCTCAATGACCCCAAAGATAGTTTGCTTTGGTGTTTCTTTCCCCCACCGGTGTTAAGAGAAATAGGTCTAAGTGCTGTCCAGTCAGAGTACATGGTTGCGGGCGAGCTGAGCAAAGCATCCGTCTGTGACAGGACTGTGAAATATTAGTGATACTAATATACATAGCAAGCATTTTCTTTTGGCTTGAGTCTCATGCTACACAGGAATTTTAGCACACATAGACAAAAAATGTCAACCTTTTCTTTTGTGGTTTCTGAGTTTCTTCTTCAAAATGTCTCTTTTTCTCTAAGGTTAAATATATTCCTGAATTTTCATTTATTTACTTATTTTCATAACTGTAACCCATCTGGCAAAAAGGGGTCCAGTTTCATTTTTTCTCAATAGCAAATAAAAGATGCCAGCCATTTATGTTAAACAATTACCCCTCTTTCCACAGAACTCACACGTCACCTTTACCACATTCTGATTATCCATGTAATTTGACTGTTTCTGGACTTCCTGTGCTCCTCTGGCAATCTAATGATCTACTCATCATCAATACCATATTGATTCATTATGGTAGATTAATAGCATGTTTTTCATTGTCTGACTCCCTTTCATTCTTAACCAAGAAGTATTTTAAAAATTATTTCATCGAAGCAGGAAGACACTTGTTAGATGGAAGTGGAGGAAGAATGTGAGCTGAAGCACTGAGAAGCAGGCAGCCATGGGAAGGACTGAGGGAAGAACATTTCTAAGCAAAGAGCAAAAATCTCCAATGTGCAGAACAGTCAAAGAACACAAGGCAGGCCTGGACGGGGCTGCAGATGGAGAGGTGGGCTGGGTCAGGTCACCCGATCTGAAGTTTAGTCTATGCTGAAACAGTTTACGTTCATATTCTAACACAATGGTCTTCCATTTCTTCATGAAATGAGTTTCTAAGAGTTATTCATGCTCAATGTGAATTTTCTAATCCAAAACTACACATTCTGTACATCAGAGAAGCTGGTTACCTAAAGGAAATTATTGGAGTTTCTTAAAGTGAGACACAGCTGTGCCCTGTTTGTATGCTGCTAAAACCAAAACACACCTTTTATTCCAGCCTAGCGGAGTGCCACATGCAGGAGTCAGAGCTTCAGCCACCCCATTTCCTGCCTCCACATTCAGACCTCTGAGCTACATACACACGGATGGTTCCCATAGAATCGAGAGTGCAAGGAGGGACTGTGTCCTTACCCAGTGGAAGCTTGCTCGCAGCATCTGGTCCCTTTGTTTTCTTCTTCTTTTTCCCCACTCTAGTTGGTACGGGAGGTTCATATTTCTTTTTCTTGTCCTTGAATTTTTAGAACAGCAGGAAAAACAAAAACCGCACAAATCATATCAAAACACAAACTTCTTTCTGTAGGACCGTCATCTATTTCTAGGGGCTGTAATCTCCTTATCTTTCAGAATGCTATTAAAAACTGTCCTTTTAGGATCCCTGGGTGGCGCAGCGGTTTAGCGCCTGCCTTTGGCCCAGGGCGCGATCCTGGAGACCCGGGATCGAGTCCCACGTCAGGCTCCCGGTGCATGGAGCCTGCTTCTCCCTCTGCCTGTGTCTCTGCCTCTCTCTCTCTCTCTCTCTCTCTCTCTCTCTGTGTGTGTGTGTGTGACTATCATAAATAAATAAAAAAATTAAAAAAAAAAAAAAACTGTCCTTTTAAAAATAAAACTAGGTTTTACATTCCTGCAGTTTTAATTGGTGAATGTAACTGATCTTTCTTTTTATAATACCCAGTGATTATTCAGTAAGGACTAGAGTTCAGAATTCAGAATTATATACCAAAAGTTTGAGCTGAAATGATGAGACAATTCTTCACATTTAAGGATACTAAATACTAAAATTACAGGCAATTTAACACTCTGCAATGTTATTTTATACATTTAAAAATCATTAATTCATAACTACTTACTTGACAGGTCAATAATCTTTTCTAAAACATCAGGAAGACACTGTCTGTAGGCCAGGCTGGGTAAATAACTACAAGGATCACTTATTTTG
The DNA here is from genome assembly GCF_048418805.1 of Vulpes vulpes. Lineage (NCBI taxonomy): Eukaryota > Metazoa > Chordata > Mammalia > Carnivora > Canidae > Vulpes > Vulpes vulpes. The sequence continues at coordinate 810,213 of NW_027325787.1, read as the reverse complement.
CACTTTGAAAGTTCTGAATCTTCAAAGAACTTCTCAGCTGACATCTCTGATAGGTTCCATAATTTACTCACATCACAGACATATCTGGCTCATTTACCTTGTCATCCTTCTTGCCACCTCCAGGGCCATGACCACCACTCTGACTTTGACCCTGAAAAAAGAAATCAGAGGGATAAATTCAGAACATGATCACTTCAAAAGAACATCCTTATTTTCCTGTGACTGTAAGACACCAAGACTTCGCCCTCATTGTAACCTTCCTGAATTTAAGGTGTACCTGCAGTCAACATGTACATCTAGCATGCAGAAGTTTTTTTTTCTCCTGCAAGGCTATTAGGAGATCAGTGGTGGTGCACCTTGCAACTGACTGCATCTTAAATAAGGACATTTCTATTAAGTAATTGATTTAACTTATGTATCATAATGAGGCTGGGGTTCTAAGACTACCCCTTTTTGAGAGGAAAGTATAGAGCTTGACATTATTATAAAACTACTTGACTGAGTATATTTCTTGAAATTAGGCCACCAAAGAGAAATCATTTTATCTATTCAACAATGATTTATCAATCATTTACTCCTTACTAAGATCACACCAAGACCCAGGAGACTTTCAATAGCAACTTTTATATACCTCCCATCTCTAAAGCCTGGGGCTCTCGGCCAGGTCTTTCTTCCCAACCTGTAAGGCTGAATCACCTTAGGTTATTAAGACCTCATTGTATTATAATTAGCTCATGGAATTTCAGATTTTAAAGCAGACTCCTTAGTGACAGAACAACACTTAACACAGAACAGTTACCTCAAAAATGATGGCATTTAAACAACAGTGAACTTAACCTGAATAGAGGAGCCCTCTTAGTCACTTCCTCAGAAACACCTAGATTAATACGCTGCCAGCTTAATTATCCAGAGAGAACAACCATACCATGGTTACCTATAAGAGTGAAGATCAAACATATTTCTCCACACGCAGGAATCTTAAACTTTTGTGCTTTATCCTGAAGAAGGTATTTAAGGGCTCTGAGAAATTCTGGTGAACAGAATTAGTTCTACCACAGTGGGGTGTCTGAATCACAGGGCTTCAACAATCACTTACTTATACCCCCTAAAAGAACCAGCTGTTGCCTGGTGTTTGTGGGTTTCTTACTATGTGCCTAAGTCTGTACTAGACGTTTTCCCTCACTGCCTCATTAATTCCACACCGTCCTGCAAGGTAGGGTTCATTATTCCCACTTTCTTTAGGAGGAACTGCAACAAGCCTAAGAACACGGGGCTATGGAATTAGATGCATCCGGGTTTCAATTCTGACTCCATCACTAATAGGCTATGTGACCTTGGGTAAGTCAGGTCACCTCCTGGAGCCCTGGCGTCCTTAACTGGAAAGTGGGGATGATACTAGCTCTTGTTACTGAAAATGAGGTAATCCATGTAAGCCATTCAGCATTTGCATGACTCGTAGTAACTAGTAGCAATAGAATATTATTGGAGAAATGTTAGGGTCAGGATTTTAATTAGTCTGGTCACAAAATCTGGGCCCTGAAATCCATCTGCTTCAGCTCTTCACTCTCTCTTGTTGATCCCATCTGTTTTTATCCAGGACTCTAGCCTCCCAACTGAGATTCCCCTCACCAATCCAGCTATTACCTTTCAAAACAAAACAAAACAAAAGGCTTCTTTCATTCTCCTCAAAAACTTTCAAATGTTCCCTATCATTTATGGTGTGACATCCAAACTCTTTAGAGTGGCATACCCGGCCCTTGCCAAACTGGCTGCAGCTGACCCTTCCCAGGATCACCTACCTTTCTTTCATGATCCTGCAAGTCTGGCTTCAGGAGGACAAATTCCTGAATGGGTCCCAAACTTCTGCATGTGTGGGGCATTTTACATGATATTTCTCAGTCTCCAATAACCATACCAAATATACTCATTATTAAGCCCTCACTGTATGGCAAGCAGTGTGCATTCTCAGGGTATTCTCTCATTCAATTCCTACAGACCCCATGAGGATGTAGTATCATTACCTCTAGTTCACAGATAAGGAAGCCAAGGCCCACAGATGTTAAGTGACTTGCGTATTAACACAGAGCTTGTCAGATGTGGCCAGGAATCACTCAGGACTACTGGCCACCAGCATCTGTGTGTGTCTCTACTACATATCGTCTAGAAAACACTAACAGGGTGTGTGTTAGCACAGCCATTTACTGTGTCTCAGTTTCCTTCTTGGTAAAGTGAGGATACTAATAATTACTGAAAGGACTGTTGTGAAGAATAAGAAAATGCTGGAAAATACTCTTATGTTTACTGTGGCATTATTTTTTAAAAAGATTTCGTTTGACACAAAGAGCGAGCACAAGTGCAGAAGCGCAAGGGAGAGGGAGAAGCGGGCTCCTCGATGAGCAAGGAGCTCGACTTGGGGCTCAGTCCCAGGACCCCAGAATCACGACCTGAGCTGAAGGCAGACGCTTCACCGACTGAGCCACCCAGGCGCCCCTTCTGCGGCATCATTTACAGTAGCTCAGATACGGAAGCAATCTAAGTGTCCACTGATAAACGAAGGGATAAAGAAGTGGTGTGTAAATCCACACAAACACAACGGATATTACTCAGCCATTAAAAAAAAAGATGTTGCCATTTGCGACATTCAGACCACAGGCATTAAGCTAAGTGAAGTCAGACGCAAATATAAATACCCCATGACTTCACTTATATGTGGAATCAGAAAAAGAAAAAAAAAAAGCAGAAACAGACCCACGAACGCAGACAGCTGGTGGATGCCAGAGAGGAAAGAGGGTGCGGGACGGGCGGGACGGGTGAGGGGGGAGTGGAAGGTACAGGCTTCCAGTTCTAAAATGTGTTAAGTCACAGGGATAAAAGGTGCAAAAAGGTGCGGCGCACACACAGGGAATACAGTCGGCAATACTGTACGGTGACACGCAGCACGGTATGGACTGGCCCACGGTGTTGCCCACCTGAAACTCACGCGACCCTGCGGGTCAGCTACGCTTCAGTAGTAGAGGTGGTAGTAGTAGTAGTAGTAATAATAATAATGATAATAATGATAGAAAAGTGATGATGATGATGGAAAAGTAATGATGGTGATGATGATGATGGTGGAAAAGTTCCTCGCACATAACAACAGTAATAATGATGATAATGATGGAAAAGTAATAATGATGATGATGATGATGATGGAAAGTACCTCGCACACGTCCGAGCATTACCCCCAAGGCCTCCTGGGTGGGCCTCACGACCGTGTGCTCGGGCGCCGCTGACGTCCCATCCCAGGCCCTCTGCACCCACCATTCCTTCTGCCTGGACCGACGCCTCCCTGTCTGCACGGGCCACTCTCCCATCGTCTGCTCAGACCTCAGGCCTCGGAGGGACCTTTGCTGACACCCGGTGGGAAGCAGGCCCCCGCCCCTCCCGGTCCTCCCGGCCCCCCCTACCCCGCTCCCCTGCCATCACGTTACGTGTCTCTTTTCCCACTTTCCTGGTCTGGCTGCACCAGTCAGGCTCACCTCTTGTGCCCTCGGAGCCTGCGCCCCCCCCCACCCGGTGCAAGTGCTCCATACACACCTGCTTAGTGCACTAGCGGATAAGCGCCCGCTGGAGCCAAGGCCCGGCCCCCACTCGGCAGCCCGGGAGGCCCTTCGCGCCGAGCCCCGGCCCCCGCCCCGGGTGCGTCGGGTCAGGGCCGCCGCGCAACCCCCCCCCCCCGAGGAGACCGCACGGGAGGGCGGACCGAGTGCCTCGGGAAGCCGCCGCGTCCCCTCGTCTTGGGCCGCTGCGACCCCGTGGCGCCGCGCCCCCCGGCCGAAACCCTTAGTCACTCACCATCTTGCTTCGGCCGCTCGAACCACCGCTGCCGGAAGTGCCTCCGCCAAGGCGGCCGGCGGCGGCGGAAGTTGCCACGGGGCCCTACGGAAGCCGACGGGAACCAAATCCCTCGCGGACGGAGCCGCGCTCCGGGGGCCGGGGTGGGCGGGGCCGCCTTGGAACCTAGAAGCCGGGCGCCAATCTTGCAAATATTTTACCTGGAAAACGTGTGAGTCGAAGTGATCAGCTTATTGTCAACACTTCCAGACAGTGACCTAGACCTTCTAAGGACTAAAGCAATGGTGCAAACACAGAATATTAAAAATATGCAAAAAATATGCAAAAATCCGAGAACCTACTGCTCCAAGAACCGGAATGGGGTTTGGACCTGCGAAGCTGGCGAATACTTTTGGATCAACATTTAAGCTATTATTTGGTCTCTGGAATAAACATGATCATCTAAGAGTATTTCCTTGGCTAATGAGTCACCTAGAGGTCTCCTTTTTACCTTGCTGGTCTGTGACTTGCGGTGATGCCAAATGTTGTCTTAAAAATAGCTAATCTTAAAAAAAAACAAAAACTTGCACCTGATTGGTAACGTTGGTCATTTATTCCATCCACCGGGTCGTTAGAGCGATAGCAAGCATCCTCTGGGATGCTCGGGAACTTCCACTAACAGGTGCTGGAAATGCTGCATGTTGCTGACCTGGGGAGATGAGCTCGTTTTTTGTTTTTTGTGTTTTGTTGTTGTTTTCCCTGCTCCTGATTAATTGGGGGATTTTAGTTGTGAAAGCCTCCGAGTATTTCACTAATTCACACACAACAGGTACAAACTACAGGAAATTACTCTTTCCTTTGCATCATCACTAAAATGCCGTACTAGAAAGTCTGGATGCTGTCGGCCTCCACGAGCACGCCTGGCGTCCACTCGGTGCATGAAATGGTTTGACAGGTGAAGACAACTCCGTCCTCGTGGATGCTGAGAGGAATGCCGGAGCTGTGTGGAATGTCTGAGCCATCCTGAGGTGTGACCTGTGTGTGACCTGAAGGAGCGTGGAGTTCCTGAGGTGGTGTCACAGTCCCAGAAACACAGGCTGGTAATGAGTATGTGAGAAAACCAGAATCCTGGAGGACGTGCATGGAGAAGCGCCGTAATGCCCAGCAAACACCCTCATCTCCTTGCTCCCTTGCACAGGCCCTGCCAATATTCCCCACTCCCCCGGCAGCCAGCCCTGCAACCCCAAGTCTTGCAACTTCCAACGTCCCCAAGCACCAAGTGCTCCAAGCAGCCTTTCCATCCCCTTCCTGCTTCCTCTTAGCTATTCCTCATGTAGATAAACTTAAAGTCTCTACTCTCCTTCGTTTTAGTGACATTTTACCAATTGCTTGGATCTCCCTCAGAAAAGGGGCAGGGCAACTGGCCCGCTCAGGGAATATCCTTTTGCCCTAGAAAAAAAAAAGGGGGTGAGGCTGGGAAGATTGTACGGATTCTCCAAATCCCCTTGGAGATTATGCAAAGTCACATTAGTTAACTTTGGTCTTGCTCACATGAAGAAGTAATATTTTTTCATAATTAGCCTGGGCTGGGTTTAGAACATCCAGGAATTTAAACTCAATATTGAATTTCACGACGGTGTACATATGTATTTATGAATGTATATAATTGCATATGCATTTATACTTTTCCTTGTGCTTGAGTTTGTGTGTAGATCTATTCTCCTCTCTACATCTCTCTACACTCACAGACACACACGTACATTGGTGCCCTGCAAGTTCCCAAAACCAAACTTACCATCTTCCCTGAGGACTTGTTCACTCTCACATGTGTTTTATCCTGGCTACTGATGCCGTTCAGAGACCCGAGCCAGAAGCCTCCCCTTTTCCCTCTCCCAACCACAGTCAGCTCAGCGGTCAAGTCTTGTTGCTTTGACTCTGTCATGTTTCATCATCTCACCTCTCTTTCCATCACTACCTAGTCCCTATCTCATCATCTCATCTCACAATTCATTCAGCAGATGATTTCTGAGCACACCATGGGCCAGGCTCTCCTCCAGGGTCTGAGGATACTGCAGTGAACAAACAGAAATCCTTTTCCTAATAGCTTTTGCAATAAACAAGTAAATCAGTGGGTAGCATGCTACATGATGATAAGTGCTTTGGGGAAAGTTAAGTGGGGGAGGAATAATAGAGATAATAATAGAGCGGTGGTGGTAGGTGCTTCTGACTTTAAATAGGTTGATGTCTGAGCAAAGACTTGAGGAATTCAATAGCTTGAGTTAGCTATTCAGATATGTGAAGGAAAAGCTTTCCAGGCAGAGGGAACAGCCAGTGCAAAGGCCCTGAGGTGAGAGCTGCAGGGGATGGAGACCGGAGACACCATGTGGTGAAGAAGTGAATAATAGACACATAACTCCCGATGGAGGCTCAGGGAGGAGTTAGAGGCAAAGCAACCTCTTCCCTGATAGGGAAGAGAGCAGATTTGAGCATCAGAACACCTGGGTCTCAACCTGGGCTCCATCACTTACTGCTGTCTTGGTTTCCTAGCGCTGCTATAAGAAATTACCACAAATTTAGTGTAATTTTTTTCCTGGAAACTCTAAGGAAAACCTGTTCTGTTGCCTTTTCCAGCTTCAAGAGGCCAGACTACGTTCCCCAGCTTGTAGGCCTTCTTCTGTCTTAGAGCCAGCAACACTGGCCCTGCTTCCATCCTCCTGTCTCTTTCTGACTCCCCTTCTGCCTCCCTCTTTCACTTTTTAAAAATTTATTTATTGAGAGAGAGCTTGAGAGCAGGGGGGAAGAGCAGAGGGAGAGGGAGAAGCAAGCTCCCCAGAGCTTGAGGTGGGGCTCCATCCTACAACCCTGATATCCTGAGATCATGACCTGAGCCCAAATCAAGAATCAGATGCTCAACCTACTGAGCCACCCAGGCAGCCCCCTGCCTCTTACACTTGGAAGGACTCTGGCAATCACCTGAGGGCCACTCAGATAATCCAGGATAATATCCCTATCTTTAGGTCAGGTGATTAGTACCCACAATTCCATCAGTGACCTTGGTCTCCCTTTACCATGTAACCTGCCATATTCACAGGTTACAGGGGTTAGGACACAGATACCTTTTTGTTGTTGTTGTTAAGATTTTATTTATTTATTCAACAGAGAGAATGAGAGTGAGTACGAACTGGGGGAGCCTCAGTGGGAGAAGGGGAGGCAGACTCCCCGCTGAGCAGGGAGCCCAGTGTGGGACTCGATCCCAGGAACCTGGGATCACACCTGAGCTGAAGGCAGATGCTTCACCACTGAGCCATCTGGGTGTCCCTAAAAAAAAAAAAAATATTGATGGGTTGGAGGAGGGGGCCTGCAGAGGAGAGGATGTAGGTGCAGCAGCTAGGGCAGTAACACCACCCGCCACCCCCTTCCCTCTGGGCCCCTTGGCCTCCGTCTCCTGACCTCTGCCTGCACCTTTCTTCCGTGGCTGCATTCAGAGGACCTCAGGCATGGTGCTGGGCCCCAGGGCTGCATGCCGACTTAGGGTGCCTTTCCTTCGGGGTTTCCCTCTGGCTCAAGTCGGCCCCCTGGAGAACCCTAGAACACCTGTCAGGCCTACTGGCTGCCTTTGCTCTCTGTTCACGCGGCTCCACCTTGGGGTGGCCTGGTGGCACAACCAGATGCTAAGCACCTCCTGTTGGGTGTCCCAGTGTCCAACATTCCTGCCCGAATCCAGGGGGCCACCCAGGGCTCACGGCTAGGAAGGGATGGAGAGATTGGCTCAGCACAGAGAACAAGGAGCGTCTGCCGGTTCTCGAGTTCCACGAGCAAGCATCAGGGGTCAGGAAAGATCTCAGGACAGAGAAAATTGAATGGGCAACGTCGATAGGCAGGTGGAGTCACGTGCCAACCAGGGGCACAGGTGGCCGAGGGGGCTGCCCCCAGGACCACCAGGACCCCCTGGTGCCACTGCACACGACAGTGCTCTTGCATTTGCTCCACTGCCCTGCATGTGGAACAACCGGTCTACATCACATATATGTTTTTGACAGAAACCTCTCCCAATCAGACAGAGGTTTCTGTCTCCCAATCTTCTGAAGCTCAGCTCAAGTGTATTCTCCATTTTTTTGCTACTTGCATGGTTGTCCTTGCCTTGGATTTAATTTGACACTCCTCCTGGGGCACCTGGGCGGCTCAGGCCATTGAGCACCTGAGGCTTGGATTGGGCTCAGGTTGTCATCTCAGGATGGTGGGATGGAGAGCCACGCAGGGCTCCATGCTCGGCAGGGAGTTTGCTCGAGAGTCTCTCCCTCCCCCTCCGGCCCTCTCCCAGTTCGTGCACACGCATGCTTGCTATCTCTAAAATAAAATAAATAAATCTTTCGGGACACCTGGGTGACTCAGCAGTTGAGCACCTGCCTTTGGCTCAGGGTGTGACCCTGGAGACCCAGGATCAAGTCCCACATCAGGCTTCCTGCATGGAGCCTGCTTCTCCCTCTGCCTGTGTTTCTCCCTCTCTCTCTGTGTCTCTCATGAAAAAATAAAATCTTTTTAAAAAAATTTTTTTAAATAAATAAATCTTTCAAAAAATCTTTCAAAAAGTCACACTCTTCCTTGTAACAATGGGTCTACTTTGATAATTCCCACCCCTCACCCCCCATTGTGGTTTCCTGGGTCCTCAGGATAGGTTGGACCCCAGGGCATTTTGTCCTTTAAACATAAAGCATTGATTGATTTGCCCTTCCTCATTACGTTATTACTAACAGAATACTACTCTTGGCCCCTTTGTTGGTCCTGCTCCGGCTTTGAGATGGTTTTCATTGGTAAGATGGGAAACTTGGCGGTAGGCGCTCAGGACAATAGGGCTTTATGTTTTAAGGATCCTTCAGACTCATGATTACATCTTCCAGGGTCCTGGTGAGCTTCTTTTTGACTTGTAGGTACTACGGGTCTTCTACACAAGACATGGTGTCCCACCTCTTGGCCCTTCCCACTGTTGTTGTTGTTTTTAATTTATTTGAGGGAGAGACATAGAGAGAAAACCTGAGCAAGAGGGACAGGCAGAGGGAGGAGGAGCAGATCCCCGCTGAGCAGGGAACCTGACCTGGGGTTCGATCCCAGGATCCTGGTATCATGACAGGAGCCAAAGGCAGAGTTAACCAACTGAGCTACCTAGGCGCCCAGTTTTTTTTTTTTAAACAAAAAAAAAACCACTTAGTTCAGCCAGTGACCAAAGGTTTTCATTCTGCTTATGTAGTCAGATGCCAGGGAATTGACCATTGAATAGGTCTGCTTTGTTTTTTTTTTTGTTTTTTTTTTTGTTTTTTGCTTTGAATCTCTATATGTCAATGTTGCCTTGGAATCTGTATCTAATAGTCATGAAAAGTTTAGGGAAAGAAATTCCCAGTACTGGTGATCCTGGTTATTTTAAATAGGATCCTGGTGATCCTATTTTTTCTTTTTTTTCTTTCTTTCCTTTCTTTTTCTTTTTCTTTTTTTTAGAGAGAAAGAGATTGAGAGAGAGAGAGAGAGAGAGAGAGCATGGAAGTACAGAGGGAGAGGAGGAGAGAATCTTAAGCAGGTTCCACGCTTAGCAGCACTGAACCCCACTCAAGGCTCGACCTTAGGATCTTGAGATCAGGACTTGAACCAAAATCAAGAGCCGGATGATTAACGAACTGGCTGAGTCTCCCCGGTGCCCCTCATCCCACCTTTTTAAGGCATTTACCTAGTGTCCACAGTTTTTGTACCCTGGCAGCTGCTATGTATGATTTCTTAACTATGTAGAGCTTATTTCCCACGTACACCTGGGATATGTACACATACTTTCCCACAATTTTTGTTCACATCTTTCTGCTAACTTATAGATTATTTTGGTCACTAGTAGCATATAGTTTTGCAATGTTTCCAAATGGTTTGATTTTTTTTCTTCACCCTCCAAGCACCTTCCTGAAATGGTCCCCCTTGGGTTCAGCTATGGCTACTTCCATCTCAGGTCCTGCTTGCAAAGCGGGTAAGCCCCGGATGAACTTCCACTGCCTGTCGCTCCCTGCATGGAACTGGCTTTGGTTTCACCTACCTTTGCTGACACCTTGGGATCTTACCCCAAGTGAGATGCCTGGAAAGTCTATATTCACACACATCTATTCCCCCGGTTGATTATTTTTTTTTTTCGGTTGATTATTTTTAACTCTGCTATAGCCAATTCAAACAAGGTTCGAGAAGTCTTTTCTGATTCTTCCAAGTTGTCTAACATGCAGTGAGTTAGTGACTCGGAATCCTGCCGACCGCACCGACTGTCACCAGCCCGCCGTGAAGGTGTGTACATCGTCTTTCTACGATGTCAACTTGATTCAGTCCCAACGGTTCACATAACTGGAACGCAGGTCCAGGATTCCAAATTCAATGACATTTCACTACGCATTTAACTTGGCTTCGCACACAGCACACAAAGCAAACCACAAGACAAAGTCACACAGCAAACACGGTATAGTGCAAGGTAAGAAGTTAATACGCCAAATGCAAAGTCAGTCTGTGAACACACAGTTGGGGTGAAGGGTACGCAGCTGGGGTGCTGATCCAGGGCAGCTCTTAACACCTGCTGCTTATCACGTCCAAACAGCAGAGGATCTCTGTTATGTTCAGAGATCAATGGGGCCAGAGCCTTTGGTGGCAGCTGCCTTTCTGATGTGGTCAGACGTGAAAGGTCAGTGTTTGGAGGGTCTGACAGTTTGCTGCAAAGTCCTCTCTTTTTTTTTTTTTTAATTTTTATTTATTTATGATAGGAACACAGTGAGAGAGAGAGGCAGAGACACAGGCAGAGGGAGAAGCAGGCTCCATGCACCGGGAGCCCGACGTGGGATTCGATCCCGGATCTCCAGGATCGCGCCCTGGGCCAAAGGCAGGCGCCAAACCGCTGCGCCACCCAGGGATCCCTAAAGTCCTCTCTTTTAAAAGGGGTTGAATCAGCCTGAGGCCTTTGCAGGTCTTCTCTGGTTCTGCTGGTTATGGGTTCCGGAGGGTCATCAGCCCGCGCTGATTTCAGCAAGTCCTGGTCTTAGCTGCAACACCCTTGGCTGCTTACACCACTGCTTGACACAAGTGACTCCATGCTGTTCTCTACAGTAGTGTGATGGCTAAGAGCACAGACTGAAGTCAGGTCGCCTGGGTTTGACCCCAGCTCACCACTCACCTAACGCATCCATGTGTGGCCCCAGGCCTGAGTTTTTCCAAGTGTAAAATGGGTGTCCTAACAGAGCCTCCCCACAGAACCACCTAATAATATATTAGGGGACATCTGTGAGGTATTTAAAACAGTGCCTGGCATGCAGTAAGCATGACATGCATTTCTTTAATGCTTTTTAAATGAAGTGTTTGTGAAAAACGACTTGAAGTTTGATAACATGTCACCAAAAGTAACCCCCCCCCCCCTCCCCGCTTTAGCGCGAGGCTGCTTGTGAGCGTGGGTGTAACTTCTGGGCTTGGTGATGGAGCAGGAACCAAATTGGCCAGTTTTCGGGCTGGCCCATAGGTGCCTGCAGTTCAGACACTGGCCAGCAGAGGACACCACGCAACCAAGCACCAAGCAAATACTGTGCAGTGGCTGGGTTCTGACCAAGCAAGGAGTTTCTTTTTTATTTATTTTTATTTTAAAATTTTTAAAAATTTTTATTTATTTTTAAATTTTATTTTATTTTTAATCAACTTATTTAAATTTATTTTTATTTTATTTTAAAGATTTTATTTATTTATTCATGAGAAACACAGAGAGAGAGGCAGAGACCTAGGCAGGGGGAGAAGCAGGCTCCCTAGGCGGAGCTGGATACAGGACTCCAGGATCACCCCCTGAGCCAAAGGTAGATGCTCAACCGCTGGGCCACCCAGGCGTCCCTTAATTTTATTTTTAATTTAAATTCAGTTTGCCAACATAGAGTATAGCACCCAGTGCTCATCCAAGAAGTTCGTTTCTGAGCTGGGCTCTGGTGCTAAGCTCCTGAAAGGCCTGGACCCTCTCCTCTGGCACCCTCTGCTCACGCACTCCTCCGGGCTGGCCCACCTTCCTTCTCAAAAACCCTCTCGAAAACCCTTTCTTTCCAGAAGGCTGGTATTTGGCCTCTATCAAACTCACACCCAGCCCCTGAAGGGGAGCAGAATGTCACCCCAAAACTTGCTTCTCTGGCATAAGGATTGTTTTAAGCTGGTTATTTAAAAAAAAAAAAGATCTTCTGTATTTAATTGAGAGAGAGATAGCGAGAAAAAGCATGAGCAGGGGGTAAGGCGGGGAGAGAGAGAAGCAGGCTCCCCGCTGAGCAGAGAACCCATGTGGGGCTCCATCTCAGGATCTTGGGATCATGACCTGAACCAAAGGCAGATGCTTAACTGACTGAGCCACCCAGGTGCCCCATGTTGGTTATTTTTAAGAACCTGCAGGCACAGAAGCTGCTCTGAAAACTGAATAGAAGATACCCTTTTGTTTGTTTCCCAGAGTTAAGGGTCTCTCATGTTCTGTCTCCCTCACTGATATTTCCCACTCATTTTCTCTCCTTTACCCTTTATTTCCTTTCACTATTTTTTATATTCCCCAAATAAATGAGACCATAGGATGTCCTTCTCCGATTGACTTACTTCACTCAGCATAATACCCTCCAGTTCTATCCTCGTCGAAGCAAATGGTGGGTATTTGTCGTTTCTGATGGCTGAGGAATATTCCATTGTACACATAGACCACAGCTTCTTTATCCATTCATCTTTCGATGGACACTGAGGCTCCTTCCACAGTTTGGCTATTGTGGACATTGCTGCTAGAAACATCGGGTGCAGGTGTCCTGGAGTTTCATTGCATCTGAATCTTTGGGGTAAATCCCCAACAGTGCAATTGCTGGGTCTAGGGCAGGTCTATTTTTAACTCTTTGAGGAACCTCCACAGTTTTCCACAGTGGCTGCACCATTTCACATTCCCACCAACAGTGCAAGAGGGTTCCCTTTTCTCCGCATCCTCTCCAACATTTGTGGTTTCCTGCCTTGTTAATGTTCCCCATTCTCACTGGTGTGAGGTGGTATCTCATTGTGGTTTTGATTTGTATTTCCCTGATGGCCAGTGATGCGGAGCATTTTCTCATGTGCGTGTTGGCCATGTCCATGTCTTCCTCTGTGAGATTTCTCTTCATGTCTTTTGCCCATTTCATAATTGGATTGTTTGTTTCTTTGCTGTTGAGTTTAATAAGTTCTTTATAGATCTTGGAAACTAGCCCTTTATCTGATAGGTCATTTGCAAATACCTTCTCCCATTCTGTAGGTTGTCTTTGAATTTTGTTGACTGTTTCTTTTGCTCTGCAGAAGCTTTTTATCTTAAGTCCCAATAGTTCATTTTTGCTTTTGTTTCCGTTGCCTTCATAGATGTATCTTGCAAGAAGTTGTGGCCAAGTTCAAAAAAGGTGTTGCCTGTATTCTGGAAGGGGAGGTGGGCGGGAGGATGAGGTGACTGGTGACGGGCACTGAGGGGGGCACTTGACAGGATGAGCACTGGGTGTTATACTATATGTTGGCAAACCGAACTCCAATAAAAAAAATATACAACCCCCCAAAAAAACCTTTGTGAATATACTAGGAAAATGTAAATTTAATGTGTACATGACTCAACAAGGTTGTAACCTAGATAAATAGTCTTTAAAATGTTAAAAAAAAAAAAAAGTTACCCTTTTGTAAGAGACATTTACAAGTATAAGGGAAATCTTCATCCGGAAGGAGCGGCGCCCTCATTGTCCCTGTAAGAGGAGGCCGACCAACACTCTAGCAGAAGATGGTATTTTAGGGAATGGCTCCAGCCATTTCAGAGAAATACACGGTTTTCCTGAGTCTCTCCCTGGTATATAGGAGGTTTACTTATTATTAACCTTTGGTTTGTTTTTCTCCTGTTAATCAGTCTTTTTTATTGCAGGGGCATCTCAGCCAAGAACTTAGAAGGGTAGAGAGAAAATTATTTTTCCTCTCCTACGCCCTTCAGGCCCTGCTTCTAGAATCTACTGAGGCATCAATCTAGTGAGGCATCACTGAGGCCACCTTGCATCCGTCTGTCCAGGCTCCGCCTAGCTGACCACCCATACTAGAGGAAGACCTGCCTGAGCTCCTCCTGGTGCTGGAACCAGGTCACTCCATTGCCACTGGACTCCTGTCCAACCCCCACCCCCTTCCTCCTTGTTTCTGCCTTGAGCTCTGCATGTCCAGATGTGAGTTAAAGCTGAAGACTTAAGATTCCTGCACTTGTTACCCAGCGCCCAGTGGCTTCCACCTTAGACATGAGCCCAGATGATGTACAGAAATGATTTGACTTTCGTGTGTTACGGACAGAGGACCCGGTGGTGAAGTTCTTCTTCCCACCTCATCTCGCAACTCAGGCAGAAGACCAGGAGGGCGAGACACCCCGCGGTGGCAACCCAAGCTGCCCCTCCAGCAGCCAGACCACCCCGACGCCAGCAGGACCCCGCGCGAGCCACCCCAGCACAGTGACAGACCTGACCTCTCCTGCCCAGCTGCGGGGACCCGCGGACCTTCGCCCACAGTCCTCTTTCATCACCCCACAAGTATCTTCAGCACTTTGGAGGCAGCCGTGGGACACTAGCCTGCTGTCTTCCATGCTGGCCTCACTGAAATAAACCCCTTTCTTGTTTCACCCCAGCCTGTCTCTCTGCCCCTGGATTGTGCCAGCAGGCGAGCGGCCGACCCCCGTCTGTCTGGGCCCTGCTCACAACATTGCATTCAGTGGTGCCAAATGTTACCAGGGCGGGGGCGGGATGCGCGGGGACGCTGGTGAAGGATATGCAGGATCCCCATCCATGATTCCTAACAACTGCATGTGACTCCAAAATATCTCAAAGTTACAAGTTTAAGTTTTAGAAAAGTGGATCACCACCATCCATTGAATGAACCCACTTGGCACAATTTTATCTCATTTAATTCTCACTAACATCTGAGAAACAGGTGTCGTCACCCCTATTGTGTGAGGAGCTGGGGCTCAGAGAGGTTGGGGGGACTTGGCTAGGAAGTGGTGTGGGCCGAGATTTGAATTCCTCAAAAGGCAAGCACCTCACTAGGCAGGTTCGATGGGCAGAAGAAAGAATCAGGGTTTTGAAAGAAAGATGAGGGGGGTCTGGGTGGCTCAGCGGTTGAGCTTCTACCTTCAGCTCAGGTCATGACCCCAGGGTCCTGGGATCGAGTCCCGCATCGGGCTCTCTGCACAGAGCCTGCTTCTCCCTCTGCCTGTGTCTCTGCTTCTCTCTCTGGGTCTCTCATGAATAGATAAATACATCTAAAGAAAAAGAAAGAAAAGAAAAGAAAAGAAAAGAAAAGAAAAGAAAAGAAAAGAGAAAGAAAGAAAGGAAGGAAGAAAGAAAGAAAGAAAGAAAGAAAGATAGACAGAAATTAACAATCCAAAGCACAGGAAAAAGTGAAAAAAAAAAGATCAGAGCCCCAGGGGCCTGGGACAACGTCGAGTGTAATGCACTCATAAATGCAGCCCCAGAAGGAAGGGAAATATGGCAAAAAAGGCGGTGAGGGGGAAATGAGCTGCTGATAACACCTCACGGTAGGTGATAAGACATTAACTCACAGATCCAAGAGGTTCACGGACTCCAGGAAAGACCATCACAACTCAGAACAGCAGGTAGGTACGCGGCTGTGGACACGGTCCTCACAGAGGGGCTCTCCGGGGGGACGTGGGACAGAGGCCCAGGGCTGCCTCTGGGGGATGGCTGTCATCAGGCAGGAGGCGGGGCAGGGGGCAGCAAGGGGGCGAGACGGGGGTCCTGGCGGTGCAGGTGTCCAGGAAGCGACCGCAAGGGAACTCTCCAGGGGCTCAGTGGTGTCAGGTGTGCAGAGCAGCACAGGAGAGCCTGGGCAGGGAACCACCAGGCCCGGGGCTGGGGTCCTGAGGGAGCCCGCGCGGGGCCTCCCACCCGTGCCCGGGGAGTCCACACGGGACTGGAGCTTTCCTGCGGGGCCCTGTGCCAACGGGTCAGTGCTCTGACCTCATCCATTATTGAACTACCTGCTTCCTCTCTTATCTCCTTTTGTCATACATACAAATACAGTTTTTTTCCTCCTGTTAATACGCCTCTCATCAGTTTAATTTGCACGTCCCCCGGGACAGGATCTAAGAGGGTAGAGGAGTAGTGCTTCCTCTCCCACAAAGGCATCCATCCCAGGATGTCTTGTCCTTGACCTTCACAGCTGATCTCCACCCTGGCCATATGTCCTCGCCCTCCTCTCTGAGCATTTATCCCACAAAGAGATGATCATTACTGGGGACAAAGGTTTCCAATGCCCAGACACTGCCTGTCAGATGCCACATCTGCTGCTCACCCCCATGTCCCTGAGTCCCAGCCCCCTGGGCACCCGTGGGGCTTCCCTGTTTACTGGTTAAAGGAACAGGCTGTCCAGCTCTGCTGTTCTCCACTGTGTCTGGCCAAGCACAGAGACATTTAAACTGAAATCACTTCCATTCTCCATTCCCCTCCAGAGTTTTCAAACTTGGGCCTTCAGGCTTCCCTCCCTCCTACTCCGGCCGGGTTCACAGGATCCCCATCCCTGTGAAAAAGCTTCATCGGTCCAGCTTTCCTTTCTGGTCGATCCGACTCCTCTCCCTTTTGTGGCAGGACTGCTGGAGCCGATACTGCACGTCCCCAGAGAGTATTTGTCCTGAACCTTCCATCCTGCTTTGACCTCCGGGCCCTCCATTCTCCCAACCTTGCTCATCATACATTTTTTTTTCTAACTCTGAAAGTAACACTTTCATGAAAAAGTAGAGAAAAAATGTAAATGGGGTGCCTGGGTGGGTCAGTTGGTTGAGTCTCTGACTCTTGATTTTGGTTCAGTTTGTGATCTTGGGGTCCTGGGATCGAGCCTCACATCAGGCTCCTTGTTGGGAGTCTGCTTGAGATTCTCTCTCTCTCTCTCTCTGAAATAAATAAATAAATCTTTTTTTTTTTAAAGTATAACTAAGAAAATATGAGCACACCAGTGTCCTACCACTCAGATAGCTATAACCCCAGCTGATAGTTTGTTGTGTTTCTTTAAGCTTTTCTTCAATGTATGATAGATAAGTAAGCAAAATTGGGATGACACTATATATTTATTGTCATATTTTCCCTTTTTACTTAAAATGGTATCACCATGATTTACCATGAATACTTTTCTCATGTCATTAACTATTCCTTGAAAGAAATGAATGTTAATAATCTATGATGTTCTGTTATACAGGTTCATTTTCTTCATTCAACAAATATTGGTTGAACATCTTCAATGTGCCAAGCACAAGTCACAGGAGGCCCCCACCCCATGGAGCTGAACTTGGGGAGGGAAAGAGACAAGTAATAATGTGACATTTTGATTATTGGATATGCTGTAATGTATGGAAGCCCATATTTTTTGACATTTTTGGTGCTTTCACGTTTGAGAGCAGAGCTCTAGGGTGGAAAGCTCTGAGCTCTTCTGCGGATTACACGCTTTTGATAAGTTACTCAAACTCTTTATGCCTCAGTTTTCTTATCTGTAAAATGGGTATAAAAACAACATTCCCTCACGTGGATAAATGAGGTCACGCAGGCTTAGCACTCAGTACCTGTCAGCTGTCGTTATTATCACCACAAATGAGCAGAAATCTAGGTGCCCACACTTAGTAAATTTGCAAGATGCACTCCTGGAATTAGAATGATGTGGGTTAGAGATAGCATTTGTAAAGCACTGACCCGTTGGCACAGGGCCCCGCAGGAAGGCTCCAGTCCCGTGTGGACTTCCTGGGCATGGGTGGGAGGCCCCGCGGGGGGTTCCCTCAGGACCCCAGCCCCGGGCCTGGTGGTTACCTGCCCAGGCTCTCCTGTGCTGCTCTGTGCACCTGACACCACTGAGCCCCTGGAGAGTTCCCTTGCGGTCACTTCCTGGACACCTGCACCGCTAGGACCCCCGTCTCGCCCCCTTGCTGCCCCCTGCCCCGCCTCCTGCCTGATGACAGCCATCCCCCAGAGGCAGCCTTGGGCCCACAGCACTGGCTCCTTCCTCCATGACCCCCGGAGAGCCCCTCTGTGAGGACCGTGTCCACAGCCGCGTACCTACCTGCTGTTCTGAGTTGTGATGGTCTTTCCTGGAGTCCGTGAACCTCTTGGATCTGTGAGTTAATGTCTTATCACCTACCGTGAGGTGTTATCAGCAGCTCATTTCCCCCTCACCGCCTTTTTTTGCCATTTGTATTTCCCTTCCTTCTTGGGCTACATTTATGAGTGCATTACACTCGACGCTGTCCCAGGCCCCTGGGGCTCTGATCTTTTTTTTTTTTTCACTTTTTCCTGTGCTTTGGATTGTTAATTTCTATTCTTTCTTTCTTTCTTTCTTTCTTTCTTTCTTTCTTTCTTTCTTCCTTCCTTCCTTCCTTCTTTCTTTCTTTCTTTCTTTCTCTTTCTTTCTTTCTTTCTTCTTTCTTTTCTTTCTCTTTTTAAAGATGTATCCATTCATTTCTATTCATAAGAGACCCAGAGAGAGAAGCAGAGACACAGGCAGAGGGAGAAGCAGGCTCTGTGCAGGGAGCCCGATGCGGGACTCGATCCCAGGACCCCAGGATCATGACCTGAGCTGAAGGTAGAAGCTCAACCGCTGAGCCACCCAGACCCCCCTCATCTTTCTTTCAAAACCCTGATTCTTTCTTCTGCCCATCGAACCTGCCTAGTGAGGTGCTTGTCTTTTGAGGAATTCAAATCTCGGCCCACACCACTTCCTAGCCAAGTCCCCCCAACCTCTCTGAGCCCCAGCTCCTCACACAATAGGGGTGACGACACCTGTTTCTCAGATGTTAGAATTAAATGAGATAAAATTGTGCCAAGTGGGTTCATTCAATGGATGGTGGTGACCCACTTTTCTAAAACTTAAACTTGTAACTTTGAGATATTTTGGAGTCACATGCAGTTGTTAGGAATCATGGATGGGGATCCTGCATATCCTTCACCAGCGTCCCCGCGCATCCCGCCCCCGCCCTGGTAACATTTGGCACCACTGAATGCAATGTTGTGAGCAGGGCCCAGACAGACGGGGGTCGGCCGCTCGCCTGCTGGCACAACCCAGGGGCAGAGAGACAGGCTGGGGTGAAACAAGAAAGGGGTTTATTTCAGTGAGGCCAGCATGGGAAGACAGCAGGCTAGTGTCCCACGGCTGCCTCGAAAGTGCTGAAGATACTTGTGGGGTGATGAAAGAGGACTTTGGGGCGAAGGTCCGCGGGTCCCCGCAGCTGGGCAGCAGAGGTCAGGTCTGTCACTGTGCTGGGGTGGGTTGCGCGGGGTCCTGCTGGCGTCGGGGTGGTCCTGGCTGCTGGAGGGGCAGCTTGGGTTGCCACCGCGGGGTGCCTCGCCCTCCTGGTCTTCTGCCTGAGTTGCGAGATGAGGTGGGAAGAAGAACTTCATCAGTTAGAAAGTACAGACTGTGGCCAGAAGGGAGGGTAAGGTGACCACCGGGTCCCCCATCAGCCTCAGGACCAGGATGTTGGCAGTGGAGCAGTCAAGGTGCAAGACATGCCCAACACCACCAGGCTCCCGTTTACAGACACACTCGATTGCTCCTGCGCTTCCCCCACCCCCAGCCCTAGCAACCAGGAATCTGTTCTGATCTTCATAATTTTGTCATTTCAAGGCTGCTAAATAAATAGAATCATACAGATTGTAATCTTTGGGGATTTTTTTCCCCATTCAGTATACGCATTAGTTTTCTAGAACTACGGTAGTAACCGGGTACACAAGCAAACCGGGTGCCTTCAAATGCCAGGAATACCCCGTCTCACAATTCTGAAGGTGAGAAGTCCAAAGTCAAGGCGTTGGAGAGGCCGCGCTCTCTGGAAGGCTTTGGGAGAATCTGTTCTATGTCCCTGCACTGTCCCTTGGCTTACAGCCACGCAGCTTCCATCTGTTTGTCTGTCTTCCAATGGCCACCTTGTTATAAGGACACCAGTCATATGGGGTTAGAGGCCCATCCGACCTCGGCCCAGCGCGACCTCGTCTTAACTGAATTACATCTGCAGTGAGTCTATTTCCAAATATGACCACATCCTGAGGCATCAGGAGTTAAAGACTTAAACATATCTTTTTTGGAAGGGAACACAACTCAACCTGTAACAACATATTCCCTAGAGACTCATTATTCACTTTTCTTAAAAAAGAAACCCAAATAAACAAACAAACCACTTTATATAGAGTTATCTGTTCATACCCCTTTCTCTTCGCAGATTGGGAGCTATAGGTTTTTTCTGCCTCTGTGCCCTAACACCACTTCTGGTATACAGGAGGCGCTCGAAAAACATCTGTGGAGGAGGCATGGTGGAGGCTCCCCAGACTCATCATGTCTGCGTCATGCCCACCAGGCTCGGGAAGGGCCCTCACCAGCAGCCATTCCTGATGTCACTGCTGAGGGTGGCACTTTGGTTGTGTGCAGGCCAGAGCTCCTTTGTCTCTCCTTCCTTCTTCCCATTTCCCCTTTGACTTCTCCCTCCCTGGCCTCCTTCTCTCTTCCTCCCCAATCTGACCAGTCTCTGAAAGCAAGGGCTGGAATGGAATAGAAAGTAGAAAGAAAAAATATAGATGAGCATCGGTTTTTAAAAATAGAACAAATGGGGTATCTCACTTGGTTGAACATTCGACTCTTGATTTCAGCTCAGGTCATGATCTCGGGGTCATTAGTTCGAGCCCTGAGGTTGGTCTCCATGCTTCCTGTGGAGTCTGCTTGAGATTCTCCCTGCCCTCTCCCTCTGCCCCTCTTGCTAGTGTTCTCTAAATAAATTAACAAAGAAATAAATAAAATCTTTATCAAAAAAATAGAAGGAATAATTATAAAAATAACAGAGAAATTTAGGGCATAATGGCTTTCTGCATCCATTTTTGCCAGTGAACAAAGCATGAATTTGATGTTGATTGGAGGTGTCTCAGGGCAATCACTGTAATAGGCTATATGACAGTTTGATACTAAATATTTCACTTCCCAGTTGGGTTTTGTGACACAATCATTCATCATTCTTGTCGAAGTTCTCATCCTGGGGTATTAGCTGGTCTGTTCCCATGCCATCCTCCCGGGCTAGGTATTTGCTTAAGGTGTGAGCAGCTCTGTATCACCTCTGTCATAGACTTCCCAGAGTTCTGCATTGTTGGCACGATTTGTGGTTCTACTTGTGCATCTGGATGGCAGCATCCGATCATCAGACATCAGCAAGAGACTGGGGATCAACACATTGACCTGACATATTGGGAAGAGGCCACAGAGGGACAGGGATTGAGTGGAGACCTGTTTTATAGGGCTGACCTCACTAGTAGAATGGTAGCATGACTTCCCACTTGCCTGGGACTGGTGGATGCTGGATGACAATCACTGGCATCATGAGGACCCCTCTGAGCCCTTCCTCAGGGCTTTGTGGTCCAGGTTGGTGGCAGGATGGATCTGCCAGGAGCTTCACTTAATCGGAGGAGGAGTTCAGAACATGGCATTCCTGAGACCACCTTGGTTCACTGCCCAGCCCCTTCACCTTTTAGCTGAGTGACCTTGGGCAAGTTACCTGACCTCTTTGGACCTCAATTTCCTTCTGCATAAAATTAGGTTTTAGTTGAGATGATGCATTGGAAGCCCAGACTGAAGTGGAAGTGATAAAAATCACTTCCTCTGTATATTCCAGGATTAGAACTGACTCATTTACTCTCCTCTACTCTACATACGACCTGACTTCTGGGCTCTACTTATAGTTTTCCAAAGAACTGTGTTTATTCATTCATTTGTAAAGGGAAGTAGAAAAAGACATTGGTGGCTTTTTCAGAAGTTAGGAGAAACCCTAAAATGGAGAACAGACGAGTTTTTCCACTTGCTAGGAGAGATATACCCTGCAGGGCTCAATCCTATAAACACCCACCAGCAGCCACAATAGCCCCTATTATGGAAGACTAGATGTTGGAGAGAGGGGACACACCTGGAAGCAGAAAGCACTTCAGATTTTCCCTTCCCCCACTCAAGTCAAGTGAGTAAAACCCAAGTGGTTAGAGACAGGGGGTTCCCATAAACACAAGGACTCGTGTCTTGCTCCCTGACTGCATGTGTGTTAAGTTGCAGGCATGTCCCAGCACCAGGCTGCCGCATGGGAGAGAGTCATTTTGGTGGGAACTTAGCATGTGTACCTGGAGTTGGGGGACCCACATGCACGGCTGAGGAAGCTCAGGCTAGAGTTGAAATGAAATGACAGTTACGGACAGCCTGTATGTCCATTGTTCATCATAAAACAAGTGGATGCCACAGAAAGCCACTGGCTTGAACCTTCCGTGGATCCCGACCAAGAAACTGTCTGCCAGCGTGAGGAAACCCTGGGAGAGGGAGAATCTTTGTGGCAGCCTCCCAGGGGCAGGAGCTGGGGATCATGAGAGGTCAGCTGGAGAATGCAAAACCAAAGTCAGGGGGCAGGGCATTGCGGGGGGGGGAGGTATCCGTAGGGAGCCTCGACAGAACCCAGCGTGCTTCATGAAAGGGTTGGCAGTTTGACTGGTGGATGTCAGCCAGGAGAGAATGGCAAATAGCCCCAACTAAGACTTGATCCTCAAAATAAGATAGTATCACTCCCTAGGGGAGCTTCTGTAAGCACGAGGGTTTTTTTGTTGTTGTCACAATGATTGGAGGGGGTTGCCCTGGCATTTAGTGGGCAGGGATGTGGGCATCTTGTGATGCATCATACAGTCCAGCTCGAAGAAGAATGGCCCTTCTAAAATGCAGCACACCCTGGAACCACAGAAGATACCAAATAACCAAAGTAATCATAAGAAAGAGGAACAAAGCTGGAGGTAGCCCTCTGCCTGATGTCAAAATATACCTCAGAGCAATAGTATTCAACAGAGTATGGTATTGACATGAAAGCAGATGCAGAGACCAAGGGAACAGACAAGAATGTCCAGAAATAAACCCATGCATCAATGGGCAATCAATTTTGCTTTATCAAAGCAGTCAGGAATATACAATGAGGAAGGGACAGTCTTTTTAATGAATGGTGCTGGGAAGACTGGACAGACACATGCAAGAGAAGGAAACCCAACCACTTATCTTACACCAAACTCAAAAAGTAACTCAAAAGGGATGAAAGATTTGAACGCAAGACCTGAAACCTAAAACTCCTACAAGAAATTATAGAAGATAAGCTCCCTGGCATTAGTCTTGGCAATGATTATTTGGATTCGACACCAAAAACAAAGGCCACAAAAGCAAAATCAAGCAAGCAAAAGGACTACATCAAATGAAAGTCTCTGCACAGCAAAGGAAACCATCAACAAAATGAAAAGGCAGCCTACTGAATGGGGGAAAATATTTGCAAGCAATCTCTGATAAAAGGTTAATATCTAAAGCATATAAAGAATGCATACAACTCAATACCAAAAAACAATCTGCTGAAAAATGGGCAAATTATCTGAATAGGCATTTTTCCAAAGAAGACATACAGATAGATGGTCAACAGGTACCTGGACAGGTACTCAACGTCACTCATCATCAGGGAGGTGCATGTCAAAACCACAATGAGTTATCACTGTGCACCTGCTAGAAGGGCTAATACTAAGAAGACAACAGATTACAACTGCTAGCAAGAGTGTGAAAAGGGAGCGCTTGTGCCCTGCTGGCGGGAACGTACATTGGTGCAGCCATCATGGAGAGCCATGGTCTTGATGTTCCTCAAAAAAATTTTTTTAAAGATTTTATTTATTTATTCATGAGAGAGAGAGAGGCAGAAACACAGGCAGAGGGACTTGGCCCCAGGTCTCCAGGATCATGCCCTGGGCTGAAGGCAGCACTAAACCTCTTGAGCTACCAGGGCTGCCCGGTTCCTCAAAAAATTAAAAATAGAGCTACCCTGTGATCTGGCAATTCCACTTCTGGGTATTTGTCTGAATGAAATGAAAACACTCACTCGAAAAGATATCCGCGGCCTGATGTTCAACGCAGCCAACATGTGGAAGCAACCTAAGTGTTCACTGATGGACGAGGGGATAAGGAAAATATGTTTACGGTACAATGGTACACACACACTGGAATATTATTTTTTATTTCTTTTAAAAATATTTTATTTATTTGAGAGAAAGAAAGAGAGAGAGCATGCAAGATAATACAAGCAATGGGGAGGGAGACGCAAGCTGCCCATGGAGCAGGGAGCCCCACAGGGGTCTCGATCCCAGGACCTCAGGATCATGACCTAAGCTGAAGGCAGACGCTTAACGGACTGAACCACCCAGGCGTCCCTACATTGGACTATCATTCAGCCATTAAAAAAGAAGGAAATCTTGCCATTTGGGATAATATGGACAGACTTTTGAGGGTATTACACTGAATGAAATGAGTCAGACAAAGACAAATACAATATGATTTCTCTTGTATGTGGAATCTTAAAACAAAACTAAACTAAACAAACAAACTGCCGGAACCCATAGACCCAGAGATTGGGGGTGGCCAGAGGCAGCGGGGTGGGAAACGGGGGCCATGAAATGAGTGAAGGTGGTCACGAGGAACAAACTCCAGCTATAAAATAAGAAAGGCCTAAGGAAGTAGTGCACAGCGCGGAGACCGTAGTGAATCATACCACATTGCATATTCGAAAGTTGCTAAGAGGGGATTCTGGAAGTTCTCACCCCAAGAAAATAATTTTGTCTTTACTGTGGTGATCACTTCGTAATATACGCAAATATAGAATCATCATGTTGTACCTCTGACACTAATAAAACGTTCATGTCAACTCTATCTCAGTAACAGAAAGAAAATGCAACACATTCCCTCGAGGAGCTCAGGTTCCATGACAGAGGACTGCAGCGTCTCTAACCCCGCCTGCCAGGCTGCCAGGCGGTGTCAGAGCAGGGGGGAGGCACCCCTTACCCTTACCTCTGCTTTGTGGGGAGGGGGACAGCTTGAGGTATGAACTGGGTCTGAGTTGGGGGGTGAGAGAGACTTTAGACTGGAGCAGACTTTTTAACCGGAGTGACTCTTCCGAAAATGTGACTAATTCTTAATACTAGAAATGACTACAAATGCTGGGATCTGCCCAAGACATCGGGGTGGGGGGGGAAGGAGGATTTTTCAAGGCATGAGTGAAAGCACAGGTTGGAGAAAAAAAAGATATTTTTTAAAAGATTTATTCATTGATTTAATTGGTGAGGGGAGGAGTAGAGGGAAGGAGAGAGAGAAAGAGAGAGAGGAGTTGAATGTGGAGCCAACGGGGGATGGGGTAGGGGGTAAGGAGGCCAGGTGTGGGGGGCTGGATCCCACCACCCTGAGATCATGACCTGAGCTGAAATCAAGACTCAGATGCTTAAACTCCTGAGCACCCCCCACCCCCCAGGTTGGAGAAAATCAAAACCATTTCCAGTTTGAACTCGACCTGAATTTTAATATAATTTTAATATAATTTAATGCCCTGGGCTGAAGGTGGCGCTAAAGCACTGAGCCACCCAGGCTGCCCCAGTTTGCAGTGTTGATGGTGAACTTCCGGACTCAGGTGCACCGCCGACCCCCGAGGCCGAGAGCAGTGGCAGTAGGGGCAGCTGGCAGGGCGGAGCTGGAGAAACCCTGACCAGGCCCCTCCAGGTTCTTTCCCCTTCCAGCCTGGGGTCCTCGCAGAGCCCCGTGGCTTGGTGCATGCCCACTGGCGGTTGTCACGGAGCGTTTATTGAGCATCTGCTGTATGCACGGCACACTGGCTCAGGAATTAGAGAACCTGGCTCTGCCATTTATAGGATGACAACCGGTTTTGCCTGTCTGGACCTCGTTTCCCTCCCTGTAAGGTGGGGATGATGGTGACTGTGAGATGAAAGCTTCCGCTTGCTGAGCACTTTCAATGGGCCGGGCTCCGTGCCACCAGCTTTCCTGCCTCACCTTACCCAGTCCTCCTAACACACAAGCCACCGACAGCACCATTTTATAGGTGGACAAGAGAAACAAAACAAGGCTTAGAGACTGTGCTGGGTCGGATAGTGTCTCCTCTCCCATTATTGCCCTTCCTGGAACTTCAGAACGCGACCTTATTTGGTTTATTGGGAAATAGGGTCATCGTAGTTGGGTGAGTTAAGGCTGGACTGAATATTGGAGAATGGTTGGCCTTCGCTGCAGCACAACTGGTGTCCTTATAAAGAGAGGCTTTCAGGATCCCTGGGTGGCGCAGCGGTTTAGCGCCTGCCTTTGGCCCAGGGCCCGATCCTGGAGACCTGGGATCGAATCCCATGTCGGGCTCCCGGTGCATGGAGCCTGCTTGTGTCTCTGCCTCTCTCTCTCTCTGTGTATGTGTGACTATCATAAATAAAAATTAAAAAAAAAAAAAAAAAAGAGAGGCTTTCTAGCTTCGCAGTTCTGGAGGCTAGATTTTGGGTTACCTTAAGCCCCTCGATTTGTGGCAATTGGTTATAGCAGCTTTAGGAAAGTAACAGAGAGAGGGTAAGTAAAGTGTCCAAGGGCACACAGCTGGGAAGCAGAAACCCTGGGATTCCAAAGCAGGTTCTGATTTCAGAGCTCCCACACCGCCTCCCCCTCGGCCCCGTGATGAGCAATTAGTTGTTATTTATTGTTATTTATTTTTTTTTTTTCAAGGTGTACTTACTTCTTTTTTTTTTTATAAATTTATTTTTTATTGGTGTTCAATTTGCCAACATACAGAATAATACCTAGTGCTCATCCCATCAAGTGCCCCCCTCAGTGCCTGTCACCCAGTCACCCCCACCCCCCGCCCACCTCCCCTTCCCGCACCCCTAGTTCGTTTCCCAGAGTTAGGAGTCTCTCATGTTCTGTCTCCCTTTCTGATATTTCCCACTCATTTTTATTTAATGACTCAGTTGGGCAGCCCGGGTGGCTCAGCGGTTTAGCACCACCTTCGGTCCAGGCGTGATCCTGGGGTCCTGGGATCGAGTCCCATGTCAGGCTCCCTGCATGAGGCCTGCTTCTCCCTCTGCCTGTGTCTCTGCCTCTCTCTCTCTCTCTCTGTGTCTCTCATAAATAAATAAAATCTTTAAAAAAATAAAAAAATAAATGGCTCACTTGTGTAAACGAGCCCCTGGAAATGTAGCAAGAGCTAGAGAAGTGCTCGCTGCTGTTACAGTTGCTGTCACTGTTAATCACACCTTCTCTCTCTCTCCCTCCCCCGCACACTTCCTGGGGTTGAGGTGAGGCTCGGGAAGAGTTGAAGGCTTTGAAATCCTCCAAGACCCAGACAACTCTAAATTATATGATTGTCCATATTATCAGAGGACCATGAGGGTAAAGAAAGAAAATACAGCTAATATTTTTTCACAACCCACCGAAGGGTGTTTAGTCCAAGTGCCACCAGTGGGTCATGATGGGAGGGGGTGGGCGACAGTTCTGCTGTCTCCCGGAGAGCAGTGGAGATTTTCCTGGCACCCGGCTATGTTCCCCAGCGCTGCCACCGAGGAGGAGAGAGGGCGAGGGAAGGGCGCCCCAGGTCCGCACCTTTGGCCAGGTGACTTGGCACTCCTCTTCACTTCTGCAGGGGCCACCGCTCCCGGCCCTTGGCCTTGGCCAGTAGAATGGGATGGAAGTGGTGATGTGCTCAGCCCGCCCTCTGTGCCCCTGCCATCTCCACGACGAGTGTCCCCAGGCTGCTTGCCAACTCCGGGGGCAGGACGAGAGACACCTGGCATGGAGCCACCTCCAGGGAGCCCAGCCTGGCCCGGCTGGTCCCCAGTCCCCAGCCCTGGCCACCTGTGGGGCATCAGTGCTGCTCACTGGACACCACTGATGTGACGGTGCTTACTGGGCGGTGTCACAATAACCAGGCAAACTGATACGCACCCCCAGGGTCTTGCTCCCTTACGATGCAGGACGCTCCCTGTCGTCCCCGGAGCTCTGGGTCGTGGTGGGACTCAACACCTTGAGCCTCCCTGGGATGGGGGTGGGGAGCGGAGAATAAGGTGACAGGAATGACATCTAATGACTGTCTGACCGTAGCTTCCTTAAGCTCTCGGACTCAGATTTTCATCTGTAAAATGGGAGTGGAAATATGTTCCCCGCAGGATTGCTGTATTAAATAAAATAAAATACATGAAAGGGGCTGGGATGGCACCTGACACACAGTAGGTCTCAGCAGGCGGAGTGCGTCGAGGTTAGAGGCCCCGCACTGACTGGGCTTCAGCCTGTGGGTGCAGAGGTGTGTGTCTGTGCCTGGTGCTTCCAGCCCCAGGGCTTGGGGCCCAAAGGGTTATTTGCTTGTGAACCTGGACGCCCTTCATTCATGTCCCTGAGGAGTCTGGGCCTCACCTTGCCTGTGCTTCACGAGGCAGTTTGTCCTGTGTGACATTAAGAGGTTGAAGAACACCTGGGCCCTGGGGGTGGGGGCTGGATATGAGACCCTGCTGCACGGCTGGGGATAGGGTGACCCAGGCAAGGTAGGCTCCCCGGGCCGGGCCTCTGTTTCCTCATCCGTGAAGTGCAGGTCACTGTACCTGCCTCATGGTTCAGGTACAGGGGAGGGTCAGACGTCCTCACTCCTCCTTACCTATCACTACCATCTCTGGGCCAGGTCAGGTGCCCACATCCCGGAGTCTTACCTAACCCCAGGCACCTGCACTCACCTGCCTGTCCCACCTGACCCCAGGCACCTGCACTCACCTGCCAGTCCCAACTGACCCCAGGCACCTGCACTCACCTGCCAGTCCCACCTCACCCCAGGCACCTGCACTCACCTGCCAGTCCCACCTCACCCCAGGCACCTGCACTCACCTGCCTGTCCCAACTGACCCCAGGCACCTGCACTCACCTGCCTGTCCCACCTGACCAGGCACCTGCACTCACCTGCCTGTCCCACCTGACCCCAGGCACCTGCACTCACCTGCCTGTCCCAACTGACCCCAGGCACCTGCACTCACCTGCCTGTCCCAACTGACCCCAGGCACCTGCACTCACCTGCCTGTCCCACCTGACCCCAGGTACCTGCACTCACCTGCCTGTCCCACCTGACCCCAGGTACCTGCACTCACCTGCCTGTCCCACCTGACCCCAGGCACCTGCACTCACCTGCCTGTCCCAACTGACCCCAGGCACCTGCACTCACCTGCCTGTCCCACCTGACCCCAGGCACCTGCACTCACCTGCCTGTCCCACCTGACCCCAGGCACCTGCACTCACCTGCCAGTCCCACCCACGGAAGCATGTCCCTCTGGTGGCTCCAACTCACAAGAAGGAAGAGGGAGTGTGAGCCATGTTGTGCTTTAAACACCCACCCCCCTCAGCAGAGGGTTCTCCCTGAAATGTTTCTGGAGCAGAAACAGCCTATTCTCTCCTGTTTGTACCTCCCTCATTCCCCCCCCACACACACTGACCCTCTGACACCTGTTGGGAATCATCCAGAGCTGATTCCAGAGCTCAGCACCCAACCCAAAAACTCACAGTGAAATGGAGGGAATGAGGTACAAACATAGAAGTAAGAAAACAATTGTATGATGACCATTTTACCAAACACTATGTGCCAGGCACTAGGCAAAGCAATTTCTCTGCTTCTTCTCACCGAATCCCTCCACAGCCCATGAGATGGGGAGAAGGGGGTGGGGTCATAGCCACTTTTACAGGTGCCAAAACGGAGGCTCTGTGCAAAGTCCTCCAGAGGACTGAGGGGAGCAGGAAGGGACCAGAGGGGAGGAGAGTCCCTCCTGGTAGATGGGGGGCGGGGGTAGGGCTGGGAAGATCTCAGAAAGAGAGGATATTTAAAGTGCCTTTGAGGGGCCAGCTGGGTGGCTCAGCCAGTTGGGTGTGAGGCGCTTGGTTTCAGCTCAAGTCATAATCTCAGGGTCGTGACAGTGAGCCCTGAGTCAGGCTCGGTGCTGGGCGTGGAGTATGCCTGGGGTTCTCTCTCTCCCTCTCCCTGCCACTCCCCCAGCCTTGCACTTGCTCTCTCTCAAAAAATAAGAAAAAAAAAAGACTGTACTGTAAACTATGAAAAAAATAAAGTGCCTTTGAGGATGAAGAGTTAGGAGGGGCAGAGGAGAGAAACAGAAAGATACAGAGATACAGACAGAAAGATGGGAGAGAGACAGATGGAGACCTAGAGACAGAGAGATAAGAGAGAGAGAGAGAGAGAGAGAGAGAATATGCAGGTGCCTCAGTAGCTCCCGTGAGCCAGGAGAAAACAGAATGACTCACAGATGGTTCTCAGCCCCAAGTGGCTTTTCATCTGTAGGGGAGTTTTGCAGCTGAGAAAGAAATAGTTGTATTCATGAGAGACACAGAGAGGTGCAGAGACACAGGCAGAGGGAGAAGCAGGCTCCCAGTGGGCAGCCCGATGCAGGACTCGATCCCAGGACTCCAGGATTACGCCCTGGGCTGAAGGCAGATGTTCAACCACTGAACCACCCAGGCACCTCGAAGTAG
Source organism: Vulpes vulpes (assembly GCF_048418805.1). Classification (NCBI taxonomy): domain Eukaryota; kingdom Metazoa; phylum Chordata; class Mammalia; order Carnivora; family Canidae; genus Vulpes; species Vulpes vulpes. The sequence continues at coordinate 780,018 of NW_027325787.1, read as the reverse complement.
TTTTTTTTATGCTGTTCAGCTAAAACAAGAGATTCCTTGGAGCTCTAGTAATAAGTATAAAAGGCATTTTATAAAGTGCCTTTTTTATTAATAATAATTATGACAATAGTAATAACAGCAGCCCCCTGGTAGTGCCTCCTGTGTGCCAGGCACTGCACCAGGCACTTTCATTCTGTTCGGTGCTCATAACAATCTCGAGGGTAGGTCTTCTCATCCCCCTTCCACAAATGAGGACACTGAAGACCAGATGCTCCTAAGTGACAACAGCAGTCCTGGCAGAATCAGGACTCGAACACGGGTCTCCTAACACTCAGAAAATGCTGATGAAGGGTGGTCAGAGTTTGAGCAGGTGCAGAGTTTGAGCGAAGTTCATGGCCCCCACCTCCACTCGCTCCCGTCCTTCCTTGGGGCTCCAGGCCAGGCTCTCCAAGGCCAGTGGCTGGGGCTGGCAGTGATCCTGCCGGAGGTCCCACTGACTCTGCACTTGTGTTTGGGAGCTGGGTATACTCCATCTCCACCCACTTTTCCCATCCACCTGCAAGGGCTCCCACCTGCCTCCTTCCAGGTCCGTTCTCTACGGACCACTACTGGAAACCTCTCTGGAGCTTTGACAGCATCTGAAATGGAGCCGTAGTCATAGCCCTGCTCTGAGTTTACCCTGCAATGGGCCTGTGCTTTTCCCAAACCAACCAACCATCCTTTCACCCATCCAACCATCCATCCATCCATCCATCCATCCATCCACCCATCCACCCACCCAACCACCCAACCACCCATCCACCCATCCACCCATCCATCCACCCGTCCGTCCATCCGTCCATCCATCCATCTGTCCATCTGTCCGCCCATCCATCCTATGTATATTTATGGAGCATATCCTATGTGTGAGGTGCTCTGCTAGGTACTGGCCTCATTGCAGTGAACAAGACAAAGAGCCCACCTGCACTGGAGCTCGCATTCTGATGGGGAATACAACAGAGAGATAAACCCACCAATAGATGCTGTCAGGTATCTGAAGAAGGCCAGATATGATCTGTTGGTTCTTAGCTCCATTCCCTTACTTCCTCTTTCCAATAATGGCAGAAAGAACAAAGATGATGACAATAGAAATAATAGCCACCACTTACTGATGACTTGTGCCATGCTGGACACTTCACTTGCATTAGCTCATTGTACCAATGACAACCCTATGAGGCTGTGCTATTATTATTCCCATTTTACAGTTGCAGAGAAGGTGAATAATTAGTCCAGGATCATGCTGTTGGCAAGTTAAGGACAGGAAGAAATTCAAACCCAGGTTCTCTGGACCCCAAAAGCCTTCCAACACACCCTCTCCCCAACCTTTGTGTGACTCATCCCCCCAACACGCCTTTAGACATATCCTCAACTACTAATGCACCTACTCTTGTGACTGCTACCTACAAAAAGCCTCCTGGGTGCCAGGCAGCACCTAGATCCTATCTGTACATTACTGTTTCCAATCCTCCCAAGGATGCCTCATGTTAGGTATTTTAGAAGTAGGGGAGCTGAGTCTCAGAGGCTCAATGACTTGTCTCTGGGATTCCAGTCTTGGCCTGCTTGACTTCAGCACCCACGCTCTTTCACCATCTCACATTGATCCATCATCCATGCAAGCTCCAGCACACCCATCAAGACCCAGTCTACAGACACCTGGGTGGCTCAGCGGTTTAGCGCCACCTTCAGCCCAGGGCCTGATCCTGGAGTCCTGGGATCGAGTCCCACATCAGGCTCCCTGCATGGAGCCTGCTTCTCCCTCTGCCTGTGTCTCTGCCTCTCTCTCTGTGTGTCTCTCATAAATAAACAATACAATCTTAAAAAAAAAACAAGATCCAGTCTACGCATCACCTCTTCGTGAAGTCAGTCTTGACTCTCTGAGGCATGGTGTTCCCACCTCTGTACTCCCACTGCCCCTTTAATATGACCTTAGTTTGTGGTTATTTGTTTACTTCTCTTTCTCCCTAGGCCGTGGGCTCCCCAAAGGCAGGGCATGCCTGGCTGTGCTCCATTAACAATAATATTGCCTCTTTCTCCTGAGCCTGGAAATCACTTCTGATTTTAAACTAACCTATCCGGTTAGCCCATTTGTCCATTTATTTCTACCATTTGCCACTAATTCAGCTAGTGCGGAATGAGGATTCAGTCCTAGTGGAGCTAATGGAACAAGTGTTCTCAAGGCCAAGTCCAGCCATTAGCACTATTGTGGACTCTGCCTTCAATCACCTCAGCCTCTTTGGCTGTATCTTTCCCTTCTTAGTAGGAACACCTGCTGATAAAAATTCATCCCCAAGTTAAAGTCCCTAAACTCTGTTTCTCAGGGACCTGCATTCGATCCAGAGATAACTAAGAGTGGAATTTCACTGGCCTGCACTTGGAGCAGGGTTGTGGTGTGACTTTCAGGATCTCTTTCCTGTTTCTGTAAAACATTTTAAAAATTATGTTTTAGGACTGCATTGGTATAAAGTCAAATACAATCCGGGGTGATTTATATTCATTTCTTCACTCTCTCCTTCCTTCTTTTGGACAAAATATACAACTTTATCATGGAAAATCTCAGTTGGCAAAAGTCTCTAACCAGAATGTTTGGCCCATCTATTTATTATATGTATACAGTGGCTGGGGGTTCCATGCACAGCTGGCCATGTCCACCCTCAGCCTCAGGTAAATTTATCTCCTTCAACAACCATCATTTCCTTCCTCTAGCCTTGGGACTGCCACTGGCCACAAAAAAGACATGGCTCTTCAGGGTGACATCCGGTCATCTAATTCCTGGGCCCTATCTCCTAATCCCTCAGGCTCCCTTCCCAGCCTACAGCTCCTGCAGAGCACTCTGGGGGCCTACCTGCTCAGTGGAGGGGCTCCAGTGGGTGTTGTGGGGACACCTCAGATGTTGACTCTTCTCCCAAACCCACAACCTCATTCTAATTGTGAGAAAACACCAGATGAGACCAAACTGAGGAACCTTCTGCAAAATACCTGACTGGTATTTTTCAAAACAGCCAAGGACATGAAAAGCAAGGAAAGACTGAGAAACCATCATAGATCAGAGCAGACTAGAGAAACATGATGACTACACTGGATTTGGGAACAGAGAAAAACATCAGTGTAGAAACTAGTGAAACTTATTTAGAATAGTTAACAATAAAATATTAACGTTAATTTCTTAGTTTTGACAGTTGCACCAGGGTTGGGTTAGAAGTTACCATTCAGAGAAGCTGGTTGGGGGTGTGTGTGTGGGGGTATGTGAGCACTTTGTACTATGTGGGAAACTTTGCTATAAATCTAAAATTATTCCAAAGTAGAACACTTATTTTTTTAAATTTATATTAAAAAATCCACAAGTTGGACTTTTTTTTTTTTTTTTTTTTACCTTGAATGTTATCCTTTCCTTCGCGAGTGCTGTATACCCCAAGCTCATCTTGTATTCATTGAATGTCACGTTCTTTGGATGATTCTGGGCAGTTTGTGGTGTTTGGGGGCAGGGAGGTGCTCCATGACCCCATCCACAACACAACCCCTACCAGGTGGGACATGATGGTGAAAGCAAGTCCCACTCCAAATTCTGCCAAACATACAGGTATTTATTAGTCAACTGCCCAGATAGTCTCACAAAAGGTTGACATTTCAGGCAAGGCGTCTGCCTGTTTCAGGGACACAAATCTACCCCATGTACAAAAGCCTCCTGTGACAACATCCTTATGGCAGGGTAGGCAAGCCCTGTGGTCAAACCAGGGGTCCAGGTTTCCTGACCGTAAGGGCTGGTCAGTGTTCACCCTTAATCACACAGGGGGTCCCGATACCTCACTTTACAACTCCACCACCAAAGTACGCTTCTGTCCTTGCTGATGCAAATTAGATAACCTGGGAGAACTGGTACCGTTCTGGGTTAATTTGTGGACGTAGCCTCGCCCACTACACTTCTCATACCAAAGTACTTCTACTATTACAGGGAGGCGGTGTCTGCAAAGAAAGCATCCCTTACGTGGTTGAAACCTGCTTTGCCTCCTCTTGTTCCACAACTAGCTGGACAAGTGGGTGATATCTGTGGCGTTCTGGGGTGCCACCGAGCAGAAGTGAAAGCCACGTGGGTGCATGTGAGCAACCCCTGGAGAATGTTTACGTGATGGATGAGGAAGAGCCTCAAGGGGGCCCCATGCCCAGACAAGTAGGGACAAAATGGCAGACACAACTTTAGGGAGGCTGAGGCCCACAGAACTGAATACTTCTGGAGACTGAGTGAGGTCCACGTCGAAACTTCCATGGGACCTGGCAATAAGGGGGGTTGTGGATGAGCGTTATCTCATGGACACAATGCGCTTAGCACAGTGTCTGGCACGCAGCAAGGACTCAGGAGGCGTTAGCTGTCATTGCAGATAGGGCCAACCAAAGAGACCAGATGTGCAGGAGAGAAAGGGATGATGATGGAGCCCAGTCCTCAGCCATGCCCCTCGACAGTGTCATGTTGGACAGAGATGCTGACATTTGTCTTGCTGAAAGTTTTATGTGGAGCGTGGTCAGAGAATGTGAGGGACAGGGGCTGGGACTTCATCAGGCTCACAGAACAGGCTGTGTGAACTGGCTTGGGACCTCTATGCTGCTAAGGGTTTTTTTTTTAGTAAATGTCTACATGGGGGTAGCATTTGGTCCAAGAGTCACTTTCATTAGTTCCTGGGGGTAAGGGGTGTGTGTGTGTGGGGGGGAGCTCTTTTTCATCTCAGCATTTCAGGGGTCACTGTCTTTTTGCACAGAGAACCTAACCATAGTAAATGACCAAACTGGCTCAGGGCTGGTCACAGGGGGCACCAAAAATGGGCTTTTGAACTGAAGAGATGAAAGGACCAAGAAATTAAGAGACTGGAAGAAATGAGGGATCACAGGGGCTAAGTTGAGTAAGAAAATGGAGTCTAGGGGCACCTGGGTGGCTCCGTCGGTTATGCACCCGACTCTTGATTTCGGCTCAGGTCATGATCTCAGGGTGGGGAGACCGAGCCCTGTGTGGGGTTTTACACTCAGCAGGGAGTCTGTTTGGGATGCTCTCTCTCTCTCTCTCCTCCCTCTTCCTTTGCTCTACCCCCCCCCCACCAAACAATCTTGAAAATGGAGTCCAGAGGTGGACAGGTTGTAGCATCTGCCAATCAATCTCTTTGTTTTCCTAGCAGCACCCAGAGGGTGCTCAGTGGCAGAAATGCACCCAAGGGACCGGACTAAGAGTGACAATGGGAACTGCCCTACAGCAAGCCTGTCACTATGACTTAGGCTAAGACATAGTGACTGAATTGTGACTGTCCAGTGAGGGGCGTCCAGTGAAGAGCATCCACATCCCATCCCCACCCGTCCGTTATAGCTTCAGTTCATGGAATAACTGAGGGTTCTAAGGGTCCGCTCATTTCTGTAGAAATGAAGAACAATTGTTCCACAACTTTCAGTGCAGAGAATGGATACTTGAAACATTCAGCAGAGAAGCTGTCTGTCGCTTCACACAAGGGACTGCAAATCATGTGGATGATTCACCCCCCAACTTCCAACACTAACTGGAGAAAAAAGCAAAATAGGAAATTTTTTTTAAAAAGATTTATTTATTTATCATAGACAGAGAGAGAGGCAGAGACACAGGAGCAGGGAGAAGCAGACTCCATGCCGGGAGCCTGACATGGGACTCGATCCCAGGACACCAGGATCTCGCCCTGGGCCAAAGGCAGGCGCTAAACCGCTGAGCCACCCGGGGATCCCCTAGGAAATGTTTTGAATCAACAAGTAGTGGTAACTGGATATTCCCACCCCCAATAACTCCATATTTGAGAAAGGTCTTTGACTTTGAATCCTTACTAGCAATAATTTTGAAGAATTCTTCTCTTTTGCAAAGCCAACTAGAGATATTTATTAGATTTAGCAATACTCCCTTTTCTCATTGAAGGGGTATAATTCGAAAGGGAAGGGCAATGAAGGAAAGTCACTATTACAATTTACAAAAGGTTAGAAGAATTGGATTGGTAGTTCCACAGAATAATCGAGGAGAGGATGAGAATGTGAGGTGGGAAGGGATATCAGACAGGGTGTCCAGAGAAATGGAACCAAGAGGAGATAGATGAATGATAGATAGGTAAGATTCAAAACATATAAAGAGATTTAAAGATTTTATTTATTTGAGAGAGAGAGAGAAGGAGAGAGTGCAAATGAGTTGGGGGAGAAGCAGAAGGAGAAGCAGGCTCTCTGCAGAGCAGGGAGCCCAATGCTGGGCTTCATCCTAGGACCCTGGGATCATGACCTGAGCCAAAGGCAGACACTTAACCAGTTGAACCACCCAGGAGCCCCTAAAGAGATTTATCACGAGGAATTGGCGCATGTGATTATGGAGGCTGAGAAGTCTCACAGTCTGTCGTCTGCAAGCTGGAGACCCAGGAAAACCGTGTGCTTTGCAGGCCAGAGAGCCAGGAATTCTGAGAGCAGGAGACTGATGTCCCAGCTCAAGGAGCCGGGCAGAGAGCAAACTCAACCTTCCTCCACCTTTTTATTCTATGGGGACCTTCAAGGGTTAGGGTGATGCCCGCCCACACTGGGAAGGCCAGTCTGCTTTACTCAGTCTATGGATTCAAATGCCAATTTCTTCCAGAAACATCCTCACAGACACATCCAGAAAAAAAAGTTCAACCAGATATCTGGGCATCTGGTGGCCCTGTCAAACTGACACATAAAATTAACCATCACAGAAGAGAGGAAGGAGGGAAAAGTCAGAAAAATATGCATATGTGCTTGTGAGGGGCACATACAACAGGAACTACACAGGAAGGCGTTTAAAGACCCACTAAAAAAAAAGAAAGCACTAATTAGATCACTAAGAATCTCAGGGCCAGAGATGACCACACAAGCACCAGCACCTCTAGAGTTCACAGCACTCTTGGGGAGGGGAAGGCTTTGAACTGATCTTATCTAGATCTTAAGGGGCCAGAAAAATTCACATTAACATCGATCTAAGCATCTGAGGCCAACTCGTTTTGACGAGTTCCAATGTTGTAGAATAAAGTCTGACGTCCATGAATTTCAAAAGAGTGGGCTCTGCCTTATTCAGCCATTTACCTCTAATGCCCAGGGAGCTGGCAGGGGGTAGATGCTCCGTAAATGTTTTCTAAATGAGGGAGTGATCGCACAAACATAGCAGTGCACAGATTCAGCCCTAAAATGCTTGAATCAGCTGCCCTAACACCCCACCAGTAAAGCTAGTCATTCTTGCTTAGACTCTTGTTCGGTTTTATTAACTCAATTTTAATAAATCATTTAAAATATATCGGATTTACTGGATACGCAGATAGGTGTCCATTTCAGGAGCACTAGTTAGGGGAGGACAGTTGGACAGTGGCTGGTCCTGTTGGCACAGTGAGAGCTGAGGAAGGGAGCTGCCAGGTGACCCCAAGGCAAGAGGGAGACAGTCAAATGTCCATAAACACCGTGCGGCGTCTGCGAGACACAGTAAATTAATCCTTTTATTGAGTGCTTACTCTGGGCCGAGAACTTCGGGTCATTTTATAGTCTTTTAAGCCGTGTAACTCAGCTTGGAAGGTTAGAGTATTTTTTTTTTTTTTTTTAGGTTTGGGTACTTCTTCCATTTCACCAACAGGGACGCTCGAAAGTCAGAGAAATCAACAGACTTGCCAATATTCAGATCCAAATCTGATTTTTTTTTCCCTTTCTTGGTATAACCCATTTTATTTTCTACATTCCGTTTACTTTTTGACTGTTTTAAAGCCACACATAACTACAAAGAAGCAATTAAGAGCAAACCATGAACCATATTGCCACTCAGAATTAATTACAATTCGTGTTGTAAATTTGTTGCTAGAGGTTTTTTGCATTTTGTCTTTTGTTTTTGTCGTCTCTTAAGAAAAAGTCCCTCCAGCAGATTTATAAAGATGGTCTGTTAGCATTCACCAGTTTTGTATCTAATGTAGCTGTTTTACCCTGGCATCCCTTCTTCCCCAGTGTGTGTGTGTGTGTGTGTGTGTGTGTAGACAACATACTCAGTATCTCTCAGTCCCTTTAGTTGGCTTGGTCATCCTCCTTTTGATCCCTCACTGAGTTAAAGAAATCTTTTATTTTTGCTCACTCTGTAGTCGTATGGGATGTATGATTTTCACATTTTGAAAATCATATTTCAACACATGGGCCCCTTGAGAGAAAGTGTGTGAAGGGCCACCTCAGGGGACAAGGGACGAATGTCTGAATCCGAATCTCATCCTCACATGGTTCTCTCTAGGCTGTCAGGACAAAACCCCCTCCCTCCTCAGCCGGGCTAGAAGTTTCCCCAACAAATCTTGCAAAATACAGCTCAGGGACAGCTTACAGATATCTAAAAACCCAGAGTGCAGAGTACCTTGTAGAGCAAAAACTTAGAACTTCATGAAGATCACTCTCGTAACAATTATGGAAACTGTTAGAAAATACTCCAGACCGGCTGCCATCCTAGACCAATGGATCTCTCCAGAGTCTCTGGAGACAGGGATGGGGCATCAGGTTTTTTTTTTTTTTTTAAAGCTTTCAAATGACTCTAACGTGCCAGAGAAGAGAAGGGACAGTGCTAGGGGAGAGAGGGAGCAGGGAACAGAGGAGAGAGTTTTCTCTTCTTTCCTCTGCATCAGTCTTCCAGCCACTAGGAGAGGGAAGGATGGGGGTGGGGGGTGGCCGGCATCTCCTTCAGGCTCTCCTCTGATTTATTTAGAGTCCATTTGGAGACAGAGGCCACGCTGGCAGTTTGGACGGGGAAAATGGAACAGAAACAATTGCTAACCCTATGAAAGGTGGATATGGATGCCAAGCAGGCGAGGAGGACTATTGGGGATGCAGAGGCAGCAAAGGAGGAAAGCAACTGTCCACCCGCCCCTTCACCAAGAGCCGAGGGGGTGGTGGAGGGAGGTCCCTGGGACCCTAGAAGGGTGCTCATCCCTCCCTCAAAGCAGACATCCGGTCCTCTCAGGCGACAGTGTGCCATTGGGTGCATTTCCCCTGAAGCCCAACTAGAGAGGGATTTCAGGGCTTAGGATGGCTTCTGTTTTTTGTTTTTTGTTTTTTGTCTTCAGGCTCCAAGGCGAGGGGTTTCATGGGTGTGATGGTTAATTTTGTGTGTCAACCTGGCTAGACCAAGGCATTCAGATATTCAGTCCAACACCAGTCTGGATGTTGCTATGAAAGTATTTCATTTTGTTATTTTTAAAAAATATTTTATTTATTTATTTGATAGAGACAGAGAGAGAGAGAATGAGAGAGCATGAGCAGGGGGAGAGGGAGAAGCAGATTCCCCACTGAGCAGGGCGCCCGGCATGGGGCTCGATCCCAGGACCCTGGGATCATGACCTGAGCTGAAGGCAGATGCTTAACTGATGGAGGCACCCAGGCACCCCCCACGATGAAAGATGAGACTAACATTTAAATGGGTGGACTTTGGGTAAAGCAGATTGCCCTCCAGAGCATGGGTGGGCCTCATCCAACCAGTTGAAGACACAGAGCAAATAACCGAGGTCCCTGGAGGAAGAGGCAATTCTGCCCCTAGACCGTCTTTGCACAAGAGCTGCGACGTCCCCTCATCCCTGGGTCTCTAGCCTGCTGGCCTAACCCTGCAGACCTGGACTGGCCATGCCCCACGACTGCAGGAGCCAATTCCTTAAAATAAATCTCTGCCTATACATCCATGCACGCTGTTGGTTCTGTTCCTCTGCAGATCCCTGGCTACCCCAGTGGGCTGCTGCCCGTCCATCTTCCCCAGGTGGTGCCTCTCAGCTGGGCACTCCTCTGTCCCACTTTCTCCCCCAGGACTGGGAGGCACTGATGCTGGTTGCTGCCCCCCATTCCCGCTAGGTGGGGCTTAAGTGGCTCAGGGGAAGTTTAGAGTCCTCGCAGTTCGTGACTATCCCAGAGGGCCCAGGGTGACCAGGAAGAAAAGAACCAGAGATTCCAGTAAAGGAAAGAGAAGAGTCAAGGCAGATACTCCTTAGAGGAGGGAGAAGCAGAATTCCAGAAAACTAGGAGCAAGCAGTCCGTGCCCCCCTCCCCACTGGCCTTGCTTCTCACTGCTGACTGCCCTTGGGTGTGGGAGGTGCTCACAAACACTCGATATCTAATGGAAGATACCAACCCCATTCCTTGGAATCCTTGATCTTCCTTCTTCCTTTCTTGCCTACCGAGGCCTTCAGCAGGGAGCTTTTTATTTTTTTTTATTTTTATTTATTTATGATAGTCACACACAGAGAGAGAGAGAGGCAGAGACACAGGCAGAGGGAGAAGCAGGCTCCATGCACCGGGAGCCCGACGTGGGATTTGATCCCGGGTCTCCAGGATCGCGCCCTGGGTCAAAGGCAGGCGCCAAACCGCTGCGTCACCCAGGGATCCCAGCAGGGAGCTTTTTAATTCTTGTATCCATTCTCCCAGTCCTAGCTCCCAGCCAGCCTCTTCCGTGCAGGCCTCCCTGACTTTCCCAGTCCACAGACACTTCCACCCCTTCCTTCCTGATCACCCTGGAAATATTTTTATTTTATTTTTTAAAAGATTATTTATTTATTTATTTATTTATTTATTTATTTATTTATTTATTTATGAGAGATGCAGAGAGAGAGAAGCAGAGACACAGGCAGAGGGAGAAGCAGGCTCCATGCAGGGAGCCTGATGCGGGACTTGATCCCGGGTCTCCAGGATCACACCCTGGGCTGCAGGTGGTGCTAAACTGCTGAGCCACCCGGGCTGCCCTGGAAATTTTTTTATAGTTCGTTTCAGCCCTCAGCCATAGAATGTGCTCTTGCAGTGTTCACTGTGTTCCTGAAGTCGAGGACTGTCCTGAGATTTGTTCTGTACTTTCAAACAGCTCACCCAGGGCAGGCTTTGATATTTATTGACATTTGAACTGACTTACAAGAGTCTGTGAGAAAGCAGAGGTGAGGGGCGCCTGGGTGGTTTGGTTGGTGAAGCGTCTGCCTTCAGCTCAGGTCATGATCCCGGGGTCCTGGGACTGAGTCCCTGTGTTGGGCTCTGTCCTCAGTGGGGAGCCTGCTTCTCCTCTCCCTCTGCCTTTTCCCCTGCTCATACACGCTACTCTCTCTCTCTCTTTCTCTCTCTCTCTCAAATAAATAAGTCCTTTTTAAAAACATTTTTTAAAAATTTAAATTCAATTCACCAACATATAGTCTAACACCCACCGCTCATCCCATCAAGTGCCCTCCTCAGTGCCTGTCACTCAGTGACCCTATCCCCCCACCCTCAAATAAATAAAATCTTAAAAAAAAGAGAGGTGAATGCTCAGACAAGTGGGTGGGGTGGTGCCCAGGTTCATGCACAGGTCAGCGAAAGCCCAGAATAAATCATGGGGAACAGGCGCACCCTGCAGGTTTTGGATCATCTCGGCGGCCACCAGCCTAACCAACCTGCATGCACAAAGCGATGCTGTAATTATCTCAGGTGTCCAGAGATCCTTCTCACTAAATGTGAGGCAGGTCCTGCATCTTCTTTAAGGCTATCCCATGTCTTCGACTCCCACCTCCTCCCACAAAGCAGTGCATCTCAAATGTGAATATACAGAAAAATGGATTTTTGTGGGAGGATGGTGGAAATTCATATTAAAAATGTAGATTCCCTGGTCTGTAGAGATTCTGATTGAGAAGGTCTGGGAAAGGGATGAAAATCTGCATAAATAAATCTCTCTAGGTGATTCTGATGATTTTGAGGAAGGTGGTCCATACTTGATGCACAGCTCCTGTTGGCGGGTCATTCCGTAATGACTTAAATCCAAGGACAGCTTCTGGGAAGACTAAACAAAATTCAATCATCAAATGCCCTACGAACACACAGAAATCTACCCAAGGACAGCTAGAAGGTGATTAAAAAAAAAAAACTTAAAAAAAAGTGCCACCTTCTGCATAGATCCAGGATGCTAAGTCATTACCTTCACCTAATAGTTTACTGGAAGCAGAGTTGTCAGGGTAGTTATTTTGTATCTGGGCAATTTAAAATAATTAGAATTGGTTCTGAGATGCAGAAAAGAGACTCATTTCTGGAAGCCATTAGGATCCAGCAACAATGGCATAGCCTGATGGGGATGGAGGCTGGACCCCGGGGGAGAGTCTCCTACCTGCCCTTGATAACTTATGCTCAGGAACTATCTTTACCAGAAGAAAATTGCCCTGGAGGACTTGTTAAAATACAGATTGCCTGACCCCACCCTCAGAGTTTCTGATTCCTGAAGCTGGGTCGGGGCTTGACCATTATATGTCCACGTTCCCAGGTGGTACTGCGGCTGCTGCCGGGCTGGGGGCCACACACTGCGTTAGATCGATGGCCAACACTTGCTTCGGACAGGAGACACAGCCCAAGCTGAGGTGTGACTGGTCCAGTGCAATCTCGAGAAAGTCTTGGCTTTTTCCTTCTTGACTTTTTACCTTGAGATAATTTTAGACATATAGTCGAGTTGTAAAAAACAGTACAAGAGTTTCCATACATACCTTTATCCAACTTCTCTTAATGTTAACCTCTTAGCCACGGGACAACTGTTAACACAAAGAATTTAACCTTAGTAGAATAATACTATTAACCAGACTATGACATTTATTGAGTTCCACCCCAGTTTTTACGTTAATGTCCTTGTTATGCACCAGGATCCGTTCCAAGATCCTGCACTATGTTTAGTCATTATGACTCCTTACGTTCCCCGTAATTTAGAACAATTCTTCACGGGCGCCTGGGTGGCTCAGTCAGTTGGGCATCTGCCTTCAGCTCAGGTCATGACCTCAGGGTCCTGGGATGGAGCCCTGTGTTGGGCTCCCTGCTTGGTGGGGAGTCTGCTTCTCCCTCTCTCTTTGCTCCTCCCACTGCACGTGCTCTCTCTCTCTCTCTCAAATAAATAAAAATCTTAAAAAAAAAAAACACAACAAAATCAACAATTCTTCAGTCTGGTCTTCTCTTTCATGAGCTTGAGACTTTTGAAGATTTCTTGTCCCTCATTTTGTAGAATGTTCCTTGGTTTGGGTCTGTCTGATGTTTTCTCTTGAGAAGACTGGCGTTAGTGTGAGGGATGTCCCAAAGACGCTGTGTCCTTGTCAATTTGTCCTTTCAGTGATATGTGACATTGGGATGTACTATTGTGGCCGTTAAGTGCTCCGCTGCTCGATCTGGTGTCTGCTAGAACTCTCTGCTGTAAAGTTGCTGTTTTTCTCTTTGCAATTAATTAAATAATAATTAACTAAAATATTTTGGTGGAGAGCCTTTCAGACTGTAAATGTCCTGATTCCGTTTCGACTTTCACCTCCTTAATTTTTAGCCTCAGCAGTGGATTTTGTCTGAGGCGATTCTTACTTTCGTGTTCTCAAGGTTAATTCTGTTTTCCCGAGTCCCTCTATGTTTATGAACTGGAATTCTTCCATATGGAAGAGTTGTTCCTTCCCTCCTACTGTTTAAAAATGTTAAAGAAAGTTGTTTAACATTTCTCGAAGGGTGGGTTTGCTGGCAATGAATTCTTTCAGTTTCTCTTGGAGAAAAATACTTGTTTCTCCTTCATTTTTGAAAGATATTTTTGATGAATATAGAACGCTGGATCAAAAGTGTTCTTTTAAAAAAATTTCCACATTTTAAAGTTGTCACACTATGGTCTTATGATTGCATGGTCTCTGATGAGTGGTCTGGTATCGTTCTTGTTCCTATGAATATAATGTTGTTTCTTTTTTTTTTTTTCTCCAGCTGTCTATATGATTTTCTTTTTCTTTTGTTTCTGCAATTTAAGTATGATATGCCTAGGTGTATGTGGCATGTGTCTGCGTGGTGGGGGGTATGTTTATAGATACCACCTGCTAGGCGTACTATGAGCTCCTTGGATCTTGATTTCTGTCATTAATTCTGGGAAATTCTCAGCTATTATTTCTTTGAATATTTCTTCTACTCTGTTCTGTATTCTCCTTGGATTCCAGTTACTCGTGTGCTAGTCCACTTGATATTGTCCCAACGCTCTAGGGTGTCATGGTTTGTTAATTTTTCACTCTTTCATCTTTTTGTATTCTAGTTCGGATAATTTCCATGGACCCATCTTCAAGTTCATGGATTCTCTTCTCAGCTGTGTCAGTCAGCTGATGTGCCTATTAACAGCATTACTCATTTCTGCTACTATGTTTTCTATTTCTAGCATTTCCGCTTGATTCCGTCTTAAGTGTTCCCATCTCTCTGCTGAAATTACCCTTCTGTTCTTGCACAATGCCCACTTTTTCCTTTTGCACCTTTAACATACCAATTATAGTGATTTTAAATTCCCTACCAGGATGTTTCCAAAATCTATTTCAAGTCTGAGTCTGGATCCAGTGATTGCTTTGTTTGTGGAGAATGTTTTTTAATCATATGCTTCATAAGTTTTTTTTGTTGAAAGCTGACATCTCGTGTATGTCAGCAGACACTAGGGTGAAGAGTTTACATACCTAGAGATGTGCATCCTTTTCCTACTGATAAACATTTAGTGTGGATATTTGAATTAATCTATTTAGGTGTGAGGCTGGATCTGAGGTTCGTTGGTGCTATAGTTACCCTCCGAGCACCTCGGGTTTCATGTTCCCACAGCAATGTCTTATGTGTGGGATGTAACTGGAGTTGCCAGAGCAATGTCTGCTGGAGTGAGCCTTAGGTCTTGCACTGTGTCTCAGAGAGGGGTTCTCAGTATGCTCTTACCCCCTCAGCAGCACTCTGCTGTTACTTGTTATCGGTGGCTTGTTAGCTTGGGAGGGAGGATGTTGGGAGTGTTTCTGTTCTTATTCAGCCTTAATTTTAGGTAGGTACTGTCCTCAGGTGCCAGGGGCATGATCTTCTCCTTTCTCCTCTCTGTGCCTCAGCTGTAGGGTTGGTGCCGCATGTACTCCTGCCTTTCCCCCAGGAGTTGGGATTTTTCCTTCCTATTCTCAACTCCTTGCTGTAGTGAATTTTCCAGTGCCCAAAGGAAGCAGATTTTGTTGCCCTTTCCTCTTCTATATCTATCTATCTATCTATCTATCTATCTATCTATCTATCTATCTATCATCTATCTATCTATCTATCATCTATCATCTAATCTATCTATCTATCTATCTATCTATCTATCTATCTATCTAAGAGACACAGGCAGAGGAAGAAGCAGGCTCCCGATGGGGGGCCCGGTGTGGGACTTGATTCCAGGACCCTGGGATCACACCCTGAACCAAAGGCAGATGCTTAACCACTGAGCCACCCAGGCGTCCCACTTTCCTCTTCTCTTTAAGTTTTTTGCTCCTTAGAAAAGAGAGGAGAACAAAGTCCTGGTAGGGTTTCTTTTCCCACATGGTTCCCATTTCCCTCGCCCAGGCTTGCACCATAATGGACACTTTTTGGAGCTCATTCTGGATTTTCTGTGAGCGCCCAGTGAGGTTTATGAAGAAAAGACCCACAAGAAGGTGTGGGTTCTCAATTTCTGTGACTCTCAGAGGCTTCACACTGTCCCACCAGGCTGCACTCATTGACTCATAATTATCCATAATTCATGCTTACTCTAAACTCTTCCACTCCAGGTAAGTGAGCCCTCCTCATTCCTCCATCTCTGCAGAGGCCTGTTTGTTCTCATATTTTGGGCCAGTTGGTTGCTCTGCAACCTCAGCTCACCAATGGTTTCCTTGAAAATGCTGAATTTAAAATTAATCCAGCTCTTTTTCATTGTCCAGGAGTGATGCTCCTTCCATCTCTACATCTAAGAACAGAGGCCACACACATCACCGAGTCATTAAATGTCCCTAACCCTCACTTTTCTAGTCTGCAAAATGGAAATGATGCCTTCTTCAGAGGACTGTTATCAGAATTAACTGACTCATAGAACGCACGGAAATTCTTCATGACGTATGAAAGATTATGCCAAGTAAAGTATTGTTCTCATTAGATCATCACTATCAATAAGATATAATAATTTCTGGAACCCAAGGTAATAAGCTCCCAAGCAGGGGGTCTAGGCCTCGGCTGCACATCAAAATCACCAATGAAAATTGTGCAAGCTATACTTCCGGGGTTCCAGTATCAGAATATTTTTCAGTAGGTCTGGGATAGGACCCGGGGACCTAACATGTTGCATCTCATGTTAACAGAGGTCCCCAGATGATGTGACGCAGTCAGGGCTGGGAACTCCCATCTCATATGGTACGCTTCCATCCCACATCATTAGCACACCAGTATATACCCGGGAAGCAGTAGCTACATTTTTCAAGAAAATGACAAGATAATCTATCAAACCAACTGGGCCACTTTCCTGTATCAGAAGATTGAATATTCCAGTATACTTTTCTGTTTAAATGAGGGGTGGGAATTTCTTCAATGTGTCCCATGTGTGCATGGCTATGGATAACTCCATTCCTGTGGGATCACAGACATTATGGCTTGTTTTGGTTGAAATTCCAAGAGGGCTGATCTTCAGTTATAGTAGGAGGTCTGAAAAAATAAAGGAAAAGCTGAGGTCCTGGTTTGCAAATATTTTCTCTCGTTGTGTAGGTTGCCTTTTCATTTTGTTTCTTTTGCTGTGCAGAAGCTTTTTAGTTTGATGTAGTCCCACTCGTTTATTTGTAGTTTTGTTGCTTGTCCTTTTGGTGTCATATCCAAAAAATTGTTGCTAAGACCAATGTCAAGGAGCTTTTCCCCTATGTTTTCTTCTAGGAGTTTTATGGTTTTAGGTCTTACATTTAAGCCTTTAATCCATTTTGAATTATTTTTGTGAGGTCTAGTTTTATTTATTTATCTTTTTGCTTGTGAATATCTACTTTTTCCCAGTGCCGTTTATTTAAAAGACTGTCTTTTCTTCCTTGAGTATTTGTTACATTTTTTCAAAGGCCTGAATATGCATGGGTTTATTTCTGGGCTCTCTGTTCCGTTCCATTGTTCTATGTGGTTTTTAAAAGATTTTATTTATTTATTTGAGAGAGAGCAAGCATGAGCATACAAGTGGGTGAAGAGGCAGAGGGAGAGGGAGGCTCCCTGCTGAGCAGAGAGTCCAACATGGGACTCTGGGCCCCAGAGTTGAGCTGAGCTGAAGGCAGATGCTTAACTGACTGAGCCACCCAGGAGCCCCTATATGTTTGTTTCTATTTGCCAGTACCAAATTGCTTCGATTACTCTAACTTTGTAATATAGTTTGAAATCAGAAATGTGATGCCTCCAGTTTTGTTGTTTCTCAGGATTGCTTTGGCTGTTTGGAGTTTTTCATGGTTTCCTACAAATTTTAGGGTTTTTTATTTTTTCTATTTCTGCAGAAAATGCCATTGGAAATTTAATAGGGAAGCATTGAATTAGGTATCTTTGGGCAGTAAGGACATTTCTGCAGTATTAATTCTTCCAAACCATTAACAGAGGATATTTTCCCATTTGTGTCTTCCTCAACTTATTATTTTTTTAAATTTATTTATGATAGTCACAGAGAGAGAGAGAGAGAGGCAGAGACACAGGCGGAGGAAGAAGCAGGCTCCATGCACCGGAAGCCTGACGTGGGATTCGATCCCGGGTCTCCAGGATCGCGCCCTGGGCCAAAGGCAGGCGCCAAACCGCTGCGCCACCCAGGGATCCTCTTCCTCAAGTTCTTAATCAGTCTTGCAGTTTCCAGTGTGTAGATCTTTCACCTTCTTGGTTAAATTTATACCTAAGTATTTTATTGTTTTTGATGCTATTGAAAATGAAATCTTATTTCTTTTTCAGATATTTCATTGTTAGTGTATAGAAACACTATACATTTATGCTGTTAATTTTGTATCCTGCGACCTTAGAGAATTCTAGTTCTACCAGTGTGTGTGTGTGTGTGTGTGTGTGTGTGTGTGTGTGTGTGTATAGTCTTGGATTTTCTACATATAAGATCATATCATCTACAGAGACAATTTTACTTCTTCCTTTCCGATTTGGATGCTTTTTTTTTTTTCTTGCTTAATTGTTCTGGCTGTGAGTTCCAGTACTATATTGAATAAGAGTAGTGAGAGTGGGAATCCTTGCCTTGTTCTTGATCTCAGAGGATTAGCTTTCAACCTTTTGTTGTTGGGTATGATAGTAAGCTGTGGGCTCATCATATATGGCCTTTATTATGTTGAGGCATATTTCTTCCATATCCAATTTGTTAAGTGTTTTTCTAAAAAAAGGATGTTGTATTTTGTCAAGTGTTTTTTCTACATCTATTGAGATAATCTTTTGGTTTTTATCTTTTATTCTATTCATGTGGTGTATCACATTTATTGTTTGTAAATGAACCATCCTTGCATCTCAGGGATAAATCCCAATTGATCATGAAAGACTGTATTAAATTAATGAAAATAAGCTTCCTTTTCTTCCCAAATCTTGGAATAAAATGGGCTCTTCTAGAAGATCTTGTTTATTTTTTGGCTTCTGGAATGTTGTAATGTATCTTCTTCACCCTCAGGGGCTTAGGTACCACATAACCAGAGCCCAGACCCAAATCATTCCATTGACCTGTCACAATGATGTTGTGACTCAGATACAACTATTCCTACATTGCAGATGAGGAAACTAGGCTTGCAAACATGAAGTAGCTTACACATTCTTATAACCAGAAAGTGAAAAAGCTGAAACTCAAATCCAGTCTGTGTAATTTTAAAGCTGATTCTCCAACAAATTGTCAATTAAGCCCAGTTAGTTTTTACATAAAGTGTGATTATTTCTCTCTTATTTCAGAAAAGATGAAAGGTAGTTTGAAGATAAGTGCTCTGCCTACTTCACAATGTGGTTATGAAGGTAAAAATATTACAGTTGTGAATGGATAAGCTGTAAAAACCATAAAGTTCTAGAAATACACAAGATACTATTCTTACAGCTTTCCCCAAACATTTTACTATGTCGAATTGTAAAATTAACCCAACTAATTCTGAAATGAAAGGACTCAGTGGAACAAAAATAAAGTTGTTGGGATCTTTTGGTTGGGTATAAAACCATCACCAAGAGTGATGCCATTTAATACTTGAGAACCATTAGTAAAGTACAGTGTGGCAAGCACTAGATGTCAGGTGCAATAACAAAACAAAATCCTTCACTGTTGGATTTAATGTCCTCCCCACCCCTATTCCATCTCCAGATGTGGACAGCTAGTGCCCACTGCCTGCACAGCTCCTGCAGGGCCACGAAGCCCTGCCCTGAGCATCACCTTTTTTGATCTGATGTTTTTACCATTTCCCCAACACAGGTGCAAGGGACTGAGGCACAGGGAGACATTCCCAGCCTATTTCACATTGGATCAGGTGTCCATGGGCTGGTGTTCAAACCTAAGAACTGTTCTTCCGTATGCAATTAGTCTTTGTTACTTTTATGTAGCCCCCAATGCGGGATATGCACCAATGATTTGGGTGAACATGACATGATTTTAGGGGCCCTCAGGCTTGGAATGAATTAATATCAAAGCACATAGTGCTTCCAATTCTCTTCCAGTCCTTGTGGTTACATCACAAAGTCTGTTTGGTGCCAGTGTCTTTCACACCTCCCCCACACAAGCCAATCTGCATTTTTAATGGAGAGAAAAGGTCTCAGATTTACAGCCTTCACTAGGATACATGATCTGTCTAGAAGTTAATAACATAATTTTGTCTTCATTTTCTTGATCTTTACAGTGACTATATTTTCTATTCATAGCAAGTGATATGAGTCCCCCCCCCCCCACTTAGTTAGCAAGACAAATAACTTTTTAAACAAAATTAATTAAAAACTGAGTTGACAAGGATCCCTGGGTGGCTCAGTGGTTTAGCGCCTGCCTTTGGCCCAGGGCATGATTCTGGAGTCCTGGGATTGAGTCCCATGTCGGGTTCCCTGCATGGAGCCTGCTTCTCCCTCTGCCTGTGTCTCTGCCTTTCTCTCTCCTCTCTCTCTCTCTCTGTGTGTGTGTCTCTCATTAATAAATAAATAAAATCTTTTAAAAAAACTTTTAAAGTCTTTTTTTTTTTAACTTTATTGGATGAGGAGTTGCTCCTTTATGGATGAACAAAGAAAGTAGTTTCTTGAGATGGAATCTATTTCTGGTGAAGAAGACAAAAAATTTAGAAACCATTGATAAAGCAGTGACAGGGTTTGAGAGGATGGACTTGTTTTGAAAGAAGTTCTACTGTGGGTAAAATGCTATTGAACTGTGTCATGTGCCACAGAGAGAAATTGTTCATTAAAAAAATAGGTCATCCAAAGGAGCAAACTTTATTGCTGTCTTATAAGAAATGGCCACAGCTGCCCCCACCTCAACCTTCAGCAACCACCACTCTGATCAGTCAGCAGCCATTGACATTGAGGCGAAACCCTCCACCAAGCAAAAAGATCACAACTTGCTGAAAGCTCAGATGTTTGTCAGCATTTTTTAGCAATAAAGCATTTTTAAAATTAGGGTATGTACTTTTAAAAAGACACAATGCCATAAATGTACTATAGTATGCAGTAAGCATAACTTTCATCTGCGCTGGGAAATGAAAAAGTTCATTTGGCTGGTTTTATTGCAATATTTACTGTGTTGTGGTGGTCTGGAACTTAACCGCTCTAGATTTTGTGGGCTCCAGATTTTGAACTCTGGCTTTATTTTACTTATTTATTTATTTTGAACTCCAGCTTTATATTACTACCTAGAAATTCTCTTGTTAACCAATTCATGTCTAAGAGTAACTAAGAGAGAAACTTAACTAAATAAATTCCTAGTTTTGCCATTTGGGTGGGGTGGAATATGTTATTCCCATCGTGCATCATAAACATACCACACTTCACTCCTTACACTGATCCTCAAATGTTTCCACCAAGGAACCTCAACCCAGAGTGAAACAAACCCATTTTCCAAGACCCTGAGAGGACTCCTCAGGAAACTGCTCAAAAGTTTAAAATTTTTTTCATGGCTAGCTCAAAAGTTTATTCTAGTTTTGGATCCTACTTAAGTAGAGCCATGTGTTTTGACATAACATCTCTTTGCAAAAATAATTTAGTACACTGACCTTCTCGGAAGATGACACTCGCTTATATAATGCCCCTTGGCCTCTGGGTACACCTCTGAGGTCTAGGAACTTGGATTGGAGAAGCAAGGACTTGCTTTGTGCCAGTCCCTCTACCATGAATGTGGAGATCCAGAAAGCTCCTGGGGCAAGAACCCAGCTTCTCTCCCTATCCCCATGATGCTTCATGTAGGGCAGGGCCCCTGGGGAGCTTGGTTTGTGATCAGAGGTTCGTAATGGGGTTTTGCAGAAGCTCCAAGATGCTTCAAGAATAATATGAGGGAAGACTTGAAGATCTCTGACTTTGGAGCTGCACAGCCCTTAGTTCAAAGCCCAGGGCTGCTGCTTATTGGATCCTTGCTCTTGAGTACTTTGGACATTGTAGAGAAAATATTGGATTTGACAGTTGGAAGGAAAGGCAATTCAGTCTAAGAGGGAGCAGCTAAAGGAGGTTCTGAAGCTGTGTGGAGTGTGCGTGGAGCCCAGATGTCCCCATCTGGACACCTGGGTTCTCCTAGCTGTCTGCCTAGCTATCTGCTGTCAGCTCAGAGTTCAGCAAGGAGTACTCCCTCCATGCCCATTTCTTCCTTGTCTAAAACACAAGAAAGTTGCATGGGATGGTTCCTAAGATCCTCCCAGCTCTGATGCTTTCTGCTCAATATTTCAGTTTCATTAGACATAGGTCTTGGCTTCCTTTTCTTCACCGACGCCCAACCTTCTTCATCATTTCTAAAATAGCTGTGTGTACCATCCTTATTTTATTTAAAAAAAAAAACCCAGCTATCTCTTGTTGACGCTGCTCTCAAACTTCAAAATGTTCTCTCCTGAATATATGAAGAAGATCAACAGCCTTTGTTCCCAGCATGAATGTTTTACTGGCTTGGGAGGTTATGTAACTAGACTTATTACAATCCCTGAAGGCAGAACCGAAACAAATGACACAGGAGAAGCCAAATTTTCTTATCTGGCCTAGAATGTTTCCCCAGCCAAGAATCCAAGATGACACTCCTATCCCTAAGGGTTCATTTCTTATTTCCTTTTTCTCTGAGCACAAGAAATGTGCGTTTAATTAGGCACCCCCCCGCCCAGCCCCACTGGCCATAATGAGCACTCATGTCATCTTAGTTAATAAAGTGAGGATTTATTCAATTTTCAGTTCTAATAAATAGCCATTATCTTTGCAATGGGCCCCAAGCCCTGGTTTAAAAAAAAAAAAAAATGACATGGTCTCTGTGACCATTCAAAGGGAGAACGTTAAGCTATGTTCTTTCATTACAAAAGTGAGTCTCTCCACTACTCAGCTGCAGTTTCAAGGCTTGAAGCTGAATTTAGTTTTCTTATCACATGGACGTCCCACGGACACGTTAGCCCAGCGTTAGGATCTTAAAAATAAGAGAATCTAGGAAAAACAAAAAGCAGAGAAGCAGACACGGAGGGTAGAACAGGTGACTTCCCTCTCCGTGGACCGTGGGCAAATCCGTTCCGAAGGAAGTCCGGGGCCCAGACACCTCTGAAACACCTCCCACCCCGGCTTGTTTGAAGGCGGTGGGAAGGCCAGTGAATCTGCATTCACTGAATCAGGGCTCCGGAGGTACCGGAGGATCTTCCTTGGGGATTTTTATTTCCAAACGAAGAACAGAGCAGCAAGGACTGGAGGCCTACTTAACCCTCCTCCCTCCCTGGAGGAAGATGCGTAAAGGAACATGCCAGTGTCTCAGGCTGCTTTTTTCGTTCATTCTTGAGACTGACTGTGGCCTCAGAGAGTCAAGAGGAGGAGAGAGGCCTGGGCCTGGGTCCCGCAGCCCCAGCAGGTGGCCGTGAGTGGGAGGAGGAGAGCTCTGTACGGCGGGGCCTGCACAGGGTGACGGGGGCAGCTCCAGAGCGAGCCGGGCGGTGCAGAGCTGAGCTGGATGCCCATCCCCTGGTCATCGACGTCGTCGCCCACCCTCCTGGTGTCCACTCCTCGCTCCTACCTGTCCCCGCTGGTCTCGGCCAGCCTGTTGTTCATGATGGCAAAGGCCCCCACCCCGCCCGAGAACTCACTCTCCCGGGACAGCACGCTGGCCTGCGGCGGGCCGCCGTTGGCCGTCTCAGACAGCTGCTTCTGGAGGATGGCCAGCGAGACCTTGTTGGCGGCCAGGAAGTCCTTCATGGAGATCATCTCCCCCGACAGTCGCCGCCCGTCGGTGTCGCTGTCCATCACCCCGTCCGTGTCTATGGAGATGTTGCAGCGGTTCTGCACACTGTTGCCCGGCATGACCACGTTCCTCCGTGAGCGGCCAAGTCTCCTCCGGCACTGCTGGCAGCAGCCCCCTTCCATCTTCCTCAGGATCCAGTTCACCGACTGCTTGATGAGGATGGAGATGACGTTGAACAAGGAGTAGATGCAGCAGACGCCCATGAGGATGAACATGAAGTTGGCGAAGCGGTAGAGGCCCTGGCGATCGTACTGGGCGTGCTGGCTGCTGACCAGGTCCCCGAAGCCGATGGTGCTGAAAGCCACAAAGCAGAAGTAGAGCGAGTCGAAGTAGCTCCAGCCCTCGATGGAGGTGTACATGGCCGAGGCACAGCAGGAGATGAGGAGGGAGGCCACGCACAGGATGAGCATGACGTAGTACACGGAGGGCTTCCAGCCGGCCAGGCCGTCCGCCTCACACCTGCCCGGGTTCTTCAGGCTCTCGGGGGGCAGGGCCCCTCGTCTCTGGAGCTGCCGCTGGTGGCACGACTTCATGATGTAGGCGATGACGGTGATCAAGCGCTCCAGGAAGAGGTTGAAGAACAGGATGGTGCTCGCACACCCAATGAGGCCATAAAAGATCAGAAAGATTTTTCCTCCCACCGTTGCTGGAGTGGTCATCCCAAACCCTGCAGGAGACAAAAATCAGAGAAGAGTGAGGGACCACGGGCAGGGTCTTGGCTGTGACGGTTGGCAAAGGGCCCAAAGAATGAGTGTCATAAAAAGTGCTCAGTCCTAGCCTTTCTAGGAACCAGGGGGGGCGAGGGGCTCTCAGTGAAGACACTCAGCGTTGTTCAGAGCTGCACTGCTGAAAGCTTGTAGGGTGCCATGGTGCAAATCAGGAAAAGGCACCTCTTCCTCCAGGTGGGTACCTCCAGGCAGCAAAAATGTGGCTGGGTGATAAGAATGAGAGTTGGATTTTGGGCTTCCTCTCTCGACTTGGCTAGATGTCCTGTGGAGTGCACAACCTGAACAGCCACGGTCAGCAGACGTTGTTCAGACAGAGAAAGTTTCATACAAAGAAGGTTCGTACAAAGAAAAGGTTTGTTCAGACTCATCAGAATTCAGTTATTGCACAAATACTCATTCAGTGCCATTCCAGGAACTGGGGATTAAACTGTAAAATAGCCAGATCTGGGCCCTGTCCCTGTGGAGCTCTAGCCCAGTGCGGTGACTACTCTACCGTGTACGTGTTGTGCTGGAGGAAGTAGTGTCCTATGGGAGCAGCCAAGAGGAGAACCCATCTCAGGCTTGAGGTTCTGGGAAGACTAATAAGCAGGGATGCTTGAAAGCTACAGAGGAATTAGGCAGGCAAGGAGAGGTGTGTGTGCGTGTGTGCGCGCGCGTGCATGTGTGGTATTTCAGACACATGAAATGTGTGTACACGAGTGTAGTAGTGGTATTTCAGAGAAATAGCAAATGCCAGCATATGTAGAAATGAGAAATTTGCTCAAGATTTGCCCATCTTTTAAACAAAATACTTCAAACATACACCTTATATTTGGGGAGTGAAAACTGAGGTGTTGATTTTTATAGTGTGATCAAACAAAAAGTGTCTCTCTTGCCTTTACCTCTTACTGTTCACAATTTCTACCTTCTTGACCTTTCCACCCATGCACACAGACATGTTCCCAAGAATACCAACTACAGGACAATAGGCATTTCTAAAAACACCAAGAAAAAGAAAAGAGCAGTGATTCACTCAGTATTTCTCACTGAGGGGTGCCCAGGGTCAGCCCACCCCAAGGGACATGGAATCCTTCCAAGCAAATGATTCAGTAACCATGAGAATTCCGATCTGTTCTAGGGATGGGCATCAAAGTCTCTGAAAACAAATGCCATTCAAAAAAGGAGTACTGAGCCTTGCCTCCCTGGGTTCCGCCTTTCATTCGGACCAAACCTTGGTCCAAACTTATCTCCATTTTTCCCCTTTATTATCAAGTTCAGGTTCCTAACTTAAGCTCCATCATTGGGATCTTGAGGACTCACCCTTATCCTGTTTCCTGATGACACCCTGCTTGTCCCCAAGCCAATACTTTTCTTTGTTATCACAGCTGCCCATGGTTGCTTCCCAGTGCACGCTGGGACGTGGTCAGGTCAGGCCTTGCCATGTGTGGGCTTCTGGGGAGATGACCTCCTGCTCTCCTCAGGCAGAGCCAAGGGGCCACCCTTCTCAAACACTTAGCTATACAGACTGTGCTACCGTCTGGTTACCATCCAGTTCAATTGGATTGTTCTTTTACAGCCCAAAAGGGTCTACACGAGTGTAGGCTATAAGCAACCGGTAATCAGGTGACTGGAGAAAGATGGTCAATCTAGCTTTTTAGCTGGATGGGAGGGGATGATTTCATTAAGGAAGGAGCATGGGCGGTGGGGGGTGGTGGTGGGGGAGGCTGGAGATACTTCCATTGGGAGTTACACTTATGGACTCTAATGGTAGAGAGAAAAGTAGACCCTTATCTCTTCCCTGGGAACTCCCTCAGCAACTCTTCGCCTTGCATGTTTCATTTATTAGGTACCTTCCTTATGTAAAGAAATACTTTGTCTTGGGGCGCCTGGGTGGCTCAGTCAATTGAGCATCTGGCTCTTGGTTTCACCTCAGGTCATGAGATAAAGCCCTGTGTCGGGCTCCAGACTCAGTGCGGAGTCTACGTGAGATTCTCCTTCTTCCTCTGCTCCCACCCCACTCTCCCACCTCTCTCTCTCTCTTAAATAAGTAAATAAATAGAAATACTTTGTGTTTGCTGTGTTTTCTCTTGTTAGTATCTTTCATTCTTATCCCCAAGCTCAAGTTTAAATGAGGTGGTTTTAATAGTGGAGAATTTAGAAAAAATTTACTGAGTTTAATGACTGAGCTGAGAGCAATGTCTTTCTCTCCTCAGGCCAAAGAACTCTGAGGAGTAACCAAGGTGTTGAGTGATTAGTTCCTGGTTATCTGAGGATGTTGGGGCACCTCTTCTGGCTCAGTGAATTCCCGGAAGCAGTACAACTTGCAGATCTTTCTGCACTAAGAAATGAATAACGAGGGGTTCCTGGGTGGCTCAGTCGGTTGAGCATCTGCCTTCGGCTTGGGTCATGATCTCCGGGTCCTAGGATCAAGCCCCACGTCAGGCTCCCTGCTTGGTGGGGAGTCTGCTTGTCCTTCTCCCCCTTCTTCTCCCTCTGCTCCACCCCTGCTCATGCTCTTTCTCTCTAACAAGTAAATAAAATCTTAAAAACAACAACAACAAAACAACAACAACAACAACAAAAAACAATGGAAGCTGGAGCCCCTGCCCCAAAGCTGTAAGGTCAGAGGAGTCTTAGGGGTCTCTTCATTGGAGACAGAACAGAGGCAACAAGCAGAAAAAAAAAGACAAACACTTATCTGGGGCCTTTTATTGACCAACAATATTCTAGAAACAGAATAAAGGCATTGAAAATGAGGAAAGCCCAGAAATAGCAAGGGAGCGGGAGGGGGAGGTTCTTGCCAACAATCAGAGGAGAACTTTCTCATGTAGCACAAGATTTAAATGGGCAAATGTTTGCTACCCCAAAAATCTTCCTTTCTGATCCCAGAGGTGACTTGATTATTTTAGTCTTGGAAAGTAGAGCAGTTAAGAATAGCTCTCAGCCAAAGTTTACGACAATAATTAATTAAGCACCTGTGAAGTTCAAGAGCCTGCACTGTTTGGACCACACAATGAATATTAGCCGGACAAGGTCCTTGACCTCAAGGAACCTCACATCCAGGCTGGGACAAATAAGCTGCTACCTACAAAACAAGGCATAGAGAGTCAAGTGTCAAAATAAAGGCAGAGTGGAGTTATCCGGCTTCAGGGGCCCGAATGCTGCCTCACTTGGGGTGAATGACGTACAGGTGCATGACCGAAGCCAGCTGACGAGCTTCAGAAACTGACTTTTCCAATGAATGACATGTCTAGTGATGTGGGGACATGTCCCAGGGACTGAAAATTTCTGGATTTTATCTTGCTTATTTGGCTTTAAAGCATTCCATTTGATCAAAGGACAGCGAAGCCACGAGTTTTGATTACCTACTGAACCTGGTTGATCACTGCCATCTTTTCAATCAGCAAAAATGACAGAAAAATGGCATACATGGTAGTGCGAGAGAAGCGCTGGGAGGCAGCCCTCCTCTAGTTTGCTGGGAGGTGTTTCCACAACTTCTGCTATTGTCAGAGCTTAAAAGTGTGGGAGTTCAATACTATAGGCTTTTTCATAAAAAGCCTTCCCTCTTTTGAGCCCATAATACTGAACATTAGGGATGCCTTGGATTGGGAATGAGAAGCCTCAGGGTCCTCCTTGGTGAAGGAAGAGGATAAAAGCATCACCAAACACACCTGCCCTCTGCCAGGTATCCCTGGCTCCTCGCCCCCTTGCTGGGGAGCTGGCTCTTATTAGCCTACTAGTTCCATTTGACAGGTGAGAGAAAGAAGAGTACAGAAGCTAAGTAACCTGCATAAAGATGTAAAGCCAGAATGAGAACCTCAATTTGTCTCCCAGGCCTGTGCTCTTTCCACCTGACTATGCTAAGTGAGTGCCAGCCACTGACAGGTGTAGCATCAAGACTAGAATCGGGGGAGGGAAATTAACCAAGCATCTCTAGTTCCACGCTTTACATAGACACCCAGACCACAGTGGCTGCCAAATCTGGTACCCAAATCAGGGGATTGGCTTGCATCACAAACTGAAACCCTACAATTTTCATTTACTAAAACACATGTTTCTGAATGTATGTGTGCCTCTTCCAACAAGTGATGTAATTAAGTCGGTTTCTAAAATGTGCTACACCCCATGCATTTTGGTCTCCTTGTATTTCGTAGGCACACAAATGAAACTGATTGTCACAGGTGGTGCTTTTCAGTATATAATTTATTCTCTGCGCTTGAAGCCTGAGGTCATCTGATTTCTGTCCAACCCCTGAGTCTGGGAGCACATGAGCTAGCTGACTGAGGACCTAGGGCCCAGGAGTTTGGAGTCCAAGGACTCCAAGGAAGCTTGCCTGGCAGCCTACTTCGTTCTGGCTCATTGGAACCATTTCAGGTCTGCTTCAGTGTGACCCCTAGCGTAGCTCTTGGGACCAAACCAGGTTCTCTGGTGTCCTTGGAGCCAGGAATGAAGCAGCCGGGGAATGCCAGGGTCCCAGTCAACCCCAATAGAGCTTTTCATTTAGACTATGAAGAGAGGAAAGTAGACCTGCGGTCTCCTAGCATTTATGTATATTCTGTTGACTATTATATTCTTCAAAAAAATTAATCAGGGTAAAACACTGAAAAGCTTTGCATATTTTCAAACATACACAAAGGCAAAGAGAATATTAATAAACCCTCATTTCCTACTTGCAGCAGTTGTCGACATTTTGCCAATCACGGTTCTCCTATCCCACCCCACCTCCTGTATTTGCTGGAGTATTTTAAAATAAATCCTAAATAACACGTCATTTCATCCATTAATATCCATCAATAAGGACACATTGGGGAGCTTGGGTGGCTCAGTCGGTTGAACAGCCAACTCTTGAACTCCGCTCAGGTCTTAATCTCAGGGCTGTTGAGTTCAAGTTCCATGCTGGGACTTGAAAAATAAATTTAAAAAATAAGGATGCGTCTATAACTGACAAGCACTCTATTTTCCCAACACAACCACATTATTATACCTAATAAAACCAACACTAATTCCCTAAAACCAAATAATAGCTAGGCCATACTCAAATTTCTTAAAAATATCTTTTTACAGATCTGTATGAATCAGGATGCTAGCAAGATCCAAGCATTATATCTTGTAAGTCTCCTTTATTCATTGACAACCTCCCCTCCCATTTTTTATGCCATTGATTTTTCAGGTAAATATGTCCTGTAGACTTTAATCACAATTCTTCCTAGAAACATTTTTTTAAAAAAATGCCTATTATCAGAGTGCCCTCAGATGCAGCAGAAAATTTCAAATGTTGTATGGGGACATACAAATTGGCATAAACTGTCTAGAAAGCAATTTGGGAATGTTTCAGGCATTTAAAAAATACTTGTATCTTCTTCTCTTTTTGTTTTTAGGAATATGTCCCCAAAATATCAGAAATGTGACTCATTATGTACATTGGTGTTCACCATGTCTTTGCTTTTAATAACAAAAATCCTCAGCAACCCAAATGTCAGATAACAGGGAAATGACTAAATAAAGTAGTCATTAAAATGAAGCCATTAAAATGACATATTCAAAGAGAGTTTTTAATGACTGCAGAAAACATTAAATGGAAAAAATGCAGAGCCAAAGCGTGTCTGCAGAATGACTCAAGCTAGTGCATGGGGCATCCTCATTAAACATTTGTTGGATGAAGGAATAAACTTTGTAAAATACATTTATGCAGTTACGTAAATAGGAGCAGTGAGGATTTTGCTTTTGGTTGCCAGTAATAGCAAATCATGAATAGAGGTGACTTACACATGAAGGGGATATGTTATCTCACAGAACATGAAATTTGGAGGTAGTGTGGCTTCAGATTAATTGGGTGTCTAGCTGGGTAGCTTTCCAAATGATCTATGAACCAAAACCATTTCACCTTTCTGGCTCTGGAATTGTCAACAGGTTGACTAGTTCCTCCCTATGCCAACAACTTTGGGCATTAACTTTTCACAATCTAATGTCCAGAGCTGGAAAATGTCATATTCCTGTCTCGTGTATGTCTTTGTAAGAGCAGAGAATCCTTTCCAGAAACCCTCTGGCAAAATTCCCATTATACATCATTAATTAGAACAAGCCCTCTTCCCAAACCAATGATCTATAAGAGGAATGGATTTCCTCTTAGACTGGCCAGGGTTTACTGGAGTTTCTTGGGAAAGCGAAGGACCCCAGAACCGACAAGTTCTATCACAAATACACACACAAAAATAACATAAAGGGAAAGAGACAAGATTTTGAATCAGGTTATTTTCAAGGTGGTGATCTTCTGGGTGATTTAATTTTTCGTAATGCTTTATATCTTTCACTACTTTTAAACAGAGAAAAATGTGTTAAAATATTCTGGAAGTTTTTCTCAAATGGCAGGCAAATACCTGCTCAAAACAATCAACCCTCTTGATTCATTCTTCTCAATAAACCGAGAAATCAAAGTTTGGCTTGCACAAACTTTTCATTATCTTTTTGATTTGGAAATTTTAAGCCTCTCTTTGTAGTGAGATGAGACTACATAGGGGTTTGTGGGCGCTTTTGAACAAGACCTTCCAGTTTTTCTTTCTTTTTTTAGCCACCAATGCCTCTTTATTTTTTTAAATTAAATTAAATTTGCCAACATATAGTGTAACACCGAGTGCTCATCCCATTAAGTGCCCTTCTCAGTGCCCATCACCCAGTTACCCCCCCACCTCCCCTTCTGAAACCCTTTGTTTCCCAGAGTTAGGAGTCTCCTTCCAGTTTCAATTAGGATGGAAAGAGGGGGCAAAAACAAACCCCATGGTGGGGGTGCTTAGGTGCTCAGTGGGTAAAGCCTCTAACTCTTGGTTTCAGCTCAGATCATGGTCTCAGGATCCATGCTCAGTGGAAGTCTGATTCTCTGCCTCGCTCTCCCTCTATGCATCCCCCCTCCCCTAGCTCACATGCATGAGCGCACGCACTCTCTCTCTCTCTCTCTCAAATAAATGAATAAATCTTGAAAAAAAAATCCACCAAAACCAGACCCCATGGACTATTCTTAGGGGGATGTGAGGGATGGGAATGGGGCTCCAATGATGGAAGACTTGAGGGTTTTACCAGGCACAGAGTTTATATGGATTATAGAACCACAACTGTTAGAGCTAAGAGGAACTTCAGTTTTCTGTCATAAGTGGGGAGACTGAGGCACTGAAAAGCCAGGTAATCTTGAGGGGTGGAGGCTTGGCTTGAATCCAGGTTCCTTATCCAGATTGCCCTCCCTTACTTTTGTTGCCTGTGGAAAATTGTTTTTCAAAGATGATTTTGAC
This sequence comes from Vulpes vulpes, assembly GCF_048418805.1. NCBI lineage: Eukaryota > Metazoa > Chordata > Mammalia > Carnivora > Canidae > Vulpes > Vulpes vulpes. The sequence continues at coordinate 748,879 of NW_027325787.1, read as the reverse complement.
AAACTGCTCCCACCCCTGTAAGAACTGAGCCTATTTCCCTTCTCCTTGAATCTTGGATGACCTTGAGACTTGCTCTGACCAATCACAGTGGCAGAAGTCATGCTGCACCACTTCCAGGCTTAGACAATAAGGAGCCTAGCAGTTTTACCTTTCTCTTTCTGGACTCCTGAGTCACTATGTAAGTGTGACCACTTAGCTGGAGACAGTCCCAGCCCTCCCCAGCCATTTCAGCCTCCTCGGATACTGGGTAAATCCATTTTGGGCATTCCAGCCCCAGTCAAGCATGAGATATACCAGCTGTACCCTGTGGAACCAGAGAACCACCAGTTGAGCCCAGCAGATCTACAGCATTGTGAGAAATGTCCATGATTGTTGTTTAAGCCACTGATTTAGGGAGGTTTGCTGCATAGCAATGACTAATGAAATGTCTTCTCTCTGGGGCTTGCAATTTTTTCAACAGGCATCTCCCCATGATTTCTGGGCTGCTCCAGCTCCTCCCTTCACGCTTCATTGGTAACTGAGTGTAAGGGATTTCAAAGAGTGTCAAGAGGAGATCTTTAGGGAGTTTGGAATTTAATGGGAATTCTACTTGTAAATCAAGCAAGTTGTCAAGCCTGTGATATTAAGAAACGGACACTAGCTGAGGGCACTGGACAGGTGGGATGAGGAGGGCATTCTACTGTTGAAACATATTTGGGTCATTTCCAGCTTGGGGCTATTATGAGTAGTACTCTGGTGCATATCTTTTGGTGAACATATATGCATATTTCTTGTGGATACCCATACTTAGGAGTGGAAGTGAGGACTTACACAATATTATATCTTCAGAAAAGTGGATGCCCTGATTGACCCCATCCTCATCAGAGTTTGAGAAACCCAGTTTCTTCATATTCTTGCCAATATCCATTTCAACCATTCTGGTGGGTACATGGTGGTCTTAATTAGCATTTCCTTGATGCCTATTAAGCTGAGCATCTTGTCATATGTTTTGTGGATGGGTGGGCATCCTCTTAATGCCTGTTCAATTATTTTGCCCATTTTCTTTTTTGTTGTTGAATTTTAAGTGACACAGAAACTGTGAAGCTCTAAGCCTTGAATGGTGGTGAGAAAAGTGTTGGAAATACCGATTTGGGGAGTATCTTCCTTCATTCTACGACCTACTGGTTCATGAGTTCTCTGGGTTATTTATTTATTTATTTATTTATTTATTTATTTTTTAGTTTTTAGTTCTCTGGGTCTTTAAGCACAAGGCCATTTGATTGTTTATTCCAGCTCTTGGAGCAGGGAGATTAGTGACACAAGAGGGTGATGAATATGATGACAGTTTAGGTGCACCGAGCACTCGTTCTGAGCCAGACACTATGCTTAGTGCTTTACACAAACTCACTTTTTCAATCCTCATGCCAACCTTGCAAATTAGGAATATTATGTCCCCCCCTCTTTTACATGAGAACCTGAAGTACACAGAGGTGACAAAACTTGCTTGGAGTCACGGGGCTAGCTAGTTAGGGCCCTGGGTTCTAGTCCAGACTATTAATAACCTATGTGTGTGATGGTCACAACTTATTCTGGTTGCCCCTTTGGTAAAATGAGGATAGAACGGCCCAGATGAACTCTAGGGACAGTCAGGTGCCAACATTCTGTGACTTGGGCATCCAATCATCCCAGGATTCTGGGGAGGGCTCACCTGTGTATCTGAGGTTCCTCTTCTACAGGCCAGGCAGATGACAACGATAGTCCATATGAAAAACATTTCTATCTGTAACATTTCTCAACTATGAAGACATCACAGGCTAATTTAAAGCATTTCACAAAGCAGCTGGGGGGCCGGAGGGAAATGGCATTTTCACTGTACATGGCGCTATTTTTCTGTGACAGTTACTGCTGTGGATGCAAAAGTCTGGAGTTCTTACAGGTCCACATGTCTTTGGAATCTGCTATTTTTAAGGTTATTATATCTCTCTCATTTTGTTAATAGTAAAGCATCTTTGACAAAAGACAGTATCGTATATGGTAAAGATTAAACTACGTTTCAGGTAATTTCTGAACTGGGGGACGTTTCTAGACTCCTTAGCAGTAAGTCACTTACAAATCAAAAATAAATTGATGCTCCTGCCTATAAAAGCTGAAAACCAGGGTGTGAGACATAGGATTCTTTAAATCATTTGCATTATTACGAGTCACAGTAATGTCTGTGTTCAGAAGGTAACAGAAATTAGCCCCACAGGAATCAGAAGACGTCAGTGCCTGAAGAGGAATTTGACAAATTTCGTTTCTCTGAGAGAACACTGAGTCATGGGGGACAATTTAGCTCTGGGTTTTATGCTTTCTCAAGCCCCTTTTTCTCCTCACAACCCCTGAGCTAATGTGACGGCTGGAATAAATGCTGTCATTTGTTCTGACTTTGCCCTCACTTAAAGGTGGGGTGCGGGGGGGGGGGGGGATCATCTAATTTACTTATTTCAGGGAGGTGTCCCAATTCCAGTGCTTCTTAACTTTTACATAATGAAACTACTCCTTAAAAGCAAGCACCTATAAAAAAAAAAAAAGCACCTATGATTATGTTCTCTCTCGAACAAAACTGCCGTGGACTCCGAGGACACGGTTCCATTAAGTAGAACGTTCCTACAACAGGTCACAGATGCCTTTTCTTCAACGTGAACGAGAAGGTCTGGCTCCAGGACATTTTTTTTAAAGATTTTATTTATTTATTCATGAGAGATACAGAGAGAGAGAGAGAGAGAGAGAGAGGGAGACACAGGCAGGGGGAGAAGCAGGCTCCATGCAGGAAGCCCGATGCGGGACTTGATCCCAGGACTCCAGGATCACGCTGTGGGCCGAAGGCAGGTGCTAAACCGCTGAGCCACCCAGAATTCCCCTGGCTCCAGGACATTTTGAGGAGCTACAAGAATATCTTAATTTTGATGGGCATCTGGATAAAGCACGAGTGAGTCTGACTGCCTTTGCGAATTTCTTGCTGCAGATGAGAGAGATGGATGACTGGCAGGTGGTATACACAACAGGCAAAGCTCCCATGTGCTGCGTGACCTGGGAGGCCCCGTCCCACCTTCTCAACACCCTCGATCCCCCTACTGTGGGATCCTAGTGCTTCCAGAAATCCAGCTTGAAAGCCAGAGACCTAGAGGATATTGGCGGCTCTCTCATCTGTTATGGTCTTACAAAGATGAATGAAGCAAGGCCTGGGCATATGAAATCATACGCAACTTAGGAAAGGTGTTTGGGAATCCCTGGGTGGCTCAAAGGTTTAGCGCCTGTCTTCGACCCAGGGCGTGATCCCGGGGTCCTGGGATCGAGTCCCACATCGGGCTCCCTGCAGGAGCCTGCTTTTCCCTCTGCCTGTGTCTCTGCCTCTCACTCTCTCTGTGTCTCTCATGAATAAATAAATAAAATCTAAAAAAAAAGAAAGAAAGGTGTTATTCGTAATGCCAGTCTAGAACTCTTCCCTACAAACCCATGAGATTTCCTCTGTGTTATGGACTGAAGGTTCAGCAACTCGCCAGTTCATATGTGGAAAACCTACTCTCCAGTGTGATGTATTAGGAGGTGGGGCTTTGGGGAGGTAAATGGGATTAGCTGAGGTCAGCACAGGGCAGTCCTCCTGCCTCCTGGTGGGATTAGTGCCCTTATGAGCCTTATGAGAGTCACTGGGGAGGGCCTGCTTTCTCTCTCTGCTCTCCGTCATGTGAGGATGCAAGGGGACGTCAGCAGTCTGAAAACCAAAAGAGGGCTTCGGAACTCGGCCTGACCTCAGACTTCCCACCTCTGAAACTGTGGGAAATAAATTTCCACTGATTATTAGCCACCCGGTCCATGGGTGTCCAGCTACCTAAGACAGTAGGTTACCATTGCACCATGATGCACCTTGCATTCCCTAGAATCTCTCAGAAACATGTGGCAAACATCCTCATTTTTGCTATGAAAATAAGCTCTAGCTCTAGAAAACCATAGCTCACTACAGAAAATGAAGTCTTTCTTTCCTTTTCTTCTTTCCTTTGCTTCTGGCCTCCTTCTTCCCTTCCTTCCCCTTTTCCTTTCTTCCATTTCCTTAAAAGACGCTTTGGAGACCTACAACTCACCCTTCGCTCTTTTTAGAGGCACCTTCTTTGTCTGTATCGAAATGAATCACTCTTCTGTCATGAACTATTCTTTGAAGGCGGGCTCTCCTGAGGCCTTTTCTTAAAAACATTTTATTTTGAAATGATTAGTTCCAGAAAGCAGTTATAACTTTCTTTTGCCCAAAGCTAGCCGAGAACCCATCTCAGAAAGCATCGTGGTGCTTGCGGCACAAATAGGGTTGGTGTAATAATTTAACTGCCAGGGGAAATGTTTGAAAATACTTTTCATTCCCTAGTCATGGGGCAAGTGGGGGCTGATTCATTAGGATTGGATTTTCCACTGAGGGAACAAACACCGAAGACAAATGCCACCCGGGAACTAGGGCTGTCAGCCCAGACACGAAGGTCCTTTTAGTGAGTTAAGAAATGGATGTTCTTCTGATGTCACCGTTTCTAGTTTTAGGCAAAACAGGCTCCACAATGAACAGTGACCCAATTTGTCCCTTTCCCCCTTAAAATGGTTTTGTCCTCTCTACCTTTCCTCTTCTCTACAGTAAGCATCCGAAAGGGCCTTTCTCCTCTAGACAGGTCAGCCGTGTTCTGTGTCCTTGCTTATTCGACAAACTTTTCCTGAGTGTGTTGACCACGTGCCAGACACTCAGCTACTTGTTATCTGGGAAAAAGACACCAGTTCCTAGTTTCCTTCAACTATGTTTCTTCTGGGATTTACGCTTTCTTCACCATCTTCTGCTTTGTTGCCATTTTTCACACATTTATTGGCCTTTCCTAGTTCTTCTTTTGTGAATTCCTATTCATGTCTAGTCCACTTTCCTATTAGGATATTTGTTCTTTTTTCCTATTGATTTGTGAGAGCTCTTCATACAGTTTTTAAAAAATTAGGGACACCCGGATGGCTCAGGGGTTAAACATCTGCCTTGGGCTCAGGGCGTGACCCTGGGGTCTTGGGATCGAGTCCCACATCGAGCTCCCCGCAGGGAGCCTGCTTCTCCCTCTGCCTGTGTCTCTGCCTCTCTCTATGTGTCTCTCACGAATAAATAAATAAAATCTCTAAAAAAAAGAAAAGTAACTTACCACCTTTTATGTATATTGAAATATTTTTCCAATGTATGTCTGCCTTTTATTTTTACATAAATGTTTTATTTTTGCTTTGCCAAAGTTTAATTTTTTTGAAGAAAAAGCTATCAGTTTCCATCAATTTTCTTTTGTGGCTTTGTCTTTGGGAGTCACGGAGGGGAAAATTCTCCAGGAATATACTAGTATTCACTTATGGTTTTAATTTTTATAAGCAATTTAATAATTAACTTCTCTCCAAGTGCAGGTACCTAACAGTTTAAAAATAGTTCTTCTCAGCACCATTTTTTTTTTAATTAATTTTTATTGGTGTTCAATTTACCAACATACAAAAAAACACCCAGTGCTCATCCCGTCAAGTGTCCACCTCAGTGCCCGTCACCCATTCCCCTCCAACACCCGCCCTCCTCCCCCTCCACCACCCCTAGTTCGTTTCCCCGAGTTAGGAGTCTTTATGTTCTGTCTCCCTTCCTGATATTTCCCAACATTTCTTCTCCCTTCCTTTATATTCCCTTTCACTATTATTCATATTCCCCAAATGAATGAGAACATACACTGTTTGTCCTTCTCCGATTGACTTATTTCACTCAGCATAATACCCTCCAGTTCCATCCACGTTGAAGCAAATGGTGGGTATTTGTCGTTTCTAATGGCTGAGTAATATTCCATTGTATACATAAACCACATCTTCTTTATCCATTCATCTTTCGATGGACACCGAGGCTCCTTCCACAGTTTGGCTATTGTGGCCATTGCTGATAGAAACATCGGGGTGCAGGTGTCCCGACGTTTCATTGCATCTGAATCTTTGGGGTAAATCCCCAACAGTGCAATTGCTGGGTCGTAGGGCAGGTCTATTTTTAACTCTTTGAGGAACCTCCACACAGTTTTCCAGAGTGGCTGCACCAGTTCACATTCCCACCAACAGTGTAAGAGGGTTCCCTTTTCTCCGCATCCTCTCCAACATTTGTGGTTTCCTGCCTTGTTAATTTTCCCCATTCTCACTGGTGTGAGGTGGTATCTCATTGTGGTTTTGATTTGTATTTCCCTGATGGCAAGTGATGCAGAGCATTTTCTCACGTGCTTGTTGGCCATGTCCATGTCTTCCTCTGTGAGATTTCTCTTCATGTCTTTTGCCCATTTCATGATTGGATTGTTTGTTTCTTTGCTGTTGAGTTTAATAAGTTCTTTATAGATTTTGGAAACTAGCCCTTTATCTGATATGTCATTTGCAAATATCTTCTCCCATTCTGTAGGTTGTCTTTTAGTTTTGTTGACTGTATCCTTTGCTGTGCAAAAGCTTCTTATCTTGATGAAGTCCCAATAGTTCATTTTTGCTTTTGTTTCTTTTGCCTTTGTCAGCACCATTTTTTAAAATATTTATTTATTTATTTATGAGAGAGAGAGAGAGAGAGAGGCAGAGACACAGGAGGAGGGAGAAGCAGGTTCCACGCCGGGAGCCTGACGTGGGACCCGATCTCGGGACTCCATGATCATGCCCTGGGCCAAAGGCAGGTGCCAAACCGCTGAGCCACCCAGGGATCCCCTCTCAGCACCATTTTTAATTGAAATTTTTATTGAGATAATTGCAGATTTATTAATTTATTTTTAAAGGTTTTATTTATTTATTTAAAGGTTATTTATTTATTAATTTATTTATTCATGAGAGACAGAGAGAGAGAAAGAGGCAGAGAGAAAAGCAAGCTCCATGCAGGGAGCCTGATGAGGGACTCCATCCTGGGACCCCAGGATCACACCCTGGGTGGAAGGCAGGCGCTCAACCGCTGAGCCACCCAGGCGTCCCAATAATTGCAGATTTATAAGCAAGTATAAGAAATAACACAGAGAGAGTCTGCTTATACTTTACCCAGCTTCCCCCAATGCTAATGTTTTGCAAAACTGCGGTGTAATATTACAAGCAGGGTGTTGACATGGATTCAATCCATGGGTCTTATATTTCCCCCCATTTGCGTACACATGTGTGGGTTCAGTTCTATAAAATTTTGTCCTGGGTGTAGGCTGAGTTGTAGCACAATTTTTAAATAGTCTATTCTTTCTCTACTCTCTTGAAATGCCACTTTTATCAGAGGCAAATTTCCTATATTTGGTTCTGGATTCGGTATCTTTTCCCATCAGTCTGTCTGTCCCTGTTGGAACTGGTACCAAAAATCTCAACAGTTTTCTTTCAATAACCGTGATGACTCCTCTTTCTTCTCCCCTCTTCTTTTCCTGCTCCTTTCTCCTTTTTCTTTGCAAAACTGCCCCGCTTATATTTATGTTCCAATTTTCCTGATGAGCTTTAGAATCGTTTGGTTAAGTTCCAGAAAAGATCTTTGGATTCTGATTGGAGTCGCCTTATATTTAGAGACTCATTTGTGGAGAAATGACGTCCTTACCAAATTGAGTTTTTCCACCAGGAGCACAGCGCCTCTCTCTCCGTTTATAGAAATCTTTTAAAAATGAGCCTTAGTAGAATTTTGTCATTGCTTCATATGAATCCTGTCCAAATCTTGTCACACTGATTCCTGTTTCACAGCTCTATGTAGATGATATCGATGAGCCTTTCTCTCTACCATATGTATTTTTTGGTTGGTGGTTGTTGATTTTTCAGTTACGATAAAACACATATAACATAAAATTTGCCATCTTCACTATTTTAAAGCGTCTCTCAGTGGTATTAGATCCATTCCCGGTGCTGTACAACCATCACTACTGATCTCCAGGACTTTGGCATCATCCCAAAGAGAAACTCTGCCCATGGAACAGTAACACCCTAACCTCCCTTCCTCCCAAGTCCCTGGCAACCTCTATTCCACTTTCTGTCTCTGTAACTTTGGAATCAGTATTTGTCCTTTTGTGTCTGGCTTCTTTCACTTAGCGTCATGTCCTCAAGGTTCAGCTGTATTGTAACATGTGCCAGAATTTTGTTCCTTTTCGTGGCTGCATAAGAGTCTATGTATATGTTTATGCCATATGTTGTTCATCCATTCATCCTCAGGACATTTGGGTTATTTCTATCTTTTGGCTATTGTGAGTAATGCTCTGCACATTGGATTGGGGCATAAGTATTGGTTTGAGTCTTTGCTTTCAATTCTTTTGGATATATACCCAAAAAGAAAACATATTTCATAACTTACTATTAGTGGCATACAGTAGAAGGAAGGTATTATATATAATATAATATTATATATGTATATATATATATATATATATATTTTTTTTTTTTTTTTGGAAAGAGAGCAAGGTGGGGAGGGGCAAAAGAAGAGAGAGAGAGAGAGAGAGAGAGAGAGAGAGACAGAATCCCAAGCAGGTTCCATGCTGAGCATGGAGCCCAATGCAGGGCTTGATCGCATGACCTTGAGATTGTGACCTGAGCTGAAATCAAGAGTTGGATGCTTAACCAACTGAGCTACCCAGGTGCCCCTTACATTTCTAATTAGAAAAAGATATTATCATCCCCCTCCCTAAGAAAAGCTCCCAAGTAAAACCAAAATATATGCACTCATTCTTCAAGGCACCAAAGGCCTTTCTTGCTTCTATTAGGCCCTGACCTCCTTGACCTACTGTAACAATTATTGATGAACTCTTGTCCATTCCTAGACCATGAGCTCAGCAGGCCTTAGACAGGCAAAACTTTAAAATGTAATTGTTTTTTCTAAAGATTATTTATTTATTTATTCATGAGAGACACACAGAAAGAGAGAGAAAGGCACAGACACAGGCAGAGGGAGAAGGAGGCTCCATGCAGGGAGCCCAAAGTGGGACTTGATCCTGGGTCTCCAGGATCACACCCTGGGTTGAAGGCAGCACTAAACCACTGAGCCACCCGGGCTGCCCTAAAATGTAATTGTTAATACAAAAAAACCAATTCTCTCTTTGTGCTATTGAATCTTTTGGATTAATTTCTCTGCAAAGGCAAAAGGGACTGGTCAAAGTAGGTGCAAAAGAGAGATTCTTTCAACCTTGCCCAAGTGCTTCAAGGCTCAAAAGGCAGGAGAGTTTATCTGAAGTGGAAGGTTGTCCCATCAACGTCTAGGTATTTGCTGTAGGCCTGGTATTTCACTTAGAACATACTGTACTTCTCTTCTGCCTTCCTCACAAATAATTTCTCTTTCTAGAGTGGGTGTTCTTGTTGTGTCATGGATTGAAGGCCTGGGTTGGGTTCCTCATCAGCAGTTCTTGTATCCTCTTAGGCTTTAAGCTCCTTAAAAGCGATCTCATCCCATAATCCCCTACACACACACACACACACGCCCACATATGTATGCACGTGTGTGCACACACACACACGATGGCTAAGAAGACCAAAGGCTCAGGTCTGAGCCCCAACACCTTCCTAAGGACACTCAGCTAGAAAGGGTTGCAGGGAGGATGTGAACCCAAGTAGTTTCTGATCACTGTCCTAACCTTGACCAAATTACTTAACCTGTGCTTCAAGTTTCTTCATCTGTGAAACAGGATAATAACAATACCTTCCTCACAGGATTTTTGTGAGGACTGGATGACCTAATTCTGGGAGGTGCCAGAACAATGCCTTGGAGTCAGAGGAGTTAATCCCTTATAAGGGGCAGCTGCTACTGATGTGCATGCTGCTAAGCACTGTGCCTTGCACAGTGTTGACTAACACTTTGTGTGAACTTGCATTGTCATCGTGAACCTTGGAAAACTGCTAACATGATCACAATGGTCTAATCCCATGGAGCATATGACACCCTGCCCTCTGCCTTCACCATGGCACCTGGAATACCATTTCCATTTGTATTTGACAAAGGCCAGCTCCTAGTAACAGACAGCATGCAGTGACCCAAAGTGTCCACTGACTGACTGTCCATATGGCCCTGGGAGGAGAGGAGGGCCAGGCACTGAGTCCCTGGGTGCCATTTCTGATCTCTAATCTGAGCAGAAAAGGCTCTGCTGATTGAGGGGTCTAAGAGATCCCATATATGCACTCCTCCAATGAGGGGCCCATCGACTCCCACAGGCCCAGCTGGAACAGCTCCAATGTCAAGTGCTCAGAGAGGCCTGTCCCAGTCTGCGGTTATCTTGAATATTTGGCTGTTTGCATGCCTCCCCCATGAGGGAGAGGACCCTGTCTGATATGTTCACTGGTCTAATCCTCAGCATCTAGCCCAGGGCAGGGTAGATGTTTGCCAAATACTTGGAATTAAAGAAGGTAGGTAGGCAGGCAGGAAAATCACCTTCTTCCTCTTCCCACTCCTGCCTCAGACCCTGTGCCCTGAGAAGCCTTCCCTGATTCCCTAATCCGCCAGAAAAGTACTATCACTCACCAGGCTCTGATACTCCTACAGAGCAAATGACCTGAATTTCTCCATGTACCCAGCCTTTCCTTACCTACAGTCTTATTTTTCTCTTCTCTAGTTGCTGAGAGCCATGAACATGGGACCATAAACTATTCAAAGGTGGAACTGTGCCCATTTTGGAGTTATATCCTTGCCCTCTGGCTCCCAGTGGTCAGCCCAGCTCTGGCCACATTTACAGATCAAGGCATGGGGCAAATAATGAATGCTTCCTTTTAGGAACCTGGACTTAGCCTGTTTTTCTCCTCTATCAGTGACAGATAATAAATAATCTTGGCTCTCCCGCCTCTTTCCCTGATAAGCACCAGCTGGGAAAGCGTGTTTGTGGGGGCAGATGGAACACTTCCAGCCCTGGTATCTTAGCCCAGCCCCTCATGGAGGGTCGCTGGTGCCCTGGGCCACCTTCTCTCTGGGCCCCTCACAGGTCCGCCCTGGTGGGGGTCCGTTACCTCTCTCCTGACCTGTGGTCAACCTGAAGCCTTGTTCACCTCAGACTGGGGCATGGGACCAAACCTCACTAGAGGATTTCCTGGGAAGAGGGGTGGTTCATCACCAAGACCACCTGATCCGTGGCAAAAAATAAATGACATTTTTCTTGGTTACAGTGAACCTGGATCCTAAGACATGACAAGTCTAATGAGGTAAGAAAGATCCAGCACAAGTGTAGCAGCCTGTTTATCGACTCTAGTTCAATCAATATTCTGGGTAACCAGAAATTACAATGGCTAGTAGACACCCATGTACAGATATGAAAGTTCATCAAAATGTGTTTATCACACAAATTTTGCCAGATTATATCTAAAACTATTGTTGAGGGTACAGATGGTATTTCAGATTCTTGCATCATCAGAACCACCAAAATGAACACAAATTCTTTTGAAATAGGACCGATGGGAGTGTCTAATTATGTGAGATTTTTCACTGGCTGATACCAGTAAATGTGTTGCTCTACATTTATTTGTACATAGAATAAACTCTGGTTTATCCAGAATCCAAACACACCCATTCTGCAACGTGCAAAGGCCCAGCTGCTGGACTGGAGTCCTACACAGCCCACTGGAAAGATGCCCCCATGACACACGGGCAGGGCTGTGAAGATCCCACACGGGGATTGAGGGGAGGGTGACCAGTTCTGTACTGTGAGGCAGTGGGCTTACGTGCCGCCTGTGCTACTAGGGCGGGGGTATGTGTGATCCTGGACGTGGTATTTAACCCCCCTCTGTGCCTCAGTCTCCTCATCTGTGAGATGGGATGATGATAATAATACCTACCCCACAAGACTGCTGGTCAGATTGTGTGAAATGAAGTGTGCAAGGCACCCACTGGCCTCCCATCGGTTTCTCCCTGACATGGCCTGAATATTTTCATCCCTGCCTCACAGCAGCCAATCTTGTCCACACTATGTCATAATTCTGGTTGGTTTCAGTATTCATATAGATTAGATGCTCCCTACAACACCACCCTGGATGGCCTCTCCTGCCCCGGGCCTCTCCCTTTGGAGTATTTTTTTTTTTTTAAAAGCTTCCTTTTCACTTTTTTTTAAAAATTTATTTATGATAGTCACACAGAGAGAGAGAGAGAGAGGCAGAGACATAGGCAGAGGGAGAAGCAGGCTCCATGCACCGGGAGCCCGATGTGGGATTCGATCCCGGGTCTCCAGGATCGCGCCCTGGGCCAAAGGCAGGCGCCAAACCGCTGCACCACCCAGGGATCCCCTCCCTTTGGAGTATTAAATCACTTTCTTCATTTGGTTTCTAAGACATGATCTCCTTGTCTTCCTAACACAGTGGCTTCTCTTTCTCGGTCTCCTTTTCTGGCTGTGCTTTATCTCTCTGTGTGTTAAGTGGCAGCGTGCCCCAGCCTCGGTCCTTCGGCCTCTTCCACATTCTGTTTTCATCCTCTTGATGATTTCATCTGGTGTCACAATTTTAAGTTCCATCTAAAATGCTGATGTCGGGATCCCTGGGTGGCTCAGCGGTTTAGCATCTGCCTTCAGCCCAGGGCATGACCCTGGAGACCCAGGATCGAGTCCCATGTCAGGCTCCCTGTGTGGAGCCTGCTTCTTCCTCTGCTTCTCCCTCTGCCTGTGTCTCTGCCTCTCTGTTTCTCTCTGTGTCTCTCATGAATAAATAAATAACCTTTTAAAAAATGCTGATGTCTTCCAGGTGACATCTCTAGTTTGAACCTTTCTCCGAAACTCTAGACTTGTATATACCCAGCTGCCTATTTTACTTTTCCACTTGGATGTGCAATAGCGATCTCCCAAATTGACAAGTTCAAAATGGAGCTCCCGACCTTCCCCTCCAACATGGCCCACCCCCAGTCTTCCCCATGTCAATAAACAGTAGCCTTATTCTTCCAGTTGCTCAGACCCAAACAGTCACCCTGGACTCCTCTCTTCCTCTGACATCTCCCATCTAACCATCAAGAAATCTTGTTAACTCTGCCTTCCAAAATGGAGTCAAAACCCAACCATTTCTCATCACCTTTCCTGCCACTTCTCTGGTCCAAGATATTCTTACATCTTCCCTGGTTTTCTGTAGTAGCCTCTGGACTGGTCTCCCCGTTGCTGCCCTTGTACATCCCAAAGCACCAGAGCCATCCTTCTGAAATTTGTCACATACTCTATGGCCCCAAGCCCTCCAGTGGCCCCCATTCACTTGAGATGAAAATCAAAGTGCATACGAGAACCTACGAAGTAGAATCAAACTTCCCCCTCCCCAATCCCACCTGTCACTTCTCCAACCGCCCCCCTCGCTGTCCCCTCTGTCTGCTCCAGCCACAATGGCTTGCTTCTCTGTCCTAAATCCACTCCTGCACTTCTTGCTTCCTCTGTTTTTCCCCTAGAGAGGTGCAAGATTCACCCTTTTACCTCTTGCAGGTCTTTGCTCAAATGCCAACCACTCTACTCTAGTGATAACCCCTTCCCAGAACGCCCATCCCTCCTTCCTGCTTAATTTTTCCCATAGCACTTTCGCCATGTAATATAGTATGTTTTACATTTTTCTTTATCGTCAGTATCTCCCCATTAGAATGCAAGTTCCATGAAGGCAGGATTTTTATATTAATTATTCTGAGAAAAACACATAACTTGAAATCTTAATAAACCTTTAAATGTACACTACAGTGTTAACTGTGTGTGCATTGTTGTACAGCAGATCCCTAGAGCTTTCTCATCTTGCATGACCAACTCTGTACCTACTGAATGACTGGTAACCATCTCCCCACTTCCCCTACTAGTCCCTGGCAACCGCTATTCCACCTTCTGCTTCTAGGAATTTGGCTACTTTAGATACCTCATAAAAGTGGAGTCATACAGCATCTGTTTTCCTGTGTTTGGCTTTTTTCACTTAGTATGATGTCCTCAAGGTTCATCCGCATACAAAAGTAGGGTTTCCTTCTTTTTTAAAACCTGAATAATGTTCCATTACATGGATATGCCATATTTCCTTTATTCATTCATCCACAAATGGACATTTAGGTTGCTATTGTGAATAATCCTTCTTTGAACATGGGAGTTCAAACATGGGAGAATCTCTTGAGATTCTGACTTCAATTTTTTTTACATAAATTCCCAGAAGTGGGATTGCCGAATCTTGTAGTCCTAGAAAACAGGGATTTTTGCCTATCTTGTTCATTGCTGTATCCTCAGGGCCCAGGACGACGTCTGAAACACAGTGAGTGCTCAATAAATGCAATCATTTTATCTGCAACATGACCTTCAACTTCTCCAGCACAGCTTTTGCAATCATTCCCGCATTTCCGACGCAACTTCTTGCAAGGAAAGGGTTTGCTAAGTGACTTAATGGGATAAGCAAGTGTGCAAGGGAAAATAATGAAATTAGCGAAGAGAATAAGTGGTTCCAAATATCCCCAAAGTAGAAACAATCATTTATGCAAAGAGTCAAAAAAAATTTTGTAAGCCATCCTTATTGGCGACTCTGGCAGTGCTGAACCTTTGAATGGTCCTCTTAACTACTTTTGCTATTATTGCCATCAGCACAACATCTGAACAGGGACAGCCAAGAATCAGATTTGCAGGCTGGGCTCGGCTAGTGGAGCCTTGTGAGCAGAGAGCATGGCATTGTGGGTAGGGGAGCAGGCATTGTGGGTAGAAGGCTATGGCATTGTGGGTAGGGAAGCAAGCATTATAGGTAGGAGGGCGTGGCATTGTGGGTAGAAGAGCATGGCATTGTGGGTAGGGGAGCAGGCATTGTGGGTAGAAGGCTATGGCATTGTGGGTAGGGAAGCAAGCATTATAGGTAGGAGGGCGTGGCATTGTGGGTAGAAGAGCATGGCATTGTGGGTAGGGGAGCAGGCATTGTGGGTAGGGGAACATGGCCTCTGTGGTAGGAAAGGTCACTTGCAGTGTCGGTAGAGATCACTTGGTACTATTGGCAAAGTCCGAAAATGCCCACAGTTTCAGGCCAAACGAAAGAAAACGTGAGCTACCTAATCAGCCTGGTGGAAGCAAAATACAAGCGTCTGGACAGAAGTCAGTGGTGGGTCAAATGAGAGATGAGGGACCAGGCAGTGGCCAGAATCCAAATGAAACTACCCAGGGTCCCTCTGAGGATCCAGCCACCATCGCCTGCTGCCCCCGGGACCGAGGCCACTTGTCCTCGCCCCTGGTGGGCAGGTAGGGGCTGCCCGGTGTCACTGCTCTTGGGAGAAAGGCTGGGCGCTCGGGGTGTGTGGTGGGGGCCACCTGGGCTGCGGAGAGCCCCCTGCCTCCAAGTCTTCCTCAAGCTCAGAGGCCCGCAGGCTGCAGCCCTGCTTCCTCCCAGGATTCCCCGTTCGGTTCTGGGGGTGTCAGATGGAGGACGTTAGCCAGACAGGAGCTTATCTGGGCCACAGTATTTGCTCCACACCCTCTGCAGGCCTGGTGATGCGCTTCACATGGATGTCAGGAAGAAGCAAGAGCAGACCCCGCCTGCAGGAGCCGGGGGAGACGGAACCACATCAAGCCCAAGTAGATGATGATGATGATGATGACCATGGCCATGATCTATCGAACACCAGATGCCAGGCTCTGTGCTCTGAGCTTTATGAGGATTTTTAAAATTTAATTTGGGGAGCCTATGAGGTAGGTCCTACTAGGATTATGATTCTCATTTTACACAGGTGATGTATGGAAGCAAAATAAATTGCCCAGAGTCACGCAGAGCCAGTCTGAGGCATGCAGCCCTTCTGACTCCAAAGGCAGTGCACTACTCACTGAGCCCTGCTGACTCTTGGGGTGCTAGGGGTACAGCCTCGGGACGCTTCACTCTGACTGGGCTCAGGGGAAGGCCAGGGGAGGCCAGTCAGGCACCTAGGAGAAGGCTTCCCCTGAGGGGTGCCTTCACCTGAGAGGTGAGAAGAGGTGCCTTCACCTGAGAGCCTAGGAGAAGGCTTCCCTGAGAGGTGGCTGATGCCCGAACTGAGCTGTCCAGGTTAAAAGTGACAGGTGAAAGGTTCTGGGCCAGGGAACTTTTTAGAGCGTAGGAAGGAACAAGTGAGCAGCAAGCACTGTACTCCTCGCTCAGCCAGGCTCCTCATGTTCAGAACCCGGCTCTGCTACTTGTCAGCCGTGGAAAATCAGGTAAACCACTTAGCCTCCCTCTTCCTCCACGTCTCCATGCAAGAGCCCGGCAAGCTCCACTCATCAACTCACGTTCCTGTTCTCAACGCTCTCCTCTTCTTCTACCCGCTTCTGTCAGTTTTCCTCGGGACTTTCTGTGTTGTGTCTTTTTCCCATTTTCTGTTTTTTAAACTTTGTTTATTGTTTTTGGAGGGGAGGCGGGGAGGAGGGGCAGAGGGAGAGAGAGAGAATCTTAAGCAGGCTCCCTGCTAGGTGGGGCCGATCTCCCAACCCCGAGATCGTGACCTGAGCTAAAACCAAGATTTGGATGCTGGACCGACTGACTGAGCCACCAGGAGCCCTTGTCCCTTTCCCATTTTCAACATAACTGGATGGAGCTCACACATTCTCTAAGCCTTCATCACTATTGGTGTCCTGACATCATTAAGATTATATCTCAACCCAGATTTCTCCAGTAAGCTCCAAATCTGCCAGACATCTCCATTGTAGATGTCCCACAAGCTGAACCTCCTCCAAATTGGGGGTCAACCCTTCAACCCCAAGTCTGCCCTCCCACTTGGGTGAAGAGTATCACGGTTAATCCAAACCAGAACCCCTGAGGTTAGCTTAACCCCGTGTCCTTCATGTGGTCGCGCATCAGGCCCCATCAATCCCAGCACTGGAATATTTCTCCAGTAACATCACTGCCACGTCCCTGGTCCAGGATGTCACCCCTCTTGCCTGGGCGACACCGGTCTTGCCCCACTCCCGACTTTTCCGTGCTGCAAACACAAACCCAGCAAGCCGTCTAAATTTGACTCTCCCACCTGCCCATGCTGTTTCAGACCCTACGGTAGTTCCCCAGGGCCCTTGGAATGAAGCCCTCACCTCCTCTGGGCCTCTCTGCCTCCTCCTCTCCGCCTCTTGCCCAGCCCTCTCATACTCTATATCCTGCCGCACTGATGCCCAAGCAAGCCCTGTTCTCACCGACTTCTGGACGTTAGCCTGGGACTCTCTTTTACTTACCCACTTATTGCTCTGACTGGATAATTTCTACAGGGAATTTCATGCCTCGGTTTAGATATCACAATTCTGTGACATCTCTGATAAGTGGGCTGTGTGACCCTGCCGTGGGGTCCCCTGCACACCCCTGTATTAGCCCTCCCTCTGCCTGTAACTGCCGTTTGCTTATGTTTCACCTACTGGATCCCCAGCGGCTGGAGGGCTGGGGGCTGCTTGGCCACTGTTACTTCATCAGTGCCTAGCACAGACCTGGCACACGGCAGGTGCTGTGCATATGGCTGGGAATAAAGCTAGGTCACCCTCTGTCCTCTCCCATTTCCCAGAATCCGTGTGGAACTATGTTCTTTCTCACACTTCAGTTCTTCATTCTGTTACCATCACTCAGCTCAGGCCTTCCTCGAGCCTCCCCACTCCTACTCGGATCACCTCATTGCCTCTCCTCTTGCTGAGCAATAGACGAACCAGCCAAAGTCTTTCCTGACCTCATCCCTCACCCCTGCAGTTGGGAGGTGCAACTGTAGCACCTCCCTATTACTGCACTTTTATGGTGTATTTGCAATTACATGCAAAATGCCTGTTTTGTACATGATTGGAACTCCCAGAGAGCAAGGACTGTGGCCACCATTCATTTGTGTGTCTTCCAAGATGAGTGATGACTACTAAGGCAAATATGATTTATGGATTATTCTCTTTTGCAAAAATCTCTATGAGCTCCCTGTTGCTTGTAGGTTAAATTTAAATCCCTTAGTGGCCCCCAACCCCCAGGACAGACAGAATCCAGCCTCCCCAAGTGTTCCCATCACTACCTGCTCCTCCCCACCATGCAGCAGGGCGAGGGGTCTCTCCAAAGGCACCATGTCACTCTGCATCCCGGGCCTTCTGTGCCCTTCTTCTTGGTGTTGAAGACCTAGCTCAAGGCCATCTTCTCTGTGAAACCTGGCTCAGCTTCTCCTGACAGAGCTGCTTCTCCTTTCCTGTCCCTGGCAGCGTTTGGTATTAATGTGGAATGAGCTGGTTACAGATCTCCCCTCTCTGGACACGATGGGCCTAAAGGCCCTTGAATACAGGGAGACAATCTTATTCACAGCCTCACAGCTCAGAGCAGCCCCTAGAAGGGAGAGGGTGTCCTGGAAAGGGCTCCTGACTGAATGATTTGTATTTGATAGACTAACAGTGTGGTATGAGGTCAGAAATGTGCAGGCACATCCATAAAAGAATAAGAGCTCCAAAAGAGACACCTAGAAGCTAAGATTTAGGTGGGACAATGGTGGCATTGCAAACCAGGGAAGAAAGGAGGGCTCATTCAGTCAATGAGGCTGGGAAAATTAGATTTTTTTTTAAAGAATCAAGTTACACCGTAAATGCACAACATATGATTAAACCATGGGTATACCAAATTGTTAAATATAAAAATATCAAGCTTTAAAAATACTACAGATAAATAAGTGCATATGGATGGGAATAAAGCTAGAAACTTTGGTCACCCTCTGTCCTGAACTGAAGTGGAACTGAAGTGTGAGAAGACACACACAATAATAATCTCTATCTCTTAGATAGAGAGATCTAAGTAATAAATCTACAGAAGAAATATGTAAGAAAGAAGAAAGAATATGTAATAGCCAGAAGAAATACGTAAGAAGAAATATGTAATAGCCAGACTACATATCAATTTTAAGATACTGAATTCATTAAAAAATGAAAGGCAAGCACAATCTAAGAAAAGTTATTTATCACAAATGTTATAAAGTGCTAATACCTTTCAAATATTAAGTGTATATAAACTGATAAGAAAAACATGACTGCTGTAGGATATAGGAAAGCATGTGTAAAAATGCTTTTTAAAAAAGAAGTATAAATGCTTACAGACTTATTTTGTAATAAGTTGAAATAATTAATTTCCCTTAGTCATTGAAGAAGTCTGAATTGAAAAGAAATATAAAGGCTTACAAACTTATTTGTATTAAGTTGAAATAACTAACTTTCCCTTAGTCATTGAATAATTGTAAATTGAAGGAATGTATCATTTTTGCCTATCAAATTAGTGAATTTTTTAAATGCCAAGAATCAGTCACCCTTATACACTGCTAAGCATTCATGAGAACTACGTTTCTGGAAAGCAATCAAGCAACATGTATATAATATATCAAGAGCCTCAAAAATAGCCATTCCCTTGGACCTTCAGGATCTGTTCTAGGGAAAATGAGAAAATCAGACAGTAATTGTAAAAATGTTCAATGAGTAATTATCATTATTCATAATGATAATATCAACAGAAGTACCCAGATTGGGGGAAATAGTAAAATAAGTAAACAGGCGAGAGATGATGGATTAACAGGCAGCCAATTCTTGATGCTGGTGAAGAGTTTTTAATGTTTTAAGACCATGTCCCTCCTCTCCATCATTAGAAGACTATATATAGGCTCACTTATGTGAAGATGTAAACAAAAATGATGTAAGTGATGTATGGTAAAATATGAATAGTGAGATGTGGCTGACAAACCCTTCGGACTTCTGATGATGATGATGGATAACGGCCTAGATCTACCCTCCTGCCTTAAACAACTAAAAATAATGGACAAAATACATGAAACCACAGTTTTCAGACATTGGACAGCAGGCAGCACATATGTGGAAGTAAAATGAATGACAACTTAGAATGGAACAAAGCTTGGGAGGGGAGAAATGGAAATACACTATTTTAAAGTAATTATACCATATGTAAAGTAGAATAATATTTACAGACTGTGATAGGTTATACATGTCTATCATAAACTTTAAGTAATCATTAAAATAACATATCTAAGAATTCTGGTTAAGAAGCCAACAGAGAAAACACAATGGAATCATGAAAAACACTCAATTCAAAAGAAGGCAGAAAAGGAGGGAAAAGACAACCATAAATAGATAGAACAGAGAGCCCAAAAAACAGCAAAGTGGTAGGTTCAAATTTAGTCATATCAACAATCATGTTACATGTTTAAACACCAAATTATACAGCACTGATCATCATGTTGGAAAAGAGAAAAGCAAGTTCCAACTATGTGCTGGCTATGAAAGACCTATTTTATTTTATTTTATTTTATTTTATTTTATTTTATTATTTTATTTTTGAAAGACCCATTTTAAAGACACAAAGAGGTTAGAAGGAAAAGGATGGAAAAAGATATGCCACATTTACACTAATCAAAAGAAGGATGGAGTAGTTATATTCATGAAGATAAAGCATAGGTTAGAGCAGAGAATATTACCAGGGGAAAGAGGATCATTTCTAAGGGGAAGATGTATAATGGATAAAGGCATCAATTCATCAAGAGGACATAAAAACCCTAAATGTCTATGCATCTAATAACAGAGATTCAAAATACAAGAAGCAAAAATTGCTAGAACCGTTAGTAGAAATAAACATATCTGTGATTATGATTGAAGACTTGAACATATGTCTCCACATAAATGACAGAACAAACTGGATACAGAAGCCTTGGATAATACTATGGACCAGTTAGACATTATTGACATTTATAGAAAACTCCTCCCAACAGCAGGATACACATTATTTTCAAATGCAGCAGAATCTTTACCAAAATAGAGAGTATTCTTGGCCATAAAACAAAACTCAATAAATTTAAAAGCAAATCATAGAGTTGTGATGAGAACCAGATGACATATGGAATCGTTGAATCACTATATTGTACTCCTGAATTAAAATAAAAATTTAAAAGTAAAATCATAAGAAGCACATCGAAGACCATAATGGACTTAAATAAGACAAAAGTAAGAGAAATATGGTGCAAAATCTCCAGTTATTAGAAAACTAAACAATATACTGCAAAATAGCCCATGGATCAAAGAAGAAATAGAAGTTAGAAAGTATTTCAAATGGAGTGAATATCAAAATATGAAAAAAATAAAAGTTGGATGCATCTGAAACAGTTCTGAGAAGGAAATTTATAGCACTCAGTGCTTATAGTAGAAAAGAGGAAGGGTCTCAAATCAATATTAGCTTACACCTAAAGAAATGGGAAAAGCAAGTACAAATTAAACTCAAGGTATGGAGAAGAAAGAACACAGAAAGAGCAGGTATTTAACATAATTAAAAAGGGAAAAGAATAGAGAAAAATCAATGATACCAAAAGCTGATTCTTTGAGCAGATCAATAAAGTTGGTAAACTTCTAGATAAAGGGACAGGAAAAAAAGAAAATAGACACAAATCACCAATATCAGGAACAAGAGAGGGAGATCATTACTGATACTAAAGACATTAAAATGATAGTAAGGGGGCTCCTGGATGGCTCAATTGGTTGTGTCTGCTTTTGGTCCCAGGGTCCTTGGATAGAGCCCGCATCAGGCTCCTGCTCAGTGGGGAGTCTGCATCTACCTCTTCCTCTGCCCCTCCCCTGCTCGTACTCTCTGTGTCAAATAAATAAATAAATAAAATCTTAAAAAATAAATAAGTAAAACAGTAGTAAGGGAGGGGTGCCTGGGTGGCATAGTTGGTTAAGCATGTCTCACCGACTTCCGCTCAGGTCATGATCTTAGGGTCATGAGATTGAGCCCTGCATCAGGCTCCTTGCTGGGTAGGGAGCCTCCTTGGCATTCTCTCTCTCTCTCTCTCCCTTTCTCTCTCAAAAACAAACAATAAAACAGTCATAAGGGAATATTATGAACAACTTATGGGCAATAAATCCCACAAGTTAGATAAAATGTTCAAATTCCTTGAAAGACATAAGCTACCAAGCCTCATTTAAGAAGGAATAGATAGGGGATTCCTGGGTGGCTCAGCAGTTTAGTGCCTGCCTTCAGCCTAGAGTGTGATCCTGGAGACCTGGGATCGAGTCCCACATCAGGCGCTCTGCATGGAGCCTGCTTCTGCCTCTGCCTGTGTCTCTGCCTCTCTCTCTCTTTGTATCTCTCATGAATAAATAAATAAAATCTTTAAAAAAAAGGAATAAATATCAATTGCCTGATTCCCAAGGAAATTCAATTTGTAGTTACAAATTTTTTTCACGTGGGGCACCTGGGTGGCTCAGTCAGTTAAGCATCTGCCTTTGGGTGAGGTCATGATCTCTAGGTTTTAGGATTGAGCCCTGCAACAGGCTCCCTGCTCAGTGGAGAGTCTGCTTCTCCCTCTCCCTCTGCCCTTCCCCCTGCTTGTGCGCTCTCTCTCTGTCTCTCTCTCAAAATAAATAAATAAAATATTTTAAAAAATTGTTTTCTTCACAAAGAAATCCCAAGCCCAGATGGCCTCACTGCTGAATACTATGAAATATTTAAGGAATCGAGAATACCAATTCTATACAAACTTACAGAGAATCAAAAAGGAAGGAACACTTTCCAACATCTCTTCTATGAATTCAGCATTGCTCTAACACCCAAGAGGAAAAAAAAAGGCATCAGAAGAAAGCTGTACACTAGTACCTCTCATGAACATAGACACAATTCTTAACACAATTTTAGCAAGTCAAATCCCACAATGTATGAAAAAGTTAATACAACATGCTGGAGGGAGATTTATCCTAGGAACGCTTGGTGGATTCAACATTTGAAACTTGGTGTCATTTCCCATATTGATGGACTGAAAAATCAAAACCATATGATTAGTCAGTAGATATAGAACCATCATTTGACAAAATCCTGATAACTTTCAGCAAGCTAGGAATAGATGGGTACTTACTTGGTGTGATAAAGGGTTAATCCAAAAAACCTACAGTTAACATTGTATTTAATAGCGAAAGATAAATGTTTACCCTCTATGGTTGTGTACAGGGCTAGGGTGACCACTCTCCTTCTATTCAACACTGTCCTGGACGTTCTAGAGCAATCAGGCAAGAAAAGAGAGAAAAGGCTGATTGTAAAGAAAGATGTAGAACTGCCTTTATTCACAGAAGACATGATTGTCTCTGTAAAAAATTCAACAGAATCTAAAAAAACCCAGGAGTATATGTATGAGCTTAGCTTACAATCGTCATTTCTATATACGAGCTAAGAATGATAAAAAAAAATTGAACTAAAATATTTACAATAGCATCAAAAATATAAATTTGACCAAAAAAAAATGTGTAAGACCTATAAACTGAAACCACAGAACATCACGGAGAGATTAAAGAGCTAAATCAATGGAGAGATATGCCATGTTTATGGATCAGAAGACTTGATATCATTAAGATGTTAATTCTCCCCAAATTGAGCTATACAGTCAATGCAACCTTAATCACAATCCCAGCGGCATTTGTGTGTGTGTAACAATTAACAACTTAAAAATAATAAAAAGGGGAATCCCGGGGTGGCTCAGCAGTTGAGTGTCTGCCTTGGGCCCAGGGCGTGATCCTGGAGACCCGGGATCGAGTCCCACATCAGGCTCCCTGCGTGGAGCCTGCTTCTCCCTCTGTCTGTGTCTCTGCCTCTCTTTCTGTGTCTCTCATGAATAAATAAATAACATCTTAAAAAAATAATAATAATAAACAACTTAAAAATCTGTATATGTTGTAAGAGCCAAGGTAACTGAAAAAGAACAATGAGAGAGACTTGTACTACCTGGTTTCAAGACTTACCATACAGTTACAATAATCTAGTCAATGTGGTATTAAAGACAGACACACAGATCTATGAAACTCTAGAGACAGACCTAGAGACAGACCTATACACACATGCCCAACTGATTTTTTTCAAAGGTGCCTAGGCAATTCAATTTGGAATTGAGGACGTTTTTAACAAATGGTGCTAGGAATACGGGGCAGCCAATAAAAAGGAACAAATTCTTGATGCACGCAACAATATAAATAAATCTCAAAATAACCCGTCCCAAGTGAGAAAAGTCAATCAAAAAATAGAGCACAAGTGATATAATTCCAATTATATGCAATTCTAGAAAATGCAAACTAGTTCAAAGTGACAGCAGACAGGTGGTCACTGGGCGAAGGGAGAGCGAGAAATTGCAAAGGGGGCGTAAGGAGACTTTTGGGAACCATGGGTAGGTTCTTGATTAGTTAGACAATTTCACAGATGCAGAGATATATCAAAACCCATCAAACCATACATCATAAGCCCGTGCAGATTATTGTGTGTCAATTATACGTCAGTAAAGCTGCAAAAGACCAGATCTACGGTTTCAAGCAAACAGCCCTCCGGTTATGTGACCGAGCCTTGGAACGCCCTGCCACGGTCTTGTACGTGTTCGCCGTGGGGGAGCCACCTCTGGGAATGTGCTCCACTTTAGAGTCACCTCTTGGGCAAGAGGCAAGGGCTGAGCAGGAGAGTCCTGGGTGGGCCGCTAGCAGGGGCTGGCTCTCTTGGTGTTGACCTATGACCTCGAGAAACTGCCACGATGTCCAGGAGCATCAGCCTCCGGGATAGGGGAGCTGGGCTGGTGGAGTTGTGTCCTTCCTTCCTTCCTTCCTTCCTCCCTTCCTTCCTTTTTTTTTTTTTTTTTAAGATTTTATGTATTTATTCATGATAGACAGAGAGAGAGAGAGAAAGAGAGAGAGGCAGAGACACAGGCAGAGGGAGAAGCAGGCTCCATGCCAGGAGCCCAAGGAGGGACTCGATCCTGGGACTCCAGGATCTCGCCCTGGGCCAAAGGCAGGCGCCGAACCACCGAGCCACCCAGGGATTCCCCTATGTCCTTCCTTTCATTCATTCTTGGGGCAGGAGTTTGAACTGGTCCACTGAGAGACAGGTGGCTTCCCCCTAAGGTGACAGGTGCTGCCGACCGCTGTGCGGGGCTCCACCGGCCACGGCCCCCAACCCCGAGGGCTGCTTTGAAGTTGCCATTATGTACCTGTTGCCCAGGAAATGTCCCCGCTCTGCCAAGAGTGGCCGGAGGAATGATCATAAAAAAATTCACTGTCCTGCCCCTTTGCTGATTCCTTTCTCGTTACAGAACCTAAAACCTATGGAAGTCACTGGCACATTTATCCTCAGCTCTGTTCCCATATCTGTAAACCCTCAAACTCTACTGCACATGATTAACCTTCCTCGGATCATTCAGAGGGCGCGTCGGCATCTCCCGGGCGTCCTGCGCGATGCCCAGAGGAGCAACATGAAAATGAAACGCATCGCAACGATCTCCCTGCGTGTCCAGTTCTCGTGCCGGATTTACCTCGTCGCGGGGGTGGGGGGGAGCTGGCGTGGGGAGGATGGTGGCTCCGGACGCATCACCGTGTCACCGTTACCGGGACCATTCCCCGGCTCTGGCTCCCCAGGTCTCAGCGGCTGCCTCCGGCGTGGTGTGCACAGTGTCCGAGCCCGCCGCTTCCTAACGGGAGCGCCTAGTGGGTCTCCCAGAACTGGAAGAAACGAGCAAGCCTCTCAAAGCTCACCTCTGCAGGTGAGGCCAGGCACTGGGAGAATCCATTTTTTATTTCTATTTTTTTAAAAAAAGGTTTGTTTAGGGACGCCTGTGTGGTTCAGTGATTTAGCGCCCGCCTTCAGCCCAGGGCGTGATCCTGGAGTCCCGGGATCGAGTCCCACGTCAGGCCCTGCATGGAGCCTGCTTCTCCCTCTGCCTGCGTCTCTGCCTCTCTTTCTGCGTGCCTTTCATGAATAAGTAAATAAAATCTTAAAAAAAAAGTTTATTTTTGTGAGAGAGAGAAAAAGAGAAAGAGCGGGGGATCCCTGGGTGGCTCAGCAGTTTAGCACCTGCCTTTGGCCTGGGGCATGATCCTGGAATCCCGGGATCGAGTCCCATGTCGCGCTCCCTGTGCGGAGCCTGCTTCTCCCTCTGCCTGTGTGTCTGCCGTGAGTAAATAAATAAAATCTTCAAAAAAAAAAAAAAGAAAAGAAAAGAAAAGAAAAAAGCATGGGAGTGGGAAGCGGGGCAGAGGGAGAGAGAGAAGCTCACGCAGAGTCCACATGAAGTGTGGAGCCCAAGGCGGGGCTCGACCTCTTCACCCTGAGGCATGGCCTGAGCCCAGGTCAAGAGTCGGATGCCTAACTGACTGAGCCACCCAGGCGCCCCTACAGTTACTTTTATTTTTTATTTAATGTTTTATTAATTTATTTATAAATTTATTAATTTAATGTTTTATTTAAATTCAATTTAGTGAACAGATTGTGCATTATTAGTTTCAGATTAGGTCAGAATTTAGTGATTCTTCCATGGCATATCACACCCAGGGCTCATCCCAGCACATGCCCTCCTCAATGCCCCTCACCCGATTACCCCATCCGCACCCCCCCTCCCCTCCAGCAGCCCTCAGTGTGTTTCCTAAAGTTCAGCATCTTTTACTATCCTTCCCTTCTTCCCCTGTGTTCAGCTGTGCCTACAATTATTTTTATAAACAGAAAATAACAAAGATATTTCTATTTTGGAAAAAAAAGACATGGACTAGGGAAGCCTGGTGGCTCAGCAGTTTAGCGCCACCTTCAGCCCAGGGCATGATCCTGGAGACCGGAGATCAAGTCCCACATCAGGCTCCCTGATGGAGCCTGCTTCTCCCTCTGCCTGTGTCTCTGCCTCTCTCTCTCTCTCTCATGAATAGATAAATAAAATCTTTTTTTAAAAATGCATGGACTAGAACACTGTAAATAAAAAGTCAGATTCATTGACTTTTATTTCAGGTTCTTTCATACATTTTGGGTTTTTTTCTTTAAAAAAAGAAAAAGTAAATATACATAAAAACCTTTGATTTTACTTCCCGTTACGGGTACTGACCACCCGGGAAATGACCCCAGGATGACTCAGGGCAGAGATGAGGTACAGCCGAGGGCTGAGTCGTGGGGGTACAGGACACCTCCCCACCTGACTCCGCCCTGTCTCCCACTAACAGCTAACCTACCTGCCAGGGTAACAGCAAAATCAGCCTCTAATTCTAAGAAGCTACAGGTTTTTTAAACGCACCATGGTGTGTGCACGCTCATCATCGCTGTGGCCAGCTACGGCGTGGAAAAGTAAATCCCGACAACTGGCAGCCCTGCCACGACGGACACGCAGCCGAGAGTCAGTTAGCCTGCTTACATTTGTACAGCTCATCTATTTCCTCCGTTTTTAGGAATAACTTCACAATAGCTTCCTTTCATTGGCTCCCAGGGTAGCATTTTACACCAAGAATAGGGAGCACTGGCCACACTGCAGAAAAGCGGGGGCTGGGGGGGTGGGGGGAGAGACCTGCAGCTCAGGTGAGCTTGTCGGCCCGCAGGTGCAGTGGAGCCACAGATGCCCCCCGCGCGGAAAGGAGGGAGGAGCCCAAGGGCCGTGAAGGCAGGAGAACAATGTTGGCCACGTCTTTGTGTGATTACGTGGGCTCCTCTTAAATGAGCACGAACATAAAAAGAAGAAATAGGAATCAGGAAAAACTCAGGGCGCTGCTCCGGGGCCTGTGGGTAACGTGCCCTACAAACAGCGGAGCTTTCACTGCCTGTTTGTCACCTTCTGCTTTGTTCTTCGGGTTCTCTTTCATCCTCTGTCTTTGCCAGAAGAATACGCACGAAGGTGCTAATGAAAGTAGCCTACTGACTTTACAAACCTACCTGGTGGTTGCCACTCACCACCCCAAGCGGTGTTTGAGATCAGACTGGCCTGGATTCACCCTCCATCCCACCTGGAGTGAAGGGAGCCTTCCCTGTCCCGGGTGTCCCCACCCAGCCCAGCCCCCCTGGAGCCTTCATTCAGCATCTACTGGGGTGACGATGGAGATGCAAGGCTCCCAGCCTCAAATAGCTCAGGACACTTGGCTGGAGAGACAGCAGAGGAAGGAACCATTGTATTTTACTACTGGATGCTATGTGTTGTGTTTATTAGAGTGACTGCCATTGGTATGGACTACTTTATCTTTAGTAAAATTTTAGACAATTCAGCTTTTACTAAAATAATAATAAAAAAAACCCCAACCCTGTAATCAATTAGTAAGCTTTGTCCCTATGCTAAGAGCCTTATCTTACGCTTTCTATGGGGTCCTTGTTAAAGGACGCTCCCTCCTGGGATTGGGAACTACAGGGTTAGTGTCTCCAGATTCCCGGTCCCCAGACGTCCCACCTCCATCAGTAGCCACCTGCTCCCAGCTTGTCTGTTCCCACCCAGAAGTGACCTGTTGCGTGGGAGCCACAAGCGCTGAAGCCAGGCTCTGTGATGGACAAACGAGAGACCTGCAAAATGGATCAGGAACCCTCTACACATAAACTTCGTTTTGCAGGAAATGAGGAAGTGGCAGGCCAGAGATGTGGGGTGTGCACACCCAAGACACACAAACTTGCTTAACGTTCAACCTGCTGCATTTTCCCAGCCCATCTGCTCTCACCCACATTCTGGTCACTTTTCATGACCCTCAGACCAAACTCCCCACTTGAGTCACACATTTGTGTTTCCCAACACCAGTTGGCCCGTCCACACCGCTGCTGCCTTGGCCTCGGCTTAGGTGGCTCGTGCGGGCAGCAGGTGACCCAAGGCCTGCCTCTGTGCTCCGCACACCTGTCGGGGAGTGGTTCCATCACACAAGACAGCACGATGCATGTTCTTCTCTCTCCTTGGGGGAGACTGGGAAGAAAAGTGGCTTATCAGCATGCCTGGCTGTCATGGTGAATGTGGAGCTGTCTGATGAGTCATTTCAGGTACTTTGGGAAACTTCTTTAACGCTCCATGAACAATGCCATGTCCCCAAACTCAAATCAGAAGGAAAAACTTCAACACAGAATGAAAAAGCAAGCCAAGTGCTCTCCAACCCTCCCCACAAGGGAGGCTAGACGTTTCTCACGCCCACCTGTGACACGGGAGTCACATCCCACCGATACATTACAGGCCATCTTCTGCCTAATGCCTGTGAGTAGGTGAAAATCACCCACCATATGTCGATGGAGGTGACAAAGGTCTTCTCATACCTGATACTGGGCAGTCATCATCGCACCGAAAACAATGGAACCTCGACATCTCTATGTTTTGAAAATCTGAAAAATCACTTACGCTGCACCCTTTATCAGCCTTGAAGCAGTCTGAGATACAGATGAACCTCCGCACCTCCCTTCCCTTGGTTCCCAGTGAGATAAATGTGGGGCACACACCACGGCTGGCGCGACAGGCCCCCAGGCGGCCCAAGGAGAGGCAGGCCAGCCGCGCACTTCCTGTCCTTCCTTTGCCAAGAAATCATCAAGCACATGGAGGGTTTTCTTTCATGAAACCCACTTTATCCTTATCTCTGTTTTCCTTTTGAATGAGTCCCCATTGGAGGATTAGGCACAGATCCCTGTGTTTTTGTTGGAAGCCCTGGGTCAGCAGCCATGGGGCTGAGCATCCCCCCAAATGAGCCACGAGGCCCAACTCCTCTCTGATCTAACAACATGAAGACTTTAAAGCAAGTCACAGATGACTTTCCAAGTAAGCCGGGAGTGAAGGAAGCCTTTAGGAAGCCTGGCAGCCGGGGTGAAACCCCAGTCAGACGACAGGCTGCCTCCAGCTCCCCAGTTCCCACTGCTGGGGGGAGCCTCGCCACCTGCAGACGTGTCTTTGCTCAGTGGCTGCCGGCTGCCCGGTTTGCTGCTTTGTCTTTTAATCACTTTTTTGTTGATAATAACATCTCATAGGCTCTGATTCCTAAGAAGCCATATCCACTGTAGAAAATCCAGAGCATGCAGGAAAGCAGAGCAATTCAAGACCACTTGCCATCCTGCCATCGGAGAAGGGAAATAACACACTTCCTGGCAGTAATGATTCCCCGGCAGCAGTGAAGCCAGAGACAACCCACCGTCTGGGAGCACGAGGGTTAAAAGTTAAAAGAGTTTCTAGAGAAGTCAGCAGGGGGTAAGAGCTAAGGGATGAGTTGCTATTGCGGCTAATACCTTGATTGACGTATTTCCCTTCGGGCTTTGTACATGCGTGAGTGTCTGTACACCTCAACATCTCGTGCACTTTGAACCTTCCCTGTGGAGAAATTTAGTTTTTCTCAAGCTTCCTACCTCTGCCCAATTTCAGTGGGGTTCCCACTAATCCTCCAGGGCTATGGCCCCCTAAACTACAAAAGGAAGCAAGACAGGTGGTGAAAAATTGAGCAGTGTCACCTCTGTTACCTAAGGGGATAATATGTTTATTCCTACCACCTGGACATGAGATGGTTCCAGAGCCAGTAATGTGTTTTTCCCCAACCATACACATCCCTGCCTGCTCTCTGATCTTACCGGCCGCACAGGCTTTCCAAGAAGGCTGTCTGAGGTGAGGGTTCACTTTTGCAATCACAGAAAAGAAAGCAATGCTCTGTGACCCGTTGTGGAGATTAGACTGGCCACCTTGGCCTCACTAGTGTGACGTACCCGTCAGTCAGGCTCGCCAAACCCAATCGTGTTCATGAGGGTATCCCACGTGGGGTCGTTTCCCCTCAGGAGTCTTCTCCAATGCCAGTGCCAAAGGATGCCTCCAGAAGGGACCAGCCCAGGAACCACCACTGCGGCCGGAGTCAGGAGTCAGCCTATGCATTCGGTGCCAGACATGAGAGAGACCCTGGGGTCGCGTGGTGGGCAGGACCAGTCTCCCTTTTCCAGAAGCACGTATAGTTATATGGAACAACGAGGTAGTCTGTCTTATGGGACATGGTGAAAGGCACTGTAGGGGACGTGTTTTCAGGAGAGGCCAGGGCCCGGAGCAGGTGCAGGGAGCCTGTGTGGGGAGCCTTAGCCAAGGCAGCAGCTGGGGTGTGTTGGGCACACAGATGGGGTCAGAGGAACCCAGACACATCCAGTGTGGGCCCAGAACGCAACCTGCCCGGTTCAAATTCCAGCTCTGCTGCTTGCTAGCTCGGTAACGGTGGGCAAGCCCCTCGACGGCTCTGTGCTGCTTTTGCGTTTGTTTTAAATGCGATTTTTTGTTTAAATCAGGTTTATTGAGATACGAGGTATAATTCACAAACCATGGAGCTCACCCATTTAAAGCGCACAATTTAAATCATAGGGTATTGAAAAATAAAAAGAAAAAAAATAAAATGTACGATATTTAAATCCTACATTAAAAGGCAGGGTGAGGGGGTCCCTGGGTGGCTCAGCAGTTTAACGCCGCCTTTGGCCCAGGGCGTGATCCTGGAGTCCCGGGATCGAGTCCCACATTGGACTCCCCCCAGGGAGCTTACTTCTCCCTCTGCCTGTGTCTCTGCCTCTCTCTCTCTCTCTCTCTCTCTCTCTCTGTCTCTCATGAATATATAAAATCTTAAAAAAAAAAAAAAAAAGGCAGGGTGAATCGTGTGATGTCGCGCCAGTCATGGCACGTAGCCATCACCCTATAAAGAAGCCTCATCCCATCCAGAAGCTTCACACCCATGGGGGCCATCCCCAACCTCGAACCGCCCAGCCCCTGCACATCTGCCTCTTCGGCCGGATCTTGCAAGCACAACCCGCCATCCTTGGGCCCGGCTTCCTTCCCTTGCCAGCAGGTGTTCCAGGCCTGAGGCGGTTGTGTCGTGGGCCAGTGAGACGGCTGGTGGAGCCACCTCCGGTGTAGATTGTGGGGTGGGGGTCTGGGTAGGAGCGGGTCTGAGCCGAGTCAGGCCCAGCGCCAGTTCTCCGGAGGGTTGGCCGCTGCTGCTGCTGCTGGGCAAAGCCCCACAGGGGAGCAGGTCACACCGGAGCCGCAGGCCAGGCTGCGGATGCGGTGACCAAGGTGGGCGGGACTGCAGGGGCGGAGGCCCCCACCCAGAACGGGCACAAGGACAGCACCACCCTGCTGGGCGCCCGGATGAGAGGAGGGGCCTTGCAGCCGTGACCTCGTGCAGAAATGGCAACAGCCCTCGTGCTTCCCGAACCTTCTGGACAGGCGGACAGATGTGGCCCGAGTGGAGGGCCCCCCTCCCTTCTCCAGGCGCTTCACCTCACAGGCCCCTCTGGATCCCTAAGAGGCAGACAGGACTGACTATAATCCCACAGAGGAGGAAACTGAGGCATGGGAGGGCCTGAGAGACCTGGGGCCGTTCTCACCCTGGGTCTTCGTGAGAGGCCCTGAGGTCACAACCTGAGCAGAAATCAAGAGTCAGATGCTTGGGCGCCTGGGTGGCTCAGGGGTGGAGCATCAGCCTTGGGCTCAGATTGTGACCCTGGGGTCCTGGGATCAAGTCCTGCATCAGGCTTCCCGCAGGGAGCCTGCTTCTCCCTCTCCTTGTGTCTCTGCCTCTCTCTGTGTGTCCTGTGAATAAATAAAATCTTGGGAAAAAATGTATATATATATATATACATTTTTTTCCCCATTGTGGTTTCCGTGAATGGCCCATCCCTCGGGCAGGAGGAAGACCCTCGGTGGGAGCGCCCAAGCTATGACTCACACCCCGTGCAGACCCGACCCCCGAGACCCCCGAAGCCCAGTGCACGTCCCACCCCGGGCCTGCCCACCTTCCCCCCTTGAGGGCGTCCAGTCCTTCACGAAGTCCTGCCACCTGCCTCTGGCAGCCTTTCTGGAGCAAGCATCCTCACCGGGATCCGTGGGGAATCCCAGAACCCACGCCCCCACTCTCACAACTCTCACAGGGCAGCTACACGTGTCCTTCTGTCCTTCCCGCCGCACCAAACAGGAAGTCGCAAGGTGGGGAGTGGGAATCTGCCCACATGCCCCGCGGGCTCTCACCCGATGAGCAAGATGCTCAGGGGAGGGATTGTGCAAGGGACAGCGTGAGCCAAGTGCCCAGGGGAGCCAGGGGAGAAGGACCACTGCCTGCCCAGGACCCGGCCTGATGGAGCCTGACCGAGCACAGAGTTCCCCTCTCTCTCCTCCTCTCCAGCCTCGGTCTCCAGGAGGCTAGGTCCTGGGCTCTTGTGGGTCCCTGTGCAGCCCCCATGCCATGTCTGGGTCACAGGTCCCTGGGTCACCCAAGGGCCCACGATGTGCTGGGCAGTGGCATGGACTCAGTGACAAGGAGTGAGCTGACCAGCAGTGGCGAGGGTGGGGGGGCAGCTGGCCCCAGGCCCCTGAAAGGGCAGGAACTAGAAACATAGAGGAGCTTTCATTACTTAAAAACTTTTTATTGGGGGATCCCTGGATGGCTCAGTGGTTTAGCACCTGCCTCTGGTCCAGGGCCTGATCCTGGAGACTGGGGATCGAGTATTGCGTTCGGCTCCCTGCATGGGGCCTGTTTCTCCCTCTGTCTCTGCCTCTCTCTCTCTCATGAATAACTAAATAAAATCTTTAAAAAAAACCTTATTTGTTTATTTTTATCACCAACTGATTCCTCCCTGGGACTGGAAAGAAACTGGAAAATTGTCCATCTTTCCCTGAATGAAAGCACAAGTTTCATCTGGAGGCAGAGCCCAGCCAGCTCGCAAAGTGCTTCAACATTTGCGCCCTGCCGACCGCAGTGAAGCAGCAGATGCACCACACTCCTGTCCCCCCGACGGGCTGCAGGGGAAGGCCTCTATTTTTATCTCCGTGTGCAGACCCATTGGATGCTGTGGCAGGTGCTCCTAAATGAGAGGGGCGGCGGCTGGGCCCCCAGAGGCCCAGGGTCAGGCCGGGTTTGCCTTCTGCTCGGGCGACACACAGAGCTCCATCTGTTTTCTGCCGTATGTGTTTCCCTTATTTCCCAAAAGTGTCCTCAAGTGGTCACAGAATGTACTTTTGTCGAATGAAACATACTCCTGGAACACCAAATAGCTCTAATACGCTCTGAGGAGTGCATCGTATGCGAAGCAGGGACAGCAGTGTGCAAAAAATAAATATAATGAGCGCTCTCACGTGGAAGCTAGCTGAGGGACAAACGCCCCCTCCCCTAAACAGACCTGCCCCGGGGAGCCCCCCACCCCCGTCCACCCCTTTCCGTGAGTGTTTCTGTCCCTTTGGAAAATGCAGAAAGATTCTTCTTACTCGACAGAGCATTTACAGTGCTGTAGAAGAAACCGTTGGGAGGCACATAGGATTTTTTTTTCTACTTAAAAAATGAGCTTTTCATTTTAGGTTAGTTCTGGATTCACAGAAAAATTGTGAGATTTCAGAGTTCCCACGGACTCTGCACCACATCCCCATTACTAACAGCTTCTGTGACTGTGGTATACTGGTTCGCTCTCATGCACCAATACTGACACATTCTTATTAACTCAAGTCCACACTTTATTCAGATCTCCTTTGTTTTTTATCTAATGTCCTGCTGCTGTTGCAGGAACCCATCGAGGACATTGGCTCACACTGAGTCATGTCTCCACGGGCACCACTGGGTCTCTGACACCTCCTCAGACTTTCCTTGTTCTGGGGGACTGGAGAGGTTTAAAAAGTACTGGGTAGGTATTGTGTAGAATGTTCCTCAAGTGAGATTTACTGGATGAGTAGGTGGGGGTGACAGTTTTAATATCGTATCTTTGGGGAGGAAGACCACAGAGGGGGAAGTGCTATTCTCATCGTACAACATCAAAGAAACGCACTGTCCATACGACTTCGCACACGTGATGCTGGAACCTTCATCACCTGGCCGAGGATGAGTGTGCCAGGTTCCCTCCCTCTAACTCCATCCCTACCTCCTCCATCTGGAGCACTTGAGGGCAGTCACTGTGCACCTGCACGTAAGTCGGGGGGAGTTGTGTTCATTTATCTTTTTGAGGGTGGAGCATCTACATTAAGTTATTTGGAACTCATCTTGCCTTCCCCATTTATTTACTGAATCGCTTACTTAAATTAATTTGGACTTGTGGATATTTATATCTGGGTTGCTACCCACATATTAATTTTTACTTCATTTTAGTGCTCACTACTTAATTTTATTGCTCAATTATTCCAGCTTTGGGCATTAAAGTTTCTTTTGGTTGGCTCTTATGTTCATTTGACATACCCCCATCATCATGGTAAGTTTTCTTTTTTTCTTTAAGATTTTATTTATTTATTTGACAGAAAGAGAGAGAGAGAGTGAGTGAGTGAGAGAGCACAAGCAGGGGGAGTGGGAGAGGGAGAGGAAAAAGCAGACTCTTTGCTGGGCAGGGAGCCCAACATGGGGCTCTATCCCAGGACCCCGAGATCTTGACCCGAGCCAAAGGCAGCCCCTTAATCAACTGAGCCAGACTGGCGTTCCAGAGGAATTTCTTTTCTTTTTCTTTTTTTCTTTCTTTTCTTTTTTTTTTTTTTTTGAGCATTTCCTTACATGGTGCATATGATTGTACCATCAGCTTTCATCCTAAAATTAAGCAGATTTGGGGGCTGGCAGTGGGAGAGAATAGGACTTCGTCTGAAATCTGAGGAGCTATTATTATGACATTTTCTTTATAAAAAGCCAACCCTTTCTAAAGGATCCATCCTTCCTATAGTGTACATACAAAAATTCCCCTTTTCCTTCAATTAATGGTAAGAGGTTTTTTCTTTTTTTAGCTGAAATTTCCACTAACAAGTACAGAATCTGGGCCTCACACATCACCTACCACCCAGGGCCCTGGAATAAAAAAAAACAAAAACAAAAAAACAACTTCTTGAGCCCAAGACTTGGTTCCTCAAAACTTGATCTGTTTCTCCCCTTATCAATTCTGCAAACTTGAGCTGCTGAGCTCCATGGCAACAGGGAGAACATGTTCTTTTCCAAAGTTCAGCTGTATTCATTTTTCTATTGCTTCTGTAACAAGTTGCCACAAATTTAGTGGCTTAAAGCAACATATATTTATCATCTCATAGTTTCAGAGGTCAGAAGCCCAACGTGGGTCTCACAGAGCTAAAAGCCAGGGGTCTGCAGGGCCACATTCTTTTCCAAAGCGGCTAGGGAGGACAGGTCTCCTTGCTCACTCAGGTTGTTGACCGAATTCAATTCCTCGTGGCTTTAGAAGTGAGGGTCCTGTTTCTTTGCTGATTGAACGCAGAAGGCTCTTTCCAGCTGCCCAGTTTCCCAGTTTGTGGAGACTGCCTGCGATCCCTGGCTGGTGTCCCCCTCTCCCATCTTCAAAGGCAGCCATGGTGGATGGAGTCCCTCTCTTGCTGTGAATCTCTCCTGCTCTCCTGTCCTATCTCTCTGACTTCTGCTACAAAAGATTCTCTGCTTTTAAGAGCTCATATGATTAAAATGAGCCCATGTGGCTAATCCAGAATAATCTGCTCATTCAAGGTTCTGGGGATTAGGATATGGATATCTGGTGGAGGGGGGCACGATTCGGTTTATCACATCAGCATTATATCTGGCATGTCAGAGGCCTTCACCTAATGACCATGCGCTTTAACGAATGAAAGAGCAAAAGCACGCTGCCACCTGAGTGTGCGTCAACTGGGGGTGGGAGGCTTCGCTGCTGCTCTGCTATGTTGCTGATTGGAAGGTATTCCGTGCACCACGCTACGTGTGTGCTGGGCAGACAGCCTGATGGTTTAGAATAACTAAAGCAACTCAGGTCTTGCTTTTTAGTATTTCAGTTAAACAGGGTTCTCAGTCTTGGCTGCACATTTGAATCGCCGAGGGACTTTAAACACCACCTTTGCCAGGACCCTTCCCAGACCAGTCAAGTGAGATCTGGGGGCATTGCTATTTGCTAACACAAAACAAAATGAAACAACCCCCCACCTTTGCCCCCGGCCCAAACAAACACAAAATTCCCCAGGTGACTCTAAGTGCATCTGGGTTGAGAGAGAGCCACTGGCTTAAATTAAGCCCTATTTCATAACTGAAGACTTACAACCTTTCAGAGTCTATTACCTTTTGTTATGAGCTGAACTGTGCCCCCCAAATCCACCTCCAGCACCTCAGAACGTGACTATATTTTGCGATAGGGTCTCTAATAAGGTCATAATGTTCAAATGAGTCCTTATGTATGGGCCCTGATCCGATATGAGTGGTGTCCTCATAAGAAGAGATTAGGACACACACATGCCCAGAGGGAAGATCATATGGGAAGATGGCCACCTACAGGCCTCAGAAGAAACCACCCCTGCAAACACCTTGATCTTGGACTTCAAGTCCCTAGATCTACAAGAAAATGAATTTCTGCTGTTTAAGCCCCACAGAGTGTGCTGGTGCTTTGTCGGGGCAGCCCTAGCAAACGAATACAGTTTTTAAATATCTGGTGCCTCTGGAGTCTTTCTTATGAAGTGTAGGCTCCCGGGGTGGGGGAGTGGGACAGGGCTCGCCTTTCCATTTTTCTGTCTCCTAATGTTCGCCTTGCAGTAGAATATGGGCCATAAATACAATTGCAGCAGCCACACCCTGGGTTTGTCCCAGCTCTGCTACTAATGGGCTGTGTGATTGTTGGCTAAGTCACTCAACCTCACAGTCTTCACCGGTAAAATGTCATTACTTCATGTGGCTGCAGAGATAACGTGTGATGGGAAAACCTGTGTGAGGGGAAATCTGCCAAGAGCTTTCCATGGGTCCCTGGCACTTTGATTTTAATGGGAGAGCCTACTGGGTATGTATTGAAAGAATGAACAGAGTGTCATGGAACAAGTTCGTGCAAACTGTTTCTTCTCTCAGTCCACCTGCCCTTTTTAAAGAGAAGATTTATGTATTTGAGAGAGAGAGAGAGAGAGAGAGAGAGAGAGCATATGCGAGCGCACGGGCAAGCATGGGGGGGGGGAGGCAGAGGGAGAAAATCTTCAGGCACACTCCCCGCTGAGCATGGAACCCGATGTGGGGCTTGATTTCATGACCCTGAGATCATGACCTGAACTCAACCCAAGAGTCAGATGCTTAACAACGGAGCCACCTGGGTGCCCCTCAGCAGTTATTTTTAAAATTAGCTCTGACATTAATCTCTTCCAAATGACAGCTTCCACCTTTTTTTTCATATACTGGATGCCTTTGGCCCGTTGTGTGAATATTGTGTCCAAGCGAGACCCGATGATTTCACACACGATCCTTAAAATATAAATGGCTACAGCCCTCTTGGAAAGCGATGTCAAATTACAAGTAAAAAGCTATTAAAATATTCATATCCCATTATCCAGAAATTTCACTTCTGTTACTCAATTCGAGGGAAAGAACTAAATAGAGAAATAAGTTTATTCGTACGCACAGTACTTATAGCATTATGTATAATAGTGAAAAATAAGCTTTGATCTAAATGCCCAGTAGGAGAGGATAAAATACAGTACATGCTCAGCATAGACTATTATGAAACTATCAAAAGCAAAAAAAAAAAATTTCACATTTTAGTGCTTACTTAAGACAAAGATGCAGGATATGTATGTTAAAAATGCCTAGAGATAAGGCTGAAAGAAAGTCCAACAGGGTGCTGTAAGGTGGGTGCCGCAGCTGGTGGGATTGTGTGTGATTTCCCTCTCTCCTTCTACCTCTCTGGAGTTTCTTTAAAAACATTTTTTTTTCTACAATGTGTATGTACTCCATTTCTCAGGGCACAAAAAACCCTCCAAAAAAACAAAAATAGAGTTAGTATAAAACCAACAAAAACAGCAACAGGACCCAGGAGATCCAAGTTCTTTGGGGGTTGAGTGATCCCATTACAGGGCACAAAAGTGGTGGCATGCCATTTCGCTACGACGGGGCTCTGGCATGAGGACATCCCTCCCAGCCGTGTTCCCGCGTGGGCGTAAAGCACATCCTAAGGAAGTCCAGCGCTCACAGGGAGGCAAAGGGCAGCCGCTGCCAAGCGCTGCTTCAGCAACTTCTCATCTATCCTTTTAACAAAACATTCTCCTTAATTAATTAAACAGAAACCTGTCGATGAAAGTCAATATTTACATAAACCCACCAGTCTGATAAGGCACGTATATTGTTCTGCCACTTAGCAGCACGCCGTGCACAGTGGTCCCTACCCGCCGGGAGCGACTCGGTCGGGGAGTCAGAGGCCTAGGTGTCGCCCTGGCTGCCACCCTGGGCCTTCAGGTCCTGTTGATGAAGGACGGAGCCTCTCTCCCTTGGGCTGCTTTTCTCTGGGGCCAAGGCCACTGCATCTCTCCCCCAATGAGTGCAATCACCTCCATGCCAGCGGCTGGTTTTCCTTTGAGACCATCCTTCTCTCCTTCTACGGCTGCAGAACCTCCTGCAAGCACACAGCACTTACAGAAACACTTGATCTTTCTCTCTGCTTGCAATCAGGCGAGGCTACGCAGCTACAAGAAGTGGCTGGCAACTTCTGCATTATGTGTGTCCTCGCCTCTCCCTGTCCCCTTCCCGTGAGTGGGAACGAGGGCATGGTGGTGACGATGACAAGGCCTTTACTTACTAGGACATCACTGAGCTGCCAGCTGATGGGCCGCTGTCTGAGATTCCTTCGGCTGCAGGGAGTAGCAAAACACCACAAACTTAGTGGGTTAAAATCACACAGGTTGGGCAGCCCGGGTGGCTCAGCGGTTTAGTGTTGCCTTCAGCCCAGGGTGTGATCCCAGAGACCTGGGATTGAGTCCCACGTCGGGCTCCCTGCATGGAGCCTGCTTCTCCCTCTGCCTGTATCTCTGCACGCCCCCCCCCCCCTCTGTCTCTCATGAATAAATAAATAAAATCTTAAAAAACAAAACAAAACAAAAAACACAGGTTTACTGTCTCACAGTTCTGGAGGTCAGAAGCCTGACAACAGCTGCACAGAGCTAATAGTCAAAGTATGGGCAGAGCTTGTCCCTGCTGGAGGATGTTAGGGAAGAAAGCTTTCCCTGGTCCCTGTCACCTTCTAGAGCTGTGCTCCTCGTGTCCCTCGCCTCGTAGCTCCTGCCTCCAGCTGCACAGCCAGGGCACAGCATCTTCAAACCTTTCCACTTCATTGTGGCATCACCTTCTTCTGCTCACAGGACCCCTGTGCCCTCCTTACATGGATCCCTGTGACTACAGCAGCCTGCTCAGACCATCCAGGTTATCTCCCTATTTCAAGACCCTTAACGTAATCACATCTATCTAGTCCCTATGCCAATAAAAGGTAATTTTCACAGGCTCCAGAGGTTAGGGTGTGGAGCTATGCTGGTGGGGGGAGGCATTATTCAGCCCACCACCGTCATTAAATGTAATTTCCAATGAAAATGCACATGCGATTTCTGACATATGACCCAGAAGGCATTCAAAGAATCGAGTGGCAATGCTTAACAAAATTTTCTTCCATTCTCATTTGCCTATTCATATAAATAAGGCTTCTTGGGTGCTTATTTTCAAATGAAAAAGAGGAATAGAATTTATTCTAAACCCATCTCTTTCTAGCTTTAAGTAACATTCATTCATTGATACATCGATTGGAAAAAATTATAAAGCCCCATTCATCTCATTTAGAAATGTATTTCCAATAAAATCTCACTTATCTCTGATAGTTGTTTGTCTAATGATGTTACATATTCATGTGGTCTTGACCAAGTGTGTACTGCTCATACTTGGAGAATAACTCAATCAGAAAGAAATTTAAAAAAAAATTTTAAGCCTGATAATCACTGGTAATGAGAAAAATTAAATTTCAATTTAGGTATGTGCTTTTGTTGTAGGAGAAGGATGATCAAGAAAGACTTAGGTATAAAATATATTTACTAGTATGAATTTCTGTGGGGAAGGGAAATGGCTACACAGGTTCCAAGAGAAAACCAAACAGTATAACATTTCTGACAGCCAAAGAGAATCTTGTTCATTTATTTTTAAAATAAATGGTGGTTGGTGGGTATCAAATTGCTATGATGTTTAGAGTCTATTGGGTACATTTACAAGAAAGACGGGATAGTTTTGTTTTTAGATGTCAATATCCATCATATCAAAAATCCATCTTTACTATTTACCATTTATGAGGAAATTTCAGATGCCAACTTAAAGAATGTGTTAGTTTTCCAAAATTCTTGTGGGAAGTATATGAACAAAAAGTTTGGAGACAACTGCTTCTGGGTGTTAGCTTGTCAAGAGAGCAGCACCTGCTCCAGCCCTGGTAAGGCAGTTTTGCTTGAACCACACGCTGAGAGGTCTCCTTGCTGCCCTCAGGCAGGAGAGCATCTGGGCTACCGCAGCTTGATCAACATGACAAGAAAAACAGCAACTCCTGTACTCATCAGCTCACTCATTTACTTCCCATATTTGTTTGCAGTTAATCAGACTCAAAAATTTAAACTCTGGATGCCAACATTGTGCCTGGATGTAAGAAGAGACCTCTTAATAGTTCCAAATATTAACTTCTGACCATATGTTGCCACAGAATTAAATATAGATTTGCCAGCTCCACCATCAGAAAAACAAAGTAAGACTCCCATGACCTGTGATGATACTTTTATGAGTGAATTATATATGTATTTATATATTTCAGTGAATATGAGTATATATACATGAATGAAATATATAGAAGGTGATTCTTTTCGGTAAACAGAAATTAGATAGGGATGCTTGGGTAGCTTCCTTCAGCCACCCAGTGTCTGAAGTGGTTGAGTGTCTGCCTTCAGCCGGGGTCTTGGGATACAGTCCTACATCGGGCTCCCTGCACAGAGCCTGCTTCTCCCTCTGCCTATGTCTCTGCCTTTCTCTGTGTGTCTCTCATGGATAAGTAAAATCTTTAAAAAACAAACAAACAAACAAACAAACAAACAAACAAAAATTAGATAAAAGGCAAAGTGAACTCTTGGAGGGGACTGTGTGGTTATCTTCACTGGAATGGTGCAAGCACACACACAACACAACATACCTGCATCCGCTTGAAGAACGAATGGAAGAGAATCCAAGAATCAAAGTGTACCTGGGGAGTCAGGGCGGGGGGCTCAGGGGTTGAGTGTCGGCCTTTGGCTCAGGGCATGACCCAGGTCCTGGGATTGAGTCCCGCATCGGGCCCCCTCAGGGAGCCTGCTTCTCCCTCTGCCTGTGTCTCTGCCTCTCTCTGTGTGTCCCTCATGAATAAATAAATAAAATCTTAAAAAAAAAAAAAAAAGTCAGATGCTTAATGGACTGAGCCACCCAGACGCCCCCAGCCCTGCAAGGAATCTTCATCAAGATAGAAATTTAAGTTTAGCATTGAGCTGGCTAAATGAGTTTGTTGGGGGATTATTTTGTTGCTTCTCTAACACCAGTTATGAGCCAGTTGCTATTACTGAATTCACAAAAACCTAAGAGAACAGAAGACCACAGTGGTACATCACCCCATTTCCCAGGACTCAACCACTTGTAGGAAATGGACTCCAGGACACCTGGGTAGCTCAGTTAGTTGAGTGTCTGATTCTTGATCTTGGCTCAGGTCAGGATCTCAGGGTCGTGAGATGGAGCCCTGCATCATGCTCCACACTCAGTGAGGAGTTTTCTTGAGATTCTCTCCCTCCGTGCTTCCCTCACCTCGCTGTCTCTCTCCCAAGTAAATAAGGTCTTTAAAAAAAGAAATAGACTCTCAGTTCAAGTCAGTTTAAGCTGGAAAGGGAAGATTGGTTTCTATGACCATGAGAAAGTAGTCCTTCTTTGGGACAGCTGGATCCAGCCCCTGAACTGGTAATGAAGACGATTTCCGTCTTTCCCATCTCTTTTCTGCATGTTAGCTTGTTGGGAGATAATTCTAGTGTTTCTGCATATCTTCTGAGCTTTGTTCAAGGATGTTTCCAAAACTCCTCTGAGGCAGGGAGCAGACTTGCTTACATTCTAGGATTTGGCAGTGCCATCTTAGATAAGATACCAAAACTACAAACAAAGAAGAAAGATAAACTGAACATCAGAATTTAAAACTTTGGTGCATCAAAGGACACCACCCAGAAAGGGAAAGGACAGCCTGTAAAGTGGGAGAAAGTATTTGCAAATCTTGTATCTGATAAGGATCTAGTGATCTGATGATTTTAGATCTATGACATATAAGGAACTCTTACAACTCAACGATGAAAAGACAAGCATCCCAATTTAAAAAATGGGCAATGGAATTGAATAGACATTTCTACAGAGGAGATAGACAAGTGACCAATTAAATATATGAGATGTTTTCCATCATTAGTTAATAGGAAAATATAAATTAAAACCATAATGAGATAATAGTTTATACCCAGAAGGATGGCTAAGATTAAAAAAAAAAAGGAAAACAAGTATTGGGGAGGGTGTAGAGAGATCAGAGCCCTTGTACATTTCTGGTAGGTTATAAAATGTTGGAGCTGCTGTCAGAAACAGTATGGTGGCTCCTTGAAAAGTTAAATGCAGAATTACCATAGGACTGGACAATCCTACTTATATATACACACACAGACCCAGAATTGAACACAAATACTGGAATAAATATTTGTAAGTGAATGTTCACTGCAGCACTATTAAAATAGCCCTGAAAGTAGAAACAACCCAAACGTCCATCAAATACGAAGCACTCACACATGCTACAATGTGCGTGAACCTTGAAAACATTATGTTAAGTGAGAGAAGCCCGACCCCAAAGGTCACATATCATATGATTTAATTTCTATGAAATATCCTGGATAAACCCATAGAGACAGAAGGCAGATTGGTGGTTGCTAGGGGCTAAGAGGAGGGACAGATGCGGGGTGGTGACTCTTAATGGGTACGGTTTTCTTTCAGGGTGATAAAAATGTTTCAGAACTACATAGAGGTGGTGGTTGCACAACACTGTGAATGTACTAAATGCCACTGAATTCTGCTTTAAAATGCTTAATTTTGTTATGTAAATTTCATCTCAATTAAAAAAAAAAAGTTAGGGATGCCTGGGTGGCTCAGCAGTTGAGCGTCTTGCCTTTGGCTCAGGTACTGATCCTGGGGTCCTGCTTCTCCCTCTGCCTGTGTCTCTGCCTCTCTCTCTGTGTCTCTCATGAATAAGTAAATAAAATCTTTTTTTATTTTTTTATTTATTTTTTTAAAATCTTTTTTTAAAAAATTAAAAATTAAAACAAAAATAGTTAATTTCTTCCGACAGGAGAAAAGTTGAACTTGTTGGCTTGTAGCCCTTTGTAAGATTGTGGATTTCCTGCATCAGCTGTGGCACAGACCCTTGAGGTGTGCAGCATTCACCTGGACCAGCTATGCACTGCTTCCACAGGATTATGGGTGGGGAAGGGAACCCATGTGAACACAGATTCCTGTGAACTGAAATAAGCCATCGAAACCCACCTGGGTTTTTTGTTTCCTTTCTGGAAAAATCTACTAGGTCAGAGAACCTGCTTGCTGCTCGAAAGTATTGCCCATGCCCTGATGAACATGGACCAACATGGTATGTGAAATTTCCTTCCCAGGGACTCAGTGTGTCATAGCAACAAAATGTGCCATAGAAAATTCCAGTCACACCCAATGCTTGCTTTTACCCACATAATGCCAAGAAAATCTGTGGGCAAAGACAGTGCTAAATACTTAGTGACTTAGGGACACCTAGTCCAAGAGAGTAGAGATTTAAAAACAGGCTTCTAGGGCAGTCCGGTGGCTCAGTGGTTTAACGCTGCCTTCAGCCAAGGATGTGGTTCTGGAGACCTGGGATTGAGTCCCAAGTTGGGCTCCCTGCATGGAGCCTGCTTATCCCTCTGCCTGTGTCTGTGCCTTTCTCTGTGTCTTCATGAATAAGTAAGTAAAATCTTTAAAAATAAAATAAAAAATAAAGGCAAGATTCTAAAAAAAAAATGTCAGGAGGCTATTGTCTGGAAGCGGAATAAGGGTGTCTTATACTTTGACCTGAACTATGGTTGTGTGGATATAATATATGAAGAATGCAGACAACACATGTAAAAACTCATTAAACCATATGCCTAAGATTTGTATATTTGCATAAATGTCATATCTCAATTAACAATGGGGGAAGGAAAACAAACAAACAAACAAACAAAACAATGGGGGAAGGACAGGAATGGAACAGTATACTGGGAATCCTTCCATTTAAACAAATACAGGGGCAGCCCGGGTGGCTCAGAGG
The DNA here is from genome assembly GCF_048418805.1 of Vulpes vulpes. Classification (NCBI taxonomy): domain Eukaryota; kingdom Metazoa; phylum Chordata; class Mammalia; order Carnivora; family Canidae; genus Vulpes; species Vulpes vulpes. The sequence goes on along the minus strand of NW_027325787.1, from coordinate 704,194 downwards.
TTTAGCACCGCCTTTAGCCCAGGGCCTGATCCTGGAGACCTGGATCGAGTCCCACGGGGGGCTTCCTGCATGGAGCCTGCTTCTCCCTCTGCCTGTGTCTCTGCCTGTCTCTCTCTCTCTCTCTCTCTGTGTGTGTGTGTGTGTCTCTCATGAATAAATAAATAAAATCTTTAAAAACAAAACAAAACAAAACAAATACAGGGCAGCCCTCGTGGCACAGCAGTTTAGTGCCGCCTGCAGCCCGGGGTGTGATCCTGGAGACCCAGGATTGAGTCCCACTTCAGGCTCCCTGCATGGAGTCTGCTTCTCTCTCTGCCTGTGTCTCTGCCTATCTCTGTCTTTATGAATGGATAAATAAAAATCTTATAAATAAATAAATAAATAAATAAATAAATAAATAAATAAATAACAAATACAAATCCTTCCAGAGCAGACTAAACATTGCATCTGAGCAAGTGGCTGCTCTTTAGAATGACTGGTGCACAATGAGGGTGCATTACACTCCTGGTTCCTAATCCTGGCTGATTGAAAATTCACCTGAGGAGCTTTCCATAAATACCAATGCCAGGGCACCCCCATGAAGAATCTAATTGGCCTGGGGTGAGAAGAGCACTTTATGGTCCCCAGGGGGTTCTATTGGTGTGGACAAACTATGATCTTCTGGCTAAACCAGCCGGTTGCCCGTTTTTGTAAATAAACTGTTGCTAGAGCACAGCCCCCACACATAAATTCAGGTTTGTCTATGCCTGCTTTCACACTACAACAGCAGAGTTGGGCAGTCGGACCAGAGACCATTAGGAATGCAAGCTTAACATACTTACTGACCCTTTCTTTATAGAGAAAGGGTCCCCGAATCAGACCGGGACCACACATTTGAATCACCTGGGGAGTTTTATCAATTACTCAAATGTTCAGTACCACCCGGAATCTTCTGACCCGACTCTCTAGGGAAGAGGCTTGGGCATGATTTCTTTGTAAGTTCCAGGAGATTTTCATGAGGCACCCTACTTTCTGAACCATTGCCCTTGATGTGTTGTAGTACTCAAGCACCTGTGACAATGGGATGAGTCCTGCAGAATCATGTAAGAACTTAATAAAACTCAGATTCCTAGCCAGCACCCTTCAGAGACTCTGAGTCAGTAGGTCCAGGGAAAGGTCCATCAGCAGCTCATATATATATGATATAAAATAACCTTATATATATATATATATAACCTTATATATATCATATATATATAACCTTTTATATATATATATACATATATATATATATATATATATGTATATATATATATATAACCTTATATATATAAAATAACCTTCCCCCACAACTCCTGTATCTGGGAACCTTAATGTTCAGGGGCTGAAACGAGACCAGGTCCTGGCCCCAAAACTTCAAAGGCACAATTCCTGGCTGGCCACCAGAGTGTGCAGTGGGTTGGTGGGAGCCAAGTGACTTTGGTCTGACTTTGGCTTTAAGTGCAATCAGGAGAGTTCTGCCCAGACCACACTTGGAGGGCATCCGAAAGTCTCCGCTCCGCACTGCACGGGAAGTGATCAGAGGAGGGCCGGCAACTGCAGACAGAGATAAGGGCCCCTTAGTAGAAAAGGAAACCAGCACTTTGGGGCTGCTAATGGTGAGGCCAGTGATCACCTAGCAATGAACTCCCTCAGGATGCTCATGGCCGTCTGCTTCTAGAAAAGCAACCAGCAAACTCACTTACTCCGGAGGATGACTCACAAGAATATCCCAAGAATCAGGAGCATGGACCTCCGGGTAGTGGAGACACCACAAAACATGCCCCAAAAAATCCACCCACAGGGTATGATTAATGTCCATGAAACAAGAGGGAGTGCAATACAATACACAAATGCAAACTTCTGTTCTAACCGTGTGATCTCCACGGCCCTGAAGATGAGAAGAGCTGCTGTAATTAAGTCAGGGATTAGACAGGCTTCGCAAGGACCAGAATTTATAGTTAGTTGACACCAGTGGTTCTCAAACTAGACTGCACCTAGAATCACTGGAGGACTTATTTCGCTCAACATAATACCCTCCAGTTCCAATCACGTTGATGTAAATGGTAAGTATTCATCCTTTCTGATGGCTGAGGAATAGTCCACTGCATATATACACCACATCAAACAGAAAAAGACAATTATCATATGGTTTCCCTCATATGTGGGATATAAGAAACAGCACGGAGGATCATAGGGGAAGGGAGGGAAAACTGAGGGGGAAGTCATCAGGGAGGGAGACAAACCATGAGAAACTCTTAACTCTAGGAAACACACTGAGGGTCGCTGGAGGGGAGGGGTGGGGGGACGGGGTCACTGGGTGATGGGCATTAAGGAGGGCACGTGATGTGATGAGCACTGGGTGTTATACACAACTGATGAATTATTGAACACTACATCTGAAACTAATGCTGTACTATATGTTGGCTAATTGAATTTAATTTTTTTTTAAAAAAGGGATCGTCTGGAGAAGTTTTTTTAAATCCCCAAGTCTGGGCCTTGCTCCAAACCACTGAAATCAGAATCTCTGGGTGTGGCAACCAGGGGCCACCGAGTTGCTAAAGCTCCTCACAGGATTTCGACATGCAGCCAAGTTCGAGTGCCCTGCTCCGCACACTGGGTGGTTGGTGGGAGCCAGGTCAAGGGATGAACAACATAACATAGACAGTGGACTGAAACTTGGGGAAAGAATCGTGGGGAGAAGCCTGTGGCTGACAGTGCACAGTCTACAGAAGGGTGTGGAGGGGCAGGCATGGCGTCAGGTGTGATTCCTAAGAAATATGCTGATATGGCACAACCCAAGAATCTACTGGAAAGTAAGCCGTGGTGCTCACGGTAGAGCTGCAGTGGGGACTCTGGTTTGCTTTCTCCTTTGGTCTGGGGTATTTTGACCCCATCATATCTTAGGGAATGATTGTAGACTTAGAGGAAAGTTGTGAAGATAATACAGAAAGTACCTGTATACCCCCCCCCATCCAGTTTCCCCCACCTTGAACATCTTACATTACCATATTTGTCAAAATGAAAAAAACCTAACATTGGTACATTAACTATTCACTGAATCCAGACTTCATTTGGATTTCACCAATATTTCCACCAATGTCCTTTCTCTGTTCCAGGATCCAGTCTAAAAGGGCATTTGGTCTCATTTGGATCCCACCACTTTTGAAGATGTTTTAAGTGCCTTGCCTTTAAACTCATTTTTCATTCTGCTTTTATGTACAGATTTTAATCTGAATTTTACCAAGACTGCAGCAATTTCCTTGAGAAAAAAATTTTCCTCAGTGAATTCTATTATAAATCCCTTTAATTCCCCAATAATTTTTCCATCCCGCGTTTTCCCCTTTAAATTTTTTTTCAAAACTTTTTTCAAAACAGGATTTTTTTCCTCATTTAACAAAAATCACCAAAAATGATTTATCATTTTTTGGTTTATCAATTACTTTTTGTCCTTGAGCGCTACCATGGCTTCTGATAATCTGAGTTTTCCTTGATGACCACCTTTCTGCCAAGATCAATTTTCCTGGATCAAATTATACATATCCAGATTTTGCCAACATTATAGATTTTTTTTTACATCAACTTTTTTGCATGTTTCCTTCTGTTGATTTTATTTTGCGTGGGTTTTTCTTTCACATCTCCATGTTCCCCAGGTCAACTGTTGCACTCTGCAACCTTACCAACAAGTTTTCATTCTTTATCCTCATTTGTAACAAATTTTATTATGCGCTGTGCTAACTGTTGCCCGTTTCATCTTGCACTGCTTATTTCTACCAATAGTATTTACCGGTAACTTAGATAAAAGACAGATCATTGTACTTGTATCTTTTTTTTTTTTCTTGAGTAAGCCATGGAAGAATTGGGTAGTGCTTCTCAAATATTCTAGGAACTCCCTACTGCCCAGTATGAATCTATCGTATTTCTCATCCAGTTCTTCTGAACGCTGGAGCTCACTTGGCAGAGCAAGGACAAATGGCAGGTCAGATAGGTCAAATGACTGCTTCATACAATTATTTTTTCTTTTGATTACTGTACATCAGTAGCACTGCTTTGCCCATAGAACATAGTGTAAATGGCACCCTTGGAGTTGTGTAGGATGGGAGCCTCCTGTATACCCAGCTGCAAAGGTCAGCAAAAGATAAGACACAAGAGCAGAGCAGAACAAGTTGGGTAGGAGGTTGGGTCCAAGGCAGAACGGGAGGTCCTACTTCTGGAAATCAGAGTACAAAGTCAGGATGGAGCCAGCCCCAAGGTTGATTTACTGCATTACTGGTATAGACTCCTTAAACTCCCCCAAGGGCAGAGATGAGAGGATGGCCTAGTGCCCCATCTGTAAAAGGCTGCATAGACTAGTGTGGAGCTATAAAATTACTAGAGAAAGTAATTCATCTAAGGAAATCAGAAACCTTATTTATTTAGGTAAAAATGTTCTCTGAAGGTTTAATTGTAATGCCAACTGCCTGTACAGAGGGAAAGTGGCTTTATTGCTGTGGTTGAGCCATCCAGGGCCATGATGCTACAGTGAGAAAGAAGGGGCAACGACTTCTTTGTTCTCGACTGCAGCTCTTCTTGCTAGCCACATCTCCAGAGGCAGGGGAAACAAAAGCAAAAATGAACTCTTGGGGCCTCATCAGGATAAAAAGCTTTTGCACAGCAAAGGGAACAACCAACAAAACTAAAAGGCAGCCTGTGGAATGGGAGAAGATATTCATAAATGACATATCAGATAAAGAGCTAGTATCCAAGATCTATAAAGAACTTATCAAACTCAACCCCCCCAAAAAAAACAAAAACAAAAAAATCCAGTCAAGAAATAGAAGATATGAACAGTTATTTCTCCAAAGAAGATACAGAAATGGTCAACAGACACATGAAAAAATGCTCCACATCACTCAGCATCAGGGAAATACAAATCCAAACCATAATGAGATATCACCTCACACCTGTCAGAATGGCTAAAATGAACAACTTAGGAAACAACAGATGTTAGTAAGGATGAGGAGAAAGGGGAACCCTCTTACACTGTTGGTGGGAATGCAAACTGGTGCAGCCACTCTGGAAAACAGTGTGGAGGGTCCTCAAGAAGTTACCCTACAACCCAGCAATTGCATTACTAGATATTTATCCAAAGGATAAAAAATAGTGATCCAAAGGGGCACCTGCACCCCGATGTTCACAGCAGCAATGTCCACAATAGCCAAACTATGGAAAGAGCCCATATGTCCATCAACAGATGAATGGATAGAGAAGACATGGTCTATATACAATGGAATATTACTCAGCCATCAGAAAGAAGAAAGCATTTGCAGTGATATGGATAGAACTAGAGGGTATTATGCTCAGTGAAAAAAGTGTGAGGAAGACAAATACCAAATGATTTCACTCATATGCAGGATTTAAGAAACAAACCAGATGAACATAGGGGAAGGGAAGGAAAAATAAGATTAGATGAAAATTGAGAGGGAGGCAAACCATAAGAGACTCTTAACTATAAGAAACAAATTGAGAATTGATGCAGGGGAGGTGTGTGGGGATGGGGTCACTAGGTGATGGGCATGAGGGAGGGCCCTTGGGATGAGCACTGGGTGTTATATGCAACTGATGAATCACTAACTTCTGCACCTGAAACTAATAATACACTATTATGTTAAGTTGAATTTAAGTAAAAAATTAAAAAAGAGGGGGACATTCTTTTTTTCTTTTTAGGATTTTATTTATTTGAGAGACAGAGTGAGCAAGAGGGAGAGAGCAAGCATGAGTGGGCGGAGAGGCAGAGGGAGAGGGAGAAGCAGACTCCCCGCTGAGCAGGAAACCCAATGTGGGGCTTCATATCCTGGGACCCCGGAATCAAGACCTGAGCCGAAGGCAGATGCTTAATCGGCAGAGCCACCAAGGTGCCCTGAAGGGGCACATTCTGCATCCAGAGAAAGATTCAACCCTTCCCCAGATGCCCCTTTCCAAAGCAGTGCAGGTCCACATCTCTCTGCTTGGTCTCAGGACCACAAAAGGAAACATTCCACTGTGTCCCCCACGCTGCCCTCTCCCTCTGCCTGGCAGATGAGGATAAGTGAAACGAACAGAAAAAGGGCACAGATGGGAAATAAAGGATAATTGGGCTTGAGTAGTAAATAATAATTCCCCTCATGCTTTCCCTGGGCTAATTGACTGCATTTACTGAAGCCACTGAAGGTGGGGTATACTGATCTGTACGAGAGATGTAACAAAAGGGAATAAATGCATAAGTGGCTTGAGCATCCATTCAGCAACCACCCAGTCAAGAAATTGAAAATTTCCAGAACCTCAGATCGGCTTTCCAACCTCTATCTGATGTCCCAGGACTGTTTTGTAACTTGCACAGCATCTGAGATTTGGATGGAGAAACATGACTTTGTTCCATAAAGACCCTCAAGATTCAGAGATATCCAGATATGTCCTCAGGGGTCTTCAGCTTTGGTGGTTTTGAGGCAATACTCAGGGAATTCATTATTAAAATGGAGATACAGGGAATTCCTGATTCAGGATAGGTGGGATAAGGCTGAGGATGTACATTTTTGACAAGTTCCCTAGAAGAGTTGACAGCAGGTGGTTCTCAAAGACACCGCACTTTGGAGGGAGACACATGGTGGTATCTACAGAAGCGTAGCTCAACACAAGGAGGTGCCACATGAGTTCTTTAAGTCCTTGATATTCAAAATGTGATCCTGGACCAGCAGTCACGGTGGCCCTTTGACACTTGATGGGAATGTAGAATCCTGGGCCCAATCCAGAGCACCTGAATCAAATGCATTTCAATAAGATCTTCCAGGTAATTCACGTGTACAGGAAAGCTTTAGCAGAGTGTCTCTGGGTCCAATGAAGACACAGGTCTCAAGCGGAGCAGTGCTGTCCCTTCAGGCCATCTGGGAAACAGGTGTTTGGCAAGTGGTTTGGCTGTCACAACAATTTGTCATTCTGTGGGCAGGGGCCTGGGAGGCTAGATGTCTTCCTTTAATGTCTGGTCAGCACATTAAAGAACTATCTTACATCCTGCACGGCTTCCAGACATCGTGCTGGATATTCACGTATACGAAACACCTGTCTGTATTTACCTGAGCCTAGCATCTAATTCTTGTTTTACAAATAAAAACACCTTGTGGGTTTTTTTTTTTTTCATAATTTTAATAGACACTGAAACTTCCAGGAATGCAACTGCCATTGAAGTTGAGGAAAGATTCAACAAATGTTGAATTTTAAGTGTTATCAAGAGCTATTCACCATCTGTGATGGTTAACTTTATTTGCCAACTTGACTGGGCTAAGAAATACCCTATCTGCTGGTAAAACATTATTTTTAGGTGTATCTCTGAACATGCCTCTGAAAGAGATTAGCATTTGAATCAGCAGACTGATGAAAGAAGCTGGCCCTTCCCAATGCAGGTAGGTATCACCTAATCAGTTGAGAGCCTGAACAGGAAAAAAACAGGTGAGAAAGGGAGTGTTTGCTCTCTCCGTTGGAGCTGAGACATCTGCTTTCTCCTGTTTTTAGACATCAGTGCTCCTGGTTCTTGGCCTTTGGGACTCAGATCAGGACTTTTACCATCAGACTCCCAATACTCAGGCATCTGGACTCCAACCATTGGCTTTCCTCATTCTCCAGCTTGCAGACAACAGACTGTGGGCCTTGTTGGCCTTCATAATCACACGAGCCAATTCCTATAATAAATCACCTCTTATCTATATCTATTTGTCTCCAATTGGTTTAATTTCTCTGGAGCACCTGAACACACCACCTGAAACAGTCCATCACTGCACAGTAGTGCAGTGACGTGTAGCACAGCATACCGAGCTGGTCTGCCAGAAGGTGCGAGCCCCTCGCTGCTTCCTCAGATTCAGACCCTAGCATTTATTCACTGATATATACACTATTTTACCATAAAATATTTTCCTTTGTTTCTTCTATTATAATTAGGTCTGTGTGCTGTCTTTTAAAAATTATGCATATCGATAGCTTGTTTTATCTATCAGGTTTTATCTCAAAATTATGAAGAAATATTTTATTTACAAAGTTTCATTTCTGTATCATAAGAAAAAAATTGCTATAAAAAGGAAGTTGTTGGATATGACCGAGCCGAGAAGGGCTGTTCTAGTGGATTTGCTTCATTTTTCAGACAAAGGATCTGAACTCTAGGGAGGCAGAGGGCCCAAGGTCACAGGGGTAATTTGGATCAGAAACCCAAGAACCAGACCCCTCCCAGGACTGGCCTCCCACCGCCAGCACTGCCCACTTGGCCTGCACAGCTGTCTGGGGAGCTCCTCGTCTCCGTTGTTACCCTTCTTTTCTGCCCCTGCTCTTGCCAAGCCCTGGGCAATGATTTGTAACCTCAGGAGCCTCATAAAGAAGCACAAAACCTTTGCTGAACTCTTTATTAGTAGTAGTATTTTTACCCAGAATCTTTTCCTTAGAAACAAAGAAATTAATAAATTACAAAATAAATGGAGCCCTTCATCCTGGCAGGAATTGACATCTGTCTTTGCCTGTTGGACTCAAGGGTCTTCCAGAAACATGGCAAGAAGAGAAATAATCCCTTCCTTGAATTTGGAAGGCAGTGGAGTTTGTAGCTGAAGACCCAAAGCCTAGAATTTCAAGCCTATTAGGACACTATTGCTCACAATGACAGCAATCCAGAACCACAGGATGGGTGGCACCTAATGTGCATATACAGAATGTCCTCACAAATGGAGAACTTGCGTTGCTCAAACACTGGCTGTTCTGCCATTTGCTTTATTTTTAATACAAACATCCAGTGACACCTCTTGCCCCTGACATTCACCATTTCAGGCATGGACTATACGGGAGATTAACTGGGGGAAGGCACTTACTTCCCCACAGGTGGTAAGAGAAGATCTCATGGCTTCAGGGGAGACTAAGGGAAAGGATTCCTTGAGACTCTCCCACCTTCCTTGCCAAGCCTGAGTAAAGTGACGCTTCCCTTGGGCTTTTTGGTCATCCTATGAGGACACGTGGCCAGGGAGAGAAAAAGAATAGATTATCACCCTCGTGAAAGAATTCTGGAAGAATTCTTCAGATTCTCATACAAAGGTTTCAAAGAAATTTTCAAAAGATATAAAATGACCAACCAAATGATAAAAGTCCCCAAACATGGGAATGCATCTTGCGGCAAGGACAAGGTGTCCTGTAGCCAGCTGGTGCTTGCCACGTGACAGAAGAAAGCTGGCTTCAGAGAGCTTGGGTTTTCAGTGAAAGGCTGGCCTGTAGAACAATAGATTTGAACTAGGCTATAAAAAATAATGGTATTGCTTTGAGGGAGGAAAGTGTCCAGAGAGAAAGCCCCACGCTGACCCGTTCCTGACACCCAAAAAGAACGTAGGGAGGGGCCAAGTGGGGGTGAAAAGGAGAAGGCTCGGAGGGGTTGAGTGAGGCTTCTATTTCACAGTGTCCTCAAGGAGCAACGAGATTGCAAGGTTTGATTAAGCAGAGGAAAAGATGTTGAGGAGGAAAGTGGGCAGAGGAGAGAGGAGCGTGAGTTGTCAGAAGGGGAAAGAACAGGAGAGAGAGTGTTGAGGACACTGGACAAAAGCAGCTGACTCCCGCCAACCAGATGGGTGCGGGGACAAAGACAGGGTCTTCAGGAGGCTGGGAGGCTGAGCTTCAGGGTAAAATCCATGCTTAATTCAAGCTACAGAAGAAAAGGAGAGGCTTCCGAGATAGGAGATACACTTCTAGATTTCTCTGGTGCAAGAGACGGTAAGGGACTCCTTTCTCTCCTTGGGGTGGAGAGGATGTGTTAATCTCCATGTGTTTTTTAGTCTCCAAAAACACTTGCACCATTTGTCATGGGAAGAACTCCTGGATAAAATAACTCAGGTGGCCTTTAGAATTCCCAACGTGCTCACAAAGCTAAAGTTCCTCAAACCTGAATGCCTAACATCTTAGACGAAGCTTTCCAATTCAACTGGAAAAGAGCAACCAAAGAGAGAGAGACTTAGTGTGAACATCTAAGGAAACGCACCATACTGATTTAGAAGCTCTGCGGAAAGGCTCCAGTTTCCAAGGACTATGTATAGACAAGGGGAGGAATTTCACAGGAGGACACAGGAGACAATCTACCGTCCATGTCATTGCCAATAACCAGGAAGGGGGCAGAACCAAAGACAACATTCTGTGCCTCTCTGTGTTAGGATAGGGGGTTGAGTGTATGGAATCAACCCCTGGGGTCCGACCATCCAGGACTGAATCTCGCCTTTACTCCCAGCCAGTTGAGCAAATGCAAGCTTCACTCCCTTAAGATACTCTAGTCAATGGAAGAGCTGTGTGTGGAGTCTGGCGTCTAGCAGAGCTTTCTCTTGGTGGTGGTTATTGTGACCAGCACCACACCGAGGTGTGCATCTCTGCCTTTAACCTGAATTAAGGAGCACCCACATATCCTGAGTCCAGTTCATTGGGCCATTCCTGAATATCTGGCCCTGCCCCCTTGTTTCAGTGCTGGTTTTGACATACACAGACAGGACACACTCACTGGGACCACCAATCCAGGACAAGATATGAGAGCAGGGACATGCTTAGGATTTCTGATAAGGATTCCAGAAAAACAGCCTCCTGCCCATTCTGTACTGACTGACTTCAGGGAGAAAGAGCAATCAGAGCTAGTATGGACCGAGTACCCACTGTAGGGTGGACATGGTCCTAAACACCTTACCTATGGCATTCCTTTATGGCTCGGCACAACTCTGAGCTGTCATTGTTATCACCTCTGTTCTAGATGGGGAAACTGAGGCACCCATCTGGAACAGAGGGTCAAAAGGGGTGATTCCATCAATAAGGGTCAAAGGACCCTGAAGGGGTAATTCCATCAATACGCTGAAGCCCGCCTCATCATAAAGAATGCAGAGGCATCTGCTTGAGTCAAATAGCTAAGTCTCGGATGCAAATGTGATGTTAAAAGTGGCAGCTGTTCAGAGTATTTTTCAAAATCGTTCCACTGTTTCATGTGTACAAATGAAAGCTATAAAAATAACTACTACTAATTTGACGAAATTACTGTTTTCCTTTGTTCAATCTGCTGCTTCACACTTAGAGGCCTGCCTAATAACCTTGGGGCTGATTAGGCCTTCGTCTTTCATGAGGCAGACAATTTTCTCTCCAGGAAATGGAAAAGCCTTATGTCCTGGAGGTCACCAGTACGAGCTAGAAAGTGGCTTATTAAGGTATAATTTCATTATGCAGAATCTACTTCCAGTTCAAATTTCATTAGGGATCAAGTATCACTGAGGCTTAAGAATCGGCCACTGACAAAAAAAATGAAGTCACAAAAAACGCAGCCACGGCACCCATTACAGAGTTTTTAGGGTGGAAAGCAAACTCACTTCTTTGCATCAAGGTTCCTATACAAAAGCTCCTTTTAGTTGCATTTAATTCTTTTTTTTTATGATGGCTAATACCTAATTATCCAAGTGAGATTTTCTACGCTATTTACGCCAAAGTGGGATTAACTACAAAGAAACTTTAGCCAAGCCCTTAGGTCCTTCTAACACAGAAAAAGCAAATTAATATTAATATTGGATTGTGGAGAGAAAGGCAGGAGAGATCTGAGCCTCCAGTGATATGCTAATAAAACAGCAGCTCAAGAAAAATCCCAAGCTGCACCATTAGTCAGGCTGTTGGTACCTATCAAAGAAGGACATTTGCTGGGGGGCAAGAAACCACTCTGTGTCAAAGCCAAATACACACAATTTTTAGGACTGTGTGCACTGCTTGCCTGCCCTGGAAGGAAAAGGCATGTCTGGTAGGAGAAAGCACATGCTTCTGGGACTTTCTCCCTTAAGCCGATGTTCCAAAACCTTCTGAATAGTTCTGTGAATATCACACCCAAGTGCATTTTACTTTTCTGCTCTAAGGTCAGGTTTTCACAAATGCTGATGTGCCCTTCTGATCACACAGAGTTTACTTTGCTCTACAATAACAATGCCTTTCATCTAGAGTCCTCACAACTTGCCTAAACAAGCAGCACCTTTCTCCCAGTTGTGCCAAACAGAAAACTCCATGATCCAGACAAAACCAATTTTGGACCCAGAAACCACCTTTCTAAAAACTCACAGATAGAAATCAATCCTCAATTTCCCAGAACCCAACTAACAGACATTCCCTTTTTCTTGAGATTTCTCATACCCTCAACTTTTAGGAAAAGGAGGCCATTAATAAGAAATGAGGTGTATCAGAGATTTATTTAGAGCATATGTTGAAGTCATATGGGGTCGTTTGAAAGAGTGGAGAGAGTTCCATTTCTGATCCCTTCTACACTTGTGGGTGTTCATGGCAGTGCTGGAGGCAACACAGAATCCCAAAGAAAATACAACTTACTGAGACAGGAGAGTGGACTGATGTATTTAATGAATTAATTTGTTTTTTGGTGCAAAAAAAATTGTGCACTAATGTATTTTAGAAATATTTTGTCTCAACTATATGAAAACCATACAAAGACTATTTGGAAGGAAATCCACAAAAATGGAAGCAGTGACTCTGCTTAGTGAGATAATGGATGATTTTTATTCTTTCATTTCAAAGGTGAACACAAAATCATTTTCTAAAGATTTGGAATAGGATCCTAGTACTTCTCAATGGCAAGAGAAGCCAATCAATGAGACCAATTGCATTCCCAAAGCAATTTGGATGAGACTTTTATGGTCTCCAAAGGGCTCTCTCTGTGATGTAGTCACTTGACCTTCAGCGTTGAGTGGTCATGGACCTAATATTGTTGTATAAATTGCAGCATTTTATTTTATTAAAAGATTTGTTTTTGTTTATTCATGAGAGACACAGAGAGAGAGGCAGAGACATAGGCAGAAGGAGAAGCAGGCTCCATGCAGGGAGCCCGATGCGGGACTCGATCCCAGGACTCCAGGATCACGTCCTGGGCCAAAGGCAGGTGCCCAGCCACTGAGCCACCTGGGCATCCCTAAATTCCAGCATTTTAAAACTCTAAATTTCACCCTAAGCAATGAGAACAAGAAATGAGAGGTTTTTGTGTATGTGTGCCATTTCAATAAATACAAATTAAATGTGAATTAAATACCTATTAAAAAATACAATGTTTTCCATATAGTATCACCTCACATTATGTGTAGCCCCAGTGGTGCTCGGAGAACCCTGTGGTAGTAATGCCCGGGTCCTCTGAATTTGTGGTTTAAAGCCTATGAGGCACCTCTAGGTTAGAGCCTGACACATAGAGAAGTTGAAAGGGAGACATGAAGAAGGTGCAAAAGGCCCAGAGAGAGAATGAGAGAATACTCTCCTGAGGATCTTCCAAATTTTCTGCCCTGGGACACTGAGAGAGGGCTTGGGTCTTTGTGATGAGTTCTCCTTGTCTGCTTAAGTCAGTTTGAGTGGGTTTTGATAGGCATGTTTTAAAGACTGGGGTTTCGGGCAGCCCGGGTGGCTCAGCGGTTTAGCGCTGTCTTCAGCCCAGGGTCTGATCCTGGAGACCTGGGACTGAGTCCCACGTCGGGCTCCCTGCATGGAGCCTGCTTCTTCTCCCTCTGCCAGTGTCTCTGCCTCTCTCTGTGTGTGTCTCTAATGAATAAATAAATAAAATCTTATAAAATAAATAAAAATTAAAAAATAAAGACGGGTTTCACCTTCGTCTCCTGGCGTTCAGATGCTGCATAGGTTCTGTACCAATGGGTGATAACCAGACGTGCTAGAATAGAATAGAGTTTGCTATCCCCCATTTTTCTTTCCAAATGGGAGTTTGTGGTGCAATTTTGTCTTGTCTTCCTCCTAGTGCTGCATACAGGGTCTGTTATGATAGTTTGACCTGATTGCTTGCTCCATATACGGGCAGCTGGAGGGTGGTCCTACCTGGGGACCAGGAGCCCTTGCCTGCTGCAGCTTAACAGGACTTTGAATACTCTCCCATCTAGGATGTAATTGCCATTTAGATGGCTGGTTACATAAGGTAGAGGTGTGTCTGCGTGTACAGGAAGCGGGGTTTATACTAAGTGGTAAAATAAAATATAGAAAATGTAGGGTTTCATCCCACTCCCATACCTACCCCCACCCCTTTGCAGCCATGCTTATCCTACCTTATCCAATCCCCCAAGATTCAGCTGATTGGACGAGGACTACACACCTGACCCATATTTGGCCAACCAGAGTCTCTAAAGAAAGTAGAGGAGAAACTGAGAAACAGGAGGCAGACACTGCTTCCCATTTCAACCAGGGAGATGTGAACTCCTTGGTCTGAGGGGTGCCATCAACAGCCAAGAGCCTGGAGAAACAGAAAGCAAAAGTGAAAAGCAAGAGGAAATAATGAAGCAGATACAGAGAGAGGAGCAAAGGCAAGAGATGGAGAAAACAGATGCCGATTCCATCTGGCTTTCTACCTTTGGTTTTAGAGATTTTGTGCCTCCTGCCCCACAGGTCCACAAACTACCCCCCCCCCCCCTTTTCCCTATAATACAGTCTACGTTTTGTCTTAAGCTCATCCAGGTGAGTTCCTGGTACTTGTAAGCAAAAGAGGCTTGAGTGAAGAATACAGAAAACATGCTCCTACCTCCTAATAAAAATGTGCCTAGTTGTTATAGAATTACCTGTTGCTGTGTTTCATTGGATCCTGCAAGGAGGACTAAGTTTGGGTATCACTTCATCTGAATAAGTTTGGAGAATAACCACTCCTACTTGTTGCAAGAAACAAGAAGCCCTTCTTGGGTCCTTATCTCAATACATCTGAGAAAAAGCAGGCTGCTGATTAACCGCAGCAGGAGACAGGGTGACTAGAACTGGCTCTCAAGGAGGAGTGAGGGTCAGACTCACTTAGGCAAGCTATGGTGTCTGTTTTAAATAGAGCCGCCAAGCACCCACCTTGGACCAATGGAATCAAAAACTCCAATCCAGTGGTCAAGGCAGTTATACGTTTTTTTTTAAGTTTCCTAGGAGATTTTAATGTGCAGCCCTGTTGGGAAGAGCCACTTGATCCCAGGACAAAGGGACATCTGAGAAAAGGAAGGGCTCTAGAGCTCACACATTTATAATAAAAGGGACAAATAATGTTAACCACAGTGGTTGCCTGACAGCCTTTCTGTACAATGCAGTAATAAAATCCTTCTCTAGCTGAGAAATAGTGATTTGCTTGCCCATAATAATGAGTTTTAAACATCCAAAATGGCTTAATTTATCCTTAGTACACGCTTTTTGAAGAGGTGGGGTAACATGTAATCCATTTGAAAAAAAATAGGACTTAATTAAGTTTGCAATGTAAAATTTTAAAGTAACTTCTACCCTGTAGAAAATTAAGATAATAAAAAAAGAAAATTAAGGTAAGCATAAAGAAAAAAATACATCTTATAATCACATCACCCACTGTTTTGTGATTTCTTTCACACTGTTTATCTTATCAGATGATTTATGTAGTTTTTCCTCATAGAAATGGGACCATATTGTTTTATAATATTTTCCAATATATTATGAATATATTTCCATGTCAAAAATACTTCTTACACACTTCAATAAAAAATAAAAAATATATATGTACATGTATATGTGTGTGTGTATATATATGTACTTCTTACAGCTTCATAGTATTCCATTTATGGATGGATTTGTGCGGGTTAAATGAGACAATGTATATGAGGTATGCGGTACGCCCTCAATAAAGTGATAGCACTTAGTACTGTTACTAGAATGATAGCACTTAGTACTGTTACTAGAATGTACGGATAGTTTCCCTATTGATGGAACATTAAGCTGTTCCCAGGGGTGGGGGTATTGATTTTTAACTTATTACAAGTTAATAATAGGGATTTAAAGGACTCTTTTCACTAGCTGGAAACATTTTTCTTTCTTTCTTTTTTTTTATAAGATTTATTTATTTATTCATTCAGAGAGAGCAAGAGAGAGGCAGAGACACAGGCAGAGGGAGAAGCAGGCTCCATGCAGGGAGCCCGATGTGGGACTCAATCTGGGGTCTCCAGGATCACACCCCGGGCTGCAGGCGGCGCCAAACCGCTGCGCCACCAGGGCTACCCTGGAAACATTCTTCTTATCGGATTGTTTTTTTATTCTTATTTAAGTGTTAAATATATAGAAGTTTTATATTTTCACTAGTCACATCTGTCAGTCTTATCCTTTGTGATTTCTAGGCTTAAAATATATTTTTTTAAGATTTTTATTTATTCATGAGAGACACAGAGAGAGAGGCAGAGACACAGGCAGAGGGAGAAGCAGGCTCTCTGCGGGGAGCTCAAAGTGGGACTCGATCCCAGGACCCCGGGATCACGACTTGAGCCGAAGGTAGACGCTCAACCACTGAGTCACCCAGGTGCCCCTCTAGGCTTAAAATTCTCATCATGATACCATAATAAATCTTGATACATGATAAATACCCCTATAAGACATAATTAATTTAAAGTATTTTTTTAATTTTTATTTATTTATGATAGTCACAGAGAGATAGAGAGAGAGAGGCAGAGACACAGGCAGAGGGAGAAGCAGGCTCCATGCACCCGGAGCCCGACGTGGGATTCGATCCCGGGTCTCCAGGATCGCGCCCTGGGCCAAAGGCAGGCGCCAAACCACTGCGCCACCCAGGGATCCCGACATAATTAATTTAAATGCTTCCACCAAACGGTTAACTCAACCACAGGTTTGGGACAAACACATTTCTAGACAAAACTTCAACTTATAGAAAAATACTTGATAATGAAGCACAGCATCCCCAATTGGGATGCTTAACCCGACGATGCTGTAGCGCACGTGCAATGTGAACCGCATCCTGCCTCCTTCCAGCTGACTTGGGAAGAGGATTCCAACTTGTTAAGTCACAGGAAAAGGAAGCAAGTTAGGCAAGAACTCAACAGTCTAATGGTGTTTCCTTTCACAGATTCCAAAAAAAAAAAAAAAAAAGAATCAATTTTATTATCGAGATAAGACACTTTGTACTTGCTTCACCTGGGTGATTCAGTTGAGTGACAATGATACAGTGCTATGATTGTTACTCTCCAGCTGTCAGAACAGTCATTTTGGGAGGTCATATGAATGCCTCGTTCTCATCTAGTGGTAATGGAGGAAGGGTATGAGGACATCATGGTCAAAGCGCATGGTAGATAGTTTCCATTTATTAATCTACTTGACCAACATTTACCGAGGGCCTACTGTGTGCCAGCACTGGGCAAAGTGCAGACACACAGAAGTGAGAAAGGCATGGGGCTCATGGTTCCATGTAGGCAGCAAGACTCAAAGACCTGGGAGGTTCCCCACCCTTTTGCATAGTGTGAGGGCTGAAGCAGAAGTTAGGAGATCTGATGTAATGAGAGAAAGAAGTCAGAGAAGAAAGTGGCACCCACTGAATCCTATTAAAACAAATCCCAGGACAGCCAAGCCATTCAGGTAATAAATCAGTATTTCTAAAAGCCAAGTACTAATTCAGTTATAGAATAAACACATTCAAAATAGCAAGAAAGATTTAGGACTATCTCTCAGAGTTCCATTAATGAAGATTTGCCATCAGTCCCCACCCCTGGCAAGGAGGCCATGGAGTCTTCTGGGAGGAAGGATGGGAGAGATCTGATCCTACAGAGCTAGACAGCACATAATGTTCTCCACCGGCGGATGGGAGACAGAGAATGGAAACCTCAAACAACCCCACTCCGGGCCTCTCTCCACAGGGCCCCTCAGCCCATTAGCAATATTCATACCACATCTGGTTTAGGCTGGGCACACTGGCCCACTCCAGGGTTCCCTGGAATGGAGCATTTTAAGCAGCTGCCATTCTCCCTGACTCACCCTTGATTTGTTGAAAATGCAGAGCTGGCCATGAGAAACTGGGGCATGGCAACAGTTTCTATTAACAACAACAACAACAACTACTACAAACTATCATGGAAGAATAAAATCAAGTGGAAAGGGACCTGAATCCATCTTCACTGACATTATTTTGAATAAATTTTTCTTCATCAGTGCTTGGCAAACAACAGCGATTCTACATTATGTTTTGGGGGAGTGTTATGTTCAACTAACTAATTAATTAGTTGACAGTACAATCTGATGCTTGTGAAGGTGGCACGGCAGTCTAGAAGAAGCATGGGCTTTTCTAGGAAAAAGCCAGATGGACCCGCTCCTCCTTCTGCTGCCTGGGGGGAGAGGGGGGGAGGACCAAGTCCGCTAAGTCTCTGTTTCTTCATCTGTGAAATGGGGACACCATCATCTCTCTCAGAGGGAGGCTCAAATGGCAGGATTACATGAGTCTGCACTGAGTACAGTGCCTGGAGGACTAAAGGCATCAACAAACGTATTATAATTGGGGCATCTACTTGGAGTATGTGCCCAGTGCCCAGAGGAGATTCAGCACCTGGTGCAAAGTAGGTCCTTAATAAATGGTGCCTGTTGGGTCTCTTCCTCCTGTTGCAGAGCATTAAGATGCTTTTTCAAAGGCAAAGAAATGAAGTGCTTGTCTTCTATATCTTGCATCCTACTTTACTCACTCGCAGGTTCTCCTGCTACTTCAAAACGCTCCCTTTGACATCTGTCCACCATGTTTCCTTCTCTTCTTCCTGCAAACCTCAGTATTTATCCTTCCTCTTAACTGTGGCTTTATTGCATCTGTGTTTAATAAGCTCCATTAATCAAAGATCCTCTCCTCTCTCATTTAGTACAAATTGTTGGAAAGAAGAACTTGAATGGAGGGATGTCATTTAGCATCGGGTCCCTATCTCCCCCCAAACACACATCAGCTTATAAGAACAGAGAGGGTTTTTACAGAGAGGAGACATTAAAAACATTCCACTGGGTTAATAGCCTCAAAAACTGGAGCTCCCTTTTCCAACATGAAATAGATTTTATTTGTAAATAACACTCTTGTCAATGTTTAAGCAAGTACATGCATAATGCAATTCTTAACCCCACTGCCTTTCTGATGGAATTTCCATATTCCCCTGGCACTGGAAACTCCAAGACTCTCCCTAAATCACCCGCAGAAGCACTCCACCCTACCCAAGAACAGGGTGTTAAAATGTCCAACACCTTTTATGGGTCCCTTAATACCCACCAATAATGAGGTACTTATGGTACAATCACTCTGGCACGGCTGACATCTCTAGACGTTCTACATTCCAGGTTTAAGAGCAATTTTCCCCCAGACACTGAGGCATGATCCAAAATCAACATGGACAGTATCCAGCAAGACCTCAGAGATGCTATTTTTCTTATGCTCTGCTGTGTCAACTGCCTACTGTACAGGGCTTGACAGTAATTTTTAATTACTCAGCTGGGCTTCCTCTGAACTTGTCACTTTTCACCATTTCCAGTTAATGAATCTTAATTTCCCATAGGAAAACCTTTAGTCGGTCACAAAGTTCAGGCTTTTCTGGTTCAATTCTCATTTATCAAATATGCTAAGGAGAAAAAAAGCTCTTTTGCCTACTGATTTGAGATGACCAGAGGGAAATCAAACAAAAATGGAATAAAAACTTCATGCACCCCATCAGAAGAGATGTGACTGGCTGCCCTGCGATCGAACTAGAAGCAATTAAAAATATACATATCATAGAGGACTCAACTTCACAAATCTTTTTTGATAAAAAGCCAGGTGATGGGATCACTTGGTTCTTAAAATCTCAAAAACACAAGATGAACCTCAACACTTATAGAGAGGGAAAGAAAAGAAGTCAAACACAGTGATGAATGGCAGGTGACATTCAGCCTAAGTGGGGTGGGACCAGGGGACCAGTGGGGTCACCAAGAGCAGCATCCATAGCTCATCTTCAGTGAGTGGCTGAAGTATAGGGGTTGTGGCCTGGCATAGCCGCTTTCCAAGAGAATTCAGAAATCAAGATTTTTTCTTCTTTTTTACTAGAAATCTAGTTTTAAAATTTGACGATGAAATCACATTTTCTCAAACACCCTATCCTGGAACTGGCTGGTACAGGCTCACAAGAGTCGATTAGCACATGTTTTCTCTCTTGGCTTCATGTTCATAGCTTGAAACCAGCCATCTGGGGGAATATCTGTACCATAAAAATAGGCAAATCCTACAAATCAGGGTTTTGCTTGTTTTAGGCTGATTGTTAAACATTAACCAGCACATTAACATCTGCAGGTCAAACAGCCCATGGTGTCTTTGGCCAAAATTGCAACTTCTAATTTAAATATTAAGCAAGAAGTAGTGTTAAATAACCATGAGGAAGTATTATATAGTTCAAGACCAGTATTTAGAACAAAGAGTATATATGCCTCTTCAACCACAGGGGAAGTGTGGGCTAAGAGTCAGAGGAACATCCTCAGCAGTTCTGAACACACAGAGACAAAGATATGGGGAGGCATCTCTGAACCAAGTCCACCACCCTATAAAAAGAGCACTCTAATAAGACATTTCTTTTTTTTTTAAGATTTAAAGATTTTATTTATTTATTCATGATAGACCCACAGAGAGAGGCAGAGACATAGGCAGAGGGAGAAGCAGGCTCCCTGCGGGGAGCCCAATGCAGGACTTGATGCAGGATCATGATCTGAGCCAAGGGCAGAAACACTCAACCACTGAGCCACCCAGGTGCCCCTAAATAGGACATTTCTAAATGCTTCTTCCCCACTGCCCTGGGGGGTGAGGGGTCATTTGCGCTCTATACAATGAACCTCAAGACCTCGCAACATCCTGGAGGGTTTTTTGAATCATTGGGAAAAGCTGAGATGATGCAGGGTGACTGAGCAACACAAGTGTCCGAGTCCATGTTCAAACAACCACAAGTGGATTAAAGCCCTTCACTCATCACACAAGGAGCAGGGATGACCGCAGTTACAGGTTCCCCTTTTCTCTTCATTCAAAATAAACTTCACCTCGGTCTGGTTCTCAATTCCTGTTTTTTGTTATGTGAAGCCTTTGGCAGTCTGGGGGAAAACTATGGTTCCCTTCTCAGAACGATTTTTTAAATGAATGAAATACCATGCATAGGATTACAAAAGCAACCATATTCAAACACGGCGATTAAACTGGGAAACGTGCGTATGATACAGCCCATGTACTTCTTTACTAAACAAGAGTTTAGTAAACAACAACAAGAAGGTGTCTAACAACCACCATGATTTTGAAGTAAGGGTGAGGGGGCTGGGGAGGTATCTGCTGCACCCAAAGGGAGAGGAATACATCTGATTTCTCCAGGAGAACAGGCCACCCGGGCTGCTCATCTGAGCTCTGGGCGGCTGCCTGCATTTGTTATTAAAGGAAGTGCTAAAAGTTGCTGAGTTAAAGGTTAGTAACCATAAAGACGGAATGATTTTCCCATCCAAATGTACAGACCCTCTGAATTTTATCCATGGTCCCAAGTTAGAGAACCCCCACAGTCAGGTTGAACATGGTAGGGACTCAATGAATTTCGACTGGACTAAACTGAATTTTATGTTTGATATGGCATGGGTGCTGGGTGTGGTTCTGGGGGGATAAGAAGGGAGAAGACATTGTTCAAACCTAGAATGGGATATTCCAATGTCTCCCTTACCATACAGCCTGGCAACCCAACTTCTTCAAAATGATAGCTTGCAGGAAATATTCATTGGTAACATCAAATGCAAATCCATTAATGACAAAAAAAGAATTACAGAACTAGGGGGCACCTGGGGGGCTCAGGGAGTGGTCCCAGAGTCCTGGGATGGAATCCCATATCAGGCTTCCTGCAGGGAACCTGCTTCTCCCTCTGCCTATGTCTCTGCCTTTCTCTCTCTCTCTGTCTCTCATGAATAAATAAATAAAATTTCTAAAAAAAAATACAGAACCAGAGACAAGGGTTTTATTTCAGTTTTCACTAGAATTCTGAAAATGTCAGTCATGCTGACTTCTCCAAAATTTAAATCACAGCTGAACAAAATTCAAATCAAAGTCCCAACACTTCCTAGTTGTGTGGCTTTAGGCAAATTGTTTAACTCTCCATGCTTCAGTTTTCTCATCCAAAGAATGAGGAAAATAATAGCACATCTTCATAGGATGGGAGATTATGTATCTAGAGTGTTTAGTTCAGTACTGAGGAAGACTACAGTACATGCTAGTTGTTCTTGCAAACTACTTAAGAGGATATTTAAATTTAAAGACTGTCCAAAATTTGGCAGTTCCTATACATATTTAAAATAGAAAATATGCCTTGTAGAGCTGTTGTACTAGCAAATACTTAGTAATAAATTACATGTCCTGCAATAAGAGGATGAGTTAGATCACTGAACATCCACACCATATTTGTACATCTGGGGAAACTGTAGAAAGATATGTAAGAATCATAGTTGAACACTTTTCAACACATTCTATATAGGCCAAGATTATCCTGATATGAAAATACGATGGAGATATCACAATGAAGAAGAAAATAGGTATCTTTTTTGCATATTGATGCAAAAATCTTTAACAAAATACCAGCAAACCAAATACAGCAACATATGAAAACAACCAAATGGGATTTATTGCTGGAATCCAAGGTTGGCTTAATACCTAAGAATGTATTAATTCAATATGATAATATCAACAGCAGAAAAGATAAAACCAAATGATCACCTCAGGTGCAGAGAAAGTATGTGACAAAAATCTAACACCCATTTGTGATAAAAACACTCAGTAAACTAGGAAAGCAAAGGAACTTCCTCAATCTGATAAATGTCATCCTACCAACAAATATACCAGAACTAACATCATATGTAATGGTGAAAGCCTAAAATGTTCCCCCTAAGATCAGGACGAACGCAAGGATGTCTACTGTCAGCACTTTTATGCAACACTGTGCTGGAGATTCCAGCCAAGCCGGAAACAATAGAAAGGAAAGGCATCCAGATCAGAAAGGGAGAATTAAAACTATCTCTATGCATAGACAATAGGATCTTGGATATAGAAAGTTCTAAGGAATCCTCTAAAAAACTATTAAAACTTATACATGAGTGCAGCAAGGTCACAGGATATGAGATCACTCTACAAAATTGTGTATTCTATACACTTGGAATGAAGTCTCACTGTCAATAGTGCTAAATACTTAGGAATCAGTTTAACAAAAGAAGTGAAAAACTTATACCTGGAAAATTATAAAATATTGTTGCAAGAAAATTAAATGATCCCATGTTCCTGGATTGGAATACTTGATATTTTTAAGATGGCAATATTCCCCCATGGTTCTATAGATTCATTGCAAGGCTTCTTTGCAGAAACTGACAAACTGATCTTAAAATTTACCTGGATATTCAAGGGACTCATAATAGCCAAACAATCTTGGAAAAAAAAGAAAGAACAATGTCGAAAGACTCACACTTCCTGATTTCAAAATTTACTACAAGCTAGGGTAATCTAGACAGTGAGGTCCTGTCTGCATAAGGACAGCATAAGGTCAGACATGAAGATTAGTGGAATAGAGCTGAGAATTCAGAAATCAACCTTCCCATTTATGGTTAACTGATTTTTGACAAGGCTGCCAGCAATTCAATGAGGGAAAGATAGTCTTCTCAAAAAATAATGTTGCTGGAAATGGATATCCATATACAAAAGAATTAAAGTTGGACCCATATTTCACACTATAAACAAAAATTAACTCAAAATGGATTTGACCACCTAAATGTAAGAACAAAACTACAAAATCTTAAAAGAAAACATGGCTATGAATCTTTGTGACACTGGATGAGGCAGTGGTTTCTTAGTAGATAGAAAACATCAGCAACAAAAGGTAAAACTGATAAATTGGACTTGACGAAAATTTCTTAAACTTCTGTGCTTCTCAAGACACCATGAAGAAAGTGAAAAGACAACCCACAGAGAGGAGGACAATATTCACAAATCACATATCTGATGAAGGACTCGGCTCCAGGAGTGTTCTATAAAGAACACTTATAACTCAATAATAAAAATGATGACTGAGGGATGCCTGGCTGGGTCCATCCATGGAGCATATGACTCTTGATCTCGGGCTTGTGAGTTCAAGTCCCATGGTGGGTATAGAGATTACTTAAAAATAAAATCTTTAAAAAAAAAACAAAAATGGGAGGGCTGGGTGGCTCAGTTGTTGAGCGTCTGCCTTCAGCTCAGGGCGTGATCCTGGGATCCTGGATCCAGTTCGACACCGGGCTCCCTGTTCAGTGGGGACTCTGCTTCTCCCTCTGCCTCTGTTCTCTCTCTCAAATAAATAAATAAAAAATATATTTTTAAAAAAGAATACAGTTTCTATACGCCATTCTATTAGCAATTCCAAACCTGGGCATATACCCAAGATAAATGAAAACATACGTCCACACAAAAACCCGTACACTTATTCATCATTGTACAGCATTATACACAAGAGCTGAAACATGAAAATACCCAACTGATTAACTGAGAGGTAAAACGTGGCACATCCATATCATAGAATATTATTTGCAATAATATGAAGTATTGATGCATATTATGTGGCCAACCTGAAATCATACTAAATGAAAGATTTAGTTCATTTAAGAACTATGAGGCCACATATTATCATTCTGCTTATAAAAAATGTTCGGAACAGGCAAATCTATAGAGACAGAGGTAGATTGTGGCTGCCCAGGGCTGAGGGCAGGGTGGGGGTGATGAGTACAGGGGTTTCTTTCTGGGATGATGAAATGTCCTAAAATTGCGACAGTTATGAAACTCTGTGAGATACCTAAAACCACTGAATTGTACGCTTTAAATAGGTGAATTTTTTGGTATGTGAATTTCAGCTCAACAAATTTGTTATAAAAAAAAAGGATCACCAATAAGTATAAAAAGCAGTCTTACTCTACTTCTGGAGAGTAAGACAGGAAAGTAAAAGCAGATTTCGGTTTTTCACTTTAAATACTGGAGTAGGGGCTCCTGTGTGGCTCAGTTGGTTAAGCGTCAGCTTTCAGCACAGGTCATGATCTCAAGGTCCCTGGGTCCCTGGATTGAGCCCCTCATCGGGCTCCTGGCTCAGCGAGGTGTCTGTTTCTCCCTCTCCCTCTCCTCTCCCCTCCACTTGTGTTTTCTCTCTCTTAAATAAACAAATCTTGAAAAAAAAAATACTTGGCATAATTTGAAATTTTAAATATGCATGAATTACTTGAAGAATTTTTAAAAATGGAAAAAAATTTTGTAAAAAAAGAAAAAAAAGACACCCTGCAGTTAATAATGCCATTAAAAGGTGGGGTGTGGGTGTGTAGGTGAGGCAGGCATACGGGTAAACACTCAAAAAAAAACCACCCTCCTGTGTTTCAAAATGTTGTCTTTGGTCTGGAACTCCCTATTCATGGAAATCCTTTTGAACTTTCACCTTCTGGAACCCAGGTCCGACTCCCTCCTCTCTAGGGACCCAGCACCCTGTGTCTGCCCATCCCGCAAGCTCGTGGAAATAAAACTCACAGAATCTCTGTCTTCCTGCTCCTGTTAAGGCAGTTGTTGGATTTTAATGCCCCCAGGCATTTAGTGATGGCTGGAGACAGCTTTGGTTGTCACAAGTGGGGGCTCTACCCTGAGGTCGGGACATGCTGGATACCTGAGAACACACAGGACAGACCCAGCTCGACATGGCCCAGTGACAGGTGAAGAGATGCTGCTAGGAGTTGTTAAGGATCCAGGCCGGCAGCGCAGGGCTTCTGGGTGGGGGTGGAGCTGATGGGGGGGCCTCAGCCCATGGGCAACACAGAACAGGACATTTTATCTTATTTATTTATATTTTTAAAGATTGTATTTTTTTTTTTTAATTTTTATTTATGATAGTCACACACACACAGAGAGAGAGAGAGGCAGAGACACAGGCAGAGGGAGAAGCAGGCTCCATGCACCGGGAGCCCGACGTGGGATTCGATCCTGGGTCTCCAGGATCGAGCCCTGGGCCAAAGGCAGGCGCCAAACTGCTGCGCCACCCCGGGATCCCCAAGATTGTATTTCTTTATCCATGAACAACACAGAGAGAGAGGCAGAGACACAGGCAGAGGGCTCCCGAGGGGAGCCCGATGTGGGACTCGTTTCCGGGACTCTGGGATCACGACCTGAGCCCAAGGCAGACGCTTCACCACTGAGCCTCCCAGGGGCCCCATAACAGGACATTTTAGACACTGGGGAGAGCGGGGCGGGGGGGGGGGGGGGGGCAAGGCGGGGGACCCCTGGG
Organism: Vulpes vulpes; assembly: GCF_048418805.1. NCBI lineage: Eukaryota > Metazoa > Chordata > Mammalia > Carnivora > Canidae > Vulpes > Vulpes vulpes. The sequence goes on along the minus strand of NW_027325787.1, from coordinate 678,095 downwards.
GCAGGGGATGCACAGACGGTAGAAACGTGGCCGGGCTGTCACAGTGGCTGTTGTTAAAGGGATGGTGGCTGCAAACATCAAAGTCTGATCACCTGCCCCCTGCCCCCTGCCCCCACAGGGTGAGTTTTACTGGTGACATTGGAATCCCTAGTCCTCACCTGTCTCCTGTGCTCCAGGCCCCCTCACCCCCGTACCCCTCCACACCCCAAGTGCACAGTTTGCCTTCCAGGGTCCCAAAGGCTCCCTGAGGTCGGGTCATTCAAGGCACAGCTTGGGCCTCCTGGCCTTGGCCCAGGCTGCTACACCGGTCCTTCCGCCTGCATCCCCGTCCACCCAGAACGTGGGAATTGGAGGAATCAGTCCCCTTCCCTTCCTGGCAGGCCAGCCGTGCCCCACAGCCCCTGCTGCCCCTGCACCATGCGCAGGTCTGGGCTCTGCCCTCAGCTCTGGCTCAGAATTTGTCACATGAACCCGCCAGGGCCCTGCAGAGCTCTGGACTGGGGCTCTGGAAACGGGGCCTTTCTCTGTGAGCCCCTGGGCGCAGGACCACGCCGATGTGACACTGCCGGGGCCACCCTCCCTGTTCCAGGGCTGGCCCCCTAGACTGAGCCTCCTAAGAAAAATGAGAGGCCAAGACAGATGGACAAAATGACACCTGGTGACACCATGTCACCCACAGATCCAACCTGCCTGTGGGGGATGTCTCAGGTAACAGACCACCAGGATGTTACCTTCTCGTTTTCGTTAAGTATTTGTTTTTGTCAGAGAGCCAACTTGATCAACGAGCTGAGTTTAACAAGAAATAGAAAATTAAACGTCCCCTGTCATCGGCGTTGTGGTCTTTCCTTCGGAGGCTAACACCATGAACAACCTCAGGGAAGAGAAGGAAGGAGGGATGGAAGGAGGGGGGAGGGGAAGGGAGGGAGGAGGAAGGGAGAAGGGGAGGGAGGAGGAAGGGAGAAGGGAAGGGAGGAGGAAGGGAGAAGGGAAGGGAGGAGGGAGGGAGGAGGGAGGAGAGGGAAAGGGGAGGAAGCAGGGAGGGGAGGGAGTAGGGAGAGAGGGAGGAGGGAAGAAGGAAGGGAAAGGGGAGGAAGGGAGGAGGGAGGGAGAGAGGAGGGAAGAAGGAAGGGAAAGGGGAGGGAGAGCAGACGCAGGGGAGCCTGGCCAGCCAGGCTCTGGGGCAGCAGTGGCCCCTGCCAGCCCTGAAGGACGCCCCCCTCCTGCTGGCCAACTGCACTGCAGGTTCTGCTCCCTGCCTACCTCAGATGCCCCCCTGCACCCTGGTCTCCCCACACTCCCCTGCATTTCCCGTTTGAGGCAAAGAGGCACTCAGTCCTGGGTTCTGAGGTTCCCTGCAGGCTGTCCCCCAGGGCCTCCCACCTGCTCTTTGTTGGCCTCTTGTGTCCTCACTGTGCTGGCCTCCAGACCCCATGGGGAGGAGCCTGGACGCTGCCCCGCTGCACCTCCTGCCCAGTGTCTGAGCGCAGGCGCCCCCCCCCCCCAGCTCCTGCCCTGTGACCAGTCAAGGCCCCGTGACCCCCTCACTGACCCTGCGGCAAGCGCATCATTCCGTGACATGAAACACAATACAGGGACACCCTGAGGGCTCAGCGGTGGAGCATCTGCCTTCTGCTCAGGGTGTGATCCTGGAGTCTCAGGATCAAGTCCCACATCAGGCTCCCAGCGTGGAGCCTGCTTCTCCCTCTGCCTGTGTCTCTGCCCCTTTCTCTCTCCATGTCTCTCATGAATAAACAAATTCTTAAAAATAAAAAAAAGTAAAAATTAAAAAATAATCTTAAAAAAAAAGAAGAAAATACAATGGTGTAGAATAAACGACCATCCAAAGCCTAAAGGTCCAGTGGCAGGAGAAGAAAAACTGGACTGGAAATGAAGAGGAAGGTACCAGAAAGAGACACACTGAAGATGATTAGAGATAAAGCGTATGGCATTGGTGGGTGTGCTCTCAGCAATCAAAGGTGATGACACAAGGCAGGTTCCAAGGTGAAAAAAATGTAATGTTAAAAAGTGTTTCCAGAGAACATGATGCAACAACAAGGGACCGGGGAGTCAGGGCCATTGGAGGAAAAGGAGCTGAACCCATGCACGCAGACTTACTATCAGCCACAGGAAAGGGTCTTAATTTTATTCACAACCATGAAAAATAATGGCAGAAATAGTTTTTATCCCCAGGAAGTTTAGATAAGATTTCATTCTGATCACACCTGAAGTGGCAAAGAGAATAGCCAACCCACCGTAATAGAAGGTATGGCATAGAAAAGGGAACAGAAACACGAGAGGAATGCAGAACAAAAAAGAATATTACATAGAGACCAAATACCAAATGTGCCAAATTCCCCTAAGGAGGGAAAAATCTAAAATTGGTATTAAAAGAAAAATACAGGGGATCCCTGGGTGGCGCAGCGGTTTGGCGCCTGCCTTTGGCCCAGGGCGCGATCCTGGAGACCCGGGATCGAATCCCACGTCGGGCTCCCTGCATGGAGCCTGCTTCTCCCTCTGCCTGTGTCTCTGCCTCTCTCTCTCTCTCTGCATGACTATCATGAATAAATAAATAAAATCTTTAAAAAAAAATAAAAGAAAAGAAAAATACAAAATAAAAAAAAAAAAAGAAAAATACAAAATGTATTAAGTGGGTTGGCTTAAAAAATACATATTGAAAATTATAACTAAAGAACTGGTCTAAACGTCAGCAGATATCCACCAACACAAGGTAGGCCCTTGCTCATATCTATGTTTAAAAATAGAGGTTAGTATATCAAGCTTTAAGAGGTAAACAAAGGTATTATTCATAATATAACAAAAGTTATGCAATTGATGCCATCAATAATTCTGAATTTATATGCCCTGACACATGCACCCAAACATTATTCTGGGTGCAGTTACTAGGTTTGGAGGGTGTTCGGGGGTGATGTTCCCTCCTGCTCCAAGATTCTGTAACATAAGAGAAAAGCCAGCTGAAATATATACAGATACTGGGATACAAAGAAACACTCAAAACAGAAAAGAGGATTCTGGAAAAATGCACATTCTCAAATCATTATGTGATAATTTTAGAAATAAATCAAATCATAATTATATAGCCAACCACACAAAACCATTTAAAAAGCAATCTTTCTGAATAACATTTGAGATGAGTTAGAGCTAAACAAAGAATGGATGAGAATATTTATCTCCACCACAGAGAGGACTCAGCTTGATGAAAAAAAAAAAAAAAAGTAGAAAGAATTGCCAGTAAAAACGAGCGTATTTGGCTACATAAAGATCTTTTCTACAGGCCAAAAAATGTAATAGTCAATAAAAAGACAGCAGAACAAGATAAATATTTTGGGGCATGTATAAATAAATACATATAACAGAGATAAAAACTCAGGACCTCAGGAAAGCTTTTAAGATCCCACAAAGAACCTCATGGGCTACTTGGAGCGCAGCTGGAAAACCACTGCCTTGGTTGATCTGTAAGATCAATGCCTCGTGATCTGCATCAGATGAGTGACACGAGGGAAGACTCAAGACACACAAAACCTCGGTGTGACCAGGCCAAGAGCTCACAAGGCAGAGTCAGGAAGTGACTTCGGATCAAATAGGTTGGAGCTGGAGGTGAAAGTCCTGGGGGCCGGCACATTCTAGGCACCTCAGTTGTCAGGGTGATGGGAAGGAGGTTGTAAGTTTGGAAGAACTGTGAGATACTGCAACGGGGTGGGGGACACAGGTGTCCGTGTGCAATGGGCCCCTGGGTGGCAGGCAGGACGTTACCCAAACCTTTTACCCAAGGAACCGCAGATACTACAGCATCACAAACGTTCCCTGAGATTCTGCTAGCCAGACGTTTCTGTCCCCTTGGGTGACCCCAAGTCACCCAAGGACCACCGCACCTGAAAAAAGAGGTCACAAGCCCTTCACCTGGCAATTCTTCCCACAACAAAGACCCCAAAGGAAGACGTGGCAAAGCAGTAGCGGTTCAAAGGGAAAGCATTGAAGGGAACCTCCGGGCTCCTTCTAGCTGGGTAACTTCAGACACTGCCCGGAAGTGCTCAGGAGCCCCACGATCCTGCTCCCCCACATGAGGGTAATCACCCTCATGGGGCTCTAATAAGAAATAAACATATATAAAGAGAGATACCGTGTTTAGCCCATGGCAATCACTCAATGCATTTTGTAAATCTTATTATAAAACAAGAATAAAAACATATATAACTATAACCTCAAATCCAACAATGTTGGGGTAATTAAACAAACCATGCTACATTAATAGGAGCACAAGCTATTCCTGACAAAGTGTATAGGAAATCATGTAAAAGGAAAGAAACAAACTGAACACTATGTACTGACAGGTCATGACACCTAAGGGTAGACATGAGGCTTGGAGGAGTTTAGGGAATATAAGCGCCCCAAGGTCCTTTTAGGAATTAGTGGGTGCATAATAAAATGCCTAATGGGCGAGTTCACTGCGGCTGCTGACCAAGCTTCCTGCACAAAGAGGCACTAGAGTGAACTGTAAAAATCTGGATGTCGCCACTGGCTAAGAAGGGTTAAGAGCTTCTTGCCTTTCTCGCTCCCACAAGGAAAGAGCCGGAGTTCATGGATGGTCAAGATTTGACCTGGGAGGCTCAAACTCATGAGTGAAGCCAGCATCAGACCTGTCTGGCCATTCCAATACCATTTTGCAGTTGGAATCTGAATCCCCATGGGAGCACGGGCCTCCCTGTGCGCAATATCCCACACCCCAGGTTACACTCATTTCACTCAGGGCCCGACCCCTGGGTTCACTGACCACACGGTTTCCTTGTAAGGACAGGTGACCAACAGAAGAGATGCCAGGGGTTGATGGGAGAATGGGGCCAACAGAATCTGAGCATTTAGGCTTCCAAAGATGGCTCTCTAGAAACGTCTGGGTGGCTCAGTCAGTGAAGCATCTGCCTTCAGCTCATGATCCCAGGGTCTGGGATCACAGCCCCTGTCCCCTACCCTGCATCAGGCTCCCCACTCAGCAGGGAGTCTGCTTCTCTCTCTCCCTCCATTCCTCACCCTGCTCCTACTCACGCTCACTCTCAATCTCTCTCTAATAAATAAATAAATAATTTTTTTTTTTAATGGCTCTTAGGCCAAAGGAAGACACAGGGCAATGCCTTTAAGGGTGCACCATTTCGGAAAAGTGATATGATGTCTAGCAATTCAGATAAACTGAACGGAAGGAGGCAGAAGGCCAGAGGCTGGAGGCTGGAGGGAGGACAGCTTGGTGATGGAGACAGAGACTGACCCATTGTCCTCAGTGGGCTATGTGCTTTTGGGTCTGGACACGGTCGTGTCCTCCTTTAGCAGGCTGACAGTGTCCCCAGGACAATGACCATAATCTTGCACTGCTCTTTTGTCCAGTCTCCTAAAGGGCAGGACTGCCGCTTGCTGGGCCAGTCCCCAGGGCTGTCCTTCCCTGCAGAAACCAGGGAACAGGTTTCTTCCCTGCAGAAACCAGAGAACAAGAAAAAGCTACAACGGGTTGGGAGGACAGGTCACTTGTGACGACGGAACAGGGGGAGATGGGGGTGGTGACGGGGTGCGCAGAGGGGCAGACGGACTGAGGGGATTTGAGATAAGAGGCTCCAGAACGCCTCTAAGATATGTGAGACTAGGAGATGTGAAAGGACATTTCTCTAAGATTCTTTAGAGGCAAGGAAGCAAAAGTCACATTTACTTTTTTGTCACTTTGGGCTAATGGATGGTGCTCCTTTGAACAGAGCACCAGCCCTAGCGCCCCAAGGGGTGCAAGAATTATTTGGGTTACATTCATGCCAAATATATCTCTCCTCGTGGAGAAAGGTATTGGGGAGGGGGTGGGGAGAGAACAGGATAGAATTTAGGATAAAAGAAGGGGAAAGCATCATATTTCATAATAGAAGAATTTAATGATGTGCACTTGCTAGCGTGCTGGACCGTGGAGAGGAGAGGGATGTCCTGCGGGGGAACCTTACTTTCAAGATACTGAAACTTTCCAAGAAGGAAACAAATAATTGAACAAACCCAAGGTTCACAGGATGGACACTGTGAGCTTCCTCATGAAATTTTAGAAGCTAGATCCCAAAAGAGACGGCCTCCGCCGCCTGACCCTGGGTGAATACAAATGCCTACCAGCCACTCTTCAAGCTGCCTCCCTCCCCATGGCCACATGCCATGGCTCCTTAAATATAACCTCAAAAGGCACCATCATTGTTCACACGAGACAATACGGTGAAGAGTTTGAAAAGCTACTTCTATGACAGTGGGTGTGGAGCACTTGGAAAAATACTGAACAGAAATCAGCGTTCTTATAAGATCTGGATGTAAAGTTATTTTCTAAGCACAAACCATGGAAGATGTGCCAAGGAAAAGACAGCAATACAAAAGTGCACAGAAATTAAAAGTGTTTCTAAATCTAATAAGTGCCGAATAGAAAAACGAAAATGCAGGGAAAGGATGGCTCAGACAGGACAAAAGGCCCAAATCCTTAAAATCTAATGCAGGGGACCCCTGGGTGGCGCAGTGGTTTGGCGCCTGACTTTGGCCCAGGGTGCGATCCTGGAGACCCGGGATCGAATCCCACGTCGGGCTCCCAGTGCATGGAGCCTGCTTCTCCCTCTGCCTGTGTCTCTGCCTCTCTCTCTCTCTCTCTGTGTGACTATCATAAATAAATAAAATATTTAAAAAAATTAAAATAAAATAAAATCTAATGCACACAACGATTAACACCACACCCCCTTGCTCCCAACAGCAAAATGGGGGAAGGATTAGCTAGCTAAATCATAGAAGATGAACTGTAAGCATGTGTGTTTTTAAAAGATTTTATTTATTTATTTGAGAGGATGCAAGAGAGCACGCTCGAGTATGAGGAGTGGGGAGGAGCAGAGGAAGAAGCAGACTCCCTGATGAGCAGGGACCTGGAGGTGGGGCTTGATCCCAGGACCCCGGGATCACGACCTGAGCCAGCTGAACTGGCTGAGCCACCCAGGCGCCCCAAACTATATTTTTTAATAAGTATTTAAAACCAATCAACTAGAGTATAAATCAAGGAAATTCTGAGATTATTTTTACCTAATTAGAACATATGCTCATGGTATCATGGTTCCTTGGAAAACAATCAGATACAAAATATTGATCTCTTTCTGTGACTTTAAGATGTACCTTTCCCCCAACATGTTCATATCTTGGAAACTGGGATGATCACACATTTCCATCCCAAGGGCTAGCATGTCAAAATTTAATTGGCAGCATTCTTTTCTTTCTTAATGGTACATAAAATAATGAAGCATCTGGGATTCACTGAAATAGCATTTTAGGTACAATATAACACGATACACCAAACTATTAACAGTGATTCTTGTTGGATGGTGGCACTATGGGTGACTCTACTTTCCTATTTATGCTTTCCCATATATTTCCAGTCTTCTCAAATGAATATGTATTTCTTTGATCGTCAGACAGTAAACAAAACAAAACCTGGCTCTAATCTCGACTTGGCCACTTTATAGCTGAGTAAGTCCTCAGCTATATCATCCTGAGTAAGGAACTATGCTTTTCTGTCTCAGTTTCCTTATCTGCAAAATAGATGAATAACTTCTCTTCCTACCTTGTAAGATTTGTGCACGAATGCTCTGTAAAATATAAAGTGCCCAGTCAGTGTGTGATTTTAAATCTTGACACATGTATGAGGCCCATGTGATACCCATCAGTGTACTCATGAGATGTCTTTATTCTTTCTCAATGTCTGTTCAGGACATCGGTTTAGAACTTTGTACTGCAGAATGGTGATTCCCAATATTTTGCTTGAACCTGTTATAATCCGATTTCATAAGTTCTTCCCTCAACTTTGTTCCCATGTAGGACAAAACAGATTCCAAAACCAATATCCAACTCAGCACCACAAAGATTTGCACACTGACCAGGCCAAATCATATATCATCAGCCCAGCTCCTGAGCCCCACAAGGCCTTGGGTCTTAGAGAATTCTATTCTATTTTATAAGAATCTTGCTGCACAAGTGCTAATCACAAGCCACACCCAAGGCCAAAAAGGGGTGCCAACATAATCATTTCTGTTTAATTAAAATGAACACAATCGTTGCTGCAATCTGGAAACCCACCTTGAAGGTTACACCATGGAGGTGGGGCTTGGCATGAGCCCTCTCAGATGCGCACAAGCCATGCTGTCCTTGTCAGCCCAGTCCCAGGGTATCCCTGCATCTGGATAAGCTGCTCTTGGCTAAGTCAACGTGCTCCTTGTGTACTTAACCACCTGCTGGTGAGGAGTCCACCAGGGCAAAGGATGAGCCCATCTCACCTCCTCTCCATTGCAGCCTGGCCACCACCAGGTTGTCTATGGTCTAGAGCACAGGGGGCCCCTCACCGGCAACATCACAAAATGACTTTAGTGTGCCTATGATTCGCCTGGGTGTTTTTGTTAAAGAACAGGTTCTAATTCAGTTGCTCGGGGGTTGGTCTGAGAGTCCACATGTCTAGCAAGATCCGGATACCACTGAATCACCAACCACTCTTTGAACACCAAGGATCTCCATGGGCAGTGTCTGTCTTCAACCCAACCCACTCCCATCAGACATGTCTTGAGTGTGCCTCAGAGCCACCTGTTAAAATGCAGATGGACTGCATCAGGATCTCTGAAAGGTGGAGCCCAAATACCTACATTTTAACAAGCACCATACTCCCCTCAAGTGAGCTCTTGTAGACACTGAAGCTTGGGAACTGCCAGTTGAGAATTCTAAACGTCCTTACTGGGCCACACCACTGGGAGCCGAATGCCTGTCCTGCATGGTTTCCAACTCTGGCAGAGGGGCTCTTACCGTATTGCGCCTCGCACCGAGGGATGCGGTGCTATGCAGGAGTGCATGGTTCTCTTTCACATTTATGGGCTAGACGCGGTGGAGAAGATTACTCATCATGTTACGTACTCCCATTCATAACAATCTGTAGGAAAATTTTTATTCGAGTCTGAAAACGTTGGGTGTTTTCCAAAGAGGCAGCCTGGATAAGAGGGACCATTTAATGGTTGTCTTTGCCTCTTTAACAACTGAAAACTCAGAGCCAAGTGTGGGGCTTACTTCTGGCGCTTACGTAGGTCCTTTTGACCTAAACCTCTGTGTACTAACAATACGTGGCTAGGGGTGCGCCTGGATGGCTCAGTCAGTCAAGGACCTGACTCTTGATTGCGCCCACAGGTCTGGATCATAGGGTGCGAAGTCTACTTTAAAAAAATAATTTAAAATTTTAAAAAAGAACACAAGCAAAAACCATTACGTGGCTTAATTGAGCTATTCTACTCATGTTTTCTCATCTCCCCAGTGTCTTAAATCCATCACTGTCCACTTCCGATGCACTGCACATATGAATGTGTGTAGTAGGCATCTGAGCTGTTCACCAATATCGAGTCTTATCCACTTTTGGACTTAGGGGAGCAGTGTGGTTCCCCATGTCCTTGAAGTGGGGTGTGGTCACGTGACTTGATTGGGCCAATGGAGTGTGTGTGGAGGTGACTTGTGTCACTTCCAGGTGGTCGCCGCTGAATTGCTGGTACTGTACACTTCCCACCCCGCCTCCCCTTCTGGAGCAATCCTGGAAGCATGAGCTGATGAAGAGGAGATGCAATAAAAAAGACGCCTGAATACTGAGCCAACAAAGGAGACAACCGCCTTGGGGAGTCATCACCCACCCACAGCAAGCTTGGTATGAGTACGACGTAAGCCTCCGATGTGTTAAGCTCCTGAGATTTGGGGTGACCTAAAGCCTAAGTCTACCCCGACCATATCACATGCAAATGACCTCAAGTCCTTTTGGGAGAGAAGGTGAGTTATAAATATACAGGCAAATACAGAAACCAACTCCTAACAAAAGCCTCTTTGAGAAGAAAGATATTTATAGACGATTATTTACAGGATGTGCTATCAACCTACTTCTCTGAGTACTTCACATTTATTCTTGCTTCACTCTGACCACCAGCCTCTTTCAGAATCAGCATCTCTGAGTTGTGTTTCAATATTCTGCTCTTTTTTAAGTTGTGGCAAAATTGCCATAATATGTACCATCATAACCATTCATAAGTGTATGATTCAATGACATTAAATACATTCACTCTGTTGTTTAACCATCACCACTATCCTCATGCAAGGCTTTTTTTTTTTTTTTTTTTTTTTTTTTTTTTTTTTATCCCCAACAAAAAGCCATACCTATAAAACAACCCTTTCCACTCTTCCCCCAGCCTCTGGTAACTTCTGTTCTACCTTCCATTCCTCTGGAATTTACCTATTCTAGGTACCTCATAAAAGTGGAATTACATGATATGTGTCCTTCTGTCTGGCTTATTTCATTAAGTATGATGTTTTCAAGGTACATCCATATATCAAAATTCTTTTTATGGTTCAGTGGTATTCCATCGTACCTTGTGTTCACCCACCCATCTGCTGATGAACACTTGGGTCGTTTCCACCTCTTGGCTATCGTAACACTGCAACAAACAGGGTGCACTATATCTGAGTATCTGCTTTCTTTTGAATCTGTGCCCTAAGAATGAAATTGCTGGGTCATATGGTAGCTCTCTGTTTAGCCTTTTGAGAAACTGCCAAACTGCTTTTCATTCTGCTCTTTTATTTTTTTAAGAATTTTATTTACATTCAAGTTAGTTCACATATAGCGTATTATTAGTTTGGGGGTAGAATTTAGTTCTGCTCCAATTTTTCAATCAAAGATCTCAGACAATAGGTGCATGAAATACTCAATTGCATTTTCAGGAAAATGTTTGTGAACCTGGCCCACTCTTCTATCCAATGCTGCCTACGCAAAATCCCAAGGGGAAACTTTTTTGAGGATTAGAAACTGGGATAGATGGGAGTGGATGCTCCCCTTTTTCCCTGATAATAAGAATTCTAGTATGGGTCCTGACTCTGCCATGGAGCTTACAACCAAATTTCAAGCCTGACTAGTCATTGTGGATACCCTGCCACACGCCTTGGGATCCCCTTTACCATTTCTGGGCACTCCCGCCTGACTTCGGATGGCCAGTGTGTTTGTATCTTTGCCAGAGGACTGCCCTTGGGCTGTCCATGGAAAAAACAGTCAAACAAACAAAACCAGGCCAGAAGTACAGATTTACCCCGTTATCTGTGAGTTTGCTTTATGCCACTTTGCTTTTATGAAAGACCTACACTAGTATGTGCAATTGCTAATGGAAATAAATCTGAGGATTTTTACTTTCAGGAGATGGTACTTGGTTCATCTTACATGCCATTTCAGTTTATGAAAGCTTCCATAGAAACACTCTACTTTTGGGTGGCAGGGGAAATCTGTACCTGAAAATTATCCTCGTGCTTCTCCTGCTCTCCAAGCAGCTTTGAACCAACTCCTGACAGCTGTGGGTGTATAAACACCCCAGCCTCCTTACCTGGGGATAATTCTGGGTCATGAGCTTTGTGTTGCTTCAAGCCTCCACTTGGGACTAAGTACCAGTTGCTCACTATGGATCCTCCCTAATAGCAGACCCTGTGATGACTTACTTCCCTTTCTGTATCAGTCCTGCACTTGCCTGCATCTCTTGCACCTGCCAATCAACTCAAATTCTCAGCACAGGGTCTGCTTCTAAGGGGACCTAAACAAAGACAGAGCTCCTCTCTAGCAACTTCCTAGGTCCATTTGCTTTCCACATTTCTGTTCTTCTTTTCCCTGGTTCTGAAGTTGTTGTTTTTTAAAGATTTTATTTATTTATTCATGAGAGACACAGAGAGAGAGAGAGACAGAGACATAGGCAGAGGGATAAGCAGGCTCTCTGATGGGAGCCTGATGTGGGGCTCAATCCCAGGACCCTGGGATCATGACCTGAGCCAAAGGCAGACGCTCAACCACTGAGCCACCCAGGTGTCCCTGGTTCTGAAGTTTTATTCACATTTTTTCCATTGTTTTACCAGATGCTTTCTTGTCGTCTATTGCTTCAAAGTCTTTGAAGAATAAAGCACAGCGGAACTATTTTAGACAAGAAACATCATGTACCTGTTACACCTAAAATACAAAATGCAAGGTTTATTGAAGATGATCCCAATTTTTAAAAAATACATATGTGTGTGTGTGTATGCACAGGAAAAAAGAATAGAAAGAAATGTACCAACGTGTTAACAATGATTAATCTGGGGTGATGTCACTGCAGATGGCTTCCTTTTTTTATTTTTACGTTATTTTACAAAGAACGTGAAGCTTTAGCTTCGTCTATAAAATGAGGATAATCATACCTACCTCACAGAGTTGTGTCGATCGAAATTAAGTGTAGATGTAACACAGCAATTAGCTGCATCGCATATTCACATAATAATCACAGTATGTGCCTAATATGTATCCTAATAAAGGGGAGTGAGTGCCATAATTACAACAGCAATTAATGAAACAATTTAGAAGGAAATGTTAGAACTGGGAAAGTAAAAATAAGACTGTGCTTTGTACTTTGTAAAGAACATTCACTTACATGAGCTCATTATACCTCGAGAACCCTGCAGGAGGAGCAGGCTCAGGAGGAGGGAGTGGGCAGGAGACGGAGCTAATATTTACCGAACAGCTAATATGCGCCAAGGCCAAGGTGGCCACCTTGTAGGCATCTCAGGTGAGAAGGGTTGAGAAACCTGCCCGAGCTACAGAGCCAGGACCAGTAGCCCCACCTCCAGACTGTGGGTCCAGGATTCCTTCCTCTCCAACAGGCTGCATTAATACAGTCCCGCCTCCAAAGCCCCTGTTCCTACCTGCCCGCCCCCCCACCCGAGGCGTTCTCCGTTCCCAAGGCACCAACATTCCCCAGTCCACACATACAAGCTGCTCCTTCCTGCCTCCACGTCCGTGGGGAGTACCAAGGGGTGGCTTGTGCTGGGGGAGTGGATTCAGCTCCCCAAATCTCCCACCAAGACCAACCCCAAGTGAATCATCAGTCTGAATAGAAACACTGTAGAGGGAGCGCGATGCAGATACAGGGTCAAGGTCAGCTCCACAGCAGCGCTTCTCCAATAGGCTGTTTGCCCCAAGTCCTCCCTACACAGCAATTCTAGAACCATCTTTGGAGACAAAGGAGTTGACACAGTGGGGGGTGGGGTGGGGTGGAGGGAATTCTGTGGAGATAGCCCAGCAGAGACTGTGGGCTGGGAGGGAGAACAGTGATGGGCTTTACCCCTGCCCCCCCCCATCCCTCTACGGCCTGGAGCTCTAATCAGCAGGAAGAGCGCTTCTGTAACTGGGAGGCCATAAGGGCCTGTGGGTGGGCAGGGACCTGGATGGATGGGGGGTGGCACAAGTGCTTCAGACAGAGCCCGTGTGTCCCTAATGGGACCAATCCTCCCTGCGCTGCCTCCTACTCTGCAGCTGAAGCCTCCGGCTCCTAGACTAACCTTGGGAAATCTTTCTGGACTAATCACTCTCCTGGCAGACTGTCAACCTAAGACAGCCATGCGTGGGAGCTTCAAGCAAGTTTGCCTTGTCACCCTGCCTCCCTGACAAGCTCTCCTCCCAAGCCGCTGTGCCCTGCGGGCCTGTTGCACTGCCTGGGCTCTGGCACTGGGCAGCTACTCCCTCTCGGCAGCTACTCCCTTTGGGGGTCGTCCTTCAAAGCCCCTCCTCTGCTTCAGCTCTTTCCTTCCCTCCGAATCTCCACAGCAGCACCTTCCCCAACGCCCTTCCCACTTGATCATGCTTCAGAGGGAAACAGTCATTAGAGGTGAAAGCACAAAGACTCCCAACATTTTCCTTCTGCTGCAAATAAAGCTATCATCGACTGCGGCGGGGCCACACTCTTGATCAAAAACTCTCCGTGGCCCCCCATTCCTCTAGGTAAGCCTTAGCTCCTTAGTTTGGCAGTAAGGGTCCCCCATCATGCCCTAAGCCGGGAGACTGACCTAACCTTCTGTTCCCCATTCCATATACACCAGGTAGCTGGAGGGGGGGGCACCCCTAAATGAAAATCTCTCCTGCTCTAGAGTGCAGCACACTCTAGTTCCCAAGCCATACCTAGCAGTCACTCTTCAACCCAAAGGTCACCCCCTCCTTTCTTCCTGGTGGGAGACTGTTTCCATTCTCTTTAGCCCTTTTGCCCCCCCCTTCCCATTTGCTGTTCCATCGGATTCTTGTCTCTTGTACGGCTGACGTCACAGACAGTCTTAACATTCGCGCCTCCCCCTCTCGCCGTTGCCTCCTGCACGGGGCTAAGTCAATGCACGTTTATAGGTTCCCGTTCCAGTTGGTAAGCTTTCTCCCTAAAGTTTCAGGAACCCCAGGTCCGTCTCCTTACCTGGATGGAAAATCCTCGAGAGCGATTTTAAGGCTCAATGAAGCCCCCCCCCCCCCAGGACTGCGTTCCCGGGCGGGCGGGCCGGCGCCTGGGGCTAGCTGCAGGGGTGCGCACGCGGGCGCCCCGGGGCGGCGGCCCGAGCAGCGGGGAGGCAGCTCCACCTGTTGATGGGGCGGAGCTCGGAGGCTCGGAGGCTCGCAGCCCGGCGGCCGGGGCGGGGGGCGGGGGGCGCGGGCCCGCCCGCGGCGCGCACTCACCTATGGTGGACACGACGGTGCCCACGAAGTAGAAGGCGCCGGTGAAGTCCCAGCGCGGGCGGGCGCTGTCCACGCGGATGCCGGCCTCCGTGGCCTCCTCGTAGTGGCGGAGGAAGCCGCGCAGCTCGTCGCGGCTCAGGTTGTGGCGGCGGCTGAAGTTGGCCAGACGCTCCTCCCAGCGCTGCTTGGCCTGGCGCTCGTGCGCCAGCTCCAGCGCCGAGAAGACGGCGGCGCCGCCCAGCAGGTAGAGCACGATGAGCGCGGCGAGCAGCAGGAAGCGCGCGTTGTCCTCGTTCAGGTGGGCCGCGCCGCAGCCGCAGCCGCAGCCGCAGCCCCGGCCGGCCATGGCCCGGCCCCCCGCCCCGCGCCCCCCGCCCTCGGCGCCCCCCGCCCTCGGGGCCGCCGCTCAGCCCGCCCCCGGACGCCCGACGGCCGCCTCGCCCATGACCAGGCCGCTCGCTCCCCGCGCCGCCGCCTCGCCTCGCGCTTTCAAATCCTCCTCGTGGCCGCCGTCCCGCCCCCGCCCCCGCCCCCGCCCCGAGTCGTCCACGCACGGGGGCCGCCGCTGCCCTCCCGGCTCCGCTCAGATCGGGGAGGGGGCGTGGCGCGTCCTCGGCGCAAAATTGGGGCGGACTCGAGGTTGCCCCCGAGCGCGGGTCTTCCGGCCGCGGAAGGGGGCAGGCGGCGGGCGGGCTCGGGCTCGGGCTCGGGGCTCGGACCCCGGACCCGCGGCTCGCGCGCCGCCGACGGCGATCGGGCGCGGGGCGTCCCGGGGCAGGCGCGGCAGCTGCGGCCACGTGGGTCGGCGGTGCGGTGCGCCCGGCGCGCAGCCTCGGGCCCCCGGGGTCACCCGCCCGGCTGGGGGGCGCGCCCCGACCGGCTGGAGGAGAAAGCGACGCAGGCGTGAGCGTTGGAACGAGGCGACTTGGGGGCCTCCCCGGCCTTGCCCCAACCGGAGCGCCCAGGGCCTCGGGTCCTGCGCGGGGCGGGTGCGCGGGGCGGGTGCGCGGCGCGTCCTCCGGGAGCGGCGGCCGAGGAGAGGTCCGTCTCCGCCGGGGCGTGCGCTCCGGGGATTGTGCTGCCAGGACGCGGCGCAGGGCGCTTGCCTGCCCCCACCGCACCGGACCCGCGGCCGGGCTCCCCCTCCCCAGGCCCTCGCCTTCCAGGGGCGCTGGCACGGCCTCTGGGCGCCACTCTCACGTCCCCCGGGAGCGCCCCCTCCGCGCCCACGTGCCGGCGCCGGCCCCGGGCCCCCCCTTGCCGGGGCGCTGGAGCGCTCCGAGGCTGCAACAGGTGGAGCCCCGCGGCGCCGGCGGCAGCGACTCCGCCCCGCCCCCAGCCTCCCGGCCGCGCGGGGCCCTCCCCGCGCTCTTCTCCGCCCGCGGGAGCCGCCTCTCGGCGGGCCCACCCGGGGCTGCGGCGCCCCGGGGGCAGTGGGTGCGCAGGGCCCTGAGTGGGGCCCCCGCTGGGCCAGCAGAGGGCGCTCCGGCTCCTCCGGACGCGGCTGGCCCCCGGGTCACCGCCCGGGCGGTGGGAGTGACTGGACAGCGAGGGGAGCGCGCGGGGGCATCTCCGCAGCGTCGTCCCAGGCTCAGCGCCCCGCACCCCCGGCCCCGACACTCGCGGGAGCGGAGCGCGGGGCGACCGCCGTGGATTCCCGCGCCCCCGCTGCGCGCCCCGGGCGAGGCCAGCCGCTATGCCCCTCCCCCATCTGATGAAAAGTCTCCGACACAAAGTTGAGAGAACGTTACATACTCAGCACCTAGATGCCACAAGGAACGTTTTACTCTGTTTGCTTTATTTATTCATTTTTCTCCATTTGCTGTATTACATGCTTATCCACTCCCCGTTCCATCTCTCAACTATTTGGGGGCGTTTCAGAGTCGGTCGTAGACATCAGTCCGTCTCCCTCCCCAGGACGTTTCCCTACATCTCATTAACGAGAGTTCAATATTTACAGATTTTTTTTTTCTTTTGGGGGTAAAACAGTGAAATGCACGAATCTTAACTGCCATTAGATGAGTTCTGACAAATGAGTACACCTGTGCAAATTCAACACCTACCTATGCAGCTACCGGCCAAATAGCACCAACAGGTCAGTGTTCCCCATCTCTTGTCAGCAAACACCCCCCCACATTCGTCCAGAGGAAATCCCTGTTCTCACTTTTTTTTCCCCTACCGCTCCGCTCCCATCAACTGGTTTTGCCTTCATAGAACTTAGTTTTGCTTGTTCTAGATCTTCATGTAAATGGAATTCTATCCTTTAGTGTAAAGCTTTTTTTTTTTTTTTTTTTTTTTTTTTTGAGATCTATCCATGATCTACGTCTTGGTCATTTATTCCTTTTTGTTAGAATTTTTTGGCTACCATAAAACTGTTTAGGAACATTCTTGTACAAATTCTTGTGGAACTATTTTCATATCTCAGGTAAATACTGAGGAGTGGAACTGCTGGGGTCATAGGGGAGGTATTTAGTTTTATATGAAACTGCTTAACATTTTTCTAGAGTAGCTGTACCAATCAACAATGGACCATAAATAGTTCCATATCCTTGTAAATATTTGGAGGTATCAGTCATTGTGATGTTTTTAAAGTATTCTTTTAAGTATTAAAGTAAGTATTACTTTATTATTTATTAATAAATAATATAATATATAATAATATATATAATAATATATATAATAATTATAATTAATAATATTTATTATTATTATTAAAGTATTATTAAGAACAGGAAGGAGAGAGGGAACCCTGGGTGGCGCAGCGGTTTGGCGCCTGCCTTTGGCTCAGGGCGTGATCCTGGAGACCCGGGATCGAATCCCACGTCGGGCTCCCAGTGCATGGAGCCTGCTTCTCCCTCTGCCTGTGTCTCTGCCTCTCTCTCTCTCTCTGTGACTATCATAAATAAATAAAAAAAATTAAAAAAAAAAATTATCTGTTGAATATCAATGTTGAAATTATCTCTTCAAATATGGGATCAAGTGTTTAAAGATTGATTTTTCTTTTTTATTATTGAAGTTTGGGATTCTTTATATGTATCTAGGAGATAAATCCTTTCTACGATACCTATCTTGCAAATATTTTCTCTCAGTCTCTGGCTTGCCTATTTATTTCCTTCATGATGTTTTCCGATGGTATGTTTTTCACTGTGGTGAAGTCCAACTTTATCAATCATTTCTTTTATGTTTGGTGCATGTTTTATATTAAGAAACCATTACTTCCCTCAGGGAAGGGACAACATTGGTTTTGTGGGGGTTTTTCTCTCCCTAGAAATTTTAGTTTTGGCTTTTATATTTGGGTTATAATCCATTTTAAGTTTGTTTCTGTATGGCATGAGGTAAGATCATTCTATGTGGATAACCAGTAATTCCAGTGCTATTTGCTAAAAAAAAAAAAAAAAAAAAAAAAAAAAAAATAAAGTGAATTTATTTCAGGAATCTGAATCTTGTTCAGATTTGTGCTAATTCCACAGTATTTGGATTACTTATAACTTTATATTAGGTCATGAAATCAGGACATGTGAGCCCTTCCAACCTTGCTCTTCTTTGTCAAGGTTTTCTTTAGGCATTACAAGACCTTTACATTTTCACAAAAATTATAAAATCAGCTTGTTAATTTCATCTTCATTAGATTTGGATCTAATTAGATCTTCATTAGAGTTGTGTTGAAACTATTCTGGAGAGTACGACCTCTTAATTCATGAGTGAGGTCTATTCCTCCATTCATGTCAGTCTTTCTGATAAGTTCTCATGTAGAAGGCTTGCACATCGTTTTTTTTTTTTTTTTTTTAAGATTTTATTATTTATTCATGAGAGACACAGAAAGAGACAGAGAGGCAGAGACACAGGCAGAGGGAGAAGCAGGCTCCATGCGGGGAGCCCGATGTGGGACTCGATCCGGAACTCCAGGATCACGCCCTGAGCCGAAGGCAGATGCTCAACCGCTGAGCCACCCAGGCGTCCCTCTTGCACATCTTTTGTAAATTCCTTGTATTTTATGTGTTTTGATGCTATTGTTAAGCGGAAGATTTCATTTTCCAACTGCCTATTGTAGTATATAAAAATTTTATGAACTAACCTGGTCCCTGTAACCTTAGTAAATTCACTTGTAGTAGTTAATTCCTTTAGGATTTTCTGTATAGTCATGTCGTTTGAAATAGAGTCTTGCTTCTTCCTGATATGTATTTTTTTATTTTTTAAAGATTTTATTTATTCATGAGAGACACAGAGAGAGAGGCAGAGACACAAGCAGAGGGAGAAGCAGGCTCCATGCAGGGAGCCTGACGTGGGACTCGATCCTGTATCATGCCCTGGGCTGAAGGCGGTGCTAAACCGCTGAGCTAGGGGGGCTGCCCTGGTTTTTTTTTTTTTTTTTTTTTTTACCCTACTGCAATGGTTAGGACCTCAGTATAATGGTGCTTTGTTTGTGTTTACTTGGCTTCTTTTTTGTGGGTTCTTTTTTTTTTTTTTTTTAAGATTTATTTATTTATTCGTAAGAGACACAGAGAGAGGCAGAGACACAGGCAGAGGGAGAAGCAGGCTCCATGCCAGGAGCCCGAAGTGGGACTAGATCCTGGGTCTCTCTGAAGGCGGCGCTAACCCGCTGAGCCACCCGGGCTGCCCTTTCCTGGGTTCTTATAGTGGACACTTAAGTCACTGATTGTAGACATTTCCTCTTTTCTAATGTTAGCATTTTAAAGCTGTATTTCTGTTATCCCTGTGCTAGCTGCATTCTAAATATTTTAGTATGTTGTATTTTCATACAATTCTAGAATGTTGTATTTTCATATATCTTTATTCAAAATATTTTAAAATTTTTTCTTCTGACCCATGAATTATTTAGAAGTGTGTTGTTTCATTTCCAAATATCTGGTTTTTTAAGACAGATCACTTATTTCTAATATTTTCACTGTGGTCAGAGAACCATATTCAATGTGACTTTCTAAGTTTGAGACTTGTTTTATGGTCCAGCATGTGATCTTCATGAACATACCATATGCACTTGAATATGTATTCTTCACATTTGTTGGGTGTAGTGTAGACTCCATAAATGTCAATTAGGTCAAGGTAGTTGACTGTGTTTTTCAGATCTTCTGTCTTTACTGATGTTTGTTCTAGTGATTCTACTGGTTTATGTGAGAAGAGTGTTAAAATCACCAACCATGAGGCACCTGGGTGGCTCGATGGGTTAAGCATCTGACTCCAGCTCAGGTCATGATCTTAGGGTTCTGGGATCAAGCCCCAGCTCCCTGCTCAGAGGGGGCAGGTGAAGGGGTGGGTTCTGCTTGTCCCTCTGCCCCCCTTTTGCCTCCATGCCCAAGCTCTCTCTCTCTCGAATAAATTAAAAATCTTCTTTAAAAAATCACCAACCATTATTATGGGATTATCTATTTCCTTTATTATGTCAATTTTTATTTCACACACTTTGAAGCTGTTAAGTATGATTATTACATCTTCCCAATGTAGTAGCCCATTAATTTTTATAAAATGTCTTTACCTCTGGTAATACACTTTATATTCATGTTTACTTTATCTGATATTAATCTTTAAGTTACCACAGGCTTTTTTTTTTTAAGATTTTATTTATTCATGAGAGACACAGAGAGAGAGGCAGAGACATAGGCAGAGGGAGAAGGGAGAGAAGCAGGCTCATCGCAAGGAGCCTGATGTGGGACTCAATCCGAGGACCCCGGGATCACAACCTGAGCCAAAGACAGATGCTCAAACGCTGAGCCACCCAGCGTCCCACCACAGGCTTTTTGTATTTAACATTCGCATGGTATCTTTTCCATTTACTTTTAGTCTGTGCTCTGGTTGGTTGGTTGGTTTGATTTGATTTTTGGTCAGGTCTGACAATCTGTACATTTTAACCTTATTGATCAGATCAACACTGTTCAATAGAATTTCTGCAATAATGGAAATATTTTGTAAATATTTGTGCTGTTTGATATACTAGTATAATATGGTGACTATTAAGCTCTTGTGTGCCACTGAGGAACTAAATTTGTAATTTAATGTTAATAATTGAAGTTGATATGTCACACGTCTCTAGTGGCTATCATCTTAGACAACAAAGGTTGAAACCCTTTATATTTAATGTAGTGACTTAAGGGACTGGATTCAAGTCTACCATCTTACTATTTGTTTTGTTTGTCCCCACTGGCTTTTGATCCTCCTTTCCCATCTTCTTTTGGATTAACTGAGTATTTTTTTAGAATTCCATTTTAGCTCTATATCTTGAAATTTTTTAAGTGCTATTAGCTTTTCACAGCCCTTTAAGAGTTACTACTGTGCGTCTTTGTGTAGAATATATAAACTTTGCAACTACATGGGTTCATTTCCCATCCTCCTCTCCACAAATACTATGGTTGTCATTCAAATCACATTTCCATATGCTAAAACCCCACAATTTTTTGTTGTTTAAATAGCCATATGTTTTTATGCAAAAAAATCAGGTTTTATTTTTACTTATTCTTACATTGGTCAGAACTGATGTCAGGAACTTAAAACTTTCGTTTTCTACCTTTTAGATGAACAAAAATACAACATGGCATTATCATTAGACAAGAGTTGCTTTTTCACCTTTTACACAAGAATGTATATTATCCTTTCTTGAACAAAATGTACAGATTACCAAGGAAACCATCTTTGGGGGAAGTGTTTAATAGGCATATTTTATTTAAATAAATCCTCCAGTAGGAAATGGGAGAATTCATTGCCTTTACTTAGAAGGAGGCTGTGTAAGTAGTTACCTGTCACATTTCTCTGTGCAGCTCACCAACATTTCCTTATTGGAAACATCAATTTTTCCACATCACAGTTCCCAAAATGACTGTAAAGTCTCAAAATTCTGTATCTCATTTGGCTTCTATCTTGATCCCACCCAGGCTTTATTAATGGTTCACTTCATGTCATCATCTCCATCTTCGTAAATTTTCTCTAGAACATTCATTAGTCTCTCACTAGGATCTGTTTCAGTGTCATAGGAGGGCATTTTTTTCTCTTGGCATTCTTTTTCAACCCGAGTCAGGTAATTCCGCAGTGTGTTTTCTGCTTTCTTTCTCTATAAGGTGAGAACTGTATCTGTTTGACTTCTTTTTGAATTGCCTTCCACAGAGCTGGGTTTCAAGAGATGGTTCACAATCATGGAGTAACTCTTCTCATTTATATTCTTTACCAAAAAGATCAAATGACCTTTTTGTGAAATGCACCTGCACAGAGAGGAGTTGATGAACTCCAGTTAAGTTTGTGAAAGTCTGTATTACATTATCTGATGGATCCCATCCCTAACTATCGATTTTTACGGTATATCCTGTTCTGATGGGAGCAAACAGCAGATTTTGTCAAGAAGTTCTGCTTCTTTCTGTGATTTCTGCTGCATCATGTTCTTAATTTCTGTCTCAATCTTGGAGTTTTCAGCTAGCCATTTCGAGTGGTCTTTTCCAGCAGCACCTTCACCTCTTCTAGATTCTTCTGTAGTTTCCAACCACCCTCTGCAGTGGAGTGACCCTAGGTTTCTGCAGTCAGCATTGATTTAAAGAAGCTTCCTGTCCTCAGGCTAGCATAGCAGAGCCAATGAGGCCTCTACCAAAGCTGAAGCCATGGTAGGGCTCGGTCAGGCAAGGCCCCAGCCAAGAACAGGAAGCCATGCACCTAGCGCATTCACCGGGGCAAAGACCCACCTGCTCCATTGCAGCACCCCAAGCCTGTGTGAACACCCACCAGGCACAAGGCCTGGCCCATCTCCACCTCTGCTATATAGATTTCTTAAGAGAAAGTCGTTTATATTTGTGCAGATATTTGCTCCTTCTGATAGCTTTCTTTCCTTCCTGAATATTTGAGCTTCTCTCTGGTAAGTTCTTCCTTCAGCATGAAGAATGTCCTTTCCTTTAGCATTTCTGGCAGGGCAGATCTGCAAATTCTCTTAGTTTTCTTTGATCTGATAATATGGTTATCTTCATTCTTGAAGGATGTTTCCAGTGGATATAGATTTCTGCGGTGACCTTTCTTCTTTGCATGTGAAAGACCTTTTGTGCTGTCTTCTGATGAGAGGTCAGCAGTCATTCAAATCATTGCTCCTGTTCCCTCTAGCTGCTTTCAAGATTTTTGTCTTTAAGTTTGGTCATCAGGAGTTTGACTAGGAGGCACCCAGCGGGGTTTTCTTTGTGTTACCCTGTCGCTTATTCACTGAGCTGCTTATATCTGTAAATTTATGTCTCACCACATTTTAAGCCATTATTTCTTTAAATATTTTCTCTGCCCCATACTTACTCATCTCCTAGGAGGCCAATCGCAGTTTTCTTTTTTTAAAAGATTTATCTATTCATGAGAGAGAAAGAAAGAGAGAGAGAGAGAGAGGCAGAGACACAGGCAGAGGGAGAAGCAGGATCCCCGCAGGGAGCCCGATGTGGGACTTGACCCTGGATCCTGGGATCACACTGAGCCAAAGGCAGACACTCAACCGCTAACCTACCCAGGTTACCCAATCACACAGATGTTAAACCTTGAATTCCCACCCCATCCCCAGTGTTTAGTGTTTTGGATTGGATCATTTCTATCTGTTTTACCTTCAAGTTCCCTGACTCCTCAGTCATCTCCAGTCTGCTACTAAGCCCATCTACTGAAGCCTTTTAATTTCAGATTCTGAGATAGTAGAAAATACACATATTGGTTCATGCCCCCAGTTCCTGATACAGAGCTCTTGAAACCCTTGTAAATTCCTAAGTGGTAACAGTACTAGGAACACCTTATGTTCTACTGGAGTGACTCTGGGGTTGAGGGGCAGAGGGGTGGTTCCTGGATTGGGGCTGGTTACCAGAAAGACCCAACCATGATTAGAAACTTGAAATTTTCAGCCCCTTCTCCTCATTCTCCAGAGAGGGGAGGGGGCTGGAAATGGAATTTATGATTGATCATGCCTCTGTGAGGAAGCCTCCATTAAACCTCAAAAGTGCAGGATTTGAGGAGCTTCCAGGTTGGTGAACACATGCACACCGGAAGGGTTATGCACTCTAACTCACGGGGACAGATGCTCCTATGCTCAGGACCCTCCCAGACCTCACCCCACGTATTTCTTTGCCTGGTCATTCGTCTGTATCATTGCTTTAACCAACTGGTCGTGTTTCCCCCGAGCTCTGTGAGCTGCTCCAGGAAATTAATCAAACCTGAGGGGTAATGGGAACCTCGGATTTATAGCAGATGGGTCAGAAGCACAGGTGATACCCTGGACTTGTAACTGGCACCTGAAGGCCGGGGGTGTGTGTGGGGGTAGGTCTTGAGAGACCTTTACCTGTGGGATCTGACGCGATCTCGAGGCAGATTGTGTTAATTTAAATTGTAGGACACCCAGCTGGGGTCTCAGGATTGCTTGCCATGGCAAAAAACCCCACACATCTGGTGACCAGAAGTGTGTTGAGTGTGGAGGTCACATGAGAGTACAGGAGGCACACAGAGGAGGGAGAAACTGTCCACACCCCACCCCGAATACATAGGCATTAGATTTTTCAGTTCTAAAATTGCCATTCAATTCTTTAAAACGAATTTTTACTACTCTGCTGAGATTTGTTTTTTATTCAAAATAAGAATTTAGGATGCCTGGGTCGCTCAGTGGTTAGCGTCTGCCTTCGGCCAGGGTGTGATCCCGGGGTCCTGGGATTGAGTCCCACATTGGGCTCCCCACAGGGAGCTTGCTTCTCCCTCTGCCTATGTCTCTGCTCCTCTCTGTCTCTCTCATGAATAAGATCCTTAAAAAAAAGAAAAGAATTTGGTGGGGGGAGCACCTGCATGGCTCAGTTGATTAAACGTCTGCCTTTGGCTCAGGTCATGATCCCAGAGTCCCAGAATGGGACACAGTGGGTCCTCTGCTTCTCCCCCTGCCCCTTCCCATCTTGTGCTCTGTCACTCTCTAATAAAAATCTTAATTTTTTTTATACTCTTGAACACAATTTTATTAGCTTTAATTAAACACTCTTTGGAGATTCTTTTGGTTTCCTTTGCTTGTCTTTTGAGAACAAGCCATGTCTTTCTCTTTATTTGTATATTGGGTAATTTTGGATTATATCCTAAATGTTGTAACTGATATATAATTTATGATGTGTTGTAGAAACTGAATTCTGTTCCTTCATGCTCAGACACCATGGCTGCTCCAAACCCTGTACTCAATCTTCTAGCCAGTAAGCCGAGAAAGATTCCCACTGGAGGTTTTATGGTGCTGATGGAGACCTGACCTCAGGCCCAAAGTGGTGACACAGAAACAAAATCAGGAAACTCCCCTCATGTGGTGCCTTCCTTCCAGTTGACGACTCCCGTTCAGTTTTTGCCTGCTTCCGGGTAGCTGGTTTTTAAAGACTTTTCTCCCAGAGCTTATATTTTTTATTTGTGAAAGAGTTGGTTCAACTGGAGCTCTTTGACCCAGCCAGAAACCTAAAGTTATTTGGTTTCTCCCACATTATAAAATGAAATTTTCAAACATACACACCAAAGGTAAAATAATTTTAAAGTGGTGGCCTGGATTGTACAGTTAAATTTTCCTATACTTCACTATAACTCTATCCAATGATACACCTTATTTCCACACAATTCAGAATAAACCGCAGCCGTTACTGCTTCTCCCTAAACTTACTTCGGTCGTATGTATAATTAACTAGAATTCAACAATTTAGTTTTCTTCTTTTAATGTAAAATTTACACACAATGAGTGGGTAGCTGGACTGTGCATTCTTTGAATTTTAAAAAATAAACTTAGAGCTATAATTTACAAGAAAAGTTAACCAATTTGGTGTATCAACTCAAGGGGTTTTGTAATCATGATAGAAACATTCTATTGCCCCCAAAATTCCCGCATGCAGCCAATCCCCTCTCCTCACTCCTGAACTTATTTTTAAGGCCACCCAATTCTACACTTTGAGCGGGGGCCAGGGTGCCACTCCATGAATAGGAATTAGAGACCAGGGAGAGAGGCCGTCCACTGCCAAGTGTGACCCAGACGCCAGAGAAGAGAATAATGGCGAAGAGGAGCCAGGGCTCAGGCTGGGCTCTTCAGAAGTGTTCAGGCTGTCGGCAGAAAGGTGTTGAGTGGCTCAATGAGACCACTCTCCTACCTAAAGGCAGATTTTGCCCATCTCAGCACAATTACAGATGCTCATCTCTTGAGCCTGTTCTAGTAGCAGAGGAGTTCAGGAGGCAGGAGCTTGCTCGTGTGATCTTCAAGAATGCAACCTTAGGCAGGTTCCCATACCTCCTGCAGCCTGTTTTTTTTTTTTTTTTTTTTTCATTTGTAAAATGGACTTCCTCCAGGGATGAAGTGTCAACTCACCCTTTGGGGTCACATTAGCAAGGATTCCTCAGTCTCACCCAACAGGCAGCAGGCAATATGGATCTGGTACTTAGAGGACTGGAGGTCTGCACGGCAGTTCTATGGAGTTCTTTAGAATGTCTGAGACGGTCCAGGGAGGCAGATTTCCTTGTGAACGGAGTCCCCTGCTGCTGCCAGGGCTCAAATCTACCTATCTTCCAGAAGTAACTTGTATCTAGTCAATTAGAAGCAATATTTGTAGAAAAATGCTAAATTTTCCAAAGGTGTGGGCTTGATTTTCTGCATTTGAATTACCATCCTGAGTGCCCCAGAGGGGGACTGCCAATCCCAAGCACTTTTGAGAATGAGAGTCATTACAACTTAGATTTATGGAATTCTTGCCAATGTTTAAAAGCACCCTTTCATTTGATTCCTAGAACAATTGTATGAAGCAGGAAGG
This sequence comes from Vulpes vulpes, assembly GCF_048418805.1. Classification (NCBI taxonomy): domain Eukaryota; kingdom Metazoa; phylum Chordata; class Mammalia; order Carnivora; family Canidae; genus Vulpes; species Vulpes vulpes. Next base: position 651,785 of record NW_027325787.1, on the reverse strand, counting down.
ATAGGTATTAGGCCCCACTTAACAAATGAGAAAATGAAGACTTAAAGGCATCACATGACTTGCCTAAAGTCTCATGGTGGGGATGGCACAGCTAGGATCAGACAATTCTGAGTCCTGAGTGGCTTGGAGCTGAGTCACAGTTCAGGCTTGTCAACCTCAAGCCCTTATCCACAGAACTGTCTCCACTCAGTGAGGTAGAACTAGCAAACCGGGGAAAGAATACATTTTATGTTGTTACCCTGAAGGCACTCATAAATGTGTAAATCGAAAAAATTACTTCACTTGGTGCTACAGATATTTTCAGATTTTCTACCAGATTTCATTGAAAACTGCTGGCCCTGACTCCCTAAATTGATTTCATGATTCATTAAAATGTTGACCGGCAGTTTTTAGAAAACTCAGGTTACAAGATTTATGCAAATTTGAGAAACTTGGACTTAAAATTTTTCCTTCTTGGTTAACTTTTGCTTTTAAATAAAATCTGCACACTTGCACACACTATTGAATGATGAGGCATTAAAAGATTCCCCTGGCACGCACGCTATTGGTGCCTCACCTAGAGAGACTTCCTGCTCTGGAGTGCCCATCAGGCATTTTCCACTGGTCTTTGGTGAGCTCCACAACTGCACCCCTCGCCAGGGGCAGTCCCTTAACCTGGCATGCTTGCACCAGGGATGGACATGTGACTCAACCTGGCCCATCCAGTGTATCTGGGCACTTTCGCTGTAACTATTGGGAATTTTTTTTTTTTTTTTTAAATAACTACCTGGAAATAATGTGGGATCCTGGGATGAGAAAGGGTGTGGGGGCATTTCAGCCTCCAGGTGGAGAAAGCTTGCTTGAGAATGATCTCCATATTCCTGAAAGCAGATATTCCAGATCTGGAGAGAGGCTGTTACATTACAGTCATCTGGCTCCAGCATTTGCTAGACTCCGTTAAAGTCTTTTGCTGTTTAAGCCTAATTAATCTGGCTTCTGTAGCTATAAAAGCATCCTAATGCATTCTTTCATAAAAATATTGATAAAGTACAGAATAACAAATATTTAGGGGCCTTTAAACTTTAGTAATGTCAATTATCTGAAGAAAACAAAATCTGCATTCAGCTACCATGTTAATTTCTAAAGCGCCTGTGAGCGAAGAGCTACCGAGGGCATGCGCAGTGGCATCAACTGTGCCCTTGGGGCTGGAAAGGAAAACTTGCTAGTTAGGACCTTGAATTTTATTTTACCCTTCCTATCAGATGAGGTATCATCTGCCCCATGCTGTGATGCGTATAATTACATATGGTTGACTATACCTGTAATAGAGTCCCTATGGCTGCAATTTTTCCCTTGCCTTTCCCTTCTCTTTATGTGTATCAAAGACTCCAGTTCTTATTCAGAGTGGAGTGCTCTGAGAACTTTGCTACACAGGGACCAAGGAACAGTGCCTTAGACTGATTAGGGTTGGTTAGACTAGTTTCAGAGGGCTTCTGGTAGGCCTAAGAGCACAGGAAACACTTGAGATACAGCAATTCAATTATCCATTGAGATGGACTTGCTGAGAACTCTGAAGTACCGATGTGGCCTTTAGCACTGCGTGGTCTCTGTGTCTGCCTGCTACCCCTCCTTACGTTACTGCACTAGGCAATCATCTTTCATCTCCTGAGCTGCCTCATATCCTCCTCCCCCCAGCATTTTCTGTGCTGCCTTCTCTTTTGACACTTGGCATAATCCCTTCTGCAGTTTTAGATATAGTCTGGGTGGGTGGCCTGGGTGGCTCAGCGCTTTAGCGCTGCCTTCAGCCCAGGGCGTGATCCTGGAGTCCCGGGATTGAGTCCCACATCAGGCTCCCTGCATGGAACCTGCTTCTCCCTCTGTGTCTCTCATGAATAAATACAAAATAAAATCTTTAGATCAAGTCTGTGGGAACAGCAGGTTTCAGTCAGGGAAGTTAAGAGAACATTCTTAATGTGGCCATGCTTTTAGCTCTCCATGCTCTCACTTGAGAGGAACCAGTTTCATGGTCAGGTTCGGGCTTTAATCACCCCGTGACTCAGACCCGCATACAAATGCAGCATTTGGTGGTTGATTTTGTGCATGCATAGCTGGTTTGAGCATGCCAAACATGATCTGCTGTGACAGGGGATGAATGTGTACCTGGTTTTGTAGCTACCATTACATATCCTGTATATGAGGCCTGCTGGAGCCTGGGAACATCTGCCACATGTGCTGCCTGGGTTCGAATCCCAGTACTGCCCCTTGCCAGCGTGTGACTTCGGACAAATAACCTTCATTCCCCCATTTATAAAGTGGCTAAGAGCATTGGGTTATGATGAAGATTTGGTTAATACACAGACATAAACAGTATCTGGCACACATGAAGTGCTCTGTACTTGCTGGTCAATGTTATTACTCAGGGACCAGTAGAGAGTCTGGGCTCAGAGATGGTCACCGGCCTTCACACTGGGCACTAGTTGTGGGCACTGCTGGCATCTCCCAGGAGCAAATAGCTGCACATTACCCTTAAGACCTGTAAGAGCCACCGAAGACCTGTAACTTACTAGCTGCTAAAAATGCAATAAGAAATTGTAGTTTTGTTTGTAGTACTTTTTCATCCAGGATATTGCTTGGAAAAAAGTGGGTTCCTAAACTTGGAAAATTTGTTAATTTTATCATAATAGGATCTATGCATACATGTAAAGATAGCACATTATCAACAGAATTTTAGATTTAATCCTATACAATATTTAAGCTATTTGTCGTTGAGTTCCTGCACTTTTGCAGTCATACTTTGTCATTATAATGAACATCATTCATCTACATTTGTCTATCAATACAATTACTGTATTTTATGGATGTAAATAAAGAATGCCTTTCTAACATTCTTCTTTGAGGTATTTGTCAAAAGCAAGGATTTTCAAGGAAGGGTTTGGTTACAGCTCTGATTCTTCAGTTAGGAGAAAGTAAAACGTCCTAAGATTTGAATCAAACATCTAGATCACCCAAAAATGGTTTCACCGTGGACTAATAAGTCATTTACCTAGAGAGTAATTTATGTGAAAAACAGCTGCAACAAAGTGAAATCCAAGATTATTTTCAGCATGCCAAACTGGATGCAGAAACCATATGCATTGGGAGTCACATATTAGTAACTTACTATTAGGAACTGTTTAACTTCTACACAAGAATCCAGGAAACAAAGGTGGGCTCACGGTCACTATGGAACCTTATGGATGTTATTTAACAGAAGGCCGATGTGAGGATTAAATGTAAAGCACTTAAGCATAGGAGCTGGAGATGTAGGAAGAGCTCAGGAAACACTGGCTATTACATTATGTGGAAAAATACAGCCTCCCGAATCAGTGAATTTTAAGGCCGATTTGCATCAACTATAGTTAAAACCAGGCAGCCTTTCCCAGAAGTGTGATAAAAAATAATTTAAGGGTGCCTGGGTGGCCTAGTCATATTAAGTGTCCGACTCTTGGTTTCAGCTCAGGCTGTGATTGTGGTCAGAGATGGAGCCCTGCATCAGGCTCTGTGCTCAGTAGGGAGTCAAGTGCTTAAGTTTCTCTAAAATAAATGAATCAAAGAATTAAAAATCCTCTCCTTCACCCCACAAAAAGCAGCTGGTGGAAGACCATTCCTCTCTTCATAAGAGAATGAGAGAGATGGAGGGGACATGGAATCTTCCCGCCAAGTGACTTAAGTTGCTATATGAAGGGACAATTTTCTGCCTTAAAAATATTTTATGTCTCTTAAACGCTCATTCAGAATATTCTGTTGAAATGCATCTTCTAATATGAAAATCTGATTTAGACTTCTGGCCACGTGTCCATCTCTGTAAAAAAAAAACGTTAGGTAAGCTTTCTAAAGATCAAGAGAAAACTTATCACAAAAAGGCAGCGGTTCTTTTTGTCCATATGCAGAGACACTCCATCAGCCGTGAAGTCTCCTGTATTAGTTTATGAAGAAGCAGGAAGTTGAATTCTGATGTGGATTTTTTTAAAAAGAAGATTTGACAGGGAGAGAAAGAACACAAGTAGGGGGAGCCTGGCAGAGGGAGAAGCAGACTTCGTGCGGAGCAGGGAGCCCAACTCAGGCTCCATCCCAGGGCCTGAGCTGAAGGCAGCTGCTGAACTTGACCCTTGATGTGGATGTTTGCCCTCAGCAGGGAGTCCTGGACGGTGTTTCCAGACCTAAAAAAGGGGTGGGGGGAGGATAAAGGGCGGCAGCAGCTATCTGTAGACACAAGGGAGCTGAGTGTTCCTTGAGTCAGGGAGAAATAACATAAACCCCAACCTGAGAATGGGGTTTGAGAATGGAAGCAATTTCCTCAAACATTAACAGGAATGTTTGATTTTTTTTTTTTTAAATAGCACTTTGGGTAATTCAGTCCCCTTTAAAAAAAAAAAAAAAAAAAAAAGACCAGATGGGGTAGATCTGCTTGCTTTTTGTGTTCCCATGTTGATTATTCTTGGGGCATGGTTTTTTCTTTTTTCTTTTTAAAGAATGTTTATTTATTTATTCGAGAGAGAAAGAGAGAGAGAGAGAGAGAGAGGCAGAAACATAGGCAGAAAGAGAAGCAGGCTCAATGCAGGGAGCCCAATGTGGGACTTGATCCTGGGACTCCAGGATCATGCCCTGGGGGCCAAAGGCAGGCACTAAACCGCTGAACCATGCAGACCAGGGTAAAGGGGCACAGGAGGCTGCTGTTAGCAGATGAGTCTGGACATCCACTGAGTGCATAACCCTTGAGCGTGGCTTCCCCTAGCTGTACCTTGATACCCCTATCCACCCCTTCTACAGAACTTGTCTGCTTCCAGGTAAGTTATTTATTATGGGGGCCTTTTTGGGTCCCCACTGGGTGTGGGGGAATGCTAAAGTATGGTCCATAGACCAAGGCTGGTTTGTGAGGAGTACAGAAAATGAGCATTTAAAAGCTGTGACTGTAATCTGACAGTGCTGTAACACCCAAGCCCGATTCTGTAGTCTACATAAGCATCTGTCCACTGCACACTGGGGGGTAAAACTGTCCCTCTCAGATACCACACTGCCTGGGAGCTTGGGCCACCTGGCAGCAAACAGGCCTTGCTTAGATGCTGCCAGACCTGGGTTCAAGCACGGTGAGAGCACTTTCTAGAAGCATGACCTTGCACAAGCACTTTACCTTTCTGCGTCCAGATTTCCTTCTCAGGAAATGAGGATAATCGTAATGGATCAGCTATAGCAGGGGCTGGAGCAAGCAGCGTACAGTTCTCATGCCGGGCAAGCTCTGAGCATCTTCACACATTCACTCACCACTCTGGAGAGACCTCTGCAAGGAGTCTTGCCACCACCCCCATTTTACAGTTGAGGGGACCAAAGCACAGGGAAGTAACACAGTTGAGGTCGCACAGCCCTAAGCAGCAGAGTCGTGAGTCAAACTGGCAGTCTGACTTCGGCTTTGAGCTCCAACCCACTTCGGAGTGATGTGGATAAGATGAGCAATGTGCCCATGTGAGCGGCTCCACCCAGTGACTGCTGTCCATCTGCTGGTGTCCCCCAGATTAGCTGAACCCATTCTGCAGAGCCCAGTCACGGTCACATTGCTGAGACACTTGCTTGATGCTGCCCTACCCCTGCCCAGGATGGGATCAGCATGCTGGTGAGAATCTGGGGTCTGCTGTCAGGCCTTTGGAGACACAGACTGCCGGGCACCTCCTCTGGGCCATCACTGGGCACCACCTTCCCACTGCCTTCCTGGCTCATATGACAGAGGATTTACAGGTTCTGGGAAGTAGAAGGCAGGGTCAGAAAAGGTTTCAGCCTTAGTTTACCCAGGTTCATTACACAGGGAAGATGAATAATTCAGTGGTTTCTCAAATTTTTAAAGCAGTGTGTATGCGTGCACACACACATACTCAATCCCAGATAATATCCTTTACAGGATCCCAAAATATAGACTAGGTCTGGGACAGGAGGAGGGTGGAAGACCCGCAGCTGCCGTCCCAGACTTCCTTTTTTTTTTTTTTTTTTTTTTTTTTGCCTTCCCAGACTTCTGACAGGGCCCTTGCCCTGCCAGGTCCTAAGGTGAAAATCATAGGCCTCTGAGGAACAGTCTGAAAAGCTATCTTCAAAAATCTTTAAAAATTAATATCCAACACTCTTTGAAGTTGTAAGATCGAGAGGCTGGAGACAAACTGGAAATCAGCCTCATGTAGAAAAGTCGACATCATTTTAGGAGAACTTGATTGCTAAGTATGAAGGATGTACATACGTAAAGTGGAGACACTCATAGCTCTGACCCAAACCAGCTGTGATGTGGGGGACATCCTGAACCTTTGGAGGACTCAGTTTCCTTACTTGTGAACTGAAGGCAGCAAATTAGGTCACTTCTCAGGGTTTCTTCCAAGTAAAATACTTGTGCTTTTCTATGGTTCTGTGAGCTGTCTTTTCTGGAAATTCACAGGGATGAAAGAGACACCCATCCACTTGGAAATGGGTGAGCAACTGGCAAGTGGCCCCGTCCAGTGGGACCCACCTGTAAGCAGGGAGGCAGCCAGCATGGCACCAGGATGAAAAGTCTCATGAAGCTGCAGGACAATGAGAGGCAGTGGGATTGGGTGTGTCTGAAGGGTAGCCACACCGACCCTGCAGTGACAGAGGCTAGGAACACCTGCACACTCATGGCCAGCACCCCCGAGACATGCTCAGAGAGCTGGGTGAGGAGCAAATGACCATGTTCCTTCTCTGACGAGGTTCAGTTTAAGAGCACCTCTCCTGATGGGGCACATACGCACAATCTTCACTTTGGAAGAGCAGACACCATCGTGAGATTCCACATCACTGTGAGAATGATTTTATGGCTATTATATTCTCTTAACATTATCAAATTGGATAGCTTTCATTCCAAAGCTTAAAAAGGTGAACTAAGAAAATATATTTTTTAGTGACACTGTTAATGACCAAAGTAAAAGGAATATCCAAGTTCACAAGAGTGACCTATGCAGAGTTTTGTTAGGGGTGTAGATAAAACTGTAAGGGTGAACATCCAGTACAAATAAGAATATAATACTTGGGGCATGACGTCTTACACCTAAATTTCAGTGTTTTAAGATTCTCAGGAGGGAACCCACATGTTCCCATGTGTATCTGGTGCTTTGGTATAAGGAATGTTCCAAATCCATGGCCGATCTGGGGGGAAAAGACAGATAAACCACATTATATAATACTTATTTAAACAGGATTACAAAAAATTCACTTACCCGACAGGATAAAACCACCCATGTGTTGGAGTCTACAAATTGTTAACCCCCCACTTATCTAAAGTTTTAGGACAGCGAGCGTGCACATGTGCACAGAGGAGGGAGAGAATGAACCTCAAGCTGCCTCTGCACTGAGCCCAGAGCCCAACATGTGGCTCAATCTCATGATCTGAGATCATGACGCGAGCCAAAACCAAGAGTCAGACGCTGAATTGCACCAGGTGCCTGTTGAAACCTTTTCTGAACCCACTCCAGACGACTGCCCATTTCAAACAGTAGCTATTGACAAAGGTTCACGCTGAGACATGGGCAAGTAAAACATGGAAGCAGGCCGGCAGAAACCAGGCCTTACATCCTGAATTGCCACTTAAATTTACCAGTCACTTTCCCTGTCAGCCTCAGTTTTCTTATCTGTACCTGCTCTGTGGCACTGTCAGGAGGGTTGAGATAAAGGCATGTAGTGCCTGAGAGCATCTAGCAGAGAAAGAAACTCATAAAGGGCAGCTATTCTTATCTTCTTTTACAAAGCTGGAGAAACCAACACATGTAACATATGGCACAGTGCTCTCAGCTGGCCACGGTCACATATAACCAAGAGGCCCAGGGTCACATCCATGAAACGCTGTTCCATTCCTTAGGGCTAATAATTGATGAGGCATAAAGGTCTCTGTACAATGACCATAGACCAATGTTGAAGAAAGTGACATGCTTTGGTAGGACACAGAAAGAACCCTGAAGACCTAGGTGGGATCCTGCCCTCATCCGTCTCTGCACCATAGCGGGGAAGCACTGGGATCTTTGCCTCAGGTTCCTCATCCGTGAAATGGGCATTAGCTACATAAGCAACCCTCCAGGGATGACTGTGAAACAAAGGAGAGCACACCTGTGGAAGTTCCTGGCATGTTTCAGGTGCTCAATAAACGTACTTTCCCCTCTTTTAACGGGTGTTTCAGAAACTGAAAAAAAATCTGAACAAATCACTTTTACCAAGCATCACTACTGCTAGAGTCAAATCAATTCTAAAGAACCACACTAGTAACATAAGTAGGGTATAAATACATTGCTAGAGTTGAGAGTCAGTCCCCACATAATTGTCCTGATAAGTAGGAGAGTTACAAAGACTGAAGGGTTGGCAGCTTACAGTAAAGCAGCCACTGAGCAGGTGTGCTGAGAGGTACCATCCTTGGAAGCTGCTGCTCAGCATGGCCAGCCTGCTCTTGGGGGAAGCGGTCTCTGCTTTCTGAACAGAGGCAGGTAGTGGCTCAGACAGTGGCCTGGCAAACGACCAGAGGCTCTCCTGACAGTTCATGGTGTTGATTAATGGTAGTATAAAGCACACAAATGGCAGCACCCGGCAGGGATGTGCAGGGAAAGAATGCCAAGGATGGCAACAAGTTATCAGAACACTGTTGTCTTTGGCCTTGAGATGGTGTGAAAGCCTGAAACCACACACTTTGTTAAACAAGATTTGAGAGAGTGCCATAATCCTGGGCCTGTGTGACATGCTTGCTTCGTAAAAGGTTAAAGGTTTGGCATTGTTGAAGACTCCCCACAGCTATCTTCTGGCCTTAACAAAGCCCTTGCTCTCTTCTCCTGGGAACACCATCTTGTGCAGCTGGACTTCTCCCAGCATTTTCTGTAAACTGCTATTGGGTAGCATGAGCTCTATTTTATCACCAAAGCAGAGGATAACCCTGACCCTTGTTATATGAGTAGCTATTTGATTCTTCACCAAGGCAGGGTTTGTGATGCAAACATCTGCCAGTAACTTTGAGACCACCATTGCATTTACTCCTCTCCCACAATTAGCCAACAATGACCAAGTAACTACTCTATTGGCAAATCCCTGGACACTCTGCTTGATAAATGAGCAAATATCTATACCGATGCCCCGATCATTTGCCATGCTGGCTCAAAGGTTCACACTACCTTGGGAAACAGACAAAAAAAGGTTAACAGGAAGGTGAGAAGAGGTGGTTGTGACTCCGTAGTCTTTACCAGAAATCAACCACTCCTTGGCTTAGATGAGGCCTGCTTTAAGCAATCCTCATAAATCGTCCCATGAAAGAAAAACTTGCCTCATAAGATAGTCTTGCATATATATGATGGTTAGATGCCAGGTAGGCTGCTAGACAAAGCTGAAGTCCCTCTCAGTTTACAGTCCAGTGCGGCAGAGAGACGAACTTTACTACATCAGCGTGAGGGCACCCAAACCTGGCTGACATGATGCATTTGGCCCATTTCCCCAGAGTTCACCTCCAGGGAGCTTGTTTCAGTGGGTCTAGGCTGGGGCCTGGCATTACTCATTCTTACCAAGTTCTAACAGTGATCTTAACACAATCAGAGTTTGGGATCAGAGGCTAACTGGGATGAAAAGCTTTTTCCTGAAATACAATGGAAGGATTTAAAACAGGAGTGTGACATGATGAGAGGTACAAGGCAGCAGTGGAGAGGATGCCCAATGGGAGGGGACCAAACCAAGGAGATGATAAGCAGTGCACTAGGTGAGACGGTGAAGCCAACAGTAAGGCCACAGCCGGAAGCCTGGGGATGTTTCATCTCTGTGTATTTCCTGTCTGTCCCTGTGGTCAATTGAATGTGTGCATCCTGCATTTCTAACTCTACAACTGAGCTGTCTGTGGGGAGGTGATATAGTGTGACCGTAAAGGGGACATGGACAGGGCAGACAAGGCTGCCCATAGGGCCCTGACCAAGTTGACCTAAGTGTTTACCTTCCTAAGTTTGCAAAGTAGGGGCTAGATCAGTACCAGTATTGTGGGGGTAGTGAGGACTCAATAATCAATAAATTCATGTTAAGTGCTCATAGGAGGTCCTGGCATGTAATAAGTACTTAATGAGTGCTAGCTACTGTAATATTATAATTAGCACCACCATCAACCACAGCGGGTGAGGACTGTCATCATCCTATATGCCGTGTAGCTCCTCAGGTTTTAACAGCCAGACAAACCCAAGTACAATATCCTGTTCTACATAGCCAGGAAATAAGCTCTTTCCTCTAATCCTCTAAGAAGTGGCCCTTGCGTTAAAGAGTTAGGACTCTACCCCCTTGTCCAAACACCGCCCCCCCCCCCCACTTCTCCGCTATCTTCAGGGGAACTTAATATCTTACCTATAGAAGCCAATGTGTCACCTAAGCAATCACCTTTAATTCTTTCCTTGTCTCAGGCACAGAGTGTGTATGTTTGCGTGTGCTCTGTGGTTTGATCCCAAAGAGATGAGTTTTTTTGTTTTTTTGTTTTTTAAGATTTTAAATCAACAAATGTATGAAAGACTTGCCAGCTTGCAATACAAAGGAAAGCTCCAAAATATTTTACACTGGGTTACCGACCTAACAGAGATGCTATCTTTGGTAATTATGATACTAGTGTTATCTGAAACCCATTAACATTCTTTTCTTTGAGGTTATCCCATATTAATCTGTGACTAAAAAAAAAGCACAAGAGAACAACCTATCCAGTGGGAGGAAGAATAATTTAAATTGTTAAAAACCAAGTACTGACTTCAATACAATCTGATAAAATTACTTTTTTACTTTGATAATTCTAGATTTCCTATAAGTTTCTCTTTACAAAGTAATTTTAAAAGCTAAGCTGGAAGTATGGTGTCAGGCTTCTATTTGTATTATGAAACAAAACCGGATTTTATTAAAGGAGAATGATCAAAATGTCTAGAAACCTTTTGTTTTTCCATAACCGCCCCCCCTCATTTCTAAAGATCTTTCAAAAATAGGTCCTTGAAAATTAAGCATTATCAATAATGATTTTAAGTGGGGCACCTGAGTGGCTCAGTGGATGGCTCAGGGCATAATCCCGGGGTCCTGGGATTGAGTCCCACATCTGGCTCCCTGCAGGGAGCCTGCCTCTCTCTGGTCTCTCATGAATAAATAAATAAAATCTTAAAAAAAATAATGATTTTAAGTGACCTCTTTTGCATTTTCTTTGGATTAGAAAATTGAATCAGCTTCCTGCTTCCCTTACAAAACTGCTTTATGAATCTGGTCTCTACTATTTAGCAATAATTCTGACAGGTCTGGGCTGAAGTTTATTCCTATACTATCTAAATTCAAGGAATTATTTCAAATGAATCAAGCAGTAGGGGGGATGGTTAAACTATCTGGGAACCAATGGTATAAAGCACTTAGAGAATTATATACACTATATACATGCTAACTCTACATCACGCATCTCATGTGCCAAGCAGGTTTTAATGACCTCTCCTACTGAGCAATTACATATACAGCTAATTAGCTTAGTTCTAGACACTTAAAACTTAAATTTTGAAATAATTTAAACCTGCAAAAGATATACACAACTTGGCAGATACCACCCTAACTGATTGATCAATATTGACTTTATCAGTAATCAGGCAGATTGTTATGTAACTCCTTACAGGATGCACCAAGAAAAACATCTCTTCTGTGGTCTTGGCAAAAGTGCATAACTTATGAAGAAACAGTGGACAAACCATTCATACAACATCCCTCACCATCTTTAAGATAATCGGCCTGAAATCTTGCGGAACTGTTTCAAATTAAAGAGACTGATAAACGTGACATGTAACCTGAAACTTTCCTTTCACCATAAAGGACATTACTGGGGTACAGATGAAATCTGAATAAATTCTGTAGGTGACAGTATTGAATCAATGTTAATTCCTGATTTTGGTAACTGCACTCTGGCTACGTAAGAGGACATTTTAAAGAAATTTATGTTGAAGGGCCCCTAGGTGGTTGAGCATCTGCCTTCGGCTCAGGTCGTGATCCTGGGTCCAGGAATTGAGTCCCACACATCTGGCTCCTCACGGGGAGCCTGCTTCTCCCTCTGCCTGTGTCTCTGCCTCTCTGTGTCTCTCATGAATAAATAAATACAATCTTAAAAAAAAAAAACATGTTGAAGTATTCAGAGATTGCCAACATTGTTTACAGCTTTCAAATGAATCAGAAAAAAGTTAACATGATAAAGAAGGATTATGCAAAAATTATAAAATATGCATATTTGGGGAACTTGGGGAACAGAATATGGGAATTCTTCTTAGAACTTTTTTCTATATCTGAAAATACATCAACATATTAAAAAAAATAATACAATTGGCTTTGAACATGGGTTTGAACTGCAAAGGTCCACTTACACATGGATTTTTCCCAATATGCATACAATACTTAAATATATTTTCTCTTCCTCATAATTTTTTAAAAAAAGATTTTATTTATTCATGAGAGACACAGAGAGAGGGGCAAAGACATAGGTAGAGGGAGAAGCAGGCTCCACGCAGGGATCCCGATATGGGACTCGATCCCGGGACTCTAGGACCACGCCCTGGGCTGAAGGCAGGTGCTAAACCGCTGAGCTACCCAGGCGTCCCTCTTCCTCATAATTTCTTAACATTTTCTTTTCTCTAGCTTACTTTATCATAGGAATATACTGTTTAATATGTATAATATACAAAATATGTGCTGTTATTAGTAAGGCTCCTGATCAACAAGGCTATTAGTAGTTAAGGTTTTGGGAAGTAGAAAGTTGTATGTGGATTTTCAACTGCACTGGGGGTCAGTGCCCCTAACCCCCACATTGTACAAGGGCCATCTGTATACATATACCATGTATATTTAAAGAAAAAATCAAAAGGAAAAACCCAGATCACTTAATAGAACAAAGCTAAAGCCTCTGAACCTCTGTATGTTCAATTATTCTTAAATCTGACATATAACTTATTCTGTAAGTCCAAATTAGATAGGCTTTACTTGGGATGCTGGGTGGCTCAGAGGTTGAGCATCTGCCTTTGGCTCAGGGTGTGATCCTGTGATTTGGGATCACATCCCACATCAAACTCCCTTCATGGACCCTGCTTTTCCTTCTGCCTGTGTCTCTGCCTCTCTCTCATGAATACATAAATAAAATCTAAAAAAGACTTTACTGAATTTTACCTTGTTTTATCTGCTTAATAGTGTATCGAATAAAACAAAGAATATATGCTAAAAAGTAAGTTTTAAGTAGTAGATGCCTCTGGCATATACTAGCTCAGGAGTGATCACATACTGGTCTATTTTATTCTTTTCAGGCTCAGGGTCACAGCAAGTGGGATATACGGAAATAAGATTTAAAATGTTGGTGATTTTGAGGGCTTCCCCCCCCTCACATCAGACAGGTGATGCACCGAGGTCACAAACATGGTTTGAGGGAGGCACATGTCACACAATGGTGTGAACACCACCCAATCATTATGCTCATGAACTATATAAAAAGATCTAAAAGATTATTTTAAAGTCACAACTCCTATTAGTTAAATGAGTTTGGTTAAGTTTAACTTTTCAGGAGAAGGGTAAACTCCACAGAGCCAGGGATTTGTGTTTGTCTTGTTCAAAGACATATTCTAAGTACTTAGACGGTGTGTGCACACAGTAGGTTCTCAGTAATATACCTGTGGAGAGAACAGATAAACAGCAAGTACTGTGTAAAGCAAGCTATACCTGCAGCTGTGTCTTTATTTTGCTTTATTATTTGATCAATTTCTTGGTTTCAGGATGCCTGCTGGTATCTTTATTTTTTTAAGAATTTATTTATTGGACAGAGAGTGTGCATGAGAGAGCACAAGCAGAGGGAGGAGCAGAGGGAGAGGGAGAAGCAGGCTTCTCGCTGAGCAGGGAGCCCTATATGGGGCTCCCTCCCAGGACCCTGGGATCATGACCTGAGTGGAAGGCAGACGTTCAACCGACTGAGCCACCCAGATGCCCGTCTGCTGATACCTTGTAATAAACTGTAATTTGTTCACAGCAGTGTATTTCTTTGCTAAGCTTTCTAGTTAGTCCTCGGATTTAAAAAAAAAAAAAAAGGCTGAATAAAAAAAAATTAAAAAGGCTGAATAAGATCTTATACATGTTACAGTGGTTTGAAAATCCTTTTCAAAGTACTTCTGGAATGTTCATAACCACTCAATTCTCCAAATTTTAATAAGATGCCGCCTTCTAGTCCATAGAATTCCCCTGAATTCTGGCTATATGTGAAGTAGTGATATCTGAGTGACTGGCATTCTGCATGTCACTGAAGCAGCATGGAAGGTAAAATCATACTAACAAAAAATAAAATGCTTCACTCTCTAAGTATCTTTCAAAGGAAATGCATAAACCCAGAAAACTCCGCTAAATAATGGAAAACATTCTGCTCGCTGGCCAAGTAAAAGATTCATCATTACAACAGTCTAAGATAGTACCCACCTGGAAACTTTTAAATTCTTGGGAATGCATTTTCTATCAGAACTGAAGGAGTCTTGGGATATGTTTAAGGCTCCTCCATCATCATCTTTTTTTTTTTTTTTAAAGATTTATTTATTCATTAGAGACAGAGAGAGAGAGAGAGAGGCAGAGACACAGGTAGAAGGAGAAGCAGGCTCCATGTAGAGAGCCTGATGTGGGACTCGATCCCAGCATTCCAGGATCACGCTCTGAGCCAAAGGTAGACGCTCAACCGCTGAGCAACTCTGGTGTCCCTCCTTCCATTTTCTTTCATTCTTGCTTTCAAAGTCCTTTGGAGATTAGGATTAAGTGGAGGTGTAATTCTAGCCAAGGTTCTGGGCTGGAGGTGGAAAATACATAGCCCAAGGCCAGACCACAGGAAGTCAATTCATTCAGTCAGCCAGTCTGGCAGTCTGTCTGTCCCCACCTCTACTAAGCTTATTCAGAACTCAGGTCTGGGGAAGGGCGGGGGGTGGGGAGGAACACGAAAAACAGAAGAAAAAACAAGGTACAGTATAAAGCTGGGAGGCAGAAGGAGAGGTTTTCACGGTCAGGTCCTGTGACACTGGGAGGATTCAGGGACTGTCATACATAGGCCTTAGGCTCTTTTCATCATCAGTTCAGCAAGGGGAAGGGGAGAAATGAATACAGATCCATTATTATATGCCAGGAACTGATCTGGATATTCTAAATAATAGAAACACCAGCTTACTCTGCACTGGATACTGTATTAGGTGCTATAAAGACAGCATCCAGGTCACTCTTCTTCATAAACTCTATGAAGTAGGTGCTCTTTTCCCCCCCATTTTACAGAGAGAAACATTAAGGCTAGAGAAAGAAAATAACTGCCCAAGGTCACTTAATAAGTTGCGAGGATGGTGCAAGCACACAGCCTGGTTCTAAAACACAATTTTTCATTTCTGTTGGGGTGGAGAGGGGCACAGATTCTCTGAAATTCTGACAAAACCTGTATAATCTTGCTAGTGAAAAATGAAGATGCATAAATACACAAAAGATTTAGAGGACTCAAACGTACACAGCTTAGAAAGAAGGGGAAAAAATGCCTTCTGAAACTTGCTATCAACACAACTCATTACGGCCAAAGTCACCTGTTAGACAACAGGAGACACATCTAACAAAGTTAACACAATCTAAGAAACAGATCCATTGGAAGGGGAAGGTTTGGTTTACCATGAAAGCCAGAAAGGGGAAGTGAGGATGGGTAAGTAACTAGAACCCATGTTGCACTGTCCAGGGAAGAAAGGGACCCAGTGGGCAAAGCTGACTCTGATAGGGAATCAGAGATTTTGGAATATTAATGGTGTGACATCATTAAAACTTTCTAAACGAAAACCACACTTTCCCTTTTCCCTGTTCAGATTCAGAACTTACTAAAAAACCATTGGCTATAATCTGGCTATGTAGGCATCTACCTTCCAGGGGAAAATATGCTGGTTATAATAGAACCTTTTGCCAATTTTTTTTTAAAGATTTTATTTATTTATTCATGCAGAGAGAGAGGCAGAGACACAGGCAGAGGGAGAAGCAGGCTCCATGCAGGGAACCTGACGTGGGACTCGATCCTGGGTCTCCAAGGATCACACCCTGGGCCAAAGGCAGTGCTAAACCGCTGAGCCACCCGGGCTCCCCCTTTTGCCAATTTTAAATTAATAAGCATGTCCTGATTATACTTCTGCTCCTGTGTGAGTCTGGTAGGTGTGAAGTTGCTTTAGAGACAGACATCCTAGGGGTAAGAAAAGTGGTACTGCAGCCTGTGTAGCTGGGTCAGACTTGGGATGGCGCTGGTGCCACCCATGCCAGCCAGCTCTCCTCCATAAACATCAGGAACCTGAACCAATATTCCAATGACTTTCTATTATGAAACACTATCTAGAGGAGCCTAGGGATTTCCCTTTTAAGAGGATGGAAGGTTTTGTGAAGTCAAAATTATCTTCATCAAAGTATTAAGTCATTATTTGTCATTTTCACTTCTTGAGAGTGTAACAGGCTTTGTGATGTATACTGCAACAGAGCAGCTATGAGAATTTAGTGGTCTTTCATAGTAAAGAGGCCAGCAAAACTGTAAATAATGCCACCTTCCTCACTTTTTTTTTCTTTTTGAAATAGTAAATTAAAAAATATTATATATATATATAAAATAGGCCTATTACTATTATTTTAAAAACTAATATAAAAGATTCATGGTTTTGATTTCTAATATAGTAAATCTCAAAGATACAAAAACCCACGTAAGTCAAAGCTCCTTGTGATCGTTAATAATAAGGGTGCCGAGGGGTTTCCTGGACCAACCAGTTTGAGAACTACAGCTCTAGGGCCCCGGACAGGGCAGCCAAGGGGCTTCTGCAAGCCTGTTTCCAAAGTGTTCCATGAGCCAACCTCCCACTGAGAGACCAATGGCTTCTTTTGAGCAGTTTCTGTTTTGGTACCAAACACGATTTCCTTTCATGTGTATCCTACCTTTATTTCCATACAGTTCTGGAGGCAGGTCATATGGCACAGGAAAGGCGGCTGCTGGCTCCTTGCTCCCTGAGAAGAATTTCTGTTTTACTTTGAAGCTGTCCAGGCCCTGTGAACACATAGAGGGAATCTCTGATTGCACCCCATTTTCTGAAAAAGATCTCAAGAAGCAATGATATCTTTATGGTACTCATAGCAAAACTGAAGTTATTTCAGAGCTATTTTTCAATGTTTGATAGGTAAGATATTTACACCTGCCTTAAATTAATCTTTCCTAAAAAGAGGAGGTTTGAATTTTAAAAATTAAATTTTAACAAAGTTCACAAAGTTTAATAAAAGAAAACAAAAGAGAAAACAATTGTGGCTCTCATAGCCCATTTCTCCTAACCGCTCTGTACAGTCTGCAAGGAGTGTGTACAAGACACTGTATATAAATAATTCCAATATTGCTATAGTAACAGGCTGCTCACTCTGGTGTAAGAATAAAAGTTGCCTTCATGTATAATGAAAGTGTTCCAATATAATGTGAGAGGAATATAAAAACAAAAACTATTCCAGACTCACCAAAATGGAAGGTTTATTCCAAGAACTCCAGAATAGGGTATTATTTTTAGATCTTAACCAGGGTACAAGGTATTCTGTATCTCGGCTGATGTGGAGAACCACTGCAGCCTTCTAGGACAGGGCCCCTGCAGCAGTGCAGGTGCTTAACATGTGAAACTCACGCTCCCCATGCCTCCACACGCCGATCCTCCTCTGCTGGCTTCCCTGGTGGGTTATCCCAGCACCTTACTTGCAAATCAGTTTGCCTCTCATCCCTTCTGTCTACCCATCCAAACACATACCCACCCTCTGTCCTAAATACCCGCATGTCAAACAGTGCTCGTGTCCTTGGAACTCTACAAAGAACCAGAACTATAGTGCTTAGTCTTGATGCTCAGAGAAGTGAGCAGGGGAGGCTGCTCATGGGCCTCGGATAGGACATGGTAAGAGCTGGAGTTACACTGCCCTGGACTTCAGGCAATCTGAGTTCTAACACATTGCTCCGGCATTCACAGAGCTGTGAGAATGGCTGGTATTTGTGTTTGTTCATTCAACACATTTCTTGAGTGCCCCTTCTGTGTAGGCATGGTGCCAGGCACTGAGTGCCTAAAGTTAACAAACATGTCATCATCCCTGTCCTCATGGGTCACATAATCTAGTGCGTTTATAAATAAGTAAAATAAATACATACTTGTGAGGACCACAATGAAGAAAAGCAGAAGTACTACAAGAGAGAATAGACCTGTTTTAGACATGGGGGTTGGGGTGGGGGGGGTTTGCCAATAGAAGCCTCCCTGAAAAAGTGATTTTTTAAAAAGATTTTATTTATTTATTTATTCATGAGAGACACAGAGAGAGAGAGAGGCAGAGAGAGAAGCAGGCTCCATGCAAGGAGCCTGATGCGGGACTCGATCCCAGGACTCCAGGACTACGCCCTGGGCCAAAGGCAGGCACTAAACCGCTGAGCCATCCAGGGATCCCCAAAAGTGATGTTTTAATTAGACTCTGAAAGAGGAGTCGGGCTAGTAGAGGCGAGAGTGGAAATATTCCAGGCAGAAGAAATAGCATCTGAAAAGGTGCAGAGGTGGCAAAGAGCTTGTGTGTTCCAGGAGCTAAAAACAATGGTCAGTGGGACACCTGGACACTCGGTTACTAGACCCCAATTTCCT
Source organism: Vulpes vulpes (assembly GCF_048418805.1). NCBI lineage: Eukaryota > Metazoa > Chordata > Mammalia > Carnivora > Canidae > Vulpes > Vulpes vulpes. Next base: position 633,120 of record NW_027325787.1, on the reverse strand, counting down.
CATCTGCAAAATCAGAATGAAGCAGTCTGAATGTCATCACGTTAAAGTGTCTTCCACATCAGCACCTAGTCTTGGTGCACAGCTGGTGTTCAAGCAGTGCTGAGCTGCAAAAATAGGATAAAGGTATCTTGTCTGCTGACTCTAGAGGCTTTTGCATAAGAACAAATCAAACGTGTAAGTGCTCTGTGCACAAGAAGACCTGTAGAAAGGTACAGGCGATGAAGAAAGGTCCAGCATTGATGAAGATGATGAGTAACACATCAAAAGGCGGTAAGTGATAACCTGTTGAATGCAACATAGAAAAGGAAGAAATGCCTTTTTACCAATTTTGGGATAAGGAAAGGCTTTGTAGAAAAGATTACAGCTGGGTCTTGAGAAATTGGTCTAATTTTGATAAACAGAGAGATGGCAGGCAAGAACATCAAGGGAGATCAGCATAACACAAGGCAGATTTGGAAAAGCACAGAGCAGGCCTGTTAGGGGGATGGGGAGTGAATGAGCTAATGCACAGGAGGCGGCCTGACAACACTGGAGAGAACCTGACTGGAGACGGTTTGAATGGGAAGCAGTATGGGTCTCTGTGGCCTGTACCTCTTTAACTGGGCCCAACCCCAGGCCTTGGTGACTCCTCTCAGAGGTGTCAGGGAAGAGGCAATCTTTCATTTAGTAAGATGGGAGCCTTGAGCTGCTGGGGGCTCTCAAGTACTTCAAAATGAACTGATAATACAGTCCAAAACCCTGGATTCAGCTGTGCCTGAAGCAAGGGACTCACTTCCCGGGTTTGCCTTTTTTCTTACCCTGGTTGGGGTTGGTTATGTGTCACTTCTGATCCACAGCAGCACGGGTCCCCCGGCTAAAGGGTATGGCCCCGACTCTGATACACTGTGGGGAGCTGCAGGTTTCTGAACGGAGAAGCTCCACTCTAAAGGCTGACGGGCACAGATGAGAACAGATCTAATTGCCAGAGTCAGAAGACTGAGAACCTGGGAGGTGGGACAGTGGATGATAACAGGGACACAAGACAGCATGGTGACAAAAGCTCAGAGACAAACCAGCTGCATTCAGAAGAGAGTGGGTAGGGTCAATGGAAGGGGAAGGAAATGGATTTCAAAGACAAGGAAGGAAACATTAAAAATCAGGGATATGTGAAGGCAGAGGAGCGAGGGGGCAGGAGGACCAAGGACACCTGAAAAGGAACACTGCCACCTGCCCCCTCACCCAACTTCCTCCCACCCTGCAAAGGGCTGCTGGGCCATCTCCACATCAGTCAATGCTGGTGCCCTCCTCACAGCTAACCTTCAACAAGTTCTGGATCTGAGAAGAACCTTATGTGCTTCCTTGTGCTTATCACTTATTTGCTGTGTGACTCTAGGAAAATTACTTAACCCTTCTGGGCCTGAGTTTCCTCACCTAGTAAATCATATGCTGACAGTAAGTTATTTAGAACCATGACTTGCATGTGGATAGAAATTAGTACATTTACCATGTTCTTGTGATGAAATTACTCCTATTTTATAGGGGATGAAATAAAATGGAGGCTAGATAGATGCCCAAAGTCGTATAGCCACTAAGTGGTAGGGCTGGAGGTCAAACACTGCCTTTCTGATTCTTAGTCTTCTGTTCCTTCAACTAAGCAAACAATCTCATGTTCACCCACCAGAAGCCACAACAAAGGAAGAGTTCCTTGAAAGTGTAAGAGGTAACGCTAACACAGACCAAATCATGAGGAACCAAATTCTGGAATGAGTCCAGAGGTTGGGAAGTGATGTCATTTAATGATTAGCAAATACTTTACATGGAGTTTCAGGTAAAAACTTCCATATCCTTTGGCTCCTAGTCTATTTCTGTTATTTTCAAAAAAATCATGGTAAAGGATGACAAGCTTTACAGCCTGGCCCACATCTGATGCCCCAACGTGCTTTGGCACGTGCCTGTTCTGTGCTGTCTCACTTCACATATGAGAAGCTTTGAGCCATCCACGTCTGACAGGAAGTGATATGCTTTCCTGAATGCCATTTAGATCAAATTCTAGGGTATTATAGGGGTGGAAAGGGAAAAAAAGTACCATTTTCCCCTTCAATCTGGGTGTCAAATAATTTGAGGCTGTCATCTAATTATCATTATTTATACATCACAGTGGTATCACTTGGCAGTTTATAAAACAGAGGAAGGCACCCTCCCAGGCACAGATACTTAAAAGACAGTTAAGACAATATATTTATAAAACACCAGGTGAGAGGGTGGACAGCTATCACACTTGAGAAATTACTGCCTTTTCCCTTCATCAGCCCTGGGAGGAAAAGAGCTGTTATCACCATGACGGATTAAGTTTGGCGGCTTAGCTCAACCAGAGAGAACAAGAAACATGTTCGAATTTCAGTTGGAGGTACTGTGTATTTTTTAGTTGCATCCGATCAGCATCCTCCAGCAGTAAAACCCTTTACAAGGTGTCAAGTTTTCCTGGGTAAAACAGTAATGACAGTGAGCCTTCTAGAAGTAGCACAGGTAATCAAAGATGGCCTAATTGACAAGGAGGTGAAATACAGAAAAGTGGCTGTTTTGTCTTTCCCATAACGCCGTGTATGACCCACTGTGTTTCCGAGTGGCGGCTTAGGGAAAGCTTCATGGAGGGGAATAAGCCCAACAGGCACAAGAAGGGTGGGTTTTTGATAAGTGAAGGGCTAGGTCTATGGGGTGGAGTATACTTCAGAAGGAGAAAAACAACAGCATCCTATCAATCACCACGGGTATGAGTTCAACAGCTTGACCTCTGCCTCCCACCTGCTGAATTGCTTGGTCCACGTGTTGGTGATGCTACTGCCAACTGCTCAGTACCTGCCAAGTGCCAGGCACTGATTAAACGATTTATAGGCACTCTCAATTCTCAAACAATGCTACAAAGTTAGATACTGCACTGTCCCCACTTCACACTGAGAAAATGGAAGCCCATGGAAGGAACAGGTCCAAAGCCTAACAGCTTGTATGCGGGACCCCAACTCCAGTCATCTTGGTTCCTCCAGCACTGTGAGCTCCCAGAGTTCCTTGGCTTAGTCCCTGTTTGTTTTCCAACACATTCTACATTCTCTTTCCATATTATTTCACTTTCTAAGAGGCAAAGACTAGTAGCACAGGATCATGCAACTAATAAGTGGCATTTGTGCTACTCGTGACAAGGCCTACCTCGCTCATCTGCCAACAAGCACTCACAGGTGACTAGAGCTCTGGGGGTGTGGGGGACACAGGGGGAAGGGCAGGAACAGAGTTTGGGAGGCACGCTGTTCCCGGTCGCAGTGGGCCTTGCTGTCACACAAAGGATTCTGCACGTTGTCTTGTGGGCCAAGAGGACACACTGCAGGTTCAAAGTCAGGGGAATGCAGACCCTGGCAGGTGAGCTCTGGAGGTGTAGTCGTAGCCAAGATGGGGAGTGAGGGGAGAGATGCAATCCATCAGTCCAGGGAAGGAGAAGACAATGACCTACAGCAGCAGGTACCAAAACTCTTGCTAGGGCAGAGGGGGACAGGATGTGGCGACCGGATGTGGATGAGAAAGACGAAGGAGTAGAATGCCAGGAAGCGGCTGTATTGGCTGAGTGGGAGAACACGATAGCTTAGGAGAAAACTCCATTTGAAATAGTACTGATCACCTATAGCCCCGCGGGAAGCCCTGAGTACCCTCAACAGATGGCAGGTGGTCAGGGATGGTGTGGGGAGGGGAGGTTCAAGGTGGCGTCTCCTGTGAATTTCATCAGTTTTTCCAGCTGGAGCCACAGGGACAATAAGAAAGCAAATACTTGTGGTATATAAAATAGTTTAACCACAACGCAGAAGAGAGACTTGATACAGTTCTTGTGGATTCAACTGAAGCATTTCTGATTCTGATGAAAGAAAGGGGAAGCTGCCATCTTGGAGGCAGATGCATCTAGGGCTCAGAAGGGGCTGAGGTGTCCCTCAGCACTAAGGTAAGTGCAGGAAAGCTCAGACTACCTTTGTCTGAAGGAAAGGGTTTTGGCCATTGATCCAGGATTCTTAGATGGTCATGTGCATTAATTCCCAGAGGTAGGAGGCGTTGTGGCCCCCAAAGTACCAGGTAGGCTTGAGTCCAGGACTAAATCAGTGCCTAACAAAGTATGTGCTCCATAAACACCAAAATGCATGAAGTTCAAATAGAAAACTTCTATCTCCTTGAAACACTGACAGATGCCTTAGGATTTGGAATACAGCCACCCTATCTTTGAAATTGTTGGATTTTTCCTATATTCAAAACTTTTTGAACCTAAATGAGTTAGAGTCTAATCTAAAAGTTAAATACACTTAAAGGCATAAACCCAACAAAATTTATATACTTGATAAATTGGTATTAGACCTCAAAAGAATCGTCTTTTAAGCACCTACTGTGTAACAATAGCTAAGTACTATGTACATAGTCAAATGTACCCTTGACATCAATCCCCAAAGCTCCTGAAAGTGTTCCCAAAGGGAAAGCTATGGACCCTATGGCTCTAAAGCCAGTTAGCTTCATCTTGAAATGTTAGGTTTACTGATTCATTCATTTAAAAGCAGAAAAAAATGAGAACAAATCACTGGTTACCAGAGACTTAGCTTCCATACCATGAATGAAAGATGGTGGCTCCACATCCCTTATTTTTACCCCATAGAAAAATGTCCTTCCATGCAACCATTGGTTTCTGAGTCACAGGTCATTATTTGGCAAAGTGCGGAGCTGAGGGGCCCTCTAGGTGACTTCATCAGCAGTGTCTGAGACTCTTGATTCTGGGCACAAAATTGGACTGCTTGCACTGCCAACCTCAAGTCAGTGTTCCAGAACACAAGGATCAGGATGGCCTCCAGGGGAAGGACGAAAGTGGCAACTCCCGTTACTGATAACTCAGAAAGTGTGGGTGTTTTGGATATGGAGCTCTGCTAAGAAGCACAAAGGTGGGCTGATCTAAAGAAACCGGATTTTGGACGATGTCCAGTTAAAGAAGTGATTATAGAACAGGGTATTAAGTAAGTCTATTTGGTAAACTTGTAACTGAAAATATTAAAAGGCAAGTCTTACAAGTACTGAAGTAATGAAGGCAAGGCCTCATTTGATAACAAACCAAGTTTTCATCAGTAACCTCTTTGAGACTAACAATACAGAAACTTTAAGAACATCTACTAAAGGTATAGGGATTGGCATTTCCAAGTACCGCAACAGGCTCCTAAGGGTGTGCAAGTGTGCTTTATCTTCAACAAGATAGGTGAGCCACTCTAGATTGCAAATTGCTTACAAACATATTTGAACACCTACTGCACACAACGTCTACTGGCTAAATCCACATGGTGTCCACAGCCACTGTTGTCCACATTTGCTCTCCTCACAGAAAGGACAGTGTGTACTCTAGGAACTGAAAGGAAGCAACATCAACTAACAGATGTGCCAAGCCCTGGAGAAAGCAGCTTATAGTCCAGTCAAGGACACACACAAGGAAACAATAATACAAGGGCTATGTGCTAAGCCCAGGTTCTAGAAAGCTGTGGGATGCAAAGGAGGAGCAATCTAGAGTGGAGACAGGGAAGGCAGGTGGGTTTGGGGGTGTAGGGGTGCTGTTCCTGATGTAGGTTAAGTCTGATGAATGATGACATGGTTATTAGGTGTCCACTTGACTGGGCCATCAGATACCAGATGTTACATCAGATACCAAACGTTACTCACTTGGGGTCTTGGGGGTGTTTCTGGGTGATACTAGCATTTGAGTCAATAGACTGAAACAGACTGCCCCAAACCCCTCAATATGGGTAGGTATCATCCAATCTGTTGATGTCCTCACTAGAACAAAAAGGGTGAAGAAGGATGAATTTGCTCTTTGTTGGCTGGGACCCAGGTCTTTTCCCAAACTCAGATGGGCACTGAAAGCATCAACTCTCCTGATCCTCAGACCTTCAGACTCTACAGCTAGTGCAACTACACCACCAGCTCTCCTGGGTCTCTAGCTGGCAGATAGCAGAGGCTGAGACTTCCTAGCCCCAAAATCATGTGAGCTAATGCCTCACAATAAATCTCTTTGTACACGTACCTATAGATCCTACTGGTTCTCTTTCTCTGGAGAATACAGATGGGCTCGATTCATAATGAGCTGGAACATGAAGGGCCAGGAAAGAGAGAGAAGTGGTCAGGCCCAAGTAGTCAGGAGAGGAGTCAGGGCATGAAGAGAAAAGTCAGCCATGTTAAGGAGTCTGGCTTCTACCTAACAAGCTTTGAAGATGGGTGACGTGACCTGATGTGTGGTTTAACAGACACCCTGGCAGCTAGGTGTGGAGAGGAGCTTGGAAGCTGCCTTGGGAAGCACGGTGGGAGGGTACTGTAGCAGGAGCTGACATGTCATGGATACAGTGGCAGCGAGAATGACCAGAAGTGACTGATTATCAAACAGCATTAAGGAAGTTATTAAGCAGCATTAAGCACCAAAGCTTGGGTAGAAAAGAGGAATCAGAGGTGACTTTATACATTTTGAGCTAGGATGGTAGGGTGAAGGTAATAGGAATCAGTAATCAGATTTTTATAATAGTATGGCTTACATGATGAAGATGATTTGGTAAGATTTACAAGGCCTTTATCCTCAGGTACCTTTTGAATAATATAACTTAAATTATACTCATAATTGGATAAGTATCTTATAAGCTTCAAATTCTCTGAAAAATGGCCCAATTACATCACTAATCCTGCTTAAAAAACTGGTGGCTTTCTATATTCCTCTTGGGACAAAGTACAATTCCAGTGGGTCTTGCTTGCCAGTCTCCTTCAAAACAGGCATCCAACCTCAAAGCCTATGGCCTAGGGGCACCTTGGTGGCTCAGGTCATGATCCTGGGGTGTTGGGACAGAATCCTGCATGGGACTCCCCGCAGGGAGCCTAGCCTGCTTCTCCCTCTGTCTCTCATAAATAAATTAAAAAAAAATCTTAAAAACAAACAAACAAACAAACAAACAAAACCCAAAAAGCCACATCACAGCCCCTTCCCAGGCACATGGAATGGCCTGCTGTTCCTCAAATAGAACCTGCCCTGTTCTCTCTGTCTGGAAGCCTCTTCTCCCTTGACGATGGGTTAAGCTCATAACTCATTTTTCAAGACCCAGGTCAAACGTCATCTCCTTACTGAAGCCTTCCGCAGGGACCCCGGCAGATTGCATGCTCCTTTCCTCAGAGTCCATATGTTGTGAACCCTCCACGCTATAGTTCTCATCACATACTATCATCTGTTTTCCTGAACTTATCTGTGAACTTCATGAGAAGGAAGACTCCATCTCGTTCCTCCTCCTATCCTCAGGGCTCCTGAGCTGGAGGCATGGAGAGTTGGTGGAGCTGAACAGAGGGACTGCAAGGTCACTCCAGATAGGCCGGAACGTTCAGTTATGAGCCTGGGATATACTCTGAGGAGGGCAGCCGTGGAGTTGTGCTGTACAGTCTCTCCTTCACAAGCTAAATGTCTCATCCTGCATTCAAGTTACTTCAGCAAACTGACAAATCACCTCATGGCAAAGATCTTTGGGTTGCCCTCAGAGTCAAAACCATAAATGTTAATGTAATTGTTAATGTAATTCTTCTGTGAAGACCAAGCAAAGGTCTATTGGTCATTCAGAAGCTTCATATACCGGTAAGTGACACAGTAGCTTAAGGACAAAGTCTCTTCTGTTGCAAAATTCCCTGACATGGTTTAATGCAAACTGATAAAACACACAACTCACTTATGGGTGATACCCTCTTGCAGTAGGGAGGCTTCCTAGCTCACAACAATCTGCCCTTCTCTGGGACACAGGCCTGCTGTTACGGGACAGGGTCAGGGCAGGACAGAAGCATGAAAAACAGAACTAACCTCAGGCAGTCCTTAAATGTGGAATGGCTGCCAAATGAGTGCACAAGCCACTGCAGAGGTGTCCCCAGTGGGAGCCACCCAGACAGGTGGTATGCTGCTGAGGTTCCCAGGGCTGGCCCTACACCAATCCTCAAGGCTCTGCTGTGCCACTGATGCCATGACAGGCCTTTCAGCATCTCTTCAAAAACTACCCTCCTTTTGCAGACTTACAGAAGCTCAAGTTTGTTTCTTTTGAGAACAACGAAAAGGACCTGAACACCTACTTTCAGCCCTTTGGGTTCTGCTTACCGAGGCCAATTACTTGTCTCACAGATCTTGGCATCTAGGCTGCACCTGGACATCTCTCAAAGAAAGTGCCTGTGTATGTACGTATGTATGTATGTAAGATTTTATTTATTTATTCATGAGATACACAGAGAGGCAGAAATATAAGCAGAGGGGGAAGCAGGCTCCATGCAGGGAGCCCGATGCAGGACCCAATCCCAGGACCCAGGGATCACACCCTGGGCCACCCAGGTGTCCCAGAAAGTGCCTTTTTAAAATGACCTTGCTCGGGATCCCTGGGTGGCGCAGCGGTTTGGTGCCTTCCGTTGGCCCAGGGCGCGATCCTGGAGACCCGGGATCGAATCCCACGTCGGGCTCCCGGTGCATGGAGCCTGCTTCTCCTCCCTCTGCCTGTGTCTCTGCCTCTCTCTCTCTCTGTGACTATCATAAATAAAATAAAAATAAAATTCTTTAAAAAAAAAAAATAAATAAAATAAAATGACCTTGCTCAATGTGACTAGTAGGCTTCCTGGGAGGGTCAAACACTTTTTTTTTTTTTTTTCAAAGATTTATTTATTTGAAAGAGGGAGAGGAAGAAAGAATTCCAAGCTGGCTCCCCGTCTAATGTGGAGCCCGACACAGGGCTCAATCCCATGACTCTGAGATCATGACCTGAGTCCAAACCAAGAGCCGGATGCTAAACAGGCTGAAGCCCCTAGGTGCCCCAATGTCAAATACTTCTGTGTCTTGTCTGCACACCTCATTTTGGCATCCTGCCCAAATAATGCATGGTTTAGTGAAGGACACAGGCAACCCACCCAGAAAAAAGACTGACCATAAACCAGTGACAGTTTTGGGTTCTCACTAGTGTTACGGAGGAAGCCTGCTTTAAAGCACTGTTCTACGATCTGCACCTTAAGACATGCCAAGGAACCCGGATTGCTGGATAAACACTGTCTTTTTGGTCACTGTACTTGGGGCCTCACTCTTGAATCTATCAGCATAGTGGAGGAGGGGGGTTAATATTCTTGCCTGACAATCTTTATAAATAACTGAATCTCTTATCTAGAATGTGCTATAGTGGGGGCTCTTTCTTATTGCAACAGTAGACAAGAGACTAATTTGGGGATTCTAAATGATTATGCCTATTTTTTTCCTCTATTAGCTGTCTCTAATGTACAGTTAGAAATAGAATCAGAGGTAAAAATTAGCTTAGCAGGGTCTAGAGGACCTAAAGCACAATAGATTTTTTTATTACCATTTCCGTGATGAGAAATGGAGTCAGAACCGTTAGAAATGTCTAGAATTTGGCATATGCAAACGACAAAAGTCAAACAAGAGTGACATGGAATTTATTCCATTACTTAAGCTATTATTGGGAAATAATCCTGGCCTTAGTTCAAAGCTACGGTCACTACAGTCACACCAAATTACTATTATTATCCCAGCGTTGTAAATTTATTATTTCCCTGTGATAAAGCTGAAAGATCACAGGGGGTAAATCAGTAAGAGATGATGGTTTGAGGTCTGGAGCCCACTCAGCTGTGGAACCCTAGGGAAGTCACATCCTTGTCTAGAGAAAAGGGGGAAAGGGGGAACCATCTGTCTCCAAGGATATGGAGGGGGAAGCAGCTGTAAGCAGTGTTAGGATCCACTGACTCTGTAGGAAAAAAATGAAAAGTGCTAGAATTTCATGATATTACCCTAAGGAGAAGTTTATTTGACAGTTCTGTAGCAAAGCCCTCTGAGTTGGAGAAGAAAAAGATGGATAAAGATCGACAGAGGGAGGAAAGAGGGAGAAAAGTACTTTTCACTGGAGTGTGGTAGGGAGGTAGGGAAGACGACAGGTGGGTGGGAGAGGCTCTCAGGTGCCCCTTCAGACTATGCCTACATGTCACATGGGTCTGGATTTAAGCCTGAGAATAAGTGCACAGCATTCCCTTAGAAAAGTATTCTGGTCTAGTCCAAGTGGTTTCCAATGGAGATGCATCATGTGTGTGTTTATCATAAGCTCAACTACAGCAGGTGGCCCCCCACCAAAAAAAAAGAAAAAAAAGAAAAAAAGAAAAAAGCATTAGCCATCCTGTCATGTGGGCAGTTCTGATTGCATTCCACTGAATATGTGAGTGAATGTGAGGGGCAAGGTAAGTGGTCTTGGGGTCTGTGTGACATCTCTCTGGCCCAAGAGTTATTTTAGTGCTTAGAAATCAGAAGGCCTGTACAACCAGTCCCAACATGAAAATCAGCCATACTGTCTGGTTTTGGCTGCAAGCGGAGAACTGTTCCACGCGGGGAGACAAGCTGGCTGTGCTAGACACCCCAAGAGAGAGATACAGCTTCCAAACTGGTATGTTTCTAGGGGGCTTACCAGCGAGTCTGATTGCACAGGCCCTCTGTGACCCCCTGGACTCCTTCTCGAGATGTTGTGAGTTTCCTTGCCTGACACGTGCTCATGCGACTTCCAACATGGGATGCCCTTCCCACTCCTCTCCGCCTACCCTAAACCCTAGGTATCTTTCTCCCCACCCTACCACCCCCTCAAATCTTCTAGCTTCCAAAGACCTCCTCCAAAGGAACATCTTGCTCTTGGTTGAGTCATCCCTTCGGTGACCTGTCACCACCATCTTGTAATGAATCTTAACAATATTTAAATACTGTGAAACATGTGATTAACTTTCCCCAAAGCAATTATCTTCAATCTGTCATCAGGTACACTCCCTGAGAGCAGCAATCTCACTGCACCAGAATAGCGAGTGCTAAATATATTTGTTGGCACAGGCCAGCAGTTGAGAGCACAGGCTCTAGATTAGAACCCTGGTCCTGCTACCTCCTGGCCTTAGGCAGGTCATAATGATCGAAGAAAGAGAACATGAAAACCCAACTTGTTTCATGTGTGACCACTCAGGCAGTTTCAAATGTGAACTTACAAATGCTGACGGCAGGAAAAGGACCCCAAGCTCATAGGAACGGATCATCAACTGGGCACCATTCTTCTCTAATGCTCCCCAGGCGGCCTTGGACAGATTTGCGCTGCAGGGAAAAGGACACAGAGAGGGCTGGCTCAGTGAGGCATTTCAGCGCAGGTCAAACTTTCACAGCTGCAAAGGCATTGGTCAAAACCACAATAAGCTGCAATCACATTCATTCAGTTTTTAGCAGAGTTGTGTATTTTTAGAAATGGAGTATTAAATCCTACTGTGCTATAATCCTGAGGATTTACCTAATTGTTAATTTGGGACAGATTTGCCCTTATCTGTGTTTTCCCCGAGGATAGCTATTCAAATAATTATCCTTAGATTTATTTTTCTGTCTAAAGTTCTTTTTCTTTCCAGGACTCTGGTATAGCCAGAAAGTCTTTGTTATATACCAAAGTAGCTTTTTATTTTTTATTTTTATTTATTTTATTATTTTTTAAAAAATTTTTATTTATTTATGATAGTCACACACACAGAGAGGCAGAGACACAGGCAGAGGGAGAAGCAGGCTCCATGCTTGCTTGGGAATCCGAGGTGGGATTTGATCCCGGGTCTCCAGGATCGCATCCCGGGCCAAAGGCAGGCGCTAAACTGCTGCGCCACCCAGGGATCCCCCAAAGTAGCTTTTTAGAAAAAACTTTGTTAATATGATCTTAGATAGTATCTTAAACTTCACATTCTTTTTTTCTTCCTTTGGTTGTGGGCCAGAAAGTGATAATTTCTACCTTCAATCTAAAGAAAACAGCTGAGGGTAGTAGACTGGCATTTGTATCCAGAAAGAAATGGGAGTGTTCAAAGTCATGTTTTCTATGGGCAGAGTTGCAGGTACGCAGAAGAAAAAAGCCTTGGAATAGACCAGATGGGAGGAACCCAGATGCTATCGAACAGACCTAAACTTTGAGGCATCAGCTCTAGAAACATGCTCTCCTGCATCAAACCAGGCCAAGAACCCTCACCCACCAGTTAATTAACACAAACCCACCACGATTTTTTTTTGCCAATGAGACTCATCCAAATTCTATTTTGTTTTTATTATTTAAAGATTTTATTTATTTATTCATGAATGACAGAGACTCATCCAAATTCTATTTTGTTTTTATTTTTTTAAAAGATTTTATTTATTTATTCATGAGTGACAGAGAGAGAGAGAGAGAGAGAGGCAGAGACACAGGCAGAGGGAGAAGCAGGCTCCATGCAGGGAGCCCGATTTGGGATTCGATCCTGGGTCTCCAGGATCACGCCCTGTGCTGAAGGCAGCACCAAACCGCTGAGCCACTGGGGCTGCCCTCTATTTTGTTTTCAGAACAGAGAATATTCTCAACTATTCAGACCCTTACAGCCCAACTTCAAGGACAACGGGAACTCTACCAAAATTCATGCACTGGGGTATCAAGTATTCTCCTGCAGCAAGTGCTGAACTGACATCACAGGAATCAGAATCAAAGATAAGCAATAACCAAGTAAGGTGAAAAGTATGATTTCTGTTCAGGGTCCTATGGAAACAGACAAAGACTATGGAAATCAGAGCTAAACAACTGCTAAAACAATTAAACTAACTTAAACACAACCCTGCCTTCTTTAATGGACCATGCTGAGAACAAACAAGAAACTCTACTTTGATGCTCAAGGGCCATAATCCTGAAGATCATCATCTGTGATGGATCACAAAGACAGAAAATGTAGAGCAAGTGGGAAGTTGACAATATAGTGGTACTGTGACTCTAGGAAAATTGTTTTCTTTCGAAGTCCAAGATGAGAGGTTACTTTTAGGTCTTTCAGCCATTAATAAAATATGGTGACCTCCTGGGCAAAACCATAGGTCCAATGGCACAACCAACTAGTGAGTGTAAGGTAGAAGCAATCTCTCTTTGAATATTTCCCCCACTTTCTAAATTATTGCCTGAATGCTCTTTTGACATGTATTATCTAACTCTAACCATCACAGGCCAGAGGTACTTTCTGGAAAGCTTGCTTTCATTCTTCAGACTAGTCATACTTCAACATTCCAAGATCTGAGGGCTCATTCCAAGGTAAAGACCGTGAGAGACCACCAAGACACCTTTTTCAGATGGTTTCCTCCAATCCTTCCTTTGTATTTAGCTTCTAACAGAATTCCAAGCATCTGGAACCTAAACTACATCTTGAATAATTATACTCAAAGTCACTAGTAAGCTCTCTAGGTTAGGTTGTAAGTCAGTATTTCTTGAAAGAGCATCTTTATGGATTTTTTCTTATCTGAATACACTTTGGATCACTGGTACCCATGGCAGCCAAGACAAGGGGTATTTTCCCCAAATTCCAACCCTGCCTGCAGTGTGTGTGGTATAGACATGCACCTACAAGTGTCTACCAGAAACCCAGTGTCTTGTGAGGTACAGTGACACCACATGGCTGCTAACGACCAGCTCTTTTGCTCCCAAAACTCCAAAGGAGTTCTAGCTTTTCTCTTCCATTCAGAATCTAGGTCTACTGCCAGTCCTGGCTTCCAGCTGAGGCCACTGCCATTACTTAGGTTCACTTCTACTGTGTTCTCTATCCTTGTTCTTTCAGTTTTCTTCGGTCTCCTGCTGGATGGGGCTGCTCTCTCCCCTTCCAGTGCTCAGGTCTGTTCTGTTGTTACTGGGTATCAAATGATGCTGCTTCAAAGAAGATTGGGGTTTTTAACTTATTTTCTATTCTTTAGGGGTATTAAAGGATTCTGAAAATTGGAAAATTCCAGAGGGTGGGATCCCAGATGTCCAAAGTTATACTGTCCAACAGAAATTCTGTCCAAACTGCTAAGTAAGTGAATAAAGCAGAGGCTTCTCAGAAACAGGTGTGGGGCAGGCATAGTTCAATCAAAGAAGTAGAAGGATGAGAGGATGTGTATCATAAAGAGTATGTACTCAGAGGAATTTAACTTATGTAAATATAAGGAGCTTATAAAGCAGTCTTTAAGGGCCATATGTGCCCTGAAGCTGGAGTTTGAAGTCTACAGGGACAGCAGAAGCCAGGAAAGATGGATCTACAGTCTAGAGTCACAAGCTAGAACCATGGGCAACAAGCAGAAACCGTAAATAGAGACTAAAACCATGTCTGTTTGCGTTGGGGGGTAGACACACACGTCAGGTGAGGTCCAGGGATTAGAGGAGCTGAAGCAGAAACCTGGAATGGGTACAGACGTTGCACTTCTGTATTTCCACTGCTGCCTCTTGCCAAAGACTTGAGCTGGCTCAATATGACAATGTGTAGGTTATAAAAAGAACTGCTGGGCAGCCCCAGTGGCACAGCAGTTTAGCACCGCCTGCAGCCCAGGGTGTGATCCTGGGGACCCGGGATCGAGTCCCATGTCGGGCTCCCTGTATGGAGCCTGCTTCTCCCTCTGCCTGTGTCTCTGCACCCACCCCCCGAATAAATTAAAAATCTTTAAAAATAAATAAATAAAAAGAACTGCTACTTTACATGTGCCCTCCAAATCTCCAACAAGAAACTCCTCTGGGGCCCACTCCTACCAGAAACATGTAAGAAAGGGAATTCTGGAAAACAGTTCAGCCCATGCATACTGACACATCACAAAGCAGACCAATGGTCAGTTACTGAGCTACGCAATTTGTAAAGCTGAAACTGTTAAGAGTAAATTTAAACTGATGACACATAACAAAGTTCCTCATGGAAACCATAAGGATGCCACCTAAGTAAGGTACCCAGAGAAGGCAGATGTTGAGAAAAGATCCCTGGACCCCCAATTGGGTGAGAGGATTTCTGTTCTGTCTTCCCCACTAACAAGATGCTAAGGCACTCTTCTTCCTAGGCATTAGTTTCTTGTCCCTAAAATGAGGGAGCTTTGGCCAATGAGGCCATAATCCCTTTCTGGACAACAGTCTACAATGACTAGAGACATCTACATCCAACATCCTAACTAGAGAGCTGCCCTCCACCTACATTTTCCAACCAGAAAGATTAAATCCATTATTTTCACTGGGAGCTCACTGCTGAGGAGTGTTTATCTCAACGTTCATGGTAACATGCTGGGGAATCAGTCATGCAAGAAAGGAGAAGGGGGCAACGAAGAGGACCACTGGGCCAATCTGGCTTCATGCATCTTTTTTTTAAAAGTTTCAAGTCTGGTAATAGCAATATCATCTGCCACCTCCAACCCTGGGCTGAGCACCTGTTTGAGCTGCTCATTCAGTTTACTTTTAAGACTTAAAAATTTTTTATTTATATACATTTTTACTTGAAGTATAATTGACATGTATTTTGACTACAACAGTGACTTGACAATTACATACATTACAAAATGCACCACAGTGTGAGCTTCGAGACTTAGTTAGAAGGTATATAAAAACCACAAGGATGACTGTTATGGGAACATGTGTCCACTGAAAACATTTCTTTCATAATGAGTACTTAATCTAAGCAGCAGCGACACAAAGTGCAGACATGGCCAACAGATTGAGCTTTTAGCCACATCTCTTAGAGGACCGGGGGCGGGGGGTCTGGATACTTTCACAGACAGATGCAATAAACAGAATGTTGGCAGTAGATGTGAGAGAAGATGTAGACAGAGCAGCTGTGTGGCGAGGAGGGAAAATGATTAACTCTCACTAATGTTGCTGTCACTCCATCCTAAAATCCGGCTGCCTGTCTGTCTCCTCCTCCCTCCCCATCCACCCCCCACCACACACATGCAGTTATCTTTTGATTTGCATTTGCTGGTTTTCTCGTACTGCCCTTGGACTGTTTCTTTATGCATTGAGAAAAAGTTTCACAAATGATATGGAAAGATACTGTGAAGGATTTAAGTTGGATATAGGTATACACAATTTTTTTCTTTAGGAAATAATCTTTACATTTTGATGGATTTTCCCTCTAAAACATCCGTCCTATTTAGACCCTCACCAACATGTATAAGAGACTCTTGGATCCTTGAGAACACTGGATGGATAATGTCTATGAAAATTTTTGCTAACCTAATAGGCAAATAGAGCTCATTTAAATTTGATTTCTCTGATTCCTAGTGGTGTTCAGTTTTTTTTAAAAAAGATTTTATTTATTCATGAGAGACAGAGTGAGAGGCAGAGACAAAGGCAGAGGGAGAAGCAGGCTCCATACAGAGAGCCTGATGTGGGACTGGATCCTGGGTCTCCAGGATCACAACCTGGGCCGAAGGTGGCGCCAAACCGCTGGGCCATCGGGACTGCCCATGTTCAGTGTTTTTAACTGTATTTATTGGACATCTAGGTTTAATTTTGTGAGTTAACCATCTTAAAATTATGTTACTTGTCTTTTTTACTGATAACCAGTATGCATAGTTTCCTATTGCTGCTTTGCCATAAATTTAGTGGCTTAAAACAGCACGAATTTATTATCTTAAACTTCTGGAGATCAGAAGTCTAAAATGGGACTTGCTGGACTAAAATCAAGGTGTTGGCAAGATTGCATTTCCTCTAGAGGCTCTAAGGAAGAATTCATTTCCTTGCATTTTCCAGTTTTTAGAGGACACCTGCATTCCTTGTGTCTCAACCTTGGTCTTCAAAGACCAACAAGGTCAGCAGAGTTCTTTTCCTATCTCCATCACTCTGGACTTCTCCCTCCCACTTGTAAGTGCCTTTGTGATTATACTGGGCACTCTCAGATAATCTCCCACATTATAATTCCATCTGCTACCTTCACGGGCTCTGGAAATTAGGACATCTTTGAAGAGCCATTCTTTTCTCTTCACGGGGCTTTTCATATATTGTAATTATGCAGCAAATGTTCTCCCAGTTTGTTGAAGTGCTAATGAGAACCTTTATATTTCAGGTCTTTCTTGCTTTCTTTCTTTTTTGGGAAGAGGAGACAATTTATCCAAGTTGCAATTTTTTTCCTTTACCATCCTCTGAGTTTGAGGTCTTGTTTAGAAAGGCCTTCCTTAGCCATCCCCAAATGGTGTCTTCTGATGAACTGAATTTCTAAAATATTTTTGAATTCCAAAAATACATTTTTTTTATGGTCAAGTGCATTTTTGTGCCATCTACTAAACTTTTTCTGACTCCAATGTCATGAGAATATTCTTCAGTTTTCACTTCATAGTTTTAGCTTTCTTACTTAGGTCTATCATCTGAGATTAATTTTGTTTATGGCCTAAGATAGGCCAAGGTTTGTTTATTCTGTATGGATTTTCAACTGCTTTAACCACTATTTACTGAGAAGAACGTCTTCCCCCTGCCTGGTGCCTTTGTCAAAAGTCTTTGATTATATCTATTTCTGGACTCTATTCCATTGATTAGAATATCTATATTCTTATACTATACCACAGTCTTATTCTTGTTTTATACCAAGTCTTCAAATCAGGTACTGTAAGTACGTTTCTTTAAGACCATCTTGGTTATTTTAGATCCTTTGTATATATACATGTACATTTTGCAATCAGCCTGTTCTCTAAAGTTGTCTTGCCTATTCTAAATACCTTGCATTTTCAAATAAATTTTAGAATCCGCTTGTTGATTTTTTACAACAAAACTCTGTTGGGATTTTGATCAGGATTACAGTGAAATCAAGGAAGTAGGGAGCAACTGATGTCAATACTGAATCTTCTAATCCATGAACATGTTATATACATCTCCATGTATTTAATTTCTTTCAGCAGTGTTTTATGTAGAGTTTTCAGTGTAGATGTCTTACACAAGTTTGGTCAAATTTATTTCTAGCTATTTGATGCTTTTGATAGCATTTTTAATAGAACTTTATTATTTACAATGTCACCTGTAAATACAGATAGTTCTTCATGATCTTTATGCCTTCAATTTCTTTTCTTATTGTACCAGCTATA
The DNA here is from genome assembly GCF_048418805.1 of Vulpes vulpes. Lineage (NCBI taxonomy): Eukaryota > Metazoa > Chordata > Mammalia > Carnivora > Canidae > Vulpes > Vulpes vulpes. Next base: position 615,233 of record NW_027325787.1, on the reverse strand, counting down.
TTACAAAAAAAAAAAATCTCATTTAGTCTTCAATCTGTTGTATCATTTCATAAGGCTTCTCCCCATAGTGTTATACTGCAATCACTCAAAGGCACAGAAATCCTCCACATTATCAAATCCAATGGGAACTTTTTGACCTTATTTGATCTCTTAGCAGTATATAACTCTCATAACTCACCCAGATTCCTCCTTTAAAAATGAGATATTTTCCCTTGATTTCTGTTAAACTTTGGTTTTCTACTTTCAATCTCTCTGGTCACTTCTTTCGGATCTCTAAATACCAAAGTGCCAGTTATAGGTCATACCGCATGTCAAGACATCCACAGACACTGGTCCTAGGCTCTTGAAGAGACTGTCAGAAACAAAATCTGGAGATAGAGAGGTCCACTCAAAGGAAAGAAGATTCTTACAGTTAAAGCTTCAATGAAGAGACACTTATCCCAAATTTCAAAGCAATAGGAAAATAATCCCAATCCATCATGAGCAAAAGTCAACAGAAAATAGGATCAGACTGGTAATGTACATTGATTAGATGGTAATGTGAAATTAAATGTTTAAAACGATGAGTGTGAAATGAAAAATGCATATGTGACAAGAGCAATTTATACACAGCACCTACACATACCAGTTTAATCCCTTTATTCTGTTAATTCTCATTCTGAACTATTAGATTCTGTACCTATATCATTATCCTAATTTAATTGATGAGAAAAAGTGAAGTAATTTGTAATTTGCCTGTCGTTTCATAGGTAGTAAGTGGCGAAGAATGTGAAGCCTGCAGCCTGACTCTGCTTTAAGTTCTAAGCCACAAAGCATACTATATTTTACAAGACCTCAGACTGAAAAATGTAGTCAAAATAACACATGAGCTGCTGCTTAAAAAAAAAATTAATAGAAGAGAGAAAGCAACTCAATAGAAGAATGAAAAATAAAGGGGTCTCACATGCATTTAGTAAGCGTTGATTCACTTGAAAGGAATGCCAGGAAGAAAAGCAAGCAAAGAAATTAGTAAACCTGTGGGTAACTCTAAACAGGAATGATTCACTTCCAAGGCTTCAATATAATATCGGAACAATTCTGGAGAACAACACGTGAGAGGGCAAACAGAATGGGAGTTCCATTTTCCTAGCGGTTTAAGAAGAGGAAAACCCCAACTGACTTTATTTAGTTTTTTAAAGATTTATTTATTCATTTATTTATGAGAGAGAGAGAGAGAGAGAGAAAGAGAGAGAAAGGCAGAGACACAGGAGGAGGGAGAAGCAGGCTCCACGCCGAGAGCCCGACGCGGGACTCGATCCCAGGACTCCAGGATCACGCCCTGGGCCAAAGGCAGGCGCCAAACCGCCAAGCCACCCAGGGATCCCCCTCCCCAACTGATTTTATTTTATTTTATTTTATTTTATTTTATTTTATTTTATTTTATTTTATTTTATTTTATTTTATTTATTTTTTATTTATTTATGATAGTCACAGAGAGAGAGAGAGAGAGAGAGAGAGAGGGGCAGAGACATAGGCAGAGGGAAAAGCAGACTCCATGCACCGGGAGCCCGACGTGGGATTCGATCCTGGGTCTCCAGGATCGCGCCCTGGGCCAAAGGCAGGCGCTAAACCACTACGCCACCCAGGGATCCCCCCAACTGACTTTAGATTCCAGATTAGAGATGGACTATACTTTTTAAGTTACTAGAAAAAAGATAAAGCAAACCTGATGAATCAGACAGAGGTGAGAAAAAGGAGGCAAAGAAAAACATGGAAACAGGAACACATAATAGAAAATTACGAATATATCAGTATTAACACTGAATGCAAAAGCATTAAAGTAACCTACTAAAGATTATCAGATTTATAAGGTACATGCCTTTTTAAAAAAGGAGAAATGAACATTAAAAGAGAAGGGACATCTCAGATTCAACATCAGAAGCACAGCCCATTACAGGAAAAAACGGTTAAGCTGAACTTAAGAACTTCTGCTCTGCAAATAGAACTATTAAAAGAATGAAAATAAAAGCTGTGGGGCAGCCTGGGTGGCTCAACAGTTTTGCGCCACCTTCAGGCCCAAGTCGTGATCCTGGAGACCCAGGATCAAGTCCCATGTCAGGCTCCCTGCATGGAGCCTGCTTCTCCTTCTGCCTGTGTCTCTGCCTCTGTGTCTCTCATTAATAAATAAATAAAATCTTTAAAAAATATATAAGCTGTGGACTAGGAGATAATATTTGCAAAACATATACCTGATAAAGGACCTGTACCCCAAATAGACAAAGAACTCTTAAAATGCACTAAGAAAACAGTTACTATTTACAGATGACATGATGCTATATATAGAAAGCCTTAAAGGCTCCACTAAAAAGGTCTTAGAATAAATGAATTTAGTAAAGTTGCAGGATAAAAAAAATACATACACCGATATCTGTAGTGTTTCTATATACAAATAACTGCAGCAAGAGAAATTAAGAAAAAAATCCCATTTATAATTACATCAAAAAGAATAAAATACCTAGGAATAAGTTTAACAGAGAAGGTCAAAGACCTATACTCTATAAAGATTATAACATATTAATGAAAGTAATTGAAGACAAAACAAATAGATATATGATACCCATGGATTAGAAGAATATTAACATAATGTCTATACTACCCAAAGCAACTAATGCATTCAATTCAATTCTTATCAAGACACCAAGGCAATTTTTCAAAGAATTAGAACAAAGAATTCTAAAATTTATATAGACTACAGAAGACCTGGAATAGCCAATGCAATGCTGAGGAAAAAAAAAAAATCAACAAAGCTGGAGATATCACAATCCTATAATAATCTAAAGAGTATGGTACGGCACAAAATCAGATACAGATCGATGCAATAAAATAGCCCAGAAGTAAACTCACATTTATGTGATCAATCAATGATAAAGGAGGCAGGAAAATATTATGGGAAAAAGATAGTCTTTTCAATAAATGGTGCTGGGGAAACATGCAAAACATGAAGAAGCTAGACCACGTTCTTATACCAAATAAACTCAAAATGGATTTAAGACCTAAATTAAGACCTGAAACCATAAAACTTCTAGAAGAAAACAAACAGTAATCTCTTGGACACTGGCCTTAATATTCTTCTGGGTCTACCTCCTCAGGCAAGGGAAACAAAAGTAAAAAACTTGAGACTACAACAAATTCAACTTTTGCACAGTGAAAGAAATCAACAAAATAAAAAGGCAACGTACTGAAAGAAGATATTTGCAAATTACATATATCCAATAAGGGGCTAATACTCAAAAAGATAAGGAACTCCTACAACTCAATACCATATACAAAAATAAAAAATCCCACAAATAATCTGATTTAAAATGGAAAGAGGGGACACTTGGGTAGCTCAGTGGTTGAGTGTCTGTCTTCGGCTCAGGGCATGATCCCAGGGTCCTGAGATCAAGTCCTACATCGGGCTCCCCACGGAGACACTGCTTCTCCCTCTGCCTATGTCTGCCTCTCTCTCTCTGTCCTCTCATGAATAAATAAAATCTTTAAAAAACAAAAACAAAAACGGGAAGAGGATCTGAATAGATATTTTTCTAAAGATATACAGATGGCCAACAGATTTATGGAAAGATGCTCAAACATCACTCATCATCAGGGAAATGCAAATCAAACCCACAATGAGATATCGCCTCACACGAATCAGAATGGCTAGTTCCAAAAGAAATAAGCAAGGATATAGGGATGGCTGTGTGGCTCAGTGGCTGAACGTCTACCTTCAGCTCAGGATTCTGGAGTCCCGGGACTGAGTCCCACATTGGGCTCCCTGTGTGGAGCCTGCTTCTCCCTCTGCCTGTGTCTCTGCCCCCACCCCCCCCGCGTCTTTCATGAATAAATAAATCTAAAAAAACAAAAAACAAAAAAGACAAGGATATGGAGAAGAGGAAACCCTCATGCACTGTTGGTGGGAATGTAAACTGGTGTAACCACTATAGTAGACAGTAAGGAGGTTCCTTAAAAATAAAAAAAAAGAAAGATAGAAATACTATATGATCCAGTAGGTTATTTACCCAATGAAAACAAAAACACTAATCTGAAAAAATATATGCACCACTATGTTTACTGCAATGTTGTTTATAATAGCCAAGATATGAAAGCAATCTAAGTGTCCATCACTAGATGAATGGATGAAGAAAATGTGGTATCGAGACACAATGTTACATTACTCAGCCATAAAAATAAGATCTTGCCATTTACAACAACATGGGATGGAACTAGAGGGATTATGCTAAGCAAAATTAAGCCAGAAAGACAAATACTGTATGATTTATTTTACTTATATGTGTAATCTAAGAAACAAAAACAAATGAAGAAACAGAAATAGACTAACAGAACTGGTGGGTGCCAGAGGGGAGGGGTGTAGGGGGATGGGTAAAACAGGTGAGGAGATTAAGAGGTACAAACTTCCCACTATGAAATAAATAAGTCATGAGGATGAAAAGTATAGCATAAGGAATAGAATCAACATTTAATAATTTTGTACACCTGAAATACTGTATTTCAACTACACTTTTTTTTTTTTTAAAGATTTTATTTATTTATTCATGAGACACAGAAAGAGGCAGAGACATAGGCAGGGGGAGAAGCAGGCTCCATGCAGAGAGCCTGATGTGGGACTCTATCCCAGGATCCTGGGATCACGCCCTGAGCCGAAGGCAGATGCTCAACCACTGAGCCACCCAGGCGTCCCCTTAACTACCCTTCAATAAAATTCAATGCGAATTCTAGGTGTAATGAAGTAAAGAAAACAATTTAAGAAATTGGCAAAGGACCTGAACAGACACCTCACCAAAAGATACACAGATGGCAAATAAGCTTAAGAAAAGATGCTCCACATCATTTGTCATTAGGGAATTGCAACTTAAAATGAGTTACTACCACACACCTGTTAGGATGGCCAAAACCCCTCAAAAAACACACAGTATCAAAAACCGACAATAAGAACTATCATTCTTTGCTGGTGAGTATGTAAAATGATAGTCATTTTGGAAAAACAGTTTGGCAGCTGCTTTCACAGCTAAATATATCAACACTATACAACCTAGTAATCATGGTCTTCAATATTGACATAAAGGAATTGAAAGCTTACGTCGACCCAATCCTGCACATTGATGTTTGTAGTAGTCCTATTCTTAAACTTGGTCTTCAGTGGGTGAACAGACAGCAAGCTGTGATGTGTATTCAGACAATGGACTACTACACAGCACTACAAAGATATTAGCTATCAAAGTTACGAAGGAACCTCAAATGCAGGTTGCTAAGCGAAAGGAAGCAATCTGAAAAGGCTACATACAGTATGATTCCAACTATATGACATTCTGGAAAAGTCAAAACTATACAAACAATAAAAAGATCAGTAGGCTTCTAGAGCATTGGGGGCGGGGGTGGGAGCAGGGAGGGATGAACAGGTGAAGTGCAGAGGATTTTTGGACAGTGAACTGCTCTTTATGACAACGTAGTGGTGGATACATGTCCTCATACTTTTGTCAAATTCCAAGGAGCGTATGTGAATTCTAACGTAAACTATGGACTTTGGTTAATAATAATGTATCAGGGGATCCCTGGGTGGCTGGGCGGTTTAGCGCCTGCCTTCGGGCCAGGGCATGATCCTGGAGACCCAGGATAGAGTCCCACATTGGGCTCCCTGTATGGAGCCTGCTTCTCCCTCTGCCTGTGTGTCTCTGCCCTGCCCCCCTCTCAATCTCGCTCATGAATAAATAAAATCTTTAAAATAATAATAATATATCAATAGTGCCTCATCATGTAAAACAAAGGTCTCACACTAATGCAACATGTGAACAACAGAGGAAAGGGAGCTGAAGGGGACTTTCTGCTAAATTTTTTGTTAAACTGCTTAAAAAGGACAGTCTATTAATTTTGAATAGTAATGAACTATTTATATACATGAAGAAAGACATGGGGCAAAATAATTTATACTTTTAATTTAATCCCAATAAAAATACCATAACCTTATTTCCCCTGAACAAGAGAAGCCTATTATTGAGTTGACCCAAGAGAATAGTTCAGACCACCTTTCAAAAGGGAGTGAGATACGATTGCTGGCTCTACCACACAAGAACTTGGCAGGTTTAGCACTCAAGTGTCTGCTGCAGAACACTGCTTTTTACCTCCTCTCTGATGTACCATTTCCTTTCCTTTCTCCCTCTTCAATTCTCCTAGTCTGACTTCCACTTGCTCAATATTCCTAACTGCCAAATTCAGCAATCTCTTTTCATAGTCCTTATTCTCCTAGACTAGCAGTTCACACCTGGGGGCAGTTTTGTTCCTAAGGGGATATTTGGCAAGGTCTGGAGCCATTTCCTGTCATCACAACTGTGGCAGGTGAGTGAGTAAAGGCGAGGGATGCTAAAGGGATGCTAACATCTAACAATGCAGAAGGCAACCCCATAAGGGAAGTCATCTGCCGCAGATGTTGACTGTGCCATGGTGGAGAGAAACCTAGCTTTCTCTCCATTTGACTGTTCAGCTTCTCTCTCATTTGCTGCCCTTCCCATCATGAACCCTCTAAATTCCTGCTTTGCCCCTGGCTCCTTCTACTGTCCTCTCTTCCCTGGGGACTATACCAGTCACCAATGGCAAACATTATGCTGACAAGTAGGATTCCCAGACTCTGCCAGCTACATATTCAACCGACATCTCCAACTATAAGCTGGATTTCTCTATTGGAATGTCACATTATCACCACAAACCCAATACTCAAAAACCAGAACCCATCAGTATGCCACTAAGCCCTCTCCTGTCTTCCCCTTTGTCCACAGTCCCAGTCAGTCAGGCTCAGGTATCTCATGCATTTTGGACTTACCTGCTCTGTAGGCAACTACGTAGAGCCAGTCACCAAGCTATTTTCACCCTCTAACATCCTCTATTTACAATGAGATCTTCCTGGTCCTGCCCCTTTCACCTGAGACTCTGGATCCAAATGGTTTGCCCTGTCTCTGGTTTCTCATTTACACCTTCCTCAAGTGGCTCTTAAAGTTAAGCATAAAGTAAATACATGGCCTCGCATTTAGGACCCTCTTCAGTCTGATCAGACTTACGCTTTCAATCTATTTCCTGTTAGGCCTTTTCCTGACTCCACTACTCTTTAAGTGCCCTGATTTACTGACTGCCTCCACATCGATGCAAACATCATTTCCTAGTCCACGAGGTCTTTGATCCCACCCGTGCTTGTGGCTATCTGAGCCCTTTCCTCCCGCACAAACCTCACCTCTTTCAAGAAGCTGTCTCTGGCTACTGCAGCCCACAGATGTGTCCTAACTGAATCCTGCAGATGTTACATAGGCAAGAAACCTCAAACTCAAGAAGAGAGACTAGCATACAAAGGCCCAGGGGATACAATTTATCAAGACTATTTTGTTCATTGTGCTTATAAATTAGAACTTCAGAATCAAGATCTCGAGAAAAAGTCTTATGTTGAAAATTAAGCACAAAAGCACAATAGGGTAGTGGGTAAGAGCAGAATCTGAACTTGCATGCGTTTCTACCACAATTAGTGCCAACACTGCTGATTTTCAACAGTAAAATGTTACTGTAAATGTTACTGTAAAATGGTAACATACTTGCCTCATAAAGGTGATGTGTGGATTATATCAGATAAGGTATGTAGAGCATCCCTGGCACAAAAATGATACTTCTTAGATGTTAGCTATTATCATCTCAATAACCCTGCTAAATTTCTAGGAAGGTGACTCTGGTCTTCCTCTGTTGTGACTCACTAAAAAATGGAATTCTTCCGAAAGTAGGTCCATTCAGGCCTAACCCTAGGAAATTTCAGTGGTAGATAGACCTAAAGTTTCTTCAATGGACTGCTTCACTAATTTCAAAATCCTAGCACAAGTCCCCAGGGCAGAAATATAGTGAGCTCCTATTTTATACTGTCAAGAAAGTCAAGAGGATTTTGGTCCCCTTGATATAGATATGTATTCAGATTTTTTTTTTTTTCCCTTTTTCTCTCCTTTTTAAAGTAGGCTCCATGCCCAGGGTGGAGCTCAACATGAGGCCTGAACTCATGATCTTGAGACCAAGACCTGAGCTGAAATCAAGAGTGTGACACCCAACTGACTGAGCTGCCCAGGCTCTCTTCCCCAATTTTGCAAATGTCCATCAATCTTGTGAAATTAAGTACCCAAGGGACACAACAGGTCAGTTGTGTTTGGGGGCTCTGTTGTTTTACAGAAATGCCAACAAGAAAAATGAGTGATTATGACCCATTTTTTCCCACAGATAAGCAAGAGGAAAGTACTAAAAGGAGATCAAATACTTGGGTATGGGCTTTTATAAGTCATGATTCTGACAACTCACCAAATGGGTTGAGAAATCTATTTCCAATCTCATTTTGTTCTTCAATCACAGGTATATTACATGCCCAAGCAAATGTTTTCATATGCACACTGAATTCAGAAGGCTAGCTTTCATACCAGCTCAGCTGTCAACCTAGTCTTTAAGAGGATCCATCTATTCAAAGGGCGCCTGGGTGGCTGAGTCAGTTGGGCATCTGATTCTTGATTTTGGCTCAGGTCATGATCTCAGGGTCGGGAGATCGAACCCCACATCGGGCTCCACGCTGGGTATTTAGGATGTTTAAGGTTCTCTCTCCTGTCCCTCTCCCTCTTTAAAAAAAAAAAAAAAAAAAGGATCCATCTAACCTTGGTCCCACAAATGGAAATGCATGGGCTTCAAAAGCCATTATATAGGTATCCAGAATCCAAAAGAACAAAAATACTGTCAAGCAGGATCAAAAGTTGCCTTGCAAATTTCAGGTCAAAATTGGTATTTGGAACATCCTATCAAAGAATTTCAATGTGTGTTTAATAGTAATCACTATGATAACCACAAACTGCATACTATTTCATTGTCTATTGACTTATACCATTATTTTGGTCTACCTCCGACGGTGTAAAGGCAATATGGAAAATTGAAAAGAACTGACTTTTAAGATTTGAGTTTTGGGCAGTTACTACCTTGGGGTTATGTCCTTTGGCTGCCACCTTTTCATCTATAATATGGGTTTAACATCATATGTTCACTTCCCTGGTTAATAATGAGGAATGAATGAAATAATCTAGGTCAAAGTCCTTAGTAAATTGAAAACCAACACCAAGGTAAAGCTTAGGAAGTATTAAAACTTGTCTTGGAGCAAGACAGCTTGCAGACAGTGGACTGTTTTTACAGGTAATACAGTCCAACGTATAGCCAGTACTGGTTTAATTTACCTTAGAGAGCTTGAAAAGCATTCTGGGTAACAGTCTTTCCCTAATCCCCAGTCCCTGTCTTTATCTGCTTGAGTCCTACAGCAGTGTAGCCTGCTGGGAGCTCTTCTCATCCTTTTAGAGCCTCACAGCAAACAGTAAGAAATACTAGTGCTGTGGAGCAAACATATAGTTTCTATCAGAACCTTCTGAGATAGCTGGAGCAGCAGCCTCCCTGAGGTTAATGACCAGCTCCACAAAGCTTTATGGTGTGTCTCTCCCCTAAAGAGCTACGCTTACAATCTTGTAGGCACCCTACTACTCCTGCCCTTTCAACCTGGTCCAAGTCTTTTAGATTCTTCTGTAATCGTGTCTCTATGTGAACACCCCTCAGTTTTTCCAGTCTACTGACATCTTTTGAGTTCCATATTTGGAATTTCCTATCCGTTGCTCATTAAGTTTTTCTGCCTCCGTGCTTTATTTCCTTTAATTCATCCCATAAGCTAATTCCAGAAAAAGTAGGACTTAGAGGAAACAAAGACCTGGGTTCAAGTTCAGCTCAACTATTTACTAGATGGGCAGCCTTGACTCTTGGAGCAGGTATTTTAACAGCTGTTTTATGAAAGTAGACACAGGGACATTTAGATCTCAGAGCACATGGCAACATTATCATGAGAACAGTAATGTCAATCATAAAGTCGTGAACAATAAGCGTTATCGGTACTACTATCACAACTCACTCTCTTATTCAAAAACATTTGGTGATCCTTATCTAAAAGTCTGAAATCCTAATGCTTGTCATGCAAGTTCCACAGGCCAGGCTCCACCCACTGTCAGGCTTCTCTCCCATCCTTCCCACACAAGGCTTCATGGCAGCCCAGATGATCTCTCTACCTCTCCCAGCACATCCTGTCTCAGGACTCAATATGATTTCTTCTATCTTTAGATAGAAGTGCCCACCTTAAAAAAAATAAATAAAAAATAAAAAAATAAAGTGCCCACTTTGATTTATCAAAGAAGCACAACGTTCTGAAGCTTCATCTAGATATTTAAAGAACTCTTTCCTCTGAAAGACACCCCACACTTTATTAGTACCACCCTAGATGCATTTAATTGCTTCGGTGTAAAAAATTCCCCTGAACACTTGCATGCACACGCACACCACGTACCTACCCCACACTAGATACTGATCAAGCTCTCAGTGGATCAGCAGATCTAGCTACTGATATCACACACCAAGAGATATCTGCAGGCCCACAGGCCCAGCACAGTTATGAGAAAGAGGTACTGAAATGCGTATTTGCAAATGGCAAAAAAGAGTGAATGATTTAACCCATTCCCTTAACCAGTAACCATCAGTTTGTTCTCTACAGTTAAAAATCTGTTTCTAGGTTTGTTTCCCCCCACTTTGCTCATTTCTTAAATTCCATGAGTAAAGTCATATGGTACTTGTCTTTCTCTGAGTTATTTCACTTAGCATAATATTCTCTAGCACCACCCACGTCATTGAGAAATACACTTGTGATGAGCCCCTGGTGTTACATGGATGTGTTGAATCACTATATTGTATACCTGAAACTAGTATTACATTTATGTTAACTGGCATTTGATTAAAAACTAAGATGTGAAGACACAGAATTGAGACAACGTGCACAGATGGCCATCTAGAAGAGAAACCAACCCAGCTGACACCTTGATCTCCAACTTCTAGCCTCCATAAATGTGAAAACATGTCTGCTGTTTATACACATACCCACTGATCAGTGATAAGGGATAACAAATATCCAGACTGAGGCTGTGTGGGTGGCATTAACCACTGTGCAACATGGCTGAGTTTGGTATAAATAGACTGGATGAGAAGCCAGAGAATTAGGTACTCAAGACCTGTCAGTTGCCCAGATGCTGACTAGTACATGGGAACTGGATGTCCAGGATAAAGAAGTATTTTAAGAGAACACCAAAGCTTATCAGTTAAGCATTTGACTCTTGGTTTTGGCTCAGGTCATGATCTCAGGGTTTGTGAGACTGAGCCCCATGAGCCCCATGTCAGGCTCTGCACTGAGCATGGGGCCTGCCTAAGATTTTCTCCTCATATGCAGGCTTATTCCCTGTTGGTCTGTCTCTGTAGCTCTCCAAAAAAAAAAAAAAAAAAAAGGGCACTGAAACTTTGGGTGTTGTATTGCAACAAAACCTGGCACAGAATGGATGCTCAGTGAATACCTGATCAATGAAGCAAGAGGCAGGACACAGAGGCTAAGAAAAAGCAGCACCAGGGCACTCACTGCCAGCCCACAGTTGTCAGAGCTTAGGCCACGAATGACTGCTATGGCAAAAACTAACACCTGTACAGTCTGGGAAAGCCATGGAAATGCAATAGGTAAGTAGACACAGCATTCTGAAGGGCAGGGAAAGAGGATCCAGGGAAGGCCTGGCACAACAGCACTAATGATGTCTGAGCTGTGTGTTTTCCTCACGACCTTAGCCAGTAGTGCTGATCCCAAAGCAGGAGGACAGGAGGGCTACACCAACTAGAAAACAAGTTCCCTGTGGGCAAGGATCATACCTGCCTTGTTCACCATCCACAACCAAAGCCTCGAGCCATGCTCAGCACAAAGGTAAGAAATACTTCCGGTAGACTATCCAGGTTTCAATCCTAGCTCTACCACCTTACCAACTGGGCCACTTGGGACAGGTTATTCAGGCTTTAGTTTTCACATCTCTAAAATGGAAACCTTACTACTGTGTAACTCCTAATTGAGAGGATCAAATAGGTCAGAATAAAAAAAGTACTTGTAAACATAATGTATAAACTCCTCGAATCACTGTTGTACACCTGAAGCTGATTTTTTAGTATGTTTGACAGAATGTTAAATCACCAACAAAAACCACTTGGCCAGCATACAGTAAGCATCATAAAAGTATTTGGTATTACTTATGAGTTTTCTTTGGGGGACAGAACCTAGTGAAGGACTCCCAAATAGAAAATCCTTATCTCAAGCCACAGGTATATACTTCATTACTACCAGCGTACAAAGGGTCTGGAGGCCCTAGGTCAGGGGGTCTCAGGGCTTTTTCCCCCAACAAGGATGATGCTCCATTAGACATGATCCCATGAGCATGAAAAGAGGCATGTGCTGTCCTTGGTCCTTGTAGCAGAATGCAAAAAAGTGAGGGTGGGGATAGGACCTCAAACCATCTTTAATGCATAAAGGAAATCACCCACAGACTTTGGTACTGACACCATTTTTTAAAATGATTTTTTAATTTATTCATTTGAGACAGAGAGAACATGTACAGGGGGAGAGGCAGAGACAGAAGGAGAAGCAGGCTCTCTGCTGAGCCAGGAGCCTGACGTGGAGCTTGATTCCAGGACTTGGAGATCATGACTTGAGCCGAAGGCAGACACTTAGCCATCTGAGCCACTCAGGCTCCCCTGATACCATTATTTTAAACAAAATAGGTGAGGCATACCAACTAAACCCAGTATCTTAGAGCCAGAGTGCCAGGCAACCAAGTCTAACCAGTGACATCTACCAATACTTTTTGTGTGACCCAATTTGATTTTCACTGGGGAAAAAAAAATCAGATGATGAAGGAAAGAAGACTTTCAGATCCAAAGGAACAAACATTAGAGAAGAAATATTTCATAGCAATGCTGAAAATCACTGCAGGGTACCATTATCTTATGTTTCCTCAAAAAGCCATGGTGGTTTTAGAGTTAAGCATTTGTCTCGTTTTCCCCTAAAGTGGCAGTACCAACATTTTTGCTTATGCCCAACCATCCTTCAATGCCTGTCAGTTGCTAGGCAACTGTAACTGCCCACTCACAATGCACAGCTTTCCTAATTGTGCTCACTGGTTTGCCAATTACTCCTAGAAACTATCTTTTTAGCCAAGGCTGCTGCTTCAAGTTCGTCTTCTTGCCTGCTTGGTCCTGTGGTAAAATTCACTGTATTTGTCACCATGTCTCAGTAATTTCGAGAACAGGGTGCCCAACAAATACAGGAGGATTTCTTGGTAGGATCAAAAAGTGTAAAGAGCTTGAAATGAAAGCAACCAGACAAAAGAGAAAATTGCTAGCCAACATAAAATTTTAATAAGTTCAAGCATAAGTGCTAGTTTTGAGTTTCTTTGAATATACTTCTGGCTGAACGTACTTGTCTTGATTTCATAGAATAATTCTAACCAATTTGTCAATCATGTATGAAACTTAAAAAAAGCTCTAACTATGAACAAATCTTTAGGTCACAGTTCCTATATTGTATGAACAAAACAAAGGCTTTTTAAGCTGCTTTCTTGAATCCTAAGAGGGCTAATGAACAAGAGCTTAACACACGGTTGATAATAGAAAATCAAGCAGTTAATGCTTCATACATCATGCAGTGTGATAGTAACTTCCACATGTATTTTCCACCATCATCCTCACAACATTCCATGAAAGAGATAAAATTCAGGTTAAAGGACATTCCCAAAATTTACAATATAGGGCTAGTAAGTGGCAATTCCATCTAAGAATATGGATCGTCGGATTCCCATCTCAGTGTTATTTCCTCCATTGTATATTGACTGACAGAGTAATATCACCCACCACTGGGTTTGATGGTTCATGGGATTAGAGAAGCTATTTGGGCCCAAGCAACTAATGGTGGGGTTTGAGGTTGAGGAGCAGGATGGTGAGGGACCAAGAATGGGAAGACAAACTTTTTTCCATCTACCATTTTCCTATTATGTGCATATATTACCCAACTGTACATTTGGCGAAAGTCTCCCATTCAAGTATGTATAGGTCACTAATGATCTGCTGTGTAGAGTCAGATGCTGAGGATCTAAAAGATGAGGAAAACCTAGCACCTATTCTCAAGCAGTTCAGGCAAAGGAACCCAGAAAGAACCAAAAAGGAACATTAAAAAAAAAAAAAAAAAAAAGGCAAAAAGTGCTACAAAAACACAATGGTGAGAACAATGAATTATGTCTGCTGAGCTAGAAAAACTTGAAATAGATTAAGGATAAGCATAGTCATTCCAGACAGCACAAGAAGAAACTTAGAATCTGAGAAGCAGTGAGCAAATGAACGGTAGATGGATTACAGAAGATAGCATTCAAAAATTTCGGGGCCACCATCGATCAGGCATTGTGCTAGGCACCACATTTGCTGGTCTGAAAATGTAAGATATTAAACAAAAATTACAAACAGGATGTTTATCCTTGATCTTCAGTAGATATTTGTGAAATGTCAGTTGGGTAAAACAAAGTTTCCATGACCAGGAAGCCAACGTCCCCTACTTACAGGAGGTAGAGAAATGATGTAATGTGATATGTATGTGCTGTAAGCAACAAGTACACTTCTAAGGTGATTTTTTTCCCCCCCAGATTAGGAAATTATATCTTTTGGGGTTCTATTTATCCTTCACAAGATTTACTTTTAACAACTTCCACATAGGCAGGTCAATGCAGTTCTCCAAAGCAATCACACTGCAGGGTTACTCTTACATTCCAATAAAGCAGCCTCCTTCGGCTCCAAATAATTATAGAATTTCCTTTCTCAAACAGCCTTGGGATGCTGAGGTTGTCTTTTGGGTATGTTTAAGGGTAGTTTTGCCTAACTGTGAAAAATAAACTGCAATTTTGAGAACAGTAAGAAATTTCAAGTCAAAGTTGGGGACTAGGATGGAGGAATCTAACTAGGTAATAAACACCAATGAATCGTACAGAAGATGGCTCCCAGGATTCCTGGGCTTGCTCCCGGTGTACACATCTGGTATAAACCTGTCCCTGTGAACATAAGCAAATTTTGACTATGATGGGATTTCATTCCCATGATCAGGTTACCAATAAACCAAATTTATATCAAAACGTTTGGGATGACCATGGGTGAGCCAGACTATCAGGTGAAGCCTTTAAAAAGGAAGTGGGGGAGTCCTTCCTGAGGACAGAGATTCTCCCCTGCTATCTTCAAAGAAACAAACAGCTTTGGGGTACATGGGTGGCATAGTCAGTTGAGCATCTGACTCTTGGTTTTGGCTCTGGTTGTGAGATCAAGCCCTGTGGAGGACTCCAGGCTCAGAGCACAGTTGGCTTGGGTTTTTCTCCCTCTGCCCCTTCCCCCGCTTCCCCCTGTGCACTCGTTCTCTAAAGTAAATACATAAATCTAAAAAACAAACAAAAAAACAACCAAAGAAAATGCAAACAACTTTGCTGTGACCTGGCAAAGCACAATGGCACACGAACCAGAGGAAACACTTTGCAGCCAAGAACGGCTCCCACACCGTCACCGAGTAAACAGGACCTTAGTTCTGCCAACCACCTGTGAGCTTGGCACAGGACCCCAGGCCTTAGAGGAGGCCATGCATAGCCTGGTTCACACCTTGATCCTGTGCAGAGGACCGTGTCCAGACTCCTAACCCACAGGAAATGCAGGATAACAAATCTGCAGTGCTATTTAAGCTTAGTTTGTTGGTAACTTCTTACACATCAACAGAAAATAGGAAATACATGGCCAAAACCTGAAGAGTGCCTGTTAAGAAACCTGGGTGGTCTGTTGAGCGTCTGACTCTTGGTTTGGGCTCAGGGTGGTGGGATCCAGCCCCGCATTGTCGGGCTCCATGCTCAGCAGAGTCTGCTTCCCCTCCCCTTCCCCTTTGCTTCTCCTCCAGCTCATTCACTCTCAAAAATAAGTGAATCTTTAAAATTTAAAAAAAAAAAAAATACAAAACCCAATGCTCATATGTGCCTTCAATTCACCTCGAAGGACGTTCTCAAGAGTGACAAAAAGACTTGAGCAACAGCAGTTTTTTTGGTAAAAGTACTTAGTTTCAAAAGGTGACCACCTTGGGACGCCTCAGTGGCTCAGTGGTTGAGCGTCTGCCTTTGGCTCAGGTCATGATCCCACAGTCCTGGGATGGAGTCCCACATCTGGATCCCCACAGGGAGCCTGCTTCTCCCTCTGCCTGTGTCTCTTGTGAATAAATAAGAATCTTAAAAAAAAAAAAAAAAAAGTGACCATCTTGATGGGCAATACTTTTTTGATGTATGAATCTTAAGAAAATTCTTATTATCATGTCAGTCAAAATTCATATTGCTTATTGTCAACCTTGCTTATTACTGTTACTTTTTTTGGTGAACTTGCTTTAAGTTTGTTTTACTTAAGGAGTTATTCATCCCAAATATGAACATTAACAAGGACTGGTAATAACACAAAGTAGAAAAGTGACAAAGATTTAATTTATATAGTTTTTGATTTATTTGTCTTTTGCTAAAATCCAAATCTTAAAATCATCTGTCTGCCACTCTTCATGGATTGTTAGATTTGCTGGATGTTACTTCAGTTGAACAAGAACCCACAGTTGTATAATGACATCTCACCTCTCAAGAAGGGAAATGTATTAAATGAAAGGATAGCATTCATGCATCAGTTATCCATAAAGTTCTGAATTTATTCTCAAAGATGACAATATTATCTAACAGACAGAATCTAGGGGAAATTTAAAAATACACGTTTTTTTCTTGTCTTGTTTTTTGCTTTCATGGTGATGTGGCACCTGGAATATGAGGGCCAGGTTACAAAATATCCTATAATACTTGTCACATGACAAGACTATTTTGACTAAAATGCCAACAGTGCCCCATTGAGAAACCCACTATTTGAGTACAAGCAAAATCCAACTACAATTAAAACAAGGTCTTATTCCAAAAAGCCTCATGCAACAACACTGTAACAACATATATTCTAAAGAGCACTTAATTTTTCTAGTCAATTCAAATTGTAAAATATATTGATGCAGGACTGCTTTCCATAGACCTAGGACTAAAAGCTTTAGGAAATGGAAGAGACATGATGGCAATGGCAACTCTGCCTCAAAAGCACATAAAAGGCAGTCTGCCCTCCTACTCCACTCACTCCAATGACATCACTTTGTTTCTTCTCAAACACAACAAGCATCCCAGTATGTATATTCCCACCTCTGCTTTTCTGCATAGAATACTTTCCCCGTAGATACCCATCACATGGCTCCCTCCCTTCTTAAATGTCTGTCCCTAAGGCCTTCCCTGAGCATCCCATTTAATGGGTCACCTTCCTCCTCGGACCCGAGCACTACTCACCCTACAGTAAGGTGCCTGAGGGTGTGCCTGGGTTCTTGGGCCAGTGTTTAACCTCCCTGTGCTTCAATTCCCCTACCTATAGAGAACTAACAGCTACACGTAGAAAACTGAGCATTACATGGGCAGGAAGAGGGGAGAGGGGGGTGGGGGAAAGAAGGTGGAAACAGGGGGGGAAGGGAGAGAATGGTGAAGGGGCAAAGGGGGCCAAGGTGGGGGATGAAGCATGGCTAGTACAGTGCCTGGATCTGCCAGTAAGCATTAAACACTGGCTCTGAACCTAAAAATAAACCAAATTCAAAATTAAGCTTTCACTTAGCTCATTTAATGGCAAAAAACCTTAGCTCATTTGGTGGTAGAAGTGGACCTAAACAGACACGAGGCTACCTGTAATGCCATCTATTAACAGCCCTAGTGCAGTATGTACCATGTATCTTTCTAAATTCCAAGTACTGAACTACATCTAGTCCAAAGGATTCTGAGTAAAGGACTGTGTACCTGAATTACTCTACTTTGTCCTTCTCTATAGCACTTACAACAGGATACACCTAAGTTGACCTTTTCGGTAACTCCCACCATAACAAAGTCAAGGATTATTTTATATAATTGTACTCCTAGCAGCTGGAAAAGTGCCTGGTATGTAGTACATTCTCAACATACACTCAGTGAAAGGTTAAGTTCTATGATGCCAAAAGCGTTTCTTAGGTAGAAGGAAGATTTCTGGAGGATGATGACCACTTGCTCTTTACCTGAGGAAGAAAAGTCTGGGTCTAATTCATTTGTTTGGCAATGGAACATCGGTAAGTGTGAAAAGCCCACTTGATATGTATTTCCCGTATGTTTCTTAACTCTGAGACATCAACCTTTTGCTACCTTCTCCCCCGAAAATGCCTTAAAGGTTCAGGGTGCCAATGGTGAGTTCTAAAGAAAATTCTAGAACATACCATCTGTACACCAAACTTCTGAGTACAATAATTTCAGGTGGCCTGCCCACCATAGGTCAATTTGCATTCAAAGTAACCATTCTCCCACTAAAACCAGTTCCATTTCCTGATTTCTGTACGGATGACAATGACCACTTCTATCTCCCTATCACCACACCCCAAATGTAGAAATCACATGGGAAGCATCTCCCACATTCAGTTACACACAAAGTCGACGCAGCACTTTCACTGTCACGGCCTCTATCCTGGACATCACTAGGTTCCTTGTTAAATCCTTACTGAGCACCCCTATATACCAGGTGCCAGGTGTGGGGGATATGTCAGCTAAGACATGGACTTGACTCCAAGTCTGGAGGGGAAGCCAATGATTACACAGGCAGCCACAGCAAAAGGGAAAGACGACTGACCAAGCAGGAAGCCCAAGCTAAGGAAGTCAAGAGTCTCTGTCATGTGCATTTGGGACCAGAAAGATGGCTTAGGCCTTGCTAGGTGGAAATCTATGTAAGTAGAACACTCAACATTGTTACACCTGCAATTAAATGGTGTGTACGAGTTGTTTAATAAAGCCGCTTTTACTCTAATGTAAATGCCTAGAGAGCAGGAACTGTACTTTTGCTTAGCCTTCCATCCCTGTGCCTAGAGTTGACAGCTTTGTCCACTGTGGGCAGATACCTGCTGGGTAGTCGATGGAGTCCTCAGTTCTGCAGTCCTAGTCCTCACCTGTGGAAGGGGACACAACCACCCACGGACTCCTGTGGTGACTGAATGAAACAACGCAGATAAGGTGTGAGAATTTTCTGGCACATGACAGCTGCTCAATAAAGGTCAAGTCTCCCTTGCCCCTTTGTTCCCATAGGGCAGAAACGACTTTCCAAAAACTTCCCACCCAGGGCCTGACATTTTGCTAGGGCTTCTCTCAGGTGACCAGAGGTGTCAAGACAGCCATGTGACAGGTTCACGTGCCTGATGACGGACTCTCAGGTTTCCAGTTTTATGAAGTCACAGGCAGAGCTGCTACTGTGAGGTATTATTACCCTATACTCGTATGTTTTGTGTACTTACAATGAAATACTACAAGTATCATTACTTATATTCAAAATTAAGCTCAAATTGGGAAGATAAGGGTCACTTGTTGAACACGTACCATTCTCTGATGACAGTGGTTCTATGTAACTTGTTTCAAGCCTCTGAACAAAACCTGTAGTTAAAGGCCATATCCCACTTTCATTAGAGAAGGAAATTAGTGCTTGGTGAGGTTTATTAGTTCATAAATATTAAATCGATGAACTAAAATTCGGATTTGGGCCTGTTTAATTCCAAACTCATGCTCTTCCTACCATCCTGAATGCCTTTCCTCAAGAGAGATCTTGGGGGCATGTTCCATACAGATGGGTCTCCCCTCCCACCCCATTCATAGTCCGTGTCCACCGCTCTTCTGCAAACTCACCTGCTACCTAAGCAACCATACTCTCTCCATGCTTCCCAGCTGGCCTGTACACATCTACTCTCCATTCAGCAGCCTAGGCTATCTTTAAAAGATGTGTACCAGATGGTGCTCCACTCTCAAATGGTTTCCACAGCACTAGGATAAAACTCTTACTCTGCCTTCAAGGCCCTCTATGATTCAGCATGGCCCGCGTATAGCCACGCTAGACCACTCTCTATGTTCTCCATATTCTACAACTGAGGGCCTTCCCCACCTTTTAGATCAACTCAACCCAAACACTACTTCCTGAAGCAGGGCTTCACTGTTCTCTCCAGACATGCTCTAATGTCACCCCGTTTTGCTGTTTCTAGCCCTCGTCTTGTGTTTATGCGGACTCATTTGTACACGGTCTGTCCTTCCCACTCTGCCGTAGCTAAAATGAAAGCTGTTAGGGTAGGTTCCCTGTCGCTCTTGTTCCCCGTGGTATAAACAGTGCCTGACATGGGCGTCAACATGAACAAAGTCTTGCTGCTGGGCACGTGTTTCATGCTCTCAAGCATTTAGTGAAAAATATAGTCTTGAGCTCCAAGTGGCTTTACTCGTGTTCTTGCATGCCACATGGACTGTGTCCCACTGAATGTGGCACCTCATCCTTATAACCGTTGTGCAGATAAGCGATTGGAAGTCCAGATCCAGATGCCTCAAAGACACTTCTCTAGAAGAAGAGACAAGACAATGATACAGGAGCCCCAAGCTCCAATGGTGGGATGCACCTTAGTGCTCTAAGGCTTTGGAGTAGAGAGCAGTCAGCAGGAAGCTGACAATCTTCCAGAGAGGATGCCACACCTGAGGCAATTCCTATGAGACAGGCAGCAGTTGGTAAGGTAGAGAGAAGAGAAAGGGATTAGGAAAGGGCTGCCGGCAGGCTGATTACTGGGGCAGAGGAGGCCAGGTTGGCTGCTCCTGGTAGTTCATGTTGGGGAACACAGGATAAGAATGGTGAAAATGATATGGCCAGGGTCACAATGCCAAGGACGACTCCAGATTTTTAGCCTATAGGAAGTGGGGAGGGAATCGGAACATGGGACAATGAGAAAAATTCTTGTTTCTGAAAGATGAATGGTCATCAACAACTAAGAAAGGAGAGGCAGCCTGGGAAGTAGACCAATTGCGTGATGAGATGGCAGATAAGCAGTCACTTCACAAGATGATGAGCATCTGCCTTGGTAGTTTCAGAGATCAGAAAAGTCAAGTCTGAGACATTTTAAGGATGAATAGGCTTTGATAGTCCTATCCAAAGCACCCACATGCCCACCTCAAGCACAGAATCGATCTCTTCCTATTTTAATTAC
The DNA here is from genome assembly GCF_048418805.1 of Vulpes vulpes. Lineage (NCBI taxonomy): Eukaryota > Metazoa > Chordata > Mammalia > Carnivora > Canidae > Vulpes > Vulpes vulpes. The sequence goes on along the minus strand of NW_027325787.1, from coordinate 594,178 downwards.
TTCTGCGTTGGCTTCTGACATCAGAGATAAGCATTTTATAGGTAATACCTAAGTCTTACATTTTTATCCCAAGTGTCCAGCATTCATAGGAAGGACCTCAGTAAATGCTGCAGAGTGCACAAAGGAAGGACTAGCAAGAAGATAGCTGGGCTGCAAGCCTGAGGATAAGAGTGGACAGTTGCCACCAGGGCCAAAGAGGGGAAGGAAATCTCTTTGAAGGTTAAGAGCTCAGCTTGGGATGTTCTGACTCTGAACAAGAAACAAAGGAGTTCCTGGTAGATTTTCTAAATTGTTACTTCAGTTATGTCAGACATTCTTTAATACTGGGATGCTATGTTTTTTTTTTTTTTTTTAAAGATATATTCATGAGAGAGAGACAGACAGACACGCAGAGACACAGGCAGAGACAGAAGCAGGCTCCATGCAGGGAGCCCGATGTGCAACTCAATCCTGGGACTCCAGGATCATGTCCTGGGTGGAAGGCTGGTGCTAACCTGCTGACTCACCCAGATCCCCTGTTTTTTCTGTTTTTTTTATTTTTTTTATTTTTTTATTTTTATTAAATATCACAAAGTGTGATGCAGTTTCTTTTGACTTAACTGGTCTTCACAGAGGTACACTATCAGAGGTACACTATCAGAGATTAGAAGAGGCATCAGAGTTGAGGTGAAGGGTGCCAGCTGTGGAGTCAAATCCCTTGGGTTCAAATCCTGCTTCCACCACTTACTGAGTGACCATGGGCAGCCTAGCTAACCATTCTCCGAGTCCCTGAGAACCAGTTGTGAAAATTAAATGAACATGAAAAGTGCTCAGGACAGTGTCTGGCACATTGAATTCACCAAATAGTTGCTCTAAATCTTTATACATTTTGGTAATAAGTTGATAGTTTTTAGCCTATATATTCCAGAATACAATTAGAAGCTATAAATCCATGACAAATTTCAAATTCTTAACAGATTAACTTCCAGTCGAATTGAGTAATATTCAGCCAATATGAAAAGAGTCATTCATAGCATATAAAATAGACAAACATTCAATAAAAAATGGACAGCGGATGCTTTCTGGACTTCAGAACCTATGATGCCCTAGCTTGTCAAAGTCCATTCTGAAGGTGTGTCAGTCTCTTCTTTCATCCAGCTGCAGACTCCCTCAGATGTTCCCTGAAAGCCCCATGTATTTTTCTGTCTCCATGGCCTCTGTGCCCCCTTCCTCTGCTTAGATTCCCTCCCCTTCCAATCTATCTGGTTTACTCTTAGGTGTATTTCCAGGCCTACATGAACTGCCTTAGCTCTAGCTGGCTTCTGACCTACCCCGACCCCACCCCAACCAGATAATACATTTCTAAGGGTACTTCCACTAGGTCCTAACACAGGTAAACTAGTATACAGCATCCCATCTCTTCTGCAGCCTCTGTGGCATTGGTCACATCTTGCTCTCTATTCCCAGAGCTGAACAAATGTCCTCATTATACGCAACTACAAAAACTTTGCCTTTAGATGAGGATTACTTGATGTTAAATCTCAACCTCCCTTCATACTCTTAAAACAGGATCAATAAATATCCAACTTTAGTGCAACACATCCATCTTTTAACTCTACTGAGGAAAACAATCCCCAAAATAAACAGTAAATTCAACTTTTCCAGTGAAGTAGAAAGAGACCAAGGGTACATTTCTCTAAGCACCAGTCTTCCTAGCAGGATAACATGAGGCTACCAAGTAATTGATTTATTTCTCTATCTTGCTTGAGAAAAATCAGGATTTTTAACTAAAGTTGGAAATATAGCCTTCAAATTCAACTCAACATTCATGCAAAGTGGCATGAGTTCAGGAAGAACCTTGACTAGTTTAAAAAGGGGTGTGTGTGTGTGTGGGGGGGACTATCATGGGTAGAGCCCTAGAACATGACCTACACTGTGCGAGAATCCTGTCAGACCAGATGGAGAAAAACGTCACATTTAAGGTATTCAACACAAAGTAACAACCGTATAAATTAAGTAGCCCTTGGGATGAAAGACTGGCCCACTATTCAGATGTTTCCGGCAGTAGCATTTCAGAATTGCAAGCAGGTAGATAAGTCACCTAGTCTTACTGATTCATCATCAGTTCACAGAGCTAGGAAATGACAGGAGAGCATCTTAAATATTTAGGACTCAAATATGTATCTTTCCACTATACTATGGTGTATCAAAAGCTTTGCAGAAGCCCACTCTAGCATCTAATGTATACCACTAACCCTGTTCAGGTCACAGTTCCTTACCCTGAGCCAGGGGAAAAGTGTGACCATTAATTTCCATAAGTTAGGGAAGGGACTTCATTTTGTTTCTAATTGGCTTTTTAAAGAGTTTGTTCATTATCTTACTCTATCGTACCTTAATTATTACTAACAACATCAATTGTGTTATTAAATCATTCAGAGATGCCTAATGGCTTTTGGTCAGATTAGGAGTCAGGAACTAAGAGCAATTTACCTTGCTATAAATATAGACAAAGGAATGCCTAGTAGGTAGGGCATTTCTTATAGGAGGTAATGAAAATTCAGAAATTATAGTGATGGTTGCACAAGTCTGAATATACTAAATCTTTAAATTGAAAAATTAATTAAGGAATACTAATTTTACCGTATCATTTTTGTTCTGTATTTACCCCATATGTTAACCTGCCTAATTCCTACTACTAAAGTATTAAGTAACAGGAGTAAATGCAAACTTTATGCAAACCTTATAAATATCAAGACTCAAAATCAGGCAATGATTACAGTCATTAAAAGAGATAAGTCACGGGCCTTTTATTTAAATAAGGCTCAACCCATACATACACTTTGAAAACTAAATGACAATTTAGAAAACAACTTTTTGGAAACCTATTCAGTATTCAGAGCAGTTCAAAACAAATTTTAATAAAAGCTCTTCCCATCAAGAATATAAGGACTATTGGGAGCACCTGGGTGGCTGCAGTTGAGTGTCTGCCTTTGGCTCAGGGTGTGATCCCAGGTCCTGGGATTGAGTCCCTCCATCGCTCTCTGCAGGAAGCCTGCTTCTCCCTCTGTCTCTCATGAATAAATCTTTAAAAAAATCTCACACACACACACACACACACACACACACACACACACACACACTACTTACCTTGTGACAAGGAACCAAGCAATTTGACTGAAGTCTGGAGAGGATCTCATATATGTTTTAATATGTGGCATAGCATTGCTGCGGCCAGATGTGTCAGCCATCCATTTGCTAGTGACAGGAAAGACCCATTACCAGTAAGAAAATATAAGTCTGTCATAAGCCTAATATTAGAAAGCTTCATGAAAAGCAAAATCCTATAACCTAAAACACTGGATACACAGTTCTGTGACAGGACCTCTGATATTTTATTAATCTCCATGCAGAGAACAGTGTAATAAAGCACTGTGACCTTTTGGTATCTAGCCTTCCTTTATTTTATTTTATTTTTTGGTCAGGAAGACATGTATATACTCATGTCTATTAATTCTGTTGTGCTTTCAGCTGCATATGTGCAGGTTTTGTTTCCTACGTGGACTGTGAACTCCTTAAAAAGAGGAATTATGCTCCCATAGTGTGTTACACCAAGTATAGGCTCAGGAAACGTTTTTTCAAAGTACAAAATGGGAAAAATGTCAACAGGATAGCCATTAAAACAAAGTTTAAAAGCAGAAGGATAGTTCAGAAACACTTCAGTCCAAGGCTGACATCCATCCGTGTTGCAGGACTTTGTAGGTTTTGTAGGTAATAAGGGCCGACATCATGAGGCAACAATCCTTGTTGCAAAAAGAGGCCGGGCCCTCAAGAGAAGATGCTGAGACCAGAATTAGGCAGATCATTCCTTTAGCCATAAATTCACTTGAATGAATCATGAAAGGAGCTCAAACATTCCCTGTAGGGAATAACCTCCCAAGAGGCCTACGGTGACACGCTGAATTAGCCTGTAAGCTACCAAGATGCAATCTGCCTTTGCTTCCAGTGGTCAGGTGTAGTAAGTGCCTGAAGCAAGCAGGGATTGGCCTAGAACATGCAGAACAGGCACACTGGAATGATGATGATGAAAGACATTCCTTTCACCTGCCTATTCAACTATTCACTGAACCCTTATAACAAATCAAATATGATCCCATTTCCTGGAGAAAGTGGTGTGGATTCCACCCTCAGCAAACTTGCAATCATGCAGTATGTACAGGTGCAGACAGAAGTATAATCTGGAAACAGGAACTAAAATGCTGCTGGATCACTGTCTTGTATACCTAAAAAGTGTACTACTATGTCAGTAATGTTTTTTAAAAATGCTGCTTACATAAATTCTAAACTACCCAACATCATCTTTTTTTTTTTTTTTCATTTGCATGCCAATATTTAAATACAAAATTCACAGATCTGTTTTATTCTTTGGTATTAAAAACCTATTTCAAATAATGTTCAAACCTTGTTTTAAATTATTTCTATCACTAACATATGTAGATGAAAAAAATACAGCTATATTATGTAAGGTTCTTTTTAAAAAAACAGACATAAATAACATTCTTATTCCTAAAGAAGCAATAGCAGCATTTTAATCCAATTACTTACTGAAAATAGGAATGGAGCCAATTCTGTTTTTCAGCTGTCTGGATGCTATAGGGAAGAGAGCCCCCAGCTTTTAAAAGAAGAAAACAGGTATTACAGAAAATAATTTGAGGATCATTCATTAAGAATCTATAGTAAACACTGAAAAAACAAAACCACTTCCTAGGAAATAGTTCTTTCAAAGAAAAGGTTGATACGTGTTTTAGGTATGTTCCCTTAGTTGGGTTTCCTTTCTTATGGATGCATGTTAAATACTAAGTGTTTATAATCTGAAAAGAGAAAAGGTATTTAATTACCCAGGAGTGGTAATTTAAACATCTGTAATAGGACAGATTTGAAGTGTTTGAAAAACCACAAAGAATTCTGGCCTGTAGTCCTCTTGCATCTGAGAAATTCTAGCCCTATTTTGCTCTGAAGCATCTCCATTTTTGCCCAAGAGCAGGATACCTAGGGAAGCAGACTAAGATGAAAACTCAGTCCTTCTGCTTCCTTTACCTTTTACATTCTGATATTTCCAACCAGAGTTTGTATTAGATAAACATTCTTACAAATGGAATAGAGCTATCACTAAAATTAAAAGTTCAGGTGTGTTTGGGTGGTACAGGTGGTTAAATGTCCAACTCTTGGTTTCAGCTCCAGTCATGATCTCAGGGTTATGAGATCCAGGCCTGCCTTGGGCTCCACGCTCAATGGTGACTGAGATATTCTCTCTCTCTCTCTCTCTCTCTCTCTCTCTCTCAACCCCCCCACCCCACACCTCCCACTCATGCTGTCTCTAATATATAAATAAATCTTTAAAAAGGAAAAAAGAAAGTTCAGCAGACAGTTTTTTAAAAGCAATTCTAAAAGCCATATTCCTGCATAGAAAACAGATACAGTTCCAAGTGGAAACACGATTAGTAGCCAGTTTCTGTTCATCTTTGAAAGGAGGAAAGTTTTATTATAGATTCACCAGTGACTTTCCAAACACATGTTGGAACTTCTCCATAAATAATCTATCCAAAAAGGGCTTTAAATTTCTGAGTCATCAAATAAGGCATGCTGTATCCTCTACTGCAAATAACTAAACGTATTCAGGGCCAGTTACAAAATAGTTTTATGGAAAATATCGTGTTCTTCCCCATTAAATACCACATTTTGAATGAATCCAGTTTATCAGAAGTGGGGAAAGGAGAAGACAAAACCAACCAACATATCACCATGTTCCTGGGTCTCAGTGAAATAATTTTGGCTTTGCCATTAGGTAGCAAGAAATGGGCAGACACACTCTAAACCTTACCAAGATTTCTCTGGCAGTGTCACGTCTAGTTTGACAAGCAATAAATGGACTAAATTAGTCTAATTCAGAGCATTCTGCTTCCAGCCACAAGCAAATGCCAATCAGATTTCCTTTTTCCAGAGGCAAACCCTGTTTGGGTTTTTGGTTACTGCCTCTTGAATGTGCTATCTGGAGGGCTGTTGGATTCCAAAAAGAAGTTTAGTGTCCAGCACTGTATAAGGAAAACAGCAAACAAGGTTGAAAGTTCCTTACAAAATCATCCTGGCATTTCCAGATGAAGTGCCTTAGAAAGTATCAGTTAGGTAACACCAAAGGTTCATCCCCAGATTAAGTAGTTCTGGACCTTAAATATATCTGGGATTCATAACTGTAAGAATCACACAGAACCACAGACACAAGGAGGGAGAATACAGAGAGACCAGAGAAAAGCATGTCAATCTCTCTGGAAAAGCAGGATGCATCAGGGAAAGGTGGGTTTTTTTTCCAGACACCTTGTCTGGACAACCAACCCGTTGTTGGCAGAAGGGACCATCTTCCTTGTAGGAATGAGAACAAGTCCCCATAGTGTTACTGTGAGGATTCAATAATGTACTAAAATTGCCCCAAAGCATGGAACCATCTTTGGAACATAGTACCACTCAATAGAACCTACTTCTATGATCCTTAGCCAGTTAAGGGAAAATAGTTTCCAAATTTCTAACCAATTATTTTCTCAAGGGGAATGGCATTTTTATTGGTTGTTTTATGAAGTCTACCAGGACATTTATGAAGGATACACACACATAAATGCAACCAGGACATTTTCCACCAAGTACCTGGATACCCTTCTAAGCTGGTCCGCACATTTTCCACAGAAGGATAGATCTAAAAATAAAGGAAAAAAATTTCTTTTAAAAAGGGTAAAATACAAAACTCAAAATGTACCATGTTAAAGAAACTTTCTTAAAAGGAATGTTTTTAATGAAAAGCTCAGAAATATTTCATTTAAAAACTTCAAAAATGTACTTTAAACTTGAAGTTTAATTGTATGGAAAAATCGAACTTCTATTAACCATAGGATGTATACACACACATATTTGATGAGAAAAGTTTCCTCAAAAATGCCAAAGTAACACTGAGTTCAATGCAAGATTATTAATTCGGAAGTCTCTAATAATGCTCAGAATTCTGCTGGCAATGTTTTATCGAATTATTTTTTTCTTTGGCTTGAAAACCTGGAGGAAGGAATGGAAAAAAGTCACAGGCTGGTGCATGGCTGAAATGAGCTCTGCAGGAAACAGTACTATCCCAGCAGCAGAGGATACGAGGGCCTCTTGATCACAAACAACGGTACTGATATACTGTTGTTTCCATCCAAAAATCCCTGAATGAAACCTCTCTGAAGAGGACAGATTCTCATTCTTCTCCAGGAAGAGTACTCACCAGATGAAGAGGAACAGCACTCTTCCCTGGGGTCCTGCTCTCCTTCCCCAGCGTCACCAAGCTTTCTTTAAACTCAGAACACAACCATTTTGAGTCGTCAGCTCCCATGGACCCAATGCTTGAAAACTGACCTACTATTGGCCAAGACTCTCCTTTAGTTATGGATGAGGCGTGTTCTCTCAGAAGCTGTGAACAGAAAAGCTTTAACAACTCAGAACAAGGTTTTCTGCCTTTGGAACCCCTAGCCAACAGAAAAATGCTAAAAATGTTAGATATCAATTTCATACCCACTTTTTCTTTTTTTGGAAAATATTCCTGAAGTACTAAAAATACTTTAATGGAGTAGGTGGACAGAAGTGTTCTTCCAAAATTCTTTGTTTTGTATTAAAGCAAAACCAAATTTATTAAAAGATCCCTTTTAGTAGGAACGCCAGGTAAACCACTGACCTGCCATATGAAATGAGATTTTTGCCTTGAAGTAATTGTTTGATACCTAAAAAATATGAACTATTGTATGATCTTGACTCTTATCATTTGAAAGATACTTTAACACTTGGGCTCGATGTAGTAATGCTCTAAAACAATAAGTATATTTATGTATATATATATGGAACACCTGAAGTACTACAGGAAGCCTGATCTGCATTTCCTGCTTTGATACTTATGCAGAGCAGCAGAGGCAACCCAGAAATATTTGGAAAATTTATCTACTTCAACATGTACTATCTTACTACCAAGAGGCTGAAGAAAAATAAGCTGTAGTTCCTGTCCCAATGGAGCACATTATTCTGACTGGATTGGCTGGTTTAACATGTATTATTTTTCTTAACACTGCTTAGGCATTAATATTTATAATCATGCTTACCAAAAAGCCTAGTTCTCAGTTTCTGCTCTACTACGGCACAGTATAAGAAACAGGACTGACCTGAAAGCTACGAGACCCAGTTTCTGTTCTGGTGCTCGAGCCCCTGAACGGCTACCTGGCCCTCGACATGGCCCCATGCTTCCATGTACAGATCAGTGAAACAAGTCTGACCATTCCCGTCTTCCCTGGAGGGCAGCTGTGACGCCACAGGAGCTTGTGAGAAGTGGTCTGAAAACTCAGATGCTCTTGATCCCCCAGGAAGAATGATTCTACACATACAACATGTGTTGTATGTTAGTACGTAGCCTATCTCCACCATCAGTCCACAAGCTGACAGCCACCAACCAGCACACTGAAGGCTCAATGTGTGCCTTGCATTCTCTAGCTCATCTAATCTTTAGGTCATTTTTTGAGTAAAGTACTGTTATTAGGCCCGTTTTATAGAGGAGAGGAAAGGTCACATGACTTATAAACAGGTGAGGATTTGAACCCAGGTATGGGAATCTACCTCTAAGCTATGTACTTAGCTAGTGTGCTCTAAATGCCTCTTGACATCAAGCCGTCAGCTTCAAGATCTTATCTGCCTTCAGCTAACTTCAAAAAAGGAAAATTAAACAGTTTCATTAACCAAGGGTAATTCTTACGTGACAAATACTTCACAGAAAAAAAGATAAAACTTTTAAGAAAGCCACTTCAGGAATTTATTAGTTTTAGTAATAGGTCTCCTAAACAGAGATGAAGAAAATTGTAACCTTTAACTTGCTTGTTGTTTTAATTTGTTAAAGGCTTTTCTCTGTTCATTTTTATACCAGCAGCAAAGGCCTCTTTTGTTAATAACACTTAAAAGGCACTGGTTTAATAAAATATATTATAGCACAGTCATAGCCTTTACTCAAATAGTATTTGTTCTTTGTTGAATTTGTAGGTTAATCCTTCATATCCTGAAATCAAAAGCTACGATAGCTGCGTGAAAAATCTATAATAACTAAAGAAGTCCTTATACTTTTGCCATTTAGAGAAGCCTATACCTCTAAAGGTAAAACATTAACATTAAAAATTACTGAAAACTATAATCAGACAACTTATCAAGAGCCTGTTCACCCAGAATTGTTTTAATTATGAAGCTGCCATCAAAATATATTATAAATGAAAAATATACATTAATTTAAAGAGATAGTAAAAATTCTGTTACCTTTCTAAGCCTAAAATGTCCCCAATTATCTTTATGGCTTCCTTGAAAGCGTCCTGGGGTTGATCCAATAAGATAAACACTAAAAGGATATAAAATACAAGTTATAGAACAGAGTGATGTGTTTTGTGGATCCCCAAATCACAAAATACACACAAAAAACTAATCATGAGATATTCTAAGAGACCACCTATTTTCTTGTGATGCCTCCTCAGAACAGTAATGGATCCCGAACTCATTTTCCAGCCCATCAAATCATGCTGCAACACCCACAAGGTGTAAAATATCAGGCAAAGAAATTAAGGGTACTCCAGAGGGAGGCTTATGGTTAGCAGGAAGATTATTGGCTTCCACTTTAGGGCCCCAGATCCAGGAGATGCAGATAGTGAGAGGACCTGCTCACCTGGTATAAAGGACAGTCAAATATCATTCTACCTCTTTCCAAAGCCCCTGCAGTGGTACCTTGGGAGAAACGCAGTATCTACATTCACCCACTTTAAGAACCCCAAGTTCCAAACAATACATACTTGGTTTCTGAGAGATCATGCTCGTGGATGGTATCTATCCACTCCTTGAGAGGAGCAGCATTATAAGCCATCAAATAGCTGATAAGATCAGCTTTAAAATGTGTTGCTGATTCTCCAGATCTGTGGGTTGCCTGGGCCATCCGTGGGTATAAGGGGCTCAACCATATTCTGGAATAGAATAAGAAATAACTCTTTAACAGTCAGGAAAGCAATCAATCACAATGATACCTCTGTGCTGACTGTACATTCACCCTAAGGAAGAGGCAAATCTCACTTCCTGTGTTCACATGGTAAGCAGAGTGGATCCTTAGGGAACATGAAGCATAAATCCCATCACACCACTCCAAAGACTTCCAAGTTATTCAGAATGATTTTTCAATACATGATCGTGAGTTTAGGACCCACTAAAATCGGGCCTTTGCCCACCTCTCATGACTCCATGCTCTCAGCTCCCTCTTTGACCACACCTTCCTTATTCTCTACCCCCGTCACCACCTCCATACTGCCAAGACCCAGTGACAACAGCTAATAGCTGCATCTCAAACTGGCACAGCAAACTCTTGCCACCTATAGTAACCCCAGCAAGTTAAGTTACATCCACGTAGCATTTTAGCCAAGTAGGAAAAGGTTACCTACACTAAGGAAAAGGTGCAATCTAATTTCAATAAACGCATTTTCATGATGTATAGGCTATAGCAGTTTGAGGTATTTTCATATTCTGTACTTCTCTGGTGTCTGCAAAGAGGAGCTATCACATTTAATATTACATTCACACTAACCTCAGACTTTCAAATAACCCAGTAACATATTAAAGACATCTTTCATTTCGCCAGTTCTTTTCAAAAGGAGAACAAGTTCCTTTGCCCAACGTCTATAGTCCAGCAAGTGGGAAAATTGCATCAAAACCCAGTCCTTCTGTGAAGGGCTCCATGATAGGTCACAAACAGGTAAACCTCTGCACACATTTCTTAGCAGGGAGGCAGGTCACACCTTTCCTTCCCATTGTGAGGGGATCCCTTGTACAAGGTGTAACATTGTTACATGAGGACCAGCCCAGGTTCTGGGCTGCTAACTGGCTGTGTCATCTGGGGGCAGCTCAATGACCTCTGAGCGCCTGCCTCTCTACCTATAAGATGAGCACGCTTGGCTGGGTGGATTTATCCGTCTCCCCCTCACAAACAGCAATTCAGAGCCCACAGGCTGGTTCTGGCTCCCCCGGGATTAGGGGCTCATTCACAGCACTGTCTGGATGAGCAACAGGACAGATGACAACTTTCTAAACCAGGATACCGGAATGTGAGGTGTTTTTAGCACTTTACAAAGTAAAATGTGAAATTACCGTGAGCCAAATAATTTTAAAAGTGAGAAATTAACAGGCAGACCGACCAGCAGCTAAGAAGGATGGCTGGAACACTTGCATAGCAGAACAGCACCAACAGAGAATAACTAGGAGACCAACCATGAAAGTTGCACAGAAGGACTACATTTAAGCATTTGAAAAAAATTTATAACCCACAACACAAAAATGCAAATTTGAGAGATTAGAACTGTCTGTGCAATAACAGTACCCTATTCTCAGGTAGCAGGTAGAGGGAAGTTGGAGATTTCATACCCTTGGGTATGAAAACTTAAAACTGAGTTTTAAACCATGTGAGGCTATTACCAGTCAATTTAAAGAAAAAAAAAAAAAAGGCTTTTTCAGGACACATGGGTGGCTCAGTTGGTGAGCACCTGCCTTCAGCTCAGGTCATGATCCCAAGGTGCTTGGATTGAGCCCTACATTGGGCTTCCTATTCAGCGAGGAGACTGCTTCTGCCTCTCCTGCTGCTGCTCCCCCTGCTGAGCTCTCAAAAATCTTTAAAAAGCAAACAAAACCAAAATTTTCAGTACAGGAGAAAACCTGAATCATTATCCTTAATCCCTTCCTCCACAGCAGTCATCCCAGAGAGACCTAAAGCATCCTGGCTCAAGTTTCACTCTAAAAAAGCTGGAGGCCATGGGTGGGATTCTTTGAGCCACAGGAGACTGAGTGCCAAAACTCCACAGACTGATGAGTTTCAAAACCCAACTGGGCAGCTCAGAAGCTCTGGGAGGAGCAATGGTGTAGTTAACCCTAAACTCAGCTGATTGGGGGCCCAGTGTGGCTTAGTTGGTTAAGTGTCTGTCTTCAGTTCAGGTCATGATCCCAGGGTCCTGGAATCAAGCCCCACATCAGGCTCTCTGCTCAGTGGGGAGTCTGCTTCTCCCTCTTCCTCCCGCTACCCCTGCTTGTATGGTCCCTTTCACTAAAAATTTTTTTAAAAATCTTTAGATCAGGCTCTAAGCCCCTTGCTATGGTGGGGAAAGGAGTGGAGATAGACACAGAGATACTGGGCTTGGGGGGAAAAGCCTGCCTTTCAAACTGGAGGGGCGGTCTGGTATGAAGGGAGGAGGGTACTCTGGAGTCGAAGTGAGCCCACAGGACGGAAGCTAGAAGGTCCTGTATTTCAGTTCAGCTTAAAGGTGTGACTTGGGCTCTGTCAGAGCTCACATGCCCTGGACTGAAGAGTTCTGGCCGAGCCTGGGCAGTGGCAGGGAGCATTAAGGCAGGGGGGAGGAAGACTGGAGAATAAGTGAACTCTGAAGGGTTCCAGATGAATACTTAAGTTTCTTCTAACCCTGGCGAAGGCAGAGACATACAAAATGGCTTAAAAAAAAAAAGAAAAAAAAAAAAAGGCAATAAAAGCCAGTCAGGAGGAGGAGCTTAAGTGGAACAAATCCTTAAAACAACAACAAAAACCCAAGCCCCTCTTCTAAAAGTACTCAGACTAGAGCTAGCATAAGTATACCATGGTAAGTATACCATGACTAAGGGTTAGTAATAAAATAATTTAAAAAGCATGAAAAAATTTCAAATTCAAATTTTCTTTTGGAGATTCATGACCATATGAACATGTTAAATACTCTAAAAAGGCATTAATTTAGATTTCTTTTATGGAAAAATAAACTCGGTATGATGGGAGGTTTTTAACATATGATTAACTTCTAAGTTTCCCTTTAATACCATTTGGGAAATAGGCAAGCAAGAATGCAGCAGGTACTGGGGCAAGTAACTGATGGGTCTCACCAGAAAAACAGATTCAGACCTTTCATTTTACACCCTCTTTCCTGCCTCAGAGCCTTTGTATATGCTGTTCCCTGTACTTGCTGTAGAGTGTGTATAATCCTATTTTTGTAAGACCTGGGGAAAAACAAGTATTTATGTTTACACGTATGATAGTCACGGATATGTATGTACTCAACTGTTAACCCTTGAAGCAGTGGACCTGGGGGGGAGGTAGTAAGATACTATTTTCAGGTCTGTCTCTTTTTTATGCTACAGGTGAGGTTTTTGTGTTTTGTTTTGAAACAATCTAAGAGTCCAGTGAATGCCACCCAGAACCACTGCTGTGAAGTAAACAGAAGCCTACAAACCCCTGAGTTTTCTGGTGCCAGTCGGCATGGATGAGGTTGGAGGTGTGTATGACCACCCGGAGGCCTTCTTCATACAGCAGTAACATCATTTTCCTTTAAAAATAAGAGAACAAAGGCATTAATGCTGTTAAAATATATACTATTTTTACAGTGCAAATACCATAGCTAAAGGAGTTCTCAGAACCTTCTACTACTCAAACTTAACAGTTACAACCTTCATTTCTTCTACATGTTATTAAAATCAAAGTCTATTTAAGTGATAGGTAGAAAACCACCTTTTGAAATGCTCTGAGTAAACGGACTTTTGCCTCATCCTGCCCACATGGCCGAGCCTGACACTAGAAGCCCTTATCTATTCAGGACCATGGAAACCTTGTCCAGTGTTTCTCAAAGTATGGTCACAGCCTCCTGCTACTACATCGTAGCTAGTGTTTTTTAAGTTGTTACAATAGAGGGGTGCCTGGGTGGCTCAGTTAAGCATCTGACTCTTGATTTTTACTCAGGTCATGGTTTCAGGGTCAGGAGATCGAGCCCCATGTTGGCTCTGTGCTGAGTGGGGAGTCTGCTATAAGATTCTCTCTCCCTCTCCCGCTTAGGCTCTAAAATAAATAAGTCTATTTAAAATAGTTAGAAACAAATATATTGTAGATATTTAAATAACTGGTTTCACAGCATAGGAGTCATAGGAGTATGAACACGTGTGATAGACTATGTAACACTGTACTTTTTAATGTGGGTTGTGGTTTGGAAAAGTTTGAAAATGCTTCACTATCCTAAGACTGATCTTTTCTCATACTCCACAGATCCACAGATGCCATACTCATCACCAACACGGATCTAGCCTTGAAGTCTTTCCTTTTCTTCATGTACTCAGATGAGACCCAGCTGAGTCCTCCCTCTGCCATGGGCCTTCCCTCCAGTCGTCAGAGTGCTCTTGTTTTATTTCTAGACAGAGAAGAAAAAGGATACAAACAAGAGCTTTCTACTTGAAGCTAGAAGACCTAAGCTCTTGTCATCAACTGGAGGATGTAGGACCCTACGGAAGTCACTTGGTGTCCCACAGTTTCTCACTAATAAAGTAAAGGATCAATCTCTTCCTTGCTGCCCAGGGTTTTGAGAAGGAATCATAACATGCGTTCATGAAATGAACTCTCCCCCATGTGCATTTCCAGGACTCCTTCAGTGCCTTGCTTTATTTCTTCATCTACTCCTAGAGAGCTTTTGGTTTCCCAATTGTTTCATGGATCTAAGTTCTCACCCTGTAACTAGGGAGTCACTTCTCAAGGCAGTAACTCTGCCTTATTTCCATTGGGGCCAACATGCTACTTAATACCAACTGAGGTCAGTTCACGCATTGGGGCGGATGGAACTAACCACTGGTTCTCTCCAAATAAACAAAACTGAATTGTATATGGACAGAATGGGGTTAGCATAAAAAGATACTGCAAAGAATAGAAAAGAGAATGAGATATTTAGCTCTTGCCAAAATGAGAATTTAACCCAAGCTGGCAAACAGTAAGTTAATGCAAAGCTGGAGAAGTGACAGCTGCTGAACCAATCTTTTCTCCGTTTATGAAACGGGCTTCCTGAAATCTGGGCAGATTTACACACACAGTTGCCAAATCAGCAGCTGACTGTAATTAAGAATAAGGCCAGTTATGAATCCAAGATTTAAGTTTCACAAATATTTCCATTAATCAAGGCATCAATTATCAGGAAAATCATGTACTGCTGTCAGTGAATCTTATCCAACAGGATCGTGAGGTATTCTAAAGAGAGCCATCATCTCAGGCAAAGTGGCAGGAGCTAATAAAATCACAATTAAAAATGCATAAGAAATGAAGTCTCCCCTGAAGAAATGTTGACCTGCATATTACATGTTAAGTTGCGGGGGCAGTAAAAGGGATAATTTCCAAACCTGGAGCTATTCCAGTAAAGGGGGAAGAAAACCAATGTCTGCAGAGCACCTCTGTGCCAGGCATTCCAGAAGCTCTCCAGAATACAATACACATATCTCCCCGGTGATCCAGGAGGCATTAACAGCCTTATTTTACAACAGCAGAATCTATGGCCTGGTAGGTACTGGGAATGATCAAAGTTCCTGAATGAGCCAGAAGAGCTTGTTTGGATCTCATGGGGTGGGACCTTCATCTCACTAGGCATGGCTTCCACACGGAAGTACAGGGCCAAGGACACGTCACACAACTGGCAAGTATGTGGATGGGTAGGTCAATGTGGGACTAAGTCCTGTGTGGTGGGAGGCCGGGCTACAGATGTAAGCAGAAAGAGGTGCCTGACCACCCTGCAGTCTGCCACTGGCTCCCAGGCAGACATTCACCATTTGGCTGCTTTGGCTTCCCCCCTACCCCACCGATTCTCAGAGCTAGAGGTACTTTTGTTCCCAGCTCTGGGGGACAGTGAAAAAGTTCGGAAATCTAAAGCTCTGGGTGACAGGCCCTGAGACTGCATGGCATCCTACAGAAACATGGATAAAGCATGTTTATTGTACCTAACAGGGATAGTGACGGGGTCTATATCTTGGTTGTCTTCAGATGTTTTGTGCACAGTACATGGTCCAAACATCTCTGCTAAAGTGGATGTAATCTCAAAGACTACTTCCTACTTAGTATAGTAACTACACTCTCAAGTTGGGGAGGCACATTACACTCCAGCACTGCGAGCTGGAAGGTTTCCTCCTTTTTCTAACTCCTAATATTTTGCCTCTCATCCAAACACTAAGAGCTATGAGAACTATTAAGTCTCAAAACACCAGAGCTGTGTCTCATTACAACAGTAATTTAATCAATTCTTTAGAAATTTTTTAAATGAGCAACTGAGTAACTTCAAGACATGAGTTTAGTCTTCAAGATACTGGCATTTTAAAAAAATGTTAACTATGTGGCTGGGAAGGGCTCTGTTGTAATTACTTGCCTAGGCATTTACAATTCTGAGTAACTGCTGGGCTCAACCTGCGGGGGTGTGGGGGGTGGGGGTGGGGGGGTGCTGGGAAATCAATATTAGCTAAAACCAAATGAGAATGAAGAGTTAAATGGGTCCTTGTCCTGTCTTCAACAGTAGCTGGAAGATAACTGCTTATCTACGAAGGACCTCTATATAATGAAGAGGACGGGCCAAATCATGTGTTAAGTAGCATAATAAAAGAATAGCCCCTCTAGGATCAATCAAATGTTATCGTGCTAGATCCTGGCCAGACCCAACATGCTCAGTCCCTCACAGGACTCACAGTGTAATTGAAATGAAGATGGAAGATGCAGGCTCTCGTACATGCTGGTACAGAACTGCAGCGTGATGGTGCCCACAAAATGCTGACTGCTGGCACAGAATGTGGGGCCATGCAAGAAGCTGACACTAAGGATCAGCAAATCATGTCCAGGGCCCAAATGGGGGAATTTTAGAGTAAGATTTATGCTAGGGGCCTGGCTAAGGGTGGTGAACTAGGATTCATTTGGTGCTATTCATTACGGTCAGGACGTCTTCCTAGGACAGGCTGACTGCCGCCATCCACCGCCAGGGTCTCTTGTGATGCAGGGAGGGGAGCCTAAGATACCTACTCAGTCTACTCAAGGCTATTTTGTATCCTATCTATCATCCTGTGATAAGTGCTCCATAAAGAGTAATTTATACCTGAGTTAAACGCTTAAGTTCACAAGAATCCTCAAACCCTATCCTGTTAGAGGCTACCCGTCAGGGATGGTTGGTAAACACAACATTGACTCAGGAGGATTAAAGACCAGATAAAATACGGTGGAAAAGCATCCTCTTATGAAATAGCTCAGCCCTTCCTGTTCTGGTTCCTTTTTAAAACAGGCTGTATGCTTCAAACCATATTTTGCCAAAGAAATATGAACATATTTCCTGATTTCGAGTCACTGTAACATCAAGAAAACAATGGCCACAAGCAAGACTTGGGACTAATATTTCGACAGGTCAGAATCCATCCTAGGAGATTCCTTGTTGCCCTAGAGACTGTTACCTGAAAGGACATGCTTACAATTCCAACCCACTTCCACTGCTGGCTTATAAAAATACTGAAATAGGAACAACCATATCTTCTTTTTCTCATTTATAGAACAATTATGTAAAAAGGCTTAGTAGAACAGCCGTAAGAATTAACTGCAGTAGGAATCAAACTGATCATTAGGTGCAACATGTCATGTAGGAAGTAATAGAAGATTTTCTTTCCTGGTTTACAACATCTCAAAATGGTTCTAAAAGAAATTTCTGAGAAGTTTTGAGCAGGGATAGGCATCAGTGTCAAGTTAACAGCGTTGTAGTTTATCACAGCATGGAGCTGACCTAATATTCTATTTAATGCAATTCAGCATCTTAAATCAGACTTTTTTTTAAGTAGTGGAATCCAAAGGCACATGACTGACACCTAGAGTCATCTGTAACCTCAGACTACACAACAAACCACCACCGACTCCACCCCGCCCGCGCCCCCCACTGGCTGGAAGGGGTTCCTGAACAGAAAGCAGAAACCACATCACAGATTCAGATTTTCACATTAAGAGCCAGAATCCCAGGACTTTGTCTTAAGGCTGTTGGTAAACAGCTCCACCTCCTCTACTTTCTTACGGATGTTCTTTTCCCTGTCAAAACTGTCACCTGGGAGTTCCTTTAAGGGCACTTTCAGAATAGTGTCCTTGGCTCTACTAAAATCACACCCTCTCCCATCTTGTAAAAATTTGCTTACGTGTGGTGTGTTCCAAATGCAATATCCAACTTTGCCTAGGATGAAAAAGAAGTTGAGTCACTTATTTTTAGCAAACTCAATATCCTTATCTATTGGAAATTAAGTTAGAAAAGGTTTGGGTCAACATTGTTTTGAGTTGTTTTCACTGCCCTCTAGTGGAGAGGCCCTGGACTGACAATACAACTTTTATAATCCTATCCAGTGAGGTTCATTAGTTTTTTAATTAGCCAGAACGATTTGATATATGCTGAATTTTTAATTAGTCCTCAGAAGAAGTCTTTACCTTTAGTTGCCAAAAAAAAAAAAAAAAAAGGGACCGTAAGCAAAGTTTTAAAATTAAGATATTTGGCTTACACAGAAATTAATGTATCAGAAAATTTCTAGACCGTATCTAAAATGAACAATGTGGTAGCGTACATTTTGATGTTAAAACAGAAGTTCTCATATTGATAACCTAGCGAGTGCTGAAAAGATAATATATTCAATCTATTTTCCTATTACAAAATGATACCTTAACAAATAGGAATGGGTGGAGAATTAAAACATTTTTAGCTAACATTCAGTATTGCAAGACCTTGGTTAAGCAGAATACATCTCAAAATGTAGGCTATGAAAGAGTTAAACAGAAATGTCAAAACAGTTTAACAGTGAGGAATGTGGACACAGGGACACAAAAATCCCATCCTTACAACTTCGGGTAACTTTGAAAAATACTTAAATCTCTATGCCTCATCTTTTTTTCTCTTTACAATGAGGGTGCTGTTAGGGGATTCAGAGTTTTAGGAGTAGATGAGTCAACTACATGGACTGTCTAGAAGAGAGGGCCTGCATGGAGTAAGCACTCTAGAAATGGAACTAAGTGCTTCTAAAAATCAAGCTCCCCACCCCAACAGGGCAGAGGGATGGACTTGTTTGCTGGAGGCAGAAACAGGCAATTAGAAGACAACAGGTTGAGTAGGACACACCTGTCTTGGGGATGCTGAGACAGGTGGCCCCGCTCACTACACCCTTTAAGCTCAGTGTTTGGGGATGCTCACAGACCAGAATGCATTTGTAGGCTCTGGCCACACAAATGAAGAGAGATCAGAGAAGAGTAGGTCTTTAAAACTATAAAATTAGAATGAAGATTGTCTCTCTATAATCTGGTATTTGGCTCAGAAAATGCAGTGGTCAAGAGACTTGGCTTCTGAGTTTAGTTTTGCTGGCAGTTGTTTGCTCTTGGGCAAGTCTAAGCATAAGCATAGTAACTTCAACAGGTAATCACTAACAGATGCTTTTTGGGGGCAAATGTACCAAATCCTTGGTACTACAACCGAGTGAAGATGACTATTAGCAATCCGTCCTAGAGATAAATTAGGCCTACAGAGGTTAAGTGATGGACCCAGATGGACATAGTGAGTAGAGAACTGCAGAACTCAGGCAGTTTGAACTTTGACCACTATAAGGTCTCAATCTCTGGCCTCAGGCCCCACATGTGCAAAATGGGAAGATCCGCTGATTTTCACTACTATGCCTCAGCTCATCAGATGTTATGTTGCACTCCTGTCCTAAAAAGCCAAGAATTCATCTTACTGACAGGATGTGATGGTAATTCAACAGGTCAGGATGATATCACAGTCCTACACCTTGGACTAGAACTGGGACCTTCTGAACAGCTCTTTGGTGGAGGTAGAGGACAGTGGGCCGTCGTGCCCCCTAGTGGCCAGCCTGGAGCACACCAACAGACCTGCCACTCACTCCCCCAAACTTTCCAGTACAAGTGGCTAGACTCTGAAAGTCTATTTCCACTGATTTCATGATTGCTTTTTAGGATTCCTGGGTTATTTTCTAACCACTATTAGTCTCATGAGCACTATCCTACTGCAGGTTAAACTCTTCTTTTGGAAGAAGCAAAAGCAAAACATGGGATTTTAGGCAACTGCCAAGCAGACGCTTATGTATAAAAGCTGAGCCATAAACATGCTGGGTCAAGGAGTGACTGTTTTAAAAACTCCAACTACATAAAGTACTGTGGGTCAAATCACAGGAAAAATTTAAGCCAGGTTTAAGACTGAGCAGATTGAGATTTCTCCCTGTGAACCTTTAAGAATAACCACATACACAGATAGCATTTTATAGTTGAAAGAACATTAAAATGAGTTGGAATTCTTATATGAACAGGGAGGAAAAAAGACATTAGAAAGAAAATGAAAAATGATCTAGGTTACATGTAGTTCACGCTTGTCAATGCACTCCAAGAGCATAAATCTAGAGGCTATTTCACTATGGCAAAGAGAAAGTATCTTATTGTGGCTGCTTGGAAATGGACTAGTCAGCTGCCCAAACAGGAAAAGGTCAGTATGACCTCAATCACTTCAGAGCCACCATTTCCACAAGAAGGAAATCATACTATGAAAAATTCTTGCTTCTCTCTCCCCAGTTTGTTGCACGAAATCCCACACCCAGTATTCTTTTAGGGATGGAATCAAAAGCAACTAGTCATAAAGGAAGTCCAAGACTTACAGTGTATTTTCACATACAGAATGAAGGGCATTAGGATAGAATTCTGGGACTGTAACAAGAACCTCGGCAACAACTTTTTGGCCTTTTCTGCTTTGCTTTGGTCCCAGCAAACAAAGCAGATACAGCTGTTACAAGACCACTTATTGTTCCCTCATTAGGCCTAGACATTTGCAGCTCAACTCACATAGTTTCTTAATAGGTTTACTTCATTTGTCCAACCTTCCAGTATAGACCTTCGCTGGAATTCACACGAAAAAGATCAGAGGTCTATGGGTCAAGTGTCAGCAACAAGTACCCGTCAGATAAGTTGTCAAAACAAAGTTTTAAGCTGCATTCACAGAAAGCAGCACCCATGATTTGCATTCAGAAAACCTGGTCAGGTTCAAGAAGGACAATGACAAACTAGATGCAAACAGAGGAGCGCTAGCAGATGGGGGAATGATAGGGATTCTTGTTACAACTAAAGAAATGATGCTCAAACCTGAAAGAAAATGAAGGAGGTACAATAGAGGACTTTATAAACAGGTATCAGTCACATTTGTAGAGTTTATTATATGTGGCTCCAGAGAGGGGGAATCAGGACCCAAGCCCAAGAGGTAAAAGGAGATGATGAGGATTAATTGTGTGTGTCAACTTGGCCATGTCACAGTATCCAGATATTTGGGGAGATATTGCCATGAAGGTCATTTTTAGAGGAGATTAACATTTGAATTAGCAGAGTAAAACAGATTTCTCTTTGTGAACCTCATCCAGTCAGTTGAAGGCTTAAGTGAAAAAAAGACTATCTCCCTCAAGGAAGAGGAAATTCGGTCTTCAGAACATCTTGGACCTGAGCTACAGCATCTACTCTTCTGGGTTTCCAGCCTGCAGGCTTACCCTATAACATCTAGACTTGCCAGTCCCCAATCATGTGACCTAATTCTTTTAAAGTAAGTCTTCTACACACACTTACCCTATTGGTTCCGTTTCTCTGGAGGAACCTGACAAATACAGAGATATCAGGTCAACAAAGAAAGAAAAATCCTTCCAACTTCAAGGGCTACCCACACATAGATGGGTGTCTCAGAAAGCATTTAAGTCAAGGCTCGAAAAGTTATCTGTTGGTGATGCTAGATAAAGGATTCTTGCTCTAGGTGGGTAGTTAGATTAAATGTCTACATTTCCTTTCAACTCCTGGACTAAGCACAATCTCAAACAGAAGTAGCTTACCTGGCAGAGGGAAATGTTTTCATAAGGCTTGGCCTGGGCATGTAAGTGAGCCTTAGCTTCTCGTTTATCTCCGTGCACAAGCAGGATTGGTTTCTTCCTAGAAACAGAAGTATTTAGAATACATCTTTTATAAAGCTGGACTACTGACTAAAGAATGCTAGTTTCCTTACCACCAGACAAGTGTTTCTAGTGTTTGTGGTGACTGAGTACGGAGCTAAAATAGAGCACTAACCAGTTACTCTTTACTAACCAGTTACCTTTACAACAGGGTCATGTGGCCTGATCCCAAAAAAGATCTGATGGGACCCAGAGAAATTGTGACTCAAGGAAATCCCTAAGTAATTATCTTCTTTGGTCCAGAAGGACATATAGTTAGCTCTGTGTTCATGTGTTTAAGTTCAGATTAAAAGATACACAATTACTGTTACCTAGTAGGATGCTCTTCTCTCTCCCTTCCTTTGGACCAAGCAAAAGAGCATTTCCTCATTAGACCTATATTCACTAAACTCCTACTGTGTAGTAGGTATTGTACTCGTCCCAAGATTATAAGGGTGAACAAGCCCACGCCCAAGGCATGACACAGACTTATTAATAAGTGGTTGTAGAGTTCAAGGAAATAAGGTATCTTATGGCCGAGTTCTGCTCAATGAAATAGAAGCAGGTGTTGTGTGGGACATATAGGAGGCTGCTCAAAGGAGGCATAGCTGGGAGGTGGCCCTTGTGCCCTTTCTCCTGCCTGCCACCTGGAACAGAGACCAGTGACCTGGAGCACTGGGTGCCTTCCTGGACCATGAAGATACTTTGAGGACATGTACAGGATGGTGGGACAGAAAGACACAATGGGTGACTAAGTCCCTGAGAACCACATCAGCCCCCAAACCAGACCACAAATGTCTACTGTCTGGACTTCTCAGGCTGGAGAAACTGTTTTCTCTCATTTAAGCCACGGTTATTTTTGCTTTTCTGTTATATACAGCTAAAACTAACCCTATGTGTTACAGGTCAAACACAAGCCCTTGAGTGACAAAGCCTCTCAGGAAATTTCAATATAATTTTATCTGCTATTAATAAAGGTTTCCAAAATCGGATGTCCTAAATGTACCAAGGACTTTGAGGACCCTGACCAATTATTTTGCTGTGGGTATATTCCTTTACCTTTCTTGCTGTTAAGGGTTTTGCTTGGTGAATGTTAGACATAGCATTGTACAGTGACCTGCCACCTGTCCTATCTGTATTCAGGCTACACCACCTAATACCAGGCTGAGGAACTGTAGAGGATGAACTGAAAAATCCATCACCTCTGTAATCTGGATAAAAGAAGGCTCTCAAACCCCCTTCACTGGCTCCTGAATACAGGAAGAATTATTAGCAAATGTTCTTTGAACAGCACTGCTGTGCTAAGGGAAGCGTGGCATGTTTACAGGTCTAGAAAGCAGATAGTAATGATCTTTTCCTTCACATTAATATCAAAGTTCTTTAGATTGGGACTTGTCTTTATCTACTTCTGGAAACAGCAACAGCCATGAATGCTAACATCTATATTAGGAACACAGGAGATTAATTAGAATAGATCAACAAATGCTGTTTTTCCTATGTAACAAGGTTTGTATGATTAATAGTTTCAAAAGAAATATTAAAAAAAAAAAAAAAAAAGATGAACAGCAGTTGCCTGTGAATCACTAATCTTGTATTTTCGAGCCCCATTACAGTTGTTCTCAGTCATCCTGTGGTCCTCACCTGAACTCTGGTGGATACTGTTTTATGAGCCAGTCCACATCAAAGCAGTAGTTAAACTAGATGGGGAAAGAAAAGGAATAGCGTTATGGGTGATTCAGCCAAGCAGAATAGTTCAGTTATTGAACTGAAAGAAACTAGACTAAGGATGAACTCCCAAGTATTATTTATAAACCTGGACAGTTGTGTTACGATACTCAAACCTAGAATGTATCCTGAAGGGAATAACCAATTCAAGGAATCTGAATCAATGGGATAGAGCAGGGAAAAAAAAAAAGGTTCTAAGGAAAGGATCCTGCAGGCTTTGGCAGTATTTCTAAGTAGTCTTACTACATATTTCTAAGAGCCCTCTGATTAATTTAAATAAAAGGGCTTATTAATTTATCCCTTTTCCCCCTAGGTGATCATAAAAAGGACTTTTAGAACATTTCTTTTCAGCCTAACTTATAAGCTAGCTTTGTGAACAGGCCTCTGGGACTGGACATTCACTAGGCTTATACCAATTACACTTGACTACAAGTTCTGCACCTCCCCAAGAGTTGTACTAGAGACCCAGGAGATTAACTGTGTACCAAAAAGAAGTCCCTCAGGCTGGAATTCCCAGAGTGATTTCTTGGTCAGCCAGAAGCTGCACTGGTACCGGTATCTTTATTCCATGCTGATGGCTGGACACAGCCTCAGCAGAACTGTGGTTCTTGGCACCAGCCTCCTGGCACATACCATCTTGGGGACCCCATACAGGACTGAGACAGGTCCTCCTTTTTTCTTATGGGGTTATTTGTCTTTTCATCCAAAGAAAAAACCATGATAAACTCACCTGAGCTGAAGATACAAGTGTCCCAAATAGAGGAGATAAGATATCTGAGAAGACAAAACATTTATATCGAGTTAATTTTTTGATAAGAATCATCTGGTAATCACAATTGACAATCAAAATTTGGCTGAGAAAACCATGAACCGAGAAATGACTACAAAGTTAAACATAATGTTCCATAAAATTCAGGAGTAAATTTGAGCAATATTTATTACGTTTTAACGAAATAGAACATAAAACTAAAACCTACAATTTCAGAATCTGATGACTGATCAATTTAAAAAACTGCCACGAAGGACAATGACCATATATTGTTCTTTCCAGATCTTAATCTTTATCTCCTTTAAGTACTTATCCAAGTCCCTCTCCAAGAAACCTCCCCAACACCGTCTAGAAAACAGCAACAGCTGTGGTCTAGCAACAGGTCTAGCAACACCGTCTCCTGAGTGCACTTGCTTCCTGTGAAGGAGGGCAGAGGCACTTGTTGCTTCCTGTGAAGGAGGGCAGAGGCACCAACAACCCTAAGCTCATATTTCTGGCACTCCAGGTCATGTCGAAGGGGGTTGCACCTCACACTCATTCCAAATTGACTTCAAGTAAGATCAAAAAGCTCACTTCTCGGGGATCCCTGGGTGGCTCAGTGGTTTAGTGCCTGCCTTTGGCCCAGGGTGTGATCTTGGAGTCCTGGGATCGAGTCCCACATCAGGCTCCCTGCATGGGGCCTGCTTCTCCTTTTGCCTGTGTCTCTGCTTCTCTGGTGTCTCTCATGAATGAATAAGTATAATCTTTAAAAAAAAAAAAAAAAAAACTCCCTTCTCATAAACTGTACTAGGAGAGGAATTATACAATTACCACTGCCGACTGTAACAGCTGCACTCGTACAGGATTTATTAGGTGCCAGGCACAGTTTTTACCACTGTCCATGTGTTTACCCTTCCCTTCACAGCCATTTTCTGAGCTGGAGTTGCTCATTCCCATTTGGTAGATGAGGAGTCTCCCTTCAGGGGGCTGACCATGGCCACACAGCTAGGAAGGGGGATAGTCAGGATTGATGTCCAGCTATCTGGCTTCGGCACTTGTGCTCCTAACCATCAAACTGCCTGAGGATTTCAAGAGTAGGCTCATTCATTAGACCATGCTTATTGAGTGCTTCTTTCAGATAGTGACCTACATGCTGGGGTACAAAGATTTTAAAGAAGTTGCCTTCAGGAAACTCCTGGTATTTTTATAAGAGGTACACAACACAAAAGGAATGTATTGCAGTTCTCCACAATATCACCTATTTGCCCCTCCTTGGTTTTGAGAACTTGCTAGAATGCTTCACAGAACTCCAAAAAGCATTCTACTTACTAGAGTACCAGTTTATTATAAGAGGATACAAATCAGGAACATTCAGGTGGGAGAGATGCAAAGAAAAAGGAATAGAGGAAGGAGTGTGCACCCTCCATGTGTTCACCAACCTGGAAGCTTTCTAAGCCCCTTCAAGTTAGTTTTTGAAAGGAGACTTCATTACAAAGGAATGATGATTAAATCTTTGGCCATTAGAGATTAACCGCCTCCAGCCCCTTTCCCTTTCCTTGGGGGTGGGAGGTGAGGGTGAGGGCGGAACTGAAAATTCCGACTTCAGTGACACAATTGGGTCTCCCTGGCAATCAGTCCCCCACTCTTAGGTCTTTCCAAAAGTCACCTCATTAACAAACCCACACGTGACTGAAAGGAGCTTGTTAGAAACAGAAGGGATATTCCTTTGACTTTCATTACTTTAGAGCCATTCCAGGAGCCTGGGACAAAAATCAACCAGGAATGAAGACCAAATACATATCATGACATCACACAGATGCACGCTGGGGAATAAAGCAAAGCAACTACAGACTACCTTCTGATTCAGAACTAAAATGTCTATTTGTGTACTGATGTTGGTTTCTTCACCAGGAATTGAAACCTGACTTCTAAGCAGTTCTCGTGCTTGTTTTGGCAGCACATATACTAAGCAGTAGTTCTCAAACCTGACTGGGCATGAGAATCCCCTCAAAAGCTTCTTAAAACAGATTGCAAAGCCCTGCTCCCAGAGTCTGATCCAGTGAACCGGGGCGTAGCCCCCAAATTTGCATTTTTAACAAGTTTTAGGTGATGCTGCTGTCAATGTTGATCCAGGAATCAAAGAATGCTCCCAGGGATTTGCTATTTAAGTGTTATTAGCAAGTTTAAAAGTTAGCACAATGTTTAGAATTGTCTAAGTATTCCAACTGGTTGATCTACAGGACTGAGAAACACTCTGATTCTCTAAGAAAACATTAGTTTGCTGTCAAACTAATGCATTTGCTTGTTAAAATGGTATTTTTTCCTGGGAGTAGTTAAGACTGCAAAGAAGAGTTCTTGGAGACCATTCTAGCTCACCCTCCTTGTTCTGCCAAGGGGACAGTGCTGCAGTTTGACAGCGCTGGAACACTTACCCTTGATGTGGAGGGCTCCAGAGTTATACTTTGGCTTGATTCCTGAGACCCGAGTGAGGTAGAATTGGAAGGGGTTCCCTTTTGCCAACATGTCCCAAATGTCCTGGCCTTCCCCTGAGGTTTCATACTCCTCTTCCTCCTCTTTGAACCCATGGTGGGCGGGAGGGCTGTGATTTCCAGTTCTTTGGGTGGCACTGCCCTTGGAAGAAGAGACTCCATGCTCCTCTCTGACCACCACGTTCTCAACCTGTTTCTGTTGTGTTTCCAGTTGCAGCTCATCATCGCTGCTGGAGAGACACCAACCTAGGTCTTCCTGGGAACCACTCCTCTGCCTTTTCGGAGATGAAACTTGTGAATCTGTGTTGCTGAACTTCACAGGTGAGATTTTTCTTTTATAGGCAGCTTTTCTAGCCTCAGAACAGGTGTAACTTGGCTCATTTGCTGCTCTTGGCCCAGCATGGGGAAGGGAAGATGTAGATGGCTTGTCTAGTTTTGGCTTTTCTTCCTCACTCTCATCACTACTGGATATTGTCCACTTCCCATAATCACCTTCCTGAGACATACTTCTGGAAGTGAAAGACAAATATTGTTATTTTCATTTACTAGGCCATTGGCAAACTGTTGCTCTTAAATTCCCTGTCAGTACGAGTTTCTGCAACCCGTACAGCACACCTGACACTTACCAGATGCTGAGCTGCTAAATGAACATCAGCTGTTTCACAGGTGTTCAGAGGCATGTTCCCAGGATCTGCTACAGGAATTTGGCAAATGAAGTGACAGCAAAAATCTCAGTCACCTTCTCCTTTCAACCCAGACCTTGTTCTTAGGAGGCCCAAGGAAAGAGCTGGGGACAAACTCCAAAATAAAAATATTCACTCTTGACCTCGACTCTTCTAACAGGTGTTTGGTATTAATTTTAGGAATTTCAATAGTTATAATTACTCAAATTTTTGAGATCAAATTGGAGTTTATAAATCTACCCTTTACCCAAGCATGGGAGCCCACAGGATGTTAGCGATTCTTCTAAGATAAGCTTACCGTGAAGCTGAACAAAATCCTCAAAAACAGTATCAAATGCTCAATTCTATATATACGTTATCTAGAATTGCTGCCACGAGGACCCAACTATCTTATTGGCCTCATCCTAAATCCACTACTAAAGCCTGCAGAACACTTGCATTGAAGCAAACACTTGTTTTCTAAACCAGAGTCAAGTTTCTACTTAAACGATGAAGTACTTTTGGTTTTGTTGCCTACAAAATCTCACCAATTCAAATGTAAAGGTCTAACTACATTTTCCAGATAGCTAAGGAACTTACTGTGATTTTTTAATTTTTGTACAAGACCCAGAGAAAAATTATTTAACTCGAGTCTGTGTTCAAATTCTCAAAATTTTACTCTTTTAAAGAAATTGAGGACACATTACAAGATTGGTACACTCTTCACAGGACCTCCATCCCTTAAAAAAAAAAAAAAAGCTTGATTGCACATCAAAAGATTTGCGAATGAATATATTTTCATGTTTCAAGCTAAAAAGTTTTAATGTTTTTTTTTGTAGGCTCAAACGCACCACCCAAGATCAGAGATCAAACATTGCATACTCTACCAAATGAACCATCCAGTTGCTGGTCAAGTTAAAAAACCTTCACAATTTTTAAAGATTTTATTTGCGCAGCCCCAATGGCCCAGCAGTTTGGCATTGCCTTCAGCTTGGGGTATGATCCTGGAGACCCAGGATCGAGTTCCACATCAGGCTCCCTGCATGGGGCCTGCTTCTCCCTCTGCCTGTGTGTGGGTCTCTGCCTCTGTGTCTGTCATGAATAAAAATCTTAAAAAAATAAAGATTTACTTATGAGAGAGAGAGAGAAAGAGAGGGGCGGGGGCAGAGAAGCAGGCTCCATGCAGGGAGCCTGATGTGGGAGTCGATCCCAGGACTCCAGGATCACGCCCTGGGCCAAGGCAAGTGTTAAATTGCTGAGTCACCCAGGATCCCCAACCTTCACAATTTCTCACCTTTTCAATTCATGACCAGTCAAGTTAGACCAAGTTTCTCCTGTAAATTATCTGTTTCAAGGGTGTTTTTTAAAAAACGGAGTTCATTTAGACCATAATTTGACCTGTTCTTCACATCTCAGGGTCCCTATTAACCTGACCTGGTATGCAAAGCTGTAGGGACTGCTTGCTTCAGTACTAGTGGCCTTAGTTTTGGTCTAGGTCTTTTTCTAAGTGTTCTGTGTACCCCAATTCTAGGTTAGAACTCTGAGCAGGCTTCTCCCCTAAATTGTTTCTAATCTACTAAGGGTTAAGAAACCAGATAATACAGTTCTAACAAGCTTGGTTAAAAGGATACAAGAGCCAGGTTTTCTACATGAAAAATACTTGGACAGACCTACTAATAAACACTTACTTGAATAGTTCAGGTTTTTAAAGCTTTTCATTTTTTTCCCCTTAAATTTTAGGTTCCTCTTGTGTTCTAGACTCTTGGAGGCTGCTGGTGAGAGGTATTTAAGCCATCCCAATTCACCTTGTGAGTTAAAGGAACTTCGAAGGAATGACTTTGGTGGCTAGTTTTGTGGCTTCAAAAAATTATTTAAGAATAGAACCATCTTAGAAAAAAACTGTTGGCTCTAACTTTCAAAGAGCTCTCAAACAGCAGTAAAGCCAGGCTCTTAGTAACAGAATCTTCAATTAAGAGTCCACAGGCTGTTCTTTCTAAATTCCTTCCCCATTCTAAAGCAGAATTTGTAGGTGAGAAAGAATTCAGCTTCCAGCCTAAGAAAACCTGTATGCAGACACTTAAAGGCTACCACCATTCCTCTCCCAGATGAAGTACGTCTAAATAAAATAGAATTTAGAAATCATGGAGAACTCTGTAGGGAAGACCATCATCTTTAGTGACTCTATTTAGAGTAATTCTAAGGCTTTCAGTTTTATTACCTATGTGTTCTAGAACCATACGTGGATGGGAAGGAGGAAGACCATTCCCTCCAAAGTAGGACAAGTGGGTAAAAAAGCTTTTGAAACATATTTCGAGAAAAAAAAAATGCTTTTATCTGCTTATAGTTTAAGTTTTAGATCTGCTTACCCTTAAATATGCTGTTACTTGCTAATTAAAGGCAAAATGCCTTTGAAAGAAAAAACTGGATCATCACATTCAGATTACCAAGCTCTTTATGAAGAGGAGTGGTTGAAATGCCAAGATCAGGAACTGACTTACTGTGGAGAACTCCCTGGTTCCAGTATTAGAATTTTACTTCTCTGCTATACAGGCATTTGCAGAGTGCATTTGTCATCAAGTCAGTGTTAAAGGTACAACTCAAGAGCATTCCTTCAATTGTTTGTCGTCTTCCCTGGGCAGCATCTGGCCATACCTCAGGTCTAAGATCACATTTTGAGTAAATGGTGATGCCGAAATTAGACAGTCACAATTTTGATGGGCCAATTCTGAGACCCGACATTAGTCAAGTCGGCACAAAGTGGTGTTTTCCAAAGTGGGGGTGCCTGGGACCAAACAATGTCGCGTTATACAAGTACCACCCTTTTCTGTTCCAGTCCATTTTTTAAAGATTATTCGAGACAGAGTACAAGCAGGGAGGAGGGGGAGCGGGAGAGGAAGTAGCAGACTCCCTGCTGAGCAAGGATTCAGATGCTGGGGCTCCATCCCAGCACCTGGAGATCATGACCTGAGCCACCCAGGCACCCCTGTTCAGATCAGTTTAAGTCAAAGGGACAGTTGTAGTGTTGAAGAAACGCCTCAACAGACCTGGGGCTCTTCTGCAGGCACCAGTAACACTTTTTAAACCATCAACAAAGTATCTTAAGGCTCCATTTTATTTACAACAAAATGAAGTTATTTTATTTTATTTTTTTTTTTTTAAAGATTTATTTATTTATTCAGAGAGCGAAAGAGAGGCAGAGACACAGGCAGAGAGAGAAGCAGGCTCCATGCAGGGAGCCTGACGTGGGACTTGATCCCGGGGCTCCAGGATCACACACCGGGCTGCAGGCCGGGGCTGCCCCAAAATGAAGTTTTAAAGACAATACTTATGTAAAAATTAGATTCAAATCAAAACACCAAGTAAACAATGGTACAGGTATTAAAAGGGAGACAAAAACCAGGAAGGAGGTAGGCAAACGATTGAAATATGGTAAACCGCATTAAGCTATATTGCCAAACGATAAAAATCTAAAGAAAATTCTCCCACCAAATGCCAGCGTGGAACACTAAAGTTTCCTAAAGGGACTGGAAAAAAAGTTTTGTGGCTGCAAACGGGTACTCCTCTTAAAGCTGCTAGCACCTCCTCTCCCCTTATCATACTAGACCCAACTGGGGCATATCTCTTCCACATCCCAGAGGCTCCTAGTAGAGCGCTCAGATCAGGAGGGCAGAGGCCCGGTGTGGACCACCTGTGGGCAAACATGAACTCCTCCTCTCATTTCAAATCCAGTCATCAGTAGGTGGTAAACGTGGAGTTGGGCAGGTTACTTCACTGCTAAGCCATAGTTTCCTCCTGGGGAAAAGGAGTATCATACCTATCTCCCAGAATTCACTCATGCAACAGGTACTTTTGAGCAGCTGCTATGTGCCTAGCCCTGGGGATAAGGAGCTAATACACAAATGGTTTCTATGCTAAAAGTGCTTATATGTTTCAGGGCTGCGGGGGAGGGGGGGTGTGGGGCGCGGGGAAGGAACAGACCCACACAAACAGAAGGGCCAAGCTATCTTTCCAGACACTAGGTGCATTTTACAGGTGTGAGAGAGTAACAGGGACGTCCTTACTTTGGAATGCTTTTAGGATAAGTAACATTTAAGGGAGATCTGAGGCATGAAAACCAGCCGAATAAAGGGGGTGGGGGGGAAGTATTCCAAGTAGAGAGAACCCAACCTGCAAAGGCCTGGAGGTGGGTACAAAGTTGTAGTAACTCCTAGATGAGAAAGAGGCATCTGGGCAAGCTGTACAGTAGTTCAGGATGAAGGGGGTGGGAAGAAGTAAGGGAAGTGTTAAAGATCCTGGATTTCAGACTAAAAAAGGCAGGGGCCCCGAAAGGCCTTAACAAGCGGGGAGTACAGGGTCCCCACTTACCTAAGCTACTAGGTTCGCTACGGGAGAACGGCTTGGAGGGAGACGAACCCGGCGGGGCAGGTCCTGCAGGGGCGGTGGGGCCGGAGGGAGGCGGGCCGATGGGGGGTGCGCCGACCACGGGCCCGCAACCTCGGAGGCGCTTCGCCAGCAGGGAACTCGGTCCACGAACGCTCGCACCGAGTCCCCCGTAAGTCCCACGGTGACCCGCTCCGCGCACAGGCGCAACCTGGCCCGGGAGAGGCGCCCGCGCGCTCCGCATCCCCCACCTGACGACACCGCCCACCTGCCGCGCGGAGGAGCCGGAGCCCGAGCCCGCGACACCTGCCGCTCGCGCCTGGCGGGTTCGGCGCACGACGAAGCCGAGGCCCAGGAGGGGACCTTCCCCAGCATCCCTGCCAGGTGCCCTGCTTCCCTCGGCTCCCTCCTCCGGCCCCAGCGGCCCGCGCGCAGGCCGGGCTCTGCTACCGCGGGACACGCACCTGGAGCTTCCAGAGCCGCAGCTGCCCAGGCGCCCGCGACCACCAGGTGAGCGCCCTCCGGTCCGCCGCCCGCGCCTGCGCGCAGTTTAAACCCTCCCGGCCGCGGCTCCGGGCTGGTGGCCCCGCCCCTTCCCCTTCCCCTTCCGGGACGCTCGCCGCTGGGTCCTAAACACCGCCGGGTCCTGAGGTGCGGCCGGGGCGCCGGGCAGCGGGCGGTTCTGGCGGGAAGGAGTGGAAACGCGGGGGGGCGGGGGGGGTCTCATCTCTCGGCTCACCTCCTGATGACCGCTTCTAATCTCAACGGAGGAGAGAGAAAGTGAAGTGTTCTCTCTCTCCCTGCCCTTAGTTAATGGACCAAACTCTGCCCCTTTTACAGGGATTCTCCTGGACGGGCTCAGCCTCCCGGAGCTCGAGGCGGGCGGTATTGACTTAAAAAGGCAGAGAAAGGATTCACTGAGGTTCGAGGCAAGCTGTGCGCCGAGACCTGCATCCCCGAGCGCCGGGCTTGCTGGGGGCGCAAATTTGTAAAACCTGCTGTAAAATAAAAAAGTTAATGAGCTCCCATCACCCTCAACCGCGAAGGCCTGTTGTTTTTCATTTAACTGGTTTGCCTGGAGAGGGAGGGGGCTGAAATTCTTGCAAAACGGAACCCTCCCTCTGTTCTTGGCTTTAATGTTTATGACATTTATTTTCAGAGTTTCTTTTTTTCGAACTAAACACCTTTCCTAGAGGACTTAGTGAAACAACTTGGTGTAAACGGATTTTTTTTTTTTTTTTAATATTGTTGGGGTCTGTAGCTGATGGCCAAGGAAGAATTCTTGAGATGCCTTCGGCGCAAAAAAGGTGTTGTTTTTTTTTAATATTTTGTTTATTTATTCATGAGAGACACACACACACACACAGAGAAGCAGAGACACAGGCAGAGGGAGGAGCAGGCTCCATGCAGGGAGCCCGACGCGGGACTCGATCCTGGGACTCCAGTGTCACACCCTGGGCTGAAGGCAGTGCTAAGCTGCTGAGCCGCCCGGGCTGCCCCCAGAAAGGTGGTTTTATTACGGCATGGGACAGGACCAGGGAAGAGAAGAGCTACTGCCATGGGACTTTAAGGAGCAACTGATTTTTATACTTTGGAGTTGGGGGAGATAAAGAGACAGGAAGTTTCCAAAAGTTTGCTAAAGAGGACTCCGGGGGTATAGGGGGACTTGTCAGGCTAAGGTGGTTTTCCTTCTAGCAAGACATTAACATTAAGGCAGTTGGGAGCTTCCTGGAGGAACCTTTTACTCTACCTGCATCAAGTAATTGTCAATGGGCTGCAGGTTATGAGAACATTTCATTTTATTTGCATTGCCTTCTGGCTTTGTTTCCCACGTCAGAGAAGTTCGAAGGACTTGGTACGTTTGCTGAACGTCTGCTGCTTGCAGGGTTATGGGAAGACAAAACAGGGTAACTACCCTGGAGGGCTCGACCCCAATGACTTGCTGATAAGCAGGCGAATCCTGGACTTGGCTCTTTGGGGCTTTTTATGCTTTGTCCACACTTGTGTTTCCTATCATGTTTAGCACAGTGTCAGAGATAAAAAAAATTACTCAAGTAACTTATTGCAGGGGCGGGGGCGGGCAGGAAGATGG
Organism: Vulpes vulpes; assembly: GCF_048418805.1. NCBI lineage: Eukaryota > Metazoa > Chordata > Mammalia > Carnivora > Canidae > Vulpes > Vulpes vulpes. The sequence continues at coordinate 560,245 of NW_027325787.1, read as the reverse complement.
AAAGAACCTTGCAAGAGACACTGAGGCAGGACCTAGGTGAGCCGGTTCCCAGCGGAGCGCTAGGAGTTAAGGGGATGAGAAGGGCGGTGCCAAGGCTGGGGGCGGGCCCAGGAGCCGCTCCGCTATAGGCTGTTCCTAGGAAACGGGCCTAAAGCCTCTGGCCAATAGAATCGCGGGATCAACGCCAGTGGCCGGCAGGCCGTCCAATAGGAGGAGACGTTGGAGTTGCCCGGCTAAGTTCAGCTTCCTTAGCTGCGGTGAGCGTGGCCAGAGGTCTGCTGCTCCCGGGATCTGGCCGCGGAGGTCTCGGGCTCTCCGGTCCCGAGTCGGTTTGGTGGTCGCGATGTTTTTCTCCGGGCCCGGGGCCCGGCCACGGACCTGGGAAGCCAGCCCCTCCGAACATAAGAAGTGGGTGGAAGTAGGTGTCCGGAGGCTTATTCCGAGACTCGAACTTGACCCAGGGCTCCCATCCTTTCCCGCCTGGGTCTCGGCTTGGTTGCACCGACGAGGACCGGAGCCTCCTTGCAAAGGCCCATGGATAATAACTGAGCCGAGGGCTGCAAGGCCCCTCGCTCCCTGTCCGGTGTTCTGGCTGCTTCCAAGTTCCTTCTTTTCCCCGCTACCTCGTTCATTAGTAATAACCCCCCAACCTTCTTATCTGTCTCACCTTCCTAATTCTTAGGACAGGATTTTAGGTAGAATTTATCCCAGTGGTTTAAAGGAATTAGTTTGCGTTAGTCTGGCGATTAAGTAGTTTGCATATTTCGGAGGGGAGTAAATGATAGCACATTTAAGAGTTCTTCAAGAAGGAGTAAAATTAGGATGATGCAACTCCCATTTCCAAGCCCCCCTGCTCAGCTGAGGTTTAGATTTTGGAGGTCTAAATTTAATATAAACGAGGAATAGAACAAACGGGCGTCGGTCTAACTGGAGGTATTTTGATGTTCTTTAGGTATTTAAAGCGTGCGATGAAGATAACAAAGGCTATCTAAGCAGAGAGGACTTTAAAGTTGCCGTTGTAATGCTGTTTGGGTACAAGCCCTCCAAGGTAGAACTTTTCTTCATCTATTTGGGAGTGGGGCAGACGGTACAGGAGTGGGTGGATTCTAAGTGCTGTGGCTTCTTTAGGGTGTTTAAAAATCACTGCCTCTCAGAGCGATTTCAGAGATGTGTCCAGTGCTAGATTTTTACCGTTCTTAAGAGCCTAACTCAGGGATGAGGTCGAGTTCTTGGAGCTTATGTCACCAGCAGGCTCATAATAAAAACAAGATGCTAGGGAGGTGTCTAGAGGGAAGACTGGGGAGGGGGTATTGGTAACGGGGGGGGGGGGTTCATTTGAATTATAAAACTAACATAGTTACTTATGCAAAAAATTCCAACAGCCTGGAAAAAGTATAAAGTTGAATGTAAAATCCCCTCCTTTGCTATCAGAGAGTCCTGCTCCTTAGGGGCTACCATTATTAACAGTTTTTTGTGTGTGTGTGTCATTCCAAAATTTCTGATGTATAACAGACGTGCCTAGCATTCTATTAAGAACATAGGTGGGGAGCACCTCGCTGGCTCAGTTGGTTAAGTGTCTGCCTTTGGCTCAGGTCATGATCCCAGGACCCCACATCAGCCTCTGCTCAGTAGGGAGCCTGCTTCTCTCTTTCCCTCTGCTGCTGCTCCTCCTCTCTCTCTGCTAAATAAATAGAATCTTTTTTAAAAAACCCATAAGTGGGTACATAGTATGTCTGTTTTATTTTGCTTATTTTCACTTAACAGTGAACATAAATGCACCACCATGTTTTAAAAAGTAGTCGCAATAAGTAAGTAAATAAATATATAAATAAATAAATAAAAATAAAAAGTAGTCGCATAGTATTCTCTGTAGCCAGTTTCCGGTCTTTGGTCATTTAGATTGCCTTCATTATTTTTCATTCCTACAAACATCGTTGCGATGAGCATCCTTTTATATGTATATCTGTACTTGTGGTTGTATACCTGTGGAATAAATTCCTGGAAGTACAATTACTAGGTACATTTAAATTTTGTTGGGTGTTACTCTTCAGGAAAGTTTGTGCTGATTCACTAATGAGCTGAGCTTCAAGGAAGGTCCTGCTTTAGGTCAGATTTCCTGCTCTCCTTTGTCATTGGGCTGCTCCCTTCATTACATTGATTCTATTTTTTTTTTTAAAGGATTTATTTATTTGAGAGAGAGAATAAGCAGGGGGAGCAGAGGGAGGCGGACAAGCAGACTCCCTGGGACCATGACCATGCCAAAGGCACACAACTGACAGCCACCCAGGTGCCTGTTACATTGATTCTAGAGATGGATTCTTCTTGTTAAGATGCTGAACTGGAATTAATCAAAGACAAGATCTTGTCCAACTTTAAGAAATTCAGTTGTGGCCTTTAAACAGAGGGCTGTGCCTGGAATGCCCTCCCTCTGTCCTCCTTAAACCAAACAGCTTAGCAATCACTTTGGCCTGACTGTTCTCCCCACCGGACTCTGCTTCTCAGATTGCAAGCCCAGCAAAGGCAGGGACCACGTGATGTCTCACTTCTCTGTTCCTCATTACGCTTAAATGCATCACCACTTCACGATAAATACATTCTATTGACACAGATTGGTCCCATGAACTGATTATGGAAGGTAGGCTGATTATGGAGCTCAGAGAAGTAGGGCTGACTCCCAGAAATTGCAGCTCTTCCATTCACCTGCAGTCATTTCAGCTAGAATTCCAAAGCAGGTCAGCTAAATGGTCCCAGCTTTTGAAGCATTATATTTAACCTGTGTTCAGCTGGAAAGATGGCTGGTTTCATTCTGCTTTTATCACCCTTGAAACTACTTAATTGGCTTTAATTTTAGAATATAAGCGAGGAACTGAATGATAAGTATAGTGATATGGTAACACATGTGTACAATCCATGAAATTTAACAAATTTTTACTTTTATTTTCCTACCTGGCTGAGGTTTCGGGTTTCATTGTTTTAATCAAATGTCTATTGATTGCAGATCACAAAACAATAAAGTGATACCAAATCATCTGTACATCTGTTAGTCATTTGTATAATAACTTGTGTTAAATGACAATGTATAGGGGATCCCTGGGTGGCTCAGCAGTTTAGCGCCTGCCTTTGGCCCAGGCCGCAATCCTGGAGTCCCGGGATCGAGTCCCACATCGGGCTCCTGGCATGGAGCCTGCTTTTCTCCCTCCTGTGTCTCTGCCTCTCATTTTCTCTCTCTCTCTCTCTCTCTCTCATAAATAAATAAATAAATAAATAAATAAATAATAAATAATAAATAAATCTTTAAAAAATGATAATGTATACCCTCTGTGAAATATAACAGATTGTTACCTTCATATTAGGTTGAAGTTTGGGTTTTTTAAATATATTTTTAAAGATTTTATTTTTTTTTAAGATTTTATTTATTTGAGAGAGAATGTGCACATGAGCAAGGTAAGGGGCAGAGGGAGAAGCAAACTCCCTGCCAAGCAGGGAGCCTGATGCAGGGTTTGATTCCAGGACTCCTGGATCCATGACCTGAGCTGAAGGCAGACACTTAACAGACTAAGCCACCCAGGTGCCCCTAAAGATTTTATTTTTCAGTAATCTCTACATCCAACATGAGGCTTGAACTCACAACCCCAAGATCAAGAGCTTCATGCTCCACCAACTGAGCCAGCCAGGTGCTCCTAGGGTTATATTTTTGAATATTACTTTTGAGCAAATAAAATATTTACTGCATGCACAACATGTAATAAATATTTATGCATTCATGCAATTGTTTACTTCCTATTTAATAAAATGAACACTTGATAGTTGCTAGTGATATAAAGATGAATAAAATAGCCTCTATTGTGAAGCAGTCCAGATGTCACTTAGACTAGAAGAGCTAGATTCCTCATATGAAGTGTCTGGAAGCACTTTGTGGTGTAGGGAGATGCTATGCCCTGCTGATTAGATGTGGTTGGCCCTCGAGAGGGGTGTGAAACCAGGGCTGGAGCAATAGTAATGCCACTAAGTGGCATTAAAACTAAGGCGTAGGCTTGGGGAAAGTCAGTGAGTTTAGTTCAGGGCACATGAAGTTTGAGGAGGCTGTGAACATGCCAAGTGAATTCACTCATTAAATACTGTGCTGGTGTTGAGATTCTGGTGGAAAGATCTGCCATCCCTTGTAAATGCAGGAATCTGGAACCACACAAGGAATTGAGAGGTAAGGGCTAGAGACAGATTGAGGACTCCTCAGGTTACAAGTGGTGGTTCAGAACATGAGACTGAGTGGCATTGGCAGAGAACAGGATGCAGAGTGCTAAAGAGTACTCTACAGGGGGCGGGGTGGGGGCAGGCAGGGGTACCAACATTTCAGGGTAGGTAGGAAGAAGATGTGATGTGAACCCCCTGGCATGGGCGAGAGAAACCAGGAAAGTGCGAGGCCTGGAATCCAAGGTCAAAAACCTGTGCCAGGTGTTGTCAAGGTTCTAATTCCATAATGTTTATAACGCCCTTGTAACTATAGGAAAGTGCTTATATTTTAATATATAGTGAAAGTTTCCTGAACCTTATCTAGGATGTGTTCTGAAATATCTTTAAAAAGCCATAGAGGGGAAAATGCAGACTCGGCCAAGATGTTAATAGTGGTTTTCATTGGATTGCTGTTTTTAAAAGTGTTCATGATTTTTAAAATATATTTCATGTTTTCTACATCACATTACTTTTATTATCAGGAAAAAAGTTAAAGCCATCAAGCTCATTGCAATAATCCTTGTATTTGTCTAAAATAGGTTACCTTTTAGATTATGCTGCATATATGACAGCCAAGTTGATTATATATGTTTAAGTTGTTTTGGGGCCATTAGAGTCTGTAGCAGATTAGCATGTTGTATCTCATAGATATAAAAATATTTTTTGCTGTAATGCCACTTCAGTTTTTATTTTATTTTTCTAAGTTTTTTTTAAACTATTTGAAAATTTTTCCCCACTTTTTTTTTTAATTTAAATTTAAAAGAGAGAGAGAGAGAGAGAGGCAGAGACATAGGCAGAGGGAGAAGCAAGCTCCATGTAGGGAGCCCGACGTGGGACTCAATCCCAGGTCTCCAGGATCATGCCCTGGATTGAAGGCGGTGCTAAACTGCTGAGCCACCCAAGTTGCCCCTAAGATTATTTAAATCCCAGTTAGTTGGGGATACCTGGGTGGCTCAGCAGTTTGGCGCCTGCCTTCAGCCCAGGGTGTGATCCTGGAGTCCCAGGATCGAGTCCCGCATCGGGCTCCCTGCATGGAGCCTGCTTTTCCCTCTGCCTGTGTCTCTCTCTGTGCCTCTCATGAATAAATAAATAAATAATTTAAAAATTAAAAAATAAAACTGATTTCCCCCTTTAAAAAAATAAATCCCAATTAGTTAACATGCAGTATGTTGCAGGTGTACAATATAGTGATTCAACAGTTCCATACAACACCCAGTGCTCATCACAAGTGCCCTCCCTAATCCCCATCATGTATCTAACCTATCCCCCCACCCCAGATATCAATGGAAGAATAAAATGATTATTACAGCTGTCCTGTGATGTTACTTGTCTGCTGAACTCAGGAGAGTTGGTTTCTCATAAAATACAATCCTTCCCCACACCCCAAGAATTAAGAATTCGCACTGTGAAAACATTTGATGAAATCGTATGTGCTTTTCTTTTTTCTAGATAGAAGCTGATTCCGTGATGTCTTCAGTAAATCCAAACACTTCCGGTAATATGAAAGTTAATATTAATTTTTAGATATTCATAAAGCTAAAATTAATAAAAATAGAGATTATAAAGCACATCTTTGTTCTGTTTCAAAGAAAAGTTTTGGTCCTTTAATGTATTCATAAGTATGTATGTTTATTGTAAGGAAGTTTTAAACCATTGAAAGGTATAAAGAAAAAACGTTGCTTGTGATGCCAACATCCAACTGATGATGGAGATTTTCTGACTTAGATGAACGGAAGTGGCATCCCCTGCAATGGAAAGACTGGGGGAAAAGGTATGGGGTTGGGGGAGACCCAGAGTTCACTTTTGAGTACGTTAAGTTTGAAAAGTTTCGATCAGTGATGTCAGGGCACTTGGGCTGCATGAATAGAGAATTCAGAGGAAAGCTGTGGGCCAGAGAAATAAATTTGGGATTCATTGGCATATAGATGGTTTTTGAAGCCAAGGAGATGGATGAGACCACCTAGCAAGATAGAGTGAAATGAAAACCTTAGGAAATGGGATCTTGAGAAGTCAGGGAGTTAGGAAATGGCAGAAGATTTAGAGGGGGTGGACGGGCAGGAGGAAAATCAAGGGTGTCTGATCAAAAGTGAGAAGTAGATTATTCCAAGGAAGAGGATGTGGTCAGTGTTGAAAGGTCAGGTAGGTACTAACAGAAGAGTATCCGTTGGAGTTGGTGACCAAGCTGTGTTTGCTGAGTTTGGAGAGAGCACTTTGAGTGTTGATGAAGCAGAGGCCAGGCCCAAGTGGGAGAAAAGTCTTTCAGTTGGTCCAGAGCGGCTGGGCTCTAGAGCAGTTTTGTTTGTTTTGTTTTTGTTTTTGTACATGAAGATGTGTCTGAACTTAGGCTGCTGTTGTTTTTGGAGATAGAACGTGCTAGATTGGCTTTTTAAAAATTACCTTTTTTTGGGGAAATAAAGCTTACAGAAAGTTGCAAAATAGGACAGCCTGGGTGGTTCAGCGGTTTAAGGCCTCCCTTCTGCCCAGGGCCTGATCCTGGAGACCCAGGATCGAGTCCCACATCAGGCTCCCTGCAGGGAGCCTCCTTCTCCCTCTGCCTGGGTCTCTGCCTCTCTCTCTCTCTCTCTCTCTCTTTCTCTCTCTCTCTCTCTGTCTCTCATGAATAAATAAATAAAATCTTTAAAAAAAAGTTGCAAAATAAAAATAGTACTGAGAACCGTAAAGAGTACTGTATACTCTTTACCCAAGTGCACTTATTATTAACATCTTACCCCTTGGGCCCCTCCTATCACCACCTCTTCCTCTCGCTGCTCTGAACCTAAAACATAGCACACTTACCAACTTCATGAACTTAAATTGATAGTATATCTTTATCTAATTTACTGTTTATTTTCCAGTGTTGTCACTTGATCCGATAGTGTCCTTAGTAACATCATTCCTCATTTAATACAGGAATTAGTCTTTGATGCCACGTCTCCTTAGCATCCTTTAATCTGGAACATTTTTGTAGACTTTTTTTGCCTTTTTATAACATTGATATTTTTGAGGAAATAGCCCAGCCCTTATTATTTGTTTTTTTTTTTTTTTTGAGAATAGTCCTTATTTGGTGTTTCTCTGTAATTAGGTCAAAGTTAAGCATCCTGAGCCAGAATGCCATTTAGGTGATCTGTCCCTCTCTGATGCCACTTCTGGAGGCACACAATGTCCATCTGTCTCTCATAGATGATAGTAATTTTTATCATTGGTCAAGATGTTGTTCAAGTTCTCCATTGTATTCTGTTTATCTCTTCTTCCTCTGCAACAAACAAGCAGTCTGTGGAGACACATTGAAGATGTTGCACATACTTTGCTTCTCATCAAAATTTCCCCCTAGATTTGGTGACTATGATTCTTGTCTGACCCAGCTTTTGCCATTATAGTTGTAAAGTAATGATTTTTCTAATCCCAGTACTGCTTCCTTATTTTTCCCCCTAAAAGATTTATTTATTTACTTGAGTGAGAAAGAAAGAGAGCACACGAGTGGGAGGGGCAGAGGAAGAGGGAGAGAGAATCTCAAGCTGACTCCCCACTGAGCATGAAGCCCAACATGGGGCTCAGTCCCAAGATCCTGAAATCATGACCTGAGCCAAAAACCAAGAGTTGGATGCTGGCTGCGCCATACAGGCACCCTGCCTGGTGCTTCTTCCAGGGAGCCCTTGGCTATAGGCAAGAGACCTCCCCTTCTTGATCAGTCGATCTATTTATTATCAGCATGGACCCATGAGCTATATGCTTTTTAGTAATTTACATCCTATTAGTTATAGTTATTTTAGTTTTCGCTTTGTCACAGACTTGGTCACTGAATGCTTCCTCAAGCTGACTCCTGGGTTTCTGACCAGTGTGGCTTTTTCTTTCTTTTTAAAAATCTTTCTTTTTTTAAAGTCTTATTTATTTGAGTAATCTCTATACCCCCTGTGGGGCTTGAACTCATGACCTGGAGATTAAGAGTCACATGCTCTTCTGACTGAGCCAGCCAGGCGGCCCTAAAAATCTTTATTTATAAATGTTAGATTTGCAAAGGAGTTTACTGGATTGCTTTTTTGTATTCAAGGTCTGGAATCACATATGAACAATGACTCTTAGAATACGATTATTGGCAAGAGAATGCGTTTTTGACAAACTTCCTAACTTGATGCACTTCCTCCAGGTTATTAATTTCTTATAAAATCTTTGTGCTTTCAGACTATTCAAATATTATTTATGTAATGTTCAGTTAGCTGTAACTTCTTGATGATGCCTTCCTTGCATTTTTTTCTGTGGGTTTCTATGTGATTTTCTAATCTAAAAGATTTCTGCCTTTTGGCAGAAGGGTTTCCCACATTTTTTGAGTTGATAGGGTTTCTCTCCATAACAGTCCCCTGACAGTGAGTGACTCTGTCTGGGTGAAGGTATTCCCCACACATTATACACCCAGCACTGCTTCATTTTTTGACTTTTCTGATATAGCAAGTGTGACCGCTGCTAGAGGCACTCTCAGATCATTCATTATTTTCATAGATCTCCCTAATGTGTGTTCTCTGATTCTGAATTAAGGATTTGCCTTCACACAGAAGGTTTTCTTTCAGCCGGTTCTTTGATGTCCAAAGAGGTGTTCTTCTGGAAGAAAGGTTACCCATGTTCTTTATAGGTATAGTGAATTCTCTGATGTAGACCCAAGATTGACTCTGAGAGAACTTCTTCTACATTCAGTATCATAAGACACGCCCCCCCCCACACATGTGTATTATCTCATGCTTAATAAGACTTCATGAAAAGATTTCCCTGCCTGTGTTATATTCGTGTGATTTCTCTCCTGTATGGGTAATTTGAAGGGTAAATTCTGGCAGAAGGTTTTCTACCTTTATTACCTTCTAAAGGTTTCTCTTATGTGTGCATGCTCTGATATAAAGAGAACTGATGTCTGGCAAAAGGCTGCTCCATGTATGCCATTGTTAGTCTCCTCCCATTAATGAATGAATGAATGAAAGAATAAAAGATATATGTATATATATTTCTGATGTATGAGAGACTCACTTTGACTCTTAGCTAAAGATGTGTTTGTGAAAATTACATAATTTCCTTTGTGAATTATCTAATTCTTGAGCTTCGACTTCACATAGAAATATTTCTCATGGGACGCCTGGGTAGCTCAGTCAGTTAAGCGTCTGCCTTCAGCTCAGGTCATGATCCCGGGGTCCTGGGTTTGATCCCCACATCATGCTCCCTGCACAGCGGAGAGTTGGCTTCTCCTTCTACTTGTGCGCTCTGTCTCTGTCTCTCACATGCTCTCTCTCTCTCAAATACAAAAAATCTTTGAAAAAAAAATTAAAATATTTCTTACATTTGTGGGAGTCACAGAGCTTCCTTTTGATACTAGTATCATGTCCATTAGAGCTTTTTGTTTTAGATAAGAGTTTCTGGACATTCACTGCATTTAGATAGTTTCACCCATGCCAGAGTCCTTTCATATATAATGAAGACTGCCTTATTAGGGAACATTTTCTCAAACTCCTTATGGCCTAAGAATTGGCTTCACAACTGGAATTTTTTGATAGTAAAAATAGTCTTCCCTATGAGGCCTTTCTCACTTTGAGGATACACTCCTGGACCTGCCTCTGTATGCATTTTCCTGCGTTTAATATCAAGGATATTATGTCTACTCTCACATCCGTTTCTCAGTCAAATTGTGAAGATGCTTCTTTTCACAGCATCTTTTCCTAATAATTAATTTTAAGGTATATTTCAAAAGGTTACAAAGTAACTTAGTCCTCTGAGAAATTCAGGGGAAGATAAGGGGAGGAAAGAGACCACAGTGTAGGTACTTAGAGCCTTGCTCCAAAATTAGTGTGAAAGAACTCTCAGTCTGCAGGTTTCCAGTCTTTTCCCTCCCTCTTTTTTTTTTTTTTTTTTTCTCTTTTCTTTCTTCTTTTTTCTTTCCTCCTTCCTCTTCTGGTCTCCATATCACTGGCAAGTTAGCCTTCCCAGATTATCACTTCCTTTAAGGTTAGACTTTAAAGTCACCGTACTACCTTTCCAACTAGCTTTAATTTGTTTTCCTTTGAAAGGAAGACTCAAGACCACAAATACCCAGAAGAAAAAGTCAAAAAGTCATCCTAGCAGGAAATCACTACCAAACTCTTGATTGCTGCTACCGTAATTTTTTTCTATTAGAACTCTTCACTCCTGAACTAATTTCAGATCATCAGCTCCTTCTTTTCACCCTTTCCATACATGAGTCACCTTTTACAAGTTAATTTTCTTGCAGGAAGAGGTTTTATACACGGTTTAAATGTTTTGTCAAATATCTTATTTCTCTCCTTAATGTTTTGATCTTGAAGAACTGAAATGTTGGCCATGGCTTTCTGGAAACTATTTATCCAGGCAATACTATTTTTCCAAAGTTCTCCTTAGTAGCCTTGACTTGGGAGTTCTCTAGCTAGATGTGGCTCTTTGTACGTCCAGACAAGTCATACCAGCTCTCTAGCATGCCACCCTAAAAGATTCTCTGTGTAGGCCGTTTGCTGCCCAGCTTCCTGGTGAGGTCCAGACTCACATCCTGGATTGATCCTGACTTGGCAGAGTCTTGACCAAGCACACACTTCACACAGTACCTAAACCTGGGTGCCCATGTCCTACTTCCCAGGAGCTTCTGGTCTCTCTCAAAGGCAGGTTGTTTCTGTAGATTTTCCTTGTAAAAATTAAGAAGATGGAAAGTTAAGTCAAAGCCATTGGAAACAAGAGTAGAAGGTCTCCAGGAAAGGCATATTGGGAGAGTATGAGGGCAGCCAGAAGAAGTAGCAAGAAGGCATTTTAAATTATATATGTGTATATATTTTATATTTAAATATATATATATATATATTATTGAAGTTCGATTTGCCAACATATAGTATAACACCCAGTGCTCATCCCATCAAGTGCCTTCCTCAATGCCGGTCACCCAGTCACCCCATCCCTCTACCCATCTCCCCTTCCACTTCCCGTTGTTAGTTTCCCAGAGTTAGCAGTCTCTCATGTTTTGTCACCGTCTCTAATTTTTCCCGCTCATTTTCCCTCTCCCCTATAATCCCTTTCACTATTTCTTATATTCCCCATATGTGTGAAACCGTGTAATGATTGTCTAGAAGGCATTTTTAATGCCTGTAATCTAACAAGCAAGTATCAGCAAAAACTGTTTGGGTACCAGGAGCAAATAATTATATTAATGGAAGATAAAAAAAAAAAAATGAAGCCTCTTGTTTAAGAAGCAGCAGATCACTGTTGGGGTGGTTCTAACATAAACTATTGCTATTCTGTTGAGAGGGTTGTATTTCCTTATAGCCGTTGTTCTCTGTGATGCAGTTCATACCTTCTCTAAGTATAGAGAACAAAAGGAGGTTGCAACTAGAAGAGACCTAGAAAACTTATTTGTTCCCTTCTTTAAAATGAGGAAATTAGGCTCTAGAAAGGAATAATAAAATATCTCAACCCTGGCATTTGATGGTTCTTTATTTGTTTACAAAAGAAACCTACATGTGTTAAAATATTATAATAATTTCAGCTGTGACTTTTTTTTTTCAGCTGTGACTTTCTGAAAGCTTTCCATGTGCAGACTCCATGATGAGCACTATGCATAAATTGTTAAATTTAATATGACTCTGTGGTATCAAAATTATCCTCATTTTATAAGTTAAAAACATTCTGAAACTCAGGTCAAGTTAGGCTGGCATAGCTAGCTAAATCGTAGACCACAGTGGTCTGCTCTCCAAACTTATCTTCTCAACCATTTGATAAACCTTCCCTTGATTTTTAAAAAATTTTTAAAGATTTTATTTATTTGACAGCACAAGCAGGGGGAGGGGCAGAGGGAGAAGCAGGCTCCCCGCTGAATAGGGAGACCTATGTGGGGTTGATTCCAGGACCCTGGGATCACGACTTGAGCTGAAAGCAGATGCTTAACCGACTGAGCCAACCAGGCGCCCCTTCTTCCCTTGATTTTAATAGTGCCAAGGGTCATTGTGACAGAGCTGAGGCCAGTGTTCACTCCCCCAGGAACTTCATCAATGAGTTGAAATCAGGAGTGGATCAGGACATGGAAGGTTCTCCACCGTTGCTAGAGGTTGATGTCAGATCTGGTTCTGAGCTACCTAAACTCCAAAACAAATAGGGATTGACAATCCAGTGATCAGTGTCCATGCAATAGAAACGTTTTCTCTAGAGAGACAGTTTTCCCTGATACGGGATATTTCTTTCACGATGTCACATGGAGGAGAGACTGATGAGTGTACGTTGATGTTCACAAACTATTCAGTAAAATGCCCTAGTGAATTTTGTAAGGCTCTTCCTTAAAGTTTCTTCATTGCAGGCCAGTGGTTTAATGCCAGACATGTCTCAGCATTTCCATGAATGGCAACATGTGATAGCCAATGATTTGACTTCATCGTGTGATAAATTGTTGAGCATTTTATTTATTTATTTTGTTGTTGTTGAGCATTTTATACAAATAACAACCACAAATAAGATTTATGGGACTTTTGCTTAGTATGTCAAGTACCACGAATAAGAAATATGGCATGAGTGTTACCTCACTGAATCCTCCATGGCTGTTGGGGTGTTTTCATCTTGGATCCAAATAAAATATGCGTAGGGGAAAAAAACAAAGTACTTCTAAATTTTCTTTTCACTAGGTAATTTACTTTTAACCTTCAACTTAATCAATAGAAAAATCAAAGAGATTGACTCATCATAATGGTGATTATGAACTGTTTGACTCCAATATGAGTTCAATTGGAAAATAATTTGTGGTAGAGCCAAATGGCCAATTGGCTTGTATACTTTTATTTATTACTGTCTCATCTGAGTTGTCTTGAGCCCGATAGTTGATATATATTATTTTCCTAATTTTAAATCTAAATGTCCATTTTCTAGTGTTTTAAGTTCTACTGTAAACACTTTTTTTGTTGCATATGTTTTCTTGCTTGGGGCTCCTACAGAAGGAACTAGGGTCAATACAGCAGGTTTAGTAAGGTTTCACTTGTTTGACTTTAGCTCTTTTCTGTGATCAGGAAATGTACACACATAATGCTTACCTTATCTAGAAATCATCATCATAGGACCATTCTGCAGTATTGTTCACCTATAGATGTTCACCTGTAAAGTAATTTATTTCATTATGCATTTAGAGGATGCTGAGTAAGAGTCATTGCAGGGTAGGAATGAATTAGGAGACTCAGATACTGACCCAAGATAAGGAGGATAAAAGGGTATTGTCATTTCATTCATGGCCAATGTCAAATAATTACTGTGGACAAGCAAACTTCTAAGAGATAAGAGGAGGAAGATGGCTGGCGCTGGATGGGGCAGGATGGCTGGGATTTGCAAAGGTGGGAACTCAAAGCAGAAGACTTAGTGAAATGAATGAATGCAGACACCATCTGTGCACTTGGCCCTTGCTCCTGGTGTTCACTGTGCTTTGCCCTTGCCAGTGTGGATGCAGAACTCAGCATGGATTACCTACCTGGCATGCTCCATGTTCACATAAACGTCAAATGTCCTGTCAAATGCTGAGGTATTTGCTACCAGTACAGAGAAGGGCTTTATCTCTCACTCTATCTCCCACCCTCAGAGACCTCTCCCAGATTTCTGCTTCCAAGACCCCCTCTTCCCTGCCAGGCACCCCAGAATTGTATATCCAAAACTATCCGGTGTCATACTGTTAGTAATGAGTCCTACCATAAATGAGACCACCCCCTTAGAATACTTTTACCTCTTGCACCAGCATGGAGTATAGTGCTTACCTATAAAGGAGTTGTGTTCGGCAGAGTAAGCTACCCTGATGGAAGGGGCGTGTCAAGAAGGGGGAATTGAAGACCTCTATGCCTAGGAGGAATAGTGAAGCTTTAAATTCCAGAAGAAGATATCAGGACTTCGCACTATGAAAGGGAGGAGGAACCTTGGAAGGTTTATGAGCAGGAGATGTACATAATAAAAAAAGTAATGATTCCTGCCCATGTTTGATAGAAGTATGGTTTTATTGGTTCAGATTTCTCTATTCTCTTATAACCTGCTTTTACTCTTCTTTTTCATTTTCCTCCCAATGATATAGTAAAACTTGATTTCTTCCATTAAGGTAGATTCTTTGCTCTGTATTCCCCTACTCTCATTCAGGAAGCCCGAAGAAAATGTTAGTCCTCTGAATTTACTTAACCATCCTACTGTGGCAGCTCACCTTTGTTTTTGTTTGTTTCAAGTTTTTATGTAAATTCTAGTTAGTTAACATACAGTGCAATGTTACTTTCAAGAGTGATGTTTAGTGATTCATCACTGACACAGAACAAGTGCCCTCCTTAATCCCCATACCCATCTAGCCCATCCTCCCAGCCTACCTCTCTCCATCAGCCCTCAGTTTGTTCTCTCTATATAATTAAGGGTCTGTTGGATGATTTGTCTCTCTTTCCCCCCCTGAGAAACAAAACAGATAGGAGCTCCTGGGTGGCTCAGTAGGTTAAATATCCCACCCTTGATTTTGGCTCAGGTCGTGATCTCAGGATTGAGGGATTGAGCCCTACTCAATCAAGTGGGGCTCCTTGCTCAACAGGGATCCTGCGTAAGATCATCAGCCATCCCCCCAACCACCTCCGGGCACTTGTGCTCTCTCTCTAAAAAAAAAGAAAGAAAACAAATGAACATAGGGGACATCTCACCACATTTCGCCTTCTGTTCTTACAGTCTTTTTATGGTAACATATTTTGTCCCTTTTTTCCCCTCATGGCCTCTAGAAGTCATAATCTGAATTTTATTCCTCCAACTAGAGAAGGCTTGCATTATCTTTTAAAAAGCCACTTAATCCTTTTAAAACCTCCTTTTTAGGCATTTTCAAGGTCTGGAAAAATTAATATATAGCACAATGAATGTGAACCCTCCCTTTTCTCCCAATCGAGGACTAGACTTACAGTCTAAATAACTTGGCATTTTTATTGTTTTCTCTTCCACTCTCCCTAGGTTTATTGCAGTTTCTAATTTAAGCTCACTGTGATAGCCAGAAACTAGATGACTTCATTTTCAAGAGGATTTCTCTGTGTGCACTGGCCCTGAAGCTTAGGGTCAGTGGTTTTGTGAACTACAAAAAAATATACATAATGAAACTTTCAAGCAAAAAATGTATATGGTTTTATTGGACATTTTGAATATATCTATCCCTGTGGTAAAGGATGATTATTCTCCTAGGAAACTACTTAAAAATCAAAAAATGGAAAAGATAACATTCCTAGTCTTTCTCTATACACAACATATCTATATCACATACATTAAATGGTTTGTAAAATGTAAAATCTATGTATTTGTTATAGAATGTGGAAAGGGTCCATCTTGCTAAGAGTTGTTTATAAGATGGAAGGAAGTGTTTACCAGAGGTATACAAAATGCATAGACCTGCAGAGTCTGGAAGGATTTGTAAATATTACTGCTCCCAGTGGTCTTGAAGGCATGGTCCCCAATCCTGGGTCCTGTGAGGGCACTTCCAGGGGCACTGCCAAATGGGGAATTGGGGGGGAAGCCACCTTGCTCCATACAAAATAGATCTGCTTTCATTTCCTCTATATATTAGGCTTTCTCGTTTTATGAAGAACCACCTTTCCTACAGCTTAAAAAAGAAAAGTCTGCAAATTACTGATAGAGTCCAACTACCCAGGTGATATCCAAACACCTTTTGTAGATAGATTAATAATAAACTCAGATAAACACATAGGTCTTGTAGTTCTTGGTGTTGTTACGATCCCAATGTGCTACTATAATAAAGTGTATTTAGGAAACTGTTATTATGGAACAATGTACACAGGAGACCCAACACTGTATTTGAAATTAAAATTTTCTGAACATATTCTTTCACTCCAGGGGTGGACACAGGTAAATGCATTTGTTACTGAGTATGAAATCTGATGGCAATAGAATTACTGAAAGTCTTTGTGAAGAGGTAATTTTAGGTTTGAATATTGTGACAGCAGGTGGAGCTAGTAGTAGAAATTGTATTTCTAGGCCACTTATAGAGCAGCAAGATGTATAAAACTTACATTAATGTTTTTGCATTTCAGAGCTTTAGGAATAACAAACTATTATGCATTGGCTTTGGAAAGTAGTTGTACTACTACAGCGTGAGAGCCAACCTGAATGAAACTTTACCCTTTTTAGAAAAGGGGTTTGCACTTGGGTATGTGTTGCCATGGAAGATTAAGACAAGTTAAAGGGCAGGGGAGTGGAGGGAACAGTGGGGATGAGTTTACATGGTTTAATATTACTTGATGACTCTTAAAATATGGACTTTAAAAAATCAGGTATATGATCCTGTGGGAAAATAGTGTAAAAGAACTTGATTACATATATGGAATTAATTGTGTTATAAGATTGTCTTTTTTAAGTGGTAGTAAAAATTCTGTTGAAATCCACATTTCCTCCTAGGAAAAACTAAAGAACATTTATTTGCCTTTTATCCCACAAGATTATGAAATAAAGACCTACTTTATAACTCCAAATACCAATAGGTTTTCTAAATATGTAATTTAGAAGATATTACTAATGTCCTTTGTGTGTGTGTATGAATCACGCATTGAACCATGGATTTATCCTGGTTTTTTTTTCTTATCATTTCCCTAAATCAGATGCAATGATAAGTAAAGAACAAATATTATGCATGTATAACTTTTTCTCTGAATTTTGTTTTCTACTGTATCATATGGATTGAGAAATAGGGGTTTCTAAAATAATGGTTAATTTTGCTGGCTAGGTGAAGAGAAAGTAACCTCCTTTTGGCATATTAGTTTTACAGAGTTATGAGATCATTTAAAACACATTTTCGTGCTTTTTGCTGAAAACTGGAAATAACATCGTCCTATTTACTTATTCAACAAACATGTAATGCATACCTACTATGTGCCAGGCATGCTAAACACTGGGGATAAAATTTTTTTTTTTTGGGGGGATAAAATTTTAAACCACATACAGAGCTTCCCTTCAGTGGTTCTCAGGTAGACATATGATCAAATCATTACTATTGGACCTAATAGATGAAAAAATATCTGTTATGAACAGAGGGCTGTTGGGTCATAAAAAAGGGACTCAACTGGGAGAAACCAGGGAAGACTTCAAAGAAGAGGTATGCACTACTTGCATATGGATGGGGATGTAAATTTTCAGTAGGAGAGAAAGGAGAAGCCCTTCCAGGCAATGTGCCCAAAGGTATAAAAGGGTCTGTTGCCTGGGGGAAGCCTCAGGAAGTTTGCTAGAGAGGCCAGAAAGGTAGACTGGAGGAGATTGTGAAGGGTCTCCTAGGGCACCCTGAGATCAGTAAATATATTATTCAGAAATTTCAGCTAATCTAGATGCTATCTAATTGATGAGATTTTGGCGTGCATGAAGGTAAAGTTAACGGATTTGATCCTGTGGGAACGTGGCATGACTAGACTTCAGTTTTATCCTCAGCAAGTGGTCTGAGTATGTTCTCCGTTCTCAGAGGTCACCAGATGAGAACAGAGCTGCATGCCTACGGATCTTCAGCTGTGATGGGAGGAAGGCTGCATATACTAGTTCCATACAACACACATTTACTGAGCACATGCCAGGCGCCCTGGGAGGTGCTGGGAGGTGTGCCCTGTTGCTTAGGGATATGCAGTTGCTGCCTTGACTTTTGCTCATGGTTTGTCTCCAAAGCATCAGACAGTTGACTTGTCCACATTACACCTCTCCCCCTTGTCTTTCTCATCTCAAAATGACTCCTCAAGCCGGGACCTAGGAGTTACTCTTGGCATCTCCTTTCTGACCCACCACATCTCACCCCTCATCTATTTCAAGCAATGTCTAGAAACCTTCCACTCCTCTCTGTTCCCGCTGCTGGCAGTCTAGCAACCTTATTTCTGGCCAGCAGGATCCTGACTGGTCTCACCTTTCATTTTGCTTTCTCCCTAGTCCTTTTTTGAGAAAATGGCCAAAAAGATCTTTAAAAATTTTAAATCATGCTGTGTCACTTCACAATTCTCATTTTTCATTGGCTGCCTGTTGCACCTCAAATAAAATCCAAATTATTTCCTGTGGCCCACAAGGGCCAGTACATTCTGGCCCTGACTGCCTTGCCAACCCTGTCCTCTTATATCACTTTCCAGTCACAGTGGCCAGTTTTGTTCTCTCCCTTCCCACCAAATGGCCTTGGCATATGCTGTTTCCACTTCCTGGAATGTTCTTTCTCCTTGCCTTTAACCACTTGGTACCTTCTTATCATAGATCTTATCTTAAATATTCTCTCCACTTGGAGAGTACTCCATCAGCATCTACTCTGCAGGAGAATTCCTGTCATCCTTTTAGAACTTCCTATTTTCTCTCTTCATTCATATGCCATGATTTATAAGTATGTCTACTTGTGCAGTTGAACCTGTATAATCACTGTCTCCCCTCCACTAGACCAGTAACTCCGTTGGAACTGGAATCATGCGTGTTCTCTTTTCTATTTCCAGAGCTCAACACTGTGTGGCACCTAGTGGGTCCTAAACATAGATTGACTATTTAAGTTTCTAAACCTTTAGCTACAAATAAGAAAAATGTGGGAAATAAAACTATATTTTTAGTAAAATGTAATTGACAGAACATATTAGTTTAAGGTGTTTAACATAATGATTCAATACTTTTATGTATTGTGAAATGGTGACCCAATAAGTTGTTACCAACTGTGAGCATACAGAGTTACAAAATTCTTTTTTCTCTTGATGAGAACTTTCAAGGTCTATTCTCCTAGTAACCTTAAAATATGCAATACAATATTATTGACTATAGCCACCATGCTGTATGTTACATTCCCATGACCTATTTGTTTTATAACTGGAAGTTTGTACCTCTTGATCCCCTTTACCCGTTTCACCCAGTCCCCTCCTCCTCCCCTCTGGTAATTACTAATCTGTTCTCTGTATCTCTTAAGCTTTGTTTTGTTTATTAATTTGTTTTGTTTTTTAGATTCCACATATAAGTGGAATCATACCTTGTCTAATTTCACTGAACATAATACCCTCCATGTCCATCCATATTGTAGAGAATGGCAAGATCTCATTCTTTTTTTTCTTAATGGCTGAATAGTTATTCCACTGTGTGTATGTGTGTGTATGTATGTATCACACATTCTTTATCCATTTACCCACCAGTGGACACTTGGGTTGCTGCTATGTCTTGGCTAGTATAAATAATGCTGCAGTGAATATGAGGGTACAGATACCTTTTCAATTAGTGTTTTTGTTTTCTTTGGGTAAATACCCAGAAGGGAAATTGCTGAATCATATGGTAGTTCTGTTAATTCTTTGAGGAACTGCCATACTGTTTTTCATAGTGGCTGCACCAATTTACATTCCTACCAACATTGGACAGAGGTTCCCTTAAGAAAACTATTTTCTATGTTATTTTTTTTTAAACCATTGGAGCTATTTTGGGAAAGGTATACAGCTCAGTATTACCTCACCAAAAGTGCAGGTTCTTAAAAATTAGCACGTAGTTATTGTATGATTTGGGGCTATTTTTAAAATAGTGATACATTTTGTAATGGAAATTC
The DNA here is from genome assembly GCF_048418805.1 of Vulpes vulpes. Classification (NCBI taxonomy): domain Eukaryota; kingdom Metazoa; phylum Chordata; class Mammalia; order Carnivora; family Canidae; genus Vulpes; species Vulpes vulpes. Next base: position 540,483 of record NW_027325787.1, on the reverse strand, counting down.
TGAGTTACTAAAACGAACTGTTCTTTTTATATATTTAGGGCTCAGTTCACTAAAATGTTTAAATTCTTGGCTCTACTCTAAACCTACTACAAAGATCCACATTAGAATTCATTTTAATAGACATTGTAAGCACAGTATCCAACCTCATATGATCATGCTGGGCTCTTTTATTCTGAGAATCACAGGAAGCAGAGCCTGAGGCTGCAGAGTAATGGTGGGGTATACCCAAGGCTGGGGACGATGCCAGCTCTATTGTTTATGGAATATTCTCTCCACCTTTATCTCTGGTATGCAATTGGTATTGACTTTTGAGAAACTACTTCTTCAACCCGATCTCCCAGTTGCAAAAAACAAACAAACAAACAAAAAAAACCCCTGCCATAATGACATCTGGCTAGGAAAAAAGGGATCAAAGAACTATAAGGAAAGAAAAATTAGGACACCTTGTTTAATAAGTAGCTTCTGACCTGTTATGTCTTTTGGAGTCTAGAGTATTACACTTTTTTGAGGTCACCATTCCTTTATCCCCTGGAAAAGCTCGTGAACTCCAACAATGCCTATCATTTTTTGCCAATGATTGCTGGGGTTGGGCCTATTTAGCATTTAACAAAATGTTTTTTCAACTTTATAGATCTTTAGGAATATGCACTGTTCATCAAAACTAAGATAAAATTTGTTCATGATATGTATCCCTTTTCATTTATTTTTTTCTTAAAGAGGAAGATGGTCATTTTTGGCTAATTGTTTTTTCTGACTTTTAGGTATATTGCTTGAGGAGTTTTTAAGTATTGTACGAAAAAAGAAAGAAGTCCAACTCCATCGGAATGAAATAAGACACATCTTTACAGCTTTTGACAGGCACTGTAAGTATCTTTAAACTGTTTTGATATTAAAAAATTGCTATTAAGAAAAGTTGCTATGTACTCTCAGTAAATAAAATAATATGCTTAGAAGATTATTTACTATATCCATTAGCTATTACCTAGATGTTGGTGTGAATTTTTTTCTCTATCACAATCTTAAATTCTTGACATTTGCCATGGATAAAATAATATTTACAGTTATGTAATTGTACTTAGGATTTGTCTACATTGTAATGGGAATAGCCAAAGGACTGGCCATGTGGGGATATAGGTCATGAGCCACTACAAAGGTGTGGGGAACCATATGGCCTTTTCCTTTGACTCCTATGCTGACCCCACATGATTGGAAAGGATTGTTTTCTCACACTGGATATAGCTAAGAGAAGTGGTTTTGAACCGCCTATGCCCCACAGATCACATACAGGTTGGGAAGACTTGTGGAGTCCAGGGTCAGCATCTTTGCAATTCTAACACCAAACAAGAAAAACAGTATTTTTGAAGAGTAAATTGTTTCAACAATTTGCATAGACTTGAAGCCTAAATGCCATTATGGCAGTGTATGTCTGCAGTCCATTCCTTGTCACTCAGAGAATCAACTAATGTCCTATGGGATCATCTGGAATTGCACAGAAGGAGAGTGTTAGTAGATTCTTAAATTCTTCCAATGAAACAATCTCAGATTACCTTATATTTACTGCTCTTCTTAGAGTAATAAGGTTTCAGAGAAATAAGACTGAGATAACCGTTCACAGGGTTTATAGAAGCAAGTAAATATTTTATATTTTGATTTCAAATAGATCGTGGGTATTTAACTTTGGAAGATTTCAAGAAAGCATTTAGGCTGGTAGCTCCCAAGTTATCAGGAAGGACTGTTCTGGACGTATTCAGGTAAGGCACAAAAATCTTCATGTATACCCACCCCTTGACTTACCATTTGCTTTTATAAGTTTTCAGTCTTAGAAAGAATACTTATTTATGTAGATTTTTTCCTGTCTGTGCCCTTGATAGTGGAGTGCTTGTACACCAGGGAGATGTGTGTAGACATTTATTGATAAGAATGGGAGAGGAACAAAGGAAAAGTAGAATATGTGTGTGTGTGTGTGTGTGTGTGTGTGTGTGTGTGTGTGTGTGTATCAGGAAAAAAAAAGAAACTTTATTCATGTTTAACATGGATGATGTTACACATGAGTCTTGAGTTGTCTGAAGAGTGGAGGTTGCTTGATGGTGGCCCCCTCATTCATTTGCTTTCAAAGTTGTTGATAAATGCTGCAGTTCATGTATCCCTGATAGAGTAGACATAGTGGTTATGTTATTTCCTTATTTAGACAAATCCTGACAATATGGGCAAGTGGCTTAAATGCAATTTCTGTTAAGCTGCAGAGTAAAGGCCATAGGGACATCATAAGCACGTGATGTGACAAGATGGCAGAGCTGAGTCTTCTCTGAGCCTTTGCGTGAGCTTTTCATCATCTGTTCCCAGGTGTATCTATTAGTGATCCCTCCTGCATTCAGAGCCAGAAAACCCAAAATCTCACAAAACTCAAAAAAGACAGTAGTATATTTCTCCTACATAAACACAGGCAGTCCAGGGCTGACTTGATGGCAACAAATTCATAAAAGACCTGGATTCCTTTCCTCTTACTGTGCTGGCTGCCTCAACACCAGCCATTTCCCTCTTGCTGCAAGGTGGCTGCTTAGATTTTGGTCATCACATCTGGATTCTAGCTAGGTCAGAGGAAAGGAAGCAGAAGCAGAAGATACTCCCTTCCTCTTAAGGCTATCCATTGTTTCTACTTATACCCTAGTGACCTAAACTTAGTTTTAATGCCATGGGTAGCTGCAAGGGAGAAGAGACTGGAAAAACGTTGTCTTCGCTCTGTGTAGTCATGTGCCCTTTGAGTTGCTGTTAGAGAGGAAGAAAAGAGTGGATAGTAGTAACAGATGGCAGATATTCCCATTTGGGGTAAAAATAATTTCATGAAATCTGATCAGAAGTCAGTGCTGCTCAATAGAAATGATCAAGTTATTGAAATAAGGACTTGCTCTCACTGTCATTAATGTTGACCTTTATGATGTTTTTTACTGTAATATTCACAAGCAAGTTGTTGAGCAAGCTATTGAAGGAGACCACAGGAGTTAAAGCCAGATGTAGACAGAATGCCATAGAACAGTATTACTTAGTTGATTCTAGAACAGCAAAACCTTTGAAATATAGTAGCATCTTTGTATACACTTTGTGATGAGATGAGTAATGAGCATCAATGTATTTCTACCTCATGGAAGGAAAGAACAGAGAATTGTTACTGCATATTTCTTTTACAAAAAAGCAAGTGCCTATAATTGCTGACCTTTACATGTTAAACAGTTTTAGTAGGTACAACCTCATAGCTCAAGTGTATTTTTGAAAAATACACTTAAATACAGCCCTTCTATATTATGCCTTGTAGTGTACAAACAATATTAATTCAGCAGCATGTGCACAATTCACCTGTAAATAAATATATCAAATGCTCACAAATCTTTTTTTTTTTTTTTTTTTTTGCTCACAAATCTTATATTTCTTATGGTTATGGATTGAAACAGTCTGGAGATCACAGCCAAACAAGGCACTTTTGTTAATTGAACATGCCCATTTTAAACTCTCATTTTTATTATTTTTAGCACCACAGTCCCCAAATGAGAATAAATGATGCATAACACATATTAAATGAAGCTGTGAAACCAAATAAGGAGAGGAAAATAGTTCCTCTAAGTACAGATTGAAGTAGGTCAAAGATGCAGAGATGTCTGTCTTCCACAAAACTGTTTCAGTGGTGCCAACAGTTTTCAAGAATAAGGAAAAAAATCAGTTGCTAAGGCTGTTAGTGATACAAGATTGCATGTTTCTAAGGTTAGACACTCACTTTTTGCACAGTGGGAGTTGTGTTTGACTTAATTGACTATTGGGAATGGAGTTCATTTCCCAGGTCCACAGATACCCAGAAGAAAGTTGATAACCAAAGACACTAGAAGAAGACTGCTAGAGTGGGAGAATCCTAGATAGACAGGGTCATCTTTGGTGTAAATGACTGAAGTTTTCATTACCTTCAATTCATTGACTACCATAGTTTCCTAAGAAACTAATAAAATCAAGCTTGGTTTCTTTCAGAAGTAGTTGCCCACACGGCACCTTAATTTTTTTAAGCTGTACCAACTAACCACAACAATAAAACCAACCAACCAAAACAACCAACTCAAAGAGACAGATAGGGGGCATAAGACATCAAAGAATCATTTTGCTTAAAAGTTGATGGATCGGGATCCCTGGGTGGCGCAGCGGTTTGGCGCCTGCCTTTGGCCCAGGGCGCGATCCTGGAGACCCGGGATCGAATCCCACGTCGGGCTCCCGGTGCATGGGGCCTGCTTCTCCCTCTGCCTGTGTCTCTGCCTCTCTCTCTCTCTCTGTGACTATCATAAATAAAAAAAAAAAAAAAAAAAAAAAAAAGTTGATGGATCATTCGTTAAAGCATTGCAAGAGCTAAATGAGATATTTTTAGGTTTGTGAATTGCTGCCTAATTACTCCGGGAATGTTTACATTATTGATTTTATCATGAATAAGAGCCATATGGTTTTAAAAATATATATATTGTCAGGGTTTATAACACATCTCTAATGGGTATATATAGTATAACATTTATGATTAGCAGTCATAATTTCTTGTTCTAGTTCTATAGTTACGTGGATTCACAGTTCACCTCTAGGCCTTGTGCCATAGTTTCTACTTAGTTGAACTCTGTCCTCTCATAGGGATCATAACTGCATTCCCTGGTGTCTCTCACATTTCAAAATGTTTTGCTGGGCCATTGTCCTTGAATAAGAATATATAATGGATTGAACATTAACATTTTTTAATCACTTTCCTTTTCTTTGAGAATACTGATTAAGCTTATGTTGAAAGTCCTCTTAAATTGTCTGTTGGCTTCTATTTTGTTGGCTTGTTTTGCTCATCATGTCTTGTCACATATTTTCAGCAGTCTATTCTTTGTCCTGTGTTCAATGTGGATTTTCTTTTTCTCTGTTATGGTTTCCTTTTTCTTTTATACTTCATTCTTAAGCTACATATGCTGATGTTTAATTTCCTTTTGTTATTTTGCTCTATTATTTTATGGTATCTTCCCTAAGCCTTTATTTACTTGCGATTCTTGTTTTATAGAGGTGTTTGCTTTATTAGGGAAAACAATGATTTTGAGATTTTATTTTTAATGAGTGATTGCTTGGGTGCTAATAACAGCTTTCTTTTTTTTTTTTTTTTTTTTAAGATTTTATTTATTTGTTCATGAGAGACACAGAGAGAGGCAGAGACATAGGCAGAGAGAGAAGCAGGCTCCTCACAGGGAGCCCAAGGTGGGACTTGATCCCTGAACTGGGATCATGCCCTGAACCAAAGGCAGATGCTCAACCTCTGAGCCACCCAGGCATCCCTATAGCTTTCTTTTCATATAAATTAAGGAAAATAAGTTTTCTTCCAAGGGAAGGGTTTTGAAGAACAAGTTACTTTCTTAAACCAAGAGACAGAAATTGGTATTAGTTTATCTTAGCTCTAAAGATATCCTAAGATGTTTAATATGTGGATTCAAAATATGAGATTCCTTCCAGTATTTGAAACTTTGTTTTCTACTCAGAACTAGTAATTATAATTTGTGGGCTAAAATAACTGAAGCTATATCAGAGGTGATGTTTCATTATTCAGAAGTTAAGAAATTCTTTCTTTGAAGATCTTTTTTTTCCCTACCTATTACAAATGGAAGTTCAAGAGGTTTGAGAACTGAAGAGTACTTGTTTGTACGATATGATGAATGTGAGATGATAAGCTGTATTCTAGCACTAAAAGATTATAAAATATCTTTCCTCTTTAGTACTTATAGAACTCATAGAAAATTTTATAGTTTTTTTTTTTTTTTAAACATTCTGAAATCTTCAGTGCCTCTAACAGGTAAGGTTAGAACTAGTTAACCTGGCCCTCCAACATCTGGTTCCTTTTCACACTCATCTTTCATTAGCCCCAAAGTCCTGTGTTTCCCTTGGCGTAATGGTTGTTCCTTTTGAACATGTGATGTGTATTTAAATTTCATTCTGTTTCCTCTGTTGGCACTGCCTTTCTCTACTTCCTACCTGCCCAGATTAGACCTGTCTTTCAAGGTCCTGCTCAATAAAATTTTCTTTCTCTTTATATTGAACAATCTTGTCTCTTTTCACTAAATTTTGGTAGTATTTATGGATGTATTTTTTTTCACTTCATAAACACAAATACAGTGTTCAGGATTATCTTCATAAGGTACTACAAGCTCTTTGAGTTTATGAGCTTACCTACAACTTCCACTTTTCCTAGCATGGTGCCTCATGCATGGTACTTAGTTAATAAAAATTGTTAGTTTCTTGTCACTCTGTCCAGTGACAGTGAAGTTCTCACAGGTATTTATTTTTTTTCTGGTTTAATTTACTTCTTCCAAACTAGGAAAAAGTACTTTAAAATGCAGTCAGGAGCTTTAAACTATACGTGGCTTTGCCTTCCATTTTTGTCTTTTTGCATGGGGCTTTCATGAATTAATCTCTAATGGCCTCTCTTTGCTTTATTTTGGGGTCGCTTGCAATTCACAATTTAGCCTCAGCTGTTTGTTATCAAGGAGCTGGCTTCGTGTTCTTTCCTGACTCTGCCCGCCATCAGCACCCTGTGGTATTTCTGGCAGGCCTTTTCTCTGCGTGGGTATATTTACTTCTCCATGCCTAGGAGCTTTCTCCATCTCATTGTAAGCACTGAGATTTGCTCTTTCCCACCACCTGTCAATTGGCAAAAAGCTCTGGGAAGCTTCTGCTTTCCAGCAATGAAATGAAATGTGGATGTGCAGAAGGCCCACTTCCTGACCCGCTGTCTGAGGTTCTGAGTGTGCAGGCAGATTGCCAGATACTAAAGTAATGTGGAAATATCGAGGCACCAAAACTCTCCTTAATCATGACTGGAGACATTTAAAGTTATATCTGATATATATATTTTTTAAGATTTTATTTATTTGAGAGAGTGGGTGAGAGCAAGAGAGAGAAAGCACGAGTAGGGAGGAGGGGTAGAGGGAAAAGGAGAAACATACTCCCCGCTAAGCAGGGCACCTAATGCAGGACTTGATCTCAGGACCCTGGAATCATGACCTGAGCTGAAGGTGGGTGCTTAACTGACTGAGCCACCCAGGCGTCCCAGTGTATCTGAATTTTTTGGTGTAAGAATCTCATTTTTCATATTACTTGGGGAAGGTCAAAAAACAAGGAACCTCTAACTTTCCTTTTCTGGATATTAAAAATGGGTTGACAATAAGAGCATTATGACTTGTTGGTGAAGATATTTTCAAAGTCAGAGTTTTAGTGGGTTAGGGGTTTAGGAAGTGATAGATATTTTCTTGGCAGAAAGATCATACATGTCTCATGTCACGGCCATTATAGAGGGAAGGGTTGTCATGACCTTGGATAGAATGAACTAACAGACTCTTCTTTTACACTGAATGGAAGAGAGTCTTACAGAGCCAAGGGGCCTAAAGGAGAGTGATTTAAAACAGCATTTATTTTTCAGGGCGCCTGGGTGGCTCAGCTGGTTAAGCATCCAGCTCTTGGTTTCAGCTCAGATCATGATCTCAGGGTTATGAGATCATGTTGGGCTCTGTGCTCAGTGTGGAGTCAGCTTGGGATTCTTTCTCTCTCTCTCTGCCCCTCCCTACTCCTCTTCTCTCAAATAAATAAATAGAATCTTTTTTTTTAAAGATACCACTTATTTTTCAATTCATTTGCCTCTCTTGAAGTAATATTTCTCACTCTTCTTTAACTTTCTGTAATTCTTTTCTGCTGGTAGCACACTTGTTGCATATCATTTTCTCAGACAAGAAAAGGTTTCCTAGTCATTATTTTATGTATCAGAATGGTTCTCTTATAAATGTAGTCATGTGACTTCAATATGAACACAGTTATTATAGTGAGTACCTACTATGATGAATATGATGATTGATCCAGAATTATCCGCATGCTTCTGTGTATAGAAAAGTATTTTTTTTTCAAACCTAGAAGTCCTATCTCATTCTTTGTATACAGATAGCTGTTACAAGCAATATCTGGTGTGTAAGTATAATGGCCAAAGAAATAGACTTCTTGAATTTTCAATTTTTATTTTACAATTTCTTTTATCTTCTTTGTTTTTATTTCACTTTTTTGTTTCAGAATTGTATTGCCAGAGTTTTCCTTTTCTGATTATCCTGTTGCATGTGGTTCCTGAATGGGCAGTATCAGTGTGTGTAAGCTATTCAAGCTGACCTCAGAATTTCATTTCTTGGGGCCCAGAGTGGTTGAGCATCTGCCTTAAGCTCAGACCCCAGGGTTCTGGGATCAAGTCCCGCATCGAGCTCCCTGCAGAGAGCCTGCTTCTCCCTCTGCCTGTGGGTCTGCCTCTCTCTGTGTGTCTCTCATGAATAAATAAATAAAATCTTTAAAAAAATTTCATTTCTTTGAGGATTTCATACAACATATTGAATAAAACTCTACTTTAAAAATCCAGCTATTGGGCAGCCCCGGTGGCGCAGCAGGGTAGCGCTGCTTGCAGCCCAGGGTGTGATCCTGGAGACCCGGGATCGAGTCCCACATCAGGCTCCTTGCATGGAGCCTGCTTCTCCCTCTGCCTGTGTCTCTGCCTCTCTCTCTCTCTCTCTCTCTCTCTCTCTGTGTCTCTCATGAATAAATAAATAAAATCTTTAAAAAAAAAAATCCAGCTATCGAAATATATTCTAATCGTTTTAAGAAAATTCCAGTTTTCAGAGGTTTTTTTTTTCCCCCAGAGGGTTTTTAATTGATTTTGTACTGTGAACAAAAGTTATAACCTTGCATTTGAAGAGTGTCCTTTTACCAGTATAACTTTAGAATTGGTGATGCAGGAATTGAGGCTCAGCAACTGGTGGGAAACAAGTAGAGAAGAGTGATGACCTCATTATGCAGATTTTCAAATAGAATGTGTTATTTTGGTTTCTTCTGTTAAGCTAACTTAGTTCATATTATCAAGGATATATTATTTGATTGGAAGGAATATTTAATCTCTTTTAGGTTTAGGATGTCCAGATTTTATAGTCCTGTTCTATGTTAAGCCCATCCATATGCAAATTCTACTCGCCTTCAAGGTCCCTCTGTTAAACTTTTCTTATCCTGAAAGCTGGCCCTGCCCTACACCTTACCTACCACCTTGCAACCCCCCAAAAGAAATTATCTTCACCTTCTGCTTTAAATTTCTGTCGTATCTTTCCTTCTTTATACTTAGTCATAGTTATTTGTGCATATATAATCCACTATGAGTGCGAGCTTAACGTGAGTAGGCACAGCAGAGTGTTCAACACCACACTTGGCGACAGTACAGCACAATTTTGTACGTGTTGAATATATGATTCTATTTTATGAAAATGAATGGCTTATGTAGCAAACGGGCTTTCTATTATGTGTTTTTTATTGTACCCTCTCAGTGCCACCCTGGCGCCCTGTGAAGGTCATGTGGAGCAGTAAGCCCCATGGCTGGGAAGCAGGAGACTTGAGTTCTAGTCCCAGCTCTTGCCACTTACCCGCCTTCCCACAAATCACCGAACCTCTGTGGCCTGCACTCTCCTCATCTCAGAAATGAGGCTGTTGTGTTATATGATCTGGCAGGCTTCTTCTCATTCCAGAAGTCGCTGGTGAGGTTATCTATCATGGAGAGTGGCATGGCGGTCTTCTTTATTTTCCCTGTGTATCACAGATATTATTCAGAATCCACCACCGCATGAATACAGATGTGGTCTGTCAGTGTGACAAAGACCGCTCTCAAGAGGAAATTACTGGCTTTGACAGCTATCCAACCCTGGGTTTAGTTTTTGAGATGTCACTATAACAAGTGTTATGGCCAACGTATCCAATTCCTCATCTACATATATGGTTGAATATGCTGTTCTTGCTGTAATAGCATGAGGGCTATTTTTCTTTTAATCCAACTGTCACATAAGATACTGTTGCCACGGTTTCTTTCTTATGACCAAATGTTGCTAACCCTTTCAGTCATCCCTGAAGTTATTAATAGCCACACATCATGAATGTATTCATGCCATTTTCCTTTATAGAAAGAGGAATCAGTTTCTTATGTTTTTCTTTTGCAGTAGATAGCTAACTCCTGGGTAAAATAATCTCGATAATATTATGCATCATATTAATAAAATAAGAAAAGCTTGTACTTAATAAAATAAATTGCCATTTTATATGAGATATTTAAATAAACATTATTTTAAGACACGGAAAAAAATGGGCTCAGAGTTAGGAGTTACATTTAAGAGTTTTGGTTGTCCTCCTTACATATATCCTAAAAATCAGAATACAAAATTTCCTGTACTGAGTTTTTATCTCTGTGACACAATGACCCATGATGAGTTTGCTACGTCATGTCTAGCCATCTTGTCTATCTCCTACCAGGTGACTGTCCTCCATCAAGCTACGTTGAATATATACACACTTGCCATTTAAAGAGTATTCCAAGGACCAGCAGTATCAGCACCAGGGAGCTTATTAGCAATACCTAATCTCAGGCCCCACCCCAAACGTACAGAGTCAAACGTGTTCACTTTAATATGACCCCTGGGTGGTAGATATGCACATTAAAGTTTGAAAATCACTGGCCTGCCTTTTTGGTTACATTTTTTTTTTTTTTTTTGTTTTTTTTGTTTTTTTTTTTTTTTTGGTTACATTTTGGATGAGGGAAATTAATATTACTTTTTTAGTATTCCTTTCTAATTGTATTTCTTAACTGCAATAGTTTTTCATTGCCTTCGGGATAGCCCCTAGATCCCTTGGCCTGATATACAAGGCCCCTACACACAGAGACCTCATGCGCCTTTTTAGCATGTCTCCCAGCATTTCCCAAATCAGAAATTCTACTCCACCATCCTGATCTGCCTACCCTATACTGATCCTATCATTTTTAGCATTTTTGCTCATGCTGCCCTCTCTTCTCAAACTCCCTCATCCACAAACCTAAATGGCATCCATTCCTCAGAGCTTAGATGAACTCTCTCTTCTGTCTAGCCTTCCCTGAACACTCTGGCCCAGAAGGTTTCTTTCCTCTTCTTAGAACTCCTATAGCACTAGCCACATTAAGGTATCTAATAATAGTAAGCACAACAACACCGGCCACTAACATTTACTGTATTTACTGCATACCAGGCACTTTGTTGAATGTATCCTCATAGGACCCTCCTGGGTTAGGCCCTGTCTGTCCCTGTTTTACAGAGGAGGAAAAAGTTTGGAGAGGTCATAGGATGTGCTCAAGGTCACTGGCTGGTGAGTAATGGATCCAAGACTCAAACTCAGGCAGATTGACTACTGAGCTTAATCCCTGTCATATTCCCTTCTTCTTTTAACAGTGTAAGCATCCTGAGGGCAGGAACCATGCCTTTTATCCCCATAATACCAAGCATGAACATGAGGAAGCAAGGCACATTTACTCTGCCCAGAAATGTTCTTGGTAAACTAGTTGCATAATTAAATAACTTTTCTCTGCGTATGGATTGGATTAGTTTAGATTGTTATACTGAGATTTCATTTGGTTATCTGTACTATACACAAAAGGAACTATTTACAAAAATGTACAAAAGGAAGCTGATGTAGCATTTTATCACATAAGACTATAGCAGGCATCCCAATTTAGGTTGTTTTGATAGGAACCCATGTGTTAATGCATCTTGCCTTTGGAATTATAATAGTATTTTTCCAAATAAGTTGTGAAAGCAAAAGACAATTTTAAATTGACCGGTGGGATTTTGTAATTTTAACTGGATAGGGGTGCTAATATATAAATTCACAATTATTTCTTTATAAGGTAGGATTCTGCTTTGATCCATTTGGAAGACCCTCTCATCAGCGGCTGATTTTGGCACTCTATTTATTGTTTCCAGTTTGCCCACAATATCTGCTTGTCATCCCTTCTTGGTTGCAATCTGCTGCCTGAGAAAGTCAGGAAGTGTGGTAATTAAGTGCACTCTGGACTTCTTGTGGCACCTGTTAGTTCCTGTTCTTTCCCTCACCTCTGCCTACCCCAGGTCCTAAACTGACCCCAGAAGAGGCAGCATAGGTCCTAATACTGATAACCTTTACTTTTTTTTTTTAACTGAAGTATAATTAGCATCCAGTGTTATATTAGTTTCAGGTGTACAGTATAATTCAACAGTTCTGTACATTACTCAGTGCTTATCACGAAAAGCATACTCTTAATCCCCTTTATCTCTCTCATCCATCCTCCCCCCACCTCCTCTGTGGTAGCCACTAGTTTGTTTGTATTTAAGCGTCTATTGGTTTGTCTCTTTTTTCATTGTTTCTAAGTTCTACATTGAGTGAAAACACATGGTATTTGTCTTTCTCTTGACTGACTTAGCATTGTACCCACTAGATCCATTCATGTTATTGTAGATGGCAGGAGCTCATTCTTTCTTATGTCTCAGTAATATTCCATTGTGGGTATAGCCCACATCTTCTTCATCCATCCATCTATGGAAATTGGGTTGCTTCCACATCTTGGTTATTGTAAATAACGCTGCCATAAACTTAGAGGTACATAGATCTTTTCGAAATAGTGTTTCTGTTTTGGGGGCGTAAATACCCAATAATGGAATTATAGGTTCATATGATAATTCTATTTTTAATTTTTTGAGAAACCTCCATACTGTTTTCTGTGGGGCTGCATCAGTTTGCATGCCCACCAACAATCCACAGGTGTTCCTTTTTCTCCACATCCTCACCAAAATCTGTTATTACTTGTGTTTTTTATTTTATCCATTCTGATGGGACTAAGGTGATGTCTCATTGTGGTTTTGATTTGCATTTCCCTGATGATGAGTGATGTTGAAGCATCTTTTCAGGTGTCTGTTGGCCATCTGGATGTCTTCTTTGGAAAAATGTCTGTTCAGATAACCTTTACTTTTCCTACCCTTTCTTCTGCTTACCACCCATCTCTACTCCCACCCTCATCCATGGAACTTGAAATTTTGGGATCCCAGAAGTAGTTACTGGTAGCTAAACATGGCTGCTGGACTCTTGTGTTAGACCCCATCATCCTTTCTGCCCCTAGTGTATCTGCATCTCTCACCTCAACTTTATTATTTATTTATTTATTTATTTATTTATTTATTTATTTATTTATTTATTTATTTAAATGATTTTATTTATTTACTCATGAGAGAAAAAAAGGGAGAGAGAGGCAGAGACACAGGCAGAGGGGGAAAAACAGGCTCCATGCAGGGAGCCTGATGTGGGACCTGATCCCAGGTCTCCAGGATCACGCTCTGGACTGAAGGCGGCGCTAAACCCCTGGCCACCCGGGCCGCCCCACCTCAACTCTTTTAGGTTGCAACTAAGCCCAGGGAATAAACGTTTACACCTGTTTCCCCTCATTTTCTTCACTTGTAATCCAGCCTCAGGCTGAGCCTCTGTCCAAGGTTTGGTTCTGACCTGCCCACAGCCCATGCTCTCAAGTGGCCTTGGTAGTTGGACCTGCTCCATGCCAATCTGACCTAAAGCGAGCTGACCATTTGCCGCCTTTCTCCAGTGTGTCTACCTCCTCCCCAGAACACACATACCACAAAAATTTCACTCTCCCTCTCCCATCAAGTGTAATGTCTGAAAGATTTGTGAACTCGTGTGTCTACCTTCCTGAATCCCATTACTTAGATCCCTTGTATCCCATATTGGACCACATTCTCAGTTCAGGCAGAAACTGCTGTGTCTACTTGATAAAAGTGTTTGGACTACCTGAATCCATCTTCTGTACATAGTTCCCCAGCTCTGATCCTATGTATTTCCAGAATGCTTTCCTTATGCTCAGGTTTAGGATAGCTGTCACTCAAGTCACGTCATACCCTTATTGCCATCCGGGAGAACTTTCTCTCATCTATCTTTGATTTCCTCTTTCAGGGACAGCAAATTGTTGGCATGAGTGCCATCAGCATCTTTTCCTGTACCTATAGCTTGCATGCCTCTGAGGGGCTTCAGAATTCTCAGCATCACACCCCAAGCCAGTTCATTAGCATTGTCACACATGATCAGATCGACTTGTTGTCTGTCATCGTTGTACCAAACCTTTCCCTCTGCTCTGCATGTGAGCTTGCCTTCTGCTTCAAGGGCAGGGTCCTGGCTTCTGCCCGGATTTTCTTTGCTGCTTTCTCTTCACCCCCAAAAGTTCTCAATTTTCTTTCAATTCTAGTTGTAAGGAACAGGATCTATTATTTTTTTCTTCCTCTCCTTTGTTCTGATATCATCAGCTCCTTGTTTTCTGATCTAAGACCTTTCTCTGTCAGCCATTTCCTCTCCTGTTTATAACTTCCATCACTGTCTACAGACATACCTAATCCTCCAGCCTAGAAAACTGCTCTCCCAACCCAAGTCCCTCCAGGTAGCCCCCCCATTCTTTTTCTCAGGTTTCATTCTTGTCACCTTCTCCAGGTGTTGAACACCCCACCCGGGAGCTCTGTCCTTGATGCTCACACCCCTTCCCCCAACTTTCCTAGCATTGTATCATTCAGTGCCACTGATGGCAGTTCCCATTTATTAAGCCCCTGCTAGTGTAATCTTACTGAATCCATGCAGTGATCCTACGCGTTAGCTATTTGTTACTCATACCCACTCTACAGGTAATTACTGTATCCTTTGGTTAAAGAAGAAAACTGACATAGAAAACCGACAAATAATAAAAACATTTTATTTGATGACAGTCACACTGACCTTGTTAGTGGTCATGTGTCTTTCTTACACCTCAAAATTGTATCTTTTGATTTAAGAATACCGCTGCCTAATAATGGTAGACTGAGTTTACAGTTAAAATAAAACATCTGAACACATTTAGCATTAAGTATCATTCAGAAGTTATGTTAAAGAACCGATGTGGAAACAAAATTAAAGTTAAAAAATGTATTTCTCAACCCAAGTCAATATTATTTTTAAGATTTCTTGTAATCCATTCATGACTTTGAATAGAAATCTTCTCTGCTTTGGAGATGGCATATTGAGTGAGGCTCAACCCAGGGATAGTAGAGGGCAGTAGAAGAGGCACACTGTTATTCCCTTTTTGCAGAAACCTAACTGTGTTTGATGGAGAGGTGCTCAATGAATATATGAATGAATGAATAAATAAAAGGACAGGAATAGAATGAAGCTGATCAAAGTTTATATCTTCAAATTATGTGTTAAATTGAGTAGAGCATCTGCTGGTTCTTCATTTTATCTGGGATTATTACAGATTGTCTTCTTTACAGGACTTTCAATTGCAGATTTAGATGCAGAGGGCTTAAAAAATATGAATTTGACTACACATTTGTATAGAGATTTAAACTGCTATCATCAGAAAATTATTACAGTAGTTTTAAACTCTATCAGAAAGCTTTTAATGGAACGCTGCCATCATAGTCAAATTCATTTAATTGGTTGGAACCTTCTTTTTCTTTCTCTCTTGTACATTGCCTAGTAGAATAATAGATAAGTTTCTGTAGTGACTAAATTTGTTATAATGTTGGTGCCATTCATTCTACAGGTTACAAGTTGGTCATGACAACAAGTGGCTGGATGTACTTTTCATGGACAACTTATGTTCACAAATTGGTGGTTTTGGAGAAATCCTCAGACTTAGTTCTTCAGGGCTATTAATTTTTACTGACTGATTCATTGTACAGAGATGAGATTTGAACTGTTAAATGCTCAGTTGTGCTGTGTGTATGTTTCCTGGCACCCATGGCTAGATGTGTTTCAGTTAAACAAGAAGGAAAGATAAATGATGGTATGTACTTGCATGTCAGATGGCAGCATCCATCTTTGAGTCAGGAATCTTGGTGGAAAACTCAAAAGTCTTTATTTTATTTTATTATTTTTTAACAATTTTTTTAATTTTTATTTATTTATGGTAGTCACACAGAGAGAGAGAGAGAGAGAGAGAGAGAGAGAGAGGCAGAGACACAGGCAGAGGGAGAAGCAGGCTTCATGCACCGGGAGCCCGATGTGGGATTCGATCCCGGGTCTTCAGGATCGCGCCCTGGGCCAAAGGCAGGAGCCAAACTGCTGCGCCACCCAGGGATCCCATTTTTTAACAATTTTATTATTATTTTTTTTATTCATGAGAGACACAGAAAGAGAGAGAGGCAGAGACCTAGGCAGAGGGAGAAGCAGGCTCCATGCAGGGAGCCCGATGTGGGACTCGATCCTGGGTGTCCAGGATCAGATCCTGGGCTGAAGGCAGGCGCTAAAGTGCTGAGCCACCCAGGGATCCCATCTCAAAAGTCTTTAAATGTGAAATTACCTCCTCAATCATTTTTATTCCCAATTAAATTAATGTTTGATATTAACACAATAGGCTTGTGTGGTGTTCAGTACCATTTTGTGTTCTTTCTCTTTTAGTTTCTGATTTTCATTGTAATTCTTAGTGTTTGTTTTTTGGGGGCAAGCTTATGGTTTAATAAATCAAATTAGCTTTCGTGGGTAGATTTAGTTTTCTCTAATGACTTCCTAACCAAAGTATACCTTCTTATGTGAACAAGCCAAAGTGTATTACTATTTATTTGACTGACAAGGAAAGGCATTTCTGATTTTATTTAGTACCTGAAGTAAATTACCACAAATTAAATGTGAAATAAATGTATGGTCCTCTCTTAATGAACCAAGCAGGTTGAGAGACAAACAAAACTTGCAGTAGATCTCTTTAACCAGTTGGTGGTGCTAAAAACTCTGATAAGAAACTAATTGAAAAGAGGAGGTTAAGCCAGAGCCTTGCTTGATAAATGTCATTTTATTAGTTTTTGAAAAATTAGTATCAAAAATATATGCCCAGATTATTACATCTTCTCAGCTTAGGAACCAAACCAAATCTCTTCACTAGGCAGCAGAGTACATTCCTAGTAAACTCCTGTAAAGATCTCATTGGCTTCCATAGTGTTCACATATTGGAAATTACATGGTTGTGTAACGTCTGGCTCCATCCTGGAAATAGCCTTTAGCCTGTCGTCTGGGGAATTGAAGTCTGGGCGATAATGTATGCTAGAGTAGTGTACCTGGTTCAATTTATGATCTGAATTTAGATTTAAGAAATACTGTGTAGTAGTATTTTTTACATATTTATTTATTTGAGAGAGAGAACATATGCACGCATGCAAGAGCATGGGGAGGAGTAAAGGGAGAGAGAGACAAGCAGATTCTGCACTGAGCGCAGAGCCCAGCGTGTGGGGCTCGATCCCAGGACCCTGAGATCATGACCTGAGCTGAAACCACGAGTCAGACACTTAACTAGCTGAGCCACCCAGGCACCCCTGATTACTACTGTTTTTACCACTAGTGTGCTTTTTAAGGGCTAGGTTTGTTTAACTCTTTTTAACCCCTTAATTTTTTAGTGCCAAAAAAGCCCAGTAGAGCAATAGTCCGTTTCTTGACTGTGTCTTGAGATTTAGTCAGAAGCTCAGAAAGGCCTTGAGGTCAGGGAGAGTGATTGTAATTTTGCTATACATTTAATAATTGTCATCCTGTAGTCACTTACAGGACTACAGCTCAGCTTTCCCAGCTTGTAAACACGGATAATAACATCTTTTCCCCAGAGTTGGCATAAGCATTAACTGAGATAAGGAGGGCTCCTTGGGTGTCATTTCCTTTGCTACCATCATTGGAAGCAGAGGCTGGGACTGAGTCCCTTTGAGCCTCTGCTCTACCCCCAGACTTAGTCAAGTCTGAGGACGGAAGGTCCTCTTTATGTCTGATTATGCCTCATGCTTTGCTAATGAAAATATATTTCTAGGTTGTGAAGTTCCATGAGGATTTTGTAGACTCGCAAACTCACAGAAGAGATACTCAGATAATTTATCTGGTCTTCAGATACTTGCCTCTATATCCTCGTGATATTTGTCTGTAGGTCGGTCTGCTTAAACATTGAAGACTGAGGAAGGCAATAAAAGATTGCTAAAAGGTGTAGCAAAGGTGTGTCTCAGAGTTGGCTTACCTGTTCCTGTATTTGTTTCACAAACTCTTACTAGGCATTACTGTTACAAAGATGAACCCCAGAAGACAGCTGTAGACTTCAAGAAGCAAGATGCTTCCTGCTTGGCAGGAACTGATAGGCAGCCCTTATCTATATAACAGGAAGATTATTTAAATTTAAGTATTCTTTATAATGTTACAAAAATCAGTTATAGGATTGTAAAATTTCTAAAACTTTTTAAAACTCTGGTGATGGAATTTGTTAATTTTTCCACAGCATAATATGTGTCTGGAAGGTTGACACCGGTTGGCAGATGCTTCACTATGATGATAAAGTCATAAAACACAATTAATAATATGGCTGTCAATATATATATATATATTTTTTAGGAATGGCAGAGCTGACATCTTTGGTTAGATCTCCTTGATTTGGATCTTTGAGATACAGACAGAATCGTGGCCTCGGATGACGGTAGAGGCTTCAGAAATCACATACACCATCTCTCTCCTAGCTGAGAAAATGGAGGTCAATGAACTTAACAGCTTCCTCAAGGTTACACAGACCTGGATCAAAACTCAGGTCTCCTGACTCCCAGTTCAACGCCAGCACATTATTTATCTGCCCTAATGTCTACACGAGAAGCCATTTTCCGTGGAAACAAAAGCAGGTGTGTGTTTGTTCAGGCTCTCTAAGCTTCCCTACGAAACCCAGAGCATCATCTCTACCCAATTATCAGAATGAAAACTTTGTATCCAAGACAGTTAATTAAGATGCTCCCACATACATTTCGGAGCAGAGCTGAGGGGAGGGGCAGAGAGGCACCCAGCACACGGTTCTCAGAGCACACAGGTGCCCATGTCTGCTACCCCTACTGAAGCACCCCTACCGAAGCAGACCAGGTTTTCCTTTGCAGGCTGCCTCGCCTGCTCCACTTCTCGTCTCTTGCTAGATGAATGACATCCTATGCCGCAGGTGTATTAGTAATTTCTGAGTTTGTTCCCCACTAAAAATGACCTCATTGTTTTTGTGCTTCTTTTCCATACTTATACAGTAACAGGAAAATAAACCAGCTCTGAGTACAGCCCACAGCAGAAATCTTGTGCTCTTTATGCAAGTTTGATTTATAGACGTGTACTGCAGAGCGGAGTGACTATGAAACATTCATCTTCCCATTGCTAGTTGCCATGGAAATCAAGTACACAGAGCAGTGTCATTCCAGTCCTGGTGATGCCTGCAGTAGTTTATCCCTTTGTTGTTCTTGTTTCTTAAGCAACTGCCTCGCATTCTTTCATCATTACAATTAATCATGCACACAAGTTTTTATCTTTCATCTCAAATAGAAAGTACTAAAAATGTCTGACAAAAATAGGGAGAATTTAAATATTCTTGTGGCTTTAAATATGCATTTGCGATTTTCCCCCTCAGTCCCATTGGAAAATAGGTCATGTAGAAAAAAAAAAGCACATATTAATGTACAGAAATTTCAATCAAGAGAGCAATAGAGAAATCTGAGCAAAAAGCAATGCTACGCTCAGGAAATCTTAAGGAGCTTCAGACTCTCAGGCCTCCCAGTGCTTGGAATGAAATAAGTCTGCATTTTGGGTAATGCCAACCAAAAACAGCCCCTGAGCTATATATTATCAACTCTCTTTTTGTTTTGTTAGTCTCCTTACGGATTTGAACAACCTGAATATTTGCTGGATAGGTTACAGTCAATTTTAAAGAGTAGGGAGGCTTCTTTCTTTAAAGACTAATAAAGTTCAAGTTTTTTTTTCAGAGTAGGTAAAAGGAATTCTGTTTAATCTTCCTTATTTTTTGCCTCAGTGTCACCTAGCTTAGTTCATAGTACATACCAAGCCAACAATTAATAAGTGTTTACTAATTATCTCCCTTCTTTTTTTTTTTTTTTTTTTTTTTTTTTATCTCTTTTTTTTTTATCTCCCTTCTTTTAATGGACTTCTGGCCAGGTCTGTTGGTTAAGAGCATGTTTGGAATAACTGCTTCTTTGCTTATTGGTTGGGAGATCTTTGAGAAATAGTTCAGTTTAGCTTGGTTCCTTTATCTGTAAAGTGACCAGCTATAAAACTAGGATAATAAGATGTAGAAAGGGTTGATTCATGCAAAACACCTAACTCTATGCCTGACACAATACGAATGGTCAGGCAGGGGGACCACGGTAGTGGTGGTGATGGCTGTACCTAGGATTACTGCTCTTACTACTTACTATGACTACTCCAGGCCCGAGCTGAGCTCTAACCCAGGAAGTGAGACTTCCTTCATCTACCTTGATTTCAGCTCCAAAGCCCAAGACTCTGTCTTTAGGGTCCAAGTTCACAGGTGATTGCCAGTGCTTTCACTTGGGCTGCATGGACTCACTTCATCTTAACACTTTGGATTTTGGTCAAGACATATTGACAGTGGCCCTTTTATCTACAAATTGGGAAGAGAAGGCTATCCTCAGAGTTGCACATTTCTGTGACCTCATTTGTTTCTTCTAAAGGGCTCTGTTGGGATGCATAAGGAGGAAGTGGGCTGCCTGCTTCTGTGTTGCTTAGGGGAAGGTTCTAGTGTTTGTATAGAGTGCCCAAAATACTCTGTGACCTGCACATCTCTACCCCAGTGCTCCCGTGGTGCTCTGTGTTGGCTGCAGCCCTCCTTCGGCCCTCTGGAATTGAAGTTTTCTGAACTGGTGGCAGACGCATTCTTTGTTGAAATTCACTCTCCTTGGCAGTCCTCCAGGGCACAAGGCAATGCCTATTTATTTGATTTAGCTTTTGTTTGGTTAGCCTTATATTTGGTCTGTTTTGCTTTGTGCAGTTCTTTTTCTCTTCAAATTTCCATGTTTCGATTCCTTGGACCTCATTTCTATTTATTTTGCTAGCTGGCTTCATAACATTGCTAAAAGTCGTTTGCTTTAAGTTATTTTAAGTTAGATTAATTTGTCTTTTCTCCCCCAAGCCTGATCCATAACATGAGAGGTAGGTGTACTTTCGTTAATGATTAAAACAAAATAGCCTTTATGGTTTCCCCTTTGCCACTTCCTAACAATACTATCCCATGGTGACCCAGGTTCTCTTTATTTAGCTCATGGTTATTTCCTGTCCCCTAGTCGGTAGGTTCTAGGTTTGTATCAATGCTAAAGAAGAGATTGTAGTGTAACTTTTCTGAATTCTTGTGTTCTACCTCAAGGTCAGGGTGCTCTTCCTCCTTCTCCCTACAAGTTAAAAGCTCTAAAAGTCAGACTCTCATGTCTTCCAAGTGAAGCTCTCAACACTCAAAGTGACATGAGTACTCAGTAGACCTCTATATTTTTGTGACTGCATTGGACACAGTTTGTATAGCTTTCAAATCAGTGACTGAAATTTAGACCCTTTGTGGATTCTTGGTAACGTTTCCAAATCCTCCCTGGATGCCTGACTGTATGTATGGTCCTCACCTTATACTTGGTGTGGAATGTGCAATCCTGTCTTCTCCTTGCCCAGAGTCACTTGAGAAGATGTCTCTGCCCTGAGCACATTTGTCCTCGGGCTTGTATCTTTTCCTGTTTTGGGGAAATAAATATGTGTTAGCACCTTCTGCACTGCAGACACTAGGAATATATGAAAGAAAACAAGACAAATCCTACCCTGCCCTCCAGGAACTTAATAGTCCAATTGGGGAGAATAGGTAGTTAGTATCCAAGATGGTTAATCCTGAAAGATGACTGCAAAGCATTGTGGGAAGGTACAGGATGCTTAATGCGGCTGGGGAGCCGGCATGAGGCTGACTTCAGAGGAAACGGCAGCCAGTGTGAGACCTGAAGGATGACCATAGGCAGGCAGAGACAGAGTGCGTCTCACAGAGTGCATCTGCAGAGGTTAGCAGGAGAGCATGGTAGTTCCAACAAAGTCCCTCCATGTAGCTGGTCTGCTGTTGAATATACTTGCTTTCATTTGTCTGGGTGGGTGGGTGGGGCCAGAAGGATAAATACAGAGTGATAAGACTGGAGAGGCAGGCATGGGCCAGATTGTGTAAGGCCTTGTAATGTTCAGGAAGTTTGAACTTTAAGTTATTTTAAGTTAGGGAAATATTTTAATTTAGGGAAGTGACTTGATCAGGTTTGTCATTTATTTCATCTCTCCTATTGCCGAGTAGAGAATGGATTACAGTGTGGCAAGAGTAGCCTCTATCTGGGTTGAACCCAGGGACCCTTTCCCAAGCTCACCTTCTGCTTAACAACAGCACTACGTGTCCTGCTTAGCATCTAGCTTCTTGGGTTTTCCTGATTAGTGCAAAGTCTTGCCCCAAACTCTGCCTTCTCCTAAGCTTCTGGCTGGCTCTTGCTCTAAAATAACTGTGCCATCTGGGATACTCACTAGATTCCCCTTGCTGTCATTGCCCAGATAGACCATGGCTTTGCCTGTCGGCTTGGATCCCCTGAGATTCGGAGGCCAGCTTAGATTAACCTGAGCTCCCTTGACTCACGAAACCCATTGTAGTTCACACACTGCCAGGCCAGGTCAGACTTAACCTGAGAGAATTCCTCTGAGCTCACATTCCACTAGCAGTTGAATATTCCAGATATTCCATACTGATTCCCAGTGCACTCCTATAGGACTATAAATGAAGGAAGAGGGATTTAAATAAGATAAAATGAACTAGCCTTTTGAGAACTAGACTGAACTAGAATGAACTAGACTTTTGAGAAAGTTACTTCTCTGTGCCTCAGTCACCTCCTCTGTAAAATATGGATATTAGAGAACCTACATCACTGAGTCGTTCAGGGAATTTTGTGAGTGAATACATGTGAGAGCACTATGCCTGGCCCCTGGTAGGCCCTTACTGTTTATTAATGTTTTATTATATTTATTTTTTTTAAGATTTTTGAATATTATTCATGAAAGACAGAGGCAGAGATATAGACGGGGGAGAAGCAGGCTCCCCGCAGGGAGCCCAATGTAGGACTCGATCCTGGACCCTAGAATCACGCCTCGAGCCAAAGGCAGATGCTTAACCACCTAGCCACCCAGGGGTCCCTGGTTATTGATGTTTTAATGAAGGTGTCTAGACTGTCCTAAAGAGAGACAGGAGGACGTAAAAGGTTTTTGACTTTAGGAATGAGTTGCCACAGCCAAATGGGCATTAATCTTGAAAGGTCTACTCCTCCTCTGCACTGTGGATAATGGAGAGATGACAGTAACACTGCATTCTTTCCAGTCGGGTACTGACCGAGTTGGCTTCATTTCAAACCTGAGGTTTTGTTTTTTTTTTAAGATTTATTTATTTGTGATAGACATAGAGAGGCAGAGACACAGGAGGAGGGAGAAGCAGGCCCATGCCGGGAGCCTGACATGGGACTCGATCCCAGGACTCCAAGATCACGCCCTGGGCTGAAGGCAGGTGCTAAACTGCTGAGCCTTGAAATCTTTATATTTCAAATTATCTTTATATTTCATAAATTGTGCTCTAGTCCAGAAAGCAGGCAATGATGTTTGGGCCTCCCAGGACCAGCCTCTCCTCCTTCATGACAGTGGTAATAACAGCTACTAGTTGATCAGGCACTAGATGACAACTCTGTCTCTCTATTGATTTATTAAACAAATGCTAGCTGAGTGAGTGCCACGTACAGGACACTAAGGAGGGGCCCCCGGGTGGCTCAGTGGTTGAGCATCTGCCTTTGGCTCAGGGCATGATCCCGGGGTCCTGGGATCGAGTCCCGCATAAGGGAGCCTGCTGCTCCCTCTGCCTATGTCTCTGCCTCTCTCTGTGTGCCTCTCTCTGTGTGTCTCTGCCTATGTCTCTGCCTCTCTGTGTGTCTCTCAAATATAAAATATATATTTTTTTAAAAAGGCACTAAGGAGGGTATCAAGTTGGAGCAAATTGGACAGGGATAGCCTTTCAGGGAGTGACCATAGGATCCAACAGAAAGTGGTACCTACTGTAGAAGCACAAAGAGCTGAGGGGATTTGAGTCCAGCCTGGGCCATCCAGGAATTTAGCAACTGAGTTAGGATTTGAAAAACCCTGGGCGGAAAGGCATCCAGAGAGAGAGAGAGAAGGCACAGACCAGGAGTGGATAAAGGAGAAGAGTGGGGATTGGAGCAAGAGAGAAGGCAGTCAGTGGTCATGGGGGAGTGGTAACAACTGTGGGCGCACATCAGGTGCCTATTGCATGCCAGGCTTGGCCTTTCCGCATGATTTCCTTGTGTATCATTCCTTTGATCCTCACAGCAGCCCTGTGAGGTGGCGACTCTTATTACCCCCATTTTAGAGATGAGGAAACTAAGAGGCAGAGCTGCTGAGTGCCTTGGCGAAGATCACATGAACCGATAGAAATTGGCTCTGCCGCAGACTGTCTGACCCCAACTTGGCAGTACAGATAAGCACATCCATCATGCAAGCGAGAACCTTTGTCTTTCCCTTTTATATCTCTCCCCATGTGCACCCTTGAAAGGGATTTGGAATCTCTTTATCAATCAGCTCTACCACAGTTTACAGATTTTTGAAGGAATCGTTTTATTTAAGGGCTTTTTCCATTTCAATTTCAATAGAATAAAGATCTGGACAGCATATAAATTTTCACGGTCAAAATAGAGCTATATAATCTATGGCTATAACCCTTTTCATAGACCCAAGGCTGTGGATATATGAAAACACTTTAGCTGAATTGTACACCCTTTTTTGAAAAACTCCCTGATTCCTGACAATTCGGTCATAAAACCTTTTGATAAAAATATGAAAAACCTCGTACTGCCAAACTGTAAAATGTGACTGTGTTAATGGCCAAAAAAAAAAAAAAAAAATCTATATTTTACATGGTCACAACTGCTTAAATATCATAATGAGAAACATTTATGGCTTACATAATTGAAGTCCACATTTCTCAACCTTTTGTTAGACCTTCAGACAAATCACAGAATTGACTGGTGTGAGTTTCTCCATTACTCTGTTTTCACCACGGTGGGGTGGTGGGATATGTACCAGGCTGTTGGTCAGTGATTCAGGCTCAACTTCATTTTGTAGGAAACTGATTCAGGCACATCTGTTAACCTCCCTGGACTTCAATTTTCCCTCCTTCTAGCTTTAAATACCTCTTTAAAATGGTTCTCCATTTTCATACCTCTTATTTGCTTACTCTTTGAAGAAAACCATGAGTGATAGTACGGTGTCTAATGGCAAGAAATGAAGAAAAAAACCAAATAATTCACATGTCCTTATCATCAAATATCACCAGTTTCAGCATTATTTAACAAATGTTTATTAAGCAATTACTATGTACATGATAAATGTGTTGCTGCCCAGGATTACCAATAATTCCCCTGTTAAATTCTCTAATGTACTTGGGATTTACCTTTTCTATTTCCCCATCACTCATATCTGCATTATTACTATAGGATCTTATACTCATTATTTAATCTTATTTTCTTATATCCCAAACAAACAGAGCCAAACTGAAACCTCTCATCCCAAAGGGATCCTTGGCATGTTGCAAATAATTATTAAATCATGCTCTTTCAGTTTTTTCAGTGTAAAGAAGCCCCATTTAAACCTACTGGGTTATGCTTCCTAGGAAAAACCATAGCTGTCAAATGTTCACATCTAATCCAGATGGGTCAGCTGACATACCAGTTTTAAATGGTTTGTGGTGATGAATTTGTCATAGAATCGGAGCCTTCTCTGGGTTATAAATTTCTCAGATTCAAATGCTATGGAAAATTTACAAGGACTGCCATTAGAATAGAATGTTTTAAATTACCTCAGTTGTACTGGAGGAGAAAAAAAAAAAAAAAACCCGATAAGAGCTGTAGCAGATAATCATAAGTTCACATGATCAAAAAAAAAAAAAAGTTTTTGGACTGTTTGTCAAATAATAAACCGGATAATGATGGCAAAAGTACCTGTCATATTTTGAGTGCCCAGCATTGCCATGATTTTGTTCAGTCCTCACGATAGCCTAATGAGTTATACACACACATTATGATTCCTATTTTCCAGATAAGAAAACTGAGCTTAGAGATGTTAGATAATGTTCCCAAAGTCACACAGTTAATAAATAGCTGGAAGTGTTCTAAGTTGCTTGTTATCACCTTCCGTTCATGATATTTAAAGTGAGAGTCATCATCTTTGTCCTCAAGTCAGCTCTTTCCTTTCTATTTCTGTCAGTGATACCACGATTTTCCCAGATTCATTCTTGCAGTCATCATTGATTGTTCCTTTTCTGTCCTTGCACTAAATTTATTCCATCTCCGGTCCCTTTGCTTGTGCACTTTCTGCTGTCAGCCCTCTTGCCATCCCCTTAGTGCAGGTGTCCAGGCCCCCTGCCTAAGGGTACATGCTAAAAGCCAGACCTTAACTTGGCATTCAAGGCCGGCCACCTCTGCCCACTCTCCTTGGGTTCTTCTAACTTCCTTCTTGATGAGCTATTACCTTCACCCCATAATGCACACGAAGACTCCTTTCTGGGATGTACCCTCCTTTGCACCCTGGTCTGTGAGCCCTGCCCCTTCCTCAGGATGGGGTCGGGTCCCCTCCTCTGTCATGCATTCTGATCCATCTATTCCTCAGTGACCATCCCCTCTTCTCAGTGCTCGTGACAGGAGTTTCTGTATCTCATTGTGCATGAAGCATGTGCCACCTGCCTTGCACCACTGTACAGCTCTTCCTGCGTGTGATCTGCCTCTCTGTCAGCAGTGCTCAGGCGTGGGGTCTAGACCCCTCATGAATATCTGGAACATTACGCCCAGAAATGTGAGTTTCTACGCCCCATGTGCATGTATGAGGAGAGGAGTCTTTATGGTAACATTGAATTTGCTGGGTTAAGAATGCTCCCATTAATCCCCTAGAGATTACTCAGACACCCACTGTGTGGGAAAAGGACCAAATGCGTGTATGTGCCGGCTGGGTGTTTGTAAAGATGACCTTAACAACTCCCCCACCTTTGTTGGCACACCTCTTCTCAGGGTACCTTGGCTCTCCTCCCATCAAGACCTAGGGTTTTTCTCCACTGTCTGAATCTGAGCTGACCCTGTGACTTAATTTGACCAAAGGGTGTAGCAAAACATAGCAAATCACCAAACCTGAGGGTGATGGTGGGAATCACTGCCCACCCCCAAAGGATCCCATTTGAAGCCATGCCTTTTGCCCCATCAGCCACTTAGGTTTTGTCCCATTGTGCACACGCAGATGGGGTTTGAGGTGCTGCTTGAATGACAGTGCATTTTGAAGTTCTGTATTTCTATAGAAATGGCCTTAAAGGTAGATAAGAAATTGTGATTAGGGACACCTGGGTGGCCCAGTGGTTGAGCATCTGCCTTGGGCTCAGGGTATGATCCCGGGGTCCTGGGATCCAGTCCTGCATCAGGCTCCCCACGAGGAGCCTACTTCTCCTTCTGCCTATGTCTCTGCCTCTCTCTCTGTCTCTCATGAATAAATAAAAATCTTAAAAAAAAAAAAGAAATTGTGATTATTTACACACCCTAATACTATAATTGTATGTTGTCTCTTTATAATTTCCTAAACATAATCCAAAGCTAACAGTGATTTTTAAAAATGCTTATATTTTCACAAGACTAAGTTTAAAAAAAAACAAAACCCTACGTTCTTAGTTTTCAAATACCTGGAATTTTCCGTCCCCTCTCTCCTGCTCATTATATAGAAATAAGCTCTCTGTTTTTGCCAAATAGCAAAACAGCCTTTATTTGACAGTGTGTGTTTTACTTTGGTGCTACTGTTGAATCCTACTAACATTTTCTTTCATGGAAAATGACCATTTCTTCCAAGAGTATATGATTGGTTTTTTTCAAATGCATGAAGTTTTAAAAATGAAACTTCATTTCAGGCAGAATGATCTTTGGTTTTATATGAAAATGGAATATTTTTTAAGGTTCTGTGGCTGATCATCATTTTAAAACCTATTAGTTGTAACAGGCCAGCTTGATAAATGAGACGTTTTAAATTTAACTTAGACAAAATACCTCATGATAGATTCTGAAACTAGGCCAGGAGAACTATGTTTAAATGATTCTTGAATTTGTTTTTTAAGGAATAGTTTTCTCTTTTAAATGTGTGTTCAGTAAAACACAGTTATTCAAATTCTGGTAGACATGTAGGAGCGCCAGCCAGATTCATGCATAACGCAGACGTGGCATTGTTCGTGGGGCTTTCACTCCTAATGACTGACCTAATGTGTTGTGTCTCCTTTTTCTGGCTGAGAGAAGGAATCCCATTTTATAAGCATTTTATTCAGTAATGTGTTCATATTGCTTTTTACCTCATACTATTTCTCAGATCGCAAGAATACCTGTGACATATTGAGATAGTTCATATTGCTAGAAGAGTACAAGGTAATTGGATAGAAAATACGTAATGTAACAGCTTTAGTCACAGAATATAATTAAATTAGTGCCTAGTGTAAAAATAGTGAAAGGATTTATTTTTAGTTTTTAATGAATCAGATGAATGTGATTAAAATATGTAAATTAAATAACAGCATTCATTTCCATGCTCTTCTCTGTAGCATCAGCTCTCTCGAATACATATTGTAAGGAGTTCATTTTCTTCTCCCCTACCCCCTTTTTCAGTAAACCCAGTATTCAAGACGGTGAGTTTGATAAAGTAGGGAATGCATTTGTTACACGCTTCGAAGCCTTAAAGCAGAGGGGTTGTAAATTGGGCAGGCATGTATTCATTCATCCGTTCAGTAAATGATTATTCAGTACCTACTGTGCACCTAGGCTCTTTGGGGTGCTTGGGGTAGAGCCCTGAGCGAGGCAAACAAGGTCCCTGCTCTCAAGGAATTCACAGTCTAGTCGTAAGAAGACAACTGAGCAAACAAGTTAACTTCAGACAGGAATAACATGCTATAAAGAAGGTAAAATACTACAAAAGAGAATGATTGATGCCGTATTCATGGATTCTGTAGTTTGTTTTGTCATTATATGATTGTATTTTATTACATCATAGCGTATTCTGTCTTTTATTATATCTCTATATATATTGTGTTTATATTAATCATTTTTGTAGCCATCTCTAAGGTTATAAACCTTGTAAAGAGAGATGAAAGGATTAAAAAAAAAAGATGTTAAGAGTCCTCAAGATGTGTAGGTTTTCTGAGCATTCCCAGTTTACAAAGTCACACTAATGTGCTGTTGTGTCCTTTTCTGTATCCTCACCATCCAGCTGCATTTGTTTCTAATTATCAGTAAAGTTCAGTTCAACAGATATTCTGAGTCCATGCTGGGCACGAGAAACTGTTGAGTCCACTGGGCTGTTACAGACGAATGTGGCAGAAAATGGGATATACTTGGATGGGAAAGCAACTTTCCTGGACTGTATCTATCATTTCAATCCGTGGTCAGCTACCTCTTCTAATATCTTATTTATCCTTAGGTTACAAATCACAAAATGATATGAAAGATCTAATGATATGAAATGATATGAAATATCTAATCTAAATGTCAGTGATTTGTAATGTTAATGCAGTTCTTCATTTGTTCTTTATCGGAAACACAAGACATGAAAAAATGATTTTAAGACCTTCACACGTGTCAGTCCCGAAAGGGTATATCACTTGAATACTTCTCTTCTTAAGGAAGGGACTTGTTAAAAATTAGCAATTTAATAAAATACATGAAAGTTTAAAAGATGTGTGTGTACACACACACACACACACACACACACACACATTTAAATGAAGCAACACAGATTTGTAGGCTCTGCTCTATCATGGTTATGATTCAGGGTGTCTGATTTAGACCAGGGAATCAGGAAACAATATAGACGATCTCCTCTGTATGTGTCTTCAGACCGTATTAATATACTGACTTAAAATTTCCACTGAACTAAACTTCCTAGTGATTTACAAGGCATTAAAATTGCATTGCTGAGAACACTTATGGAGTCCTCCTTCAGAGATAATTAATAAAAAATATTTTGTTATTAAAAGGCAACAGTTTAGGTTTCATTCTGGCAAAGGTAAGTTCTAGAAGCCTTTCCATGATGTGCTGCTAGTAATTCCACTCCTTGGATGCTTGCTTGTTGGCTTTATTCTTTCTAACTCTCCCTGTTTCTGTGGTTTAATAGATTTTCCTCCTGTTTAGAATAACACTGTGGAAGCCAGTGCTGCATTTAGTGTCTATCTCCAGGCATGGCCAATGCCTCTTCTCGCTGGCTTTGTTCCAGGGGTTCTGGAAAAGAGCTGATGGAGCCGCACTGTGACCGGGCAGAGCTTTTTCAGCTCTCCTCCTTATTCTCTTGTCATATACACGTGAAGCATCAGGGTATATTATGTACATGTAAAATAATTGAGACAAAAAAAAATACATACATGTTCCCCGTAGGTTAAGAAACAAAACATTCCATTCCAAACATGGTTGAAGCCCTGTGGGGAGCCCTGCCTGCTTGCCTTTCCCTTCCTCTGCCCCAGAGATAATCGCTATCCTGAATTTTTAAAATCATTCATGCGTGCCTTTCTATTTTATGACACAGATTTATGTATTTGAAATATGTAGTATCGTTTTATTTATTTTTAAACCTTACATATAAATGCAGATTGCTTTTTCTCTAATCATTGTCTTTTTGAGACTTATTTACATTAATACTAATACATGTGTCTTTCATTTACTTTCCCTGCTATATACTAGTGTGTCGGGGCTCAAGGAGGCATAATAACTTAGCACCCTCTTTCACCATCTAGAATAAATTGAGAAAGAGATACAAGCATTAGAGAATAGTAGATTAAAATGTCAGCTCTGTTTGTGAAATAGCTCTGTTGGAGGGATGGGCGTGCTAGATTGTAGCCAAACGAAACAGGTTTCCCTTCCAAGCACAGGCACCCCACATGCAGGCCTGCCCCTGTGGCATTGGGGAACAGAGCACTGTGTATACCCCCACAATCAGGTGGCTCTTAACAGAGAAGGAGGAGCAGCGCCCATCAGATAAGTCACTTTTCTAGGAGGAATGCATGAGGAGATGGGGAGAGGCTGGGAATATTACTCCAAAAGAGGTTCCTCTGCATGCAAATATAGATGGGTGAATCTCTGTAAGATTTACCTTACTTATCAAATTCTTTTCCATTATAGAATTTAATGCTTCATGTTTAAATCATAACACCTAAATTATAATTTTTTGCCTCAATGTAGTTACGTGAAAAGGCTATCCACAAAACACCTCTGACCTACCAAAAAGCCAATTCATAAACCATTTGGAAATTGTCTCTGCATAACACACCTTTTACATTTTAACTAATCTGGTGCTAATACTGTATTAATGCTTTATTTTCTACTTAGAGCTTGTGGACATTGCTGTCATCCATCCAAAGGCACTTGAGTATCAAGTTACATATTATGCTACTTGTATAAGAAAATGGTGTCATGATTTTGTTAATTCTTGATAAGAATAGTTTCTTACAGGATCATAGACTTTCACCAATGAAAAGATCCTTAAAACTTGGTACAGTCTTATTTTACACATGTGAGTTTAAATGACCGCTCCCCACCCCACCCAAGGTCACACACCTAAGCTGGTAGAGATCAAGATTAGGAGCCAGGCCTGTCAGTCCAGCATCCAGCACAGTGTGTTCCTCCCCATTGCAGTGGTGCCTTAGTCCATCCAGGCTGCTATAACAGAAGACTATGTATACACTGGGGGTTTAAGCAACAGACATTTGGTTCTCACAGTTCTGGAGGCTGGGAAGTCTAAGCTCTAAGTGCTAAGACATCTGGGGTCTGGTAAGAACTTGCTTCCTGGCTCAAGACAGCCATCTTCTTGATGTGTCCTTACGTGGCAAAAGAGACAAGGGAGTTCTCTGGGTTCCCCTCCCTTGAGAGCACAGCACCTAGAATGAAGGTTCTACCTTCCTGACCTCACTACCTCCTAGGGGCCTCACCTCCAAATACCATCACTTCAGAGGTTAGGTTTCAACATACAGATTTTGGGGAGAGGTAAAACATTCAGTCTGTGCAAGTGGATTATAGAATTATAGCTTCATTCTCTCCGTTCATAATGTGGATGTATTTTTACAGTCAGATTTCCTTGACAGATAGGTTTCGATGCCTTTTGCTTTTTGTTGCTGGTGTCCTTTTGTTTCATAACACTACAGGAACTGTTTATCGTAATTCCTTAGATTAGCTTTATCGAAGCAATGTAGACTATTTTCCTTCCTTATTGTGGACTGGAGTTTACTTTCTAGCCTTTCCAACAGGTTGTATAAATAAGTATCATGATAAATTATTACAAAATGGCATATTAACAGTTTGTAATAGTTAAAATATGGTGTAATAGTTTGAATCAGATTGTAACAAGTTGTAAATTTCTGTGTATTTAATTTTTTAAATATAATTTTTCTACACATAGTTATCTTTTAAGTTAGTGTGTTTAATAATACAATGAGTACTTTCAATCCATGAACTAAAAAACTACCAGTAACTCACATATATATATACTCTCTTATGTCTTCCTGCTTTCCTCCCTTAGGAACTACTATCCAGAATTAAGTGTTTATTAATCCTTTGCTTTAAGCACACACACAAATATGTATGTATATACATACACACCCCTATATATTTCCTTAACATTTAATCTTTCTCATTTTAAAACTATATAAAAAGAGTATAAAAAAAAAAGAGTATCAGATGTGTGTGATCTTTTGGTGACTTGCTTTTTTCACTCAGTAATATGTTTCTAATATTAATCCCTGTTTTGTGTATAATTAGAATTCACTCATTTTAAATGTGTATAACATTCCATTGTATGAATTTATGAAAATGTATCCATTTTCCTGTTGATGGGCATTTTGTTTCTCTCTCTAGTTTAGCTTATTTTGTCTATTACTAATAATACTGCACAGTCTTGTGCCATAACTCCTCATGCCCAAGTGCAACTGATTCTCTTAGGAGTAGAAGTCCTGGGTTATAAAGTAATGCAAATGTTTACTTTGATAGTGCCAACATTTTATAATGCCAAATGATGTTTCCGAATCATTTGTATTAATTTGCACTCCTTTCACCATGTGAAAGAGTGCTGATCTGCGTCTTCTCCAACACTTGGTATTATTAGACTTCCTTTTCCATTGGAGTGGGTATACAGTGTCTCATTGTGGGCTTGATTTATGTTCTCTGATTATAATGGATCATCTATCATATATCTTCATGTTTATTGGGTTCTTCTGTGACAGACCTATTCATAGCTTGTATCCGTTTTTGTTTTATTTTCTATTGATTTGACCATGCTCTTTATAGATGTTCTCAGTACTAATATTTTGTCATTTTAACAAATATCTTCTCCCAGTTTATGGCTTGTCTTTTCTCTCTCTTCAGATATCTTTTGAAACATAAATTAATTTGGTTGAATTTATGAATCTTTTTTGTAGTGGAATGATTGTGTCTTATTTAAGCAACTCTTATTTTAAGATTAGAGAGGCATCTACATTTTCTTCATAAAATTTAAAGTGTTGCTCTTGAAAATTAAGTCCGTAATTCCTCAAGAGTTGATTCTTGAGTATTGCATAGTATGTGGGAACTTTTTCCATGTGGATAATCATTATTTTCTACTTTTTTTTTTTTTTACTGTACCCTCTTTTCTCTATAGCTCTGCCATGCTGCCTTTGTTCCTACATTTTGTATTCCGTTCCATTGGTCACCCTGCACCAATTTCACAATGTCTTCATAAGATCTTAATGTTAGTAAGGCACATCTCCCTCTTTACTTTTCTTCTGCAGTAGTATATTGATTATATCCAGTTCTCTGCTTTTCCATATAAATCTAGAACTGGCTTGTTAGGAGCCAAAAACCCTGTTCACATTTTAATTAATATTTCTTGAATCTACAGATCAATTTCTGGAGAATTAATATCTTAGTGATACTGTTTTCCTATCCTTGAATATGGAATGTTTTATTTTTTTATTCTTTATTTTATTTTTTTATTTGTATGTTTTTATTTATTCATGAGAGAGAGGCAGAGACACAGGTAGAGAGAGAAGCAGGCTCCATGCAAGGAGCCCAATGTGGGACTCCATCCTGGGTCTCCAGGATCAGGCCCTGGGCTGAAGGCAGCGCTAAACCTCTGAGCCAACCGGGCTGCCCTGGAATATTTTCTATTAAGTATTTTTTAAGCACCTGGGTGGCTCAGTCAGTTAAATGGCTAACTCTTGATTTTGTCTCAGATCATGATCTCTAGGTTGTGAGATCGAGCCCTGTGTTGGGGTCTGCACTGGGCATGGAGCCTGCTTAAGATTCTCTTTCTCCCTCTCCTCTGTCCCTTCCCCACTTCTCCCTTTCTCTTTAAAAAAAAAAAAAAAAAAAAAAAGCCTTTCCTTTCTTCCTTTCCAGTTCTCATGTCTTTCATTTCTTTTCCTCGACTTATGCACTAAGATTGATACTTTCAAGTGATGATAGTGTCTGATTCCCAAACTCAGGGGAAAGACTTCAGCATCTTATCACTTAATTTGATCATAGCTATAGGATTTGGTGTTCTGTGTCAGATTTAAAAAGTTCCCACCTAGTCTACTACATTGAGAGTTTTTATCAAGAATGGGCATTAAAATTGATACATGTTTTTCTGTATCTGTTGAGTTGAAGATAATTGGTTTTTATTGTTTAATGTGGTCAATACGTGTATGTATTTATTAACCCTATTTGGTCATGTTATCTTTTTCTTTATACAATTGCATTCAGTTTGCTAATATTTTCCCTAACGTGTGTGTGTATACACTATTAGTATAGGGGCATGTTAAAACAAGTTCTCAAGTTGAAATTTCTGTACCCACTCAAGGTATGCTTAGACCAATGTGCCACTCTAGATGAGGGTCAGTCAACATCCATAACCTCTCAGGGTTATCATTTTCCTTTTATTAATTAATTAATTAAAATTTATTAATAAGAGACACAGAATGAGAGAGAGGCGGAGACACAGGCAGAGGGAAAAGCAGGCTCCATGTAGGGAGCCTGATGTGGGACTCAATCCTGGGTCTCCAGAATCAGGCCCTGGGCCAAAGGCGGCCCTAAACCACTGAGCCATCCGGGCTGCCCTCCTTTTCCTTTTCTCTTGCTACTTTGCTTAGGACAACTTTCATGTAGCTCTTTGGGTATTAGCCTAATGTGGGGAAGTTATCCTATGAGATAATCAATCCATGATGGGTAAGTCTTGGGTCTCTTTACTCCTGATCTCTTCTCCTATGATGCCACCAAACCAGAGCCCAGATTCAGATATGGATCCTCACCCTCAGGGTAAACATGGTTCTGGGATGCTGAGTTTCCACTAACCATTTTGGGTTTGAGCTATCCCAAGAATATGACCTGGCCCTACCTTTTTTTTTTTTTTTTTTTTAAACTGTGCCTTTAAGGCAGTTTTGTTTTAGTTCTTATGCAGCACTTTTGTTTTTTTCAGTGGAGAAATTGATCTGACTATCCAAAAACAGAAAGTCACATGAATTATTAAGTACTTTTTCTCTCAAACTTTTTCTAAATTCTGTTTTCCAGATATTGATTTATTGGGCAGAGCATTGGATTTACTAAGTGTTAGAAAAGACAAAGCTTATTTATAAGAGATGTAGAAAATATATGAAATTAGTGATACATTTCTAGTTTGTGGATTCTGGCATTTCAGTTGTGCTCTATCTTCT
The DNA here is from genome assembly GCF_048418805.1 of Vulpes vulpes. NCBI lineage: Eukaryota > Metazoa > Chordata > Mammalia > Carnivora > Canidae > Vulpes > Vulpes vulpes. The sequence continues at coordinate 505,013 of NW_027325787.1, read as the reverse complement.
CTTGCTATCTGAAGGATATGCCTAAGTATTTTTTTTTTATTTTTTTTTTATTTTTTTTTTATTTTTAACTTTTATTGGTGTTCAATTTACCAACATACAGAAAAACACCCAGTGCTCATCCCGTCAAGTGTCCACCTCAGTGCCCGTCACCCATTCCCCTCCAACACCCGCCCTCCTCCCCTTCCACCACCCCTAGTTCGTTTCCCCGAGTTAGGAGTCTTTATGTTCTGTCTCCCTTCCTGATATTTCCCAACATTTCTTTTCCCTTCCTTTATATTCCCTTTCACTATTATTCATATTCCCCAAATGAATGAGAACATACACTGTTTGTCCTTCTCCGATTGACTTATTTCACTCAGCATAATACCCTCCAGTTCCATCCACGTTGAAGCAAATGGTGGGTATTTGTCGTTTCTAATTGCTGAGTAATATTCCATTGTATACATAAACCACATCTTCTTTATCCATTCATCTTTCGATGGACACCGAGGCTCCTTCCACAGTTTGGCTATTGTGGCCATTGCTGATAGAAACATTGGGGTGCAGGTGTCCCGATGTTTCATTGCATCAGAATCTTTGGGGTAAATCCCCAACAGTGCAATTGCTGGGTCGTAGGGCAGGTCTATTTTTAACTCTTTGAGGAACCTCCACACAGTTTTCCAGAGTGGCTGCACCAGTTCACGTTCCCACCAACAGTGTAAGAGGGTTCCCTTTTCTCCGCATCCTCTCCAACATTTGTTGTTTCCTGCCTTGTTAATTTTCCCCATTCTCACTGGTGTGAGGTGGTATCTCATTATGGTTTTGATTTGTATTTCCCTGATGGCAAGTGATGCAGAGCATTTTCTCATGTGCTTGTTGGCCATGTCCATGTCTTCCTCTGTGAGATTTCTCTTCATGTCTTTTGCCCATTTCATGATTGGATTGTTTGTTTCTTTGGTGTGGAGTTGAATAAGTTCTTTATAGATTTTGGAAACTAGCCCTTTATCTGATATGTCATTTGCAAATATCTTCTCCCATTCTGTAGGTTGTCTTTTAGTTTTGTTGACTGTATCCTTTGCTGTGCAAAAGCGTCTTATCTTGATGAAGTCCCAATAGTTCATTTTTGCTTTTGTTTCTTTTGCCTTTGTGGATGTATCTTGTAAGAAGTTACTGTGGCCAAGTTCAAAAAGGGTGCCTAAGTATTTCTAACCACTATTGTTCTTCTCTTGAATATCATTTAGAAGGTGTAAGCTAAATATTTCTTTTCATGTGATGTAAAAGCATATTGTCAGGAAATAGTGGTATAACTTAATGAACATGCCACTGAATCTCAACGTTTTTATTTCACCTATTATTTATGAAAGAAACAATACAATGTTTTATGTTTTCATCAAGGTATTATTTTGGCTTTAAAGATTTTATTTATTTATTCATGAGGGAGAGAGAAAGAGAGAGGCAGAGACACAGGCAGAGGGAGAAGCAGGCTCCATGCAGGAAGCCCAATTTGAGACTCGATTCCGGGACCCTGGGATCACGCCCTGAGCCAAAGGCAGATGCTCAACCACTGAGCCACCCAGGCGTCCCTTCATCGAGGTATTATATCTAAAAATCACTTATGTTGAACTTGACTTCAAGATATTACAGTGCATTTTTACTAATATCTAATGTAAAATAATTTAACTATGAGTATTGATAGTGCTCCAAGGAAGGCCACCACCAGATTCAATGATTCACTAGAAGGACTCTGCCTATAATTTACTTATGGCTACAATTTGTTACAGAGAAAGGATATGAAACAAAATTAACAAAGGGAAAGGCAAATGGGGTGTAGTCCAGGGGAAACCAGGTGCTAGCTTCTGAGGATCGCCTCCCAGTGAAATCACACAGGACATGCTTAATTTTTCCAGCAGCAAGTTGTGACAATATGTGTGAAGTGTTGCCAACCTGAAACTCATTCAAGACTCAGCACCCGGGGTTTTTATTGTGAGATGATAATGTAGACAGTCTCTACCTGGCATGTACCAAAGATCCAGACTCCCAGAAGGAAAGCAGGTGTTCTTCATAAACCATATTGCACAAACAGTTTTAGGCACGGCAGTCATATGAGTTAATGTTAGTGAAAAACTTCTGAAAATCCAAGTTTCCAGATGCCAGCCAAAGGCGAGCCTCATAAGCAGGATGGCAATCAGTCCTGCTGTGTTAACTGTTTTCTGTGCATGGAGTCACCACTAAAGTTTTTAAAGCACCTACTGTGTAGCAAGCACTATTTATTCATTTCATCCTCACAATAGCTATTTCCTGGATAAAGAACTGAGAAAGATTAAGATACTTGTCCAAGGTTGCACAGGTAAATCAGGATTCAAATTTGGAGTTCAGATTTTATGATTTATCAAATGATTTATTGTGTTTTTTCTTTTAATTTTCATTTTGTCCCATCTCATGGATAAGATGCTTCATAAAACTGGGATTTTAAAAAAATTGTCATCATATAACCTGTTTTAATCTTCAATGTTTCATGGGTCTTAATTTTCAGGTTTGGAAAATCACTCTAATTATCATGCAAAACTTTCCTGATTTCATAAACTTTTCTCAGCCTTTGTGTTTCTGGATTAGAAGATCTGAATAGTTTTTTTTTTTTTTTTTTCTTTCCGTATCCCTACAGACTGCTTGTTTGGTCCTTGACCACTAATTTAGTTCCACTACTTCTTTAGACTTCCTTTCAGTATCTCTTGAGCTGTAGCAATCAGAACTGCAAACAGAAGGTATCACTGCATCATGGTTTATGAACAAAGACAGGGCAGCATTTTCAGCATTTCATTTCCTTCCTTGTAATTCTCATCATCGTGCTAGCAGTATTGTCTACTCAGTAGATTGGACAATGACTTAGGGAATGGTCTTTAAATGCCCCTAGGTGGCCATCTGGGATATAGCTAATAACTGGCATGACTGTTGGAGCTTGCGTCTCTGTAAGTGTACTTTAGATTATTTCTTTTCTGATTGAAATGAAGAGATCCACTATTTACTATATCCATTCCCAAGAAAATACATTATAGCTTCAAGAAAAGTCTGAATGTTAACACATGTGCTGAAATATGATACAGATGTTTAATGTCCTACTGTAATATTACTTCACTGTTCAGAGTCACCTGCTTTTTTGATCCCTGCCTAAGCCTGCTTGCTTTATTCCATAACACCTGTTCCCAAGAATATATTTACAGCCTGTTGTCTTTTCTAAATGGTTAGTACATACATTAGAAAAGGGTTGATTTTTACCCATGTCATTCAGTAAATACCTTAAAGATTCCCTATTACTTATTTTCAGTGTTATTTTATTTCAGCATAACAACATAATAGTTGTTTTTATTTAAATACCATATAAGAAGTCTTGATATATGACTGAGATATGACATTTAAATATCCATGGATAGCAAACAAGTTATTTCTAGCTTTAATTTTTCCAAAAAAATAGTAAAACTTTCAAACTACTGAGTGATATTAAATGTTCTTGTTACTTCTATAGGCTTAGAGAGCATATGTCTATTTTTTATGCTTATCTTGAGCATCTAGTTTTTCAAGACTTTTGCTGCCTTCTATTCTGGTCTTTGCATTCGTGGCTCCCTGTTTAAACACTGCATTAAAAGAAGAGTCTTCCCTATCCAAAGTGACTTCCCCCTAACCCCCTCCCTGAATAAATCTCTACTACTGGTAGAGATTTATCATTTACAGCACTTACCAATCTGTGAGACTATCTTTTGTCTTTGCATATTGTTTCTTTCTCAAACTTGACTATAATAGCTCCATGAGAGCAGTAATGTTACCTATTCTATCTTGATTACCTCTGGGGATCCCTGGGTGGCGCAGCAGTTTGGCGCCTGCCTTTGGCCCAGGGCGCGATCCTGGAGACCCAAGATCGAATCCCACATCGGGCTCCCGGTGCATGGAGCCTGCTTCTCCCTCTGCCTGTGTCTCTGCCTCTCTCTCTCTCTCTCTGTGTGTGTGACTATCATAAATAAATAAAAATTAAAAAAAAAAAGAAAGATAAATCTATATTTTATTTATCCACTTGCCTATGGATGGGTGTTGATACTGTTTTTAGTGACTATTTAAACTAAATACTGCAGTAAGCTTTCTGGTACCTTTTCAACTGTACACAAGAATTTCTCAAGGGCAGTGCTTTACAATCTTTTCACCTTATTGCACTCATAGACAATAAGTATGTATAAAGCGCATTTAGGTAAACAGACAAGTTGCTTTTGACCGTCTGCCTGCTCAAGAGGCTTTGGGGCTCAAGATCTTATAAACCATCCATAGCAGAGTTTTGGGAAGCTGTGTTCTAGGGCAGTGACCTTTTGTATTTCTCTGAAAGTATTCTTAAAAATAATGTACTTCCTTGTGCATTTTTAGACTGATAACTAATCCTTTCTCAATGGTTGCATATGATTTCCAATGTGTTATAAATATTGACTCTTTAAAATAAAACTATTCTCTTAAATGTATTCCTTGGAATCTAAATATCATTGTGATTCGATACACATCATTTTTCTTTTGAAAATGTGTAAGCATTTAAAGTGATGTGAACAGATTCTTAACAATTTGAAAATTTAGATTATTTTTGAACTCCAATATCTATTTATTTTCTCCTACTAAATTTTATCCTAATGCAATATTTTTTCATCATTTTGGTTTTCTTTCACTTCTCATTTTTAAAAATCAGATTTATTAAGGTATAATTTATATATAGAATTCTCCATTAATAGGTATAGTCATATGAATTTTGACAAATGTATATGGCTGTGTAACCAGTACCAAATCAACATATAAAATATCTCTCTTCCTTTCAGTTCTCTACCTCCCAATCTCTGATACCACTGATCTTATTTCTATGTCTATATCATTGCCTCTTCCAGACTGTCATATAAATGGAATCACCCAGTATGTGATCTTTTGTATTGGTTTTTCTCACATGACGATGCATTTGAAATTCATCCACATTGTTGCATTTGTCAATGGTTAGTTCCTGATTGTTGCTAAGTCACATGTTCTTGTATGAATTCTCCTACAGTTTATTCATTTACCAGTTGATGGACATTGGGTTGTTTCCAGTTTGCGGCAATTATGAATAACCGCTATAAACATTTTGTTCTAGTTTTTGTTTGGGTATTTGTCTTCATTTCTTTTGGGCTCATAAATGCAACTTCTGAGTCACACGATAGGTTCATGTTTTAATTTTCTAAGAAACTGGCAAACTATTTTACTTTCTCACTAGTAAGATTTAAGACTTCCAGTTACAGTTCATTGTTACTGGCACTTGGTATTGCTAATTTTTTGTTTTGTTTTTGTTTTTAGCCATTTCTAATAGGTGTATTGTGGCATCTCCTTGTACTCTTTAATTTTTACTTCCCCAAATGATTTAAATAATTTTTCTTGTCCTTGTTAGCCATCCATATCTCTTGTAATGAAGAATGTGTTCAAGTCTTTTGCCCATATTTTTATTTGTTTGTTTTGTTTTGTTTTTTTTTTGCCTATATTTTTTTTAAAAAATTATGTACTAAGTTGCAAGAGATTTTTATATATGCTAGATACAGGTTCAGTGTATGACTTTTATTTTCATTTTCTGAACTTTTTTTTTTAGAAAACAAAAGTCTTTTTTTTTATTTTTTATTTTTTTATTTATGATAGTCACAGAGAGAGAGAGGCAGAGACATAGGCAGAGGGAGAAGCAGGCTCCATGCACTGGGAGCCTGATGTGGGATTCGATCCCGGGTCTCCAGGATCGCGCCCTGGGCCAAAGGCAGGCTCCAAACCGCTGCGCCACCCAGGGATCCCAGAAAACAAAAGTCTTTTATTTTAAAATCCAAGTTATCAATATTTAAATGATTCTTTTTTTTTTTTTTGGTCTTACCTTAGAAATCTTTGCCTAATGCCAAGTATGATGGTTAATTTTATGTTTGAATTGGGCTAGGCCATGGTACCCAGTTTCTGATCAAACAGCAGTCCAAATGCTGCAAAAAGATATTTTTAAGATATAATAACAGTTAAATCAGTAGACTGAGTAAAGCAAATTACCCTTCTTGATGTGGGTGAGCCTTCTCTAATTAGATCAGTTGAAGGACACAAGAAAACAGACTGAAGTCCTCCAAGAAAGAAAGGTTTCTGCCTTTTAACTACCTTTGGACTTGAGAGACTATAACAGCAACCCTTCCCTGGACTTCCTGTTATTTTACATTGGTCTGTTTGTCTATCCTTGTGCCAATACCACCCTTCTAATTATATGGCTTTCTAATAAGTTTTGATAATCTAGTAGTATAATTCTTACAGCTTTGTAATCTTTTTGAATTGTCTTGACTGTTTTTAACTCGTGTAAATTTTCACACTTACATTAACTACTATGTTCTACTGCCTCATAAGTGATACTTGCTTTCATTTTAGTGAAATAGCCAAGATACAAGCCAACTAACCTCAAAGGAATTTATAACAGACACAGTTGGCATATTTTTGTCATTCATTTTCTTTTAAGTAGTTAACATTTTTTTCCATTTAATTGTTTACTTTTTATTATCATTTTTCAACTTACCCTAAACCACCTTCAAAAGAAAAGAAATAGAGAAGCAAATTCTCAGTTTATTTATTTATTTATTTTTAAAGGTTTTATTTATTTATTCTTGAGAGATACAGAGAGAAAGGCAGAGACACAGGCAAAGGGAGAAACAGGCTCCCTGCAAAGAGCCCGATGTGGGACTCGATCCTGGATCCTGGGATCATGCCCTGAGCCAAAGGCAGATGCTCAATGGCTGAGCTACTCAGGTATCCCGCAAGTTCTCAGTTTAGAATCGATTTATTTTTTTTTAATTTTTATTTATATATGTATTATAGTCACAGAGAGAGAGAGAGAGAGGCAGAGACACAGGCAGAGGGAGAAGCAGGCTCCATGCACCAGGAGCCCGATGTGGGACTCGATCCCGGGTCTCCAGGATCACACCCTGGGCCAAAGGCAGGCGCTAAACCGCTGCGCCACCCAGGGATCCCCCTAGAATCGATTTAAAATCTAGTGGGAACCTTTGATTATGAGGTCAATTAGTTTGAGTCCTTTCACTTGACTATGCAATCCAGTACGCAAGAGAAAGGAGTCCTACAACAAATATTAAGAAAGGTATACTTGTAAAATTTAGAATAAATGGAAATCAAAAAAGTCATCAATAGGCCAGATGTGGAAGAGAACATACTAGTAGTAACATGGACACCCATTACACCTCTGACATTTCTGATAGAACAGATTTGTTCCGGAGAGTTTATGCATATTGAATTTGGTTCGATGTTCTGTAACACTGTGACTTCCCTGTGTTGTAATAGGGGAAGAAGCATTACTTGGCTTTCTTTAGAATTAGAGTAGTAAGACCTCATAAAGTTATGGCCAGATTGAGTCAAACTGAGTATCACGGGATACTGAATCATAAACCTATCCACACTTACTTAGAAATCATTGTCTCCAAGAATCCATATGAGCCCAACGGTACAAATTAGCTTGGTTTGGTAAAGGTAAAGCCTGCTCTTTGCCTTCTTCAGAATTATTTAGTCAGACATGTATATAAAAGAAAATTACGGGCAGCCACGGGTGGCTTAGTGGTTTAGTGCCTCCTTCAGCCCAGGGCCTGATCCTGGAGACCTGGGATCAAGTCCGATGTCGGGCTCCCTGCATGGAGCCTGCTTCTCCCTCCGCCTGTGTCTCTGCCTCTCTCTCTCTCTCTCTCTCTCTGTGTGTGTGTGTGTCTCATGAATAAATAAATAAAATCTTTTTAAAAATTACATGTTTATAGTAATTGAGGTGTTTGGTTTTTTGTTTGGTTTGTACAGGAGGAGATTTTTTTTTTTTTGGCAGCTTATCATAGCTAAATAAATACACTGTAGGTCATTGAAAAATAGAACAAATTAATGTCAAGTAAGTGATGTGGTTTCATAAGACTATACCATAGTTGATATAATCACTAAAGTAAATAGGTGATATTGGGAAGAAAGCAATAATGGGTGCTGTGGTCCTGAAACAAACCAGCATCTGGAACAACAAAAGTGATGAAAGGAAAATAATAAAAAATGACCTAAATTTCATCAAAGAAGAGGTGTCTTTCTAATGTCTTTAAATACAAATCAAAGAAGTAAGACAAAGAGAACAGACCAAAAAGAAAATAGTCATGTGAAATCAGTCTGTTCATCAGAGCTTAACAAAAACAATGGGGCGTAGAAAAAGATGGGGATAAATATTGACTACAATAGCTACTATGTCATGATCAGAGGACAGGAAGATGGGTGTGTTGGCAGAAAGAAAGGTCAAAAGAAAGAAAGTGCAGTTGAGGTCAATTCCAATGAGGTAAAGGAGTATAGGAAGATAATTCCATGTGGGCCATGTTCAAAGGTAATGAATGTATATCCTACCGTTGTGCACATTGCTTAGCAACACGCAATTTAAAAAAAGAATGAAAAAGGAGCTACAAAAAGCAATTAAAGGAAGAAAGAGGCATATGCCTTGTAAAGTGATCAGGTACAAGGTGAAAATGAGAAGAGCCAAGATGAAAAGTGAATTTAGACCTCGAAGAAGGCTCAGATAAAGATCCACATTTGTTAATTGTCTCTCAGGCCAATTAAAAAAATAGTTAGACCCTGAATGGTAATAACTGCCCAAAGTAGACATATTGATTGCCACCAAAAATATACTCCATACCCTTTTGTGTGAAACATTGAAAATAGATTTAGATATTCATATGGTTTAATATTTTAAGAAAGTGTATTTTAATTTCGTACGACAAAAGCTGATCTGTGAAAATGATTATTTTAAAAATATTATTTAGGAAGGCATTTGGCAATGATTTCCTTCCTTCATTTTCTTATTTCAGATATGGATTGTTGCTTTGTACCTATCTAATACCTTATTTAAAATATTTGGACAGTGGGTAGCAACCAGCATGTTTGTAAAGTTCAAAAGTACCTTTATGTAAATAAAATAATAGCTTCTAAAGGCCAGTAGACGCATTTAAAAATAAGCAAATAAATCGATTCATCCCATACTCAGCAGTGAAGATGGAATGCATTCCCAGTATATGAATTTAGATTTGACCCTGTAAACACTGAAAGCAAGACAAACCCCCAATACCACAGTTACCACGGGCTTCACCTGCTGAAAGATACTGTCTCAAAGTATTCTTCAGAACGATCTCTTAGTAGGTCCCAACTGCAGGCTAGAATCTGTCTTCTGACTTTTGAAGGAGCAGAGTCTCTAGTCTTTTTCTTCCCTACCCATGAAGTAAGTGATCAGCATTCCATAGTGTCGGAGAGAAGGCACAGACTTAATTACAGACATACAAACGATTAAACAAAAAATGGTAATAATCAGGCTCTTTTTATTACTGAGTTCCGGGACCTGAATGTCATCACTCATGATATGGCATAACAGCACTTTCTGCCAATTAGAGTCCTTACTGCTCACTGTTTGGAGAGCGGTAAATTAAAGTGCACAGTTGGCTCTCAAAATAGTTACTCAGTGTCTTAATATATGAAGGGGTGCCTTTTGAGACCCTCTGTTTTTGAGATAGTACTCAAAATTTACCCATTGCTAAAGCTGAGTACTTCTAATTAAAGCAGCAGATCAAAACAACTGCTGTACCCTTTCATAGAGTAAAATACCACATCATTAAGTTTGAGATACATTGATTCTTGGGCACCATCATGTTATGTACCACTAATGAAAGAAAAAATTCTACCCATTAAACTATGACACAATGCTAAGATATACCAATGGTTATAAACTGCATCACAATTTTAAAGATTTTTAAAATTGTTGGAAAAGCATCCTGAGAGTCCATGAAATCAGATAATATGCACCCTAAGCCCAAACAAACATTTTGTGGCCACCCAGTTCTGAATTGTTTGCAGATTTTGTGTATTTAATAACTATCTCCACCCGGTTTACTTTATTTTGCCTTTTAAAACCCTCTTCTTGGCTTCGATACTCTATTTCTCAGGATGTAACTTTGACTTTGCTCAAAAACCAGTTTTGGCCATCTCCTTGTAGAGTTGGGTCTCTGACCCTCTCGGTGACACATCCTTCTCTGACCTATCTGTGCCTCCCAAGAGGGTGTAGATGTGCACTATGAATGCCCACTGGGCTCTTTCTCACCTTGTGAGCAGAACCTGGTCATCAGGGCATGATGTTCTCTACACAGCCATGGAAGAGCTTCCATTCAGTATTGGTTGAGCTTCCTGAAAGTGCCTTCTGGCGTCATGTGGATGCTCTAGGTTACAACATTGGCTTATCCCTGGAGGCAAGGAATTTGCAGTCTGGTGGGAGAGTCCATGCACAGAAAGCAACTAGATTTCACCTCATTTTAGCCATGACAGGCAGCTCCATGAGGGAATAAAGCTCCTCTTCACCTCCTTCTTGATGTACCATTCCCCTCTTCTTTTCCCCTGACCCAGTGGACCCCCTTCATAACATGAAAGGGGTGTGATTTCCCACACATTGCAGAGAAGCCTATGAGGAATTATCCACAAGTGGGCCACCTGTGCCCATGAGCACACTTTGGACAGGAAGTTGCTCTAATTCAAATCCGCCACCCCGAACAGGAGCAGGAAAAAGTCATCATGAGGATGATGTTTGAAGTCTTGGAGAGAGAATGCTTCAGGGAGGCCCTGTGCCCCCTGACCTTAGGATATGATCCCTTGCAGCTCCTATCTGCTTCATAGTTCTGTTCCCTTCCTTCCCCTGGCCCCAGCACCACCACTGCTGGGAATAAGCATAGAACCCACTCTGGACCCAGCATCCAGCTCAGCCAGGCTTCTTGCAAGGGTGTCCTTGCCTTGTTTCTGAACTCAGTACAGCATAGCTTTCACCTCCTGAGAGCTCTGCTGAATGATTTTGCTGAGTTCCTCCGTAATCTCCTAATTGTCAAATTCAGTGGACAATCAAACTTCTCATCTCTGACCTCTTTTCAACATTCAGCTCTGGTGACCACCCCCTCCTTGGAACACCTTTTCCATGGTGTCTGTGTCAGTTCTCGGGCCTGGGCCTACCTTTAACAGCCTTTCCTTTCTGTATCCTTCGGTGGCTGGCCCAGGTCTGCCTACATGATTCTTGCAATTTTCTCCCCTTTATCAACATCCTTCCTCTGGAGATTTTATTCACAGTCTCTCCTTCCATGTGGAAGACACCTGGTTCCACGTCTTAATCTCAGTCCTGTTTTCTCAGATTCAGACCCATAGCTTTGTCCTGCTAAACATCTTTCTCTGGGTGCCTCCTTTGACTCCTCAAATTCTACATGTTCTAAATGCTTTATATTGTTTCTCAGACCTGATCTTTTCCTGTATTACTTTTTTTTGGTTCATGAATTCACCATTTACCCAGTTATCCACACCAGAATCCTCTAAATCAATTGCTTTCCTTGACCACTTGTAACCAACTGGTTACCAGATCTGTCCTACTGCCCATATCTGTCTCAGATTTTTTTCCTCCTCACCATCCTTGATTCACGACACGTTCGTTTGCTATAATGATCAAATGATCGGCTTCAACAACAGAAATTTATTTTCTTAAAATTCTGGAGGTTGGAAGTCTGATTTCAAGTCATCAGCAGGGTTGTTTCTTTTTTCTGAGTCCTGTGTACTTGGCTCACAAATAGCTGGTCTCTCTGTGTGTCTGTGTCCTGTTTCCCTCTTCTTAGAAAACCAGTCATAGCAGATTAGGACCCACCCTAATGACCTCATTTTAAGCTGATTAACTCTTTAAAGACCCTATCTCCAGACAGAGTCACATGAAATCCTGACATTTAGGATTTCAACATGAATTTTAGGGGACACAATTCATGCCATAACAGATGTCCTTATCGTGTCCTTACTAGCTAATGTGTGCTCTCTTCATTAGTTTCCCTACTTCTGGTATCATCTCCCTTCTAATGTATCCTCCATACCACCATCTGAGAGATTAATCTGATTTCAGATATGAGCACATTACTCTCCCTGCTTCAAACTCGTTAATGGCTCCCAGTCACATAGAGTACAACATCTAGGTTCCTTCAAAGGGCATTCTTCCATGTTCTGACTCAGCCACCATCCTATTTATGCTCTATTCTAACCACTTTGAGATATTAAAATCCCCTAAAGGTTTTGAACCCGCACCTCTGTGCCTTTGCACACACAGTATTCTATATCTGGAATATTCTTCACCATACCTTCCTGTGCTGGCCCTAACTCAAATTTTTAAGACTCCGTGTAGGTAGCACATTCTGGAGGAAATCTTACCGTAGAGTAACCAGGAAGAGATACGACAAATAACAATAGTACCAACTTAAGGAAATTGTTAATATATGAAAAAACATCCCTTTCATATAATGTAGTGAAAGAATATGTTAAATGTAAATTAAGCTAGTCGTTAAAGATTTTTTTTTATTTAAATTCAATTAGCCAACATATAGTACATCATTTGTTTCAGATGTAGTTTGCAATAATTCGTTATAGATTTTTCTCATTCTGCAGAGCCCCTGGAGCTCTCCTAAAGGACAGATTAGGAACCTTTCGTCTTCCTTTTCACCATTTTCTTAGCCATCAGCTCAGGATCGTCATCCTACTTAATCATTTCCTGACACCTTCCTGAGTTGGGAGTCCACAGGGTTGTGGGGAGGTTCAGAGCACTACCTCTCAGCAGTCTCTGTTCTTTTGCTCTAGACACACAGTAACAATGCAGCTTCCCCCACAGCTTTTCTGAAAATAGGAGCACAAATTGCAAGAAATGCAGTACAAATTGGGAGATGTCAGTCCATTAGGAGTGGTGCGGGAAATCTGCTGGAGTCAGGGGGAAGAGGTGTAAATTGCAGGATAATATAAAGGGGAGGTCAGCCCGTTAGTAATGCAAGGAATATGATGGACTTAAAGAAAAGGTATAAATTATGGGGTATTGTAAAGAAGAGGTCAGTACATTAGTAACATGGGAAAACTGGCAGATTTGGGAGGAAAAGGTGCAAATTGTAGGATAATGTGAGGTAGGGGCTTCACTATAACGATGAGCTTCCATCGTATCAAGGAGGCTTGTTGGCCACTGGCTAGAACATTCAGTATTTTTATAGTTTCATCTTATAACAGATCTTTATGACTTTTAGAATTCTTGATTAAATTCCAAGCTCATATTACAGAGCAAAATTACTATTCTTGCCCAAGAGAGGAAAAACACTGAGTCAGAAAGATTCCCTCAAAACTTCTGAATGTCTGAACCTATAAACCTCATATTTGTCAATATAAACCTTTTTGGGAACCCTTTGTTGCACACAGACACATACTCTTCCAAGAGGCTTTATGAACAGGACTGTCATTTCTGGGTTCAAGATACAATTTAAAACAATACAATAAAGCTTTTAAACAATTTTCAAGTATAACAGATAATAAGCCATTTTTCTCAATGGAACTCTCTTGTGTCTAAACATCTTATGAACAAGGCATTGACTTACATTTGTTCCAGGATATCTTTTCAAAGATGTTTGGATAGTGAACAGGCTTAGAAGATAGAGTTAAGGTCTCATTCCAGAACAAAAAGCGGGCATGCTTACCAACTATTTTAAAAGACTTGGGCTCCCTAAACTCAAGCTTCCCTTCTGTAATGCAACCCCCTCTGTATGTGTAAATATCTATCAGGGCTCATCTGCATCATCCCATAGGACTTGTGGGTAAAGGGAACTGACACAAATGTGCTGACCCTCACGCTGCTGGCTGTGCCATGAGTAATGGAGTCCTTTGCCTGTGAACCAGTAATCCTGGGTCTTCTGCCAGTGTCCATGAATCCATGGCAGTCTGCCTTGGTAGCTTGCAGGGAGGCTGAATTCCCAGATCCTTCACAGTTCTTAACAGTTTTATCAACAAGGATGGGATGCTGACAGTGACATGGCTTTCTGGAAGAAGGATGAGGAAATCATGGTCCCTAACAGGATTTGAAGAAAGTCCATGAGAATTAGTAGCAAATATGTTGTCCAAATTAGATGGTCAACCAGGCAGTAAAGGTCCTCTGCTTTGTTACTTGTTAATAAAGAGGAACTGGGGAGGTGGTTGTAGTACAGTCATAGAGAGGTGCCCAGACAGTGTCTCTACGTTGTTGCTAACTCCACTCAGGGCAAGAGGACCTCCTCACCAATAGGGGAGTCAACCTCGAGTCTGTTCTGTAGTAACAACTAGTACAAAGATTCATATCAGTGGCAGAAAGTTCTACCTCTTTTTCAGACAACAGCTATATAGACGGACACCTATGCTGAGTGAGAATGAAGGGAAATATGTGACCGCTATGGCAGAGCCTGAAAGTGGCCCTAAAACTGGCTGATTCTCTTGGGAGATGAGGAGCAGGGCACAAAACGCCTATTAAGGAAGAATGGCAACAGCTAAGCCATCTTATAGCTCAGCTCCACCCACTTTCTGTGGTGCAAACTGTAGATGCGTTTGGAGATAAGGTCTCAAAGTTTTTGAAAAGCAAGGGAATGATAAATTCAAAATTCAGGAGAGTGATTACTTCTGAAGGTTAGGCACAGGGCTGCGATCAGGAAGGACCACACAGGTAGCTACAACATTGCTGGTCCCTTTCTAGTTAAGTCAGGGGGTGACTTTGCAAGTCTTGGTTTTATTATCATGCTTCACAATGCAACTATTTGTTACATATATTCACTCTTTATATGTCTTCACTATGACATAATAAATTTTTGCAACAAGCTTAGGGAAATTTAGTTTGTGGTTAGAATTACTGGATTGCTATGAATTACAACATATTTGTTGGATTTTCATGTGGATTTTAGTGGGGTGGAGAATAATGTCTTCCCATAAGAACCCTACTGCATCCAACAGGAAAATGGTATATCTGCATGTCTTCATGGGAGAAATCCTGGAGAGGTTCAGTGTTTTACCCTTTTGGATGGTAGATATGTCATGAAATTAGTGATCCCGTTTATCTGCATATTTACTGTCTGCAGTTTTAGTTACCTGCACTCCACTTCAATCCAGAAGCAGATGATCCTCCTTCTGAATGTATCTTGAGGTCAATAGAAGCTTCACACTACATCACAATGCCTGTGTCATTCACCTCATCTCATCACATAGGCATTTTGTCATCTCACATCATCACAAGAACATCTATTGCAGCACAATAAGATATTTTGAGAGAGACCACGTTCACCTAACTTTTATTAAAATACATTGTTAAAATTTTCTGTATAATTAGCTATTGCTGGTACTGGCATACCTCGTTTTATTGCACTTTGCTTTATTACACTTTGCAAGTATTACATTTTTTTACAAATTGAAGATTTGTGGCAACCCTGCATCAAACAAGTCTATTGGCACCATTTTCCCAATAGCATTTGCTCACTTCATGTTTCTATCACATTTTGGTAATTCTTGTACTATTCCAAACTTTCCATCATTATTGTTACAATGATCTATAATCAGTGATTATGACTTGCTGAAAGCTTGATTGATGGTTAGCATTTTTAGCAATAAGTTTTTTTTAAATTAAGGTGTGCACATTGGGTTTTCTTTAGATTCTTGCTATTGCACACTTAATAGACTACAAGTAGAGTGTAAATATAACTTTTTTGTGCACCAGGAAACCAAAAATTCATTTCAGTTTCTTAATTGTGATATTCACTTTATTGCAGTGGTTTGGAACCAACCCACAGTATCTCTGGGGTATGTCTGTAATCTCTTACTGTGCCTAACTTATAAACTAAACTTTACCATAGGTATGTATGTATAGGAAAAAATAGTATGAATAGGGTTTGGTACTATCTGCTAATTTAGACACCCCTGGGGTCTTGGAACAAATCCCCTGTGGATAAGGAGGGACTGTTGCCTTGCAAATTAAGTGCTCTCATATTTGCTCAAGCTAAGACTAATTAGAAATTATTTTAGTTTGAGGTCTAATTCTAGATACAGTTCATTTCCATCATTATAGAAACAGCTTATGAATGCTTTCTATATTTATAATGCTGAGGGGACATTACCCAGGCATTTGAGAAATTGGGAAAATATTATGTGTACTCTACCAACTTCACTGTCCTTGGGAATTGGGGAAGCCCATCTCATTTCCCTTCCAAATTCTATCTTCTGTATCATCAGGAAAGAGAGGAGTTCTCCAAACCTGTCTCAGGAGGCAAGACCCTAAAGAGAGTTTTGTTTCTTGTGTCCCCTAAGAATGAGTGTATCTCCTTGCTGACAACTTAGCCTACAATGAAGCTGAGGCTTCTGGGGGCTGCTTTCTTTATCATGTGTGGGAGCATTAGCACACTTCTTGGTCTTGCTGACCTTGAAAGTTAAGTCACTAGATTCTTTGTGAGGTCACCCTTAAGATGTTGTCATTATACTACTAGCTCAATACTTTTATCACCTATTTTGGACCAAACGTGGTTAGCACTTTTTTTCATTTATCCTTTATAGCAACGAGTGGTGGCTGTTATCACCGTGCACCATTTTATACTGAAGCAGAACTCATGTTCTCCAAACCAGAATGCAAAGTAGGTCTTACAGATTATAAAACTCATTCTTTTAACAATACCAGAGCCTTGTCATTTAATCCACTAATTCTAATAATATCATGGAAGCGTATAAAATTTTTTACCTGGTGGAAGTCAGAATGCCACAAGGTTTGGTGATCAGAAGTGGTGTGGAAAGGACAACTGGGCCAAGCTCTGTGGCCTTTGGGCTACCCTGCACCCCAGGGTAGCCTCTCTTGAATGAATCTCATACTTTTTCTTCTCATCCAAACATTGTCATCAGTATCTGGGTGGTTAAAGTCTTTGAATAAGCTGGATTTATCATTCCTAAAGTGTGACGGGTGAAGGGAACAGGCATGTGAGATTTTTGGCTAAGTGTAATTATATTTCCTTACCATGCTGGACGGAGACCAAGTGTCCACACATTTGTTTCTATGAGAAAGCAAGCAGGATTTGAACAATGCCTGGTTTCCGGTATTCTTGTGAATGGTGTGAATGTCATTTTCCCCTGGTCCTAATGAGGGAAGTCAATTACTTAATGTGAAACGGGTATCAAAGGCAGAGTTGGAAGTGTCTTTATCCTTGGCTTGCAGATTTGTCTTTATTTGGCCACAGGAAAAATAAATAAAGGCTTTAATCTGACTTATAGAATGCTTAAAAGAAGGAACTGCCATGTAGAGATAGGAGCAAGTCTCCCCTAGAAGGGACCTCAGGCTGACAGCATGGTTGAAGATGAGTACTTGGTGCTTGAGAACCCGGGAAGAGAACTCCCCAGTTGCAGTGTTTTCAGGAGAGCATTTTACATAAGATAGTCCACTATCTAATTCTAGTTGTCTTTTCATATAGGTACTTCTGTGTGCCTCGTTTCGGTGGGGCTTGATGCAAAAATCCCAATATCTTTCCTTGTAGTAAGAATATTTCATATCATGAACTCTTCCTGAGGACCACACAGTCTTGTACACAGTGATGGTTGAAATCTAATGCTTCATTTGAAGGCCACTCCATCCTACAAACTGCATGAAGGCCTTGGAAGCTGATCAAAAAGAAATTTTTATTTTCTCTCAGTCCTTCTGGGCTTCTCCTCAGGGCCAGTTCTTCGATTCAGTGATCAGATCACACAGTATTGATCCACCAGCTAAACAGTTATTTACTGCACACTTATAATGGGCATAGTTCAGAATTTTCCTGTTTGGAAGAAACAAAGAAAGTTTGTCCCCAGCTAAGAATGGATTTATTTCCAAAGTTTGGGGAAGTTGAATCTGGAACCTAGCATGTAAGGCTCAGAAAGTATAATAAAATAATGCTTAATTTCCGAGGCTAGTCCAGTAGGCATCTTTAATTCCTGATGTGGTTGACCCATACCCCTAAAGCCTATGTGTCCTGTTAGTGTTAAAATATAAGAAGAAAAAGGAGGAGCAGTCTCTTCTCTGTTTTTCTGGGCTCTAAGGCTCACCCGTTCTTCATTGTCTTCCCAAGGTCCCCAGGGTCCTTGTACCATGCTGTTCTAAAATCACTAGCTGCTCATCTGCCACTCTGCGTCCCATCAAAACTCTAATTTCCTCATTGTACTTGATCTCAGGTGGATGATAGTAGGGAAATACTTTGATTAAACTAATTCACACTAAAGTATGCATGACTAATAATAGCCCCTTCATCCTCCCAGAGGCATTTGCATTATTTAAAAAATGCTTATTAAACAAGTATGGATTATTCAGGACCTAAAATAAGGTGAAAGAAAAGATTAAGGCAGAGCAAGGGAAGTTATGTTGGGATATAACAGGGAAGAACAGCTCAACGTGGAGTTTGCTCTGTGGGGCTAGCTTCCCTAAGGCAGTCCTGCTTCTTATCACTTCTTTGTGCTGTTTTTGAACTCATTAGTTCTAGAAAAGGCCAAGTGTTAATATATAATATAGTAAGGCAGCAGTAGAAGCTCCATTGGGGATGAGGTTTGGGGAGTGGGCTGGCAAGGGCTAGAGTTATTGGCTGAGGACATCAGTGACCCAGTGATTATAGGGGTGAATTATGTGTAAGGCATGGACACTGGCCTCAGGAAAGAGACACAGGTGTCACAGTCAATAGAGACCAGAAATCATGAGATCCTTGAGCAAATTCAGGCCCTATCAACTGATGATGAGCAAATAGCCCTGTTCCTGCCTTCGCACTTTGGTATAGTCAAATCAGGAAAGTAGACCTTAGGTAAATAATTACTTTAAAATTAGACCATCAGAAGTCTCTCTCCCTGCCACATTAGATTAAGCAAAGGGTATCATAACTGCCATAAGGGCCCTGATTGACCTGGGCGTTGGAGTGGCTTCTCTCCAGGGAGAGGTTGTCAGGAAAGACCTGGGATCCTGTCGGGTCAACCCATGAAGAGAGTGGGGACAGCCAGGCCACGTGGAGAGCATCTTAGGCAAATTGCACAGTGTTTGCAAAACCTGGTGGAGAAAGAATCCATGGTGCCTATGAGGAACTGCCAGTGAGGCTTGCAGAGGGAGGACCCATGGCCACAGGAGCCCAGAGACAAACAAAGCTACAGTGTTGTAGCCGCATCAGAGGCTTGGGACCTCAAAGATCTAGGGCCTGACTTTAAACTTTTTTGTTATGTTAAAGATTTTATTTATTTATAGACAGAGGCAGAGGGAGAAGCAGGCTCCCTGTGGGGAGCCTGATGCAGGACTTGATCCCATGACCCCGGGATCACACCCTGAGCCGAAGGCAGACGCTCAACCTCTGAGCCACCCGGGTGCCCCTTGACTTTAAGCTTTTAAGCAAAGGAGTGACTGTGTGGCCCTGACTATACGTGTAACTGAGGTTTAGAGAAGGGAAATCTATTCATAAACTAAAATCTAAAAAAGATAAAAAATAAAATTAAATTAAATTAAAATCTGAGGGGAGCACAGGATACGCTGTTGTTGCCTCCTCTGTGTGATTTGTGATTTGAGGGCTGCCCATCAAGGCCCCCACTCCAAAGTATCTTTCCTGTCACCCCTGACAGTGTCTAAACTCCTGTAATTGAAAAACCTAGCTCTTTTAAAATTCAGGTTCCCTAACAAGCAAGGCTAAGGCAAAAAGTGACATTTTAAAGAGATTGTTCAGACCTCCAAGTCATCCTTTTCTAAAAATGTCTTTTCTTCTTTCTGTGACATCTCTTCCTCCTTCAGATGCCCAGGGCTCACCTGCCTGTCTCTAAATCAACACCTCATTTCAAGAGATGACCTGTCTGAAGGATTTACATGGGCTTTATGATGCAGTTTTGAATCAGTCTGTTGCCTTCTCCTAAGATGTAAATGTGTGACCAGCTGTAACTCAAATTGCCTTAAGTAATAAGCGAAATCTGTTTGTTCACACACCTGAACCCAGGAGTAGGGAGATACACTTGGGTATAATTTGACTGGGGCTTGGGCTCCGCTCTGCCTCTCTGGTACTCTTCAGATTTGCCCTTGGCTGTGTCCTCTCCTCTGTGACTGACCTGACGCCCCTTGTGGTTACAGCACTGACTGTGGTATCTCCAGCCCCCACAGCCTGAGCTGAGAGCTGCTCTCCTCAGAAGGAGAGTCAGAAGTCCTGAGCTCCTCCCTAAGGTGAGTGGTGTCTGCTAATCTGAGAACCAGTCACCGTGGGCAAGGAGGTGGCATCCTGCTCATTGGCAGCACATCCCTGGAGCTTGGGTGGGATCCTTCCCTCCCAGATCACAGGGATGCTCCAGCAGTGGGGGCAGAGTCCAGTGGGTCCTAAGGAAGAGCCAGACAATGCTGATGGCCCGGAGGTATTTATATTTTAAACTTTTTGTCTACTTGTAGAATGTTAGAGAAATGTGGGCATCAGCAAGCAGATGGGAAGGGAATTATTTTTAGAGTGGATAATGGGACCATCCTGAGGGTCCCCACACCAGCCTTCCTCCTGATATTCAGTCACCAATCTGCTAGAATGGCTCAGGTTATCCAGTAATTGTTGTCTCTGACATCCCTATGTTGTCTCTGACATCCCTATGTTGTAGGCATTTGAACTTGGGTGTCTGTGACCTTCAAAACGGCTATGTGTGTGGCTGTGGTGGGTGGAATTCAAAAAAAAATATGTAGATCTGTTTGTTTAGGATAATTCCAGGATAAGATAAAATAATTATGCATTATTTAAAACTATTATTTTTAAAAAGTTACAATGTTCCTCATTGGATGTATTAGAATAACTTTATAAATTGGAGTTTGGCAGGAGGGGAGGAAGGTAACAAATAAGGCTTATTGGTTAATGAAAAGTTTGATGATCAACTACCTTATCTAAGTTTAAAGACATTTTTATTATTTTTTTTTAAGATTTTATTTAATTATTCATGAGAGACACAGAGAGAGGCAGAGACATAGGCAGAGGGAGAAGCAGGCTCCCTTTGGGGAGCCTGATGTGGGACTTGATCCCAGGACCCCAGGATCATGACCTGAGCCAAAGGCAGACACTCAACCACTGAGCCACCCAGGTGTCCCTAAAGACATTTTTAAATTCAGAATACATGAATTTTCAGGTTATTTTTTTTATGGGAATCGTTTCATTTCTGAGAATATTTACTTGTCTAAGTGATACAAGGCTATATTGAATTCTGCAGAAATATTTATAAATAAGGCAAAAATATATATATGTAGATATGGCTTT
Source organism: Vulpes vulpes (assembly GCF_048418805.1). NCBI lineage: Eukaryota > Metazoa > Chordata > Mammalia > Carnivora > Canidae > Vulpes > Vulpes vulpes. The sequence continues at coordinate 483,894 of NW_027325787.1, read as the reverse complement.
AAAATTTTTAATCCCAGTTCTTTTCTTCCCAAACAACTATATTTTGTTAGTATCACATAGATATTAAAATGAAAAGGTGAGGGGTACCTGGGTGGCTCAGTCCATTAAGCATCTGCCTTCTGCTTAGGTCATGATCTCCAGATCCTGGGATTGGAGCCCCATCCTTGGGCTCCCTACTCAGTGGGGAGTCTGCTTCTACCTCTCCCTCTGCAACCCCCCCTGCTCTTGTGCTCTCTCTCTCTCAAATATATAAATAAAGTCTTTAAAAAAAAAATAAAAAGGAACATACACACCCTCATCAGCAACGTTGGTGTGCGGGATGCCTCCTAGTTGCTGGGGATACAGAGAAATAAAAGGCATACTTCCTATGGTCAGGGAACTTCAGGTGATCTATTTGGGAAGAAAATAGACCATTTTTGGGAAGAAAATGGGCAGTTTATTCACAGCCCCATCCCATGAGTGAGATAAAATGAGGAACAATTGCTAGGGTGAGAGTAGGCTTGCAGAGGGTGAGAGAGGTGTGGGTATAGGCAGGGAAGGGAAGAACATCTAAGGCCTACTAAGTTTACATTTGTAGTTTCCTTTTATTCTGTTTTCCCTAAACTTATTATTAGAGCTCCAAGATTTTCTTTGCTGTATTGATATGTTCTGCAGAATTGTTAGATTTGGTCATATGGATCCCTTCCAGTCGTTTGTGTATTTTCTAACATTTCTATAATGATTTTGTATGATTCTTTCAGAATCGTTTTATAATGCTGTAATAATATAATTCTAAATTTCTTTTACAGTGATGAAGAAAGTATTGCCAAAAGCAAACTAGAAAACAAAAGTGTCAACTGTTCATCTCTTATGAAATAAATGTAGGAAAAAATACTCTTCTATAGGCACTAAAAACTGTCCCATCTACACAGTCACTGTTTTATAGCATCTTAAAACATTTGAGGCAAATGTTAAAATCTATCTAAAATATCAGAGGAGGGAAAACTAAGAAAAATATTTAGAGATTTTGTCCCTGTGATTTTTCTAATTAAAAAAAATGCTTTTAGTGTTTCTGTTATTATACTTTAAGAAATTAAAGTAATAACCATTAAAATTGAAGCAAGATGTGCTTTCTATTCTCTCTCAATCTTTACATGATTAAAATTAAGCTTTGGCATAGCTGTGATACAATTCAATTTAGGAAATATATATGGAAACCCTTTTGCTGCCACCTCCTCCATTACTGTGGCATCTACAATAACTGCCTTCTCATTGCAATAATTGTGAGATGTGAGCATTCCAGATGTGACTGCAGGGAAAAATAAAATTCACTATGAAAGGGAGTTAGGTGGTGGAGGCATCATCAAGATGATGGATCTTAACAATGTATTCGTTTTGACCCACAAAGGGGAAAGTCTTTCCAGGTTAGGGGTGCTGAGGTTGGATTCAGCTGGGCAGGTACTGATTCTTGGACAAGGAAGGGATATGATGAGAAAGGCATTTACTTGCTGCAGGTTGTACCATAGAATAAAGAAGTGGCTGGTCCACTGGAAGCCATTGCCACTGACTGGGGCCTAATTCTGCTTCAAGGATAAAGGAGATGGATATGTGAAAGGAAGGTCAAGTCTTAGAAATGTTATCCAGAAGGAAGAGGATAGCCTCAAAAGCTGATTGGATATTGGGAAGCAATGCTACGAGAATGACCCAGGTTAGCTCCAAGGGCTGGGAGCCTAGACAAGTAGGAGAATCGTGGTGTTATGTTAGCATAAATGGAGGGTTAGAAAGAGAAGTGGACCAGGAAGAGCTTTGAGAGGGCACCATGGTTAGAGGGAAGCCAGACAAGGAATGGTCAGAGGAGATCCAGGAAACTGCAGTTTCATGGGGGGAAAAAAAAGGGTGGGGAGGAGAGTATTTCAGGAAGACAGTAAACAGAGAAGTCAAGAAATGAAAATGAGAGTCTGAGTTTGATTTGGTACAGGAGAAGGACAAAAGTTTGACCTTTCAGAAAAGTGGTGAAAGTGGATGTCAGATAGCAAAGACCCTGAAAAGGTCTGTGTTATTGGTGAGACTGTAATACAAGATCCTTCAGCTATTTCCAGTAAAAACCCCCTTGAAGGAAATCCACTCCTTCCCTGACTAGTAACAAAATGCCAGCCTGTTATTAATACCTGTAGATTTAAAATGTACCTATTTTCACTGTAACTCAAAAACATTATTTTTACAAACCATTTGGAAATAACGTTTTTATTTTCTTTGATTCTTCTCTTTCAAAATTTTGCTTATCCCTCTCTGAGATTTATTTCTAGGTCATTGATTCAGATTCCAAAACTAGTATTTTCTATAAGCTTATTTTATGCCTACTAGAGTTTAAATTCAAACATTTTTCTGACAGTAGCAACCGAAATAGCTTCAAAGACCATTTTTTACATCCACCTTGCTTTTTCTTTGTTGATTGTATCTTTTCAAAAATGCCCCAGATTGATAGCTCCTGAGATAGTATGCTATAGTAACAACATACACTTTTTAGAATTGAGAAATATACTTTGGCCTCATTCTGGTTCTTGAAGACGCCTTTTACTCCTAAGAGGAGCCAGTCAAGAAGAAAGTACATTCAAACTAGAGTCACAGGAACTAGGTTCTGTGCCTGTCCTTGTTGTATGACCTTGGGTCAACATCTAGAGTTTTTCTTCTATGAAGTGAGAGAGTTGTAGTAGAGGGTCAGTTAGGTCTCTTTCCAATGGAAAAATCTCAGAATGCATGAATATACTACTTTATTCTTTAACTTAGTCTTCAAGCCTACCGAGTGGTATGATTCCACATCTGAAGGTGTGGTTGGGTTCCTCGTGTGCTCTCCCTTCCCTATCCCTAAAGATACTGTATCCTCTGCCTATGGTGACCATCATCTCCCCCTTACTGGGATCAAGTCTTATGCTTCTAATCTCATGGTGCCTATTTTCTGGGATACAGTGGCACCCCCAGCACCGAACACCTCCAGTACAAGATCAGGTGCTCAGAAAATGGGTTGTATTCTATTTTCTTTTCATTGAAATATAGCTGACACACAATGTTACATTAGTTTCAGGTGTACAACATAGTGATTCAGCAACCCTATATATTATGCTATGCTCACCACAAATGTAGCCACCATCTGTCACCATAAAATGCTATTACAATATCATTGGCTCCATGGGATCCCTGGATGGCTGGAATCCCTCAATGGCTCAGTGGTTTGGCGCCTGCCTTTGGCCCACAGCGTGGTCCTGGAGTCCCAGGATTGAGTCCCACATCGGGCTCCCTGCACGAAGCCTGCTTCTCCCTTCTTCCTGTGTCTCTGCCTCTCTCTGTCTCTCATTCTGTGTTTGTCATGAATAAATAAATAAAATATTAAAAAATAATACCATTGGCTCTGTTCCCATGCTGTACCTTTCATCCCTGTGACTTAGGTTGTACTGTATTATTGTTCACCTTTGTGTAGTGGAGAACCACCAGCTTAAGCATTGGAATCAATTATGGGTTTAAAAACATGGAGATTTCTAGGTCCCACTCCCCTGCCTTTGGTATTTGATTTTTGGGGATTGGACCCATAGGTCTTTTTCATGTAAGAAGCACTTATCTACCTTCTGTGATTCCTGAATGTCACATATAGTTTATATCAGTTCATCCCCAAGCTTGAGGATAATTTCTGGGAGAAATCAGGTGTATGATACATGATTGTGAATAAATGAGCCCCAGTTTTGAGATAAATAATAAAATGTTCTTTCTTTTGGTTGCAGATATGACACCTTGAAACCTTAAGTACTAATTCTAATTCACACCTCCAATAAGAAATTATATTTTTAGGGACACCTGGGTGACTCAGTGGTCAAGTGTCTGCCTTTGGCTCAGGGTGTGATCCCGGGGTCCTGGGATGGAGTCCCACATCGGGCTTCTTGCAGGGAGCCTGCTTCTCCCTCTGCCTATGTCTCTGCCTCTCTCTCTCTGTGTCTATCATGAATAAATAAATAAAACCTTTTTCTAAAAAAGAAATTATATTTTTAAATAAATGAAATTATATGAATGCCTAAATCCTAATTCTGATAACATTCAAAATTCATGCTTTGTTATCTAGGATTAGCTAGCTCTATTTGCCCATTTCTTACAACTTAGTAATGTCATTTGCTTTCATTACGACTTGCCTTATCATATACCTTGTTTAAAAATTTTTTTTAAAAAAGTCACAACCCACACTATCTTTTAGTTCTATAGCTCCAGTTTTTTAAAACTGTAGTTTCTTTTTTGGGGTGGGGGCCAGGAAGCAGCGCAGGAGCAGAACCAGCATTAACTGTGTGTTGTCTTATCACTCACAATTGTATATATCATATTTCTGTGCTCCAGAGAAAAGAAATTGAGGAAATTGTTTTTTAACTAAGGAAATTATACTATCCTGGTTATAGAAACTGTTACACGAATACCCTATTGACCTGAGTCTTAGTTATCTATTTTTGCACTATGAATTACCCTGATACTCAGCAGGTTCAAGCAATACACATTTAATATCTCACCTAATACCTGTGGGTCAGGAAACTGGGAGTGGCTTAGCTGGTAGTTCTGGCTCATATCTTCTCATGAGGTTACATTCAAGATGTTGGCCAGAGTCACAGTCATTTGAAGGCTTGACTGGGGCTGGAGGATTCATTTACAGGGTGGCTCACTCAGACACCTGATGATTTAGGGCCTGTTATTTACAGGGAGCTCTTTCGTCAGGGCTGCTTGAGTGTCTTCACAACATGGCATCTGACTTTGTCCACAGGAAGTGATCCAGGAGAGAGGGAGAGCACAAAGGAAGCCCCAGTGCCCACACTTACAGAGAGGGTTGTTAGGCCTCAAGATATTTGTGGACATATCTTAAAACCACCACAGCTTGTAACATAACACACCACTCTTTGCTGCCTTTGATACTGTCCAGGTTGTGAAAGCAACTGTGATCTGAGTTGTTTATTTCATTTCTTATCCATGAATTTCTAGTTTCCACTTTATTTTTTCCAGTCTCTACTTCCTTTTTATTCTCTTGTATGAGATAACAGATAATGTAAGATAATGAGGTTTGATGGTAAAAATCAAGTGTTAGAATCAAAAGACACCATTTTCTCTCTGCATTCCAGACTATAAGCTTTTCCTGTGTAGAAATCAATTCAGAACATATCTGCCCTGAGAAACCTTAATGGAGGTGGGAAGAAGTTTAAGAAACCTGTTTCCAGGTGAGCCAGTGAGTACCAATTACATAGCACTCGTGGATGATCCTAAGAGCAGATGCCCAAAATAACAAGCCTCCAGAGAGGAGCATGTTACAGTGAAATGAGAGCTTCTCCAAAAACAGAGCCAATGACCATCAGGTATCTTGTTGGTAGTTTTTTATCTGAACTTTCAGAAAGATAAGAGAAAAGCTAGGTCAATCTAAGTCCTAGTGGGGGAGGAGGGGTTCAAAATCAACCAAAAGGATTTATTAAGTGAGCCAGGTATCAGGCATTGGGTGTTTACCTAATTACCTCATTTTGAATAACTTCTCTTTCAGTTCTTCTCCATCATCCCCAATCTTCCCTTCTTCATGTACTTTCTCTGCCCCACCAAACTGAAACTCTAGGGCAGAGCTGGAAACTTCATCTTTGAATCCCAGGTGCTAGAGGTAGTACCTGGCCCTTTGTTGATGTTTATTGATGTTAAACTTAAGCCATATTTACAAGTAAATACCATTATCTTCCTTTTCTCTATATGATGGTATAACTTGACTGAAGGCAGAGTAAGTGGCAGGGCCTGGGATTCAAAGACAGGTCTGCAGTTTGTGCTTTATCACAGATGCTCTTAGGGGAAGCTTCCAGGAAGCAACTGTGTTGGGAGGCCCAAGGAGCATCCTTGCTCATCTTACCTGGGAGAAATTATTTAGGAGGTATTTCTGTGTTCATCCAAAATGAATCACTGTGGTTTAAGAGAGTCTGCAGGAAGAGTTTGCTGATTCACTAAAAGGATCCTAAGAATAAGCTGGCCTGTTGTGTTTGGGCTACAAGTGAATTTTTAGTGTTAACCTGATGTTTTTCTGTATCTAAGTGGAATGCTAAAAATTTCTCTTTAATGCTAAGGGAAACTCCCCTGTCTCTTCCCATTTTTTTCCAGACAGTCTACTCTGGCTAATGAAGGAATTGGAACATGGTATTTAGATAAAAAGTTGGAACTCAGTAAGTAAGGAGATTGTATATTACACCCCTTGGCCATACCAATCACTACTAAAAAGGGTCCTCCTTGCAAGAGTCCAGGCCCTAAACTAGGGGAATGGTGGAAGAACAGATGCATTCAAATGAGGTTTTCCACCTCAATTCATAGGACCCTAGTGACAGGATATGCAGTGGAGGGAAGTAGGGGCTCCTAGGCTTCTGTCTTGGTAGTCTGAGTGAAGAGTGGCTCCATTCCATGTGATAGGAGACAGATATAAGGGTGAGTGAGCAAGTTTGGGATTGATGATGCCATTGATTTGAAATGTGTCTGTAGGACAGCCCAGGAAGGTATTCCATTTAGAAATGCGCATCGAGGTCAGATGGTACCATGAAAGAGAAGCTGTCCCAGGATACCTGGGAGAGTACCTGGGTCTAGATGTCTGTCTGTTGATGTCCTGTTCATGGGTTGTTGGTCCAGAAAAGAGCCATTATCTCAATGTTCTGGACACATGGGGAACAATGAGTGACCTCCTACTTGTGGATGTAGAAGGGAGCTGCCACGTGATACTGGAGGACAAGGTGCCTTCTCCCTACCAGCTCTCCCATAGGCTCTTACACAGAACTTGCTTCTACTCATTATGATTTGACAATCTTAAATACCTCCCTTACTCCCAACCCCCGGTTTGCTTGTAGTGTTGTCTGTATCTGTTTTGAAATATCATTCATTTTTCTTTTTAAAAGACAGCCACAAATTCATGTTTTATTTTCATGGGAAAATACTTATAAATAAAAGACCATAGCTTGATTTTTCTATGTGGGTGTTGATGCGTTGTCATGAGATCTTTTCAATTAGTTGCTTACTAGCTGACTCTTGAATTACATTAGAGGTGCTGGCTGTTTGGTTTTTGTTTTGTTTTGTGTGTGTGTGTGTGTGTTTATTCAAAGTGTTATCTTGATATGTAATACACTTAACTTTTATTCTATAAATTTTCTGGCTTCTTTTTTGTGTGTTAATTTGATAGCATAATTAACGCGTCTGATTCCAGTCGTTTCCTTACAAATGCCGAACACTTCCATCTTTCATTAACCGAAATCATTCCTCTGTAAACAAATAACAATTGCAGATTGTTCTACCTTCAACCCTTTCTTATGAGGCTTTAAGTGCGTCTTTCGTTTGTTAAATTATAGTCTTTAAAAAAAAAAAAAAACAAAACTAGGTGTGACATATTTTGTCATTTGGTACAATGCCAGTAGAAAATAAAGGATCACTTGGTATATTTTTAATCTGGTTACCCCTTTTATTTATTATTCACTTGGAGAGCCAGTAGGACCAGTGAGGGGTGAGGACAGGCTCTAGTTCATACCAATTTGACATTGGCCTTGCTACTTCTTAGTGATGGGACTTGGGATAAACTGTGCCTTGGTCTCCTATACATAAAATGAAGAGGATAATATTTGTCTTGTGAATGATGGAGATTAAGGGACATAATGCAAGCCACACAATACCTGTCACATAGGTGCTCAATAAATGCTAGCAAGATCCGTTTTTATACAATAGAAGAAGCTCTCTTAGCCAATTCACCAACTTATAAGAAGCTTCCAGTCCCTGTGCAGAGCAGTCCTGCAGATGCCCACAGCATGTCGAATGCTTGTAATTGGGAGGCTTGTCTCTCGTATATTCATGCATTTCTGCTCCAACCAACTGATGTGTTTTTGTTCCCAAGCCTATTTGTATTGTTTGTTCTCGAACCTATCTCTGCCAGTTAAATGTGTTATTGTAATTATGTGATTTAACTAAATATTAGGCAAACAGACTATAAGTACAAAAGACAGCCACTATTTCTATAAAAATTAAGTTTGGAAAGACCAAATAAAAGTCACTAAATTAAAAAAAAAAAAAGATCTGAGGTTCCTAGACAAAAAGTAGGATGGTAGTTACCAGGGGCTGAGGGGAAGGAGGGAATGGGGAGTTTGTGTCAAATGGGGACAGGGTTTCAGCTTTACAAGATAAAGAGAGTTCTGGAGATGGATGGTGGTGAAGGCTGCACAACAATGTTATGGTTAATACATCCATCTGTACATGTAGAAATGGTTAAAGATCAGGGTCACCTGGATGGCTCAGGTGGTTAAGCATCTCACTCTTGATTTCAGCTTTCAGCTCAGGTCATGATCTCAGGGGCATGAGATCGAGCCCCATGTCGTCTCTGCGCTTAGCATGGAGTCTGAGATTCTCTCCCTCTCCCGCCACACACTCTTGTACTCTTTGCTTTCTCTCTGTCTAATAAATATACATATATACATATATATATGTATATATATATTTATAAAGAAATAGTTAAGATAGTGAATATTATGTGTATTTTATTCCAGTATTAAAATGTTTAGAAAAAGCTGTCATATTAGCTGTGGGTGAGATATCTATTAGATTACTGGGGGTGGGGTGCGGTGGTGGAAAGGTGGGGGGATATTTAGAGAGATTCTACATCTAGATATGTAGATTGTTGTCTAGTGGCCTTTCAGTTTTCATACTTTCAGGAAAACTAAAATGAGAAATCATAGGTAGTGCATTCTAGGTGTAGTTTATGCAGGAAAAGGGAGAAAGCATGCTGATCCCTGGACCTGGTCTCAAAGATGTAAGCTTTGCCATAAATCACAATATCAGGGAAGAAATGTATGCTTATATTTTAAATTTAAAATTAAACACATAAGTTATAGATGTGTCTTAGTTTGGGCCCTGGGAAACAGACTATGCACGCCAGAAGTTTGTTGAGGATGCTCCTGGGACCAGGCCTGTATGGGAGCCACAGGGGCAAGTTTTATCAATGACAAATTGCAACTCTGACTGCCAGTTCTGTAGAACATGCTGGGCCCTCCCTTCACCCAGCAGAAATATGGCAGACAGAGGGATTGGCACTTGTTCTACTGCACTGACCAGGCCTGGCTGTGGCCTGCCCCTGGGGAGGGTGCCATCACCTGTAGCAAGGCAGCTTCCCCTGGCTGGAGGTGAGGCCCTTGAGGTTGTCAGCTGGAAACCTGAGCAGGTGACACTTCCAGCAGCTGAGGGGTCTGAAGGCACACTATAGCATCCACAGCCTTGAATATTCATGTTCCCTGTTTCCTCTGTCTCAACAGACTTTTCAAAATTCGCCAGTTGCCTCTTGGTCCAGATAAGAGCATCTTCATGATTCTGAGCAATATTCTGAAAATCTCATTGTATTTGATCTTCTTTACATATACCAGTTGTCCCATTTGTGATATAGCAAGACTATGTGGCTTACAACTGGCAAATGTGTGTCATGTGTTTGAAGCTGAACTGAGGTTTGGACTCTGGACTTTTAAATACTTTCCAGTATGTATATTTGAGATTTATGAAACCTCATATTTTTGCCTCTTAAGTTTCTAGATGTTTAGGACATTTGATGATTTTGGGGGGTCAGATTCTCCCTTTTTATGCTAAAGGTCATCTGTCTCTCAAGCCCTTTATCTGTTACTCTTCTTATCAGTTACTCTTCCATCTGCCACAAGTAACTACCCTACCCAACCTTTTTCCTTTTACTTGAGCATTTTTCCTTTAGACCTTCATCTCTCGATCTTGACCCCCAGACTTTCAGTGTGAATGATGGCCCAGGATGTTCCAGTGATCCCCAGGATGCCCAAGTGTCACTTCTAGATATACTCTTCCAATCCTTAGAACAGTTTATGTAGTCGTTTTTGTTTATTAACCATCTTAACTATTTTTAAGTATACAGCGTAGCGGCGTTAACTGTATTCACGTTGTTATATGACCAATCTCTAGAACTTTTTTAATCTTCCAAAACCACAACTCTGTACACATTAAACAACTCTCATTTTCCCCTTCTCCCAGTTCTTGGCAATTGCCATTCTACTTTCTGTTCCTACAAGTTAGACTATTTGAGGTTCTTCGTATGAGTAAATTCCTACAGCATTATTCTTTTTTGACTGGCTTATATAACTTGACGTCATGTCCTGGAGGTTCATCCACATTGTGTTGGAATGTCCTTCCTTTTAAACACTGAATAATACTCCACTGTACAAGTATACCACATGTGTTTGTCCATCTATCGGAGGACAGTTGGGTTGCTTCTATCTTTTGACTATTGTGAACTACACTGCTATGAACATGGCTATACAAGTCTTTGTTAATCTTTAAATACACACTTTTTTTTTCTGTCAGCTTGCTTTGCCTCAAATTGTAAATGCTAAAGAGCAATTCTGAATCCTTTTGCAAGTGTGACCATAAATGGAGCACAAAGACTCCAATTACCCCACAGTGTCTATTTTCCTTTCGCGTTTTGGCACGTGCTGACATTTTAGTAGGAATACTATTCAGTCTCATTTATACTTAGCCCTTCATTTAGCCATGTTTTGTTGTTTCCTTGGTTTCAAATTTTATCTCCTTAGGTGAATTGGGAACTGAAGCCTTTCATTTGACTTGTGATCTTGTACATTCTGGAAGCTCATACATGTAATCGTGGAACAGATAAAGCAGCTGGAGGAAATCTTTCCTGAACAAAACCCAAGTGGGGCATTTGGGTGTAAGCCAAGATTCCAGCAGCTACAGAGGGAGATGTGAAAAGGCTGCCTACATTACAGCACCAACAAATCACTTCAGGCCCGATAGGAATGTCCTTTAGGTAATGATCAGATAGAGGGTAGGGACCTTTACACATTTAACTGCCTGGCCACAAAGTAAAGCATTTACTGTAACCTCCCAAGGTCTCTCCACCAAAAAGTTAATTCTATAATCTACCTGAAGGAAGAACAGTATTGTGAGTGACTTGGTGGCCTCAACATAAATGGAAATTCTGAGTCTGCTTAGTCTAAACCCAGCCTCCCACTAAGTTACTATGAGGTCCTAGGCAAGACACTGTGTCTCTAACTCCCTAGGGTTCCATTCCTCCAACCAAACTTCAGATCTGTAATGCAAATTTAGCTACTAAACAATAGCCAATAATAACAAATGAAGTCCTATGTTAACTGCCTCTTCTTACAGGAGAAATATTATTGTTCAAAGTGGTCTAATAATTAAGTAAAATTTCACTGGACATTTTGAAAAGATTGGTTATTCATTTTATACACACACATGCACGCATATATACATACATACATACATATATCCGGATTGACACATACAAAAGCAGAAGTTTGGATGAAGGCAGATTTTTTAAAAATGTAAGGGAGTGTTCCAAATTCTTAACCATTTATTAGTTCATTCAGCCAGTGTTACCAATTAGCTAGAGTAGTACTTTGCAAACATTAGATGCACAAGAGACACATGAGGGCTCTTTAGACATCCTTTCTGGGTGCCTGGATGACTCAGTCAGGTGCATTGACTCTTGGTTTTGGCTTAGGTTGTGGTCTCAGAACTGTGAGATTGAGCCCTATGACCAGCTCCCCACTCAGTAGGGAGTGTGCTCGGGGGTCCTCTCCCTCCACTCCTCTGTCCCTACCCCTCTCAAATCAATAAACAAATATTAAAAAGAATCCTTTCTGGGGCCCATCTTCAGAGTTTCTGAATCAGGAGATAGTGTAGTGGGCCTGAAAAATGTGCACATGTAACAGCCCCCCCACCCCCCGAGTAATACTGATATTGCTGGTATGCAAACCATACTGTGAGTATGACAGGTGTGGAGACACTAAAAATGCCAAAGTGAAGAAGACACAATCATGTCTATAAGGCAGATAGGATTCATATGAATTTTCTACAGTGTGATGAACCACATCGTATCACTGTGTGTGCATGCACATGTGTGCTTTAAAGGCATTGCAGAGAATGCAGCACCTACAAAGTTACAGAGAACTGAAATCATATGACATGTTCAGGGACATAGAATTTGCATTTCCAGAGCCAAGAGCTCAGAGCTGGCCCCTGGGTGGTGTGGGGTAGAAGGGCATGGAGGTGAAGGTAAACATGCAGTGAGGAAGATGCCAAGAACTAGGTAGAACTCTGATCATAATGGGTCTGTGCAGCCTAAGGAATTTGGTTGTTTCCTTGACCTGGTGATGAAGGGAATGAAAAAGAAACATGGAGATTCACAAGAATCACAATTCTCACAAGGATTCACAAGGAATCACAAGGGAAACATGGAGATTCACAAGGAATCACAAGGAGGTAGAGTGAACAAAAGTATAGAATTGGGCCAAATATAATTTAGTTAATCCAATAATAATCTTGCTGAAATAACACTGCAGTTGAAAGTGAACCTCCGGGCAGCCCCGGTGGCTCAGTGGTTTAGTGCCATCTTCAGTCCAAGGCCTGATCCTGGAGACTCGGGATCAAGTCCCACATCGGGCTCCCTGCATGGAGCCTGCTTCTCCCTCTGCCTGTGTCTCTGCCTCTCTCTCTCTCTCTCTCTCTCTCTCTGTCTCTCATGAATAAAGAAATAAAATCTTAAAAAAAAAAAAGAAAAGAAAAGAAAAGAAAGAAAGAAAGAAAGAAAGAGAACCTCTCTGGAGTCTGGTTTCTTCAGTTATGGTAATTGTTTTGTACACCAGATGGTGATTTACATGTTCTTCAAAATCACCTGTTTTCCATTGTTTTTGAGATTCTTTTTCCATCTAATGACTACTCAGCCACTTGTCCTTGTCCAAAATTGTTTATAGTGAACAACTGGACTACAAAGATATTAACAATAAAAATATCTTACAAAAATAGGCTTTTTTATTACAGAAGCAATGCATGCTTACTACAAAAAAACTGTAGACAAATAACAACAACAACAACAAAAACCCTAACAACTCCCATAATTACATCTATTATTTAGAAAATCACTGCTAAAACCTCTGTAGACTAACCTCCTGGGTCCTTTTCTATATCCATGTGCACTTTTCCAAATTGAAATAGGGTCATACCATATGTTCTAAAAACTTGCAGGACGTGTTGAAGCATTCTGCTGGTTGTTGGACACATGCGCAATTCCAGCTTGATTCTCATTGTTTGACATTGGGTTTGCCAAGTATCCCCTTCGATGGGTGTGTCTCCACAGAAAGGTGAGGAAGGGGAATCAGCCAAGCAACAATGGTGGGGTGGAGGGAAGAACATTCCAGGACCAAGCAGAGACCTAAAGTGGGAAGACCTTGGCACCTGAGGAATGGAAAGTCTTCCGTGCAGCCCAGAGGACTGCAGGCTTCAGAAGTTGAAACCTTGCTGCCAACAGCCTGTACTTGGACTTCCCAGGCAATGATCGGCCAGACTTAAGTTACTCCAGAAAAGGGTAAAGAGAGACGAAACCTGTAGCCTACCACTAAACAGTATTATTTTCCAACCAGATTGTTTTAACACACTGTTGTTTTTACCAACTTGATTTTGACAAAGTTGTTTTTGGCAAATTGCTTTCCATCCAACTATCCAGATCACAATTAGCAGGATTGGGGGGCTTACTGGATCCAGCGGTGTGCTGGAGCTGGCTTATGCAGGCTCCCAAGCCAGTTCTGCCCATCTTTGCCCCCCTCACATTCAGTGATGTCCCCCTGGCAACTTGAAATCAGCAAAATGTACAAATCAGGAGATTTTCCTCCCCTGCCCCGTGAAAACCATTTCCCCAGTACACCACTAGATGTAGCTGAGTGAGACAGAAGAAAAGCAAAATAAATGTCCTGGGTTTCAGCTTGGGACCCAAACACTGAAGTGGTAAACCAATGCTAGCAGCAGTCACTTTGGAGTCAGAAGGGCCAGGATTTGAATCCTGTCATTTTCCTGCCACTTCCAGCAGGGTAATTAACTTCTCCAAGCCTCAGGGTTTTTTGTTTTTGTTTTTGTTTTTGTTTTTTAATGTGTAAAACAGGGTCACTAATATTTAACTTACAGATTAGTTATAAAAATGGATCCTTGAGAGATAGAAGCTATTATGATGATTACTGTAATGAAGGAGGAACATGAGGGCATTAAGTTGATTTTGTAATTTGAGTTGAAGTTTGAGTTGCTTTGGGAGTTTTAAGTAGAGAATCCTATAATAACAATCACTAACATTATCGAGTGTTAATTACATGCTTCTCCATGCATTATTTAATTTAATCCTCAAGAGAACTCTAAGAGGTAGATACAAGTGATATCATTACCCCCATTCTGTAGTTGAGAAGCCTGAGGCTTAAGTGAGGTAACTGGTCAGTGCAGACAGGAGTTGGAATGCAGGCTTATCTGAGTTCAGAGTCTGTGTTCTTAACCAATGTGCCTATGGGGTCTCCACTCAGCAGGGGCATCTGGGCTCCATGGTATTGGTTTATGAATCCTATGAGTTTTTGAAGTCCTAGGTTTAAATTCAGTCATGCTAGAAGGCTCTATACAGTAAGAGGAGTATGAGGCAGCTCTGGTATTTAAAAGGCAAGATGAAAAAACAAAAAAAAAAATAAAAATAAAAAATAAAAATAAAAGGCAAGATGAGAATTTAGAAGAGGAAGCAAATACGGGGCTCTTGAGTGGCTCATGCAGGTAAGCATCCAACTTGTGATCTCAGGGTCATGGGATTAAGCCCCACGTTGGGCTCCGTGCTCAGCTTAGAGTCTGCTTGAGATTCTTTCTCCCTCTGCCCTCCCCCACATACATACTCTTGCTCACTCTCAAAAATCTTAAAAAAAAAAAAAAAGCAATGTCAGTTTGACATGCCACAGGGAAATCAGAAAATGTAAGAATTAAAAATGATTCCTTGGATTTGGCTATATGAAAAGCATTGATAAATCTCAACAAAAGCAGTGTGGGTAAAAGATCATGGAAACAGAGGCCAGCTTGCTTTGGGTTAAGGAGCGAATTGATGAGGAAGTAGAGGAAACTGGTGTAAACTACTTTTGGAGAATAAGATGCTACAGAAGTAATTTGGAATCCAGGGAGATATTTCACAACATATATATGTGTTGGGAAGAAATAGTGAGTAGAAGTGAAGGCACAGGAACATGATTGAAGAAGCCAAGTCCTTTGGGAGGCAAGAGGAATGGGATACAAAGCCTGATTGAAGAACTATGACTGGGTCCATACTGGGTTTGGGTTTTGTAGGCTGCATGGGATAGAAGAAGAAGAAAGCAGAGCATTGAGGATGATGGTCCACATAGCTAAAGTCATGGCATCACGGGCTCTAGGCCAGATAGAGAATAAGTAAAACCAGATAGGCATCTGTAGACTGAGAGAATGTTGTGTGGCCAGGGTCCTAGGAGTTCCAGAAGATATTGAAAGGCAGTTGGGAATCACAGAGCAATAGAGCTATAAGAGTAGGGGAGCTGTGTATGGTGAATGGGATCTTGATACTGGATAATTCACATGCAGAGAAGTTCTATGTAGTTGACAAAGCCCCTAGTCTAGCATAGAAGGTTGGTCTCGCAGCAGGTTAGAGAACTTCACATTCATCAGCATTGAGGAAATCAAGGGACTCTAGGCCTAGAGTTGTGATTGAGACCTGACATCGGTATCCTCTTGAGTCTTCACCTGATAAGACTGCATCGTCTCATAATTCTTTGTTATTCATCCAGATGTTTATGCTTAACAGTGTCCCTCCCAGTTAGGGTGTAAACACTCCTGGTGAAGAGTGACATATTCTTTAATTGGTGCCCGAGAAATCTGATTGAATCTTCTACTATGTCTCAGGATCCTCTCCCTGGGATGGGCAGGGAATGAATATAAAAGTCCTAGGTTCATTTCTTCTCCCTTTAGGAGATGCACAGCTTACACTTTCAGAGCAATAATATGAATAAGAGTAGTTGTCATTTGTTAAGCACCTGCTACATGCCAACTACTGTACTCAGTACTTTATGTAGATTATATCTTTATAGCCTTATAACAGCTCAACAAGATGGGTAGAGATTAGAACACTCCCTTGCCCAGGGTCACTCAGCCCATAAGTGATGGAGCTAATATTCAAACTCAAGCAGTCTGCCTCCAGAACTTCAAGATCCTCACTATGAAAAACTGCCTCTCAGTGCCTGGGAGACCCAGGTCAGCCTCATGTTGGACATCAGTGTATCCCTGTTTGTGAAGGAAGAGGAAAGTAGCCACCCTGGAGATCCCTTGTCCTTGTCCCATAGACACACTCTTGGAACTAAGGCTCCTGACTGGCCTCTATCTCTTCATTGTCAGCCTGCTTCCCTCTAGAGCATAACTCATGTGCCTTTGAGTAGCTATCACCCCTGTGGTTCTGTTCCCCCCCCTCCCCCCGACAGTGCCCCTCACTGCCAGGGCCAGCGTGCAATGTCTTCCCAAAGCCACCTTGAAGTTAAACCTCTGAGCCCTTCTTGCAAGGGAGCTGAGGAATGACACAAAGGGCATTTCATTCTATCACTGACTCTTAGAAATATTGGAAGGTTGTTTCACACAGATAGATACATTACTGTGATAGAGCTTGGCTATTCAAAGTACAAGGAAGCCTTAGTGTAAGAATGTTCAGAAAAGTAATAGAGGTGTACAAGGAGAAGAAAGCATTTCTTTTGTAATGACAAAAATGATTTGTTCAAATGGGAAGGACCTCCTTGTAAATCATATTAATTTGCTTCTAAATTAATTTGCTATTTTTTGAAAGCTGGTTTCAGCAAATGATATCTTGTCCTGTACATGCCCAGCTCCAACTTTTGAATTTAAAAGATGCATTACCAAAGTCTCATACTTGAATGAACTTCTAATGCATAATCAGAAAGTACTGATGGAAGAGAAATGGATGAGCATACATTTTTACAACTGTTCTATGTTGGGCATTTCTTTTAGCATCTATTCATCGACCAGTAGACTTTTTTATTTTGATCTGTATCTTTAAAAGTAAAAGGATATTTCACGTTATCTTTCAAGAAGAAAAACAGCAAAACAGTTTTGTTTTACTTTCAAAGTTAGGTATCTTCCTAAAATCACTCTGTACCCAATCCCTCTAATCCCCCTGCCCCACTGCCTCCTCCATTATGCAAGACACTAAGCAAGAGCTAATAAGAAGTTAACTTGGAGGGACACCTGGGTGGCTCAGTGGTTAATGTATCTGCCTTCGGCTCGGGGCATGATCCCAGAGTCCCGGGATCGGGTCCCACATTGGGTTTCCTGCATGGAGCCTGCTTTTCCCTCTGCCTGTGTCTCTGCCTCTGTGTGTGTGTTTCTCTCATGAATAAGTAAATAAAATCTGTAATTTTAAAAAAGAAGTAAACTTGGATAGTCTACTCCAAAATGGTCCAGAAAAAATACCAAGGAGGATTTACCCTACTCCTTACTATGGGATCGAAGGCCAGAAGGCTGATATCCAAAACTGGGTCCCATAAATAATAACAAAAATGAAGCCGGGGAATTGAGTTGCAACCAGGATTTAATTACAGCCCAGGTCCCAGCACCCATGGGTTAAGGCAAAACCAAACATTGGGTGGGAGGAAGCAACCAAGAAGTCCCAGAGTAGATAGCAGAAGAATTAGCTATACAGAAGGTTCTCAGGATGGAGTTAAGACCAGGGCCTCCACCAGTGTTGTCACAGGCACCCAGGCTGGCTTCTGTCTCCTTCCTTGTGTCATTCATCTAGCCCAGAGGTTCCCGATGGGTGGTCTGTGAGGTCAAGACTATTTTCCTGATGCTAAGGCACAGTTTATCTTGTTTCACTCTGTTGACATTTACATTGATACTACAAAAGATATGGTGCATCTTTTTATGTTTAAAACATAAAACTGCATGAGTTGTTTTCCCTATTTTTAACATGATAGTAGCACCAAACTGTACCTAGTAATCATTGTATTCTTTATCACTTTGCCCTCAGAGTTTAAAAAAAAAATCACTTTCACTTAAGAATATCCTAGTGAAGCAATAAGAATTATTTTATTAAATCTCAACCCTCAAATACACGTCTTTTTAATATCCTCCGAAGTATACGTACAGCATTCCTGTTAACATGCTGAAGCACTGTGGTTATCTCCAGGAAAAGCTCTTGCACAATTGTTTAAATTGAGATCTGAACTGGCTAGTGTTTTAATGAAACAGTATTTTTATTTGAAAAATGACTGACAAACTCTCATTATTCAGACTTGAGTATTTGGTCAGCATTTTCTTAAAAATGAACCAAGTGAGCTTGTCATTTCAAGAAAAACAACTGACAGCGTTTGTTGCCAATGATAAAATTCGAGCTTTCAAGTGAAAATTAGAATTTGGGAAACTTGTATCCACCACTGTGAGCTTGACAGTTTCTCAATACTTAAAGACTGTTCTGGTGAATGCAATGGTGATATTAACAAATGTGATTTTTTATATTGTATAATGAAATGTGTTAACATTTAGAAGATCTGTGTAACTCAGTGAATTAATATTTTTTCAGACAACCAATGCCTGATGTTACAAAATCATGCTTGGGCAAAAGATCTATTGAAAATACAAGATATGCCACTGGAATTTAATGTAACAAAGTATGAAAAGTTAATTGATAAGGTTTCAAATTCTACATTGCAGCCGGCCTTTAAGAAGCTTCACTTAATTGAGTTACAATGTAGTATCAGAAAAGAATATCTGCAATTATCTGAAAGGACTACTTACCCTTTCAGCTACATGTCTGTGTGAAGCTATATTTTTCTTTGCACACTATACCCATATCACCACAAAGGGAATCCAGAAGCAGATAGAGAATCTAGCTGTAATTTGTTAAATAATACATTGAAAAGACTGCACAAATGTAAAATTTCTTCTCACGGTTTTTTGTTTTGTTTGATTTTGGAAAGTTTAGTCTTCATAAAAACAATTTATGTTAAAATGCAATGAAATTATTGTCAATTTTTATGAAGTAAGATTTTGAAATTTTCTGAGCTATAATTTCTGGTGTGACAAATACTGATAAATGAAGCCCATATAAACAGAAGTTCTTTAGGATTCCCAATACTTAAGAGTGTAAGGGAATCCTAAAGCTACACAGTTGTGAGAACCACTGATCTAGTCCCTACCATGACCTGGTCCTAAGCTCGTGCCTGGGTCATGTGGTATACTGCACATATATGTGGACCTTGCCCCCAGAGAATAGTCACCTAAAATCAAACAGATAATTCCCATGGAGTGTGGTAAGTGCAGTGATAGGAGAAGCAGCAGGTGATATGGGAGCATACTGCTGGAGCACCTGGCCCTGTCGGGAAGACTTTCAGCAGGAAGTAATGTTTCTTGATTCTTGAAGGATGAATAAGAGTTAGCTAGGGGAAGAAGAGCAGTTGATTGCTTTGGATATATAGAAAAGCATGTACAAAGGTCTCCACACAAGAGATCATGGCTTCATTGTTGAAATGAAAGAAGTCGAGTGTAATTGGAGCACACAGCAGAGGGGTGACAAGATATGAAGCTGAGCTAGAGGACAGCAGCCAGAGTATGAGGGGCTTTTGTGAGATCAGGTGTGAGGACCTCCTCCTAGGAGAAATGGAGCATCCTGGAGGGTTTTAAGAAAGGAGAGTGACATGGGGATGCCTGAGTGGTTCAGCAGTTGAGTGCCTGCCTTTGGCCCAGGGCGTGATCCCAGATTCCTGGGTTTGAGTCCCGCATCGGACTCCTTGCATGGAGCCTGCTTCTCCCTCTGCCTGTGTCTCTGCCTCTCTCTCCTTGTGTCTCTCATGAATAAATAAATAAAATGTTTAAAAAAATAAAAAGAAAGGAGAGTGACATCAGATTGCATTTTAGACAGCTCTCTCTTGACCATAGAGAATGGACCTCTAGAGGTGGGGGGACTGGTTCGGGATCATTGTGGCAATCAGAGAGTTGATGGACTATGGTATGGCTGAGGTGTTGGAGAAATGTGGGTGGATTTAAGAGGTATTTTCATGGTGAAGTTTACAGATCTAGGTAAATAGATTGGCTGCAGTTAGAGAAGAGTGGGAGAGGCATCAAGATTGAATCTGGGTTTCAGATTTCACACCTGGGAGTAATGATAATGTTCATTGACAGAGGGAATGTAAGAAGTACAGGATTAAAAAGATGGATGGGGGATCCCTAGGTGGCTCAGTGGTTTAGCGCCTGCCTTTGGCCCAGGGCGTGATCCTCGATCCTGGATCTAGTCCCACATCGGGCTCCCTGTATAGAGCCTGCTTCTCCCTCTGCCTATGTCTCTGCCTCTCTCTCTCTCTCTCTCTCTCTCTCTCTCTCTCTTTCTGTGTCTCTCATGAGTAAATAAATAAAATCTTTAAAAAAAAAAAAAAAGGAGATGGATGGATTCCATTTGGACCACTTCGGGCTGTCCAAGAGAAGACCACTCAGCATTTAGATATGGAGTTCTAAAGTCACGGGGGAGGCAGAGCTGGACTAGACACATAGATTTTGAGTCATCAGCATATGAATTGTAACTGAAGCCAGGGGCTGAGTAAGATCTCTCAGGGAGAGAATTTAAACAAAGGGAGACTGCCTAAGAGAGAACCGTAGAGAATACCAACAACGAGAGGATGTACATAGGTGCCCAAAGAATTAAAGGAATCCAAAGACAGATGTGGTTATTGAGATGGCGGGAGTCAAGTTTCAAGAATGGAGGAAGGATCAGTCATGACCAGTGTTGTCAAGAGGTCAGTAAGATGAGCACTAAGAGTATCTTTTTGATTTAGCAACAAGGAAGTAGTTGTTGAGTAATTGACTCTATCTAGAACAATGTCAGTGCAGTGGGAGGCTCTCAATAGCTTGAAAAGTGAGGAACAAGAGAGGAGAGAGGGTTGGTGGAGGGGAAAGGGGAGAAGATTGCAGAGGGTGTGGGAGACGGGAAAATGGAGAGAGATTGACTTGAGAATATTATAATTCTGTGGGGAGGAGCCCATTAGAGACAGAAGGTTGAAGATACAAGAGAAGGGGAAATCAGAAGAGCCAGAAGGGCAGGAGATATGGAGAGCAGGTGGAGGGAAGCCAGGTCTCCAACAGGGAACCATGCTTCAATCAAGGCATGATGTGGGGAGAGCATTAGCTGAAAAAACTGAGAGCATGGAATAGTTTAGAAATGGAAATTCCAGGGCACTTAGGTGACTCAGTTGGTTAAGTGTCTTGATTCTTGGTTTCCGCTCAGATCATGATCTCAGGGTCATGAGATCAAGCCTCATGTCAGGTTCCATGCTCAGTGTGGATCCTGCTTAAGATTCCCTCTCTTCTTTTGGCTCTCCCCTACTCTCCCTCTCTAAAAAAAAAAAAAAAAGAAAAGAAAAGAAAAGAAAGAACTGGAAATTCCATGATGCTCAGTGGAAAGGTTTAGATGGAGAAGAACAGTGGGAGTTTGGGTCAAAGGAGAAAAAACACAGAGCGGTGTAAGGAAAATGAAAGATTGCAAGGCCACAGGGGCTCACCAGAGTGACCAAGCTTACAATTATGAGGAGGCAGGCAAGATGTACCGAGAGCTGTGTCTCGTTTTCGATATTGGTAATTTAATTACAGCAATCTTATCTTTTGATACAATGATGCGTTTTTATATCACAACCTAAAAATTACTCTCAACAATAGTGATTTTTTTTTTTACTGAAACATTATTTTATGGCCAATTCAAATTATACTTATGTTTTTCTGTTGTTTACTTTTATGTTCACCAGGTTAAATCTTCAGTTATGCTACTGCCATTAAGAGTTTCCTATGTAGAAAAATCTATTCATTATGAACACATTTATTGCTTCATTGAGTTGCCTATTTAAAATGCAGAGAACCACAAATTAAATGTAGTGCTTTTCCATTTAAAAAAAAAAGCGGATGAATGGGTACTATTTTCTTGAATACATCATGTTTGTCTTACATAATTAACAGTCCAGATTCATAGGCTAACAGATGCCAGTTCTTGCTTGTTTTGATATTTGTTCCTTATTGAAAGGAATGCTTCCTAAGACTTGGGTGTGCCATGTTCTGCATCAGAGAGAATGATAAAGCAGATGTAATAGAGACAGTCGCTTGTAGGGGTCAGCTAAGTGGTCAACAGAGAGGTTGGTCTCTAAAATCTATTTCTCTGGGGCTAATTATACAAAGTATAAAACAATTTCTTCACTGAAATTGTAAAATAAAATATCTCAAGCAGCTTCCATATAAGATTAACCCATTAAATACTTCCAGATTCTAAGTCTACAGCCCTCTACTCAGTATGCATTGTATATAGAACTTTGGTGTTTGTTTCAGATACTTTCTTTAATGACCTATTCTAATGCCTCTTAATATACCTGTGTTGACTATGTGTAAGTGTGGGTGATAGTGTAGTACCAGGGCACCGTTAAATGAGCAATCTGCCATTAATGCTTGGTGGATCTGATCTGGAGGTCAGTTTACTTTTCAGTTTATTGTTATTGTAACCCCAAAGGGGCCTTGTGTTCCAACTCTAAAGCCATATAATGGATTCTCCTGTTGGTAAAGCTGTAGCAGGCTAATGGAGATAACTTCGTCTTTGATATCACATGATACCACCTAATCCTACAAGGCCCACAGCACTATGATCTCTGTGAGAAACACAAGCCCCTCTATTCTCTCTGGTTGTCTCATCCCATTCTACTTGGATCTTCATTTGTTCTGATCAACCTTCACTTCCCCCATCCTTCAGACTTTCAAAGGACATCCCTGGAATCCTTTTTGCCATCATAAATGAACTTTCCCACATCCTTAACTGGCAAGTGAAACCTTGCATCTGCCTTCTTGCCTAAGCTGACATTTGACTCTTCCCTGAGAGCTTTGCCCAGTTGGTCTTTTGAACACAATGCTGTTTGGAGACTGTCATTTCTCACCCTGTGATAAACCCTGCTCTTTTGACCATTCTGCCCTCTGGCTGATTTTCCCTCCATGTGCATAGCACTGTCATCTACCAACATCCAGGTCACATGCATCACACAGAGCCTCCCCCAGACCCAAAGACCCAACATTACCTGGGGGCTTCCCAGCACTTTAGCTTTTCGGTTCCTCCACCCTCCCAGTTCCAATAAGCTTCATCTCCATCATGTCAGCTCTCCGCTCCCTTAGCTGTACCCTGGATCACTACCAGGAAATGCAGCATCTCTAAAATCTTCCATCTAGTTAGCTAGCTGTTTTCCATGAGTCAGGACCTCTGATAAAATATTGGGTAGTAGGGATGGTTAGTGGCATCTCTATTGTGTTTCTGGCTTTTCATAGAAACATTTCTACAGTCTCACCATTTACTGTGATGCTTCTATAGGCCTTGGCTAGAAGGGAAAATCTCTTATATTCAAAATCTGCTCAATTTTTCCATTGTAAATAGGCACTGGGCTACTTTGAATGTTTTTTTCCTATGCATTTGAGATGCTTATGTTGGTTTTCTCCCTTAATCTGATATTTGCAGCACTAAATAATTTCTCCTCCACTTTTTCTCTCTTTCTGAAACTTCTTTTAGTGTAATGTCTGTGCTTTCTCTTCCATCATCTATGTATCCTTAATTTTCTTTTCAGTTTTCCACCTTCCTTTTTTAGATCCCCACACTGCATTCTGAGAGATTTCCTCAGTTTTGTCTTCTAGTTCATTAAATCTCCTTTAAGCTGTGTCAAACTTGGCGATTGTATTTGCTCATTTCAAGATTTTCCGTTGGTTCCTTTTTATTTCTATATCTTCTTATTTCATAACCTTTAAAAATATTTTTAATAAAGATGTAATTGATAACAATAAATTAGCTTGGGGGTTGCAACATAACTTAGATATTTGTATACATTGCAAAATAATCACCACAAAGTTTAGTTAACATCCATTACCTTCCATAGTTATAAGAAATTGTTTTCTTCTTATGATAAGGACTTGTAAGATCCCTTTTCTTTTGTTTTTTTAAAGATTTATTTATTTATTTGTTCATGATAGAGAAAGAGAGATAGAGAGAGACAGAGACATAGGCAGAGGGAGAAGCAGGCTCCATGCCGGGAGCCCGACACGGGACTCGATCCCGGGACTCCAGGATTGTGCCCTGGGCCAAAGGCAGGCGCTAAACCGCTGAACCACCCAGGGATCCTCTAAGATCCCTTTTCTTAATAACTTTCAAATATGCAATATTGCATTATTAACTAGTCACCATGCTGTGTATTACATCCCTGTGGTTTTTTATTTTTATTTTATATAAAAATCTTCTACATATTACAGTCTCATTTGGTATCCATTATTCTTCCATTATGACTTTGAGGATTTTAGAAGTCTTCTTCAGAGTGTTCTGCTCTGTTCTATTTTCTCAGATGTGAATTGTCTCATTCATTGGACTGTCTTTAATCATGCTGCACATGCTTGTATATTTTGTCATTTTCTTTTCTTTTCTGGAGAGCATAACTTCCCTGTGGATTTGCTTTACAAGGGTTCCTCTGAGGGATGGTTTTGAGATCCTTAGCTCTGAAACAAGTCATAAATTAAGCATGGCTTGGGAATCCCACTGCAGAGAAGTAACAATGTCTGAGCTCATGGGCAGTGTGGACTCAGACGTTAGTCAAGTATAGGCATCTTCATTTCTAGTCACAGGCAATTTGGAGGTCTTGACTCTAACTGAAATAATAGAACTAATCTCATCCCATCCTACCCTACCCCTATGGGTATTGACCCTAACTGCAATAATAGAACTAATCTCATCCACCCTGATATCTGTGGTATTAGTCCCTTTCCCTTTGCAGATACAGAAACATAAGACCCCCAGTTCTTTCTAGCACCTGCCCTCACCGCAATTTCACAATGGCCACAGAGTCTTCATCACTACTTATTACTGGGGGTCATTATCCTCTCCTATTTAGAGAGATGTACTTTTCTTGTTTTTGAAAATGCTTTTAATCAGCCAAGTCCCCAGCAAAAAATAGAATATCATTTAAATACTTAAATTCAAGAGATTTTAATGAAGAAACTATTTATGGAAGTAAGGACAGGAATAAAGAATCCAGCAAGGTCATTTAAGGTACCCAGAGACTAAGAACAGTGGTAGGCTGTCGCCACACTGAGTCCTAAAGAGGCAAAGGAAGAGATGTCTTTATCAGAGTGTAGGGACAGCTGGTGCTACCACTGAGGGGCCCCCTAGTAGAAGCTGAGTTTAGAGGGAAGTAGCTACCATTAGAAGGCAGGCCTGAAGTAGGGAGGGAGCAAAAAAGAAATATCCTATCCTCTCTCTTCCTACCCTCTTATCTCTTGCTAGTACCTTCTGCTGGCCAAACCCAGCTGAGAGGCAGCCAACCAGGGAGCCCAAGTAATGTGGTCCAGACGGGTACATAGCAAAGCAGAGAATGCAAATAGAAAATAGAACAGGCTTATGTGGTTTTAAAAAATATTTTATCTGTTACTTCTGTATGTGGCAGCAGACTGAAAATTTTCAACAAGTGTTGACTCAGAAGTCTAAGAATTCCTACTTCAACCTCTTATCCAGCTGCCTCCTTCATTCAGGCACATCCCTGACATTTCCACGCCTGGAGCCAAGAGTACACATGGGATGCCACATGCTCTGTGTGCATGTGTGTCTATGTACAGCCTATCTATCTACCTATCTACCTATCTACCTATCTACCTATCTATCTATCTATCTATACATGTATATATATATATATATAATAAAGCAAGGTAAATATTAAATATATTTTCTCTTCCTACCTTGACAAATATACTTTAATAACAAGCTAGAAAGCAAAGGCTTGATTAGAAACCATCAGTTCCTTGGAGGCCCACATGGGACATCTATGGCAAGGGGGGCACTGGCCCCTGGTCTGCGGCTGTGCTCCCTGTGGTGAGGGGCCTCACGCACTTGCATGGACACCACCCCTCACTCTGAGCTTAATCCACATCTCCTACAAACAGCCACTCTTTGAGCAAGCCCTTAGGAAGTGGCCTGCACAGGCACTGAAAGTGGGCTTAGTGCTATTTCGGTAGGGAATCAACCCTAGGGTCCCGAGTACCTGGAATATCCTTTAAAAGGTAGAGTGTGTAGCTTGGGTGGACACATCCCCTTGGTCCTGCACACTCTTTGTTCTCTGGAGAAAGGTGCAGCCAGATGAGGGCCAGAGCAGAAACTTCCAGAATATGGGACCCAGGCAGATCCCCTGTGGCCCAGGTCTAGTGCTGGTCCCATCACACTTGAACTTCTACTCAATTCCCTTCCCCTCTGGGTTTTTCTCAGATGGCGAGGCTCTTTTGAGGCTTCCTTGCTTCCCCCTCTAGTCTAGAACTGGGTCCATCAACCCCTAGGCAGTGCCCTCGACTTCCCAGCCTCTCATTCTTCTGTCACTCTTGCCCCAGGACCGCCTGACTCTTCACCTTCTGCCTTACACCAAGGTTCCCAAGCTCCTGCTTGGGATGATGATAAGCACCTGCTACACTATGATCAGTGTAAACAGTCTAAATGTGTCCATCCTGGCTGGACCTCTGTGCCCCCATAGCCCTTCATTTTTCCAGACAGGTCTTTCCCGGTTCCCACAGGAGCATTTTCGAACCTCGGCTCCTTTATCCGGCTCCTGTCCAACCGTTTCCTCTGTCACCCTCAGCAAACGGCCTTGCTCCTCATTTCTTAAGAAAAGTGAAGTCCTCAAAGCCACAGTGTCTTTCACTCCCTGCTCCCCTCTACAGTTTTACTGGCCACTGTTGATGGCCATGGGGATGAGGAGGATGGCAGTCTCACCACTTACCACTGACCTGCCACCGTGACTCCTGCCTCCTGTCACAATGGCCAAGGCGCTGTTCCCCGCCCCATGGCCTCAGGCAGATCCCTTGGGATTCTGATCCTGTCTACTTCCTGGGGGCCTGAGCGCATCAGTTAGCCTCTGTGTCTGAAGCTCTGCATTTAAGCTGCACTCCCCGCTCTGTGCTCACATCTAAATCCCTTCCAATCCGTGTGACCTCATTTCTGCCCCAGGAATTCTGCTGCATCCTCTCTGACCAGGTTCAACATGACCTCTTTGCTGCTAAAACCAGCAGGTGCTTTGGTTGTTCTTTGTAGCATTTGACACCAACAAGCCCACCTTCTCCACGTGCTCTTTGCCCTTGACATCCAGGCTCTTCCTGCTTTCCTGGCCGACTTCCCCAGTCTCCTTCCCTAAAATGTTGTCTTCCTCAGAGTTCCACCCTCACCTGCTTTCTCTTCTTCATTCTACTCCCGGAGCCCGACCGTGCACCAGGTGCTCCGTCAATATCAAATTATGTGTGCAAATCAAGCTGCTGGTTTCAAATTCAGGCAATATACTCAAAAGTCTTTAAAAGTTTAAGCAAGAAGTGGCAAACTTTTTGTCGTAGGGATACACATTTCCAATTATAAATGATGTATTACTTATTGCAACTGCAGTCCACTGAGGGGAAAAAACCATAATAGCTTATTTCAGAACTAATACGGCTATACGTTAGCAACAGAAATGATGTAGCTATCTTATTAGAAATACAACAAAGAGATTACTTAGCAGCTGTCTCCCCACACTGTCATTTCATTTTGCTCTGTGGTTCTTGGCAGAGAATCTAGAAAAGAAAAAAAAAATAATTAAGCCACTCTGTGTTCTCTCAGACTAAATGATCTCTGCTGTTCTGAGAAACAAATCTTAAAAGGCAATGTGTATTCCGTGATTATTGGAAATGGAACATTTTCGGAAGTTTTTTTTTTCCCTAGAGATATGCGGTTAAACATGATGGCCTCTTCCCTTCCAGGTCTTGTTGTAAAGTTTCTCTTAGCTTTATATTCCACACACAGAACTCAAGAGCCAAATGCCAGGCTGGGGGGCCATTGTTAGATCTTGAAACCCACTTTGAAAGAAAAGATTTCCACAGAGGTCTATTTAGGTCTGTCTTTTCATTGAGATAAAGAGATACCACATGTAGAGCATTCATTTGTTTATTCATTCATTCAACAAATAATTATGTTAATAGCCACTTACCGTCATCTTAGAATGGATTTTAATGTGTGGAAAGCTACTTGGCAGAGAGATGCTGAGTTTATTTTTAACTTTATTTGGTCTTTACCTGCCAAGGCTTCTTTCCTCCACCTTCAGCCTGTTAGCAGGATCTATTACGCATAGTCACATGTGTCACATTGTTATGATTCCATCTGTCCCTGATGTAGTTGTCAGAACAACCACCTGAGTCATGGTATCTTTGTGCCACTCTGTACTTAAGCAGGAGGAACAGCCTTATCAGCCCAGGAAAAGAAGGAATTGTCAAAATTAAACCAGAAGTCAGGACTCCATTGCCTGCTCATTAGCACAGTTCACACTTTTGCAGCCTAAGTATGAACTAAGAAAGAAATCTTGTGACCACTTTCATTTTTATGGGCATTTTTATGGCTAATAGGGAGATAGATGAAACATGCAGATTCCCTGGGGGAAGTTATTCAAGCCATTAATCTTCTGGCATTACCCACATGCCCAAGACAACACAAGGCAGAACTGAATTCAGTGCATAGCCCAGGGCAAGAACTCAAAGCATGTCAGTGTAGGAGTGTAAAAGTCACTGCCTACCGTGACACACATGTATGACTTGGGCTGCGTGTGAGGTCGTGGGGAGCAGTGGGGCTTGTGGCAAACTGGTGAGCTCCCAAGTTGCCTAAAGGTGCCCATGTTTAAAAAATTGAAAGACCCTGTGCTAGCCAAACAAACACGTGTCTAATGCCCCAGCTTGAGTTTTTTGGGTATTTTTTTTTTAAGATTTTATTTATTTGACAGAGAGAGAGAGAGAGAAGCAGGGGGAGCAGCAGAGAGAGGAAGAAGCAGGCTCCCCACTGAGCAGGGAGCCCCATGTGGGGCCCCATCCCAGGACCCCGGGATCATGACGTGAGCCAAAGGCAGATGCTCAACCCACTGAGCCACCCGGGCACTCCCAGCTTGAGTTTTAAATCTCCATATCACACCTGTCCTCTGGCTCATTTCCTCTCTCCCCTTGCAGTTGTCTCGTCTCACTCTCCCTTTATCCCAGTGCCCACCCCCCCCAGATCTCCAACTGCTTGCTGCCTCTCAGACAGAAGCTGCAATCAAAACACTTCTACCTGTTTTAAGGAACAACTTGAACAAAATGTGCCTGTTTTTTGAGAGTGGTTGCTCATGTAGGAACCAAGCAGCATTTAAAACATTTTTTAAAATGTTTCAATCATTTTTGGTTTTTATATTACATATATGATACATGTTCTTTATTTAAAACTTCTAATAATACAGAAATAAAGCGTTCATTCCATTTTCCTCTCTGCGAATCCCATTCCGCAAGTAGATACTAATAACTAACTGTGAAGAGTGTATATATCCAGACTTTTTGAGCATGTAAACAGATGCATACAAGCACATACTTGCATATATATAGGTTATATATATATGTAATCTTATTAAAATGCTGCCGTACCATTATGCAACCCATTTTTTCGTATAACATAGATTTTCATAATCATATAATTATATCACATTCTTTATATCACATTCTGCTCTTCCTTCAGTAGTTTATCAGTACACAGTAATTCACTTCACCGGTCCCTATTAGTGACATTTAAGTCACTTCTAGGTTTTCTGCTATTTTTCTGTCCTTATTCAGCTCTCTACATGCACATGTCATAGACCTCTCCATGGTCAGAACCTAATTCATCTTTTGCCCTGAAACTACTCTCTTAGAGTTTTCCCATTTAAATGAGTGGTATCTCCATTCTTTGTGTTTCTTATGCCAAAAACCTCTGCATCACCTCAAGCTCCCTTATTTTTCTTCCATTCCATATCCATCATGTCAGCACCTCCACTACCAAACCCTGTCAAAGCCACCACCACCAGCGCAGACCTCCCAGCCTGGATCCATGCTTCTGCCTTTCCTCCACCCAGTCTGTGGGGGCAGATTCCCCCCCCCCCAAGGGATCTTTTTTAAATGTGCCTCAGGTCAGGCCCCTCCTCTGCTCCCAACCCTCCAGTGGCTTCTCATCTCACTTCAAAAAAGCCAGCGTCCTTTCAGTGGTGGAGAAGGCCTGAAATGATCTGCTCCCCTCCCCCATGATCTCCATCCTCATCTGTAGCTCTCCTGTTCCCACATGCTGCTCCAGCCACACTTGCCTTCTCGCATTTCCTCAGACACCCGGAAGCTCTCCTGTCTCAGGACCTTTGCACATGCTCTGCTTTCTGTCAACAGTGCTCTTATTTTAGATATGCACAAGGCTTACTTCCTAGCACTTTCAAGTCTTTGCTCAGCTGCCCCTTCTCAGTGAGGTCTTCACTGACTGGGGTATTTATAAAGAACACACTTCCCAGCCTTCTCTGTCCTTCTCAGTGGTACTTACCACCCTCTAATGTCCTTTACAATAAAGGTTATTTTGTTTATTATTACCCTCCACCCTGGAAGTAACGTGGTGAAGGCAGGAAATTTGTTTGGTTCTCTGCTGAGTTTTCAATGCCTGGAAGAGTGTCTGCACAGAAGGCTCACAATAGCTACTTGTTGAACAGATGTTATGTGTGTCACTGGTAGACATCCACATTACTCACTTCTTTGCTCACATGTGGGGCATTATCTTCAAGGGAAATTATGAGAGCAGAATTTCTGAGTCAAAAGGATGTGCTTAGTGGCACCTGGGTGGCTCAGTTGGTTAAGCATCTGACTCTTGATTTTGGCTCAGGTTGGGTCATGATCTCAGGGTTGTGAGATGGAGCCCTAGCTCCACAATGAGCGGAGAGCCTGCTTAAGAGTCTTTCTCCCTCTGCCCCCTCATATCATGTACATGCACATGCTCTCTTACTCTCTCAACGCGTGGGGGGGGGGTGCACCCTGCCAAATTGCTTTACCACGAGGCTGTACTATTTGGTATATATGATTATTTTGGTATATATGATAGGTAAAAAGAAGTTTATAATATATATTTAATTTAATATATAAAACATATCTTTTTACATTTAAATATAATTATATACATGTTTATTTATTTATTTAGAAGAGAGCATAACCTGGATGTGGGGTGAGGGTACAAGTGAAGGGGACCTTTTAATTTAGGGATTCTTCATCTGGCATCCATGAATGTGGACCTCAATGGATACTTAACTTTTTTTCAGAAAAGTTGGTAACAAAGCACATTTTAGCAGTATCTGTGACTTTGTCACCAACAGAAATCACAGCTATTTCTGCAACATAATGCAGACGTTGTGGCTACCTTGAATTTGTTCCTCCTCTTTACAGCTTAGCAGTTAGTGAATCCTCCCTTCCCTCCTCCAAAATCCTCCTTTCCTTTTCCCTGCCACTCACTGTTATGCCACCAGATCTTGGCATTTCATATGATAATAAAGAAGCACCTATAACATATTACTGCTAATTTGTTTTTTTTTTTTTAATATTGTGATGTTTATTTCAGTGCAACCGGTTTCATTTTATGCATTTAAAATCAGCCTTTAAGTGCCACAAGGGTCCATGGTGCAATAACACTTAGGAACTCTTTTTATCCCAGGTACCATGAATCATTTGGAAGGAGTTACTCATAGAGATAATCATAAGGTATTTTGTAAAATTAAAGTGCCACAAAATTTCAGTATTAGAATAACAAGTATGGTAATATTCATATCTGTGACATCTTCCATTCATTCACCCAGTGCATATTTATTAAGTGCTTCTATATACAATGCACTTGGTAGAGGGTTCCAGGTACCCAAGGTGAAGATGTAGCCCTTGCTTTAGCTTACTGTGGAACATTCAGAGTGGCTCTAATCCAAGGTTTTGCATTAGGGGTGCACATCAGAACTGTCTACCCAGAGCCTTTCCTTCCTTCACTTGTGCCCCTCCTCTGCTCACCTCTGCATGTTGGAGGGCTTAGGCCTTGCTTCTGACTTTCTTCACTATCCATGTTCTTTCCTTTAGGTGGTCTCATGCTAGATTGTAACATCTAAATGCTGGTGATTTCTAAAGTTCGACCTTCAGACTGGATCTCTACCTAAGTTCCAGATTCACTGATATTTACCATCCCCACTTAGGTGATGATTCCTAGCATCCCAAACTTAATGTATACAAACATATTTCTCCCTATTTCAGCAAATGGCTTCACATCCACCCGTTGACTCTAGCTTAAAATTGCCCAAAACTCTTTTTGGTCTCTCCTCCCTTATCCTACATCTCTGATCAGATCTATCTATCTATCTTTCTTTCTTTCTTTCTTTCTTTCTCTTTCTTTAAGATTTTATTTATTTATTCATGAGAGAGACACAGAGACAGGCAGAATCATAGGCAGAGGGAGAAGCAAGCTCTCTGTGGGGACCACAATGTGGGGACTCGATCCCAGGCCCCCAGATCATGACCTGAGCCGAAGGCAGATGCACAACCGCTGAGCCACCCAGGAGTCCCACTGATCAGGTATTTCATCAGCAAATACCATTGGTTCTCTGTCCACAATACCATAGCAGTGCTACTGAAAGTGTGGTCTGCAGGTTGGTGCCAGTCCATGAACTGTTACTGATCTGTGATAAGTTAGGTATAGAAATTGAGAATAAGCATTAGAAGCTTTTATAACAGCTTAAAGTTGCTGTGATGACTTGGTGAACTCATCATACTGAACAGGGTAGAGACCATTTCAGTATTGGCAAGCTCAACTGGGGAGTCATAAAGTACAAGTTGTATAATAATCACCTGCAGTAGAACCATATTGTAACATATTTTATTAAGTTTGTCAACTTGTAACCTAAAAGTGTATAAAAATCTGTGAAAAGGTAAGCATTTCTTTTTATAACATATTTACAAGTTTTGATTTTTAATTGACAGTTTTCATTTATGTTTTAACATTGTTAAATAGGGGATAAAGTTTATATTAGTTATTTTTCACACTCAATTTATTGAAGCCCAAAACAAGCCCTACTGGAGGTTATTTTTGTTTTGTTTTTTGTTTTGAGAGGTTTGGGGGGAGTAAGAAAATACTTAACTTTTTTGAACGTGGCAAGAGTTTAAACCAAATGGTGAAAATGGAAGTGATTTTGAAGAAGCAAAGACCCAAGAATTCGTATCAGTTTTCCTTGAAAGTAGGATCCCTCATATACAGAGTTCCGTTTATAGCTGTCATTGGTATTGACATCCTGAAAACATAGTGTTTAATTATTTGTAGAAATGGACTGGCTATGAAGCAATGGAACCATCAAAACGTGTGGGTCGTTTATTTACAAAAATTAAATTCAAAACCACAAAAAATTTTTGAAAGAAAGAGTCCTGGAGTAAAAAACTGATTAAAGCAGATGTTCAGTATTTCCCATATAAACATTAGGACTTTACATGCTTCTTAATAAGTAGTATTTCAGGTTGCCAAGCCTATCATCCACATACAGTTGCCAAGACACTGATGAAGATTGTATCAAAGGTATTTGTTTGGAAATGTTGGATGACTCAACAACAAAGAAGGTAGCTCAAGAACTACTTCCAGGGCCCCCATAGCCCTGCGTATTTAGGAACTGGCTAATACTATAGAAGGCTAACTCATAGAGCAATTAAAAGTAGCAACATATTTTTTCATTGCAGTGTGATAATCTCATATTCCTGTTCATGATGGTGATAGGAAGATCTTTCTTTTTTTTTTACTTTGTTGCTGATAAACAAAACTAAGTCTGAACTAAATAATACTATGAAGGATTGATTACATTGTCAACCAATATGGTTTGGAGTTTACATTTTGTATGGGAGCAAACATTCTAATGGAGTCAAATCAGAATTTACCCTGACTAAGGGGCTCACACTGGAATGTATATCAATGTGGTTTCTCTTGTGAGAAAGACCTGGGCTAGGAAGAATGGTAGAGCTAAACAATGGGCCTAGTGTCATACTAAAAATCATGAATTAAGTAAAAGCTGGTGTGTAAAGTTCTGGGTTATTCTCTTATGTTATATGGTAGTTTGGAAGCAGATCATAAACAGCTATTATGGCATGCTGAGGAATGATGATCATCGAGAGAACAAATGTTTGATAGCATTTGATCTACAGAACAACTCAACATTTCTGCAAAACCAGAAGACAGTTTGGTCCCGGCTTGTTGAAGATATGAATTGGACAAGCAGGGTTGCTAAAGCTCTTCAGTACTTTTAATGATCTCAGTACTTCCATGCAAAGAAGAAATGCAACATGTTTTTCAAGATAAGATCAAAGGGTAAAAACGAAAGTTAGAAGCTTGGAGGAACAGTTTCTACAGATTATTACAGCACATATTCCATAATTTAACAATTATCAATGATGTAGGCGATGATCTTGATATTGCACATCTGTGAAAAGCTATCACAAAACGCCTTAAAGTTTGATAAAGCATTTTGAATTTTATTTTCCATCAAAAGAAGATCTAGGCCTAAAAAATTCATGGGTCCAGAATCCATTTCTTTCATCAAAAGATGATTTAAATTTAACTGTAACTTACAGGATACATTGCTGGAACTGACTTCTATTTAAGTATTTAAAGGACTTTGAAAACAGAGTAGCACTTTCTTCATTTTAGATAAAATTTAAAAGTGAATAAGCTGGGTTTACTGAAATTGCTCTAAAATCTCTTATTCCATTCAGTGAGACAAGTTTCTCCTCCTCTTTCTGCTCCTTCTCCTCATTCCTTTTCCTCTTCCTCTTCTTCTTAATTATTATCAAAATAAAATATAGAAACAGTTTAAATATACATTATCCCCTACAAGTAGTCTTGGCAATCTTAGATAAACTAGTAATCAAGAAGCAAGTCTATTTGCTACACTAAAACCTTTAAATATTTCCATACACTGTTCATTCAGACTCTGCCTATAACCTTTTTTTTTTTTTAAGATTTTATTTATTTATTTATGAGAGACACACAGAGAGAGAGAGGCAGAGACACAGGCAGAGGGAGAAACAGGCTCCATGCAGGGAACCTGACGTGGGACTCGATCCCGGGTCTCCAGGATCAGGCCCTGGGTTGAAGGCAGGGGCTAAACTGCTGAGCTACCTGGGCTGCCCTGCCTACAACCATTTAATAAGAGGATTCATTTTTCCCTCAAAATGAAAAAAAAAAAAAAGCTATACATGTAATAGTGAGCCTATGTATCAGTTGCCCATATGCATACTTCCAGCAAATAAGCAACATGTACAATTTTTGTACTTCTTTCTTTTCCCCTATATTATGTTTACCCTGGTAGTATTTATTGCAATGTAATTTCCTGTTTGTTAAACTAATAACACAAAATTACAGCTTTTATCTTGTATGTCTTTTTTTAATTTTGTTTTTCTAGTAATTCATTTTTATTAATTCTTACAAAGTATCAGTTTGCAACAGACTGGAAAAATTTTAAAAGGGTCCTTCACCACAGAGAATTTAAGCAGCACTGCCTTATGGGACTGAATCGAAAATGAGAATTAATTCTCTTTGTAAGAATCACTTCTCTTACAAAGTCTCTCAGACTACCAGACATACTCTCAATGACTTTATTTTGAAAAGAAAATAGTAGTTGAGCCTGAAGCAGCCTCAGGCAGTGTGAAGTTCTGATGCTTGCAGGGGTCACCCGATGCAATTGGGAAATAGAGGAGGAAAGAAAATTAACACAAATCTAGTTTTTATGCCAGTGTTATAAATTCATAATTGCAAATATTGACTATCATAAACAAGCCTTTAAAAATCATTGTTTTTCCATTTATTTTTTTGTAATTTATTTAAATTCAATTGGTTAACATATAGTATATTATTAGTTTCAGAGGTAGGGTTCAGTTATTCATCAGTTGTATATGACACCCAGTGCTCCTCCCATCACATGCCCTCCTTCATGCTCGTTGCCCAGTGACCCCATCTTCCTACCCCCCTCCCCTCCACCAACTCTTAGCTTGTTTCCTAGAGCTAAGAGTCTTTTATGGTTTGCCTCCCTCTCTGATTTCATCTTATTTTTCCCTTCCTTCCCCTATGATCCTGTTTTGTTCCTCAAATTCCATATATGAGTGAAACCATATGATAATTGTCTTTATCTGATTGACATTTCACTTAGCATCATACCTTCTAGTTCCATCCTCGTCATTACAAATGATAGGATTTCCTCCTTTTGTAATGGCTGAGTAATATTCCGTTGTATATAAGTACTGCATCTTCTTTATCCATTCATCTGTTGATGGACATCTTAAAAATCATTTGACTTTTCTAAAATTTAAATTCAATTAGCTAACATAGAATACATCACTAGTTTCAGATGTAGTTTTCAATAATTCATCAGCTGCATTGCAATATAGTAAGTGTTACATATTGGAGATCACAGATATACATCTCAGGTTATATATAAATATATTATTTAAAAAAACCCTAAAACACACTTTTTATAATGTGATGCAAATAGCTACTAAGTGGCTTTAAGTAAAAATGCATAGTGTCAGTACCAGACATGGAATTACAAAGTCCTATACGCCAGACAGCTTTAGCAGATGTGAAGGTGACAACGCATTCCCTGGGAGACAGAGTTCATATCTCAAAAGTGGCTCTGTGGATAATGGAAACGTTTCTGCGATGCACACATGAAGAATGAACAGAGTTTCATGAGCTATGATTGTGGAAAAAGCTCTGCGTGTTAGTTGGTAAGCTGTAGTCTCTCAGCCCCAAACCTGCCCTTCTATGCTCCGTGGGGTGAGGTGGGAACCAAGACTCTGGAAACCACCTTTCTCCATTAGCAGCTGTGTCTTTGCCCACTGGGCTTCCTGGGGCTGCAGAGAGTACCAGATGTCTGGAGAGGCAGCAGTGGCTCCTTCCTGTCTACTCTCTGTTCTGTGGGGGCCACCCGAGCAACCACTCTTCACTCAGGACCTGCAGGTGGTTCTGTATCCCACCAGTGCCACCCTGCAGCCTTCTAGGGCCATCCCTTCTCTCTGTTTCTTCAGCCCTGACGATGGTGGAGGCTTCATGGTTACTACTATATTTTTACAACATTTTTTTAACCGCATTGTTTCTGTCTTGCCTTTTTAGCCCTCCAATACCTGTGTAACCTATTTCTTTTATTAAATTCTCTCTTTTAAAATAACTGCTATGTTTCTGATCTTCTGACTCGATCCTGGCTGATCCCGACTTGGTACCAGGAGTGGGCCCGGGTGGTCTGGGGATGGTATGCTTGCATCTTTGGCCCTGAAACCCTGAGCTGAGGGACTTACCAGCACAAAGTGGAATGTGAGTAATCTGGGTCAGGTGGTGGCATCAGGATTCATCAGCCCCTCTGTTGAGATGGATTCATCAGCCCCTCTGTTGAGATGGATGACCTAGTGCCTTCTGAAGCAAGTGACTTGAGGCCACTGCACCCACCGTTGTAGTAGTAATGATGCCAAGAGTACAGAATGGCATGGCTCCCTCTTCCTGCACGCTGTATTCCTAGAAAAAAAAAAAAATGACAACTTGCGTCTTTAAATCTCCAGCTTGGGGCATAAATGGCAAACCTCAAAGGGCTCTACTTGTCTCCACTGCCACCTCCCTGTGTGAGCCACCTGCTTCCTCCCCTGAGGTTTGCAGCAGCTCCTCCTTCAGTCCTCCATTCGGGGAATCAATCTTTATAGTGACCAAAGTACCTCAAAACCAGCTCCTCTGCTTAAAACCCCCATGACATCCTATTTTGCATTTAAAATAAAATCCAACTTCTTCAACCTCATCTCAAACTGCTTTTTCCCTCAGGATATTCTAGTCTTTCTAGCTCTTTCTGACCCCAGAGCTCCCATATTTAGGTACTTCCCTCTTTTTGGGATTCACTTTCCCTGGCTTTCTGCACATGTAACTGCTTCTCCTCATGCATGTCTCAGGTTCCCTAATTTCCCAAGCTTCCCCATATGGAGCAAACCTCCTACTCTCTCCCCTAGTGAGTGTGTCTTCATGGAGTCATTTCTTTCATAGCACCCACCACAGCCTGTATGCATCTCTTGTATGTGCTTTGTGTGACCCACCAGACTGTATTCTAGGCAGAGACCTCTCTGGCCTGTTGGCTAGTGTATTATTAGGTCCTTGCTCCAATATCTATCACATAAGAGATGATCAATAAATACTCGTTGACTGAATGATCCTGGGAAATCATTTTCCATCGATTAATTTAAAATTTTAGTTCTGGAGCATTTCAATCATGCAGACAATACCCAGGTACCTGCCAACCAAACTTAACAGATTTTGACATTTGGCCATATTTACTTTGGATTGCACTTCTTTCTTTTTTTTCAAAAACCATTAAATGTAAATTAAACTTGTCCATTTTATCTGCATTCAAAATTATTAGCACAAGCTGTACATGATGGTCTCATAGTATCTTTTATAAAAAGACTGTTTATTTGGGAGAGCAA
The DNA here is from genome assembly GCF_048418805.1 of Vulpes vulpes. Taxonomy (NCBI): domain Eukaryota; kingdom Metazoa; phylum Chordata; class Mammalia; order Carnivora; family Canidae; genus Vulpes; species Vulpes vulpes. Next base: position 445,671 of record NW_027325787.1, on the reverse strand, counting down.
GAGAGAACGTGAGTGGACAGTTGGGGCAAAGGGAAAAGGAAAAGCAGAGAGCCTAACATGGGGCTCCACACCAGGACCCTGAGATCATGACCTGAGCCCAAGGCAGATGCTTAACCGACTAAGCCTCCCAGGTGCCCCTCATAATATCTTTGATGATTATAGGATCTGCCCACTGTCAGCCCTAATAGAGGTAACTTGTAGGGTTTTTGTTTTTTTTTTCTCCTTCTGATCAGTCTAGCTAGATAGAGGTTGGGACACCTGGGTGGCCCAGTGGTTGAGCATCTGCCTTCGGCTCAGGGCATGATCCCTGGGTCCTGGGATTGAGTCCCACATTGGGCTCACCACAGGGAGTCTGCTTCTCCCTCTGCCTGTGTCTCTGCCTCTCTCTGTGTCTCTCATGAATAAATAAATAAAATCTTTTTTAAAAATCTAGCTAGAGGTTTAGCAATTTTATTACTCTTTAAAACCTTCTCTGGTTTCATTAAAAACCTTCTCTGGTTTCATTCATTTTCTGTATTATTTTTCCACTTTGTAGGTCATTGATTTTTGCTTTTCTTTTTATCTTCATTTACTTCTACTTATTTCCTTCTACTTATTTTGGTTTACTTGCTCTTTTTATAGCTTCTTAAGATAGATATTTCAATCATTGATTTTAGTTTCCTGACGTAAGATTTAAAACCTTATATTTCTATTTAAGCACTGCATTACCTGCGTGCCACAAATTTTTTGTTTTCATTATCATTCAGTTCAGAACAGTTTCTAATTCTCATTCTGTTTTCTTCTTTGACCCACAGGTTATTTAGAAGTGTGTTGTTTAATATCTGAATATTTAGAGATTTTCCAGACTTTTTTTGTTACTGATTTTTAATTTAATGCTGTTGTTTAATATCAAACCTTTTAAATTTATTGTAACTTTTTTTTTCATGTCTCAACATCTGTCTTGGTGAATGATCCATGAGCATTGGAATGGAGTGAAAATCTTTTAGATATTGAGACTGGGGCTCTTTAGATGTCAGGTCAAGTTGGTTCATGGTGTTATTTAGTCTTACTATTATTACCAGTTTTCTGTCTCTCTGTTCTATTTTTTTTTTTTTTGTCTCTCTGTTCTATACTGAGAAAGGGTATTAAAATAATCAGCTCTAATAATAGATTTGTTTATTCCTCCTTTTAGTTCTCTCAGTTTTTGCTTTATGTATTTTGTAAGCTCTTATTAGGTACATACACCTTTAGGATTGTTATATCATCTTGTTTAATTGATTGGCCTTCTTATCATTATGAAATATCTCTTTACCTTGGGCATATTCCTTGTTCTGAAGTGATATTGATATACTCACTCCTTTCTTGTTATGATTAGTTTTTAAATATTTTACTGTTAATTAGTTTATGTCTTTCGAAGTGCATTTCCCAAGGATAGAATAAGGTTGAGTCTGCTTTTGTATTCATCCTGGCAATCTCTGCTTTTTAATTAGAATGTTTACAGTATTTATATTTAATGTAATTATCCATATGTTTAGATTTAAGCCTACCATATTCATATTTGTTTTCTGTTTCTTCTACCTGTCCTGAGTTTTCTTTTCCCTCCTTTATCTTTATTTCCAGTCTCCTTTCTTTTTATATGTAGATCCAATTTTCCATTTTGTATTATTTTTCATAAACCTAAAGAGCTTCCTTAAAATTTCTAGTAGTTCATGTCTACTGGTGACAAATTTTTTCAGCTTGTTTGAAAAATTTAAAATTGTACTTTCATTTCTGAAGATTATTTTCTTTCAGTATTTTAAAGTTGTCATCCTAACTGGTTTCCATTGTTTCTGATGAAAAGTCAGTGGTAATTTGTATATATATATATTTTTTTCTCTGAACATATGTGTCTTTTTCTCTGACTGCTCTTAAGATTTTGTTGTGTTTGTTTTAAACATTTTGATTATGGTATTCCTTTTATAGTATTCTTTATTTATCCTGCTTAGGGTTTGTTTAGCTTCTTGGATCTGTGGGATTTTAGTTTTCATCAAACTTCAACAAATTTGGCCATCGTCCTTTAAAAAAAAATTTTTTTTAATCTCATATTTTGTGATACTCCAATTACACAGGTCCACTCAATATTGCCCCACAAGCCACTGATGTCCTTTCCATTTCTCTTTCAGCCTTTTTTTCTAGACTCAATTTGGAAAGGTTCTATTTGTATTTATTTAAGATTGCAAAAGTTTTCTTTTGGAAGATCTAATATGATGTCGCTCCCATTTCATGAATCATTTACTTCAGATATTACACTTTTCTTCTCCAGAAGTTCCATTTGGCACATTTTTGTATCTTCCATTTTTCTTTTCATTATGGTCATGCTTTAAAAAAAAAAAGTCGAAAAAAATAAAAAATAAAAAAAAAAAGTCGTGGGAACGCCTGGTGGCTCAGCGGTTGAGCATCTGCCTTTGGCTCAGGGCGTGATCCCCAGTCTGGGGATTGATTCCTGCATCAGGGTCCCTGCAGGGATGCCTCTCCTTATGTCTCTGCCTCTCTCTGTGTGTGTCTCATGAATAAATAAAATCTTTAAAAAAATAAGAATTTACAAATTTTTTAAAAAATCATGGAGCAGACTTATAATTAAAAGGTTGTGTCTATTGATTCTATGATCTTTGTTGTTTCTGGTTCTGTGTCTATTGACTGACTTTTCTCCTGCTTGTGGGTCACATTTTCCTGTTTCTTAGCATGTTATAGTGTTGTTTTGATTTGATTCTAGCATTACTTTATTAGTTTTCTATTACTGTGTGGCAACTTAGCACAAACTTAAACAGCTTTAAAAAGTGCCTATTTTTATCTCACAGTTCCATAGGTTTTAAGTCTCTTATACTCCATTGGGTTCTCTGTGTAGGGTCTTAGAAGGCCAAAATCAAGGTGTTGGCTGGGCTGGGTTCTTACCTGGAAGTTCATGGGAAGAATATGCTCCAAGATCATTCTGATTGTTGGCAGAATCCACTTCCTTGTTGCTATAGGATGGAGGTCCTCATTTTCTTGCTTCTGGCAGTCAGGGCCTACTCTCTGCTCCTAGAGGACACCTTCAATCCTTTTCGTGTGATCCTTTCCACCTTCCAACCAGCAGTGATGTGTTAGATCCTTTTTGTGCTTTAAGTCTCTCTGACCTCCTCTTCTCTTTCCACCTGGAGAAGGTTCTTTGCTTCTAAGGGCTCACATGATTAGATTAAGTCAAGCTGGATTATCTCATCTCAATAATATAACAATCACAAGAGTGGTATCACATCCCACAGCCTCACATCCATAGGTTCTGAGGACTTAAGGAATATGGAATCTTGGGGTGCCATTCCTAGAAATTCTATCTACCACAGAATGAATGTAATGATGTTAAGAGTCAAGATTTTGATGTCTTCTTTTTAAAAGTATTGAGATTTCCTGCAGTTTTAAATTTACTTGCAAATCAGCTTGATTTTCAAGGCCCTGATCTTGAGGTATATGGCCTTTCTGGTGTCTGCTCAATTACCAAGGTGTCCAGTGAGATCTCTCCACTCTCACTAGTGGGAACTTCAACATGTACAAGCCCTGTATGAGGTCTGGAGGTGGCTCAGCTGTCTCATCTCTGCAAATTCCTTTCCCAAGCCATTAGCTTCTTACCCTCTTCATGTCCACAGGATATCCAGCTAGACATGGGAAACCCATGCAAATTTCCAGAGCTCTTTGTCTGCATAGGTCCTTCCCCACAGTATTCTACCCCACAAATGTCAGACCTTTGGTCACCCCCAACCAGTGGTGCACCAAAGGTGGATTGGAGGGAGCAATTCAGCCTAGGTGCTGGAAATTTGAAGGAATGCTATCTGAAGATAATTTTAAAACAATTATAAAAATGACTAAAAGTCTGTCTTTTAATTATCACCATGTCTCTGCAATTCTGATTAATCAATGATAAAATACTCTTGAGGTAGGGGTTGGGGGTGGGAGGTAGGACCTTTGTTGGCTTATGTTCTGAACAACTGCTGAGGTTTCTTTGAGTTTTAAAGATACATATATAAAGTTCAAATTGCACATTGTTATTTCTTCACTCTATTAAACAGCTACATGTGTTCATTTTGAAAGTGGCTTAGTTTAGCACAGTTCAGAATCATTTGAACTGGCTTCAACTATAGTTTGTGTTTCCATCACCCTGTGGTACAAGAAACTCCCATGTTTAAAAATGGATTTGGTGTACGCAATGATAGCACATGGCTATAAAGATAAAGAAACAATTTGAGTTATTTAAATCTGTCATTTTATGTGGCCACTTAAGAGTTGAAGTTTGTGTATAAAATGTGAAATAGTGAAACAGAGTGGGAAATGTGAGGCATCACATTTGTGTTTGTTAAGCATAAATTTTAGTTTATATCTGAACTATTTTACTAAATATGAATAATATTTTATAAAGTGGTATTTATTCTTTTTTTTGCATTGTTAACGGTTTGTTTTAAAACAGAATAAATCAAGAAAATAATTATTACTGATTATTACATGACTATTGCTGGAAGTAATATTGTTATATAGAGGAAAGAGTGTCAAGAAGTGATATGCTCCTCATCCCAGCTGAGCTAGACCACCATCCCCTGCTTGAATTTCCCTTCCCTGCACCTCAGTCGAGGTAGTACCTGTAGACAGAAAGCCAGAGTAGCCCTGGGGTGCTCTTCACTTGTTCCTCCTCTCAGAGATCTTAGGTCTCATAGGTCATCTCTGAAAGCCATTTATTTTTTTAAGATTTTATTTATTTGAGAGACAGAGTACACAAGCTTGAGGGAGGGGCAGAAGGAGAAGCAGATTCCCCACCGAGCAGGGAGCCCAACGAGGGACTTGATCCCAGGACCCTGAGATTGTGATGCTTACCTGACTGAGCCACCCAGGCACCCATGCCATTAAAAAACTTTTTTTTTTCATCATTTATGGTAGAAGGGCTAGTCTGGTACCCTCTAGGTTGGATTTAATTATTTGGTTATATTCCTGTTCCCTGGGTTAGCCTATGAGTTCCATAAGTGTGAGAGCCATCTGGTATTAGAGTTCTCCAGAAAAACAGACACAACAGGGTATGTACACATAGGGGGAGAGAGATTTATTTTAAGAGCTAGCTCACACAATGATGCGGCTGGCAAGTCCAAAGTCCATAGAATAGGCTGCAGGTTGGAGACTCAGCCAAGTTTTCTCTATGTGCAGAAGAAGCAGAACTGCTTCTTCTTCAGGAAAACTTCACTCTTTGCTCTCAAGTAAGGCCTTTAACTGATTGGATGAGGCCCCTCTGCATTATGGAGGGCAATCTGCCTTACTCAGTCTCCTGATTTAAGGATTAATCACATCTACAAATTTTCTCCTCAGCAACATCTAGACTAGTGTTGGACCAAACAACAGGGCATCATAGCTTAGCCAAGTAGACACATAAAATAGAACATCACACAAATGTTATTTATTTTTACACCTTCAGGACCTAGGGTGGTGCATAGGAATTAAAAACTAACAAACAAGAAGTTGTGGCTGGGAACAAGGAAATAACACTGGAAATAAGGCTGGAAATAAAGGTTGCAGCGGTTTTGAGAGACTTACGTGAGGGAGTTAACTGTATTATGTGGGCAGAGTGGGAGTCTCCTCACAGCTTTTCTGAGGGAAATACATGATGTCATCTGTCTTGACGACCACGTGAAGAGCGAGATTGAGTGTGCAGAATCATTATGGTAGCTAGGGGGAAAATGGCAAGGAGCCAAATAATGCAGTGTCCTGGGGATGGAAAGATCAGCATGGCAGTAGTGGCACCAGTGAACGAGCAGAGAGCCCGTGGAGGGAGTGTAAAGAGAAAGCAAAGAGGCACAAAAATAGTATCTTGTTGGAGAATTCTGCATTTACACCTCATTTCTTTGTCTCCTTAGTGCCAGGACTTCCCAAATGCTTTGGAGAAAGCTTTAGAAAGATCTTGATAAGACCCTAAAAAATAAGCCAATGTGAAATTTATCCCAACAACTCCACATTTATACCTATAATCCCTTACTTTAAACTGTTAAGGTTTCTCTGTGACCTATTCCAGTCTTTGGCCACATGTAATCATAGAATTTTGTGTAGTTATAATAATACTGTGTATATCATTTCATGTTCTCTCCTGAGGAAGTTTATATCCACATGACCTCCACATATATTATGTTTAACAACAGAAAAGCTTTGTGGTAAATTGATGAGACATAATTTACTGAGCTCCACTCCTTTTGGTAGACATATGGATTTCCTACTGGGTTTTTGCCATTATAAAAGATGGTGATATAAATGGTTTTCTACCTCAAGTACTTTCAACATCTTTATTGCAATAGAATTGACATGCAATAAACTATACATAAAGTGTGTAGTTTAATAATTTTTGACACATGTGCATAATATCACTACAGTCAAGATAATGAAGATGCCCATCACTGTCGAAAGTTTCCTTGAATCCCTTTGCAGTTATTCCCATCTTCCTGCCCCTTCCCACCTCCCTACTCCCCCTTCACAGGAAACTACCAAATTACTTTTTTTTTTTCCAAATTACTTTCATCCATGCAAATTAGTTCCCATTTTCTAGAATATTGTATAAATGGAACCACACAATATGTACTCTACTTTCATCTAGCTTCTTTGACCCAGTATAATGATATGAGATTTATCCATGTTACAGTGTGTATCCGTGGTTCATTCCCTTTTAGTTACTGAGTAGTATTCCACTATGTCAATATACCACAGGTTATTTAGCCATAAATAATGGACATTGGATTATTTTGGTTTTTGACTGTTGCAAACAAAGCTCCTATGAACATCCAGGTACATGTTTTTGGGTAGGAGCTTTCTTTTCTCTTGGTAAATACCTAGGAATACAATGGCTGGATTATATGGTAGGTGTATACTGAACTTTTAAAAATCAAGGTAGGGTTAACATACAGCGTTATATTAGTTTCAGGCATACAACATAATGATTCAACAATTCCATACATTCCTCAGTACAATAAATGTAGCCACCATCTATCACTAAATAACATTGTTAAAATCTTATGGACTATATTCCCTATGCTGTACTTTTCATCTCCATAACTTATTTTAGAACTGAATGTTTGTACCTTGTAATCCCCTTTATCTATTTCACCCATCCCCCTACTCACTTCCCCTATGGCAACCACCAACCAGTTTGTTCTCTGCATTTGAGAGTCTACTTGTTTGTCTCCTTTTTCCTTTGTTTTTTTTTTCTTAAATTCCACATATGAGTGAAATCATATGGTATTTGTCTTTCTTTGATTGACTTATTTCACTTAGCATAATACTCTCTAGCTCCATCCAGGTTGTCACAAATGGCAAGATCTCATTATGGTGGAGTAATATTCCAGTGTGTGTGTGTGCGTGTATGTACACATATACATACTATATCTTCTTTATCCATTCATCTCTTGATGGACAATTGGGCTGTTCCATATCTTGGCTATTGATAGAGGTGCACATATCTTTTTAAATTAGTGTTTTCATTTTCTTTGGGTAAATATCCAGAAGTGGAATTACTGGGGTCATATGGTATTTCTATTCTTAACATTTTTTTAAAGAGATGACTTTTATTATTTTTTTTAAGATTTTATTTATTTATTTATGAGAGACACAGAGAGAGAGGCAGAGACACAGGCAGAGGGAGAAGCAGGCTCCATGCTGACATGGAGCCTGACATGGGACTTGATCCCGGGTCTCCAGGATCACACCCTGGGCTGAAGGTGACACTAAACTGCTGAGCCACCTGGGCTGCCCTATTCTTAACATTCTGAGGAAACTCCATACTGTTTGTTTGCACCAATTTTCATTCCCACCAACAATGCATGAGGGTGGGTTTTTTTTCTCCACATCTTCATAAACACTTGTTATTTCTTGTGCTTATTTGAGCCATTCTGACAGGTGTGAGATGATACCTCATTGTGATTTTGATTTGTGTTTTTCTGACCAGTGATGCTGAGTGTCTTTTCACACGTCTGTTGGCCATCTGTATGTCTTTGTTGGCAAAATGTCTATTCAGGTCCTCTGCCCATTTTTTCAATTGTATTATTTGTCTTTTGTCTTTTGGGTGTTGAGTTATATAAGTTCTTCATGTATTTTGGATATTAACCTCTTATAGGATAGATCATTAGCAAACATTTTCTCCAGTTCAGTAGGTTGCCTTTTCATTTGTTGATGGTTTCCTTCACTGTGCAAAAGCTTTTTATTTTGGTGTAATCCCACTAGTTTATTTTTGCTTTTGTTTTGAGAAGACATATCTAGAAAAATATTTCTACAGCTGATGTCAAAGAAATTATTGCCTGTTTCATCTAGGAGTTTTATGGTTTCAGGTCTCACCTTCAGGTCTTTAATCCATTTGTATGTTTTTGAGAAACTGCCAAACTTTTCCAAAGTTTTTAATTTCCACCAGCAGTAAATGAGACTTCCAGTTGCTCTACATCTTCATCCACAAATGATCTTTGCAAATTTAGCTGTTTTTGTAGGTTTGCAGTGTTTTATCTTCTTGTGGTTTCCAATCATATTTTCCTAATGACTAATGATTTTGAAAACTTTTTCATGTGCTTGTTTTCCATCCATATATCTTCTTTAGCGAAGTGTATTTTCAAGTCATTTGCCCATTTATTATTGTGTTGTTTGCTTTCTCGTTACTGCATTTTGAGAATTCTTTATGTATTACTTTATCAGGTACGTGCTTTGCCAAGATTTCTTCTAGTCTCTGGCTTGTCTTTTCACTCTCTTAACAATATCTTTTGAAAAGCAGAAGTTTTTAAAGTGTACTTTCTTTGGATACATTTTCAGAAATAGGATTAAAGGGTCAAAGAGTATCATCTTTTGTGTGTGCATGGTTCTAGTTACCTCTTGTTGGACTGCTTTGGAGTTTGAAACACTGTCCGTAGGTAATAGTAATATGTTCCCTGGGGGCTTGCCAACTCTGGACTTTATCACTTGTCTTTGTGTTTGCTATTTTGGTGAGTGTAAAGTGTTACATTACAGTTTTATTTCATTCCACTCATATGACAAGTTGAACAATTACTTAAATTTGGTATATATAAATTTTTTATTCTTTGGTACTTTTATCATTGGAAATTTTGACTCATTCTTATAGATTTGAAACAGCTTTTTTATATAATTTAGAAGTAAAAATTTATATACAATATTTATCACAAAATATTTTTGTATCAATATTTTTTTATCTTAGTTTTATCCTCCACCCTGACCACCACCTTTTTGTAATTTCTCTTGTTTTTTTTTTTTTAAGTAGTAAATCTAAGTAGCCACTTGGGGATAAATATATTATTCTGTTTTCTTCTAAATTTGGGAAGTTGTATTTTAAATTTTTCTTCACTATAATTTTATTATGGTTTTATAATTCTATTTGGTGTAAAGTAAGGGTCTAAGTCTCTATTTCTTAATATTATTAAAGAATAATCTGAGCAGCTCTCCTTCCTACTGCACTCAAATTGTCCTATATTAAATTCTCATATAACTTATGTCCTATTTTGAAATTCTGTGCTTGGTTCCCTCAATTTCTAAAGTCAGCAATGTACTTTTAACGTGGGTTGCTTTATGACACAATCTGATATTTCCTATGGCAAGCAAAACTAATCTCTGATATGATCTTAATATTTTTGGGGATCCCTGGGTGGCTCAGCAGTTTAGCACCTGCCTTTGGCCCAGGGTGTGATCCTGGAGTCCCAGGATCGAATCCCATGTCAGGCTCCTGGCATGGAGCCTGCTTCTCCCTCCTCCTGTGTCTCTGCCTCTCTCTCTCTATGTCTATCATAAATAAATAAATCTTTAAAAAATATTTTTTTATTTTTTCTTCTATATTTATATTGAACTGATATATCCCACCTTAGGTTAGTTACCAAGTAAGTTCTCAATAAATGTGTGTTAGGTACAGATAGGTTTTGTCCTAGGTATAAGGGAAATTGATTTTTTTTAAGGTTTATTTATTTATTTGAGAGAGAGTGTGTGGACTCATACGAGCAGGGGAAGTGGCAGAGGGAGAGGAGAGGGAGAAAGAATCCTCAAACAGACTCCCCACTGAATGTGGAGCCCAATGTGGGTCTGGATCCCAGCACCCTGAGATCATGACCTCAGCTGAAATCCAGAGCTAGCCAGCTTAACCGACTGAGCTGTCCGGGTGCCACAGGAAATAGATTTTTGAAACGAAAATTTAATAGCTGTTATTGCTAAAAAGGAATGCTACTGTTATTTTGGAGAATAAGTTTTATATGATAAATATTTTTGAATTATTTTGTTTCTAAAATTCCTAGTAGATTTCTTTCAGTTTCCTGGGTTTTTATAATCATAACTTTAGCAATTAGTGATGCTCCTTTCTTTTTTTTATTTTTTTTTAGAGGTGGGGAGGGTCAGAGGGAAAGGGAGAGAATCCCAAGCAGGCTCCAGGCCCAGTGTGGAGCCTGACGTGGGGCTTGATGCCAAGACCCAGAGATCATGACCTGAGCAGAAATCAAGTCAGATGCTTAATCCACTGAGCCACCTAGGCACCCCAGTGATATTCCTTTCTAATTTTTCTTACTGTTCTTCCTGCCTTATCAGCATGACAAGACCCTCTAGTAGTTTATTAAACAACTTGTCTGAGAAAGAGTATCTTTGTTTTGACTTTGCTTTTAGGAAACCTGTCACTAATACCTGTTTCCCCATTAAGAACAATATTGGCTTTTTATTTTAAAGTCTTTGCTTTGCTTAGTTTCAGAAATTAAAAGTCTGAAACATACATTATATTTTATAAAATCCCCTTTTAAGCCTTCTAATATACAAATACAGTTGACTCCATAACAACATAGGGCCTCAGGGCACCAACTCCCTTGGAGCTGAAAATCTGGGTATAACTTTTGACTCCCTAAAACTTAACCACAATAGCATACTGTCGACAGAAGCCTTAACCCCTAACATAAATAGTAAATTAACACATAATTTGTATATGTATTATATACTGTATCCTTACAATAAAGTAAGCTAGAGAAAAGAAAATGTCATTAAGAAAATCAGAAGGAAGAAAAAACACATTTACAGTACTGTATCTCTGTTTATTGAAGAAAATCTGCATAGAGTCTCCAGGCCAGACTGGGCCAGGGGCAGCAACAGCAGTGGGCCTGGCCTAGGGGGATGGCAATGTTCTGCAGCTTGGTGACCTTGACTCAGCAGAGGCAACAGTACAACTGCCTCATCTGCCTGGAGGTGTGCCACCGGCTTGTGGCCATCAGCAGCTGTGTCCACACTTGAGTGCCCAGCCTCCAGGAGGAGCTTGGGCAGAGGGGCCCCTCCAGGGAGGTACACACCTCTCCCTGTGGGGGCCCAAGGTCCTCAGCCACCCAAGCACAACTGGGAAGGCCAGCACGTGGAGGATCCCAGGGGTGCGGACACCTGGGGCCTGGGGCTCCCTGCACAGCACTGTGCCCCCTCTCTGGGACCTTTTGATTCTGCCCAGCTTCCTGCCTGCCAGCCCTGAGTGCTGGATCCAACCACCCTGTGGGCACACGGGGCAACCTACAACCCTGCTCAGTCGTGGGGCCCCCAGTGGGCTGCTGATGGCCTCCATGGGCCCCCCTGTCCCCAGATACTCAGAGGGCAGCAAAGGAGAACTCTGTACCAATCACCTTCAGTTGGGTTCCGTGGGCAATCATAAATATATGTCTTGTGGCTTTTGCTGTCAACTCTAAATAACAACAACCAAAAAACAACAAAAACACTGCATATAAATAGGTCCCCGTAGTTCAAACCCATGTTGTTTCAAGGATCAGCTGTAATTATGAATGCCAGCAAAGTATGCTAGGGGTGAATTAACTATATTATAAAAAGAACACATTTCTTTTTGCTTCACAAATTTTTCATCACTTACTCCTTTTGCAGAGACTTGAGCACTCATTTGTCTTGTTGTAAAGGCTCCTGTAGACTTCATGTTCTCCCCTTGTCTCAGCAGTGTCTCCAATCTGGTCATTCCATTTTCCTCTTGATTCTCATTGATTTTAGTTTTTTCAGGTAGGTGCTCTATCAAATGAGTCAAAATTCCACAATCTTCAGGATATCCCTAGGGGTATTCACTCTCCTCTAATAGTTTCTTTCCTCACTATTGCTCAAAACTCAAGTTTACAGCTATCCATGTCATATTAATTAAAAAGGATTTCATTATGAAATTTCTCTAATTTTGATACCCATGCTTCTACTAAACTCAAGTTTTGCTGAGGGCTCTTTTCTTAAGCACAGCCCAGCATCTGTGGGAGAAAAATATAATTAAGAACTTTAATGGGAAATTTTCAAATGTACATTTAACTGCCTAATTTTTAAGCACTAATATTTTGAAGCATTTTTCTGTTCTCTCCCCCGCGCCCCTCCCCCCACCCCCCCTCCCCCCGCAAATTATTGGAATGATCTCTGTGCTGTTCCACAGAGCTCTGGGGAGCACACTGGCTGGGGGGAGGTCGAGGTCGTGATCAGGGCATTTCGGATCCCGCGTTCTGCGTGTCTGTGAAAAGCTTTGGACTGATCGCACTGTGCAGTGATCCTGCTCCGAGAATTCATCCCATTTCCCCACGTAAACCTAGAACCAGTTGGAAAGGAGCAGTCCTGAGGCCTTTCTTGTTCCTAGTGCTACGCGCAGTGTGTACAGAGCTTTGAGCTGGTGGTGGTATTCCACAACTTGGCTTTTTCTTTCGATGTAAAGTAGGACCTATATGGATTTTTGACAAAAGGTCCTCATGATCTCCGAAAGCCCAGAATTATTATGAGCTGGGTGTAGAACCGAGCTGTCCATCAAGAGACCTGGTTTACTATCCTGGTTTTGTTGCCAGTTGGATACGTTACTTTGGGTTAAGCTGTTTTATGCTTCTGAGCCTTCATCTTCTCCTTTGTAAAATGAAAACAAACAAACAAACAAACAACCAAGTAGGTTGGGTGATTTCTAAAGTCCATTAACGGGGAAGAAATGGCCACACTGCTCAGGCAGAGGGTGGAACTCTGGAAGCAGGGTGGCAGGTTAGAGTGGCCTCTCTTCCCCGCTGTGGAGGCGGGAGGCTGCTGCAGGGGGCGCGGGGGTCGGGGTCGGGGTCGGGGTGGGGCGCAGGCAAGCTCCCGCCTTGCGGCGCTCGCGCAGGCCCAAGCCTAAAGTTAAGCGGTTTTGCCCCCGTGGGCTGAGTCTAACTACGAAGAGGGTTTTGTTTTGCTTTCTCTGCCCCGTGGGAGCTGTGTTCAGTGAAGCTTCCGTACGTGGATATATTTATCGTTAAAGAGTGTCACGTGGGCCGAATAGCCAGGCCGTGCAGTCCCCCACCCCCGGAATGTGCGCGCCACCTTCCCCGCCACCTTCCCCTCTGCCTTCCGGCACGCTGCCTCCGCCGCGTCTTTCCTCTCATTCCTTTCTTATAGACTCACATTCCGCAAGCCCTCGAAGTGCTAAATGTTTTTCCATCGTTGGCCATCAGGCTCCCGATGGCTTCATCAAACGTGAACGGCCCCTCAGCTATTGACCGCCTGCAACGGGGCGCCGGCGGGCGCGGGCAGGGGCAGGTGCGCGTGCGCAGAGGCCTGGCAGGTGGGCGCGTCACGGCGGTGGGCGCATGCGCGGAGGTGCGGGGGGCGCCGGGGCGCGGGGGGCGCCGCCCCCGAAGGTGACAACCCCGGCTCGTAGACTAGTTGGGAATTTGAGCGAGCGAAGGAAAAGCACCCGCCACTTTCCTGCCGAATGGGAGACAACCGTCGTTAGTATTTTGGCATTATTTGCTGTTCCTCTCTGGGGTTTTGTTGTTCAGATAAGTAAGTTTTTTGTTTTTTACTTTGTTGCTCGTCTACCATTTTGCTGTTTTCACTTTTTTGTGTGTGTGTGACGATTTTATTCATTTATTCATGAGAGGCAGAGAGAGAGAGAGAGAGAGAGAGAGAAGCAGGCTCCACGCAGGGAGCCCGACGTGGGACTCGACCCCGGGACTCCAGGGTCAGGCCGCAGGCCGAAGGCGGCGCTAAACCACTGGGCCACCCGGACTGCCCCTATTTTCACTTTTTAAATTTTTTTTAAAATTTATTTATGATAGTCACACAGAGAGAGGGAGAGAGAGGCAGAGACACAGGCAGAGGGAGAAGCAGGCTCCATGCAGGGAGCCCGATGTGGGATTCGATCCCGGGTCTTCAGGATCACGCCCCGGGCCGAAGGCAGGCGCCAAACCGCTGCACCACCCAGGGATCCCCCTATTTTCACTTTTTAAAAGGCCTCTATGACGAATGTATTTGCACTTTTGTCACTTCCTTAGGAGAGGTTCCTGGGCCTGGGAATACAATATTAGGGAGTATGAACTTGTGTCGTTTTTACGACTCTTGATTCTTATCTCATTCCCAGTAACAGGTGACAGCCCCTCCCGCAGCATCTGCCCCCTCACCATGCGCTCCGCAACGACCCCATGTCATTCACTTTTCACATCTTTGCCGGTGGTCTAACAGGTGACAGTACTATCTCATTTTTTGGAGGTTATTTTTTTTTCATTGATTGCTTATAATATTGAACATTTTCACACACTCGTCAGTTCTTTCTGTTCCTTCATCTATACCTATTTTTCTTCCATAATGAGAACATTTACCCATTTCCATTCTTAGTATAACCATTTTTCCAGTTTTTCTTTTCTTTTTATGTTTTTTTTGAAGTGCAGATATTTTAAGTTTTCATATATTTAAATCTGTGATCTTTTCCTTCAGAATGTCTTCCATTTACTTTTATACTAAGAAAGTTTTCCTCATCTTAAGACCAAGTTAATATTCACATCCATTTTTTGTGATGGTTTGAACCTGTGGTTTGAATTTTAAGACTATCTGGCACTTTTATGTATTTAGAATTCACTTTAGTATATATCATGGAGTGACGATCTAAACATTTTTGTGTACAAATAGCCAGTTTTTCCATTATCATTTATTAGATAGTTCCTATTTATATACCATGCTTTCATTATCATATTCTCTGCTGAGATTTTTTTTTTAATTTTTATTTATTTATGATAGTCACAGAGAGAGAGGGAGAGAGAGGCAGAGACACAGGCAGAGGGAGAAGCAGGCTCCATGCACCGGGAGCCCGACGTGGGATTCTATCCTGGGTCTCCAGGATCGCGCCCTGGGCCAAAGGCAGGCGCCAAACCGCTGCGCCACCCAGGGATCCCCGAGATTTTTTAATACATACCCAGACCTCTCCAGGCTGTGATTTGTTTTATTCCCTGGTCTCCTTACACAAAAAAACACACACTCCCCCCCCCCCCGTCCCAATTCTTATAGTGTGTTCTCAGACCAAATATTCCTCATTTTCAAATTGTTCTCAGGTCTTCCTGCCTATTTATTTTCCAGGTGAATGGTAGAATCATTTTTGTGGAGTTCTAAAAACCTCCCTTTGGGGTGTTGATGAAAACTGCATTCAACCTATAAATTAATTGGGAAGAATTTGGCATCTTTACAACATTTAGTCTTCCCATCCAGGAATACACACATGGCACGCCCCTCCACACTTTCAAATAGCCTTTTGCAAGTCTCAGTGGAATTTTGTACTTTTTTTTAATACAAATTCAACACATTTGTTATTAAGGTATTTCCAGCTTATTTTATACTTTGGGTACTTCTTAAAA
This sequence comes from Vulpes vulpes, assembly GCF_048418805.1. Taxonomy (NCBI): domain Eukaryota; kingdom Metazoa; phylum Chordata; class Mammalia; order Carnivora; family Canidae; genus Vulpes; species Vulpes vulpes. The sequence continues at coordinate 430,051 of NW_027325787.1, read as the reverse complement.
AATTGGAATCTTTCCCCCTTCAGTTTAGATCCACTCTTTTTAATATCTTTTAATATTTTTCCCCAGTGATTGCCAAGTACTTAACAGGAATCTAAGTGAAAAGCATATTTGTTTCTTTCTTTTAAGCTTATAAACTCCAAGATTTAGAACTGGAATCAACCTTAAATATATTTTCTTTTCATAGATGATAAAAGTGAGTTCGTGAGCAGTAAATTAATTTATTTAAAAATCATTCACCTTGTTAGGGGAGTGACTAAACAGGCGAGTACTTCCAAATGTTCATTTTCTTCATGTCAAGGCCATGTAAAGCTTAAATATCCAAAACCAGATTCATCACCTTCCCCCTTCATGTTAATTTCCTGTAGCCTCTGTCACAATATACCCTTGACTTTGTGGCTTAAAGCAACACACATGCATTGCCTTTTAGTTCTGGAGGTCAGAAATCTAAAGTGGCCCTCACTGGCCTAAAATCAAGGTGTCAGTAGGGCTGCATTACTTCTGGAGGCTCTAGGGGCACATCTGCTTCCTCACCCTTCTGGAGTTCTGGAGGCTGCCTGCATTCCTTGGCTCATGGTACCTTCCTCTGTCTTCATAGCCAGTAGTTTAGCAATTTTCCACGCTCTCTCTGACTTTTACTGAGTCTTCTACTCCCCTCCTTCCATTTTTAAGGACCCTCAAGATTACAAAGGGCCCACCTGGATAATCTGGGGTAATCTCCCCCATTTTAAGGTTGGCAATCTTAATTCCATCAGCAGCCCTACTGTTCCTTTCTTATGTGACATCATTAAACATTCTGGGACATCTTTGACGGGGGGACATTAGTCTGTCTGCTCAGCAAGGATGAGCTTTCAAAATTTCTAAGCATGTTAGCCCTCTCCTTGAAGCACATCAGGGCTTCTCACACCCCTTGGATTATGACCCTTATGTGGCCTGCCAGCTCCAACTAGTCTTATCCTACTCACCCTCCAGCTTTATGGGGTTCTACACTCATCTTTACCCTGTGTCCTGGCCACATGGGCTCTTTCCTTTCTTGAACATGTCTTGTTCTCTCTTGCCACAAGGCCCTCACACATGCTGTTCCCTCTGCCTGAAAAGCCCTTCTGCACCTCCCAACAATGTCTCATCCCTCAGGTTTCAACCCCATTCTGCGTCCTCTGGATCGATGCCCTCACCTCCCTGCCCAGTCTTCTGTCCCACCATCTCATAGCACCTTCTCTCTTTCCTTCAGAGTACTCAGCACACTGGTGATTTTACTTTGCTCGGAATTAACTAATTCTCTCTGGCTGGACTAAAAGGTGTGAAGAACTCTTTCTTTTTTCCCCACATCTTCAGAACCTGATGCACCTGGTCCATAGTGGGTTCTTAGGGCATCCCACGAATGGGTAAATGAACTCAGTAACCTATTTCTAAGAAAAAGCATTTTTATTGAATATGTTCATTGACAAGTTATAAAAGCAAAAAGGCTTTTTGAAAGCCCCAACAAATAAGTATATCCATTATAAATCCATTTGATAAAATCACATATAGCCATTAAAAATGAAAATACAGACTAGAGCAATGGGGGAAATGTTCATATTATGTTTAAAATAGGATACAAGGTGCTCTAATGCTAATCAGAAGAAAAAGTGCCAAAATGATCATAGCAACTGGTTCAGGATCATGGAATGGTGAGCAATAGTTCTTTTCTCCCATCTCCAGACTCTCCTGTTAACATGTTCATGTATTCAGCACACATTTCTTGCAGCTAGTATGTGCCAGGGACTGTGTCAGGTGTAAGAACAGCACAGTGAACAAGATGTATCCATCTCTGCCCACTGCAAGGTTACAGCCAAGTAGGAGGAAAACTAGGAATAGTCACAACACAGATGATCTGGTATTCATAGACTATTGCTGTATTCGAGAAAACTTTGCCGCAGTGTATACCATAGGCTAAAGAAAATAATTTTTTTAGGTCAGGTCCATTATTATTATGGGATTAAAATTTTTAATTGTGTGTGTGTGTATGAAGGGGGGGGGAATTGTAGGAGAAATATACTCACCCATTTTCTTTAGCCTTTAGGTTTTGAAGGAGATTTCCTAAATTGTTTCTCCAGTCCCTAAGCACTGCTTTTTTACATTCTAGAAGGAAAACATCTGGAATCAGGGTGAACTTCTGGTTACCTTAGTTTAGCTACATTAAAAAGCTTTGTGGGGATCCCTGGGTGGCTCAGCAGTTTAGCGCCTGCCTTCGGCCTGGGGCCTGATCCTGGAGTCCTGGGATCGGGATCGAGTCCCACATCGGGCTCCCTGCATGGAGCCTACTTCTGCCTCTGCCTGTGTCTCTGCCTCTCTCCCTCTCTCCCTCTCTCCCTCTCTGTGTCTCTCATGAATAAAAAAAAAATAAAAAATAAAAAAATAAAAAGCTTTGTGTAGGTGGTCATCAGGATGCCCTTGATGCCTGCCCACCTCAAACTCCCAAGGATTTGGTGGGTCCTCAGCACCCATTTCTAGGAAACTGAAAAAGCAGAGTTTTGCCATCATAAATTCTCTTGGTTTCATCTTCTCACCCTTATGCACTCAGTGACTGCCTCTGTGCTTGAGCATAATGTAAATACTTAATTTGTTTAATAAATATCCTGAAATAGCCTCTTTGAGTTGTTAACTAGAAGGGCACAAACCTTTTAACTCACTTAGCGCAGATCAACACTTAATGTCTTTAATGATGATCAGGATCTCTTTTAGTGGCTGAAAATCTCCGTAATCAATGATGTGGCCCTGCCTGGAGGCTGGAGAGACTAGATAATGGGCATAAAATGTCACACTGGATGGGGCTAGTAATTTGAATCTCTGAGATCGGTATTAGTGTGGCCATTTATGGGAGAGGCCAGTTTCTTCCCAAGGCTAGGAAGAGCCCCACCAGCAACCCATCGCCAACACCCCCTTGCCGGCTTAGTGATGTCCCCAATGTTGAAACCCCTCATGATGAGCCAGTTGCTGTTCTCGGCCCAAAACATCTTGGAGGCTCTTCTCCCCCACCCACCTACCCATTAAGGCCAATGCCATGCCAGTGGTCACCCACCAGAAAAGTAATTCTTAGTGCTGTGCAAGAGGGGAGAGGATCGGGGCCGCTGGGGTGAGGGAGTGGGGCGGGGGGTGGGAGTATCCTGCAGTTTGTGCAACCTCATTAAGAAGGGTACGTCCATCCTCTTTCTTTCTCCATCCCCATACCAGCCTTGAGAATTTTATTTTCATTTCAGGGATAGAAAAGTCCTGTTTTCTAGCTGTTATATGAACAAGCACTCCTAGGTTTCAGTCCTAAAATATCCCCTCCGATCTTGTACTTAGAGTCCCTTGGTCTTAGCCTGGGAATTGATTAATTCAGCCATGTTCACATTCTCTGTATTTCATAATTTTCCAAACACCTGTCATGTGCCCTCTGAACCTTCTTTATCTCTTGCGACTGAAATTCTCATATTAAAAGCCCTGATGGTCATCCGATTTGGTGTGACTTTGCAATTATAGGTGGGCTTTATTAATAAACAGCTTCTGATAATATGAGGGAATTATTTCATTATGAAATGTTATGCATTTTTTATGTTGTTTATCATTGTCCACAGACCCAGAGGTTTCAAATGGCGGGAGCATGTTGTAAACGAAAGCATAAGTAATTTATTATAATTATTCTGAACTAAGGCCAGATTTCCTACTGGCTCAGTGATGCACATCGATTGGAAATGAGTTGAGATGTAAAATCTTATTTTCTTAAGTGGATTATTTAAAACTAAAGTGTAAGCAATTAAAAATATTAATTTTTATAAACTCCTGCATCCTAATTTAATGGAAAAAAAAAACCTGACATAAAATTTTTAAGTAATGTTTCTATAACTAAGCTATATAGAGCAAGTCCCTTGGATTTCTGGTGAGGCTTCACAGCACAGTGTGATTTGGCCACGTCACAGTCCCCAGGGTGACTGTCAGGTCCTGTACTCTCCTTTGAAATGTGAGTGCTTTTAATTAGATGAGCAATGGCTAGTTTTTGTTTCTCTATTATTACATTATTATCATTCCATTGCCAGAACTCCAGTCTCATCTAATTGTAAGGGAGGCTGGAAAATGTGGTTTAGCTATGTTTTCAGGAAGAAAGGGAAATAAGTTTTATGGAACATATAAGCAAGCTCTGCTCTGGAGTCAAACTTCACCCATGTCAGAATGGATAACCCATTATCCTGGCTCCTTTTCCTACCAACCTGTTTCATAATCCACCGATTTGAAATGCTCCTTTTGACCTTTGGCAAATTCCTATATACATATTCTGAATGTTATTCTCCCTCATTGATTGCTGGATCTCAATCACACACACTATTTTACTCACTGAAGCTTTATATTATGTTTTGATGCCACATTTATTTTCTAAAAAATATTCTGAGTCTTCTGGCACTTTTGCTTTTCCAGAGAAAATTTAGATTTAACTTACCAAATTTCCTAAAAAACAGGGGGGGGAGGGTACGGAGGAAAAATAGCCAACAAAAAAAACTCTACAGTCTCCCTATCAGGTACTATTAAAAACACATTCTACTTGAAAACATGATACTGTTCGAGAAGATAAGCATCATTTGACAATTGGTATCTTCTGACTCCGAGGAAATATGCTTTTAAAAAGCAAGCTTCGGGATCCCTGGGTGGCGCAGCGGTTTGGCGCCTGCCTTTCGCCCAGGGCGCGATCCTGGAGACCCGGGATCGAATCCCACGTCAGGCTCCCGGTGCATGGAGCCTGCTTCTCCCTCTGCCTGTGTCTCTGCCTCTCTCTCTCTCACTGTGTGCCTATCATAAATAAAATAAAAAAAAATAAAAAAAAAATAAATAAATAAAAAGCAAGCTTCCTCTCACACAGTGGCTAACAATGTTATTAGCAGGGATTTATAAATGGCTTGAATGTTTATGGTTCATATTTCAACTTCAAGTCTGTTTGTTGCATTAGCAAAATGAAGCTCATTAAGCCTTATTCTTTTGGACCACCTCTCCAAGCTTCCGAGCCCACTCATACTCTGCTTTCTTGTCTGGAAGTATGTAATCTTTCCCACACGGCACTTGAAAGTTCAGCTCATTCCTAAACCTCCCGTCAAGGATATGAACTTGTTGCTTTCAGAGAGGCCACATCTGTGCACTGAGCCATTACGCCATCTGTTAAACTGGTCAGAGTTCATTTTATTGCCTCCTTTGTGGAAGAACTCGTACTGTAAAAGCGTGTGTTATTGAAAACATAATTTTCCTCATCATTATGCTTTCTTTCTAGCCGGATCATAACCTGCGAGAAATCTATTGAGCAGAGAGTGAAAAGCTCTTCAGAATAGCTGTTCTTAAGAGATTAAATGATTGCCATCTCTGTCCCATTTCTTTTATCTCATAATCAAGTTCAAGATGATACTAGATATCTCAGCTGAAGTGATTATATATTTGAAATAGAAATGGCTTTATCTCCATTCATATTTCACACTGTTGAAGGCAGGATCATTCCCCTCCCCCCATTTACATTTAGATATGTGTATGGTTCTTTACCACTGTCCGTGGGGTTATAGATTCAAAGTACTTTTTGAAGACAAAAATAGCTAACAGGAGTTCGGTTGTATTTTTAAATGTTCTGTGCACAAAGACACTAAGTTGTATATTAAGATCCAGCTTAGATTCATCAAAATTTTGAGCTGTATCAAATCTTAGCAAATCATAGCCCAGCCATTCTTGACAAGTGAAAAGCTTGGCCTTCAGAGCGGCTAAGACACTTGCCTAAGGTCACACAGCCTAGCTGAGACGAAAGCTCTGCTGAAGCATGCTGTCTACCTCCTGCCATATTCAGAGCGATCCTGTCACACAGATCTACTGTGGGGAAGGAATGGAAAGGTCTAGTGACCCAAAAGCGTAGGAACCAGAATTTTTTTATATATAATTGGTTCAAAGATGTTCACTTTGGCTTTGTTCTTCATCCTTAAAGCTGCATGATCTGTGCTATTTTCTTACATCACAATTTCTCTTCCAGAGATTCAAACTGAGAAAAAAGATCATGTCACTATTTATTAGCAGCTCTGCTAAAACACTTGCTAGAGAAGGAATATGACACTGTTTTCCGGAAGTGAGACATCGGGCTGTATGTTGATTGCATTTATCCACATGCCCGCAAGTAGTCAATAATCAAGCATACTGAAATTATATTCTTTCCTCCTTTTAAAATATTTCTAGCTTTAAATAAGACTCCTCATTTTTAAGACCTAGTAAATAGGAAAAAGTGAGTCATTATTTATAGTTAATCACTTTTGCCAGCTGTGACTGCATTTCACATCCATTTTTCTTTTTTGTCTTGGACTGGAGAATCTATCCTGTGGCTCTTTAAGGAAAAAAACATATTGGTTCCATCAATAGCCTCTTTCAACGCATAATCACAGTTAAGGCACTGCAAATAGAGATTTTTGTTGGATGCAGCAAGAAAAGTAACTTCTTTAGAATTCAGAACTGTGGAGAATGATCCCAAATCTTGAGATAGCACCTAACAAAATCTGAATTATTTTAGGATTCGTTTCAAAATGGATAATCATTTCAAAAATATTGTATTTATGAGTATCTATTCCATGTCCTAAGTTCCAGATACTGCAAGGTTTAGACAAGATTTCAGAAAGGATACGTTACCATATATGTCAGAAGACTTTGATTTGAAAGTATCAGGAATCCATTTCAGATCACCTTGAACAGCCCAGGGACTTTATTGGGTCAGGAGACTAAAGATTTTGACCACAGGCATGCTTCAGTCCTGGTCTGATTAGGCGCCAGCCCACTCTGCTGTTCTTCTGACTCTGTCACTGTGGGTAGCCCCATTCTCAGGCTGATAATTGACATTTACAAGCATGTGCAGAAATTTTTGGATCAATGTACTGTCGGCTCACAGACCTGTGGAGATTGCATCCTTGTGGTAGGAAACAGACTGTTATAACACCAAGCCTCACTTCTGCATCCCAGCTCTCTAAGGAAAGGGCTTCTCCTTAACTCACAAACAAAATGCCTAGGCTTCATTATGGTTGAACCAGCTCTTTACCAGTCAGTAGCAGTCAGGGGAGAAATGCCATGTACCACTTGGCCAATCAGTCCTTGAGCCCAATCACTGTGGTTAGGAGGAATTATAGTTCTTGGCTTTGGCCAGTTAGCTCCCATTCCTGGAGCTCGGGGTGGCAAATAATCTACCTGAATCACACCTGAATCTCACATGTGCTGCTGAGTAGCACAGAGGTGTAGGATGGATGCCAAAGAAGGACCCAGCAACATCCACTGTGTCCTCCATTTAGAAGCTGAGCCTGGTCTTAATGAGGCCAAAGCCTTGCCTGGCTTGTGTCACTTTTTGTTCCTGACCTGGTCTGGCCATCGTTTTATCCTTCACCGTTGATCCTACATGGCCAATTCCACCACCTGCTCATGGCCAGTCCATGGCTGTACCTCTGTATCCATAAGGCCAAAGTATTGTCTTATAGTTAGGAGTATATTGTCCTCATGCTGAAGGAACAAGTAATTTCTGACAGACTATGTATTATTAAATAAGACACATATATTGGTTCCTGGGTGGCTCAGTCGGTTAGGTGTCTCCCTTCGGCTCAGGTCATGGTCTCAGGGTCCTGGGATCAAGCCCTGAGTCAGGCTCTCTGCTCAATGGGAAGTCTGCTTCTCCTTCTTCCCCTCCTCCTATTTATGCTAGTGGTCTCAGTCTCTCTCAAATTTTTTTTTTAAAAAAAGACATAGATTAGAGAGAACCACTCCTTTCATTCTCTGGTGAACCCTGGCATTTCAATTGTCTGGAGCTTCAAACCAGAGCTCTTCTTAAAGGCAGTACTTCATTTGCTCTAAAATTTTTTCCAGAGGAACACTCTCATCTGTTTCAAGTTGTGGGATACCCCTTAACTGAATGGAATCTGATGTGACATGTAATTGCTGATGGCAATTAAATGCCCTGGGAGAACTTCATCTCTCAAAATAAACTTGCCACTCTGTCTCAGCCTGGGTTCTTCCCAAAAGCAGAGCTTTGGTGAGGAATCGCATACACTTTGTTTGGGAAATAACCTCCATGAGCAAGAGCTGAAGAGAGAATGAGGGGAAGCCAGTACAGGGGTCTGTTGACCAAGTACATTACTTCTGGAAGCAGCTAGAGCTCGATGCCACCAGAACCTCCAGTGAGCCGAGAGCAGGAGCTCAGAGTTGCCAGCTTGCCTGAGGGACAGGAGAGAGCCAAAGTCCACTGACACTTGGTCCCGCACCAGGCACAGGTGGTCACTTCCAGATTGCATCCGTATGAGGGCCACACCCAGGTGTTAGCAGTCCCAAAAAGACAGAGACACTGGTGGGGGGCACCCCGACGGGTGGGCCTGCAGCTGTGGCTGGGCTCCAAGACCAGGGTGAGAATACGAGGTGGGCACGTGGGGTCCCTTGCACACTGAACCACCCAAGTCACCCAGGAATCTACCTAGAAAAGACCAGAAGCCCTCTCCACATCTCTCTTCTCTTTCCTGCGTGCCTGAATGGCTTTTCTTAACACGTGTCTTGAAAAAGGTAAAATTAATAAACACATTACCAACCGGATTGTCGGAGAGCCCTGCAGGACTCTCATCAACAAAGAGGCAAGCACACGGGTGGAAAGAACCAGCGGGCTCCTCAGAAGAGAAGGCTGCTCGCGGGAGAAGCTGTCATCATCACATCTTCAATTGGCGGGTCCTCTCATCCCCAGCAGGGGCTCCTTGCTTGGAGGGTAATTTCTATTCTCACTGTTCAGTCAGGATGACAGCTTTGTCCCTAATGTGATGGCAGTTTTGACTTTAGTTTAAATTATTCCGTAAAGAATCAAAGAGAAAGAGATTCTCTCTCCTTGGTCCCCCACCCCCCAAATTCCACCAAGAAAACTTTTCTAATTTAAGTCTTTGCCTCCACATTAAATTTCTCATTCATGTTGCAGGTGAATCAAATACAGCGTCAACTTTCAAAACCCCGTGTGACTATCACAGTGACTCAAAATAATTGCTGTCTGTCAGTGTATTGCTGGGAACACAGATATGCCTGTCACTGGCTCTGTTATCACACCAAGAGCCTGCCTCTTGAGTGCGGTCTTCTCTGGGCTCAATTCAGAACTTTAGTGTCAGCGAGGCAGAGCATTGGGCAATTATCTGCATAATCCATCCAAGTATATGTGTGCCTCAGCTGCCCCTGAAATCACTTGTTTAAAAAAAAAAAGCCTTTAATTATTTTAGTAAGTGTAGATATAGCTGGAATGTTCCAAAGAATTGCCTCTAACTGAGGTTCCTCTAGCTTAGTATTTTCGAACCAGGGACGATTTTGCACCTCAAGGGACCTTGGCAATATCTGGAGACATTTGGGGCTGTCACAGCTGGGGAATGAGGAGAGAGGGAGCCCCTGACGTCATGACAGTAGAGCCCAGGGATGCTGCAGTACACAGGACAGCCCCACATGGCAAAGGATCCTCCAGCCCAAACCCTGCTCTAGCTGTTGATGATTTACATATCGTAAAGTAAGGCCATCTAAAAAGAAAATTTGGACTAAAAGAAAATACTCCTTCAGTTGAGAAATAGCTAAGAAATAGCACTAATATTAATAAAACACTAAGGCAAAAGAACCCAAAAGAGAAGTTTCTGCCCAAATGAATTAGGTGTTTGTAAGATTGCAATTATAATACATACCAGTTTGTATTCTTGTTTCCACTTAATATCACGTTTATAGTCTCTGTATCATTTTGATAGAGAATAGTCCCATTGTCTCAATGTAATGAAATTAAACCATTCCCTCTTTGTCCTTCTTTTTCAGTTTTAAAAAATTATTTAATTTTTTTTTTTAAGTAACCTGGGCAAAAGCACGTACTCCAGTCTGAAATCTGGCTTGAGAGAGCTGGCCATGCGGCTGGCTCCCTTGAGTTATTTTACAAAAACTATTTTCCAAGAAATAGGTACTTTCTGAATATTACAAGAAATAGCTATAATATAAATATTTTCCTGCAAGAAACACTACTTGTGAAAAACAGTCACTATTTATATATTTTTAAAATTCGAAAAACCACTGTATTTCTCTTCAGAAAGTATCAAAGCAGGGCAGCCCCGGTGGTACAGCGGTTTAGTGCCGCCTGTAGCCCGGGGTCTGATCCTGGAGACCTGGGATCGAGTCCCGCGTCGGGCTCCCTGCATGGAGCCTGCTTCTCCCTCTGCCTGTGTCTCTGCCTCTCTCTCTGTGTCTCTATGAATAAATAAATAAAATCTTAAAAAAAAAAAAAAAAAGAAAGTATCAAAGCAGCTCTCCGGCCTACCTCAGTAACAGATGCGCTGTGCCCTGGCTCCTTCAGGTGGGGACCAGCCAGCCTCTGGGCCACAGGGCACATCTAGTCCAGCTGTTGGAGTCCACACAGCATCACAAAAATGAGAGAACAGAATCTCACTTAACAAGTCGGGGCCACAGACAAATGCTGATGCTCATACTGATGAAAGTAATTATAACCACTGATGAGTCAGAAAAATGTTTTTATTTTAACAGAAAACTGTCAGAACTTAGTTAAGTGGACACAGTCTAGTTTTGCTTGAAATGCTCAACGTTTCCCAGTGTCAGCCTGGGTGTCCCTGAACTTCACAGTAAAATAGCGTCGCCTAGAAGGCCCATTCCACACCCCCGAGGATTTTAAAGCGCTTCCGAAGCTTTTCTGCAATTTCCAGAAGGCCCATGGCTCTGAGTTCTCATTTCTCTGCAGTAATTCAGCAGATGGATCCTCTGACCATTCCCCGCACTTTCCTTGCTCACTCCTGGACCTGCTCAGGTGGGTCTCCTCTCCTAACTCAGTCTTCAGCTCTGCAATCAACACAGAACACACAACCCCCCCTACCCCCCACCCCCCCCACACAAACACCATCCTCAATGGAGCACATGCCTGCCGCACCCTTTGGTGGAGACACGGGAGGTTATAACAAGTAACAGCCACCTCTGAAGCACATGGTAAACGTAGCAGTTAAGTAAAGGCCTTCTGCTCCCCGCACCCCTGAGTCTTAGTGATCAGTGGTCACTGAGTGATCACACTTGGGCCGTTGCCCTTCATGGAGCACCCTGTGCTCCGCTCCTAGTGCTCTCACCTGGCTTGTCATACTCTTCCACCCGAGGGTCTGAGTTACACAGAGCAGCTCAGCTCTCCTGAGTCTCTGCTCCACAAATCAGTCTCATGTCTTCCTTTCACATCTCACAACCCAGCAAACCAGAAAGCTTTAAATTTAACTGAACCTACATTTCTAGAGAGCAGTTACTGTTGTTAACAGCATTTATTTTCCTCTCGTACATCTATATGAGCTTTGTCAACTCCTTAGAAAAGCCAGTTCTGAAATAGAAATCAATATATTTACCTTTATCTATAGCCACATGTCCGGTGGAAGCGCTGCTACTTAGCTGGTTTAAAGTCCTCAGGCTGGGACACCTGGTGGCTCAGCGGCTGAGCATCTGCCTTCAGCTCAGGGGTCCTGGGATCGAGTCCCACATCGGGCTCCCCACAGAGAGCCTGCTTTCCCCCTCTGCCTGTGTGTCTGCCTCTCTCTGTGTTTCTCATGAATAAATAAAATCTTAAAAAAAAAAAATAAAGTGCTCGGGCTTCAGCTACAGGGCAGATTAGAGTCAAATATGTGTAGCATCTGCCTCAGTTTCCAATTTCCTGCTCTGTATTTATCTCTGTGTTGTTCAGCCTGACATTAAGGGGCTCCTGCCACCCGTGTTCTGCTCTGCAACCTCATTTGCCAGAGCACATCTCACATGGTGTCTCTTGTACCCAATCTGTGTTGACAAAATGCACTTGGGGCCTGGAGACCATAATTGACTATTCCTTGCGGGTCCCTGAGTCGTGGTTCCTAAGAGCCTTCTTCAGTGCGGAATATTTCCCTGGCTAGTTTCCAGACTCCGGAAAGGCAGTGATGACATACCCTATGCCGTCTTCCTTTGACCCCCTGCACCTCCTGGGAGGTGGTAGATAGATATTCTACAATGTTGTCAGCTGCTTCTCCAGATTCATTGATTCCACAAATTCATGCTCTCTGCAAACATTTGTCGTCTGCTCTGGGCTGAGTTGGAGACACAGCCAAAAATAAGGAAAAGTTCTCACCCTCCTCGAATTCATTTCCATCTGGGGTGAGAGGTGGTGGAGTGTTTTCGATGCCTAAATGTGTGTTGGTGACATCAAAACAGCACACTGCCCTCTCAGAACCAGAGCAGACTCCCGTTGAGGTGGAATGCGGTGAGCAGGAACAGTGACCTTGGCACCTAATGACGTTTCTTCACCACTTCTAGCCACCAGCCACATCTGCTCTCCGGTCACGCTGTGCTCTAAGTGTGGGTGCTGTGAAACCTTCCTTCTTCAGAATAATCCTGCCCGCGATGAAAAAAAAAAACAGTGTATTTCAGCTTTTAAAATTATAGCTCTGAAATGTGAATTTCCGCTTCACCCTCCTTGAGACAACCAGACCTGCTCTCACACACTCACACTCACACTCACATATAATGAGGAGAGAAAGTCAGAAGATAGAAAGTATTTTACCACTGCTCATTCTAAATATAAACACGATGCTCCTCCATTCATTATGTGAATGAAATGCCACTACAAACCTTATGCATAAATGTTTCCATCTTGACACTTCTTGGTTATACTGTGCCCATTTTACGATGGGGAAGCTCTGGCAAAGACAGCCAGAGAAATAAATGAATGTAATTACAATGAAGGTTATTTACTGACAAAAAGGGATTCCCTTTTTCCACAAGCATTCACCCTTTCGGTAAGCGAACAAACACACCGAGAAAATATTACCGGAAGCAGTTTATTCTAAACATTACTTTTCTAGGTTATTCTCTTAACCCACCCCCTAGGATTTATAGTTCAACCATACCAGTTCATAGTGGAAAGAAAAAAGGCCACTTATCTAATCCAATTCCTTGGGAAAAAATACTTAGGCAATATTAAGAATCTTCAATTATCTAATTTAATAAAAGGGACAGTTTCTAGGCCATAATCAGTAACATGTGATACTGATTACTTCTAATCCCTTAGAAGAGATCTGACATTCTGCTTTTGGTCTTGTATAGCATGAAATCATCATGTATATTTTACCAAAAGAAGTAGCAAGAATAATGGCCTCTGCAGTCTGTAGTCATTTTCTACTAACACACTGCAACATGGTTTTGCCCTAGGGCAGAGAAGTAGGGATTTTCTCTACTTCAAAAGAATGAAAAATTATCATCACTATCCAGAACCATTATAGACTTCAGAGACTTTGGCATGAAATATTCAGAAAGTTTATTTTAGAATTCAATATTTTAAAAGCCTGCTTTAAAACTATTACAGTGATTAGTGGCTCTGTTACTTGGGCCAGTCTTTGCTTTAAAAAGCCCTATGTCATGGTTGATACCATTTGTTGTTTCAGCAAAATGTAATTTGCATCAACCATAAGAGCTCCACATAAGGAATGTAATGCATTGTTTTAGAATGCCCCCCAAAGAGGAGTGGTGGCCACTACTCATCAGTTATCCTTTCAAATACACTTCTTAAATAAACGTTACTCTTCCTGGTAATAGTTGGAATGTGTTTCTAATGCTGTGATTTTTGTCCTATGTTATCTTACCCATATGGAGTGGGTGCTATTTCTCTGTTCCTGTCAAGGGAGCAATGCTCCTGTCTCCAGGGTTCTAGGGACACACAGGGCCAACCCAGCTGGAGCTACCCACACCCTCAGCCAACCAGCCAGAGGTTCCCATCTTCACTACTCTTCATAGGAGTTAGAAAAGCTTATTGGATGTTTGTGAGGATTTCACAGAACTTCCGAGGCCAGTAAAGACTTCTGGAGCAAGAGTTAACCACGTGAAATTGCAATACAACCCCCGTTCTCTTTGGACCCTTCTATTTAAGTAGGGAGGTAATGTGCAGTAGAGTCCGTGAAGAACCTTGGTTTGGGAATGTAATGATCTTGATTTGCGTTCCAAGTCTGCTACTTATCAGCAGTGTGATCTTGTGAAATTAGTGTCCCACTTTCAATTTAGTGTCTCCGTAAGGTGGACCCATCACAGCATCATGCAGAGATTCGATGAGATGAGGGATATAAGGACAGTGCAACACAGGTGTCAATAATTGTTCCCATCATTGCTCTTTATTCCCAAAACGTTTTTTTACCCCTCATTGGTTTAGTCCACATTTCTGTTGTGTAATGCATATATATTAGTTGATATAGAAATAATGCACAAGATGACTAAAAAAACAATCATTTCTGCTTTTCTTTAAAAACCTGTGCATTTGACTTCATTCCTTTCAGAATATCAAATATATTATTTTTGTAGGTTTAAATATACCTTTCCCTTCCCACGTTAGGCATTTATCAATGTAAGAAAAAAATAGGCATCAAATTTGCCTTCCAATAGGTGCCTCTCACTTATAGACATGCAAAGAAACAAAGATTGTGGAGTGCTCTTGATGCATAAGTGTGACAAAAATACTCTGTAAATAACTAAATAACTTTTTCTTTCATTTTCCAGGGAAGTAGATCAAGACTCAGATGGTCTTGTCAGCTTTAAAGACTTTGAATATGCCATGATCCATGGACAAAATGAAGCCTAACTATTGTAAACCGGTTTTGGCAACTTCTGGGGAGACAAGTAGATTGTAATGTATATTTAAATGTCAAACTCTGTTCTGCTAGTGATGTAATAATGCTGTGTACTTGTGATTAAACTCTCCATTGTGGTTTTCAGATGCTGCTATTACTTGCATCTCAGAATCCTAGAGGGGGTCATTACAGGTAGTCTTCTCATGTGGCTGACAGCCACACTGCCCCTGGGGCTGGCCCCCATCACACCCACTCACACTGCAGGCTGGGACTCACTGGTCCTCACCACCTCACCTGCTGGTCCTCTGATTCTCATTGGTTCCTACTGTCTGGAAAGAGGTCACCTTTTCCTACCAACGGTACCAGTTTCCTTCTTGTGTTCAACTTCGTTTGAACAAGTGATAACACCTGTGTGTCCTGAGGACTTATAATGTTCCAAGCAATGAGCAAAAAAGCATTGGGAAAACAGGACTTATGATTTCTCTAAGATAATGTACCCACTGTCAAAATCATCATGGAAAAATGGCCCTAGGGCACTTGCTGTATAAGATTAAAAAAAAGAGAAAAGAAAAAAGAAAAACCCACACAGATTTGGCTGACACAAGTAAGTCTTCTCCAGCTGTAGACAGAGGAAGAACAGAGTGCAGTAAGGAAGGATATTGGGAGCAAAAGATTTATTGGCAGAGCCCTTTCAGATGGCTTGGGCCTGGGGTTCCTATGGCTAACTTCCTGGTTCTGGGTGGCTTCGCCTACACCAAAAGCCTTAGCCATCTGGTTCACATTCTCCACCCTTTGCCCCTCCGTCCACAGGTGGGACCTGGTAATTGCTGTACCAAAACAAACACTGTGACACTGGACCTTCAGCGTTTAGTTTAAATAAATGCTGGTATCAATGCCAATAGCTTGTCTCCAAGTGTTCAGAAATCATTAACATTAACATTAGGAAAACGTCTAATATAATTCAAATTTTAAAAGTAGTAAACATCGAAAGATCAAGCAAAAATACACATCTGTAAAATAGAAACATGGAACAGGCATCATTCTAACACAAACTAAATTGACAGACTTAAAAATAAGGTCTTAAACTTAGGAATCAAAGGAGCATAAGGAGATACAACAATATAACTTGATATTCTTGGAATAGAAAAAAGGACATTAGGTAAACACTAATGAAGAATGAACTTTAGTTAATAATAAGTACTATCTTCACAATTTTTCTGTAAATCTAAAAGTATTCCAAAATAAAAAAAGATTGTTTAAAAAATCATGTTCAAAAATTAGCAAACTAAACATTATCAAAAGTGAAGAAAACTAAAAATCATTGAGAAGTACAAATGAAATATTTGAAAAACAAAGTAGATCCAAGGTATCCTGTGTATTTTAGTACAGATTTTTTTCAGCTGATGGAAAGCCCTTTTTGACTTTGGGTAGAGTTTTATTCAGGCAGTGTTTTCATCATAACTTAAATGTTGAGTCGTTGATCTTCATCTCAATATATAAGTGATACTGATTTTAGATTTTTTTAAAATATCAAAATTAGAGTAAGCCTTCAACAAAGTGGCAGTATTTCAGAAATTGCCAGAATGCCAAAACCTTGAAGTGTGGTCACTATTTGGACCTTATTTCTCCCGGGAAACATGACAAGAGAAAGAGAGGATTCACTTTCTCCAGTTGACGTGGAAGGCAAGAGGCCAGGCTGGGAATAGCTATCGGGCAACTCCCTTGACCCTGGATTAGTCCAGACTTTTTTCAGTCTCAATGACAGAAATCTACCCCAATGAGCTTAGATGAAAAGGGAACTTACTAGAAAATACTGGGCTAGCTTATGGAGTCTAACATAAGAAAGATAGTGAAAAGCTGAGTTTCAAGATAATTAGCAGTGCAAGTACCTCCAGACCCCACCTATGTGCCATAATCACCATCAGCTTCACGTGGTTCCAAAAAGGAATTGGTGCATAATCTGTTCAGTTCCAAGTCCAAAGACCCCAGAAAAAAGCTGTGGATGGACTCTGGATCAGTCAACTCTAGTTCACCTAGGGTATAGACATGGCCACTGGACACTGACAAGTGTACTAAGGGTTGGTCACAGGGAGTGGAAGTTGATAAAAGCAAAGCAGCCATTCCATTTTCTTAGAAGAACTTGTACCTAGTCTAGGATGGAAAGCACGCCTAGGATTTACTGCTTAGGAGGGTCCAGGCTGTTAGAGTAAAGACCAAAAGGAAAGGGGAGGTGAGAAGCTGATCATGTCACTTTTCCCTCCTTATCACCTCCCCTAGGCCCAATTCTAATCCTCATCCTGTAAGCTTTGCTTTCAGCTTCTTACTTCCAGGTTCCAGTCCCTACCCTCATCCCCAAGTCCCATGACACTGTCTGTATAGCGCAACCTTGTTGGTCTACCCTCAGTTGAATGGTCCAAGGGTGGGCATCTATGCAAGTTGGTCAACTCCATCCCTTCCTTTGGAAGACATCAAGAATGAGAGTGAGTGAGACATAGCAGTGCTCCTTTGTGTGGCTAAGTGGGTAGTTATGACTCAGGAGCAAATGGCAGGCTGTTTTCCACCACATAGCTTGGAAAACTGAGGCAGCTGGTTTGCAGTGAGAGCAGAAAATGAAATAGCTAGGGAAGAACAAGAAAGAAGCTGAGAAACCCTATGGTAGTTGCTTTCTGGTTAAAGCATGTAGGCAAAGCCCAGTTCATAACCCTTTGGGTCCTATGAGGTAACCCTGTATCCTTCCAATAAATCTTTCTGCTCAAGCCAGCTGGAGTTGCTTTCTGTTATTTGAAACCAAGAGAACCCTAACTGTTATAAGCATAGAGCCAAGGACAGAGTGCTAGGTAACATCAACATTTACTGGGGCAGCAGAGAAAAGAGTCTTCTAAAGAGACTAACAAGAAATGGTTGAAGATGGAAGAGGAAGCACTTCTGTCTCCAACATCCCAGCGTCTATGTGACCTATCACTATAATCGGCCCCGATCCTCCCCGGTGGCAGCAGCTGTCAAAGAGCTCACCATGGTCTCCTACAGGCAAACCCACTGGTGCCTCTCAGACCTTATTGCACTTGTCCCTTCTCCTGGGCCCTTCTCTCTTTAGGCTCCATGACATTGCCTTCTCGTGGTATTTCAGTGCCCATTTTTCCTGCGACCTTTTCCTGATCCCCCTCCTACAGCCATAATGTTACTATCCTCGGTGCTCCTGTAATTGGCCAGTCTTGATCAAATTCTCCAAGGATCATTTCATCTGTTCCCAAGACATCAGCTAACACCTTTATGGATATGACTCCATAAACAAATCTTTTACCTTTAGTTTTGACCTCTACTCAACCCAGACCTGTGTTTTCATTTGCCCATTGGACATTTCTACCTCAATTACAAACTCACTGAACTAAAATCAGACTCGTTGTTTCCTCTAATTTTCAAAATTGGTTTCTCACTCTGTGTTTTCTATTTCTGTTAATGGCAACCACCCGGCCACCCACCCTGAGCTGTCATCTAAGCCAGCTGCCTCGGGGTTCTTTTCAAGTCTCCCCCATCTTCCTCCGCTCTGACACTCAGCCAGTCGCTGTGTCTGCAGTAACTCTGTGACATTTTCTTCCATCCCATCATGGTCTCCCCGCTGTGTTCTGATTCCCACTCCCATCCTCCCATCCAGCCATTCGTTTTTCTTTTCACTGGTATAAAGAAGAGTAAAGGATGTGCTGATAAGTAAGAAACAGACCCTGCTGTCAGGAAATTTTGTCTAGCATGTCAATTATCTTCCCAGAGCACAGACAAAAATTATTTTTTTCTCTGCTCCAAAGCTTTTAGTAGCCACTTTTTCTATTGGATAATGTCTCAACCTTTAATATGTCATTCAAAGCCCTCTATAATTTGGTCTCACCTTATACGTTCAGCTTCATCTTTCACAACCACCTCTATCATCCCATCCCACAACTAGGTGACTCACACATGCACATAGCCCCTTAGCCTCAAGACATCAAAATGCCAGGCAGATTTTTGCCCCAAGTAGAAAAGTAACAAATAACCTTGGAATTAATATCTGATGAGAAAATAGGAAAAGACAACCATAAAATAATAAAATTCAGTGAAAAAAATTCTAGACCACCTTCCTCCTAACGAGTATTTTCCCCTCACAGTTGTCACCTTTAGAAGAAGGAATGGGGCTAAGTATTTTATATTTTTAAAGATTTCATTCTTCAAATTTTATTGACGTTTCGCTTCTTTTACAAAACAAGTCTCAGACAGTCTAAGTGACTCGACTCAGGCCAAGTGATGAGAGTGGGTGGAAAGTGTCAGGATGAGGATTCAAGCCTGTCAGCCTTACTAAATACAGGTACCTTCCTACCGTGCTGCATTGCCTCCAGTGGGAAAGTCATCCATGGCATTGGTCCATATTCTATAATACACTTTGTCTTTGACCCAAAATGAGTTTATCCAGATTCATTGGCCACCCCAAGTCAAGCATCTAACACAGATACTATATATTAATTTTCATCTTATACATCACTAGCCCCAACCCAAACCCCATTGGGTAATTAATCAAACCCACATTCCATTGGGTTATTAATTAAATCAAAGATCTGCCACCAGAGACCATCTCTTTTCAAGTGTACTGCAGGCTCTAAAGACAATTGTCAAAGAAGAGTTCTAGAAATGTTCTAAACAATGGAAGCATTTTTAAAATAGATGTGTGTTGTGCAAATTCTGAACACTATGTTTCATCAATCATACTACTTGGTGTTCACACCTCACAGAAGTAAAATTTAGGATTAACAAAAAGAAACCATTTATTACTTTCCTTTTCTTGTAACTTTTGGGGAATCTGTTTAGACCTGCAGAATTAGTTAAAATAACACACAAATTGAAATTTAATGGCATTGGGGTAGCTGCTCACAAAGTGACCTTTCATACACAACAAATTTAAATTGGCTTGGCACCATGGATTGAAAAGTGGCTTAATACAATTTAACCTAAAACAGTTGAGCATAATAAAATAGGAAGTGCTCAATCTAAACTTCTTAGATTACTAAATTGCTAAAATACTCAGCAATTTGCAAATTTGCAAATCAAAAAGGACATTATTTTAACCTCACAGAAAATGCAGATTAATTTACATGAAAACAAACTGAAATCCAAATATACTCTCTATTTTATGGCTTACTGATCCTTGAAAAAAATTTTCAAAGAAGATCAAAACAGTGATTTGCTATAGTATGTGATTTAGGAAGAACAATTTCAATAAATTTTGAATTTATAGAAAAAATTGACTAAGGATCTATACATACATCACAAGTACACAAGAGTATTACACAGGTATTACATACTATGTTATTATGATAACAAACACTATAAAGTAGAAGCCAGGTTTGGTCATCTTCATTTTAAAGAAAGAAGCTGACCTTGCTTTTAAACGATGTGTCTAAAGCCAAACATGGCAGTAACAGTGCTTGAGTCCATTTTTTTTTTAAGATTTTTTTTATTTGAGAGAGAGAAAGAGCATGAATAAGAGAGAGGCAGAGAGAGAGGGAGGAGCAGACTCCTCACTGAGTAGGGAGCCCAATGCAGGCTCTATCCCAGGGCTCCTGGATTATGATCTGAGCTGAAGGCAGACACTTAACTGACTGAGCCACCCAGGTGCCCCTTGAGTCCATTTCTTTATCAAGCTTTCCCAACTGCTGTGGGTATTGGATTCCCTGTGGGATGAAGCTTGTTTATTCTGTCTCCACACCCCCACCCCCACCACATTTTTCCTTCTCTTCCTTCTTTTCTTCTTTCTTTTGATCTCTCTCACATTGACAAATAGAATCAAAATACTTCGGGCCGTCCAAGATTCCATCAGACCTGCTTTTTTGGCTGATATACAAACTTATAAAACAGGTTTCTCCCTACTACACATAGAAACCAAAATTCTGGTTTTGCCTGAAAAAAGACAAAACTTCTTGCCTGTTATCTCTTCAAATACATCTCTTGCCACATTCTTGAAGAGAATGTCCTCTTGGACTCCAATTATATGTATGTTATACCAAGGATATTATCAGAAATGTCTCTCATTCTCTGTTCTCTCCCCTACCTTCCCCTCCTCCTCTTCCTCCTTCCTCTTCCTCCTCCCCCTCCTCCTCCTCCTCTTCCCACCTCCCTTAGTTTCAGTTTAGTAATGTTTACTCTCATTTATTGCTAGTAGGAATGCAAAATGGTACATCCACTTTGGGAAGACAGTTTGACAGTTTCTTACAAAGCTAAGTATAGTCTTACCATATGATCCAGCAATCATACTCCTACATATTTACTCAACTGACTTGAAAACTTCTCTCCACATAAAGACTTGCACATGAATGTTTATAGCAGCTTCCTTCATAATCACCAAAAACTAGAAGCTCCCAAGATGTCCTTCAGGAAGTGAATGGATAAACAAAATGTGGTACAGCCATGCAATGGAATTATTATCCAGTGATAAAAAGAAATGAGCTATCAAGCCACAAAAAAAGCATGAATGAGCCTTAAAATGTGTATTAATTAAAGAAGCCAGTGTTGAAAAATTGTGAAGAATTATGATACCAATACAACATTCTGGAAAAGGCAAAAACTATAGTAGTGACTAAGAGATCAGTGGTTATCAGGTTTTTTGCAGGGTGTGGGTTAAATAGGTAGAGTATGAGGAATTTTTTTTAGCTGGAAAAAAATATTAGATAATCCTGGAGCATCTTGTAGTGCTGGAAAGTAAGGTAGTGCTCAAAAAGCAAACAAACAGGGCAGCCCAGGTGGCTCAGTGATTTAGCACCGCCTTCGGCCCAGGGTGTGGTCCTGGAGACCCGGGATCAGGTCCTACGTCAGGCTCCCTGCATGGAATGGAGCCTGCTTCTCCCTCTGCCTGTGTCTGTGCCTCTGTGTGTGCGTGTGTGT
The DNA here is from genome assembly GCF_048418805.1 of Vulpes vulpes. Lineage (NCBI taxonomy): Eukaryota > Metazoa > Chordata > Mammalia > Carnivora > Canidae > Vulpes > Vulpes vulpes. Next base: position 408,533 of record NW_027325787.1, on the reverse strand, counting down.
GTGTGTGTGTCTCATGAATAAATAAACAAAATCTTAAAAAAAAAAAAAAGGCAAACAAACGTTTGCTTTGAAAACAAAACCAAATAAGAACCTCTTTGTTGACAGGGGGTACAACAGAAAGACTGCCCAGTGGCCAAAGCAGGAACAATTTGAGCAAGAAAATTGAGAAAGTAGTATTGGGTTGTAACCCAAAGTATAAAATAAATACCCATGAGTCCATACTGATTCAAATGAATGAATGAATAAAGAAATAAATGGAAGAGTAGAGACAAATCTTTGCAGAAGAATTCCAAATAATTTAAGTACTCTGCCCTCAAAGAGATGGAGCATAACTTTCCATTCCTTAAGTATGGACTGATTATAGGGACTCTCTTCCAAAGAGTAAAGTACAGGAGCAACTTTGGGGCGGGGACCATAGAGTAACAGTGGAGAAACCTGAAGATCACTACCTCAGCCAGGTAGTCAAGGTCCATATTAACAATAATAAATCATGTTGAGGCTATGACCACTCATGTAGGTGATGAAAATGACACTTTACCTCTCTGGATTTACTCCCCAAAACCCACAATCCCAACCTAATCATGAGGAAAACATCAAACAAATCTCAGTTTGGAGACGTTCTGCAAAATGCTTGATACTCTTCAAACATGTCAAGGTCATCAAAAACAAGGAATGCCTGAGAAACTCACCATCGAGAAGGGCCTAAGGAGACATGGCAAGTAAATGTAATGTGGTGGCCAGGTTTGGATCCTGGCATAAGAAAAAGACACTAGATAAAAATTCAGGAAATCTGAATAAAGTCAGAACTTTAGTTAATAATATTGTACCAATATTGTTTCTTTCACTGTAACAAAGTTACCATACTAATATAAGATGTTAATAATAGGGTACACTAGATTTGAGATCTATGGGAACTCTGTACCATTTCACAATGTTTCTGTAGATCTAAAGTGGTTCTAAAATTAAACGTTTACTTAAAATTGTTCATATCTTACTGTATGATGGAAATTAAATCCCATGCTGCTATTTAAATTTCTAATTAAATCATAGATATCAATTAAAAATATGCAAAGGGATACATAGCTTTTCAATATAATGTTATAGGATATATTAGCAAAAAACTTTGAAGACTACCACTTTCTGGCACCTTTATAGGACTCTTTGAACCCTCAAGGGTCAAGCCTTTGCCATGGGGAAGTATATTCACAGCCTCTTATATGATTTGGGTTGGTTTCTGACAAAGAAGAGACCTCATATAGTTTAAAGTACTTGCTTTTGAATTGCATTTGGAGAACCTTCAAAAAACTAAGAAAAAAAAGTCCCCAGCTTTCCTATTATATTACTTTCAATATACATTTCAAGGAAGAAATCCCTTAGCTTTGGACCTATTGAAAAGAAAGCCCTTTATTCTTCCTTTGAACTTCATAATTCCTCACAACACTGAGAAAGCTGTAAGGTGCCATTCACCCACAAGGTATGGCTCCTAGATTCTCACTGTGTCCAGTCTCAAAATACCGGTTAATATAACCAACACATGGAAACTTCAGTGCCCATTGATGAATTAATGAATAAAGAAGGCATAGTGGTTGTGTGTGTATACGTGTGCATATATATGTAATATATATAATATATATGCATATATAATGGAATAATGGAATATTATGTGCATATGCATATGTATCTATACATTTATATATAATGGAATAATGGAATATTATTCAGCAATAAAAAAGAAATCTTGCCATTTGCAAAAGAAGGATGGACCTTGAGAGCATTATGCCAAGTAAAGTAAGTTAGAGAAGACAAATACTGTGTGATTTCACTTATACACGGGATCTAAAAAAAAAAAAAAAAAAAACAAGTTCATAGAAACAGAAAATAGAAGAATAGCGGTTGCCAGGGACCTGGGGGCTGAGAGAACTGGGGAGGTGTTGGCCCAAGGGTACAAATTCCCTGTTATAAGATGATTTAGCTTTGGAGATCTAATGTAGAGCATAGTGACTATAGATAACAATAGTGTATTATACACTTGAAAGTTGCTAAGAAAGTAGATTTCAAATGTTCATACCACAAATTAACAAAAAAAAAAAAGTAATTATGTCAGAGGATAGAGATTGACCAACCTTGTTGTGGTGGTAATCATTTCACAAAATACAAGCGTATCAAGTCGTCACATCGTGCGCCCTAACCTTACATGGTGTTATATGTCAGTGGTATCTCAGTAAAGCTGAGGGGGCCTGTTCATGGTGTTGAGCACACCGGCATGGGGTGACTAAGTCTTCCTTGTGTTTCCTGCACTCCTGGCAGCTTGGCCTCAGCCTGGTCCTGCATCATAGCCATGGAAGCCGGCATGGTTGTTGTGAGATGACTCCGAGACAAGTTTAGTTTTGAAAAGTGAGTATTTTACTCATGAAAATTACAATGATGTCTTAGTCTGCTCGAGGTGCTATATAACAAGAATACCATAGACCAGGTGGTTAACAAACAAAAAAAATCTTTTACTTCTCAGTTCTGGAAGCTGGAAGTCCGAGATCACGGCTCTGGCAGATTCTGAATCTGCAAGAACCTACTTCCTTAGAGACGCTCATTTTCTCACTGTAACCTTACCAGAGCTCTCTTGGGTCCCTTTTATAAGAGCATTAACCCCATGCATGAAGGACCTGCTCTCATGACCTAATCACCTCCCAAAGGCCCCACCTCCTAACCCCAATACCTAGGGGTTAGGACTTTAACCTACGAGTCTTGGGGGGTGGGTAGCAAGCATCCAGACTGTCTGTAGTCACCATGCTGTACATTAGCTCTGCAGAGCAAATGGTAAAAAGCCTAGTTCCTCGTTAAGCCTTCATCTCATATACATATCATGCCGCTCCATTTACAAGCGTCCAAATACTTATTTATCACTTTCAGTGTGGCTTTTATAATTCTCTTACATTTCCTGAAGTTGTAACTGCACATATAAAAGAATATGTTGTTGTCTTTTCTGGATTGGTCTTTGTGTAGGTATTAACACGTTGATTAATCTTGTCAAAATCAACTTCCGGGCTTGTTGCTTTTCTTTATTTAATTTCATTATTTCTTATTTTTTTCTTCTACTTTCTCTTCTGCTTTTTACCCCTACTACTTGAGAGGCTAAAACCATTGCTTTTCAGCCTTTTTTTTTTTCCTTTCCTATACTTCCATTTAAAGCTATGAAGGATGGGATCCCTGGGTGGCTCAGTGGTTTAGCACCTGCCTTCGGCCCAGGGCATGATCCTGGAGTCCCGGGATCGAGTCCAGTGTTGGGCTCCCTGCATGGAGCCTGCTTCTCCTTCTACCTGTGTCTCTGTCTCTCTCTCTGTGTGTCTCTCATCAATAAATAAAATAAAATCTTAAAAAAAAAGAATAAAGCTATGAAGGTCCTGGGGCACCTGGGTGGCTCAGTCAGTTAAGCGTTTGACTTCAGCTCAGATCATGTCCTGGGTCCTGAGATCGAGCTCTGCACCATGCTCCACGCTCAGCAGGGAGTCTGCTTGTCCCTCTGCCCCTATCCCCATGTGTGCTCACTCCCTCTCTCAAATAAGTAAATAAAATCTTTTTTAAATATAATAAAATAAAGCTATGAATGGCCTAACCTGCTGCTTTGGTCACATCTCCCAAGTTTCAATACATCTTATCTTTATTATTATCTTCTTGCTCAACAATTCAGAAATGAATTGTTACATTTTCAAAAATATTTTTGGTTTTCTAGCTTTCCTCTTTGCTTTCTAGCTAATTGTATTGTGGGCAGAAGACTTATTTTGAATATTTTCAATTTTTGAATCAATTCCTTTAAGTCCTTCAACTTTCCAGTGAACATAGACATCTCCCCATGCATTTAAATAAATGTTTAAGTATAATTAATTGAACTCTATAATCTGATAAATCTTAATTCTCACAAATGTTCCAATACTACTTGTGAACTCGGATTTCAACACAAAATTATAAATCTAAACCAACCTGTATTTTACATGGATTTTTTTATAAGTTTATTTACTTTTTAATAATCTCTACACCCAACATGGGGCTTGAACTCATAACCCTGAGATCAAGAGTCAAATACTCTTCTGACTGAGCCAGGCAGGTGCCTCCCAATTGTATTTTAGTTTATTCGTTTTCTCTTTCTTTCTTTCTTTCTTTCTTTCTTTCTTTCTTTTTTTTTTTAGAGAGAGAGAGAGAGCGCATGTGCAAGCTGTGGGGGTGTAGGTTGGAGAGAGAGAAGGAGAGGGAGAATCCTAAAGAGGCTCCACACCCAGCAGAGTCCCACCTGGGGCTGGACCTCATGACCTTGAAATCATGACTTGAGTGGAAATCAGGAGTCAGACCCTTAACCGACTGAGCCACTCAGGCGCCCCTAAATTGGAATCACATCAGTCTAAAACTGTGCTAATGTGGTAGTCACCAGCATGTGGTTGGTAACTTGAATTTAACTGTTAACTCATCAAAATGAGATAAAATTTAAAATTCAGTTCCTCACTGAATAGCCATACTCTGTAGCCATATTACAAGTGCAAAATGACTGCATGTGCCTGGTGGTTACCATATTGAATAGTGCCAAAGAGAACATATCTGTCCTCGGGTGGAGTTTGATGGGCAGCTTACCCCAGACACTCCTTTAGTGCACTGGCCAGCCTTTAGAAAGGCCACTCTGAGCCCTGATCCTGGTCCAATCAGGTGACAGACTTGTGCGACACAAGCATGATAATCTACGCAAACATCACCCCACAGGAGAGAGCTATTGTGAGGACCTAGTGATTGAGGGAGAGAAAAACATACTGAGACTAACTCCTGATCACCCTTCAAGGTTCCATGCCAATGTCACCTCCTGTATGACAACTCTCTTTACGCTGTTAAGAGATGGGTCACGCTTTCTTCTGGCCGTCCATAGCAGCCTCTCCAGAGTTGTGCCGTGTTGTGGTGTGACTGCTACATTCCACCTCGCTCTCCAACTTGCATTATGAGCTTCCTGAAGCCAGGACCATGTGTTTTTGTTCTCTTTTTTTATCTTCATGTCTGCAGTGTCTGGCACCATGGGTGGGATTAGGTACGCTGATGAATGAGAAGGAAATTTCCCTGAGAGGCAGTGTGAAATGGAGGATCTCAGTTCCACTCCCCACTCAGTGTGTGCACTCTTTGGCTAGTCAACTACTTTTCCTGATCCTCAATTTCCTCCTATGTATCAATTTCGATAGAAAGATGGACTTAGATAAAGGGCCTCGTTGCCCATTTATACACAAATAAGTGTTATATGGAAAAAAAAAAAAAAAAAAACACACATGAGCACCATGGCCAAGGAAGCTCAGCAATCCCTGGCCCAAGATGATAAATGAGTATTCTTATTACTGCAGGAGTCTCCTGGACTTTTATTTTTTTTTATTTTTATTTTTTTTTCTCCTGGACTTTTAAATGCTAACATCCCATTCTGGCACTGCAAAGAACAGAACACAGTTCCTCATACTTCTGTAATGGGCCACGGAACTGTGTGCGTGTGTGTGTGCGCGCGCATGTATCTAGAGAGAGTTCTATGCACCTTAGCTTGGGAAATTGATTAGCTGGTTTTTAAGGAATCATCGAGTTCCATGTTTCCATGACATTTATGAAGATACTGTCCAGCTTTATGTTCCTGGTGCCCAACGTGGATAATGGTGTGGCTGTGAACGCATGGGACCACACACTCAGCCTTCCAGTCGCTCAGCTCCAGCTTCCTCACCCCCCATTGCACCCCCTGGTCTACTCAGGGGGAGAAATTAGAACAACTGTATTTGAAATACCTGTCAGGAAGGAAGGGACCAAGGTGCGTGCATTTAACTTTGGACCTCTGATAGTGAGGTGATGTCAGTACTGATCCAGAAGAGCAGCTGCTTTGCAAATTGAAGCATAAGACTGAGAAAATGATCTTATTTTAATTTAAAATCGATTTTCTCAGTTATACAGCATTTTTTTTCATGATAGCCCAGGTGTCCCTGTTTAATATATCTAATTTGAGCCAAAACTTAATATACTAGGCGTTCAGGCCCATGAATTCTTAAAGCAGCAACAGATTATTAACGTTATGTTAATAAGAAAGCAATAATGAAATATTATATGGAGTTCCTACTCCATATATTATTAATGAAGACCTTTGTGTTTGGGTGGGCCTGACGAGGTAGTCGCTGAACATATGAGAAAATGTTTTTGCCGTCTCAGCAGAAAGGCCCCAAATCAGGTTACGTGACTGGAAAGTAGTAATGACAGGTAGCAACAGTGGCCATGACGCGCTGTGGGACAGGAGGCAGTGAACTTATTTCAATCCAAGGTGCCAGGAATAGGTACATTCTCGTTACTCAAGAGTGAAATGAACAGTTCTATCAGCGGCCTTGGAAATAAAAAACTGAAAAAAACAGGGTTACTGCAGACCTTCGTCCTGTGCTGAGCTACATCGCTGTGTGCACTCCAACCCACTAACCCTGATAATAGAAACCAGTGTTCACTGGATGTCTGCTGCTGGCCAACACTGCTCTAAGCCCTCGGCATGCATTGCCACACCTAACTCTTGTGCTGACTTTAAGAGGGGAATAAGCACAGAGACATGAATGGCCCTCAGTAAGTGAGTGGCAGACATGGGACTTGAACCTGGACCGGCTGCATGAGCATGTCCTCGAAACCTCAACCCTGAGAATGGAGATTGTCCTGTCAGGTCTGAGCTCCAAGGAAGCACCACAGGCCTCTAGCCCATCCAGAGGAGCTTCAAGTGTGTCCAGTAAAGGACCCATTTGCCTGCCTCTCAAAGGTCACCACGGATCTCACAGTGACCACCTACCCCCAGGTAGACCGGTATGTTAGAATGGGGGTGGAGGTCCAGAGAGATGGTCCAGTTACCCTGGTACCCTGTATTGGAGGTGTCCACAGTCACATGCTCATCTAAAAGGCCATTTTGTTCTTCGTGAGACCAGCATCACTAGAGGATTGGTAACCCATCACAAATTACACACACCCACCCATATCCTCCATCCCAGGCGTCAGCCCTGACATCCCTTTGGCTGTTGTGGTTTTGTCTGTATCCCCCAACCAATTCTCACATGAGATTCGCCTCCTCTCCCCTTGGCAGGTGACCTGTGCTGTGTTGGGACTTTATTCAAAGAGCGTGGGCTCCATGTTCACCTGCTCAGTAGGCTAGTCATATACTCAGGTGGGTGAAATGCACCCCGGTCTCCCCCCACTCAGGTCATCAGGAGGAAGAGATTGTGTAACCCACAGATTCCAAGATCCCAGCAATCCTGTCGCCATCTTGGCCTCTCCCCACCTCTCCTCCCTGGGCTTTGCCAGACACAGGGAAATTCTGAGAAGCAAAGTGCCATTTTCTTCAATCATTTGATTTGAAAAATGAGGAAGATGATACAAAGTTGACTTAGCCAATGCCCTTTCTGAGCAGATACGAAGCCCATTGTAGCTATGATTTAAATCCTCATTATATGCCAGTTTTCATTTTAAAAGGTTTTTTTTGTTTGTTCCTTTACAGAAGCAGTCAAGGGAGTGACTAAAAGCTTATTCATTGGCAGGATTTTTCTTTTGGAAATGAACATGCTGGCACAATTTTAATTGGGTTTTAGTTGTTGTTGTTTTAATTCTCACAGTGATGGCTTGGCTATGTCTTTTGGGACTGCAGAGGGAAACTGGCATCTGGTGTTTGAGGATTCTGGGGATTTGCACCATATTTATGTGTAATAACTATACAGTAAATAAACAGAATGAATAATTAAGTGAATAATGAGTTTCTCAGAAAAGAGGATCCTTCCGAAGACTTCGACAAATTCTCACGCGTGTCGCGCCCTCCCCGCTGTGTGACAAGCCCATGCTGCTCTCACTGTGTCATTGCCCCCGTGGAAACCAGCAAGGACACTTTCCAAGCTGAAATCAAGCATGCCAGTCATCAATGTGGTTTGATAGAAACAAGATATCTTCTTCCAATTGCAAGGAGGTTGGATTTATGTCTCTCAGAATTATCTTTTTTACTCGAGAGATATTTGCCTCTTTAAAAATAAAATCCATGAGATTAAATTTCATTGAACAGCTTCTCTCTGAGGGACTAAGAACCTGAAATTCCAGGAATTCGCTATATCTGGTGAAATTACATTAATGCATGTTAATACCCATATTAACCAATCCAAGGTGCCCTTGCTTCTGGATGCACCCTGAGCCCAAAGTGAATCTTCCCAGAGCAAAACCATCGTGTAATTACTGTCATTTCATGTGTGCGTTCGTGCATTCACTCACTCACAAGTTTTTACATTCACTCATTCATTCAGCAAGTTAGGGAGCACCCACTGCATGCCCAGCACCGTGCCAGGCTCTGGTGATACAAGGTGATGAGCAAAACCACACCTAGTTCCAGCCCTTCTGAGCCTGCATTCTTATCAGGCAGACAGTGGTCACAGAATGAAATGAAAGGTAAGTTGCCACTATGACAGGTGCTACGAGGGAGGCCTTGTTAGTGTGCTCGGGCCGCCATGACAAAATGCCGCAGACTGGTGGCCTCAACAACAGAAACTTATTTTCTCATAGTTCTGGAAGCTGGAAGTCTAAGATCTGGTCCAGATTTGGCCTCATCTGAGGCTCTCCTTGGCCGGCAGGTGGCCACCTTCTACCCATGTCTTCACATTGTCTTTCCTCTGGGCGTGTACATGTCTTTGTCCAAATTTCCTCTTCTTATAGAAACTAGTCGGATTGGATTAGGGTCCACCCTGATGGCCTCATTTTACCTGAATTACCTTTTTAAAGGCCCCATCTCCAAATACAGTCACATTCTGAGGTATTGGGGGTTAGGGCTTCAACACATGAATTTGGGGGGTTACAATTCAGCCATAGCAGTGAGGTATCGGCTACATATGGAGATATCAGCAGGGACAGGTCTGATACCCACGCAGGGACATAGGGTGGGCTTGCTAAGGATTACCTGGAGATCTCAGGAATGACTAGGAGCTAACTACAAGAAGAGGAAGAGAAAGGCATTCCAGGAAGAGGCAGGTTCACATGCTCAAGCCCTCTGAAGAGTGAGCATGGCCAGCAGCAGAGACCACAGGGAGGCAGACTGTGGTGGCTAAGGAGCCTTGAGGTAGGTATGATGTGGCAATTGGGATGATGCTGACATTATAGAGGGGGGAGGGGCAGGCCATGCAGGGACTTCTTTTTCCCAAGAGCAGTGGGAGACCATCAAAGGTTTTTACATGAGGACAGAAGTGGCATGACTAGATTTGCCCTCTGGAAATATCAGTCTGGCTGCAGTGTGGACAACAGACCTGAAGGGTTCTAGAGTGCCTTTAATCACTGGATAGAGGAGAACACTGTAAGTGTCCAAGCAAGAAATGGAAGGGTCTGGATTTAGGAACTAATGTAGGAGCAGAAAGAAATAAGTAAGTTTACAAGAGGAATGGGGTACAATGGGTTAAATATGGCAAGGCACTGGGGGATGGGAATTGGTGATGAATTAGATACATTGGGCACTCGGGCGGGTGGGGGGTGGGAGATGACAGGTTGTCTCCTGCATTTTTGACTCCCATAACTGGGTAAACAAAGTACAAGTCAATGGGATCAAGAGCACCTGGAGGAGGCCCATGATCAAGTCAAGTTTTGATCATATTGACATCAGTAGACACCAAGACCCCTTGGTCCACTTTTTGTGCCTCAACACAGACACCTCTTTCCCAGTACATGCTGTTCTGCTCAGAACACTCTCGCTTATACTTTACCACCCAACCCCTTCATATCTCAGCCCAAGGGCCAACTTCCTTAGGAGTGAGGCCTTCCTGAACTGCTCAGACCAGGCTACAATCTTATAACACCTGTACTTCAACTTCAGAGCAATTGTTACAGTTAAAATTACCCAGTATTCTATTTCTACCATTAGAAAGGAAAGCCTATGAAGGCCAAGGCCATCTCCATCTAATTAGTACAGCAGACTAGTGGTTCTAATCTGACTAGAACCTGACTCTTTGGGTTCAAATCTTGACTTCCCTGCTTCCTAGTGGTATGAATTTGGGCAAGGTCTGTAATCCTTCTGCACCTCAGTTGCCTTGTATATAAAGTGTTATGACAGTACATCCTTCACAGAATTGTTGGGATGATTAAATGGGTTAATTAGCAAGAAGTATTTATAACAATGCCTGACATATAATAAGCACTCAATAAACGTTAGCTATGATTATTTTTCACCACTGTATCCCTAAGTGTTTGATAGACAGATGATCAGGTAAATGGCGGACCAAAGAATAGGTGGATTGGTGGCAAGAAATAAGACACAATCCTTATTAAGCTACGTTGAACGAGCACAGTGGAAAAGCAAGGAAACCCAAATGGATATTATGAAAAGAGGAGTGGCTCATTCTTCAAGACTTAGCCAACTTCCAAGATATTGGGTCCTATTAAGGTGAACTTCTCCCGTACGTTCACTTTCAGACAGGCCTTAAGAAACCTTCATCAAGCTTTAACAGTAAACAAGTTATTTGTTTCCAGACTCCAATAGAGGGGAAAACAAATCACCACAACCCAACCGCCCCCTTCTTAATTAAACTGGTTACACATTTCCCAACTTCCCAATTTTTTTTAAAGATAAAAACCTAAGTTTTGGTCTGACTTAAACAACAAATTGAATCATTAACTCATTCTTGTGTCCCTCTTTCAAATCTTGATGGTGTTCCTCTTCTATGTCAGGCACCATGTTGGGTATGAGGTGGTTACCACGTCGAATAAAATACTGTCCCTGTCCTTGAGAAGCTTGAGTCCTAATAATCTTTATAAGGAAAGTCTCACTAGATATGCGTGATAGATATACCTGATCAAAAGAGAACAAATACAGAAGCAAAAGCTGTTTTCTGGACAGAGGGCAGCAGACCGTTACAGATCACCCTCACCGTGACATGGCTTACCCCCACTCTGCTGGGTCTTCAGCGGTGAAGCCACCACGTAGAATAGCCAAGCCTACTTGGTCCCAGCTGGAAGTTATTTTCATTGCTGTCACTCTATTTATGAAAGCAACTCGTGTCTCATCTCTTCTTTTTTGCCCAAAGGATTCTCTTTCTGTAATTTCTCACAAAATTCAAGGCCATTTCATTAGGGGGAAACGCGCCATATCATTATTATCACAACTCCCCCTATTTTTGTTCAATCTTGAAACTGACAATCTAAAGACTATTTTTAGCTCAGTCATGTGAGATTATTTGTTTCCTTCTGAGAAGTTTTTCCTTCGGACTAGTTAACATGAATTTTATGCTCACTTATTATGTCACATGCTCCAATTCAATTTATTTTAAAGCAGATTCTTTGGGGAAAACTGTAAAGCTAATTTGAATTGATTCTTTAGAGATTCCATTTTAAATGACGTGCTATAAAATTGGCAGACAAAGTGAAAAAACGGAATTGAATTTTCTTCTTCAGCTACTCATTGGATTCAGAAATCTTGCTTTTCGACACTGCCAAGGGTTTTGATATAATGTTTTATGCAATTTTCATAACATTTATCTTAAACTCCACCGCCTTTAGTTTGGTTGTTCAACTCAAAATGGTTTCCTGATATTTCCACGGAAAAAAAGCAGAGTTCTTGCTGCAGGAAGAATGGAGTGCTTTCAAATAAACCCCCTGCCAGCCACGGGGTTGCCCATCTATGAAACATCTGTGTAATGCAGGTGTTTTAATTCCGGAATGAATATTGAGCGTCTGCGGACAAACTTGCAGAGGGAGGTGTGGAATAAAACAGCATCCCCCGCCTCCTCCCACTTTGCACGATTTATATTCCTCCCTTTCACGTTTGATGGATTTACAGCTTGAGGAAAGCGTGGGAATGACAGGCAAGACGCCCGACGGCTTACTTTCCTGTCCTTCAGAGCCCCGAAGAGGCGCCCGTTGTTCTCAGGGCAGGGGGGCTCCAGGCTAATCAGAAACAGCCGCCGCCGGGTGGGGACTCGGACTTCGGGTTATGGGACATCTGATTCCACTCGATGATTTATATCCGATTATTGCCAATCGAATGGAAAATACATGGAAAACACATGTCTGCAATTTCCCCTTGAGACACACTTGTTTTCTTTGATGTGTTTTTAAAAGGGAGTTTTATGGCACACTCATCTTTCCCTTGAATTCCCTAAATTGCAGCTCTTGTCCTACTGAGCTGGCGAGCAGGCTCCCAGTGGACTCACTGAGGGTCTCCCCCAGTTGGGCTCGGCCACCACCTGATGCAGCGTCAAGTACTTAGAGTTTTCTTCCTAAACTCAGGTTGGTCCTGAAAGAAGCAAATCATTGCTGCCCAGGTTTTTGTTCTGATCACAAAGAAGGTGACTGTGGGAAGTGAGTACACCTGCCAGTCAGGGTTCAAAGGAATCAGCAGACCTTGGGGCCGTTCCCCATTAGAGACGCACAATACCTGCGGTTCACCGTATGGGCAAGGGCCTGCAAAAGCTTTAGTTGTAATTAAAATGAATGTGATCATGAAAAAATAATAATGAATCCAGTCTAGATATTTGTCTTATACCAAAAGAGCCTTAAAATGTCCAATTTATTTTATTTATTTATTTTTAATGGAGGAAGGGGTCCATGCAGGCAAAGTGGCTCAGGCCCACAGGTCGTAATGCAGCCCTGAGCAGAATAGCATGGGACAAGGGACTGATTATAGGGTCAGGCCCCCTAGACTATGGGAGCCCATGGAGAGGTCTGGCAAGCCTGTGTGGGCCTCTGCCTGTGAAGGCCTAGGTCAACAAGGCCGGTGATTGGAAACAAGAGCCAGTTGTGAGGACAGTGGTTCTCAACCAGGGGTGAGTTCCCACCTCCCGTTCAGAAGACTCTGGAGACAGCTCGGCTCGTCACAACCAGGATAAAGGTTGCTACTGATACCCAGGGATGCCACTAAACATCCTCCAGTGCATGGGACGGGGCCATGCCACAAAGAATTATCTAGAATTATCAAAATAGCAATGGTGCTGAGGTTGCACAAGCTGGAAGTTAAATAAAGGCCGGGAACCGCTGGGCCAGTCGGAGCCCACTCCTGTCTTCCACGGCCACCACCTCCAGTGCGGGGCTGACCTACCCAAGGAGTGGGCCCTTTGCCCTGGACGTGCTCCTGGCCGAGGACTTGGAGAAGTTGGGGTGGGAGATGGGGCCACTGCCTCATGCAAGGAGGCGAGCCCCGGGTGAGCAGCTGAGCATCACACTTTGCCCTGCATCAGCCTTCAGGGCGGAAGGGCAGCTGCTTCACCGTAGAGACGTTTCTAGAATCCCAGGCTAATCGCCCTGGTGGCCAGCCCTCGCTCGGAGCCATCCAGGGAGGGGAGCCCTAGAGAAGGCAGGCCCAGCTGAGCTCACTCAACACAGTGTGCGGCCTCCCCAGTAGGCCAGGTGGCATCCTGCTCCCCAGCGCTTGTCGCCAGCAGGGTGGCTTGCCCCCCACGCCCACCCCGGGCAGGCATTCAAACCCACGCAGCAGAAAGCCGTGTCCATCTGCAGACACCTGGGGTGCCTTCACGGTGGCACACCAGCATCTGTCCTCACCTTCAGAAACGGAGTCGTGGCTGAACCCGCAGCTGCCCCACAGGTCGTGTGTCCCATGTCCCCCTGGACTTAGATGTGGCTTTTCCCGTGACCCTGAGGGCCAGCGGTTTTGCCAGCCAGTTCCTCCCCCTTCCACTAGCGGGGCCACGGCACAGAGGCCACCCGGCTTCAGCCGCACGAGGACAGAAGCAGGACACAAGCTGGAGAGACTCCAAGGTGCACAGAATCCTGACCTTAAGCACCTCTTTTCCTTACAGAGCTCTGAGCAAGCGTGTCTGTTCCTTAGGTCGCAGGTGATCGTGGCCCAACTCAAACTCGCTTAAGAAAGGGAATGTGTTTGCTCACATAATTGGAATGTGGGGGAAGAGTTTCAGGCATCACTGGATCTAGGGATTCAAAGGCTGTCATTAGGCTCAGCACGGCTTCATGAAGTCCAGGGAAGATGGCATTGAGAAATCCCGGGCTCCTAACTTCCCATAGCTCATGACCCAGGGGAAGGCTGGAGCTCCTCTCTCTCGATGTGTATTTTTAACCATGGGGAGCAAATGCCAAATGGTTCTTCTGGGGTCACAGGCTCACCCCTGAGCCAACTGTTATGAGCCCCAGAAGAGGGGAGATTGGAATAAGTCTGTACAGTCAGTAGCTGCCACAGTCCACTTGGGAACTTGACCAACACCACCAGGAGTGAAGACAGCGCCATCGAGGGGGTACGGTCGGGGAGTATCTGCTGGGGTCCAAGGAGGGGAAAATCAGGCCCAACTGGGGCAGGGAAGACTTCGCAGCAGAGAGGGGATTTGAGCTGAGTGTTGAAAGGCTAGGAGGTTAGAAGTGGATGCCACACTTCCGTCCCCATCATCTTCAAGGGCTCGAGCCAACTCGGTAGCCCTGTGGGATGGAAGGGGTCACCTTTTCCTTCCCTTTGCCCTTGGTTCAGAACGAGAAGTGCTTCCCCTCGAGCACCGAGTCCCTCCCGAGTATGACCAAATGGGGGAAGTGTCTGGATGTCGGGACACAGATCTCCAACACGGGCACACACGCGTAAAGCATGAAGAAACGTTGGCTTGTTGGTCACCTGAGGAAGGCTTGGTGAATGTAGCTGGCGCTCCCCTTTATCGCTCCAGAAACGCCTGGTATATAAATAAATGACCCAGATGTATAGTGACTTTTACCTTAGGAAACATGCATTTCTTTGTTGTTTGTATTTCGTGTTCCCAGCATGGTCACCTTCAGGTTTGGAGTGGAATAAGCTTGGAATTTGGATACACAGGCATTAATTCCAAAAGTGTCCAGTGTTGGGATTTTAGGAATATGTTTCTATTGAGGTTCAAGTAGCTTAGGGATCCCAAGCAGTCAGGCAACTGGAGCCTGTGGCTCATTTCTTCTGCACAGGAGGGTCAATCCCTGGGGAGGGAGATGCCTCTGTGGGGCCAACCAGGGTGTTCCTGGCTGGATCAAGACAGCTACCCCCAAAGGTGGTGGCAGTGGTGGTGATGATGCTGATGATGCTGATGACAATAACAACCATAGATCTTATAGGTGATGCAGCCAGGATATAAACCCCAGTCTCCCCTATTCTGAAGAGACTGTTGTACTGTCTTCCCTAAAGAAGACCTTCCATCTGTTCGAGGGCTAAAAGAGCACCCAGGGATCTATTGTTTCCTAGTGATTTGATGAGGAGATGGTTTCTTGGGATACAAAGCTCTTTCCATGGGCAAGTGTGTGTCTTCAATGCAGGGAGTGGGAGGTGTACTCATGGTTGCCTTAAACTGACTCTTTCGGGACTAGCTTGTCCTCAGGGTACACTGAAAGCAGGTCAGCAGCCCAGTTTCCATCATCTGTTCCCCCAGGGGACTGAGGCCTAACGCTTTTGTAAGGACCCTGAGTCCAATAGGGGATTCCTGACTTGAGGGGGATAGAGCCACATAAACCAGTGTCACTTAATTGCATTGATCTGCCTTCTGGAGTGGATCATATGGTTGTCCTCAATCATTTGCTCCCCATTTCAGTTCACACGCACTGCCATGTGACCCTCACTGTGTCTTATGATGGGAATTTACTTCTCTACCTGCCTTGGTGTTGAGTTTGGTGCCGTGACTTGCTTTCTCATGAGCAAATTGAGATGTGAGCAGAAGAGACTAGGTGCCAGGGAGGAGCAGATTCTTCGGGAGTCTTGCTCTGCTGCCTCCCTCCTTCGTGTCTGCCACCAGAGAGGCATGTCCCAATCAGGGATCACCCTTCCAGCCTAGGTTTTCATATGAATGTGAGTGGGAAAGATATATTTGTTGTCAGAAGCTACTGAGATTCAGGCTTGTTACAGTGACATCACCAAGTCAAAGCTGACTGGTATGGATGGTCATTTACTGTCCCGAACCTCTCAGTGAGGAATGGTCCAACTCTGTCTATGGGTGTCTATGGGTAGATGAGGCTGCGACAAATCTATCAGTAAAAATGAACGCTCAGCATTAGGAAACTAAAGAACCATAGTCAGATTAAGACAACAATAACAAGGAGCCAGTTTTGTCTATGAAATTTGTGAATGCTGTAAAAATAAGCGCATTGGAGAGAGTGCACTAGGAGCAGGCATCCTTAGACATTGTGAATAGGGGCATGAATTAATATAAAGGTGCTGGAGATTAATTCAGAAATAATGCTAATGCTAATAACAATAGATGCTATTTATAGAGTGGCTTTACGTGCCAGGCACGACTATTTGAAGGTTTATTAACTTCACTTGAATTGATAGAATTGGTTTCCCTGTACCAGTTCACTTAATCCTCATAACAACCTTGTAAGGGAGATATTATTGTTATTATTACTAAACAACATATTTCAACAGCCTTAAAAATTTTTGTATGCTCTTTGACTCACATCTGGGAATTTATCCTAAGGAAACAATTAAAGATGGGCAATATACTTTTAATACAAGAGTGTGGATGGCAGTCTCGTTCATAATTATGAAATTTGGAAGCAATATAAATATTCAAAAAATGGAGATCTCTTCAAGAAATTGGTCCACTTAAAAAGTGACACAAAAATACACAGCGGGGTTGAAATACATTACGTAAATTATGGAGCTTACAATAGTGTAGTCCCGCATTGTCCAGCGCAATACCCACATGAGCACCTAAAATGTGGCTGGTCTGAAATGGGGTGTGTGATGAGTGAAGAACCAGTATGGGGGAAAAAAAAGAATGTAAAATATCCCCTTAATAATTTTAATATTGATTGCAGTGTCAAAGTGGTAATATTTTGGACATATTCAAATTAATTTCACTTTCTCCTTTGTACTGTACGTTTTTACTCTTATTTTCCAGTAAAACTGTATACCTTTAAGGCATACCACATAATGTTGTATATACAATCCTGTTTGGACATACACACATACTGCAAAATGACTACTACCATCAGGCTAATTCATATGCCCATCTCCTCACTTGATGAGAGTGCTTGGAAATGTACTCTTGTAGCAGAGTTCCGGTACACAACACAGTCTTATTCACTATAGTCACCGTGCTGTGCGTTAGACCTCTACCTTCATGCATCCTACACAACTGCAGCTTCTCTCACCACTATCCCCCCCCTTTCCCCTCAACTCCCCACCCCTGGTAATCACCATTCTACACTCTGCCTTGATGTATTCAACTTGTTTATGTTCCATATATAAGTGAGATCGTGAAGTATTGTTCTTTTGGGGTCTGGCTTATTTTGCGAAGCAAAAAAAAAAAAAAAGAAAAAAAAACTCTCCTTTTTAAAGGCTGGATAACATGCCATGGTCTCTACATACCACAATTTCTTCATCCATCATCTGTTGATGGACATCCGGGTTGTTTCCACAGTTTGGCAACTGCGAATAATGCTGCCATGAACACGAGAGTACAGATATTCTTTGGGGTGCTGATTTCTTTTCTTTTTGGTATATACCCAGAAGTGGGGTGGTTCTATTTTTAGTTTTTTTTTTGAGGAACATCTGTACTGTTTTCCATGATGGCTGCACCAGTTTGCATTCCCACTGGTGTACAAGGCTTCCCTTTTCTGCAATTCCTCACCAGCACTTGCCTTTTGTCCTTTGATAACAGCCATCTTAACAGGTGTGAGGTGATATCACAGTGTGGTTTTGATTTGCATTTCTCTGTGATGATGAGTGATGTTGAGCATTTTTTTTCATGTACCTGTTGGCCATTTGTATGTTTTCTTTGGAAAAATGTCTATTCAGGTCCTTTGCCCCTTTTTAAACCAGGTTGTTTCTTTACTATTGAGTTGTCTTTGTACTTTGAAAAAAAATGTGGCTACTAGAAAAACTTAAAATTCCATATGTGCCTCACACTTATTTTAGGCTTTGTGAGCCACATGGTCTCTGTTACAACTATTCAACCACTATTGTAAGGCAAAAACAGCCGTAGGCAACATGTAAATGAATGACATCACTGTGTTCCAATAAAACTTTATAAAAATAGGCAGTGATCCAACAGGGCCTGTAATCTGCTGAACCTTGGTCCAGACCACAGTTTCTTAATCTTGGCCCTATTGACATTTTGGGGCTAGATAATTAGTTGTTATGGGCGGCCCCTCATTGTAGTATGTGTTCTAGTGTCCCTGGCTCCTACTACCAGATGCCAGTAGTACTCCCTGCCCCAGTTTTGACTCCCCAAATGTCCCCAGACATTGCCAAATGTTCCCTTTGGTTAGGAACCATTGGTCTATCGTATGGGATGTTATTTCCAAGAGAACAAAATTGTGTGCTTGTGCAGTGTTCTGGAAGCCACATTCCAAGGTGGTGGTGTAACATCTCCCTCATCCCTTTGCTGTTTTTGTGTTTTCTAAATTAAGCATATGCTCTTTATTTAATATGTAAAAAAAAAAAGCACAATTGTGTAGGAAAATGTACACTTGTGTAGGAAAATTGTGAAGCAAAATGACAAAGATAAAATAAAATAACAGAAAGAAAATCATGCGTAGGAGAGAAAGGTTGAGTGGGTGGAGAATGTGACCTCATCCCCGGAGGAAAAGTGCTTCACTCAGTCAGGTCCTCGAGTGCCACCCACCATGTAATGTCCCACAGCATGAGCTGGTGGGTTTGGAAAGATGAGTCTACCAGTGGAGTGAGCAGGTGTAAATATTTACCAAAGAGAAATACACTTGATTTTGATTTACGCCTGACACCTCCTTGGGTATAAGATATACTGGGACCTCCGCAGCTGGAATCAAGGGAGAGGGGGAACCAGGGGGCAGATAGAATTTCAGAATGAGACTTCAGGATGCTGACTCCAGGGGGACCAGGGGGGCTCAGCTGGTTAAGTGCCTGACTCTTGATTTCAGCCCAGGTCTTAACCTAGGGGTCATGAGTTCAAGCCCTGTACTGGATTCCACACTCAGCGTGGAGCCTACTTAAAAAGAAAAATATAGAACAGTGACTCCAGAAGAAGTCAACAGCTTCTAACTTCTAACCAAGGCCCAGGTAGTAGCATGTAAGCAACTAAAACTCAGTGCCAATTTAAAATTCATCATCATCATCATCATCATCATCATCATCATCATCATGGGTAATATTTACTTTGTGTTTACCGAGTGCTGGGCAGTGTATTAGCAGCATTACATGGTTGTCTCACTAAATCTTCCAAAAACTCTGAAAGTTAGCATTGCTCTTTTGAGAATTTTAGAGAGGTGGAACCCGAGGGTCAGAGATATTAAGTTATTTGCCCAACTCATACAGCTAACAAGAGGCCAACTGAGGCCACAGTCCACATTCTCTGAGCTGATGGGTCAGGGCCCTCTCAAAGTGCATGATCTAGCCTACATGGGCACATGTTTTCCCCTTGGGATTCAAGTTCTCATTTTGAATGAAAAATATATCTAGATCCTATGAATCTGTTTTTACTGAATCAGTCTTTGTAGAGGGAAACACAGTCTTGCTTACGCTCATCATGGGGAGGGCTGTTAAGAATGTCAAGTTCAAGTGCAATTTGAGCAATTTAGTAGGGGGGAAGGGAGCAGTGGGGCAAGGGTCCAGGCAGGAACTGGTACTGAAAGGCCTGTGTCTTGACATGGGGGCCTGGGAGGATCTCTTCCATCAGAAGAGGGCCCTGGCTTTTCTCTCCTGTCTGGAGAGACTGAGTGTGGCAGAGAATAAGAGCAGACTCCTGAGGGAAGGTGTTGGTGAGATCTATACAGAGCACCATTATGGATGAGAAGTTCTGGGAGAGAAACTGAGTTAAAAGTCCAGTTCTCTGGCACAGAAATGCCCGGCGGCAGCCCTGTGCAATGCCTGGATATAGATCCATCGACTACTGTGTCTGGGTGTTGGTCAGTACCACTGTGAGTCTGGTGGGTAGAGAGAAGGCGTGAGTGATCCAGGTGGGAGGAAGGGATAGAGGAAGGGATAGAGGGATAGAGGGATAGAGGAAGACAGGTATGGCAGGGGCCATGGCTCACCCCAAATGCTGTTCTTTCTTTCTGCCTGGGTACTAGAGCCCCTGAGCTTTCACTGGACACATGGTCACCAGACTCCCTTGCAGATCAGTTGGCCATGCCCTTCCTCTCCTGTTCTCCTTCTTGTGGTGCAAATGCAAAGGCTGGAGCTCAAGCAGCCATGTAAGACCATGAGGTGGACCCATCTTTGAGACTGATGGGGTGAGAATACAGATAGAGATGGTGTTCCTGATAATTGCAAAACTCTGATCTGCTCACTTCAGACTTGGCTTATCTTACACATTTCAACACATACCTGTAATATCAGCACATGTATGTGATATACCGATACATTCTATCTTGGCCAATTTATTATTATTATTTGGGGTTTGCTATCATTCAAGGAAGCTGAAGTTAATTTTAACTAATTTAACAAGGACTGATATATCAATAGTGCTGTCCTCAGAAAGCTGGCTCCCCCTCTCTATAGCATAGATTCTATATAGGCCAATTCTAGTTTTTCTTTTTTTTTTAAGATTTTTAATTTATTTATTCATGAGAGACACACACACAGAGAGAGAGAGAGAGAGAGAGAGAGAGAGAGAGAGAGAGACACAGGCAGAAGGAGAAGCAGGCTCCATGCAGGGAGCCTGATGTGGGACTCAATCCTGGATCTCCAGGATCACGTCCTGGGCTGAAGGCGGCACTAAACCACTGAGCCACCCAGGGACCCCCAATTCTAGTTTTAATTGATAAAAGTACTTAACTAAATCACTTTAAGCCAATGGCAGCAAACCCACTCCTGGGAGTGATTATTACATACCTGCTGTGCTTTCAGTTCAGAGCCAAGGCCATCCCCCTCTCCCCAACCCCCACCCGTGCCAGCATCTCTAAGTACAGGTGCAATAGAAGGAAAGGCTGGATTTTTAGAAACAGAACGATCTTGTCCACAAGCAAATTCAGAGGCACAACGGTCCTTACCACTTTCTCATCCTCCTCCCCCATTCCAGTCCCCGTGGTTGCCAACTGTGCCTCACTGTTCTCCCTTCTTTCTGCCTGAGCCCAGTTCCTGCTTCTCTTCCTTGATGTTCCGGATCCCAGGCCCTCCTGCCCAGAAAACAACCCCCTCCCACAATAATCCACTATCCCCTGTAAGCAATTAACCTTCTTGTGTGTTTGCTTGCTCATCTCACAGTTCGGGGTATGGGAGGAAAGTGGGGTTGTAGGTTCAGCTCCTCAGGAAGCAGACTTTGAGGCAGATATTTATTAGGCAGTGTGGGAACAATACCTGTCAGCGAGGGAAACACAACAGAGAACCAAGTAGAAGTTCAGAACAGTCACAGAAGAAGCCTTGCCCATCCCATGGGTGCTCTGAAGATGGGCTGGCCCTCCAGAGATGTTTCCAACTGAGGCAAGGGGCCGAGGGCCTCAATCTTTTGGAGGTTTTGGCAGCACATTACAGTATGCACGACAGGTGCTCTGAAGGATTCTGGCCGAAGGTAGTGGGACTCTTGTGGTGTTCGAATGAGCCTCAGAGCATAAACATTCTTTCTGTGTCCATAGATAATTAGTCTCTGCATGACAAAGTCACGCCAACTACATTCAGACAAGACTAATGAAAACATGGCAACTTGGTTTGTTTACACTGAGACTGTCCTTTCATTACGATGAAAATGTTTGTGTTCTCTACTCTCACGTCCCCTTTGCCAGGTCCAAGTTAAAACAGGAAATGAGTGGGCTTCAAGCAATCTGTAAGAAAAAAACGCAAAGGCATTCGGTGCATTTGATCGAATGAGTTAAGAAGCTGGAAATGTTTGTGAGTTGGCGGAGACAAAATGTTTCTTCTCCAAACGACGAAAAGAGAAGTCTAGGGGAGACTCAAAAAGGTGCAAGAGAATCATGGTCCAAATAGAGGTAAACTAAAATGACCCATGATTTTGAATAACTGAGGGTGCATAATAAAAAGTTTTGAATAACTCATAGAGTGTAAAATAAAAGAGAAGAATCAGTTTGGCCATGCCACGGAGCATTCTCCGTAGAACAGTCCTCTGAATCACACAGGAGTTGTGACGATGGACCAAGAGGAAGAAATGTGATTCTAGCACAGTGCTCGGCAACCCAGGAAGCAACAGCTACCTACTCAAAATAACTCAAATGCAGCTTATTGGTTTTCAACTCTTAGACTTGACCAGTAGACCAAACTGAGAGGACTTACGGCCACAGGTCAGAAGGTACTACTGTCAGACACAACCATGCAAAAAGCACAGGTCAAGCTGACACAGGTTGAAGGGGATAAATGGGGGGAAGCTGATCTCTTCATCTCACACTGTGTGGAGTTAAGAAATATTGTGCCAAGTTCACAGAATGAGAGACAGAATTTCAATACGTTAGTTGAAATTATGCAAATAACCAATGGAAGAATTGAAAATTCTGTGAGGGCACCTGGGTGGCTCAGTCGGTTAAGCGTCTGCCTTCGGCTCAGGTCATGATCTTAGAGTCCTGGGATTGAGTCCCACATAGGGCTCCCTGCTCAGCAGGGCGTCTGCTTCTCCCTCTGCCGCTCCCTGCTCGTGCATGTGTGCTCTCTCTCAAATAAATAAAATCTTAAAAAAAAAAATACTGTGACTACCAAACTTTGGATGGAAGAAGAGGAAGTGAAGATTGAGTAAATACTTTCCCCTTCCAATGCTGACCAATAATGACAAACGATGAAAGCGAAGAGTAAGCCTATTATCTATGGCTACAGGGTAACCACCAGAAGACACAAAAATAGAAATGGTTAAGCAGTTGCCTTTGGGATGTGGCTGCAGGTGGAGGTGGTTTCGGGGGGACAATGTTGCTTTTGTGGTATTTGAATTTTTTTATTCTGCACACGTATGCCTTTCAAATTTTGAAAAATATGCATAATTTAAAAATCACCAGGCAAAATTTAATTATTAATCAGAAGGATATTTTCTAAGTACAGACCCTGGGCAATTCATGGGACAAGTTCCTTCCATTGTGGGAAAGCCCGGTGAAACTCCTCTCTCCAGCAACGGAGAACACATCTTTGGTGGCCCGTCACCACCAAAAAGATCTGGCTTCACGAAGACATATTTTTGATTCACTGGACTCCATTTTCTGTACTTACCACTCCTTTCTGTTCCAATGCTGTGGACCAACATGAGAGTCACCAGACTTCTCCTAGAAGTGACATGTGTCCATTCTCTGTAGCTCAAAATAGGGAAAAACATAACTGGAACAGTGGTTCCCAGTGGTGACCACACGTGAGACTCATGGAGCTTTAAAAATACACCCCTGCCCAGACCCCACACCACACCAATGACATCTACGGCCCCACCAGAGTTCCCTGGGTGTTTCTCTCCTGCAGCTGAAGTTGACAATCTGGCCATCTCCTGTGTTTTGTTCATCAGGGTATTGAAGCAGATTCACTTCATCATGGTCCCTGCAAGCACAGGCACATTTCTTTTCGGCGCAGCGTCTGAACCTCTTGACAGCTTCTCTGATCCTGAAATTCTCTCCTCAGTTGATCCCCTCTCTTCCTGATTCTCTTCCTCTCAGTCTGGTCATGGGGCACCCTTCCCCTGTCTTCTTGGGACTCTTCTCTCTTTCCTGGTCACATTCTCTCAGGGATTTCAACTACCTTCTTGACCATCACTGTCATATAGTGAGGATGGCTTCCAAACCTTCATGTCATCCCCACATCTCTCTCTGGAGCTCTAGGACTGGGTAGCCAATTCTCTACTGGACATTTCCACTTTGATATCTCACAGGTTCTTCATCCAAAACCTGCCCGCAAATAGCAGTCCTCATCCATTGCCCCAAATCCTTTCTCTCATCTTTCCTGCTGTGTTGAATGGTGTCAGGTATCCAATCTCCTTCAGTCAGACAAACCCAAGCTCCAGGAATCCCCTAGATACTTTCTTCGCCCTCCTCCAACCAGCACTCAATTCATTCTGTTTTATTAACCCCCTTCTGCTTCATCTCTGTGGCCTGGCTACAGTCAATCCATCATCATCTCTTTCTTGGATGTCTGCAATAATCTACCCCGTCTCCCCACCTTAATCGTATCCCCTTCCAATGCCCACTTTGGCCAGAGTGGTCGTTCCAAAGCACAAATTTGACCATGTCAGTCTCCTGCTTAAAACGCTTCCATCACTTCCCTGTGGTCTTCCAAGTCCAAACTTAGAAAGGTCCACAAGGCACGTAGTAACTCACTGCTCCCTGCCTCTCCAGTTTCAGCACCTGCTGCCACTAACAGATGCCCCATGCATCTCGCCATGCTGAGCACCCCACACTTGCCACAGGCTCCCTAATCTGCCAGCCGGCTTCCTCCGTGCTGTCCCCTGTGGATTCTGGGTCTGGACCAGCCTTCTTGACTTTCAGCTGTCTCCTACTTGTGCTTGAAAATTTTGCACAGACCTCACCACCTCCAAGCAATCTCCTCCTTCTCCTTGGTGCCTGTCTCAGGGCCTAGAAAACATTTGAGAAGTGTTTACAGAATAAGTGAATACATATGTTCTTAATTTCAGAGAGGGGATGGAATTATTACATGAAGAAAGTGAAAAAAATCATTATCACTTATCTCTACCTCTCGAATGCATTTATGTTTAAAAGAAGGTTATCAATGTATTCTAGAGTTCTGGGGGTCCCACAGAACCCCCTCAGAAGTTCCCAGGGGAACTCTTCATTTTAAATAAAATTCCTTTCATTTCATCTATTTCATATGTTGGTCTTCCAAGAAAGGTCTAGTTTGAACAAAGTGTTTTGTGGCCGAGAAATACTTGGAAACCAATGGTCTAAATTATTCAAATAATTTAAAAGAAGTGCAATTTTTTTTGAATTACTCCCTCCAAAAATTCTCATCTCTCTGTTTCTTTTTAAAACAGCATAACAGGATGTTTCTCCTGGTTTAATTTAGTGTTCTAGTGACATATTGCCTTTCTTTTCTTACTTTTTTGGCTTTAAAAAGAAATTGTTATTTTGGATTGATAGTATAATGCATATGGTCACAAAAAGGATTTCGGTGAAAAATCAGCCTCCCACAAATAGTCATCCTCCATCTTCTAGAGACAAACTGTTGCCAGCTTCAGCACGTCATTCCAGAAACTTCCGTGCAGAGATCACTGCTCTGGTGGACAGGGGGCCTATCCCCTTGCTAGGGACAATGGAAGAACAAAGCTTTTAGACACTCCTGATGGTTTAAGCATTAAGAACTTGGAGTGGCCTTGGAAAGACACCTGGCCCTGATACCCAATGACCGTCAGGAAGAAGGGCTTAACAACAACTCTCCCAATATCAAAACCTTTTTTTTTTTTTTTTTGACAGACAACCTCTAGCATTTGCTTGGCTCACATCCAAATACCCATTTCAGTCAGCTTACTAACTTACCTAGGGGTACATTTTCCTCCTAATATATTTTGGAAGCGTTATCAGGAAATTACACTTCTTTTTTTTTTATTTTTTTTATTTATGATAGTCACACAGATAGAGAGAGAGAGAGAGGCAGAGACATAGGCAGAGGGAGAAGCAGGCTCCATGCACTGGGAGCCCGACGTGGGATTCAATCCCGGGTCTCCAGGATCACGCCCTGGGCCAAAGGCAGGCGCTAAACCGCTGCGCCACCCAGGGATCCCCGGAAATTACACTTCTTAAAATGAGTTTGTGAGTGCTTTACTGAGATTTTTTTAACTGATTAGAGTATTTGATATTTCAATAGTTAGTGTTGGGACATTTGACTCTCAAATGGAAAAGAAAAGGGGAAAAATCCTACTTAATGCCCATCGCAGATATGAATTGAGGATCTGCTGGAAGGTCAGGGCACCTGACTAGCTCAGTTAATGGAGTATGTGACTCTGGATGCTGGAGTTATGAGATTACTCAAAAATAAAATCTTTTAAAAAGATGTCCTGAAGATGTAAGCATGGGGAAAATACTCTAAAACTGTTAGAAGAAAACAGAACACCTCTAAAATTTTTGGAGAAGGAAAGTTGTGGGTTTTTTTTTTTAAGATGACACCAAAAAAGGCAAACTATGAATAGAGGAACATCTGATTAAACCTAATTAAAAACCTTTGTCAAAATAACACCATGAACAAGATTAAAAGACAAGTGGTAGCCTGTGAGAAGTTGAGAATGGCTAGCAGACAGATCTATTATTATCTGGAATGTGTATGATGCCCACCAATAAAGCAGAACAAGACATACAATGGATGGAAAAGCAGGCAAACGATGCAAACTGAGAATGCAGAGATGAGGAAGTAAGAATGGATGAAGCTTGGGGCGCCTGGGTGGTTCAGTCGGTTAAGTGTCTGCCTCTTCGTTTTGGCTCCAGTTGTGATCTCAGGGTCGTGCAGAGTTGACTCTGCACGCAGTGGGGAGTCTGCTTGAAGATTTTCATTCTCTCTCTCTCTCTCCATCACTCTGCCCCTCCCCCTGCTCATGCTTGCATGCGCTCTCTCCTCTAAAATAAATAAATCTTTTTAAACAATGGGTGATGCACTTATGAAAAAATATCCAACTTCATATATAATGAGGGAAGTGCAATTGAAACAACAATAAATTTTTTTTGCCAATCATATTGGCACAAATTTTAAAGTTCGAGAATATGAAATGTTGGCTAGGATGTGGGGAAACTGGCGCTCTCATTCACTATTGTCGAGAGTATAGACAGATACAGGCGTGTTAGAAGGCAATTTGGCAACATCTTGCAAATTTGAAAATGTGCCTCCCCTGCAACGCAGCAATTCCATTTCTAGGTATTACCCTGGAGAGACTCCCACACATGTGCACAAGGAGCCATGTGCTTAGTTTCCATCTAAATGGCCACCAGGAGGGGACTGGCTGAAAATAGTGTGGTGTTTGTGTTCCGTGCTGCCTGTATTCATCTGCCAGGGCTTCTCTAGCAATGTGCCAGAGCCCAGGTGGTTTAAACAACAGAAATTTGTTATCTCACAGATCTGGAGCCTAGAAGTCCGAGATCAGGGTATCAGAAGGGTTGGTTTTCCTCTGAGGCCTCTCTCCTTGGCCTATAGATGACCACTTTCTCTCTGTGTCTTCTCATGGTCTTCCCTCTGTTATGTGCTTTTGTCCTAATCTCTTTTTCTAAGGACAGCAGTCATATTGTATTCAGGCCCATACTATTGACTCCATCTTAACCTAATTATCAATTCATATAGATAGTCTTCATCTATAGTTACACTCTGAGGCACTAGGAGTGATGACAGCAACACACAAATTTGAGGGGGACAAAATTCATCCTATAACACTGTCCCTATGAGGAACTAGCAAGATACATGTGTGACAATGCAGCTTCATCTCAGAAAACAATGTTGAGTTGAAAGAGGTTCTCACACAATGGTACCTACCCTATGACACCACTCCCCACTTACAAAACACACACATGAACCTACACAACTATCTAACGTATGTATATCAGCATTTACTGTTCCGGAAGGATCATTCAAATGCATTAGAGGGTGCCTCTCTGTTGGTTAGTCAAACATGACTTTAGTTATAGTATTTTATTTCCTTAAAAATATTGTAAACAAATATTGTGAAATATGAATGGTTTCTATTTTGGAGAAGCAGAATGAGTTCGCTTACAGCATTCTTTGTAATTTTCTGTATCTCATATATATATATATATATATATATATATATATATATATATATATATATTCTAAGATTTATGTATTTATTTGAGAGTTGGGGGAGGGACAGAGGGAGAAAGAGAATCCCAAGCAGACTCCTCCTCGCTGAGCATGGAGCCCAACATGGGGCTCAATCTTGTGACCCCGAGATCAGACTATTGGTGAAACCAAGAGTCAGACACTTAGCCGACTGTGCCACCAGGCTCCTCTGTATCTCTTGTATTTTTAAGGAAGATTAAAAAATCAAAAAGGATGACCAACTGATCCATTCCTCAAGGTACTCTGAATGTATTTTTGTGTGAAGTCAAAAACCATGAAGGAGCTGCACCCCAGGACTTTATTTCACCTTTGTCTCTCTAGAAAAAACATTTCTTGCCGCACATTGAGGCCACACAATTGCAGGATGCATTAAGGATCATCCCTATGAACTTCCTTTTGAAATCGTTATAGGAAGATGTTCGATGATCTTGTCTATACCCTCCCACTATTTATCCCTTATGAGGACTCATTTATTCTGGAGATATTTTTATGAGCTGACTAACATCCTTTTAGATAGAAGAGGAGCATAAATAAATAAATGAGTATAATACCAAACACAATAAACATTTCTCTGCTGGTGAATTATAGGCTCATGCCTTCAGAAGGATGAAAGCAACCTTTCCTGAACTCCTACCATGTGCCAAGAACTCTGCTAGAGGCTTTAAATAATTGTCATTTAAATATTAATTTTTATGATCTTAGGAAGCAGGTTATGAGGAACAGTGAGTTTAGTAACTTGT
The DNA here is from genome assembly GCF_048418805.1 of Vulpes vulpes. Lineage (NCBI taxonomy): Eukaryota > Metazoa > Chordata > Mammalia > Carnivora > Canidae > Vulpes > Vulpes vulpes. Next base: position 380,171 of record NW_027325787.1, on the reverse strand, counting down.
CCAAAGTCACAGTGAGGGACTGAGGGACTAAACCAGACTAACTTCCAACTGTAATAGGATAGAGAATTTGGGAAGCCATAGTGTTTCATGAGGGGATGGAAGAGGGGAAGGAGACGAGTTCTTGTTAATTCGTTCAGAATCTATATCCAGTGCAACAGTATTATGAACCAAAGATTTTTCATCCCAATTTTGAAATGAGGAGACCAAAGCTTGGAGAAGTTTTACATATATATAAAACTTGTTTACATATATGTAAAACATACATATATATATAATACACACACACACATATATATAACAAGATGCTCAAGATGATGTAACAAATTAATTTATGACTTCGATCTATTTCTAGAGTAAGAGGGAAGGTTCAAGGTGAGGATCTTCCATTGAAAATGCATATGCTAACCCTACTTCCTTTGTCCTGTTGATCTAGTCAGCTGGGGCTGCCATAACAAAGTACCACAGGCTGAGAGGTTGCAGCCTTCAGATCTGTGAGACAATAAATTTCCAATAGAATTCTGAAGTCAAAGCATTGGCAGGATTGGTTTCTTCTTTGGCCTCTCTCTTTGGCTTGTAGATGGCCAGCATCTCTCTGTGTCTTCACATGCTCTTCCCTCTGCGTGTGTGCCTATGTCCTAATCTCTTCTTCTTATAAGGGCACCAATCATATATGCTTAGGGTCCATATGGCAACCCCTTTTTAACTTAATTATTTCTTTAAAGACCCTATCTCCATTATGTGCAGGTGATCTGGCTGCAACATTGGTCACCCCATTGATCACCAGGCTTTATTTGGCTGATCTGGTTTGCTAGATAGGTGTTCCCCTTCCTCCCTCCCCACTCCATGTGTATCCCTCCCAAAGCTAAGCACTCAGTTGAAGAGGATGACCTTCCCTGATAGAGGAGAACCATTCTTTGGTCAAGGGTATGTGAGTAGCTGTGCTCCCCTGCTAGAACCTCTAAACAAGCTCTCAAGGTCCACTTGTAGGAGAACATAGGGTAGTCAAGCCTCCAAGATTCCTAAAACATCCAAATGAGATGCTGCATGTAGCAGGCTGCTCTTCTTAAAAAAGAGACAGAGAGAGACTCTCTCTCCAAACACAGTCACATTCTTAGGCACTGGGGTTTAGGACTTCAATATGTGAATTACAGGGGGACACAATTCAGCTCATAACACTCATCATTTGTGGTTAGGCTCAGGCCATGCTACAGCAGAACAAGATGTTTTTAGGAAGTTTCTATGGTCTGGAGAGCTGGTAGTCAAAAAAAAAAAAAAAAAAAAAAAGCCCTAAGTTTAGATCTCTAGAGGGATGATTAGGGCAAAATCTGCCCTTTTCATAATGAATAATTCCTTATGAACCAATCTAATTTCATTTGATTCACATTGCATCTTACTTTAGTTATGCTGCTGTTAAAGTGTTCAAACACAGCTAAGAAGAAAGAAATGATTTCTTCTCTGTGTGAACCAAGTCCTTGGACACCCAGATGAAAGTATCCTGTGTTTCCCGCCCAAATTTACCACCAGACTTGAAAAGGACAACGAACATCAGCTTGGATTGGTGATTCTCTTTGTTATGATTTCCTAAGCAGTCTATTTGGGGAGAAAGAGTGGTCTTCCCAAACCCCATGATCTGACTTATTTTCCTTGGAACAGAAATCTTCCAGGAAATCTCTCCTCTTCTTTGCCCAACCGTCACGTGATTCAGCTATTACCTACAAAGGGTAAGAGTTTTTTTAATGAGTGATCTGTATCTGTCTTGAGATCATTTGGGAGGAAATTCATCTTATTTAAAAAAAAAAATCCTCACTGCAGAGGTGCCACGTGGCTCAGGACACTGTTGTTCCTCATTTTTATTGACTTTCTCTCTTGATGCGTATTGAGCCTCACAGCTTTAATTATCACTTATATACAGATGATATTCAAATTTACACTTCATTTCCAGCCCTTTCAGATGATGTCACCCTCCGCCTCGCCCCAGACTTGGCTTGCGTCTCGTCTTGGATGAGCCACAATTTTCTCTGATTGAATATGGATGAGACGGAGGCTTTGCAGTTTAGTTGTAAATAAACTCTAAATGCATTGAAGTTAATTTACCTCATTGATATCCTGGTCTTCCAGTTAAGAGGAAGAGTGTTCAGTGACTGACCCTGAATTATCCTCCTTCATTCATCACAGAACTACCTGGCCAAGGGATTAATCTCCCCCCAAAATCCCAAAGACATGTGACAGTTTCCATCACTCCTAATTTTGGCCAGAATTCTGGTTATCTCACAGCTGAAAATCTGCCATGATCTTTGGAAAGGGCTCCAATAAACCTCCTGTTTATGGTCTACTAGGAATATGTCTGCCCTTTGGCCTTGCTCTGTGTACACAATCCCAGGATACATTTTCCTTCAGGCAGCTGTGCTAGTTTCTTGTGCACTGAAGAAAATGTAATTTGTCAAGATCTTGGCCAGATTGTCTGCCTTTACAGACTAGCTTTTGAAATGACTTAAAATTATGGGCTCGTTTTTCTCAAGAGTTGCTTGCTGTTTTGTTTCATCATGCGGTTGGAGATGTACCCTGTGTCGCACCCTGACACTCCGTAGAACATGCTTTCTCGAACAAAAGTGTGTATTGGGAGACACTGGGAGTAAGCATTAGCCTATGAGGGCCTGGCACGTAATAAACAGCAAGCACTCGATAAATACTCAATGGAATAAAGACTGAGTAAATGAATTTGTAATCCTTTGACCCATTTGTGGGTTCTGCTGCTGTAAGTTATTTATAATATATTTTTGTCTACCTCTTAGATTATTATGTAACTGCGACCGTGTAATTATTACTTCAACTAGAACATATTAGAAATCTCCATTAACATAACTGAAGAGTATAAAATAGAATGTTTGGAGTTGTCAATTAGCTGATTTGTCTTGTGTTGCTTTTCTTCATTATTTCAGTGCAGCTAACGGTTCATTCAGCACATTTTAATTAAAAACAAACATATGTGGGTCTGCTAAGAACTTGAGTGTCTAGTAGTGCAGTTAGACAGGGATGGCAAATATTTCTAGCAGTGACCATATGATATCTTCCATTCATCTCGGCAATAATCCTCCAAATCTAATTATTGGGAGGATGGCAGCTGCACTCAGTTAGGCTTTTCTTTATTTTTACAGAGATGTGTTTTTTTTTTTTTCAGCCTGTGGTATTGTAGAAAATCAGCTGCTGCCTGAGTCCCTTCCAAGGCTGAAATCCCAGAATCTATAAGATTTTCCTCCAGTTGCTTCCATTGAGACGCTACCCATTTGTTCCTGTCCATGTGCCTTCTGGCATGAAGATGTTCCAAGGAAATGTGTAGCCTTCTGACAAGATCTCTTTCTCCGTTTGTACAAATCTCCTAGGTATGTAATTGTGACCTAAAGGTATAACCATGGAACGTGTGTCACCAGGGAAGCCTCAGTAACAGATGTGGCGTCACCTGCATGAAGCCACCATGTTCCAGGGTCTGGTCTTTAGTTTTGCAGACTCAAGCATGATTCTATCAGCTTAGATGCAGAGGAGAATGTATTCATTTGAAAGGAGAAGTATAACAATTTAAAAAGTATTTGCTCATACAGAGTGTCCCTCTAGTGTAATAATGGAGAATTGGGGCTTTGGAGTCAGACAGATTGGGGTCCAGTCCTGTTTGGGCTGCTCACTGGCTGGCTGTATGACCTGGAGCATATTGCTTAACTTCACTGCATGTGGCAGACAGACTTCAGGGTGGCCCCCATGATCCCTGTTCCTGGGAGTCACAGCCCTGTGTCATTCCTCACCCCACCACTGTGGGTAGAATTGTGAAATTTTTCTAACCAATGGAAGGCAGCAAAGGTAATGGGATGTGCATGATTGTGTATACACTATATATAAGAGCACAGCACCCATCCTGCTAGAGTTTCTCTCTCTCTCTCTCTTTCTCTCTCTCTCTCTGAGTTATCTGTCTTACAGCTCAGCTCCCAGCTCTCTGGGTGTTTCCAGCCCTAAACGAGTATGTGACAAGGACTTTGAGATGATTCCAGCCCTACTCCCATGTTGACTGCAATGGTGAAGAGGTCCCATGAGAACCACCCAGCTGAGTTCAGTCAACTCCTTAGACTGTGTGAGAGAAGAAATGATGGTTATTGTTTTAAGCCACTGTTCTAACATAGCTTGTTACATAGCAATGAAGAATTTGAAAAGATACACATCCAGAGGCTCACATTTGTGTGTGTGTGTGTGTGTGTGTGTGTGTGTGTGTGTATTAGACAGACATATATTCTGTTTGACATACATGGAGTCACACAGCTTGGTAACTAGTGCTATCAATGCTCTTGTCACACTTACTATTCTATTCCAGACACTTGCCATCTTAGGGTCAGCACACCGGGTTTTGGTTATTTTGTGAATCCCAGATCTATGATGTGTGGTCATTTGTAATTTTGCTGAGCCATGAATTTGAGTCCCAGGCCTGTGGGTGAGACCAGGTTTCTCACTGGAGAAGGATCCTAGTTGACTACCAGCACAAACAGGATTTTGTTTTCTGCTAGCGGTGCCTTATGCAATCAATTTTATGATGTAATTTGTAAAAAATGCTTCCTCTCTTGTTAAAACAAAAGGCTCTAAAAAATATCTTAGTGATAAAAATGAGAAAATAAATTGGCCTGAGAGATCCTCCCCTACAGCCCCAGTATCGGGAATTTCAAAGACTGGAGTGTCAAAAGTGATGGCAGCTTGGCTTCTGATATGACAGCAGTTGGAAGGGGGGCAGTCCCCAAACCAGGGAGCACAACTGATTGAGCCACTTTGGTGAGAACTCTGATCAACACATAGTAGTTTATGAAGTTTTTAGAAGCCTCAAGGCATCATTCATATTTTTCAATTAAAATAGACTGCATTTGTGAAGGAAATTGTATGCTATTTATATTCACCAATTTGTGGGATATTTGAAGGTGTAGCAGCATATATGTCTTGAATTTCAACAGAATGTAGTCCTGACACTTCATATGTGAGAGGTTTGTGCAGCCTTAAGAAAATTTTAGGTCATGGTCCTTGCCTTGAGATGCATATGGTTTATTCAGGCGATGGATGTGCAGGGAAGAGGGGAAACAAGAAGCTAACAAATGACAAGTTAAAGATTATCACTCTTATGTATGGTGATGAATGTCACCTGCGATAAGGTAGCATAGAGACTAAAGGTTGTTAGTTCAGAGGAGAAAGACCAGGAGCTTGAGATCTCTCATAGGATAAAGGCCAAGCTCCTTGGCTTGGCGTTCAAGGCCTTTCCTAATCTCTCCCAACCTATCTCCAACCTTCTCTCTTAATATCCTCCATATAAAACAGCCCTTCCCATCTGATTCATTAAGAAATACACCTGCCGGGACACCTGGGTGGCTCAGTGGTTGAGCGTCTGCCTTTGGCTCAGGGCATGATCCTGCAGTCCCGGGATCGAGTCCCACATAGGGCTCCCTGCAGGGAGCCTGCTTCTCCCTCTGCCTGTGTCTCTGCCTCTCTCTGTGTGTCTCATGAATAAATAAAATTAAAAAAAAAAAAAGAAATACACCTGCCTCTAGTTTACACCCTCTTAATTTAAGGCGTTCAAAATAAAATGAAAGAAAAATGAGCAACACACACATACTCATAGAAAAACTTCAGAATAGCACGATTTATGTTGCCTGTCAACTTTTTTTTTTTTTAAACAGAAAACTCCTCGGCAAAAGTGAGTGAAAAACCTCTCATGCATGATCTCCCCTGCCCTGTCCCCTTCTGGCTGGCTGGCTGGAGCCATGTCATGCCCCAAGGTCACCTTGGAAGCTACACGTTGAAGATGACAGGGCCTCTAGCAGCTGGGTTCCGAATGAGTGTGTGGAGGAAGGTCACCTAGCAACTGGGAGGGCCCCTGTCAACTCTCACATAACAAGTACATCTATCGTGGCCGGCCTTCGAAATTTGGGGTTTGTTTACTACAGTGGCTAGCTTCTTGGGCAGTTTGCATCAGCTTAGCTAAGACGAGTAGGTAATGTGAAGGAGTGGGACAAAGCTGTCACTACTAGCATCAAAATAGAGGCTACCAGCTGCACTGATAGGAGCTAACAGCACAGTGCCCCTCAAGGGTATGGATGCCAGCACCAGATTGTGGATCGAAAGCCATTTTTACCATTTACTGGGTATATAAACATCGGCAAGTGCTTTAGGTGAGGACATGGGCTTCTCCAGAGAAGCAGAACCAGAGAGAGAGAGAGAGAGAGATTTTCAGCAATCCAGTGTGTGTGATTGTGGAGGTTTGGCAAGTCCAAAATCTGATGAGGGAGACTGGCAGGCTGCAGACCCAGGAAAGAATTTCAGTTCAAGTTCAAAGGCAGTCTGTTAGCAAATTAGGAAGAGCTGATGCTGCCAATGGAGCCCAAAGGCAGTCTGCTAGCAGAATTTCTTCTTGCTCGTGGAGAGGTCAACCTTTTGTTCTATTCAGGCTCTCAACTGATTGGATGAGCCTCCCCAACATGAGGGAGGGCAATCTGCTTTGCTCAAAGCCCACAGATTTAAATACGAATTTCATCCAGAAACACCCTCAGAGAATAACACTCCAGAATAATGTGTGACCAAATATCTGGGCCCTGTGGCCCCAACCTGTGGCCCCAACCTGTGGCCCCAACCAGGTAACCACATGAAGGTAACCATCATAGGAAGTTACTCAATCTCTCGGTGCCTTGGTTAACCTTATCTATGAAATGGAGATAATAAAAGAACCTATCCCATTGGATGAACCTGAAGACTGAGTGAATGAGGGAATGTGTTTAGAATAGTGTCTGCCCATAGCACTCTTGACTACTATTATTATTAATGATAATTATTAATTATTATTTTCACGGGCTTCAGCTGATGCTTCACTCTGACAAAAGAAGTAAGAAAAGGGTTAAGCAGGGCCACCAAGAGAAACAGGTGTTCAGTTGGAAATACCACCGGCATGAAGAAGAGTCTTCATACGTTATAATTCTTCCAGCGTAGAAGCTGGAGCCTTGCCTACTGGCCTCTGTAGACTATCCTGGCCAGTGCTCCACAAGGAAGGGTCCATTTCTTTCTTGTTATTCTGTGAATAAATTTTAATATATTCCATTTTCCCCCATAAACTGTTTATTTACTGCTCATATTAATGCAATCTGGTGAAAACATTACCACAAATGGAATCTTTTGCAATCTACTGGAGCATTTCTCCTGCTTTGCTTGTCCTTCATTTTTGGTGAGAAACTTCATTGTTGCTTTACCTGTTTTTGAATTAACTGTCACTTCTCAGAAGTGCAACATAGGCATAAATCAAAAGGCCGATGTAGAGTAGAATGATTAAGAATCTGGCCAGGGTCAGCCAGAAGTGTGTGTGAACCTTTCCAAGGCCCCAGCTTCTTCACAAAGTATTTTTGTGGAGATTGAGTAGGGAGTCTCAACCCCGTGCCCGGCACAAGAAGCTCTCAGCAAATGGGACTCGGATGATCCCTTCTGTGAGTAATTCTCTATGTTGTTGTTACAATGTTCCTCCTTGTGCTGAGGAGACCTAGCTTCCTGGGCCCCTGAATGACTGTGTGGAGGAAGTCCCTGAGCAGCCAGGGTTAGCCCTGTCCATCTATTACATATGCAAGGAGTAAACTCCTATGTTCATTAACCTTTTAAGTTGGGGGTTTCCTTATTATTGCAACTACCTTGTTAGGTGCTGTGCATCATCTTAACCACCATAGCCAGTTCATATTGCAAGAAGGCTACCAGCCATTCTCGATGTTCTCTTCACCTCTGTGAGCTGCAGAGGCCTTGGACTTCTGTAGAAAGTGTCTGTTATACAACAGTTTATTTACTGCCTGTATCTACTACCCAGTGACAATGCCTCTTTTTTTATGCAAGTGCCGTGCATCCCCAGTTAGACAATATTGTAGATATTGATTTTAGAGTGCAAGAAATGTGACTTTTAAAATTTAATTTTGGGGCTCCCGGGCAGCTCTGCTGGTTAAACATCTGGCTCTTGATTTAGGCTCAGGTCATGATCTCAGAGTCCTGGGATTGAGCCCTGAATTGGGCTCTGTACTGAGTGTGGAGTATGATTGAGAGTCTTTCTCCTTCTCTCTTGGCCCCTCCCCCCACTCATCCTCTCTCTCTCTCTCTCTCTCTCTCTCTCTCAAATACATAAATAAATCTTTTAAAAAATAAATTAAAATTTAGTTTCTTTCTTGAGTTTCCATGCTACTGGCACAGTCCAAAGGGAATTCTAGTTAATCTGGGGTTTTCCTGATTTCTTTTGGAGTAATGTCTAAGTTCTGGGCTATGGAGCTTTAGGCACCTGGTTTTCAGTATCACCATCTGGTACAGACATCCTCATTGCTGCTGGGTATTTCACTGTCACTTAGTGTGTGGTTTTCTCGCATTCTTGACTGTAAGGCTGCCCGCCATTGGTCCCAATGTTGGTCTCCACATTTTCATGCTGTTTATATGTATGTGAGGACAAAGAGGCTTATGAGAGAGTCCAAGCTATATAAAAATATGTCTATGGAACAATGGGTACAAGAAAGGACTAAGGACAAAAAAAAAGGATAATATTTTAAAGATTAATTGAATTATTTGAAAGAGGGAGAGAGCACAGAGAGGGAGGGGCAGAAGGAGAGAGAGAGAGAGAGAAAGAATGAATCTCAAGCAGACTCCCTTGTGAGCACAGAGCCCAATGTATGGCTTGATCTCACAAGCCTGAGATCATGACCTGGGCTGAAATCGAGAGTCAGACACTTAACTGACCCACCCCAGTTAATATTTTAATATTTCAAAAATATAATTCGTCCACAAAAGGAAAGCCCCTGGGGTGCCTGTGTAGCTCAGTTGTTTAAGTGTCTGCCTTTAGCTCAGGTCATGATCTCAGGGTCCTGGAATTAAGTCTCGCGTCGGGCTGCCTGCTCAGTGGGAAGTCTGCTTCTCCCTCTCCCTTTGCTGTTCCTCCTTCTTGTGCTCTTTCTCTCTCAAGTAAATAAAATCCAGAAAGAATGAAAAAAAAAAAAAAGAAAGAAAGACTCTTGAGGATAGAAACTGTATCCTGACCATATCCTGGTACACTATCCAGTGAATCAAATTTACCACTTTAAGTATTTGCTGAGGCCATTCAGTGATAAAGAAGAGCCAATGGGTTATAGAAGCAGAGGAAGAAAAGATTCCCAACCTTTTTTGAAAACAGTAATCTTGGGACGCCTGGGTGGCTCCGCGGTTGAGCGTCTGCCTTCGGCCCAGGGTATGACCCTACCTACCAGACCTCATGTCTAATCATGTTGGAATAACCAATGCTACTTGTTTTCCTCCTGCAATAAACAACTAAGCAACCTCCCAAAATTATTTTCAGACATTGGACAGCAGGACTATAATCCCTAAGAGAAGGGGAAAAGAGCAAGGTGAAGGGAGCTGTAAATTGAAAGTTTCTCAGCATCCACAGGTATCTGGGAGACAACTGAGTTCCACCTAGTCAATGTGGAGAAACCCACTGACCATAGGATCCTCAGGTTCTATCTCTCTGGTTCTCTCTTCTGCTTCCCTCTTCAGTTTTTAAAAACTGTGGGATATGCCAGTACAATCTTCCTAGTTTGAAGTCAGCCTGATCAGTAAACTTAATTCCAGCTGCTACCTTAATTTCCCTTTGTCATGTATCCTAACATATTCCCAGGCTCCAGGGATTAAGATATAGACATTGCAGGTGGCCTTTATTCTGCTTACTACAACCACTGAGGTATTTATTAGAGACCTCAGAAGTCATGCCATAGTAGTGGAGATAAACTAACTCTAAGGTAATGGATACTCTAGACCCAACCTAATGAAGCTGTAAAATAAGCTCAAAAGAATTAAGCTAATCCACAAGTACATTAAAACTTGCCAAAATAAATGTCAAAACTCTTTTTAAAAAGACAACATTATCCAGACACAAAACAATGTGATATTTATGATCACAATCAAAGGTTACTAGGCATTCAAAAAAGCAGGAAGACACGATTCATAACCAGGAGAGAAATTAATCAATAGGAACAGACCCAGAAATGACAGCAATAAGAGAAATATTAAACAAGGACTTTAAAATAGTTCTTACAAATATACTCAAGAGGAAATGACATGAAAACTATAAAGAAATACAATAAAACTATAAAGAAATGTAAACTATAAAAAAGAAACAAATAGAATTTCGTTGGAACCAAATGAAATAAAAGTCAATGGATAAGTGTAACAAGAGATTGGACACTGCAGAAGAAAAGATGAGTGAACTTAAAGAAATATAATGAAAGAAACAGAAAAAGAAGTTTGAAAAAAAATGAAAAGAACTTTAGTGACCTGCAAGACAAGATCAAGTAGTCAAATATCTATGAGATGGGAGTTCTAGAAAAGGGGGAACAGAAAATCTATTGGAAGAAATAATGGCCAAAAATGTCCGAAAATTTATTATTTTTTAGTATTTTATTTATTTATTTGAGAGAGAGGTAGAGACACAGGCAGAGGAGGAAGTAGGATTCCTGCAGGGAGCCTGATTCAGGACTCAATCTTAGGACCCCAGGATTATGACCTGAACCAAAGGCAGATGCTCAACCACTGAGCCACCCAGGTGCCCCAAAGTGTCCCTAAATTTAAAAACTAAAAACATAGGTTCAAGACACTCAGTGAATACCAAGCAGAACAAATACAAATAAAAGCACATCACAACACATAATAATCAAAATTGCTGAAAACCAGTGATGAAAAAGTTCTTAGAATCCAGAGAAAGAAAAAAACATTATAAACAAGGGACATGGACAAGGAGACTCACAGATTTCTTGTCAGGGACAATGCAAGGCGGAAGACAATGTGAATGCATTATCACAATGTGAAGGGAAAAAAAAGTCAAAGTAGAATTCTATATCTAGAAAAAAAATAACCATCGAAAATGAAAGCAAAATAAAACTTTTCATCCAGGAGACCTGTACTATAAGAAATGTTAATATCAGCTTTGCAGGCAGAGGAAAATGATGCCGGTTGGAAACCTGAATCCACACAAAGGGAAGAACACTGACATGGTGAATGTGTGAGTAAAGACAAAATCTATGTGTCCCTAACTTAAAATTTGTTTAAAAAAAGAATGAAATGTTTAAGGCAAAAATAATAACAATGTATTTGTGGGGTTCATTATGCATATTAGAAGTAAGATGTATGGCAACAATTGCATAAAGGACCCAAAGAGGGAAATGGAAGTATATACTATTCTTAGGTTATACATTACAAGATATATCATGATTTGAAGGTAGACTGTGATGTTAAAGATGCATATTATGAATGATATACCCTGCTCCACCTAAAAAAAAAAAACAGCTATCGATAATAAGCCAAGAGAGAGAAAATAGAATGTAAAAATCCAAGAGATTTTTACTCAATCCAAGAGAAAATCCAAGAGAAAGCAATGAAAGAGGAGGGAAAAATAACAGACAACCAAGTAAAAAACAAAAGAGTAAGATGGTAGACTTATATCCAACCCTAGTAGTAACTATATTAAATAAAAATACTTTAATTAAAAGTCCGAGATTGTCAGACTGGATAAGAAAGCAAGACCCAATTAAACATTGCCTCCAAGAAAGCTAATTTGAATATAAAAAAGGTTGAAGTAAAGGAATGGAGTAAGATCTACTATACAAATATTAATAACAAGAAATCTGAAGTGGCTATATCAATATCAGGCAAGGGATAAAGAATGTGACAAAAGAAAAGGAGGGACAATTCACAATGATGCAAGATCAATTCATTAAGGCGACAGTTGTGTATTCAACTAACTGTGTATTCACAGAGCTTCAAAACCCACAGAGCAAACACTGAAAGAATTGAGAAAAGATTTCAGATTCTACAGTTACAAGTGATTTTGAAACTAAACATGGGGGGGGGGGTTGTTTTTGTTTTTGTTTTCAACAAAAGGTTATGGGAAAACAGGATAGCCACATGCAAAAGAATGGAGTCGGACCTGACACCACAAACAAAAATTAACTCAGAATGGATCAAGGTTCTAAATATGAGTTAGAACTATGGTTCTAACTTTAAAGTATAAAGTTCTTTATACTTTAAAGAACACACAGAGGACGAAAAAACTTTGTGATGCTGTATATGTTGTGACACTGGATATACATTGGTGTTATGGATATGACACCTAGAGCACAGGTGACCAAATAAAAAGGAATAAAATGGTTTGTATCAAAATTGAAAACTTCTGCCCATGAAAAGGTACTATCAACAGAGTGAAAAGGCAACCAATGAAATGGGAGACAATACTTATAAATTATATATGTGATCAGGGACTAGTAACCAGAATATATAAAGAACACTTACAACTCAACAGTAAAAAACCAAAAAAAAAAAAAAAAAAAGAAAGAGAAAAGATAACAACCAAAAAACCAACCTGATTAAAAATGAGCAAAGAATTTAGACAAATTTTCCTCCAAAGAGCATATACAAATGGTCAGTAATCCATGAAAAGATGCTCAACATCACTGATTATCAGGGAAACCCATGTCAAAACCACAATGAGATACCACTTCACACCCATTCACATGGCCCTTTAAACAACAACAAAAACCCAGAAAGTAACAGATTTTTAAAAATGATTTTATTTATTCCTGAGACACAGAGAAAGAGAGGTAGAGACACCGGCAGAGAGAGAAGCAGGCTCCCTGGGGGAAGCCCGATGCAGGACTTGATCCCAGGACCCCAGGGTCATACCCTGAGCCACCCAGGTACCCCAAGAAATAACATATTGGTGAAGATGTGGAGAAATTGAAACCACTGTGCATTGCTGGAGGGAACATGAGATGGTATCTCTGCTGTGGAAAATAACATGATGGTTCCTCAAATAATTGAACGTCGAACTACCCTGGGCTCTGGCAATTCCACCAGAGGAAGGAGAAGCAGGGGCTTGAGCAGATATGTGTACCTCCGTGTTCACACGAGCGTTACACAGCTGAAAGGTGGAAGCGACCTGTGTCCACCACTAGATATGAGTAAACAAAAGTGGTAAATGTGGTTATGTACAATAGAACAGTATCGAATCTCTAAAAAGAGGGACGTTCTGACGCCTGCTACCCCAGGAACAGACTTGAGGACGTCGGGCTGAGTGACATAAGCCAGTGAGGAGAGAACACACCCCACCATTCCTCTAACGAGGTCCCTAGGCTTCAGATTCATAGAAACAGGGGGTGGAATGGCGGTTTTCAGGGAAGGGGAGGAGGGGGAGGAGGATGGAGAGTTAGTGTTTAATGGTTGGGGGTTTCAGTTGGGGAAGATGAGAAAGTTCTAGAGACGGATGGTGGTGCTGGTTGCTCGACACTGTCCCTCTACTAATGCCCACTGATCCGTAGGTCTCAAATGGTCACAATGGGAAATTTTACACTGTGTGTGTATGTGTGTGTGCATGTGTGTGTGTGTTTCAAAAATAAACAAATGAAGAGGAGGAGAGAGTCAAAGGATTTGAAAAGAAAGCCTCCATATTTTTTGGCGGAGGTGATTTCTTTCCTTTTTTCCCTGTTTTTTCCACATCAGAGGGCACATCTTCTCCTGCAGCCCCACCCAGAGCCCTGCTCCCCTCTATGAGCACCTCTGAGTCCCTCCCCATGTGCTGGGAAGCTGTGGCCAAGCAGGCCGTGGGTCTGTAAGCCAGGGGGGGAATGCGTCTCTTCGTTCATCCCAGGCTGATTTAGGGGACAGCCCTTGGCACAAGCTTAAACAGGAAGGAGAAATTCCCGACACTGTTATTTTCTTTTACAGCAGTGTCAGGATGCAAGCCAAAGCTCCCACTATCCTTTAGCCTCAGTTCCTCTAAAAACCCTGGTTCCCCTATCACATCCCATGGAGAAGGACACTTGGGCTGGCTCTGCAGGTGCGCAGGGACCCGGGCCTCCTGGGCCTCACGGACTCTGGCACGGCTCAGTCACCGTGGCCTCCAGGGGCCTCCAGTTTGGCCACAGGAGCTCCCAGGGGACCCACATGTCAGGCCAAATCCCAGACATGAAGGTGGACTTCCTGACTGAATGACTGAATAAAGGATTATTTTATCCAATAATCAACAGGCCCTGTGGATAGTTCATGCAACCTGGTGACAGCTCAAATCTGAAGCCAAAGTTCTGCCTTTACACAGAGCGACTGGCATTGATATAATAATTTTTAAAATGGGAAAAACAGGGGTGCCTGGGTGGCTGAGTGGGGTAAAGCATCTCCCTTTGGCCCAGGTCATGATCTCTGGGTCCTGGGATTGAGCCCGGAGAGGAGCTCTGAGCACATGCCCAGGCTTTCCTTTCTCTCTCTCAAATAAAATCTTTTTTTTAATGGGAATAATATTAATAACAACAATATTGGCTAACATTTGGGGGCGCTTTTCGTACATGGACTTAATCCTCACAAGAGGGCAGGTTTTATGACTGTGCCCATTTCACAGACAAGGAGACTCAGCCACAGAGCCACCACATAACTTCCCCAGCGACGTGCTCATCCCTCAATTTGAATTTCTATCACTTGACACCTGCTTTCGCCAGATGTCTCACTGGAAGGCAGACCGATTTGAGGCTGGCTCTGTGTGACTGTATTATTCGAGTTATTTTGCAAGTGAGCCATGGGAAACCACCTCGAGTCTGCTGAAGTAAGTATGGGAATTTGTTAGTGATATAGCCAAGACCATTGGGTATATAACTGGTTTCAGGCATGGCTGTATCCAAGTGACCAAATGGTGGTTATCTGTCTCTCTCTCCCTCACACGTACACGTATGCACACGCATACTTTTTCCATCCCTAGAGTCTGCTTACCTGTCTCCTGGACAAAAGTTAAAATGACTTGGCATCAAGCCTACATCCGAAAGTTTAAATTCTAGTAGAAAGAGCCCCCCCCCCCCTCAGAAGTCCCAGCATGAATCCTGGGATTGCATTTGGAGGCCTATCTTGAGTCCCCTAGTATCCCTGAACCAATCGTTGTGGTCAAGCGGAAGGACACCTTGCATTGGCCTGACCTGAGACCATTTGCCCATCTTCATGTCTCAGGGTTAGGGAGGAGCTTGGCTCCACCTACACTGTGTGAACCCAGAGCAAGAAAGGCCAGTGGAGTTGTTATCCCAAGAAAGAGGGTGTGCACGCAGGGCAGACAAAAGTAACATTCCCTATTGCTGCCGGTAAAGCGGTTCTCGGTAAACCCTGAATATTATTTAATTTCAAGCTGGAGTGTGTAGGGAATCCCTGTTTCATTGGATTGGATGTCCTGCTTTTTCACTACAAAGCCTGCTGACCAAAGTCCTCTTCAAGTCCTAACAGCTTTGAATTCATGACTCATGGATCACTTAAGAAACTGAGTCACCACCATATTTCTACTTCCATTTTGACATTCATTCAACACGTATAGACGGAGCCCTTTAGCTGTAAGTAGGATCTGGAAATACAGAAGTGAATCAGTGTCAGGGCCCTCGCCTCTGTTCCAGCCAGGGCTTATGTCCACTGGCCTTTACTGGGGGTGGCTTGACTTTGTAAATCGTACGAAGCTCTTGCATGTAATGTTGGGTTTTCCTATACCACCATGGATGGAATTTCAAGTAGTAGCAGGTAGTCAATACATGTTTGCTGATTGATTATACGACAGCGAAGATCCATCCTCCTGTATTTATTATTCTTTCTCTATTGTTTATCTGCTCCCAGACCAATCGGATCATGAGGGATGGAAACCTCCAGCGATCTCTCCAAGGACAGTGATGTCATGCTATTCCTTACAGGTGGTGGGGATGGAAATTATTTGCTGTGGGAGCCCCACGTCTATTGTCATTTGTGTGGTGGTAAATGTGTGTGGGAATGGGAAGTCTCACAACTGCCTTTCTTCCCTTTCTGTATTTTTTGCTAACCTTGATCTGGAATTTTAATCTTATTGGGTTATTTCTGGTGAGGTGTTCAAAGACTTTCAAGTACCTCTGCCCTTTTTTTGAACATTAGCTTCTTTTGCGGTGTGTTTGCCTCCTAATTATTGCAAATATAGGACAATAACTATGAAAGCAGACAAAAGGCCACGTTTTATGTTCTTGAATTTGATTGCATATTCACAGCTCCACTTAGTACCTCTCTCATTATTAGGTTCATTTCAATGTCATTTTCAAGGTGCCTGCCAAAATCATAGTCATTTCAATCCAAGTTAATATACATTTAGGGACTAAGTTGGTTCATTTGATTTAAACACAGGACCTCAATATCTGTGTTTACACATGGCTGAAAGCTCCTCGTATAGTTATTGTAGACCGAGGCTGCTGAATACTTATTTAATATATTTATTAATTCATTCATCAAATATTTACTGAACACCTACCCTATGTGAAGGTGGCCAAAGGTACAAACTTCCAGGCATAAAGTAAACAAGTCCTGGGGACGTAACGCACAGCATGATGACTGTAACTAATAATATGTGCTATGTATTTGAAAGTTTCTAAGAGAATATATCTTAAAAGTTCTCATCACAAGAAAAAAATTGTAATTATGTGCGGTGTGGACATGAACTAGACTTCTCACGGTGATCTTTTCACAGTATACATACATATCAAATCATTATGTTGTACACCTGAACCCCATATCATGTTCTATGTCAATTCTATCTCAATTTAAAAATAGATATAAATAGGGATGCCTGGGTGGCTCAGCAGTGGAACTTCTGCCTTCGGCTCAGGTCATGATCCCGGGGTCCTGGGATTGAGTCCTGCATCGGGCTCCTGGCATGGAGCCTGCTTCTCCCTCTGCTTATGTCTCTGCCTCTCTCTCTGTGTCTCTCATGAATAAATAACTCTTTTTTAAAAAATGAAAATAAAATTTTTTTTAAATAACAAAGATAGGTATAAATAAATAAATAGGTTCATACCTCATGTGCTATGAAGAGATGTAAAGCACTGTATGGGGTAGGGTCAGGGGAGAGCTTAAAAGCTCTTTGGCTTGCAGCTGGCCACTTTCTTGCTGTGTGTTCGCTTGGTTGCTTCTGTGCACATGTGCAAACCTGGTGTCTCTCTCTGTGCTAATCTCCTATTCTTATAATGACACCAGTCATATTGGATTAGTGCCACCCTCACAAACCCAGGTCTACTTAATCACATCTTTAAAGGCCTTGTCACCAGAGGAAATCACATTCTGAGATATTGAGAACTAGGGCTTTAACATATGAATTTTGGGAGGACACAACTCAGCCCAGATCATGGGGGTAGGGAAGACCTCTCCGAAAAGGGGAGACCTGAATAAGGAACAAGTCCTGGCTATAGGGTGAGTCATCCAGGAGTAGAGCGCCTCTGGCAAGAGGTGGGGGGACAGTGAGTGCCCAGGTTCAAGGTTAGAATATCGAGGAGGCTGTGGTGGCCAGACCCAGTGAGAGATGGCAAGTTGGCCACAGGTTCAGGCAGAAGGCAGCTGATGACAAACCTTGGAGGCATGGTGAGGACTTAATTTTTTTTCTTCTGAATGTCATAAGAAGTCATAGGAGTGTTCTGAGCAAGTTGGAGACATAATCTCACATATGTTTTTAAAGGATTATTTTAAAATTTACAACAGATTTTCCCAAGAATTCAGTGGGAAAGATCACACCAACCATGAAACCTGGAAAAATTTCTTGGAATAGTTAAAAGGAAGACCCCAGAGGTTACTCAGGTTACTCTCTACTGATTTTTTCTTTCTTTCTTTCTTTCTTTCTTTTTTTTTTTTCTTTTTTTTTTTTTTAGCAATTTCTTCCCTCAAGGGTTAAGGTATCAGCTAAGAATTATTGGGAGCACTGGATTACAGCCAAGTCTCCTACTGCCACATTCACTGAGGTAGGGTTTAGAACAAGGGAAATATCTGGCTCCATTTATATATGTATATAAAACCTTTTTCTTGAAGAAAAACTTGGGTTAAGATGATCTGGTCCGGATTAATTTATAAGGAGTGATGTTACATTGACCTCACTTGGAACCACTTGAGTCAGGGCAAGCTTCGAGGTGTCTTTTCCCTCTTTCACAAATGCCATCTCTAGACATACATGGAGAAACAAGAGAGTGAGTAACGATGACTTTTGAAGTTTTGAGCAACTTGTTGCCAAAAAGTAAGGGATCTCCACAAAGCAGTTCCTGTGCATCACACTTAGACTCTATCCTGAATTAACCAACCTGGGCGTTCTGAAGCCCCACATATAGGAAGCCTGCATGACTTTGGGGTGTACATACCACAAACCATCAAGGTATTTCCCAAGGTGCTTTAAATGGCCACATCCATTTTTACAGCACATTTACCTTGTACTCGGATGCAAGCATGACATTCAACAGCAAACATATTCATTGAATACATCAGGAGTCATTTTCATGGGAACTTGTAAACACCAACCATCAATTTGCCCTCTTATGTCTCCATTAAACTTTGTTACAGAGGGCTGCCTTCCAGGATCTGTAAAAAGTTTCCTCATATAAAAGAGTATAAAAATATTAAACACACACACAGACAGAAACTTCCTACTGAAATAGCCTGATTAGAGTTAGTAAAATTTTAGCTGAGATCCGTTATGTGTCAAAAATAACAGTGGGTCACTTTTTGTGTCTCTCTTCCTTTTTCTTTTTTTTAAGACTTATTTATTTTGAGAGAGAGAGAGAAAGAGAGACAGGGGCAGAGGGAGAGGGACTCCTAAGCAGACTTCACGCTGAACCCCATGCAGGGCTCAATCTGACGACCCTGAGGTCACGACCTCAGCTGAAACCAAGAGTCAAATGCTCAACTGACTGTGCTACCCAAGTGCCCCAGACTTTCCTCTTTTTGAAATACAGTATCTGTTTTATGAAGAGGGACACGGTAAGTAGAAAGAAATTTAACCTATGTCTAAATCACTTAGAGATCATTGGAAACAACTTTCATGTGAATATGAAAGCTTTCCTCACCCCACTGACAGGGAGAGAAGATGAACTAACCTGTTCTGGCCAAATCATTAGAATCATATATGTATGAATAAAGTCTTTAGCAAAAGAAATAATCTGCTGCGGATTTTGGTTTTCTGTATCTAAAGTGTGTTTGAATATGCGACTAAAGATCGTCTTCGGACGAGCGAAGACACAAATGCACAACACACACCCGAGGACCACAACACGTTTTCCAGAGTCTCGGTAGTGAAGGATGCAGTGCGGGGCAGAAGGATGCAATGCCTTTGGCTCAAGGTGCCTCAGTCAGGTCCTCGGTCAAGCATTTGGAGGCCGTCCTCACCGGCTGCATTATCAGAAAACTGCAGCAGTAAAGTAACGTTTCGTTTGCTTTAACAAGCAAAGGTAGAGATAGTTAGAGATTATTGATGGTCCCACCATCGTCAGTGGAATGTGGTCCGTGCATTCTGAAAACAGGAAGCCTCACTTCGAGCCTTACGATTGGGTCCTTGCTGTGAAGGGGTGGCCAGTGCTATTAAGTTGTTAGATTAGCAAGGTTCTACTGCATTTTCGCTTTAAGCCGGAGTGCTTTCACAGCTGAGCTGTAATGCTCTGAAAATGCCTACATAACAAGATCCAGACGTGGAGCTGAATCCCAAATGGTAAATGGCCAACGGCGTTTATACACTATTACCTTTGCCGAAGCCATAAAAAGTCAGCACGTCTGAAAAGACACTGTGCCTAAATCCAAAGACAGAGAGGAAACCAACGCAGGAAATAGGCAGCTCTTTCCATCATAGCAGAACTTCATAGGACGGGAGGGTAGTTCTGTTTTCTAGGGAATACCAGTATGGATTCCAATCCCTTCTTAAGGAGGGACGTAGAAAGGATGACCCAAACTATCCTATTGATGACTGAATGTTACATTTAGCTCCCAGGAGAGTCCATGGAACAGAATTTCAAGTGGCTCGCATCACATACTTGAGTAAACACGAGCTTTCCTAATAAACTGCCTTTCGGAGCAATATAAAGTACTAAATCCCTAAGTTCACTCAAACCTGAATTTCTCAGGCAGGCAACAGAATCGAATCATAAAATGAGGGAGCTAGAAAGAAAACCCAAATGCACCTTGCCGCACTTAGCGGAAAGAGTTCAAGATTCACCTTGCAGAAAAGTACATTTCAGTTGCCCATTTAGGTGCGAGTTTGCCAGGGTGCTGGGATCTACGAAGAGGTTGGCTGTTGCACAGACCCTATTTGCCTTGGCCTGATTCAAGGAAGCCTGTGACTTTCATTCCTTGTGTGATTGATGCAGTGGACAGGTGTGACCCCGGCCGCGTGCTGGGGAACAAAGAACAAAACCTAGCTGTGGGCTTGGGAGGTTGCAAGTGGACACGCACACCTGCAGCAAAGGTGAGAAACACTGGTGAAGTTTCAGGGACGGGTTCAAATAAAGCTAGGAAGGGTTTGGGGACTTGCGACCTAGGACAGAAAGGTAATTTGTTTCTTGGCTTCATTGCTTAAGGTGGATTCTCAGAAGAGTTTAGGGCAGAGCCAGTGACGCAGAAGCCTTCCTGAGTCACAATATCAAGAAAGTCAGATCTTGGGACACCTGGGTGGCTCAGCGGTTGAGTGTCTGCCTTTGGCTCAAGGCGTGATCCCAGGATCTGGGATCGAGTCCCGCATCAGACTCCCTGAATCGAGCTTATTTCTCCCTCTGCCTGCCTCTCTCTGTGTCTCTCATGAATAAATAAATAAATCTTTAAAAAGAAAGAAAGAAAGTTGGATGTAAAGCAATGCGTGGAATCTATCAGTGACTACCTTGGCAGCGTCCAGAGTTACTTAGGGGGAAGCTACTACTGTTTCTTTCTCAGGAGGATGAATGATGGCATCTCACTGGCTATCTCTGCAAACTTAGGGATGTTAAAATGAAATGAAACCTTTGCACATGACCAAAAGTCACAGGCATTGTTTTAATAACACATGCGAGCTCCAGGAGTCCTTTTGGTGCTAATGGTTCTGCTATTTCACAAACCAACATTTTAGTACATTGATGTCCTCGAATATATACTACCTAGAAATGTTTTTAAATGAAGAAAGTCTGAAAAAAATAAGATAAATGTTATCTTCTAAAAAGAATAAATAAAAATAAGTTCCTGACTGTGTATCTGTTATTCCATCACCAAGGAATGACTGAGTAGATTTTCACTGTACTGGAGGACATGTGTGGAACGACCTGACTTGAAATATGGGCTCCCCCGCAACTTGCACAAAATTTACTTGGAATCAGGTCCCGGAGGGCTGCCTCAAGAGAATGTAGTCATCACTCAAAAAAGAGTGGAAACTGGTAGAGTGTGTGGGGAGGGGAAGAGAGGGGGAGGAGACTGCCAATGACCAATGAAGAGATGCACCGTGTGTATTATCTTAGGCCATGTTCTCCCAGAAATGAACTTAGAAATGAATATTCATGGACAAAGATTTTTTGAAGGAACTATTCCCCAGGGAATCAGTTTGGGGGTGGGGGGTTGAGGGTGGGGTTGGGTGGCAGATAGAAGTCATACCTCTGGGGGATCCCTGGGTGGCTCAGTGGTTTAACGCCTGCCTTTGGCCCAGGGCGTGATCCTGGAGTCCCGGGATCGAGTCCCACATCAGGCTCCCTGCATGGAGCCTGCTTCTGCCTCTCTCTCTTTCTCTCTCTCTCTCTCTCTCTCTCTCTGTGTGTATCATGAATAAATAAATTTTTAAAATCTTAAAAAAAAAAATAAAAGAAGTCATGCCTCTGATTTCGTCTGGGCAAAGAACTGGGCTTTTGTATCAGGCACCAGCCAGTCATTGACCACGGGCCCCCCAAGGAGCATATAGGTTTCCAGGCCCACTGTGGGAGGCAAACGTACAAGCCAAGGGCAGGCCACCTAAGAATGGAAAAAAGGATTCTGAGGGGGTCAGGTAGGGCCTGGTACACGTGTGTTCACCTCATGTATTAAAACCCAGGGGCAGGACAAGAAATAGATATTTCAGGTGTGAGCCCAAGGTTCCCAGGGCCCAAGACACCAACTTGCAGAAGCTGGTTTACAATTGAGCAGCTTGTCACAGGGACCAATGTGCAGGTGGCAGCAGCAGAGATTTGTACACTTAGGTTCTTCAACAATGGCCGGGGATCCCTAGGGGCAATGCTTGGGGGGGCCAGGGGCTGCTGAACTTGTCCCTCTTCTCAGGGTGCCACTGGGGGGCCCTGGGTGCGGGGCTGCTCAGAAGGCAAAGACAGTCTGACCCCGAGCAGCTAAGAAGCCTCTTACTCCACCCGCGTCTGGAGATGCTGAGCCGGTTCCCACGGAGATGACTGCAGCCACCCAGGGTGGCCCCGGGGATGCAGAGGGAGTCGGGGTGTCAGGTAGTGGCAGTTTATGAGGACCAGAGGAGCCGTGGAAGGCTTCCTGGAGGACACGGACTTTGCTCTTGGCCTTGAAAGTCAGCAGAATTGAGACAGGGACAAGGCAGGAGGACGGGCCTCCTGGAGGAGGGGGGACCACAGAGGTGACACCTGCCGCATACTGTCACCGCACAAGGTCAAGACGGCCTGAGCTGCCATGAAAAAAAGTCGGGGCCCAGGAGGCGGGCTGTCCCCACCCTGGGTCCGAACACGGGGTCACCGTCTGAGCAGGGTCCCTGACTCTCCTTGCTCCAGCTTCTTGCGGATTCTCTGCCCAGTTGCCCGCTTAGACCCGCTTTCCACCGGCCCCCTAATTACCACGCGCCAGGTTCCCAGTACAAAGAAACGGATGATCCAGGCTAGGACGAAAGAGCAGAATGAAATAAAGACGACAGGGGGTGTTTTCAGGGAGCGGCATCACAGAACAGGCAAATTTCAGAGACTTTTTGCAACAAGGGAAAGCTGATGCGTTGATTAGGAGCCTGTGTCAGTAGGAAGGGGCCGCACAGGGCAGGGTGGGGGCGCCGGGTAGGGTCGGGGTGTGCATTGTCCTCTGTGGTCTGTCGGCCCCTAGGACAGAGGTCTTAGCCTTTTGTGTCTTGTAAAGCACCTGAATAAAGAGCTTTGGGTATAAATACCCGATTCAACAGGAAGTACTGCGGCCTTACCAGCTCCAGCCGGGGGTGGATTGGGGCTTTTTCAGAGCAGATTCTACCCAGAGGAGCTGTTTGCTGCAGAGATGGGCCAACGGAGAGGTTCAAAACAACAGGAAGTGCAGCAAAGGCGTGAGGGAGGTGCCAAGGCACCCACGAGCCTGCAAGGGGGCTGGCGGTGCCAGGAGCCTCCACCCAGCTGCGGGGATTGGAGCCCCAGCCCGGGAACCAGGCTGAAGCGGTTCTCACCCTGGCCTTGCACTTGCCGCCTCCGTGGTCAGGTGTTGCAGCGGGTGCTGCCGGGACAAGGAAAGGCAGGACAGTTCTGCGCCGCCGCCAGGCCGCGTTTCCGAAAAGTGCAAAATTAAATAAGGTGATCCACTTAAAGCACTTGGGATATAAGTGCTCAATTAACACTCAATTCGTTGTCGGTCAAGGGATTGTCTGAGTGCACAGCCGAGTTCTCCACTCCCTAGACAGGTGATCGCTGGCCAGTTTCTTT
Organism: Vulpes vulpes; assembly: GCF_048418805.1. Classification (NCBI taxonomy): domain Eukaryota; kingdom Metazoa; phylum Chordata; class Mammalia; order Carnivora; family Canidae; genus Vulpes; species Vulpes vulpes. The sequence continues at coordinate 356,709 of NW_027325787.1, read as the reverse complement.
CCCTTTTTTTAAAAGATTTTATTTATTTATTCATGAGAGAGACAGAGAGAGAGGCAGAGACACAGGCAGAGGGAGAAGCAGGTGTCATGCAGGGAGCCTGACGTGGGACTCGATCCTGGGGCTCCAGGATCATGCTCTGGGCCGAAGGCAGTGCTAAACCGCTGAGCCATCAGGGCTGCCCAATTTCTTAATTTCTCTATGCCTCAGTTCTTTTTTTCTTTTTCCTTCTGTTTTTTTTTGTTTGTTTTGTTTTTTGTTTTTTATGATTGTATTTCTTTATTTGAGAGAGAGCATGTGAGCAGGTGGGGAGGAGCAGAGGGAGAGGGACAAGCAGACTCGCAGCTGAGCTTGGCCGCTCAGATCATGACCCCAGCTGAAATCAAGTCAGATGCCCAACCCACTAAGCCACCCAGGTACCCCTCTATGCCTCGGTTCTAATCTTCAGAGGTTTGCATGAATTAATGCATCTATAACATCTTGGACCAATGCTTAGTGCTCAATAAATTTTAGTTTATGTTATTAAGATATCTCTATGACAGCATCATCAGCACCCTCATCATTTAGATCCAGGAGGGGAAAAAAGCACATTGGGAATATGCTTATTGAAAAGAATCCCCATAAATTAAAAAAAAAAAAAAAAAAAAAGGGATCCCTGGGTGGCGCAGCGGTTTGGCGCCTGCCTTTGGCCCAGGGCGCGATCTTGGAGAGCCAGGATCGAATCCCACGTCAGGCTCCCGGTGCATGGAGCCTGCTTCTCCCTCTGCCTGTGTCTCTGCCTCTCTCTCTCTCTCTGTGTGACTATCATAAATAAAAAAAAAAAAAAAAAAAAAAAGAAAAGAATCCCCAGAGTTGCTCTGGGGATCCAGGAGGGGAAAAGGGGACTGGGGTCTCTCCATCTTTCTCTCTACAGAGACTTCTGACAAGCCCTTGCGTGGCTGGGACATTTGTGACCAGGGAAGGAGAAAGAAGGACAGACCGGGAGAGAGAGAGATTGATTTTAAGGAATTGGCTCACACGGATACAAAGTCTGGTGAGTCCAAGATCTGGAGGGTTGGCCAACCTGCTGGAGACCTAGAGAAGAGTTGCAGGTCAAGTCCAAAGGCCAAGACTGCTGGGAGAACTCCCTCCTCCTCTGGAGAGGCTGTTTATCTATGGAGGCCTTCAACTGAATGGGTGAGGCCCACCCACAACAACAGGGGTAATCTGCTTTATTCAAAGTCTGCTGGTACAGCTTTTCTGCCCCTGGACGCCGCCGAGTAAGCATCGTTAAAGTCTCCCCTCCCATCACCATCATGTCCAAGTCAGAGCCTGGGCAGCTGCGGAAGCTCTTCATCAGAGGTTTGAGCTTTGAAACAATCAATGAAAGTCTGAGGAGCCATTTTGAGCAATGAGGGACGCTTATGGACTGTGTGGGATGAGAGATCCAAACACCAAGCGCTCCAGAGGCTTTGGGTTTGTCACGTATGCCACCGTGGAGGAGGTGGATGTAGCCATGAATGTAAGGCCACACAAGGGGGATGGAAGAGTTGTGGAACCAAAGAAGGCTGTCTCAAGAGAAGACCTGGTGCCCACTTAACTGTGAAAAAGATTTTTGTTGGTGGCATTGAAGAAGACACTGAAGAACATCATCTAAGAGGTTATTTTGAACAGTACAGGAAAATTGAAGTGATTGAGATCATGACTGACCCAGGCCGTGGCAAAAAGAGAGGTTTTGCTTTTGTGACATTTAATGACCATGACTCTGTAGACAAGATTGTCATTCAGAAATACCATATCGTGAATGGCCACAACTGCGAAGTAAGGAAAGCCCTATTGAAGAAAGAGCCAAAGAGGCCAAAGTGGGTTCTGGAAACTTTGGTGGTGGTCGTGGACCACCAATGCCTTTTGGTGGGAATGACAACTTTGGTCGTGGAGGGAACTTCAGTGGTCGAGGTGGCTTCGGAGGCAGTCGAGGTGGTGGTGGATACGGTGGCAGTGGGGATGGCTAGAACGGATTTGGTGATGATGGAAGCAACTTTGGAGGTGGCGGAAGCTATAACGATTTTGGCAATTACAACAATCAATCCTCAAATTTTGGACCCATGAAAGGAGGAAATTTTGGAGGCAGAAGCTCTGGGCCCTACGGTGGTGGAGGCCAATACTTTGCTAAACCACGAAACCAAGGTGGCTCTGGCGGTTCCAGCAGCAGCAGCAGCTATGGCAGTGGCAGAAGGTTTTAATTACTGCCAGGAAACAAAACTTAGCAGGAGAAGAGAGCCAGAGAAGTGACAGGGAAGCTACAGGTTACAACAGCTTTGTGAACTCAGCCAAGCACAGTGGTGGCAGGGCCTAGCTGCTACAAAGAAGACATGTTTTAGACAATACTCATGTGTATGGGCAAAAAACTCGAGGACTGTATTTGTGACTAATTGTATAACAGCTTATTTTAGTTTCTGTTCTGTGGAAAGTGTAAAGCATTCCAACAAAGGGTTTTAATATAGATTATTTTTTTGCACCCATGCTGTTGATTGCTAAATGTAATAGTCTGATCATGACGCTGAATAAATATGTCTTTAAAAAAAAATACAAAGTCTGCTGATGTAAATGTTAATCTTATCTTTAAAATGCCTTCAAAGAAATGTCTAGAATAACGTTTCACAGAATATCTGGGTACCATGACCTGGGCAAATTGACACATGAAATTAGCTATCACACTTCCTCCAGTGGTTTTTGGGACCATCGACTTCCCAGATGGGCCCTAGGAGGAGCATGGGTAGAGCTGAGGGACTATGAGACATTAGCCAGCAAAACCCAAACCCTCAGGTCCCTGGGCATTGATTGAGACTTCCTAAAATAACCAGCATGAGGGCGTGTAATTCCTGGGATGGCAGCTGGGAACTTCCATCATAGTGTTGGGCCTTTATAGTAAAGTGACACCATCTGCATCCCCAGCCTGGGTAGGCCTGGTGACACACAGGTCACAGTTTCTTCTTAACTAAGTAGATCCTGAAGATTTGTCCATCCGTCTCTAAACCCAGTGGCCAGCGTATGCTGGGACAGGGTGCCAGTACTCAATAATTGTTCAATGAATAAGTTTTCACAAATGCTTATCTAATAGTGGCATAGATAAGTGGCTTAGTCGCTAGATGTTGAACTAGAAATAGACACTATGACTCATGTTAGTCCAGTGGTCCATGCACAAGATCTTGACAGCGGCCACCCTCAGTAATAGCCAGAGCCCCACGTGGGGTCTCAGTTCCACCTCTGTCCATGGGACCTTGGGAGGGCCTGTCACTCTCTAGACTCTCTTTCATCGTTTGTAAAATTAGGACATTAGACCGGATGATTTGTGAGGTTTTTTTTTTCCAGCTCTTGCTTCTACAATTCAGTAAGATCATCCGCATGGTGACCAAACACCAGGATATTGTGCATGGAATTCACAGGGATAAAAAGAGATTCGGGAAAAGACACCCATGGACTCCTGTTCTACATTCTCTACTCAGTTTCAGAACAATTGCCTCTTGGAAAGACCAGAGCAGGTGGGTGATTCTTTGCCATCCTGAGATTTTGCTATCTTTTAACAAACTATTAGTCCTAATGTTTAAAGAGGTATTTTTTAATTACCTAAGATTATAAAATGTAAATACACATAAGGAAGAAATTCAAGATCCCATAATCACAGGGCCCCCAAAAACCCCCTCTGCATTTTTTGGCATATATCCTTCCAGAGTTTCTCTATGAACATATATACAATTTTGCTTTGTCAAAAAAAAAAAAAAAGAGGGGGACCATGTTATATGTCAGTTGTTCTATATTTTGATCTTTTAGGATCAGTCCTATTAGGACTAGTCTATTAGGACCAGTCCTCCTTCCTGGTTTGTTTCTTGGTGATTTTTCTCCTTTTCAGTGTCTAAAACCTCCTCACCATGTTATCTTAGATTTTGGTTTTATTGTAATGCTAACATATAAGAAGCAGGGGTTTGCCTCTGTGGCTGGCAAAGTCCAGAAGTTCAAAATATGGAGAACTCTGGGGAGGGTCAAAGCAGGAAGGAGCTTTCACGAGTGAACCATCCCTCAGTTGTGGGTTGAATTATGTCCTCCTGAAAATATGTTCAAGTCCTAGCCCCTGGTAAGTGGAATGTGACTTTATTTGGAAGTAGGGCCTTCGCAGATAGAGCTGTGGTAAGGATTTTAAGGTCACCCTAGATAAGATATTTGCATACTGGCAGAAGGGTGGACCCGAAATCCAATGCCTGGTGTCCTTGTAAGAAAACAGAGAGGGAGTTTGAGACCCGGACACAGGAACACACACACGGGGAAAGGCCATGTCTTCACATGGAACAGAGATTGCAGTGATGTGTCTACAAGCCAAAAAACCACCGAGGATTGGTGACCAGCACTGGAAGCTAGGAGAAGGTGTGGAATGATTCTCCCTCAGCAGCAGGAAGGAACCAATCCCGCGGACACCTTGATGTAGATCTCCTGGCTTCCAGAATGGTGAGAGAATAGGTGTCTGCTGTTGGAAGCTACCAGGCCCACGGTAATTCCTCATGACAGCCCTTGAAAGCCACTATACCCTCCCTATCTCGTGCTCTTTTCTTGCATTTTGTTTGTTTCTAGACTTGCCGGGTAAACCCTTGAAAGCCTGCCTCTCCAGCAGACCTGCCAAATCAGGCCTGGTAAGCAGGGTTGGGCCAACTTGGATTTCCTGAACATGAACATCACTGATGTTTCCCCCAGAATAAGAAGCATGTGATTTACAGATAGGGCCCTGGCCCGAAACACTCAAACTGATGAAAAACATCATTAGACCGTAAGCAGAACTCCAGCAGTGATGTACAGTTTACAAAACATTTAGATCAAAGCCCATCCAAGTCCTCAAAATAAAAATAAAGCCACGGCTTCATCAACTCCCAGTGCCAGTTGTACAGTCACCTCCATCCAGGAGAGCACTGGGGTCTGGTTAGGCACCCACCCAGATGATTACATGTCATCTCCTCCCTTCCATCCGTGCTGCTGCTAACAGCCGAAGAGGGGCTGCAGGCAAACGTGTGCACTGTGCGGAGAGAATTCTGTTCTAAATAAAAATCTTTTTGGCTCATAAATACTGTATGTGAGAAGAGTTCTTGAGATCTTTTTAGCTATTTTTCTGTCCTGTCCTAGCACGGCAAGAAGCAGACCTCGCTGCATTACCCCTGCCTTTTGTTATCAGGCAGAAAAAAATGCCCATTACACTTGCTAAGCAAAGTTGCAAGAGAGGATAAGAGGCAGCACCGCTGCGTGGATCGCACGTCTACCATGACAAGGGTCTCTAAGAATCGAAAATCGATGGACTTGGAGTGAGCGCTAACGGTCTAAAATCCAAGCAACCAGTTTTTCAAATGTTTGCTTTAAATTGTGGTCATGAAGTCCACATGGTACAAACTTCAAAAGTTAGTTTATTTGATGGGGTGAGCACTGGGTGTTATTCTGTATGTTGCAAATTGAACACCAATAAAAAACAAATTTATTTTAAAAAATGTTAGTTTATTTGGAGGACGTTTTCTATTGTGCTAACAGCTTTTATTTTCCTTCCACTGTCACTCGTGGTGAATGAAATGTACAATCTGTACTAATTGCAGTTTAGATCCCCCCTCGCAAGTGGAGAAACAGAGGTTAATAGAGTCATGAGAACATCCGCTCAGCGGGGTCTTCTATTTTATGTGTGTCCCATTTCTTCCCATGAACCAGGCCCCTGTGCTGGGTGCTGAGACCCCAGGGAGGCCGTGGGCAGTCCCCCACCTTCTGGGAGCTGGCCATCCAGCGGGAGCGGGGCAGTGCCCCCGCAGCGGGACCATGGAAAGGTGTGCGTGGGGAACATAGCATCCCCAAGGAGGGCACCAACCTTAGTGGAGACAATGCTGGAGACGCAGCCAACAACTCTTTAGTGGGTCAGGCCTGAAGAGTTGGGTCAGGGCTGGGGGGGAAGGAAAGGAAGGCGAACAATACGATGGGACTCGCACATGCAAAGGTCAATGATTTTGGGGATCGGAGAAAATCTGAGAAACAGGAAAGTGCCAAAGAGTAGGCAGATGGAGCCTGGGGCTCTGGGGGCCAGGGGAGACCCCTGAGTAGAAGTCAGAGGAGTAGGAACTCAATGACAGAGGCCACCCTGGATATTGAGCCAAGAAGCGTGTTCTTTCTCTTGAGGCACCTGAAAGAGGCCGTAAAAAAGTGTTAAGCAGGTGCGAGGCAACCGGATTTGCATGGCATGGCCAGAATGACAGGAAACCAGAGGGGAAAGACTGTAGAACTAAAGCTCAACTGTACCTAAAGGGGTGGGGTCCACTTTTATGGAGTAGAGGATGGCCGTGTAGTTAGCGGGACTCCCCCGTTACACACTTTGTCTGTGCAACCTAAGCATAGAAACTGTTCATAAACCATTACTCTGGCTCTAGTACCTGAGAACAATGAAAAAAGAGACAAGACTTAAGCTGCTTTCCTTACTCTGAAGTCCTTGTGTGGCTCAGGTACTTGGCATCAAAAGAAACCATCTTTCATTCCCATGCCTGTGGCCGGCAGGCCTCATGACGGGTAACTTTTGAACGTTTCCAACCAAATTCCCTCCGTTGAGAGTGTTAAGCAACTTGTAATTTTAAGCAATTTAGCCAGATTTTCATATACAAGCAAGCACATTCTTTGAACCAACCCGTTGTACAACCTCATTTATCCCTGCAGGTAATAAACTACTATAAATGTGGAATTAGGTATAATCCAGGGTTCTCTGTGCATGCATGTGTAGTCAGACCAACAAGAAACAGATGCACTTATTAGGTACAATAGCTGCCTTCCACTTCACTTACTGCTGATGAATTATTTCTTCTTTTAATTTTAAGTCAAGAAAACACATCACATTTCCCAACTCATGCTATCAAAGAAGCACCAGAAGAGTTAATATTGACAGCAACTGTACAGAAATGTGTTGGTGTGAGATATGTGAGTCTGCTGGTGTAATATCTAGAAATAGAGCATTCTATATATTTCCTTTTTTTTTTTTTTTTTGGTATCCATAGGCTATTCAAAGCCATCTCATTCATTCATTCATTCATTCATTCATTCATTCACTTACTCATTCAACCAACTTTTTAAGGCTCCTACAGTAGCTATGTTTTTAAATATTCAAGGTGGTGGGATTTCCTGTCAAATCAGATACATCCCTGCCCTCCAACAGGTGAAAAGTGGCTGAGGAATTAGAATATTTCGTGGTCTTCAGAAAAGGACACTATTTGTGTGGCTCCAAGCTCCATCTCTTCTTGGTTCTAAGAGGCAGTGTGGGCTCTGGGGCCAGACTATGCAGGGTGTGAATGCCACTCACAGGTGTCACCGCCTTGGCAAGTTATTTGTCTGCTATGCGACTCATTTTTCTCATCTGCAATGAAAATCTTCATAGAGCCTAACTAATACTAATATGATTGTTGTAAGGATTAAATAAATTAAGATTTGTAAAGTACCTCAAACAAGGCCTGGCACGTAGTAGGAACTCAGGCATTTTTTGTTATGACCATACATGCCTGGAGCTCCTGCCTGGGAATCATTTACTGTGAGCCTACTATGTGCAGGGCAAAGCCCAGCTGCTAGAAAAGGCCCCAAAAGCAGGACTTGCATTCCAGCAAGTAGAGAAAACCTATACACCGATACCCATCCATGAGGCAGATGAGGTCCAGCTTACGGGCCAGCTGCAGAGTGCTAGCATCAGTCGCCTCCTGCTGTGTAACAAATCCCCACAGACGTAGCGGTTTAAACCAACATATATCTATTGTCTCATGGTTTCCATAGGTTAGGGATCTATACGTGGCTTAGCTGGGTCCTCTCTTCAGGTTCTCGTACAGGCTGCACTCAAGGTATTGGCCAGGGCTGGGCTCTCACGTGAAGGCTCAAGCAGGAAATAGTCCTCTTCCAAATGCATGCTGGCAAAATTCAGTTCCTTGAGGGTTGTTTGACTAAGGGCCTCAACTCCCTTCTGGCTTTTGCCCAAATGCCCTCAGTTCTGTGCCATGAGAGCGTGCAAGCCAAAGACATGATAGGGAGACATTCTGCTAGCAAGATGGGAATCACCATCTCATATAACGTAATCACAGGAGGTAATGATTTGCTCCGGGCAGTGAGGGAAGCCAAACTCTCCATAGCACCCATCTCTCTGATGCTGAGCCACGCACTGTGCATTCCATCGACACCCAAATGGGAATCTAACCTGTCTTCATCTCTCCAGCAGTGTCTTCAAAGTTAGATTCTGGAGGAGGCAGAAAGAAGCTCGGTTCAGTGTCTCATCTTGTCAACAACCAGAAGTTTGAAGTCCATTGTTCATATATTAATTTTTTTTTCCTTTAGCAGTTGTGGTACCCTGTCTAGATCCCCTCATGTCCTTCCTGTTGGTTCAGTGTAGCCATCCCCCAGTTTCTACAAGCTTTGCTCCAAAAGTTCCTATCTGTAACTTTCCTTTTTTTTTTTTTTTAAAAGATTTTATTTATTTATTCACAAGAGACATACACAGAGAGAGAGAGGCAGAGACACAGGCAGAGGGAGAAGCAGGCCCCATGCAGGGAGCCCGATGTGGGACTCCATCCTGGGACTCCAGGATCACGCCCTGGGCCAAAGGCAGGCTCTAAACCACTGAGCCAGCCAGAGATCCCCTGTAACTTTCTTTAGAGAGTTAATCTATGGTACCCTGGAACCACTTCACTCAGATGCTTCCAGAACCAAAAGAGCCTGGGAAGTTATAAACACCCACGGTGGCCTGCCTGACTGGTATAGACATATACAAATCTGGATCCCTTACTTTTAGGTAAGAGAAACTCCACTGGGTAATTTATTCTCGAAAGCTCCTCAAGGGTACAGATTGAATCTGGAACTTTACTTGAAATCACAACCTTGCCTGGCTAATTTTTGTTCCCTCTTCTGTCTTTCCTACTCCCTTACAGTTTCTCTGGGGGCAAATTGCTTAATTAGTTGCACACAATTTCTCTCCTTGGAGTCTGCATTTGGGGGACCTGCCTAAGATCCCCCAGATGCAGTCCACAAGTAGTCCCAGGAAACTAACTTTAGGGATAAGATTCTGGATGTAGCTCATTCGCCAGCAGGATGAAAATGGGGATCCCATCCCTCATGGGAGGAAGCATTCTGTATTTTTTTTCAATTCATTCGAAATTTGATCTATTTTATGTTAGATTTCTTTTTATTTTTTTTTTAAGATTTTATTTATTCATGCGAGTCACAGAGAGAGAGAGAGAGAGAGAGAGAGAGAGGCAGAGACACAAGCAGAGGGAGAAGCAGGCTCCATGCAGGGAGCCTGACACAGGACTCAATCCCTGGTCTCCAGGATCATGCCCTGGGCTGAAGGTGGCGCAAAACCGCTGAGCCACCCGGGCTGCCCATTATATTACATTTCATACAATAATATCTCATTTTACTAAAACTTGAGGACATAAACACAAATAGAACTTTAATTAGTACCAAGTCATAAAGCATCAAGAAAGAAAAAAAACCACCTTTATTAATCCCTAATAATGTGGCATCTCGTATCTTTGTACCATTGCAGTTATTAAGACTTTCACTCTTGGTAAATTGTAATGGAATACAGATGGAAGGGGATGCCCTGGCTTGCATGTAATCTCTAGCTTTTGAGAAATACAGAGGAAATAATCATAAATCCTAATCATAAGGACAGAATTGGGTGGAATTGGGCTTGAGCAGGTCTAGAACATATGTGTAAACTTCATGAAATACAGGCCTAGATCTCTGTGTTAGCAACCAACAAATGCACCTCCATCGGCTCACACCTGTGGGTATCCCCCATGGCCAGCTGATAGAAGAAAGATCCCCAGTTTGGCTCAAAGATAGTCTGACTCAATACATTGGTACAAACTAGAAATGGACAGTTGCTGAACTATTGCCCCAACCAGAGGGGGTCTGAAGAGACCAATGAAGGTAAACTGTAATAGGTAGAGCTTTGGGCATTGCACCTGGTGACCCAGTTTGTATGAAGGGAGAGGTGGCTCCAGGTAAGGAGACAGACATGTGGTATTGCACATTCGTGCCTACCAGAGAGCATTCGTTGCAGAAGAGGCTTTAAGCAACCAGGTGGGCAGGATGTCTCGTCCAGTAAATGTCAGCCAGCCTTGGTCCGTAGCTACTGTGGTCCCTGTGCAATAGGCATAGGTCTCTGAATGTCCTGGTTGTCGTGGCAGAGATGGAGGTTATGCATGAGTCAAAAAGCATGGGCTCCTTCTCACCAGAGCTGATCTAGTGCTGCCACCGCGAATGTTTGACCTGTGGACAACAGAGACCGACTCTGTGTCTCCAGTATAGTGTCCTTCAGGACACCAAAGACTTGGTGGCAAGTTGATTATGTGGGACGCTGCTCACCCTGGAAGTGGCAGCATTTTGTTCCAAATGGGATTGATACAAATTAGTGTATGAACTCACCTTTCCTGCCTGAATTGCCTTGGCAGGATCGACTATCTGAAAATCAAAATGTCTGATTTACGGACACAGGATCCCATATGACATTGTCTGCCCTTTTTTTTTTTTTTGACAAAGGAGGCATGATAATGGGCACATGACTATGAAATCTACTGATCCCACAATATAGCATTCAGAAGCCTTTAGCATGATATATCGTAACCACATTCGGAAGGCAGAGGTGGGTACTACCTCGGACATGATACTCTGTGAGGTTGGACGCCATCCTTTAGAATGCAGAACGTGCCTTAAACTGATAGTCATTATTTGCCATTGTGTCTTCAGTGAGTTGAGTACGTGGGTCTGGAAACCAAGGGCTGGGAAGAGAAGTGGTCTGGTCACTATCACTCCTCAGAGACCTTTTTGGGCAACACATCCTTCCAATTCTCGTAACTCTAGGGCATTGCGTCTAGAGGTTCTCATTCCTGGAGGGAAAATACTTCAGCTGATCCACTGGAGTCTCTCTTGCTTCTCCCATGCCCAGTGTTAACTGAAAACAGGCCACCGCAGCAGCCACTGCTTGATAAAGACATGGTAGTAAGGAGCTCAGGCTCCTCAAGGATGGAGGTTTGGGTCACCCTACCAGGCAAGGCCCCTAGTCTGGCAGACAGCTAGTTGCAGATGAGGAGATTCCAGAATGGATGGTAGAGAAAAGGAATGATGGATATTCATTACATTCTCGGCACCAGCTCCAGTGGCAGGGGCGGTGATTTGTCCTATGAGATCCATAATCAATTAGAATCTTGAATAAACTGTGACAAAATAGACTAGACTTCGTATGAGAAGCACATGAATCTGAGTGGTGCAAAGGGTGGACTCCAGTGAATGCTTTTGGTAACTGCCCAGAGCCCCCCTTTACTGGTTCACGGTACCTACCCGGAGTTGGGTAGGTCTATCCTGAGGGCTCACGCCTCCAACCTCCTACAGAGAAGGACCTTCCCTTAATTGACAGGAACCACTTCACCCAGAGTCATTCAGAACAGGAAGCGCTGGGCGTCATGTCCCCCCATTCCTTCTAGGAAGGCCTGTAGCCAGTGACTGACTGGGGTGGGAGTTAAAAAAAAACAAAACCCAGCTCCCTTGCTGGGGAGCTTCCTCAAGCTTACTACTTGCTCCCTTGCTTGCCTCCTTCTGCCCTATTCTGCTTCCCTTTCTCCCTTACTAGTTTCTCCTGGAAACACTTCCCTAATTGCTTGCTCACAATCCTTGGCAACCCAAGACACTTCCTTAACGGAATATAAACTCTGTGTGGACAGACACTGGCTAGAGGGGAAGAAAAAAATCTTTTCATCTCCCACATACCTAGCCCAGCATGGGATACCTGCTGGGAGTCAAATACCGATTTTGGCAAATCTCCTTAGATTTTCTCCCTTTAGGAAGTCAGAAGCTCCTAAGAGGCGGTTGTGCAGCACATTACAGACCGGGGCACCTGTCGATTATCGACGATGTATGGATGCATCCTGTATGTCCCAGATCTGGGGAGTTGGGGCAATCTTATTTTTCCCATCCTCTTGTCAGACCATTTCCAGGCATGTGCCCCACTCGGTGTGGTGCATGTGTGCGGAGAGCCAAAGGGATGATGCCAAGGGGATGATGAGCCAGCCCGGGAGCCGCTGCGGGGAGGAGGGGGGCACTGGAGCATTATAATAAAGCTGGAACCGTGAAGTCGAGCGAGCCTGGGCTTCAAATCCCGGCTGCACCCCCAACCTGCGGTCTGACCTTGGGGCCGCATTGCATTCGCGTCGGGAGGAAGTTCGCAGCCTTCCCCCCCACCCCCACCCCGTCACAGTCTGGAACGCGAGCTAAGGCCTGCCCAGCGCCGCGCGGTGCTCCGGGGCACCGGCCCCGCGACCCCGGGCAGCTCCGGAGGCGCTTCCTTGTGCAGGGGGGAGAAGGGCAGGTCGGGAGCCGGCGGAGCAGCAAGCGGCCCTTCCCGTCCTCGCCCAGCCGCCTGCGGGGAGGCGGGGCCCGACGCAGCGCTCCGAGCCCCCCGGCGGGCGGGACGTCACCGCGGCCGGAAGGACCGAGGCCCTGAGACCCGAAACCCGGGGCCGCACGCGGGCTCCCGGGCGGCGACACCAGAGCACGGGAAGGGCCGGCCCGCACCAGCGCCGCGGAGGCCGACGCCCCCGGCCCCGTCTCCTAGCAACGCCCGCCCCGCCCCAGCCCTCCCGGCGCAGCGCGCAGGCGCGCCGCCGTTGCCATGGCAGCGCGGCCGCCGCGCCCGACGCCGGCGGCGCCTGCGGACAGCGCGGGCTCCCGGCCCCACGTGGGCGGCGGGGAGGCGTCCCCGACTGGCTGGCGGCGCCTCCGGGGGCAGGTCGCGGCCTCTCCCGGGGCAGGTCGAGGGCTCGCCGGGAGCCGCCTCCAGGTGTGGCCCGGCCGCGAGGTCGGTTGGCTCCGTCTCGCCTCCCGGCCGACTGGGCCGTTCGGCGGCCCGGAGACTTTCGGGCCTGTCTCCCGGGGACGGAGGTGGTCCCCCGGGTCGGGCCCGGGCTGAGCGGGGTGTTCGGGTTTAGACTCTCGGACCTTTTTACCTTTTTTCTCACCTGCGCACGAGCAATACACACACACACACACACACACACACACGCACACGCAGCCTCACGTCCCAGCCTTTTCCCTCTTGTCTTCCACCTGAAGGATCTTTCATCTCGGAAACAATTTGCAGAAAAAGGAGGGGCCTCCACAATCAGCCTTGGAAAGCAGCCCTGGAAATAAGTATCCTATTTCTCGAGGGCCAATTTTAAAACTCTAAACGTCCATGCCTGGAAGGGTATCCTGGATTCCGGGCTGGCATTTGCATTCTTCGAAATCCCTCTCTGCAGTGAGCTGCGTTGGGAGAATTCAGTTGTGGGGTATTAAATTTAAACATCACATCTACCCCTCTGGCTAGTGTTAGGATTGCTCTGCTGAAGGACCCGCTCACAAAGACAAAGCCACCGGGTTCTCAGTCATTCTCTGGCTGGAGAGTATTTTTAACAGAGGCGGAGTCAGTCACGTGTCTGTGAGTTTAATCAAATTGACAAGGGCTCTGAGCGAGGACGCTTGCTCTCTAACCGTAAGACGGCATTAGAAACAGACGCATTCTCTTTGGACTTCCTTGAATCAGAGCTTTTCAAATGGAATCTTCACTTGCATATATTTCTCTCGATCTGCTGCAACTGGCAGATTTAAATCAAAATCCTATTTCTTGTATTCATTTCTATGGCGAATGTGTCTAGGTTGAGATTATGCATTTTCTTGATCAACAAGGAAATGCGCAGCAATCACTACGAATTGAGCACCTTGCTGATTGAGCAACACTTGAACCTGAAGGCAAGGACGACCATAATCTTAGAATGGAGAATGCTCCACAGTGTATTTCACAAGCATTTTCACAGCTAACCTTTTTCCACTCCAAAAGATCATTCACTTGGAACTTCTTTGTCAGAGTATTAAATCTCCTAGAAAATCACTTTCACATACTTTTTAGTTTGAAAATGTGATTGTGGTTGGGCAAGTGCTCGTGTAATTTATCTCTCTCTCTCTATTCTCTTACTTATGGATCATTTTTTTCCAGCATCAAAACAGAACCTTTCATTTACGTGTTGGAGAGTAGAGGATAAATTCTGAAAGCTAAGTGAAAGATCTGAAAATAATGCTTTCTCTCTCTCTCTTTTTTAAATATTTTATTTATTTGACAGAGCACAGGCAGGGAAGGGGCAGAGGGAAAGAGCGATTCCCCACAGAGCAGGGAGCCTGAAGTGGGGGCTCCATCCCAGGACCCTGGAACCATGACCAAAGGCAGAGGCACCCCTGAAAATAGTGGTCTCATTCGCACTCTTGGGGGAATAGAAAGGTAAATATAAAGCTATGTGTATCTAATTACTTTTTTGTGCATAAGGCAAATCACTAAGGTTACTTATCTGCTTCAGATTTGGTCATTTCAGTGTAGCTTCAACAGTAGCACAAACAACAACACTGAATTTTATAAGGAAATAGTGGCATTTGCAAACATTCTTATTTGGTAATTTTCATTGCATCTGATTATTCATTCACTATCCTAAAGGTTTTTACATAAAGGTTATTCATCTGTTTGAGCCCAAAACAACTTGATTGTAAGATATTGATAAAGGCCCACATATGCCTGGTGTGGCAAGTAGAACTGACCAGATTAGCCACTTAACTGGTTGGTTGTGCTCTGGAAATAGAGATCTAGTTACACACGAGTTAGCTCAACCTTCAGTTTTTAGACTTCATTAGCCGCTCTGGAGGGTTAATTGAGAGCAGAGGAGCCCATAGGACTTATTGCATATCCCGCCATATTAATAACATTGGAATGTTAAGAACTTCACTAAATTTTCCCCATTATTTACTAATGTGGAAATGACCTCCATACTACCATTCCAGTTCCACGGGATTTCTCCCTTCTGTTTTATGATTATTGTTTCCTCAGGAACCAAATACAGGTTTCCCCTGAAAGTAGGGTGTTGGTATGAAATCTTTGGTAAGTCAAAATGGCATAAAGCAAAGAAGCAATGACTGCTAATTTATATGGAGAAAGTTTTGAGCGTTCCCAGACCCCAAAAATAACCTCCCATAGGCCTTTCTGATGCCTTAGGACATGTCTTGCTAACAGATGCACAAAATAAATGGAGATAAAGCACAAATGCTCAGACACAGGTCAAAGCTATGAAGGCTTGATGCTGAGATACTGAATGCAACTGCTGGGGAAGGAGCTGGAAGGGGCCCTTCTCGCCGCTCGGGGTGCCTGCTGCCTATATAACCGTTTGCAGCAAAACACTGAATGATATTTTCACTTTTTTTTTTCTTTGGTAAAAGTGAAAATCCTCTTCTGATCTTCAGTTGGCAAAAAAAAAAAAAAAAAAAGAGTACTAATATAGGTCTTTTGCAAAAGTGAAGTGGTGTGATGTGAACTTTTGAAAAACGGGGCACTTGTACTTATCAAACACCAGATCCATTCTGCATGTTCACCTTCTCCTCTTTTCCAAATAATCAGTGACCCTACGCTTTGCACATCTCATCGTTATTACCGACTACCAGCCTCTTATCTAATCCTGCATTAAACTCGATTTACTGTTTTATCTATACTACTTTAATCTTTTAGAGGCTTATCATAATATGGACTCCTTAATGAAATATTTTATCACATGAATAAACTAACCTTGCTCCATTTTTCCAGATTCCTCTACTTTTGCTCATTTACCTATATATCTTTTATCCTTCTTTAAATATTCATGTTTTCCAGTTTCATTTCTTATGCAACGAAATAAACCAAAATGCTTATCTTGTTACTACAGAAATGACTGTGTTACCACAAAATGTGAAATGTTCTTGTTTAGTGCTTAATGTCTTATGGTTGGCTCTCCTGATCTCAGTAAAATATTAATGCTTCTGTTGCTAGAAGATTCCCCCATCCTGACATCCTAAAATATTTCTTTCCATCAAGTGGCAAGGACACCTAATATTCTCAAATCATTCCTTTGGATTTAAAGAGGCCATATAGCATAAGGGTTAGTTGACAAGACTCTGAACCCAGGCCAGGACTCAAGTCCTGGTTCTGACGCTTATGAGCTGTGTGACTTATAATCAAGTTTTCTTTTAACCTCTTGGGGCTCAATTTGTAAATGAATATGACAAGCAGTTGGCTCATTAGGTTTGGGGATTTTTAAGGATTAAAGGTGTAATTCTTGTGAAGTTCTTGGGCAATGTAGTCATTGCTCAATGCATGTCAGCAGTGGGCATCACCATCATTATTCTTATCTATATTAAAATATTGTTTCCACTGTCACCAATTAGCGTAGCCTGAATTAGTTTATTAAACTATCCATAGATAGACGGTATTCTGACAGGACATAAAACATATGTTTTGATGAAGGAGAGGAAAGGTACAAGGAGAAGGGAAAAGTCTAGAGCATGAGCTAGCGCTGGAGGTGGGCACATGTGGGCTTCCTGGAATGCTGAAGCACAGCACGGGCTCATGGGGGTCCTGAAGTGATAAAGTAGAATGAAAAATAGAGTAGAATGATGTTCATAAAATTAGTCATGACATAGACAACCCCACAAGAGAGATGATTTTTAAATATATGTAAGATTGTGAGACCTACCATACTGAAAAAAATATGAAAAAGTGGGGCATTGGGACACATGCTAAAGACTTAAGACCTAGATGGGAAAACTTTTTTTTTTTTTATTAATCACTCGTGTTTCCCTGGCAGATGTCAGAATCCACTGTAGAGAATCTAGGCAGAGAGAAATTTATTATAGGGTGATAAGTGGCTCCCAGACTTGGTTTTAGGATTGAGGAAAACACTCAAGGCTGAGCTTCAAGAGCACCTCCCCACATAGAACTGGGCCACAACAGAAGTCACTGTGTCCTGTGCAACAGGAATCCACCTCCCCAGGTGCCAAGCTGCCCCTAAGTCCTGCTGGCTTGGGAGTCACAGGCCTCGGTCACCATCAGGAGTCTGCCTCTATTGGGAAGCCCCCAACAGGAAGTCCAGAGCCATGGTGCCCTCATGGAACCTGCACCAGCAAAACAGCTGCCCTCCTTTGACCCCTGCTAGCGACCACAGGTTGAACCCCATGGAAGAAATTCTCAATGGTTCCTTGGCCATGCTTGCCAGTAGAAGCAGCAGAAGCCAGAGGCCAACCTGGAATCGTGCGAGCGCATCGTGAGAGGTTGAGTTATAGCCTAATTTTGCTTCAAGGAAGTCTGCAAAAGGAGTCTGGGGCATTCCCACCTCTGCAACAGAGGAAGGCATATGAAGAGGAGGGTGGGATGGCTACTGAACACTAATCCACCTTGTCCACTCCGGGCCACTCCCTCAGTGGTTAAATGTCCATACAGTCTCTTCTTCCCAAACGTATCTGGGTTGGATACTCTGCATCTTCATCTTCATCTTCCCTTTAGCTCAGGCACAATCCCATCTTGATGTCTCACCACCTCTGGGGTGACTTGGAAAATTAATCATGCCCTGCAAAACCCTTCATTAAACATTGAAGGCAAAGGGGAGGGAATAAAAAGAAAAGCGGTTGATATCTGTGGTATGTAAACAGCGAGGGGAAAAATGACAGGCTACTGCAGTCCTCACCTTTGCTGTTGTCACAAGTCCATAGTTGGTATTTATAGCTTCTTCCTCTACAACCCATTTCAGGCCGTCTTTGCTCCCAGCAAGTTTGCTCAGGGGGCCAGACTTCTTTGCCTGGTGGCAGGACCTACATCTTCATGCCTGAGGGGTCTGAAGGTCTAGATTTGCTTAAGCTTCTCTAACTTTTGCCACTGGACGTGGCGGTACAAGGAGGTACCCCAGAGGCTCTACTGGCCCTCACGATGCAATAGCAATCTCAATTTTCTGATTGTCAGAAACCCAGTGATCATGAGGAACTCAGTGACCAGGTGAAAGTCTTGCCTGTAGTACAGTGGAACCATGTGTCCCCTGAATGGAAGAGTCCATGAATCTCTAAACAACAAGTCAAAGTCAGAGAGATGCAAATAATTTTTTTAATATATGCTCAAGCTTGATAATGAGGTGCCTTTCCTGTGTCTATCCCCTGGTTCCCAGATCTATGAGATTTGCTGATGGAAGAAACAATCCCTGCATAAAAACAGCTGGTTTGAAGCATATACCACAACCTGGAGGAAAGTACTGTGCAAGATGTGGCTCAGCTGTCTCCCGCAGGCCCTTCCTCTTTCTGTGCGGCAGCGTTCTGAGGGATGGTCACCGAGTAGGCTCAGTGAGTCCCATGGAGGTCAGCCACCTGCTTTTTAAAAATCTAGCTATAGGGCTAGATTTAACCCACGTGGCTCAGCGGGTTAGCGCCGCCTGCAGCCCAGGGCGTGATCCTGGAGACCCTTGATCCAGTCCCAAGTTGGGCTCCCTGCGTGGAGCCTGCTTCTCCCTCTGCCTGTGTCTCTGCCTCTCTCTCTCTCTCTGTGTCTCTCATGAATGAATGAATGAATGAATAAATTTTAAAAATAAAAAAATAATAAAAATTAAAATCTAGCTATAAAATTAGCTTCTTGGTCAGAAATAATGTTGTATGGAATGTTGTAAGAGTGAATAACACATTTGGTGGATCCGCATGTGGTATGGCTGCTTGACACATGGCAGGCAGAGAAGGTAAACCCAAATCTAAATATTACAGTGAGGACAAAATGTTGCCCCTCCTGTGATGGAAGAGCTCAGTTATACAAAACCTGCTACCAGATGGGATGATGTGTCACCACAGTTTCAGTGTTAGGGTGCTATTGGCAAGATGGCCCTTGGTGGTGGGAAGTGTCTGGATCTGCCCCGTTCCTGCCACCATAGCTGCCTTAGGCACATTCTAGGGTGGTCAGGAGAGCCGCTGACTTGCATCCATTGAACAAGGCATCTTGTCCGCCTTATTATTTAGATTCCCTAGTGAAGTGCTGCTCTTTTGTAAGCAAACCTATGGGACGTATCACACCCTGGTCCACTGCAGGAGGCCTGTACACATACCTATTCCCTAGACCACCAGGAAACCAATCACCTGTTCTCTCTTACAAGTCCCTAAGTGTCTGGTTAGGTAGACTCATACTTTGGTATCTCTCTTTCTGTACAAACTGAACAACCAGATGATGAATCATTTAAAATTCTAACCATTAGGAGAATTGCTGTTTCCCCACCTCCTAGTGAACCTGTAATGCTGGAGAAATCCACTATCACTGGAACTTGCATATCATGCAGAACCATCCATGAACCAGGCTCAATTATTTTTAAATCTCTTTACCTTTTTAAAAAAAAAAACTTGTTATAGGAAACTCCTCTGAGGGGTATACACATGTGTTGAAGGAGATGTGTGACGTGGGGTAGGCATTTTGGGAGTGTGAATCACCTACTCTTGCATCTTGGACCATCACAACCTGCTCAGGCTCAGTATGCTATAGGGTGTACTACTTCCACTTAGGCCAATTTGGAGAGTGAGTGGACCCATACAGTGCCCAGTTCCTGATGGGAAGATTGGTCACATGATCACTTGGTTTTCCATTATCAAGCATTCAGCAAGCTAGGAGCTGTTTCAAAAAAAAAAAAAAAAAAAAAGTTCCTTGCCAAAGAGGATGTGGCTTTATTTCAAAATATTAAAATCATCTGCTGTGAATCTCTTACTGGGGCTCACCACAGGCTCTGTAAGCACCCTTACCTGTCACAAATGCTTTGCACACCATTAGATATTCTGGATCATAAGAGTCAGACTGCAGAACTGCTCGCATTGGATCAGGT
Organism: Vulpes vulpes; assembly: GCF_048418805.1. NCBI lineage: Eukaryota > Metazoa > Chordata > Mammalia > Carnivora > Canidae > Vulpes > Vulpes vulpes. The sequence goes on along the minus strand of NW_027325787.1, from coordinate 336,985 downwards.
TGAGAACTTTCTCTTGCTCTCATTTCCACTCAAAACTAATAGCCCTACAGCTTACTTGGTAAATGGATCAGACACCCAAACACAGTGTAGGTTGCTTCCTTCAGAACCATCTACTATGACCATAGTCTGGAAAGCTACCACAATCAGGGAGCTACCACAGTCAAGAATCCTCCCCTGGAACCTGCAGCCCTAAACCACAGTGGTCCTCTGAAAATTCTCATAGAAAAACGAAATGCCTCTATGACCATGCTTGCCAGAAAAATAGCAACAGGGCCTCCACTTCAGTTTTGCCTTCCAACTTCTACCTGAGTGTGAACCTACCTTGTACCCATCATCCCAACTTCAAGGGAGTTCGAGAAAAATAGTTTTAAGGTTTCCAGTCTCTACTATAGGTTAAATTGTGTCTCCCACCCCCAATTCATATGTTGAAGTTCCAACCTCTACTACCTCAGAGTATGACTTTATTCTGAAATAGGGTCATTGGAGAGACACTTGGGTGGCTCAGTGGTTGAGCGTCTGCCTTCAGCTCAGGGCGTGATCCAGGCGAGAGATTGAGTTCTCGCGTCGAGTTCCCTTCAGGGAGCCCGCTTCTCCCTCTGTCTGTGTCTCTGCCTCTCTCTGTGTGTCTCTCTTAATAAAGAAATAAAATCTTTTAAAAAAATGAAATAAGGTAATTGGAAATGCAATTAGTAAACTCAAGATGAAGTCATTAAAGTAGTCACTAATCCCAAATGACTGTTATCCTTATAAAAAAGGGGAAATTTGGACACAGAGAGACACACAGGGACAATATCATGTGAAGCCGAAGGCAGAGATCAGGGTCATGCTTCTACAAGCCAAAGAATGCCAGAGATTGCCAGCAACCAGCAGGAGCTAGAGGAGAGGCCTGGAACAGCCCCAACCCCCGGGGCCCTCAGAAGGAACCAACCCTGCCTACCAACAACATGATGTTGGACTTCTTGCAGACCCCGGAAATGTGAGGCTATTTATTTCTATTATTTAAGTTATCCAGTTTGTGGAATTCTGTTATGGCAGCCCTGGCAAGCCAAGATAGACTGTGTAGCCACTCCTACCTGTAATTTATGGTATCCTTCTCGTGGCTTCTAAATGGGGCTCATCAAGTCTCATCACTGTTTGCAAGAAAAGTTCAATCAGTGTCTCCAGTGATTTTACTTTTACTGACCAATCTGCAACATCCATCACTGGAAAGCAACCCCCTCCCAAAATATTTGGGGAGATATAATTGCTTCTTTAATGAGTAGCCATATTTTCACTCTGAGATGATTTAGCACACCTTTAAGACATCCAGCCTGTAACATTTATGTTTTACGTCAAGAAAGAGTCTGTTCGTATTTGGTCATTCTTGTTTAAAAGAATTTAGCCTTGCGGTTAAACAGGCCAGTCTTGTCATCGTAAGTAAAAATTATAATCGCTTTAGGTTTCTGATTTCTAAATCTTTCTACATTTATACAAAATTTTAGAACATTTAAGAGAAATTAAGACTCAACATGACGACAAAGTTACAGTAACAGTTATAAATGACGTAAATATAACTATAGTTGTAAGATTCTACATAGCTTATTAGAGTTACAAAAATTATACAAACACTTGGGAAGTTTTTTGTTTGTTAAGATAGACACTTGACTCACATTACAAGGAAATCTAATACAAGTATATACATGCAGTTAAAAATGCTTAAAGGCATTTTAACAGAATTTATTAAAGCCTCCTGAAGAGTGTTAAATATAGAATAATAAGATTTGTAAGTCAAATCCAAGAGAGGATTGGCAAACTTTCTGTAAAGGGCCCAGTGGTAAATAGCTCAGGCTTTGTGCACCCTGTGGTCTCTACTGCAAGTCTGTAACTCTGCCATCCATCGTAGCACAGAAGCCACAATAGGCAATATGTAAATGAACAGGTATGGCCATGTTCCAGTAAAACTTTACTTACAAAAACAGGCAGCCAGCCAGACTTGGCTCACCGGCAACCGTGGGCCAACCTCTGATTTAAAAGATTAAAGATTTTGAAATGTGTAAGTTTTCAAATGTATGACTTCAATAAGTCAAATATTAATTATGAAAACAACATAACCACTGAATAACCTTCACTGTGCATAAAAGCCACCTTCAAATTTATCTTAAAAAGTCACATTGAAATGAACGAGGTGACATTGGGAAACAATGTCAGGTGGCAGAAAGAGGATGAATTTTGGAGTTTGATACCTAGTTTCCAGTCCTACCTCTGGTACTCCAGTTAAGTAAACTATTTGGAAAAAATCATTTAGCATCTGATCTGTGTAAAGCGACCATAATCTTCATTGGACCTATTCTCATTAGGTTGTTGTGATAGTCAAATGAGGCCTTACATAAAAGTGTGCATTGAAACTGGAAAGTATCTTTCAAAAATAGAGGATTATCACAACCAAAGTATAAATGCATTTGCACATGTTGTATGTCCACAAAGTGTATCAAGAATTTTGAATAATGTCTTACCATACTTATCACTTGAAAAACTCTCATCTTGGTTGTAACTACTCTACACTCTTCTGCTCATCAGAATTTGAATTCATATAATACTCAGAAATTTGTCTCTTTAACATGAAAAATATTAACCTCGGCATTTTATGGTTTCAACAGATTCATCATGGGTTCTTTCTAAGGCCAACTTCTTTCCCAGGAAAAGCCCAATTTTTAAATTTAGTTCATGCTTTTTGTACCATGGTTTGCTGTATAATTTTAGAGCTAGCAGGAATCTTCAAAATCATTCCATTCAATCCTATAAGTGTTCATAGATGAGGATACTGAAGATTTGATGAGCTTGCCGGAAAGCACACTATTAGGAGAACATTTATAACTTAATCATGTTGTAAATGAAAGCTCAAAACCAGTCATGATGGACCCTTTGTATTTGTAAGACTTGTGTGGTGCATATGTTCCACACCTTACACAAATAGTGGATGACTACAAGGGATGCCTAAGTGATTTACAGCTAAACGTGCATAGTAACAGTCCTTTCAACATCTATTAAAGTGAACTATTTGGAATCATCTACGCAGGAAAAATTATCACTCATTCCTCTGGGTTCTTTATTTTTCTCATTTATACTGTAATTCCTCGGTAGGTTTCATAGGATCTACTGATAGGAGAAAATAGTAAACAAATCAACTCTAACATTCTTTTTCAGTGTTTGTCCACAGAGGGTTTGCCTATTTAGTTTGCTACTTTATTTTATTTAGTCTAATCAGCTCCCTATAAGAAATACCACTGAGGAAGATTGTCTAAGGTAGAGATGTTTTCATGCTGGCATTGAAAAGCATTAATAGAAGTTAAATGTAGAAATCCCAGCATGCTGAGATAAGTTTACAACTGTAAGATATAATTTCCTTCCAAGTCTTCTCAAATCTGGAAGGTTGAGGATGGTTCATTAAACTCAAATATTTATGTAGTTTTGATAGTCTCAGGGAAAGGAACTGATTTTCATTCTTTTATCATAATCTTGTTATGGAGTTTACAATGCTATCTACTAAACTGGGTTTTTCTCAAAGCAGGAGACAGAGTTCTCGTGCAGACACGGGCCAGTATGATCAGCATGGATTCATGTTGGGAGTTCATGCTTTCTCACCAAGCTGCTATCCAGTATTTTCCATATGTATAGAATATACATACAGAAATAGACCACAAACCCGGGGGATTGTGGTAAAATTGGCATTATACTTATTTATTGTTGTGTAACCTGTTTTTGTCACTTAATATGGATGTTTTCTCTGATTAAGTGTTTTTTTGAGGCATGATATTTAATGGCCACATGGTATTCCATCAACCAGATGAGCCATCATTAATTTACCCACTCTATTGTTGGACATTTTTGTTCCCAATTTTTCACTGTTAGAAATAATGCGGTGACGAATATCCATGTATATAAATCTTTGTGCTCTGTTTCTGATCACTTTTGTAAGATAACTTCTTTGATGTGAAATTGCTGGTCCAAGGAAAAGTGAATATTTGTAAAACTCTTTGTACATAATGATCACAATAATACCATTTATCCTCTCTATATGCTGGGCACTGTGCTATAATTGAGCACAATCTCATTTAATCTTCACAATAAATTTATGAGATAAGCACTATTAATATCCACATTTTTTTCCAGAGGAGACTGAGGCTCATGCCCAGAAAATGGTTAATACATGACAGCAGGTAGCAGACCCAGCATTTGAGCCCAAATGCTGTCTGTCCAACGTCAAAGCTGATATTCTTAATTCCTGCACTATATTGCCACTTCCATATTTGCAAAATATCTTCCAAAAAAGATTATTACAATTTAGATCTCTACCCACAACACATGAGTGTGCCTATTTCCCTGTGCTACTGAGGAGTCTTTGATTACGAGGGAAGCTGAACACATTTTTTCATGTTTGTTGGCCATTTGTGGGTTGTCTGTTCACGTCCTTTGCATAGAATACATGTCTGAAATCTTTCCTTTTGAGAGTCAGATGATCTGAATTCTAATCACAGCTCTATCCCTAATTAGCCATGCGATGTCAGGAAAAATCACTGCCGAGTTCTGAGTCTCCATTTCTTCTTGTGGAAAAATAGGTGCTTCAATCAAATAAGCTCGTTGGCCATCTCTAAAGTTTTGTGATTCCATCTGTTGGTCCACCCATTACCTGTCCTAGTCACTGGGCAGCGTGGGAGGAAATAGGGGGTCACCTGTATTGTATGTCTTCATTTATATATTTAAGGAAGCCTTTACTCCAAACCGTTTCTCCCAGCCGCTAGGATTCATGTGCCTGAAATCCCAACCTTCATTCCCTGAGGCTCTTGTTCTTCATTCTGTTGAGCGTCTCCTTCCTGCCCCAAGGTGTTTCATTCTTTGGCTTCACTGGCATCCTTCTCTTATGGCTTGCTCTGCTCAGATTCCGTCTCAACTCTGCCTCTATTTCTGTAAAATGTTGGGATTGCCCGGGTTTGCCCTTGGCTCACTGTTCTTTTAATTAGATCCTTCTGAGACCTAATGATCCAGATGGGGTTCCCAGGACAGGCCATGACTCTCTTGTGTCCAAACCTCTGAACGTGTTATTCCCTCTCCCCGGAGTTTTCTTTCTTCCTTTCTTTACTAAACAGAGTCCAAGTGTGTCTGCTGGAAAGCAGCCTGGCTAAACCTTGATACATGGGCTTGGAGTCAGTCGTGTCCAAGTTCTACCGTGCACTAACCTCAGGACCTTGGGTAACGTAGGTGTCCTTCTTAACTTTCATTTCCTCATCTGTATAATGGGAGGAATGACAGTAGCTCCCACTTAAGATTGCTGTGTGAAGGATACGAGAGAGTGCACCCAAAGCTTGGCCCATGATGCTAGATTTTTTTTGTGCTTTCACGGCACTGAATGGGTACGTCTATCATAGCATCTAACATACTGCATTCTGAATATTCATTGCTTTATCTCCATTTGTTAGCACCGTGTCTAGCGCACTGTAGGCATTTAGCAGCTGTTTGTTGGGGGAATAAATGAATCACATTGCAAATACCTTTGGGAAGCTTTCTTTGGGGGGTGATTGTTTTGTTTTCTATTGTTTTGCTGGTTTATTTATTTGTTTGTTTTACTAACACCCTATCAAAAATTGCTTTCTACCCTGACAGGTAAAGAAATAAAATTAATGCCCTGAAATCATTAGAAGGTTAAGAACAAGGATGTCCAACTCAGAGAGACTGAAGAGCTCCAAATAGGAGGTAAGAATATGTGGAAGAGGGGCACCTGGGTGGCTCAGTTGGTTAAGCATCTGCCTTTGGCTCAGGTCATGATCTCAGGGGCCTGGGATCAAGCTCCCTGCTCAGCATAGTGTCTGCTTCTCCCTCTCCCTCTGCCTGCCACTCCCCCTGCTTGTGCTCTCTCGCTGTCTCTCTCTGTCAAATAAGTAAAATCTTAAAAAAAAAAAAAAAAAAAAAAGAATATGTTGAAGACAAACTTTACATCTTTGTGCTTTCATTGTGGTTACTCTACAAAGATGCCCTAACCACCCCTCCTCCTTTTCTCCCTCACTCTGGCAGATTTTCTTTGGCCACATGAGCTCCTCATCACAGGCAGGTTCAGGTCCATCCATACTTGGAGATACCCTGTTACCTGTTTATCCCTGAATGTGTCAACACAGCTTCACAGAGCAAATGAGCAATAAAATATCTCAAACCGGATATCGTCACTAAAAAAAAATAATAATAAATTTAAAGAAAAGCAAACACACTTGGAAAATGTACTGGCTGGGAAGGTGGCCAGGGGCTAGAGATAGCAGAGAAACCAATGAGAAGTGTGTATGAAAAGAGAGAGGTCTACAAGCTTATTGAAAATTGAGATGTCTTTGGGGGAAGAAAAATCAATACGGTCTATGAATCTTTTAGTATAGACTCATGGTGAAAAGCATGACAGCAGTTTGTGTGTGTGGTTTTTTTAAGGATTTAAAAATAATTATCTATGCACATTAGCTGGTATTTCTTTAAAGGGGGAAGAAAAAAATAAACCCTCATGAGTGCTGTATTTCAAAAAGATTTTAAGACAGCAAAATTGCCTTCCATGCACAAATGGATGCCTGGTCCCTCCCTAACGTGCCCCACAGGTTTATCATAGGTTCTGAGAGCCTCACTCACAGGGTCCTCATTAATCAATTCTCAGACTCACGCTAAATGCTTAGTGTTACAAAAACAACATCCACCTTCCCTCACACCTGTCTACGATCCCCTAAGCCCAACCATCTTTCCTTTTTTTTCCCTTCTTTTTAAAGTATTTATTTATTTATTTATTTATTTATTTATTTATTTATTTCAGAGACAGGGAGAGAGGGAGCATGAGCAGAGGGAAGGCCAAAACAGGCTCCTTGCTAAGCAAGGAGCCTGACATGGGTCTCGGTCCCAGGCCTTTGGGATCATACCCTGAGCCGAAGGCCCACTGCGCCACCCAGGTGCTTCCCCAACCAACCTTTCTAATGCCTTTAGAAAGTGATATGTAGCTTGTTGAGTTATGCCCTGGAAATGTAATGTCCTTTACTTCTCTGCTGCCTTCCCGTGTCCCTTGGAGTTGTTATTAGGTCTTCCCTGTAAATGCCCCTTGGAGACTGCCCGTTCCCAGTACCTCGCGTGCTGACCCGAGGCATTCACACAACGTGAAAGACAGAGTGCAACTGAACACACAGAACTACATTTCCAACTACATTGACTTGAGAAATGAAGCCTCAGGGCCAGTGTATGAATTACCCACAGAATGGAAAGGCATAGCCCAGCCTTCTGTACGCTTCCGGTCTTTATGAGCACACATGGAGTGACATACTCTTTTGACATTTGATAAAAGCATTTTCAAAAATATTTTTCCTTTCCAAGTATCTTGTGTTTCCCCCTCCATCTTTATTCATTTTGGATGCTTACTTTTTAATTTATATATATTTTTTATTGGAGTTCAATTTGCCAACATACAGCATAACACCCAGTGCTCATCCCGCCAAGTGCCCCCCTCAGTGCCTGTCACCCAGTCACCCCAACCCGCCCCACCTCCCTTTCTACTACCCTTTATTCATTTCCCAGAGTTAGGTGTCTCTCATGTTTTGTCACCCTCACTAATATTTTCACTCATTTTCTCTCCTTTCCCCTCCATTCCCTTTCACTATTTTTTATATTCCCACAATGAATGAGACCATATAATGTTTGTCCTTCTCCGATTGACTCAGCATAATACCCTCCAGTTCCATCCACGTTGAAGCAAATGGTGGGTATTTGTCGTTTCTGATGGCTGAGTAATATTCCATTGTATACATAGACCACAGCTTCTTTATCCATTCATCTTTCGATGGACACTGAGGCTCCTTCCACAGTTTGGCTATTGTGGACATTGCTGCTATAAACATTGGGGTGCAGGTGTCCCGGCGTTTCACTGCATCTGTATCTTTGGGATAAATCCCCAGCAGTGCAATTGCAAGGCTGGTTCAACACTCGTAAAGCAATCAGTGTGATAGATCATATCAGCAAGAGAAAAAACAAGAACCATATGATCCTCTCAATAGATGCAGAGAAAACATTTGACAAAATACAGCATCCATTCCTGATCAAAACTCTTCAGAGTGTAGGGATAGAGGGAACATTCCTCAGCATCTTAAAAGCTATCTACAAAAAGCCCACAGCAAATATCATTCTCCATGGGGAAACACTGGGAGCCTTTCCCCTAAGATCAGGAACATGACAAGGATGTCCACTCTCACCACTGCTATTCAACATAGTACTAGAAGTCCTAGCCTCAGCAATCAGCAAACAAAAAGAAATAAAAAAGAAATAAAAGGCATTCAAATTGGCAAAGCAGAAGTCAAACTCTCCCTCTTCGCAGATGACATGATCTGTACCTAGAAAACCCAAAAGACTCCACCCCAAGACTGCTAGAACTCATACAGCAGTTCAGCAGCGTGGCAGGATACAAAATCAATGCCCAGGAATCACTGACATTTCTATACACTAACAATGAGACTGAAGAAAGAGAAATTAAGGAGTCAATCCCACTTACAACTGCACCCAAAAGCGTAAGATACCTAGGAATAAACCTAACCAAAGAGGTAAAGAATGCTTAGTTTTTGTTTTTTTTTTTTTGGATGCTTACTTTTTAAAATGTTAAAGAGGGGCACCTGGGCGGAGCGTATGCCTTTGGCTCAGGCTGTGATCCCCAGGTCCTAGGAGTCCCATATCAGGCTCCCCCCACGGAGCCTGCTTCTCCCTCTGCCTATGTCTCTGTTTCTCTCCCCATGTCTCTCACAAATAAAAAAAAAATGAATCTTTTAAAAATAAAATAAAATGTTAAATAAAATTGATGTCAGGATAAGAGTTTGAAAGGGACTAGATGGAAATGTAAGGCTTTGACTCTGTCTGGAATTCCCTCTTCCTCTTGATGTCACTAGCATGTACTCATCTTAAAGACACAGCTCAAGCACCAGTTCCTGGGATAATTACTCCCTGTCTCTGCAATCTCTGTTAGACTTGGCTCCTCTGAGCTTCTGGAAGCCTCTCCAGACCCCACCACATCATCTTCCCCTGTAGACTGCACAGTTCTGGATGGCAAGTACCAGACTTTACCTATCTCTCTGCCCAGTGCAGCGGCAGACACATAGTATAGGTCACCTAATATTTATTAAATGAACAATCGAAGGAATGAATGAATGGATGGATGGATGGCTATTCAGAGAAGGAAAGGTAAAGAAAAAAAAGTGGCAGGTGGTAAGCAGGTTTCAGAAAGTGAGAATTAAGAGAGCCAACACTCATTCAAACAATTTATACACGAAGTCCTGGAGTGAAATCCATTTTTCAGCCTCCGCTGAGAGATCTGTTATACAGATTTTTGCCCAAAGTATATGTCAATTCTGAGTAAACTACAGTCCCAGTTAAAACTGTGAAATGAGGAAGAGCTGCGAGCTGCATTCAAGCATACAGTTATAGCAACTTGTTTTAAATACAGCGATAGCTGCGTTTTTCAGAATTTACCCTAGGGAGAAAAAAGTCCAAGGAAAAATCTATTTCTGTTATTTTCAAGTGTAAATATTCAAATGCGCGCGTTATCCCACACCGAAGCAAATGCACCTGAGTGATCTGTGGCAGTGGAAAACGCTTGCATGGCAAGAGCAAAGGCTGACTTGCTTGGTGGTGGTTTGAGCACCAAATGTTTTCCTTCTCCCCCAAAGATTTCCTCTACCTTCCCTTCTAGAACTTGTAAATGCCCTTTGAATGAAAGCCAGTCTTCTGAAGGGTTGTCATTACGTTTCTAGGAACTGTTCGATTCAGCTCAAGTTCAATTCAATGAACTTTTATTAGCTACTAAAGAGTAAGTCCTTAAGAGACCCACTAGAGTGCATATCACCTTTGTACTGGTTCAAGGGGAACAGGTTAAGTGTTGACAAAACAAGGTGCATGAGAAGCCTAATCCGTCACTCATACCGCTCTTGGAATATTCCTCCTCGAACGCAGAGCTGATGATGTCACCCTGCTACCCCCTCAAATGCTTCCCATGACCCTGTCTCCTACAGAATAAGTACCGAATTCCTTAATGTAAAGGATGTCTATCTAGCTTATCCGGACAGAATGCCCAGTGCCCCCCACCCCAACCTCACCCAGCTCCCCACACCCCTCTTAGGAAGCAAATTCTCTCAAGCATCTCTACCAGGGCGAGAGCATAGAGACCATATTGGTTGATTAGAGATAGCCCTTCTTTAAAAACCTAAAAGAGTTCCTAAAATCAGAGTGACAATCAAAAGAGATTCTTACAAAATTTCTCGAGAAATATTATGGCCGATCCTTATATACATAATTACTGAACAGCACGTCAACAAGCTCCCACTAAAATGAAGCCTAGAACTGATATGATCTCTGGTGTTCTATGGCACGACTGGGGTGTCAACCGCCCTCCTGTCCTCAGCCGGCATCCTCCGTTTATGTGGCTCTCATCATTGTGTGCGGCTCACTTCTGGAAACCTAACTATGTCCGCATGAGATCTGTCACCTTTCTGTAGTGCCAAACTATCTAGCTGTCATTCCTCAGACCTGAAAACCCAGTCTTCCTGCCTCATCTCCACAGGGTTCATCTACTATCATGAATACGTCTTTATCATACACGCCTATGTTTTATTGTTCTTGATTCTGGACAAATCTCATGAGGCCCTGAAACAACAGGTCCGGCCTTACAGGATCCTGGGACAATGGGATTGACCGGAGTTGGCTCTCAATACTTGATTCTTCCTGCTAGTCCCTCCCACCTGCCTTCACCGCCCTCTGCATCCGACTGCCCTTGGGCACATGAGCATGAACATTTCTGCTGTTCCACATTGATGTCCATAATGAGAGCCACTTCCTGAGGGCTTGTGTTGTGTGCTTTTAGGAAGGTGACGGGGGTAGACTTAGACTGGGGTTTAAGTTTGGGCTCTGTCACCTAATACCTCAGTGACCTTGGGCAAGTCTCAGGCAGAGCTTTTGGTTTCAGCTTTTTTTTTCTTTTTAAGGTTTTATATTATTTATTCATAAGAGACACACAGAGAGAGGCAGAGACACAGGCAGAGGGAGAACCAGGCTCCCTGCGGGGAGCCCGATGCAGGACTCGATCCCAGGACCTCGGGATCATCCTCAACCACAGAGCCACCCAGGAGTCCCTCGGTTTCACCTTTCAGAGCTTCCATTTCCTTATCTAAAGAAAGGAAAGAACTGCTACTCATGGTTGGTATATATATGAATATATGTGTGTGTTTTATAAAATTGTTTTTGTGTGTATATGTATAAAATTGGTCATCTCTTCCCTTCATGTTTAGTGTCTTTGCTTTTACTGTTTCTCCCTTATTCTGGAATGCTATTTGCTTCCATCCTCCACCTGTCAAAACCCTACTCATAGTTCAAACTGCAATTAAAATGCCACCCTTTCTAAGGCACTTTCTGAAACCTTGCATATCGATTTGCCATGGTTCCCACCTCTCCCTATGTATACATTTTGTAACCTGGGTTTTCGAGGGTACGTGGACCCTAGTATAATAACAGAGCCACAACAGGCCCCACCAGCTTTTCTCCAGCCCTGTCCCAGCAGCTACAGGAATTTCTCCAGCCAACTGTCCTTGCCCAACTACTTGCCTCAAGGAAGCATTTGAGCCTTGACCCTAAACGACCTTGTCCCTAGTTCTTCATATTTTCCCAATTCTGTACTTTACCTTTGTCGCACTTACTCAATGAAATAATCACTGATAGAGGTATGAGTTAAATCTGTTTGCCCCAAGCAGACCAGGAGCCATTTGAAGCAGAAGCCAGTAGCTGACTGGTTGGCCTACTCCAGGGCCTGGTGCATGGGTGACACCCGGGGAAGGATGGGTCATATCTGAGCACAGGCTCCGTGGGTGCTTCGGGCTTGTTCATCCACAGATAGTGTTGCTCTCCAGGCTTTCATGTGCCTCGCCTCCTGTTCCCCCCATTGCTGACACCTGTCAAAGAGAAGCCTTTCAAAAGACCTTCTATCTTCTGAGGCTGCCAGGATGCTCACAATGGCAGATGCACGTGGTCCTCTCATGTGTCCTCTGTGATCCAACTCTGGCTGGACTGTCCAGTTGCTCAAAACCATGGGTCTGTGCCATGTCCATGGGGTTTCCAAACACAACCCCAGCGGGAGGTAAGACTGCTGCATCAGCAAGGAAACAGCGTGATCTTGAGCACTGGATACCCCATGGACATGCAATTTATGGAAAGATTGCGTCCACTTGGGTCTTACCCCTTAGGACTCAGGATGTGACTAAAGACCATGTTGTACTTAGCCTGTCTCTTCTCCCCTGATCTGGGAAGCGCTAAATCTGTAACCATGTTATATGTTGCCCTGCTATCTCCTCTTGGGGTGACTTCTTCCCCAAATGCCTCTTGGCTCACTGGGCAAATAGCCTTCTTCTGTTAGGTGTGCCCTATGGCACTTGCAGGCACTTTGAGACATCATCTGGCTTCCTGCTGCACAATCACAGCACTTGATATACTTGCCGTTTTATTCCAGTCTTGAGATTTCAGATCTGTCTCCCCTAGATTTTGAATTTCTTTAAGAAAGTGATTGTATCTTATTTGTCTTTGCGTCTCTCTCTCTCTCTTTCTCTTTCTATCTCGCCCCTGCCACAAGCTCCTGCCCAGCATCTAGTCCAGGCTTTGCATATACTAGTTGCTTAATAAATATTTGTTACATGGATGACGGAATCAACAGATTCCGTTATCAAGGGAGAGCAGGCTGGGCAGAGATGCCTAGAGTCCTCAGGGAACCCCAGGAAGGCACATAGGAAAAGGGAGGGGGGGCAGAAAGCAGCAGCGACACCTCTTCTACCTGACAGCCGAGCCTGTGTCTGAATGTTCTCCTCTTGTTTTCTGGTGATGAAAGGGAAGGAAGGAAGCAGTACATCTCTGCCTTACAGGGCTTCTGCGAAAAATCGATACGCGCTGTTTACAAATTATTTCCTTTCCACTTATGTATAGGTCTTTGAAGGAGAAAAAGAAGTAAAAGAGAGAGGAAGAATCTGAGACGTAGGGCTGGGGAGAGGTCAACGCAGACTACCTGGGTTGGTTGGCCAGATCTTTAGACCAGCTCATGTCACTCTGCTTTCCCTAGTGTCAGGTCACAAGGCTTTTCCTCTCCTGATGTAGCCACACATTTTTCTTGGGGCTGAATATTTTAGAAAATACATTTGTCTAGGATGGTAGCTATTTTTTGAGTTCTATGCTCGCATGCACAGTTGTTCCGTTCTACTAGACACAGTTTACCGCCATTATGCAATAAGTCTTTCACTTCTTCAGAAACATATCGTCTATTTTTACAGTTCCCACTCTCTGTGGTGAATGTTAAAGTCCCAGAAGGAGCGTGCAGAGAAAGTAAGGATTTATGCACCAGTCACGCTATTGCTCAGGGCTTCAGGGTGTGTTTCCTTCATGTGTTTGCAGGTGACCTGGAGAGTGGGAACTGATTTAACTTCTACTTGACCCAAGTATCCTAATTGGAACATGATCTTTGGCTCATTAAAGTAGGCCTTTTTGATGGCCGAAGCCTTGAAGGTTTGGGTTTCTATACAGCAGAAAAAAATAAATAAATTTCTCCTCCCTATCCCTCCTTTTCTTAAACACAAAATGTTAAAATTAAACTCTTGTTTTCCACTGACTGCAGCATTTGCCCCCCCAGGGAGAGGCTCTGATGCCAGATCCAGAAGCTAAGCCTACTTCTGAAGAATGGACACAAAAATAACGTCTTCAAGTCTTCAGCACACATCTGTGTATTTGAATTAATGTGTTGTGTTTCTTAAACCTTTGGAGCAATGGAAGCCCTGAAATTAAAATAGTGAAATATGAGTCCTATCTGGCCTCAGCCATCCTCCTGATTTATTGGGGGTGCTTACACCTTAGTCTATGCCTTATGGTTCCCCATCTGAAAAAAGAGGTGCTGGATTTCAAGGTAGGTAATGATCTGACATAAATTCTCAAGCGCAATAATGTTCTTTCTCTGTTGGGGCAAAAATAGGATATATAAATGGGAAGCAGGACTGAAAATGTGACCCTAATTTCTAAAAGAATTCCACAGAACCTTCTCAAGCAATGTCGTGATCCTATCCACCGAAGGAAGCAGGTTTAGGGGAAATACAAATTATCCTTGACATTCAGATTAGCTGCTCATGATTTTGAATATTCAAGTGTGTCACTCTTTCCATCTACGCAATATGCTTGGTGATCCCCTGATGTTTCTAACATTCCAACATTCAGTTTGGAAGAGGAGGTTGCATTACAAAATTTGTCTCATGGGGTAGGTATGCAAAATTTAGCTGTTGGTAATTCACTGCCCCTCCCTGTTGATTCCCTGTATTCTTCTCCTTCTCCGGGATGGATTCAGAGCTTCATGATCCAGCCTGGAGGCACCCAATAAAAATACGTGTGCCATACCGAAATGAAAGGCATGGGGTAGGGAACACGGTCGAATGGGATTATCATAGTGTCCTATGGTGGCAGATGACAGCTACACTTGGGATGAGCAGGGTGTAATGTATAAACTTGTCAGATCACTATGTTGTAGACTGGAAACTAATGCCAACACTGTGTGTCAACGACATTCAAAAAGCTTTTGGAAAAAATTTGTGTGCCGCAGAGGTGGTTAAAAATTTCATAGCAGCCACATTAAAAACAGTAGAAAGAAAGCAGTGGAATTAATTTGAATAATCTGTGTGATGTTTTAATACTACATTCAAAAAACGACCATGTGGGACGCCTGAGTGGATCAGTGGTTGAGCATCTGTCTTTGGCTCAGGGTATGATCCTGGAGTCCCCAGATCAAGTCCCACATCGGGCTCTCTGCATGGAGCCTGCTTCTCCTCCCTCTGCCTATGTCTCTGCCTCTCATTGTGTCTCTCGTGAATAAATAAATAAAATCTTAAAAAAAAAGAAAACAAAAAAAACCATGATCATATCAACATGGAATCAATATTGACATTTTCATGTGATAGTTTACATCTCTTTTTTGCACCATGTCTTGGAAATCCAGTGGGTCTTTTACCCTTACAGCACATCTCAACTCCGAGGAGCCACGTTCCAAATGTAAAATAGCTACATGTGGCTAGTGGCTACCCTCACTGGACCACATAGAAGGGGCACAGCACTCCAGAGAGTTCTGTTGGACAGCACACATCTAAGCCCATTCATGAGGATTTTTGTCTAGAAATTTGTGTCTCTGTAGAAGGCATCACTTGTCATCTTTATTTTCCAAAGAACCTTAGGCAGCACCTTCCTAGCCCTCAGAATAACAAGAAAGCCCATTGCTGACTATTTCAGCCTATTTTTCCTCTGGGCTTCAACTACACTCTCTCGTTCCCTGAAAGCAGAGGAAACACAGTCAGATGCTCTCCTCGGAAGCACCTGTTCCGCCTGCCTCTCCCTCACTGCCTCGTGAAGCTTCTCAGCTGGTATGAAAGCTAATTTGTGTAACATTCCTTAAAGTTCCCAACTCTCATTTTAAAAGGGCCTGCCTCCACCCCCCCGTCAAAACTGCTCAAACGAGTGGCGTGCCTATAAATGTTTAACAGCTGGCTCCCAGGAGGAAGAAGCCCCGACGGTAGCGTTTGCCAGCTTGTGTAGTGTAAATACTCCCACTCTGGACGGTGATCTCAAGCCACTAGTGTGACACATCGAGATGGGAAGAGATGCTCGCTACTAGCTGGTGGGAGACGACTCTATACACATCGCTGGAGCGCAGTGAGCTATTTCTGAATTCCCCCCATTTTCAGGAACCTATAGAACATGTATCCTAGAATATCCTTCTCATGAAAAGTAAAGCTGTCCAAAGGCTTCAGTGTGTTGGGTAAAAGTGAGATTTGAAATATAGTTGAATTTGGTAGGAAGGCTCACAGCTCAACAGAATGTATAGGAGATTATAAGTGTACCATTCTTATATTCCCCATCTATACTCAAAATTAACAATACGGACCGAATCACTACGAGGGCTGTCGAAAAGTTGCTGAAAGTGATAGGTGAGATGTCAGCCAGAGAAAGACAAGGACTGTATGACATCATTCAGATGCAGCATCTAAAAAAGCCTGTAAAACAGAGAGTAGGGGCACCTGGGGGGCTCAGAGGTTGAGCATCTGCCTTTGGCTCAGGGCATGACCCCAGGGTCCTGGGATCGGGTCCCACATCAGGATCCCCACGGGGAGCCTGCTTCTCCCTCTGCCTGTGTCTCTGCCTCTCTCTCTGTGTCTCTCATGAATAAATAAATAAATAAAATCTTTAAAAAAAAAAAAAAAGGCAAAATAGTGATCACCAGGAACTAGGCAGGGGTCAAGGTGATGGTGTTTAAGGTTGGACTTGTAATGGGTAAGATATAAATTATAGAGCTCCCAAGCACAGTAAAATAAATATAGACAATAATATTGTGCTGTACGTACTTGGATAAATATCACTCCCTGGGCAGTCATATGACCATATATGGATATATGGCCATCACAGGCTGTAGACCTTAAACTGCCACAAGGTTACAAGTGAAATGTATTCAATAATAATAATTTTTTAAAAAGTGCTAGAGGTGAGATCAGCTTTCATTAGCACCTTTTCATTCTGGTCAGGTGATGGCTGTATTACCCACTGTTCCATAGGAAGAGACAATATCAAATACATAAAGAGCTTGAGAATGTATCTGAATTTCTCATTGACCCATTCTTCTAGGAAAAAAAAAAAAGAATGTGCTTTCTTTTTCTTTCCTTTTCTTTCTTTCTTTTTTTTTTTTTTTAAGCATGTGCTTTTCAAGGCTGAGATAAATGGCACAAAGGCAACATGGTCTATCTTAAATGGGAACACAGAATGTGGGACCCTAAGTTATAGTGTGAACTACCTATAACAAGCTGTAGGATCCTGAACAAACTTTGAAACTACACAGGGCCTCCTTCTCCTCAACTATAAAACCAGGGGCTGGACTAGCTCAGTGATTCTCATGATACACGACCATCACTATTTTTATCATTTCCACATGCCACCTGCACCATATATTTTCTCTATATTTTTCTCTATATATTTCTCTATATTTTTCCTAAAGCAACTCATCTCTTTTTAGTTAACTACTGAGTCTTTTCCCAAGTAATAACATCTATAAAATCAGTCTTGATACACTAGCTATTTTTTTCCTAATAAACATTGATATGCAAACACAAGTGTGAATTTAACCGTGGCGTGTGTACCTCCTAAAATCATCTTCCATGCCACATGTGGTTAGCATTCTGTGGGTGATGTGATGTCTGTGGGTCCCACGGCGTTGTCGGTTTGCAAGCCAAGTCATAATTTCAGCCACTTCAGTGCTCACTGTGGAAATTTCAGGATTGATTCATATTGCAGTGACACTTGTCAATCAAGATGAGTGAAACTAATGGATCCTCCAGCTATACTGTTGTCCAGGCCTCTCATTAGAGATAAAAGGTGGTTTGAGACTTCTATTCTGAAATGTATTTGCTCCTATACCAATATAACTTTCTCGTTCCATCAAGCCGCAGAAAGATCTGATCAAAAATTTAAATGAACGCATTTTGCATATAATATTTTGTCTCTCACTATTAAGCTCAGTAAATAGGTTGAAATCTGCATATAAATCACTTATATTTGCCTGCTTGTCTCTATGGGGGTTGCAGCTATGGTGCTTTAAATATCATGTGAAATCTTTAAGAGATTGCTGGGCATGGGAGAGACATAGATTTTTATTAAAAGAAATTATGAATTAGAAAGCAGGACTTTCTTTAGAGTTGATGTGGCTTCAATAATTTCAACCAGATGAACCGTTGTCAACAATTTGCATTTAAAATATAATTAATTATGTTAGTCTGCCTGCTATTATACTCAGAAATTGAGATACCATACATGTTTATAATAGGAAATTTCTCAATTGTCTTTTTTAATCCACTATGAAGCTGCACATATATTTCCACAGAAGGAAAGAGGAAAAAAAAATTGTGCTGCTAAAGTAATACCAGTCTTTTCTAGGATTATGAATCAGTGGATGGTTTGTGGGATTAGTGATTTCTCTTCTCAAATGAAAACCAGATGGGCAAAGCCAAAAAGCATAAACAGTTAAGGGAAAAAATTGGCAGAAAAAAGTCACATTTGATGATTACATTTGTTGTTATACCTTCTCTTATGTAACGAGATAGTCAGGAACTCGGTTTATAAGATAATGTAACTCCTGAGCTCTGATTTGACCCAATAAAAGTTCAGACTGTTTTGTTTGGGAATGATTAGGTAGCTATATGATAATCGGGTAGCTGTTTTTATTAGAAACAGAAAATTCTCGTCCACACAAAAACTTTCAGGAAATGTTCATCCTGCTGTTTGTTTAAACGTATAATAATAAGTTTATGTTTATGGTTACAACTAAAAAAAAAATAGGGTGAACAAACTTAGTGCATGGCCTGTATGATGAAGTGTTTGCAACATCTATAAAATTACTAAGCCATACATTTTAGTAATATTTGATGTTTCACCACAAATGCAAGGATCTAATTTGTATCTGCTTTTGAACAGGAGAGCAGAAAGTCATGTTAATCACTCAGTGTTTTAGAGAACGTGATACTGAAGAAATAACACGCAGTTTGCTATTAATCTAGGCAATTTGTCTAGAATCCCAGATGCATTGGCTCGGCCGTTCACCCACATTCCGTGACGGCTGCCATGAGCCCAAGTCTGTCTGGGCTCTTCACAAGCATCATCCCGTTGCTCCCCCTACTTTTCAAAGGAGGGGGATTGAGGCGCCAAGGGGTTAAGGGATGAGACTGCCCAGCCAGTACAGGGCAGAGCTGGGTTTGAACAGAGACACAGCAGTAGGGCTGTGTTCTCAACTTCTTCCTCCAACCCAAGCTCTGGGCTGGGTGCTGGGAACACACTCAACTGTGGCTGATGCAGCCCTTCACTTAGAACCTGGGAAAATGTGGAACCTGAAGACGCCTTGGAAATCTGGCCAAACTCCCTTTTATTCTGGATAAGAAGACAGTGGTTTAGTGTGTCTTACCGTGTACTTGATAGACAAGGTGTATAGATACAAATGTAGAGATAAAAATTATGAATTGGGTACTTAAAATGCTGATAATGTCATTCACTAAAGGCTGCAGTATCTTTGAAGCTTGACTATGTATAAGCTAGTACTTGGGTCTATTCTTCACTCAAACATATGGTAAGAATACGGGTGTCAGGGAGTATTATAACTATGGCACAAATGGAGACAAAAAATGAAATAACAATTCTGGTTGGTTGAGTTCAACAAATATACATTGGGTGCCTCTGTACTGACTACAGACATAAGGCTGCGTGAATAATGATGGACTCGACATGCAGGGCACTGGGCCTCATGGCCGTTACCAGGAGGTGGGAGAAAAGAGACATTTAGCATCATTAATCCATACAGTGTAATGAGGGGAGCTTGAGGGTGTTGTTGGCACATAGCAGGGACACCTAGCCCAGTGAAGGGGCATCGGGGTTGGAGGGGGTGTTGGGTGGAGGACAGGAAAGAGAAAGGCGATCCGGATAGAAGGATGTTCAATGCCAAGACCTCTTGAGTGATATCTGCAGCTGTTTCGGGTCACTGTGCCAGATTCCTCCCATTTGCTCCCCTACTTTCCACCTTTTGCCCCCAACTCTCTGACAGGAGACTCATTTGCAGAGACCTCATCAGAGAGCACCCATGTGCTCTATGGCTGCTAGTTGAGTTCAGCCAATAGGGAGTCCCAAAAGGAGACTTAGATGCAAGGAGGTGACTGAGTTTAGGTCCTAGCGGGGTGGCTCATTGGTGGTGTCCTAGGACACTCGTCCACCTAGCTCTCTCTTCCAGCATCCTTTAACTGCTCTCTCCTTGAGGTGAGGACAGCCCTCAAGCACTGCGCTATCCTAGAGTTTCCCTATAGGATATCCCTTTGTACATCCCTTTGTACACAGTCTCTCTATTAAGGCTTCCTTGAATTTTCCCAATTTCATATGGAGGAGTGGTGTTGATTGGTGAATAGGTGAGGATAGACTCACGAGTTGGTTTATAATCTAGATGAACAAAGCTTGGAATGTAGCCCAAGAGTAGTGATGGCCAAGATCAAGGAGAACCTCGTAGGTGTAAGGTTAAGATTTTGAATTTTATTCTTAGAAGTCTGGCAGGGGGAAAAAAAAAGAAGGCTAACAGGGCATTGGAGGATCTTCTGCAGAAAAGTAACAAGATCACATTTATCTTTTCCAAAGATTTCTCTGGCTGTTGAGTGAAGAATAGGCTGTTGTGATCATAAGACCATGTGGAGGGTATAGTCCTGGCCCCAGGGAGATGCTGGGCAATGGCCAGCAAGCTCATGAGTAATGGTCTGGATCTGTCTTAAGGCTTTAGCTAACAAGGAGTATGTTTAGATAAGATGTGGTGGTGGGTGCTGGGAATATGGTGAACTAAAATAAACACGATTGGAAGTGTCTGGATGGCTCAGTTGGTTAAGCATCTGACTTAGATCAGCTCAGATCTCCATCTCAGGGTCTTGAGTTCAAGCTCCTCATTGGGCTCCAGGCATGGAACCTACTTTAAAATTAAATAGACATGGGGCACCTGGGTAGCTCAGTTGATTAAGCATCTGTCTTCAGCTCAGGTCATGATCACAAGGTCCTGGGATAAAGCCCCTGCATCAGGCTCCCTGCTCAGTGAGGAGCTTGCTTCTCTCTCTCTCTCTGCCTCTCACCCTATTCATGTGCTCACTCACTCTCTCTTTCCCAAAGAATTAAATAAAACCTTTAATTAAAAAACAAACAAACAAACAAACAAAAAAACCCTTTGGGGCAGCCCGGGTGGCTCAGCGGTTTAGCGCCACCTTCAGTCCAGGTCCTGATCCTGGAGACCAGGGATCGTGTCTTACGTCTGGCTCCCTGCATGGAGCCTGCTTCTCCCTCTGCCTGTGTCTCTGTCTCTCTCTCTCTGTGTCTCTCATGAATAAATAAATAAAATCTTAAAAAAAAAACCCTTTAATAAATAAATAACAAAAATAAATAAAATAACTTTAGCAAATAAAGTTTAAAACAAAATAAAAAGGGTTGTTGCCTTTCTGGAACTTTTACTGTAGTTGAGATGTCCTTTTGATGAAGGATAGTTGGGAAAAGGGCAAGCAAGGACAAGGCCCCCTGCCCTAAGAGGAAACCACCCTTAGGAGGATTTTACACTAACTTCAAAGGAGCCCTCTACCCTTTCCCATGTGATAGGTAGATGACAGAAACCTGATTGGGTGACAGGTGCTTGGAGAGTTAATAAGATTAAAATAGCTCCATCAAGAAACCAATAAAAACCCCTAGATGTAGAAACTCTCCTGGCAACCCTCTTGGGTACTCTCCCTCCTCAGGAGCTTTGTATTATCACTCCATAAACTTTGCTTTGCTGCCCACCACTCTTCATCCAGTCTACCTTTTCATTCTTTGAAACAGCATGACCAAGAACCTCTGGCACTAAAGGAAAATAAATTCTATAACAACATAAATGTAAAGTTCCAACTGCTTAAGTGCTTTGAAGAAAAACAAAGCCAGGACTACCTCAATATATAGGGAATCTGTGTCAGGGGATGGGGCGTCATCAAGGAAATCTTCCCCTTGGATCCAAAAGATCCATATGTTCTACAAGGTGGGCGTGGGGTGAGTGGAGAGGAAACAGGGTGTGCAAATGTCCTGGGAATGGGAGAGAATGTCTGAAAGGATCAAGTAGAAGCCCAGGGAGGGCAGTTAGAGGGAACGTGTGGAGATAAGCCTGTGGGACAGAAAGAGAGGTTAAACTTCTAGGTAACATGCGTAAGAAATAAAATTGAAAAAAAAAAAGAAATAAAATTGAGAAATGGAAGTCAAAAGGGAAGCTAAGATGGTATATCATAATTATCAAAGTCATTTCACTATTAGTTTAATGCAGGGACGAAACTGCTGATAAAACTGTTAACATTATTGTATCAATTCTGTATTGATGATACATCCTTCACTGAGCACACTTTCCTTATACAAACATTAAGAGGGGAAAAAATGATAATAAAATGTGTGGAAAAGGAGTTTGGTTTGTTTGTTGGTTTTAGGGAGTCCTCTCAAGAAGAGGCAGACCGGGGGAAGGGTGATGTGGGGTCCACTTTTAGACCTGATTCCTGCCTTGGGTTTGCACGATGGACTGGGCTTGACTTCCTGATCTGGAGCTGCTTCTGCCTTGGAGCTGTTTCTCTTTGTTTAAAAAAAAAAAAACTGAAGTGAAATTCACATATCATAAAATTAATTATTTAAAAACTGAACAATTCAGGGACGCCTGGGTGGCTCAGTGGTTGAGCACCTGCCTTTGGTTCAGTTCGTGATCCTGGGTTCCTGGGATTGAGTCCCATCAGGCTCCCTCCACAGATAGAGGGAGAGCTTTCTTTGCCTCTCTCTCTGTGTCTCTCATGATAAATAAAATCTAAAAAAATAAAAATAAAACTGAACAACACAGCGGCATTAGGACATTCACAGTGTTGGGCACCACCACCTTCATCTTAGGTTCCAGATCATTTCCATCACTCCAGAAAAAAACCCTGGACCCCTTAAGCAGCAACTCCCCATCACCTACCTCCTCTCAGTCCCACTAATCATTTACCTATTCTGGATCTTTCTCGTATAAGTGAAATCATACAACTTGTGACCTTTTGTGTCTGGCTTCTTTCACGTAGATTAAGCGTTTTTGATGTTTACCCGTATTTTTTTTTAAAGATTTTATTTATTTATTCATGACAGACACAGAGGGAGAGAGGCAGAGGCACAGGCAGAGGGAGAAGCAGGCTCCATGCAGGGAGCCCGACGTGGGACTCGATCCCAGGTCTCCAGGATCACACCCTGGGCTGAAGGCAGGCTCTAAACCGCTGCGCCACCCGGGCTGCCCTGTTTGCCTGTATTATAGCAGGCATCAGTATTTCATTTCCTATATACTATTCCATGGTGTGGATGTTCCACATCTTGTGTATCCCTTCATCTGTTGATGGAGATGTGGGTTGTTTCCACTTTGACTGTCGTGAATAAGGCGGCAGCACATATTTGAACGTTGTCGTATAAGTGGCTGAGTCCCACTTTCTCACTCTTCTGGGAAGTGAAATATACCTAGCAGTGAAATTCCTGGGTCACATGGTGATTCTTCATGTAATTTTTCAAGGACCCCGTCTTTGGGCTTTTTTGTTTGCTTCTTACTTCGGGTCAGGTTGAGGTTCTATAGGCCTCACCCAGCAAACTGTTGATCTCACAATGGCATCTGATTATTGACCAGAACCCCAACCATGTTCCTGAAGGTTCCCATCACCTGTAAGAGTTGGTTGAGCTGTTGCTGTCATCCTTATTCCCACATGATTTATTTAACAAAATTACGCATTAAAAATGAGCCTTGACCTCCCAAGGGGCCTGCTGAACATCAGGGAACAGAAGGTGGCGAGAGGCCTTGACACTTAGGAAGATGTGGAAGTCCCTCCCCACAAGGAGGTCACAGAGGGCAGTGGTTGGATGCTGTTGGTGTCCAGCCACATCTCTCAGGCCCATCCCCCCTCTCCAGGCACTACATTCTCTTGTCCAAGGGCTTTCTTTGGCCAACAGAGCCCACTCTTCCTCAGGAGGCAGGCAGGGAATGCAGGGAGAATTCATGCACTCCCCTCTCCTCCACGGCTCCTCTCTTTCAGTGACTGGTGGCAATCTAGAGGAAAAATCCTTGACTCAGGTTCTCTGATGGTCTCCTGAATTGCCCAGCTTGGTGATGCTCCTTTCAGTGGCTTTCTTCCCTTTCCTGTGCCTCCTCCCCGCACCCCTCCACACATCTGCTCTTCCATATAAACCACTGGTCCCAGCATCATTGTCTTGACTTGCACTTTGGGGGCCCGCACTATGACAGTGTGATGGTTAATTTTATGTGTCAACTTGGCTGTGCCACAGTACCCAGTTATTTGGTCAAACACTATGCTGGGTGTTTCTGTGAAGGTGTTTTTTTTGGATGACATTAACGTTTAAATAGTGGACCTTGAATGAACACATCGCCTGCTGCCTGCTGTAATGCAGGGGATCTCGTGGGATCATTGGAGGGTCCTGAGAGAACAAAGACTGGCCTCCCCTGGGCAAGAACAAACTCTACCAGTAGACTGCCTTCAAACTTGAGCTGCGACTGAAACTGTTCCCTGGGTCTTTAGCCCACAGGCCTTATCCCACAGATTTGGATTTACAAGCTTCCATAGTCACATAAGCCAAATCCTTACAATCTCTCTCTCTCTCTAACTGTCTCTCTATATATACTAGCACTATCCACAATAAGTACACATATTCTGTGTCTCTGCAGAACCCTAACTAATATAGTCAATGAGTGACCTTAATTCACAGGCGGTGCTTTGCATGTGAGCTTTGATGCCCTGATTGGTGTTGGATGAGCTGGTGACATAGAGGAAAGAGCACACATCCGGGAATCACTAGAGCGGCTGCTCCATTCATGGGTCCCACATCAGGCAACTCTAGCAGGTCTTTGAGGTCCCTTTGGGCCTCAATTTCATTTTTTAAAAAGATTTTATGTATTTATTCATGAGAGACACAGAGAGAGAGGCAGAGACACAGGCAGAGGGAGAAGCAGGCTCCCTGCATGGAACCTGATGCGGGACTTGATCCCAGGACTCCAGGATCACGCCCTGAGCCAAAGGCAGACGCTCAACCCCTGAGTCACCCGGGTACCTCTGAATTTCATCTTTAAAATTGGAAAAGTGATAGCTTCCTTGCCCAACTCACATGGTTGTTGTACAAATTAAATAAGACACTGTATTTAATCACCCTGAAAATGACAACATACACAAAGTATTATGTATTATTTTTGTTGGGCTTGTCATTCTGCCCCACATACCTTCTTGAAATAGCATATTAGCAGCAGTTTTAAAAGCCAGATAAACACAGTACATCCATTCACCCATTCAGCACCTGAACAAGCTGGCCTTTCTATCTGGAACGGCTCTTCTCCTGCTATTTTCTTAATTTTGAGGCAAGGGAGGGTGCTGGGGGTAAAGGGAGAAAGAAAGGTCAAAAATCGTGCTGAGGTCTCTGACTTGCACACATGTGTGGATAGCGAAGGCACTAAACACAAGAACAAAGTAACTTGGTAAAATTAGGTGTTGAAAATGACTTCTCTGTTTCAAGGATGCTGCCTGACATTAGAGTACGTTACCCAGGGAAGAGCGTAGTTAGGCGTATGTGTGTATGGGGTGGACAAGTGGGATGGGGAGTTTTTAATGGGGCCAGTTCAGTTGATGGCGTTTATGGGAAATGTAAATGATCATATACAAGATCACTCCGAATTGAGAAATAGGCTGGAAAAAGAGGTGCTAGGAAGAGCGGCTGGCAGTTCATGTGTCACACCATGTGCCCATGTGCCCACCCTTGTCCTAAGCCTGTGATGTGTATGATCTCAACTAATCATGAAATAGTAGTCCTGTGAGATCGGTCCTTTCATCACACGCATTTCCAAGATTCCATAGCTAGCACGTGGCTGATTTGGGGGATTTAAAGCCAACCGTCTACCCATGTTCACAGGCAGCAAAGCTACAGAGATCGGGAAGTTTTCTTAGGCCACGGGCAGAGAGCTGAACTCTAGGGAACAGGAACATATCCTGGGAGATCATGAGAAGAGGGCTTCTCCTGGAAAGGATGGAAGAGCAGAGTTTGGAGAGAGGAGGAAAGCTGTGTAGAAGCTGGGTTAGTGACTCTGAGGGAGGCACATGTTTCCAGAGGAGGTTTTTCACCTTTTTTAGGGAGGCCGAGGGAAGGAGGAACAACACACGTGCTGGGGTTAGCAACCCGGGTGGTGTTGGGGTTGCTGCTGGGGGTGCACAGACTCTCAGTGGGTAGGCAGATATAGAAAGGGATTGGGGCTCAGTCATGGGCTTTCAAGCCAGGGCAGGGTCACCAGGACTGTCCCAGGACATCACTGATGTCTCTGATACAGGAAGGACACTGATATTGTCACATCATTGATCTCTCTGATAAACTAGTGTTGCCACTGGCACATTATTTTTCTTTCTTTCTTTCTTCCTTTATTTTTTCTCCTCTCAGCAATTTGTCATTTGCTTTATTTGGTTTTACCAGGTTCTCAGCTTCTCTGTAATCGTGTGACTCGGATCTGTCTTTGCTACAAGTATGCAGCTTTGAATGATGAGTCTGTCTTTTCTTTTTCTTACCTTTAGTAAGTCCCATCTGACACTGGAGAGAAGACAAGATAAAGATAAATGTAAGAGTGGAGATTGGGAAGTTAGGGCAGCTCTCCGTCTGTTCTTTGGAAACAGTTATGCAGAGGAAAGGTTTTTTGTTCAGTTCCTGGTTGCTGCACGGACCCAAATATAAGGCAAGGTCTCCCCCCTCCCCAGTATACTCCCTCAGAAAGAAGTTGTTGCCTGAAGTTAGAATCTTTACTAAGTCCCTCATATTACAGGGTGCCCTCTGAATTGCTTTATTTTTATTTTTTATTTTTTAAAGGTTTTATTTATTTATTCATGAGAGACACAGAGAGAGAGGCAGAGACACAGGCAGAGGGAGAAGCAGGCTCCCTGAGGGGAGCTCAATGCAGGACTCAATCTCAGGACCCCAGGATCATGCCCTGAGCTGAAGGTAGATGCCCAACCACTGAGCCACCCAGGCCATCCCTGAATTGCTTTGTTTTGAATCATAAATGCCACTGGGAGATGATGTTCCTGGTTTTATATCATGATGGTGGTTAAGTTGTGGCGTCAGTTAAAAAGAAAAAGAAAACGTGAACACAGATCTAGTAATTGCAAATAGTAAGATGACCTCCCAACTACATGGGCTGGAAATTGTTGGGAATAAGCCTTTTAAAAACCAATTTCAGAAGTGCAGCAAGTCAGATGAAGATAAATCCTATATGATATCACTTCTATGTGGAATTTTTAAAAGCCAAAGTCATAAAAGCCGAGGAGAATGGTTGTTCCCAGGAGCAGAGTGGTGGGAGAGTTGGATAGATGTTGCTGAAGGATACAAACTTGCAACTAGTAGATAAATATGTCCAGGAGAGCTAATGCACAGCAGAAGGATTATAGTCTTCAACATTATAAACTTCAACATTGCTAAGGGACTAGATCATAATTGTTCTCACCATAAACAAGAAAATGATAATGATGTAACATGATGGAGGTGTTAGCTAATGCTACAGTGGTAATCATACTGCAATGTATGAATGTGTCAACACATTGTACATTTTAAACATATACAATGTTATATGTCAGTTATATCTCCGAAAGAAAGAAAGAAAGAAAGAAAGAAAAGACAAACAACTTTAAGAAGCAATGAATTTAGTGATTACCTTGAGGAGTTCACAAATAGTAAATGACTACTTGTGGCTTAGGATACAATTTCCAAAGTCATTATTACACAGAGTTTCCCAAACTACTATATCTTTAACCATTTAGATAGAAACAAAGGTGATGGGCTCTGGGAAACTCTAGAAAAGTCAAAAAGTGATTCCCGTGATGACAGAAATGGTAAAGCACATGAAGACTTGAGATAGAATCATGGCATGATGGTTTATGAGATTTTAAATATACCTAATTAAAGTACATGTTATGAGTAGACAGCCATTTCATCTATGTTTCCTAAATGTTTGTGTTATATTCAAATTGTCAAAAGGCTTTTGTTTTATATTTTCTCATGGAGTATCGCTATATATATATATATATATATATATATATATACACACATCGCCTTGTATTTGGGCATATAAATTACTCCATAAGCCATGAACTCAATGGGGCTAAGTATTTTGGGCTCAAGATTCAAAGATTAGCACCTATGAGCACAGCAAAGAAAGATGGGACCACTCAGGTAAAAGAGGCCGCCTCTAAAGGCCAACTCAAGACTTGTGTCTCCACGGAGCGTAACGATGGTCAATGACACACCTCCCAAACTGGTCTGCTGTTTGCACTGGCTGCTTGCCACAATGCCCTGATCGAACAACAGAGGCTGAAGAGAATCTCACCCAAGGTCATGCTCCTTTGCCAAGGCATCCACAACCAACAGTTGGTCACCATGGTACAGAAGCCCAACCCCAAGGCCCCAGTGCAGAACAACTCTGAAGGGCCATTTCCACTCCAGAGCTCCCGGCAGGGTTAACTGACACCTTGGAGTGCTGTAGCTCAGCTTCTCTTCTTCCCAATCTTTGATCTTCTCCTTCTCCCTCAGGTGTTCATCTCAAGACCAACCTCCTGCATGCCAACTTCTGCCTCAAAGGAAGAGGGGAGCCCAACTGTAAAAGTGTTGAAGAACACAGTGAAAATGAGGAATATGATTCACTTGAGCCCACTGAGTATTGACTTCTTTATTGTCAGGCTACAAGAATGATGGACAATGAGTAAAGATTCTGCTTTTCCGCACTAAAGTATGTTGGCCGTTGGGGCGTTGGGGCGTGGGGGGGGGGAAGTGCCCATAACATTTCAAAATAAGGCAGGAGGTGAATTATTTCTTTATGACTCTAATTGTGCCAGTGAAGACAATTTTTATGTTACCAAGACACTCACTTAACTGGTTTTTCTCACTAATCTTTTCAGGTCCCAATACCACAATTGTTTCGTTTGTTTGTTTTTTAAGATTTTATTTATTTATTTATTTGAGAGGGAGAAAGTGTGTGCACAAGCAGGGGGAGCAGCAGAATGAGAGGGACAAGCAGACTCCTCCCTGAGCAGGAAGCCTGACTGGGTCTCCATCCCAGAACCCCAGGATCATGAGCTGAGCCGAAGGCAGACAGTGAACCAACTGAGCCACCCAGGCGCCCCTGTTTTTGTTTTTTAATTGAGGTATAGTTGACATGCAATATTATATTACTTTCAGGCGTACAGCGCAGTGATTCAACAATTACATGCATTACGAAATGCTTACATGCAGTTACCACCTGTCATCACACAAAATTATTAATATATTATTGACTCTGTTCTCTATGCTGTAACTTTCATCCTTGTGACTTATTTATTTTATAACTGGAAGTCTGTACCTCTTCATCCCCCTTCACCTGTTTAAATGAAGGCAAAAAGGGTTCATCCCCCCCACCTCACTCCCCTCTAGCCACCACCAATTTCTCTCTATATTTAGGAGTCTGTTCCTATTTTGTTTGTGTGTTCATCTGTCTTGCCTTTTAGATTCCACATAGAAATGAGGTCATATGGTATTTGTCTTTCGCTGTCTGACTCATCTCACTTAACACAATACCCTCTCATCCATCCACATTGTTGCAAATGGCAAGGTCTCATTCTTGTTATGGCTCAGTAACAGTCTGTTGTATGTATATACGGCATCTTCTTTATCCATTCATCCACTGGCAGACACTTAAGATGCTATTGAAAATGATGCTGCAATAAACATATGGGTACCTATATCTTTTCAAATTAGTGTTCATTTTCTTCTGGGAAATATCCAGAAGCAGAATTACTAGATGGTGTGGTACTTCTATTTTTAATTTTTTGAGGAAATTTGATACTCCAACACCATGATTCTTAAGGTAAAGGAGGACCAAAGACTAGCTTTTCGTAGGAACCCAAACTCAACTCTAAAGGATTTTGTCACAATGTTTGAAGATTTTTCAGTTTTGCACTTGATTTTTTTAAAACTTTATTGAGAACAGAAGAAAAGGCTGTATTAAAAAGTCACATCCAAATGCTGTAACAGAACATGAACAAATAAAACCAATGAATGGATTATGGATCTCTCTGCCAAGTTGGAAAACCTAGCCTCTGCCACTGTGAAGAGTCTTTAGTGAGAACTTCTTTCTACATTCTCTCTCTCTCTCTCTCTCTTTTTAAAAAATGTTATTTATTTAAGGGAGAGAAAGAAAAAAAGAGCACAGAGGGAGAGTGAAAAGGAGAAGCAGGTTCCTAGCTGAGCAGAGAGCCTGATGCAGGGCTCCATCCCAGGACCCTGAGGTCATCATCTGAGTCAAAAGCAGATACTTAACTGGCTGAGCCATCCAGGTGCCCCTCCTTTTTTTTAAGGTAACCTCTATCCCCAACATGGGGATCAAACTCAGGACCCTGAGATCAAGAGTTGCATGCTCTACTAGATGAGCCAGCCAGGTGCCCCCCTACCTTCCCCCTTTTGTGTTTAACCCAAATACCCGACACTGCCTGACAAAACCATAAAACACTTGGTAACTTTAGAGATGCACTATAATGGTGACTTAATGCTTTTCTAACTTTGTAGAAAGAAAATAATAATGCTAATTAAGGAAATTGAGTGTGAACAACACCAGTAACACCAGCATGATTTTGAATCTTTTTGAGTTTCAGATTTTGTGTATGTTTAAATGTAGCAAGTGATGCCAAGCTGTTTTCCTAAGTAGTTATACCGATTTACACCCTTATTTTTTTCAGAGGATCCATTGGTCAAAAACCATTATCAACACTTGGTACACTCAGTTTTATTGTTGTTGTTTTTTTTTAATTTAAGGCGTTTTGAGGATCATCCTACTTATAAACATAGACACAAAAATACTAGTAATCTGACTCCAAGGATGTGTAAAAATGTAATACATGTAATGAATAAGTTGAATTCATTTAGGAATGCAAGACTGGTTCAGCATTCGAAAACCATCCATGTAATTTCCACATTAACAGAACAAGGATTAAAGTCACAGAATAGTTTCAATTAAGAGAGCAAAAGCATTTCACAAAATTCAGTATCCATTTATTCTGATATAGTGGTACCTTGTTGTGGTTTTAATTTACTATGTTATTATTAGAGAAGTATTATTAACATTTTAACATATAGAGTTATATTAGCTTCAGGAATACAATATAACAATTCAACAATTCTATACATTTCTCAGTGCTCATCAGGGTAAGGGTACTCTTCATCCTCCTCTATCTGTGGTTTTAATTTTAATTTCCTTAATGGGTTATGTGGTCGAGCTCATTTTACATGCTTATTTACAACTTGAATGTCTTCTTGTACTCTGCTATTTCAAGTCTTTACTCATTTTTAATTGTGTTGCCTGACTTTTGCCTATTGATTTGAATAGACACAAGTGCTATGTCTGTTACATATATTGGAAATCTCTTTGCTCATTTTATTATTTCCTCATTTAGTCTTTTCCTGGTCTCTCTCTCTTTCTCTTTCTGGTATCTCTTAATGAGCAGAAGATTGCAATTTTTATGGAGTGCAATTTATTAGTCTTTTTAAATACATCTCTCCTAAAAAAAGATACATCTCTCCTCATCTCAAGTCATGAATATATTTTTCTATGTTGTCTTTTAGGAAGCTGCTTTATTATTATTATTATTATTATTATTATTATTATTATTATTATTTAGTTCTTGTATTTAAGTCTATAATCTACCTCATTATTTGGATCATATGAGGCCAAGTTGTGTTCATATGAAGTCAGGTGCCATTTTTTTACTTTCAATTTCTAATTGCTATTGATGTTTTGTAGAAATAGAAATTGATTTTTGAATATTAAACTTATATCCAGAGATTTTGTTAAAATCACTAATTAATTATAATTAACAATGAAGAATCCTTTTGCATTTTATATATGTAAAATGTTTTCTCAGAATAATGACAAATTTTTATATTCCTTTCCAATCTTTATACGTTCTATTTCTTTTTCCAGTCATTTTGAACTAGCTAAGCCTTTCAGTATGCAAAATCATCATGTTCCCAATCTCAAATGAAAAATTTGAGCATGGCATTGTTAAATATGCTTGCCTTAGGGTTGTTTGTTTGTTTTCAATAAATACACTACATTAGAAGGAAGAAAGTTTCTATTCCTAGTTTGCTAAGTATTTCAAAAAGTGTAAATGAATATTGATTTTGGGGAAATGCATTTGCTTTATCAATTGAAACTATCCTATGGGGATGCCTGTGTGGCTCAGTTGGTTAGGTGTCCAACTCTTGATTTCAGCTCAGGTCATGATCTCAGGATTGTGAGATGGAGCAACATGCAGGGTTTGCACTTGGCAAGGAGCCTACTTGGGATTATCTCTCTCTCCCTCTGCCCCTTCCCCCTGCTTGAGCTCTCTCTCTCTCTCAATTAAAAAAAAAAGAAAAAGAAAAAAGAAACTATCCTATGACTTTAATTTTTTATTCTGCTAATGTGAAGAATTATATTAACTGATTTTCCAATGCTAAAATACTCTTGATTGCTAAATAACTCAAGTTGTTCATTACATGTATCACTTTTTTACATATCACTGGAGTCCATTTCTTAGTATATTGCTTAGTATTTTTGTTTCAATGTTTATGAGTAAGATTTTCCTCAAATTTTGTGTTTTCCATAATATACTTTTTTTATGTTGTGGTATTAAGGCTATGCTGGCTTCTTAAAGTATTGTTGGGAAGTATTTTTTCTGTTTTGTGGATGCTGTTGAGTAAGAATGAACTTTAGTACATCTTTAAATAGTTGGTAGATGTTACCATGGAAACCAGCTGCATCTGAAATTTTTTTGTGGGAAACATATAAAAAACAAGTTCAATTTCTATAGCATATATAGGACTGTTCAGATTTTCTTTTTTTTCTTGTGTTAGTTTTGGTAAGTTTTGTTTTTTGACAGATTTGTGTATTTCATTCTAAGTTTTTAAATCTATTGGTATAATATCTTTTCTTTATCTCCTTAATATTTGTAAGGCCTGTAGAAATGTTATCTCTTCATAACTAGTATTTGTCATTTGTGCCTTTTCTCTGTTTCTTTTCTTTTCTTGATCATTATGCCTAGGGCTTTATCAAAATTTTTGGACTTTTCAAAGAACTAACATATTTCATGCCAAGTGCAGAACCCAGCATGGAGCCCCAAGGAGTGGGAATGGGTTCAATTTCACAATGATGGGGCTCCATCTCATCACCCTGAGGTCATGACCTAAACCAAAATTAACAGTTAGACTCAACTTAATAAGCCACCCAGGTGCCCCTCCCTAACTCTTTGAGCTGGTTGCTTAGCTAATTGATTTTTAGTCTTTTTATTTTTTCAAATCCATGCATTTAAGGATAAAATTTTCCTCTAAACACTGCTTTAGATGCATCTTACTGGTTTTGATAGATTATGTTTTCATTATTACCCATTTCAAAATATTTTCTCTTTTGCATTGTGCCTTCTTTTTAACCTGTACTAATTAGAAGCTATGCTGTTTGATTTCTAAATATTTTGGGGGTTTCTAGTTTTTTTATTTTTAATTTCTTATTTTTATTTTTTTAAGATTTTTAAAATTTATTTATTCATAGAGACACACAGAGAGAGAGAGAGAGAGGCAGAGACACAGGCAGAGAGAGAAGCAGGCTCCACGCAACAAGCCTGATGTGGGACTCGATCCCGGGTCTCCAGGATCACACCCCGGGCTGCAGGTGGCACTAAACTGCTGCGCCACAGGGGCTGCCCTTATTTTTAATTTCTATTTAATAAAATGGCAGCCCAAGAATTCTGTGTATGATTTTAGTTATTTTAAATTTGTGGCCCAACATAAAAACAATTTTTGTAAAGTCTGTGTTTGAAGAGAATGTGTATTCTGCAATTGTTGAATAAAATTTTCTATATGCATTCATTAGGTTTCTTAATCCATATTATTCAATTATTTTGTAGTTTTACCAATTTTTTTGTCTATTGCTTTCTGTTACTAAGTGGAGTATATTAAAATTTTCCATTATCTTTATGGATTTGTCTCTTAATTCTATCACATAGAGACCTATAAATAACTATCCAGTAATGTAGGTAATGTTACATTACCTCCAGTAATGTTTTTTGCTTTAAAATCTACAGAGAGGGAGGCAAACCAAAAGAGACTTTTAACTATAGAAAACACACTGAGGGGAAGTGAGGGAGATGGGATAATTGGATGATGGACATTAAGGAGGGCATGTGATGTAACAAGCACTGGGTATTATATACAACTGATGAATCACTAAGATTCTACCCCTGGAACTAGTTATATACTATATGTTAACTAAATTGAACTTAAATTTTAAAAACTCTTTTTTTAAAAATTTTTATTTATTTATGATAGTCACACACAGAGAGAGAGAGAGGCAGAGACACAGGCAGAGGGAGAAGCAGGCTCCATGCACCGGGAGCCCGATGTGGGATTCGATCCCGGGTCTCCAGGATCGCGCCCTGGGCCAAAGGCAGGCGCCAAACCGCTGCGCCACCCAGGGATCCCAAATTTTAAAAACTCTTAATGTAAAAATAAATAAATAAAGTCTACTGTGACTGATGTTAATATAGCTACAACATCTTTCTTCTCACTGTGTTTGGAGGGTGTATATTTTTTCATCTTTTTACTTTCAACCTTTCTGTATCCTTATACTTAAGATGTGACTCAAGTAAGCAACGTGTTGTTCTAACTTAGTATGAAATTTTTTGTCTTTTAATTAGAAAATTTGTCAATTTACTTTTAATGTAATTACTGACCAATGTGGATTCAAGTTTACCATCTTACCATCTGCTTTCTATTTATCCTACATGTTCTTTGTTCCATTTTCTCTCCTCTTTTGTCTTCTTTTTAGTTAATTCCATTTCATTATTACATTTTCCAGCTCTCTTGCTTGTTATTTATACATTCATTTTAGTGGTTGTCTTATATTTTGCAATGTGCATTTTTAATTTATTCAAAGTATGATATAAATGACTGTTCTTCTTCTCTGATAATGCTTAAAACTTAAAACATTAACTCCATTTACTCCTCACATTTTGAGCTATTTTTGTCATGTACATTAATTATATATATATCTCAAGCCCTAAAGACATTGTTATTATTTCTCTATATAGTAAACATATATTTAAATTTATCTATGTGTTTATCTTTCATTCTTTCTTGCAGATACCATTTAGGATTTTCTTCCTTCTTCCTAAAAATCTCCCTTTCATATTTGCATTAGAGCAGATCCACTGCTAAAAAAAAGTGGTATCCATTTTTGTTTGTCTGAAATGTATTTATTTCATTCTTATTGTTGAAGAATATTTTTGCTGAGCATAGAATCCTACATTGGCAATTATTTTATTTCAGCACTGGGAATGTGTGATCCCACCGTCTTCTGGATTCCATTGTTTTGTTGAGAAGTCAGCTGTAAGTCTTATAGTATTGCTTCTTCAAAACTAATATATTATTTTTTTCTGGATGCTTTTAAGAATTCCTCTTTGTCTTTAGATTTTTTTAGCATCTTCACTATGTATATAGTAATACATAAATATATATATGTAATATGTATGTATCACTTGAGTGTTCATAACACTTCTTGAATCTCTGAGACTACTACCATCTCTGCTTATCTTATCACTTCAAATACCAGGCTTACCTTTCTTAGGTTTACTTTTATTCAAATCTTAATCCTAAAAATTATCTCTGCTTTGATATTTCTATGATATTTCTATTTTCAGAGTTTCTAGGGTGTATGTGTGTGTGTGTGTGTGTGTGTGTGTGTGTGTTTTAATATTCTATTCAGCTCTTCTAACTTTTCTCAGAAGCAGCATTGGTATAAGACATTTCCTTAGCCACTGTTAGAAAGTTTCAATTAATGTTTTTAAAAACAACTTACCTACAATTGAATATCTATATGTCCTTTATGGCCATAAAGTTGTTTGCAGATATCAAAATTGAGAGAAACATGAAGGTAAATGATTTGATAGGGAGCAAAGTAAGGACAGTCAGGGATTGGTTGGGAATTAAATTTAAGACTTTTTAATTATTTAAGTTGATATAGTGCTCTAGATGATAATAAACATCACACACTCATGAATGTGAAAATAAAAGTCATTGGAATTGAAGTGTGAACAGAGTGAGATAAGAATTCAGACAGATTACCCACTTGGAAATCAGGGATCCTTGAAATGACTTTGGGACCTCTGACAGAGAGGGAGACTGAGCTGTCTTTGATGAATATGGGGAGCAAAGGAGAATTATATCGATTGTTACTTGAATCCTTTCTCTATGTAATGCTTCTGAACATGCTGGCCTTGGTATCAGTAGATGAGAGACACAAGGAGTTGTTAGAAGATATGTAATTAGATGGCATGAGGTTCAAAGAGAAAGAGGAGTCCGAACGAAGGTATAGGAATGATTATTTGGCTGCAACAATGAGAAGCTAAGGAAATACAGGCATACCTCATTTTATTACAGTTCACTTTATTGCGTTTCATAGATATTGCATTTTTTACAAACTGAAGGTTTGTGGTAACCCTGCACTGATCAAGTCTACCAGCACTGTTTTTCTAAGAGTATTTGCTTACTTCATTTCTCTGTGTCACATTTTGGTAATTCTTGTAATATTTCACACTTTTACATTATTATATTCGCAATGGTGGTTTGTGATCAGTGATTATCACTCACTGAAAGCTCAGATGATGGTTAGCATTTTTTAACAAAAAAGTGCTTTTAATTAAGGCATGCACACTGCTTTTTTAGACATAATGCTAGTGCATATTTAACATACTGCAGTATAGTGTAAACATAAGTTTTATATGCACTGGAAGCCAAAAAATTCATCTGACTAGCTTTATTGCAATATTCACTTTATTGCAGAGGTCCAGAACCAAACTCGCAATGTCTCCAAGGTATACCTGCACCAGGCCCTTTTTGTCTCCCTCCACCTCCAGCTCCTTGCCCTGTCACATGTCAGTCCTGTGAGAGTGAGCAAGTTTTCTTGAGGATCCTATGAAGAGCATCTGTATCCTTAAGAGAGAGCAGGTTTGGGCTATAATTAGGAAGCAGAGGGAATATTCTGTGAAGTAATGGAATATGTTAGGAAATCTGCTCAGCACTTAACAGGGATTCCAGAGGATGAAATTGAGGGCTTGGGAGGGAGAAGAGTGTCCATAAAAACACTTCCGTGCCATTTGAAGAGTGTGATGATGAAGTTAGGTCTGAGACATTCTAGCAATCAATATTGAGACCACTAATGTTTATTCATGACAGTGTGAGAGTAAATTGAAAAATGGTTGCTGACAACACAGCATCCCTCAGATAACTTAAAGCCAAAGAGATCTACAGATGGCTTTAACCCAATTAGGAAATGAGTAACACAATAACAGGCATAGTTTTTATAAATTATGTACATGGATAGGAATAACTTAGAGTACAATGATTTACTTATTCAACTTAAATTGCTTTAAGAAAAACCCCTTAAAGAAAAAGATGGCATGATAGCATCTGGCATGGTGCAGTGCTATGGTGTGATGTGACATATCTACTGAAGGCAAGTAACAGATCAAGTTCAAAAGAAAGACTAGAGTATTACAATCACTCTGATTTCAATCAGACAAATAGATAACATTTCCATCTCCAGAAACACATAGGAGAAACAAGAAAAGACAACAAAGAGACAATGGTGACATTAATAGAGGAAAGTTTTTGAAAAACTATTATAAGAAAATGTAGCCTAGAACCCAAGGCATGTTTGAAATGAGTACTCACTGGCTTCTCAGGAAGTTGTTAGTAGATGGGATCCTATTTAAGCAGACATTCTTAGGCTTGAGACCATCCCTTTGCCTCTGAGATGCCAAGGGCTTAAATGGCATTTCTAGAACAAATGTGATACGTGAATGCAGAAAAATATATAGTGTAAGGTACTGTTAGATTCCCTTCTCCCCTACCATCTTTGTATACTGTCAGATTGGTCATTTTCATGGTAATAAGTTCATAGTTGAGAGTGGATGAAGGGAAGACCTATTAAGGTTTTTGCAAAAACATTTTACAACCAGCATATTCTTTGATTTTTTTTTTCCTTTTAGACCACGCTTAAACTTTTCTTCCCAGAATTTTTTTTTTCTCTGCATAAGTTGTCTTTAAATAATAAAATCCGTACTCGTGTGCACTGCTTGTAATGACTTCAATGAAACATTTAGGTCATTTGAAGCACAGGACTGTTTTGTGATTCACATCATTACAAAATATGTCCCATTAAGATGATGCACAAGCTGAACTGGAGCTAATGAACCTGCCTTCTTGCAAGATAATTCAAACTTTAAGAGTGATATTAACTTAAATAAAATAAGAAAGGGAAGAAAAATCAGGTTCATTGTACACCAGAGATCATGATCCTCTCAGTTCATAAAAGCGTATGTGTTGCTTGGTTACTCTCAGACCATTATTAGAGTGGTTGTAGAGCCCATATACATATATAATTAAGTACCCCTCTGTGGCCATAAAAAGACTGCTGTGTTTCCACAGGGAGTGTGCAAGGAACTTGATTCATAAGCCTTTAAGAGAGTGTGGGTACCTTTAACCTTTCTGGAAAGCAGGATGGAATGTGTGGCATATCTCCACTTCCTATTCAAAGCAAGGGTGGGAACACTATAGCCTGAGGCCACATTAGGCCCACTGTTTGTTTTGTAAATAAAGTTTTATTGAAACACACCCACACCCATTTATTCACATATTGTCTGTGGTTACCTTTAGCCTGTAACAGCAGAATTCAATAGCTGCAACAGAGACGGTATGGCCCAGTATGGCTCTTTAAAGAAAAAGCTTGCAATTCTCAACCTAAAGAAAAACATTTGTTCCATAATTGATGGCCATATATGTAACTGCAGAATGAGTAAAGCCTATATTAAATTAATGAAATATTATTTCAGAGCACACTATTTACATTACACATAGTGTCAAAGTTCCAGGATCCTCTTGACCTACTTAGAAGTCTTTTAAATAAAAAAGCCTACGCTCGGTATTTTAAACTCTTCTTCCATTGTCAAGAAATAAAATAAATAAATAAATAAAAACAATAGCCACTAGTTTTGTAAACCCTCCTGAAACACAATGTCTCGTGTTCCCCTTCTGGCTCTGTGGCAGCTGTTAACCATCAAATACTATTTCTAGAACTGTGCTGACATCAGTTGACGATCATCCACAAAGCTGTTTGGCAGGACATGCCCTGTGCGAGTCTGTTAAAATGAAACGGCTCTGTTAAAATTAACTCTATTCACATCACAGGGAAAATATCTACATTTGCCAAATCAAACCCTTCCTATATCAGTGGGAAGAACCATTTCCAACCTCTAAAAAGGTAATTCAGACGCAGGAGAGGGAAAAAAAACCCTCCAAAATTAAAATGATAAAACAAAAATTTGCTTGACAGCAAAAGTACTTCCAAATGTATGAAATTGAATCCAAAACTGAGCCTGCAACAAATTTAACTGACAAGAAAGTCTGCATAATGGACTTGGTTTTATTATTAATGCTAATATGGGTACATTTTTGTTCTATTGTGCTGATGGCAAGAAGATAAATGCCCACCCAAGGCACTAAAATATCTCTACTCCGCTGAAACACTGATTGTAGTTAGAATGCAAACACTTATTCTTCACTTGTAAGGAAAAAAGAAAAAATATTTTTTTAAAGGAAGTGCTACTATAGAGGCCATTTCAGAATCAGGTATAAGCTTTGAAATAGAATTTCTTAAAATAACTAAATGCAACCCTTAAACACCAGCATTTTGTGAAATTTAAAATTATGTGGCTCTGACTCTGTCAAAATGATAACTCTATTCCTTACGATTTTTAATTAGCACTTACGAATTAAGAATTAGCCTTACAGAGTCCTTATGAGCAGTGATGGAAGTTTACATGCAGGGCAAACAAGTCAAACGATGTACATGTTTTATACATCTGCTCTCCCTGCCCCCCTCCCGCACATCTCCCTGAAAATCAATACTCAAAGTTCTCCCCACCCCAAGTCACCCCAGGGGACAAGCAGCAGCCAGACAGAGGGTTGTAAGAGGTGGGGACTGTGCCCAAGAATATCTGGCCGTTTTCAGGTCTGCAAGCCAAGGATGGAAGCTCCACAGTTGTTGGTAGTCAGCTGGGCCAAGCGTCCGGAAGCCAGGGAATTCAGGCCAAGCTGGGCTGTGTCAAGCCAGTAAATGAGTTCATCTGAGAAGGAGCCATTGGGTTCTGCAGACCAAGATGAGCAGAAGGTCAGAAATTCTGGGAGGTTAGTAACAGCAGGAACACAGAATGTAGGAATGTCAGCAGTTAAGATGAGTCTACACATACTTGCTTTGAGGGGTCGGCTGTGTGCAGTGTCCCAGTTGCAGACATTCTGAGTGAAGCTGTGAGGGATGAACCCTGATCCCAGCTGCTGCCAGCCACTAATTACAAGGAAGCTGTTACAGACCTCCCTGAGGTCAACATTATTTAAATAGCTATTATACCTGTGCTCTAAGCCTGTGCTAATTGGTCCAAATGCTTCCACCACTTGTCTTCTCTATTAATTTATTGAACCTTGTTCTACCTTCTAGATTGCTTCTATCTGTGGTGGACAGAAATTTAAGATGGACCCCAAGGTTCTCCCCCTTGCCTGGGTATACACCCTGTATCATCATCTCCTCTTCCTGAGTGTGGGTGGACTAGTGGGTAACAGGGCCTCTGATTGTTACTCGTCTCAATTGCCTTTTGAGTTAACACAAAAGGGAAAATACCCTGGATAGGCCTGACCTAATCAGGAAACCCTTTTGAAGAAAGTGAAGGGCCAAAGAGATAATATCCTGCTGGCCTCAAGGGGAAAAAATAAACCATTACATGGAGAGAAGAGGGAAACGCATGGTAAGGACCACAGGAAGCCTCTAGGAGCTGCAAGCAGTCCCTTGGTCATACAGATATGACAAAAGAAATTCTGCTGACAACCAGTGAGTGGGGAAGACCTCAAACCTCAGGGGAGATCCCAGCCCACACCTTGATTTCAGCCTGGTGAGACTCTTAGCAGAGCCTTGTGACCCGTGGAAACTGTGACATAATAGATTTGCCCTGTTTTAAGCCACTAAGTTTGTGGTAGTTTGTTACACGGGAATAATAAGAAATGAATACATTACCCGATGGAACTTTCTCCCATAATGGAAAAGTCTTATATTTACGCTGTTAATCTGGTAGCTGCTAGCCACATGGGGCTATTGAGGATTTGAAAAGAGGCTAGTGCAACTGAGAAACTTAATTTTTTAGTTTATCTTATTTTAATTAACTTAAACTCGAGTGGCCTTATGTGACTAGTGGCTACCCTACAGGGCAGTGCAGCTCTAGATGAATGATAATGAAGACAACAATCCTTTAATTTGAATGTTCTAGATTACAAATAGCTCTCCTCCGAATTCAATTTTCAAAATTCGATCTTAAATCCTCCAGGAAGACCATATCATACAGTTTCTCCTAAGTCATGTGTGACTGGCTATGCATGACCCAGCTCCTGGTGAGACACACTCTGTTTTCAGCTCTTTCCCTTCTGCAAACTGTAAGGCTTCTTCCACTCGTGCGAGTGTCTTCAGCTTGTGCTCACCTGAAGTCTTCAGGACCCTCTTCTGCATTTGTCTAAGACCTACTTAATACTTCCGGCCAAATGTCACTTTTCTTGGAGAAGGATTCCCCAGCACCCTGCATTAGTTAGCTATTGCTAGGTAACAAACTATGCCAAAACTCAGGAGTTGAAAAAAATAATCGTGTTTTTATTATAGTCCATGTGCCTATGGGTCAGTTGAGTTGTCTGATATAAGCTGGGCTCACACGTGTGCATGAGGGATGGCTGAAGGCTCTGCTTTAAACTGGAATTGACTGGGGCACATTAGCAAGGGCAGGTCATGCTGGGTATCACTCTTCCTTCTGGAACCAGCAGGCTGGCCTGGACATCCTCTTTGCAGGAAATGGCAGACGTGTAACAGGCAAGGATAAACACAGGTGGACTCCTTAGGTTTAGGTTCATGATCAACCCAATGTTTGCCTCCTATTGGTTAAATCAAGTCACAAGGCCAAAGCCAGAGGTGAAGGGTGAAAAGTGGAGTAGCCCCTTTTGTGAGGAGGTCTGCAACAATCATATGACAAGGGCTTGGATCCAAGCAAGTGTGATGAATTGGAGCCCCAGTGGGATCTTCCATATTTCCTTCATTTAAATTAGATCCTCCATTCTTAATATCTCATAGAAGAGATTTTCTTTCAAGGCCCTAGTACTTGGCAATTGTGCATTTACTTATGAAATCATTTGTTCACTGACGGTCTCCCCCACAACACTGGGAGCTCACTGGGGCCAGGAATCATTTTTATTTTATCCACTGCTGGGCCACCAGAACCTATGACACCCTTGATTATTTCTTGAATAAATGAATAAATCAAACGTCTGAAGACCATTTTAAAAGCTGATGTGTTCCGATGAGCAGGAGCCGATAACGCCTAGTTAAAGGTTATGCAAAATTTGGCAGCCGTCATCAGAGCACAAGGAGGTGTTTAACAAATTAATTTATGAAAGTCGAGAGTAGTTGAAAAGTGAGAATGTGTGTGTGAGTGTGTATAAAATTTGTATGTGTATGTATGAATATATACAGGCCAGGGAGTTGGAAGGAAGACCGAAACAAGGAATTGACAAGTTTTAACAATCACAGACCAGGTCCCTCTCTCCAAGGAATAATGCTAGAATCTTCTAATAACCAATGAGTAATCAACCAGACTCTACTTCACATAGGAGCCAATAATAGAATAATGATAGACTCTTTGTATAGAATATGGTTTACATTTGAAGATGCACCTTTTCAGTCGGGCAGGTGTCTCTAACAATATGATAGTCCTACGACCCAGCACACATCAAGTCCACTTTTTTTAATATAAATTTATTTTTTATTGGTGTTCAATTTGCCAACATCTAGAATAACACCCAGTGCTCATCCCATCAAGTGCCCCCCTCAGTGCCCGTCACCCAGTCACTCCCACCCCCCGCCCACCTCCCCTTCCACCACCCCTAGATCATTTCCCAGAGTTAGGAGTCTCTCATGTTCGGTCTCCCTTTCTGATATTTCCCACTCATTTTTCCTCCTTTCCCCTTTATTCCCTTTCACTATTTTTTATATTCCCCCAATGAATGAGACCATATAATGTTTGTCCTTCTCCGATTGACTTACTTCACTCAGCATTATACCCTCCAGTTCCATCCACGTCGAAGCAAATGGTGGGTATTTGTCATTTCTGATGACTGAGTAATATTCCGTTGTATACATAGACCACATCTTCTTTATCCATTTGTCTTTCGATGGACACCGAGGCTCCTTCCACAGTTTGGCTATTGTGGACATTGCTGCTATAAACATCGGGGTGCGGGTGTCCTGGCGTTTCACTGCATCTGTATCTTTGGGGTAAATCCCCAGCAGCGCAATTGCTGGGTCGTAGGGCAGGTCTATTTTTAGCTCTTTGAGGAACCTCCACACAGTTTTCCAGAGTGGCGGCACCAGTTCACATTCCCACCAACAGTGCAGGAGGGAAGTCCACTTTTGATTAGTAACGGTAGCAGATGTTTTTAGAGATTTTTTTTTTTCTCATCACTTCATGGCCAGTCAGGATCTCAAAAATTTAAAAATTCCCTCCATCTCCTACGGCTATACTCCAATTATTCTGTTATTTGAGAATTCTCTGCAATATTTCTCAGCTTTGTTATTTGGGAATTCATAAAAGGCATATGGAAAGGATCACGGAAATGTAGCTGCCCTGGCTTAGCTGCTGTGTTGCTGGGATGACTGTAGAGCCATCTTTGATTGTCCCTGAGCCACACAGAATTTGAGAGCCAAACACAGGTTTTTGGGTTTGGTGTTAGTCTAGTTAATCTCAGATTCCGGTAAAGATTTTGCGCGTGTCTTCATTTTGTTTGCAGGCGTGATATGCATATGTGTATATGTCCTTTTGAATCAGGATCACAAAGAGCTGCAGGGTGTTAACGACATATTACTTTCTTTCCTACCAGCAGCATCTTGAACTCTGAGTCACCGACAGCAGTCTAATCATAGCCCTGCGAGCCAGCAGGGTGCAGAGTTTCTAAGGGCCTTAGACACAGTGTCTTTTAAAAGTTGTGCATTTGCTGTTGACCCTGATGTAAATGCATGCAGAAATACTTATTGAGCACCTACTATCTTCTGGTGCTCCAGAAGGTGGACGACCAGTTCCCTGTCTTCACGGGGCATACCATCGGGTACGCGAGGCAGACATGCAGAAGCAATGGATTCCAAAGAGGTGGGCTGCGTGAGTGAGAGAAAGATGCGAACAAAGTCAGGGAGAAGGGGAAAGATGAACTGATTAATTTTGCTCAGAGGGTGCTTTGAGAGGAAG
Organism: Vulpes vulpes; assembly: GCF_048418805.1. NCBI lineage: Eukaryota > Metazoa > Chordata > Mammalia > Carnivora > Canidae > Vulpes > Vulpes vulpes. Next base: position 292,916 of record NW_027325787.1, on the reverse strand, counting down.
GTGATGCCTGAGCTTTGGATGAGTAGGAATGTGACAAGTGGGTAAGAGTGAAAGGCAGACCAGGCAGGAGACAAAACTTGAGAGATGTCAGGGTCATATCATGGAGGACCTACTTTGTTTAACTAAGAGGTCTGGGTCTTACTACTCTACCTCAGTTGTTTCTCAAAGGGTTGTTTCTGGAAACTTGTCAGAAATGCAAATCGTTGGTTCCCACCTCCGACTGAGTTGGAAATTCTGGAAATGTTTTCACAAGTCATCCAAATGAGTCGGCTGAGTACCCACATTTGAGAACCACTGCTCTTGGTACATGAGGAGACACCAATACATCTGGGTGGAGAAGTGGCTGGACCAGATCTAGATTTTTAGGAAGGTGTCTCTGGCCACGACTTAGAGCGTGGATTTGACTTGGGATAGGGGGTGGAGGAGAGTAGAGGCAGTGACACCCCGAGGGAGAGACTGAGAGTGTCAGTCGGAGCCATGATGAGTAACTGGGATCCCCAGGGAGGATCTTGCCTTTGCTCTGAGTCAGACACACAGACCTTAAAGGTCTAGGTCTTTGGGAGGCTTCACACCCCATCATGTAAATCAGTGGCAGAGGAGCCCCGAGGCTGTTGAAGAATTACTACAAAGGGTTTATGAATCCATGTACTCACCTAGACTCAATAAATCATGGCACTCCATGTATGGGAGCTACAGCTTCCGCTGCACACAGTCGATTCACAGTAATAATGTACATATTCATTTAAAATAACTTCCAAATCCTTAGCAACTTTTTCTCGTTCTGTGTTTGCATTGGATACTAAAATATGGCTACCACTCCATAGGGGATCCTGGAAATTCTGGAAACATTATAGGGAGTCCTCACACTTGATAAAGCTCATGATCCTCTAGATATGGTGTCTGGAGTGCCACTGTGTTAAAATCATTGGTAATGGAAACCCAGTGCAGCATTTGAAGCTCGCAGACGTGGAAGTTTTAATTTTTTATTTTTAAAGATTTTATTTATTTATTCATGAGAGACACACACAGAGAGAGGCAGAGACACAGGCAGAGGGAGAAGTAGGCTCCATGCAGGGAGCCCGATGTGGGACTTGATCCCAGAACTCCAGGATCACATGGGCCAAAGGCAGGCACTGAGCCACCCAGGCATCCCGACATGGAAGTTTTAATGCTGTTGCAGCGCCCTGATACTTTCTTTTGCTTTACAGGTTGCGTTTGTAAGCTCAGCACTCAAAAGACTGTTTAGTTCCTATTAGTACTTTGCATAGGATTAGGGTGCTGGCCGCAAGGAAGTGATGATTCTTACATTAGCGCTTTCCAGTCTAAAAACCCCACATCTCCCGAAGGTCTGATTAGTCGAAAGATTAAGTTATTTTACAACCTAATTATAACTTCTTTTTACAAAGAAGAGATCTCTTTATTAAAACAGATAGCAAACATTAAAAAGTAAAGAAGATAGCCCCACAGAGCAAATTACTAAAGAAAATATACACCTAAGTATCTTCACTCTGTTTCTCCCCCATCCTTGAATCTTATCAATCATCGTTCATCTTTGTTTTAGTCTTAAAGCTTCGTGGACAATTTCCATTCTCAGTGGTTGGAGCCTTTATACCTCCAAAGCTTCTGGCTGCTGTGACTAGTCCCATAGCTTTCCCCAGATGCCCAACCCAAGTGCCCAGCATGAGTCTGTGTGCACATCTAGTAGGATTAATGAAAGAGGTGGACTTTCTGGGGCAAGTGGCTCCTCTGCTCTCACCTACGCACTGCAAGGTTGAGGCCAGTGGGTTCATCCTTCATTTTGTTAAAAATCTAAGACTTGTTCTGAACTTCCTTCAATGGGAGCTGGGATGACTCTAACTCCTGGTTGCTCACAGCTACACCCACCAAAGCCTTGTTTCTCCTCAAGCTTTGAGTTGCACTTTCTCTCATGTGACAACTCTGTGTGTGTATGTGTGTATACATATACATATACATATACTACTCATATGTGTACAGAGATTTTAAAGAATTTTTGTAAATAGACCTATTTGTAGAGCAAATTAAACTTTATAGCAAAATTGAGGGGAAGTACAGAGATTTCCCCTACCCCCCCCCCACACACACACATAGTCTCCTCCACTTATCAACATCCCCAGCCCTAGTGGTACGTTTGTTATACTTGATGAACCTCCACTGACATATCATCATCACCCCAGAAGGCCATGCTTTACACTAAGTTTTACCCTTGGTGTTGGGTAGTCTCTGAGTTTGGACAAATGTATAATGACATGTGTCTGTCATCCCAATATCACAGAGTAGTTCACTGCCCTAAAAATCCTCTGTACTCAGTCTATCCATTCCTCCTCTGACCTCCCACCTCTGGAAACCACGCATCTTTTAGCTGTCAGAGTCTGGCTTTTTCCAGACTGTCATATGGGTGGAATCATGCCGTATGTAAGGCTTTTCAGACTGGCTTCTTTCACTCAGTAATATGCATTTAAAGTTCCTCCGTGTCTTTTCATGGCTTGGTGCTACCATTTCTTTTTAGCATTGAATAATGTGTACTTGTCTGGAGGTACCAGGACTGTAGTCTTCTTTATATTAAGGCATTCAACTGATTGGACGAGGCCCATCAAATTCGCTTTACACCAAGTCAACTGATTTTTAACTGTTACTCTTATCTAAAACTTATCTTCACTGCAGCATCTCTACTGGGGTTTGGCCAATTATCTGGGTGCTATGGCCTAGTCAAGTTGACACATAAGATTAACCATCCCCTGTCCACCCCTGTGTCCTTGGCACCCATACACATCCCTTAAATCGTGCTTTATCTCCAAATAAAGACAAAGACAAGGCTGTAACTCCACCTAACGATACAACTACCCACCATACAACTGAAAACACATTCGCCCTTTCCCCAGAGGAGGATGAAAAGTCCTTGGGTGGTATTTACCCTTCTCCTTGGTATCCTATAATATAAGTACTATGATGTAAAATTAGCAATATTTAAATAGTATAATAAAAAGTCATGTTGTACATAAAAAAATCATTTGTGTTATATTATAAGTTGATAACGGAGAAGAAAACAAAGATACTTGATATCTATATATCTTCCTATAAATATCTACCTATAAACATTTACAACGTAATGGTTACTGTTCTTATGTCTGTAGCTGATTGCATGCTCATAGCTGGTATTTATAAATACCTCTACTCCGTCCCCATCCCATATTCCTTTTGCCCTCAGTGAGCGCCTCCACTGGTCATGGTTCTTTACCTGGCTGGTGACCCAAACCTTCATTCCTGAAGGCTGTGGGCCACCGGTAGTGCTGGGTTGCTGGGGTTTCCCTCCACCTTAATCACAGTGCATGGGGATGGTATGAGACACTGTGGAATTTCATGTATTCCAGACACACACTTCCTTACCTACACCGTGGGGCGGCAGGCCAATTTCCCCTTGGTAACCAGGAATAATCACTCCATTCAGCACAGGACTCCTTCTTTGCCTGTTGATCAGAAGCAGGAGGAGGCCAAAATGTCTGGATGGCAGTCCTAACTTCCAGTTCAGTGGAGTCATTGCTGTAGACAGAAGACTACTGCCCCTTCCGTGATGGAAGCAGCCCAACATAATCAACCAGGTATCTGGTTAATGACCTTGGGGTGTGATGCTATACCAGGGGCTCAGTGTTGGTCTCTGCTGCCAGAAGACTGGACACTCAGCAGTGGCTAGAGCCAGCCTGACCTTGGTGACTGAAAGTCCTTGTTGCTGAACCCGTGCATGATGTCCATCCCTGCCGTCCCAGCCATTTTGTTCATGGACCCATTGGTCAACGACAGGACTGGCTTGAAGGAAAGAGACTGAATAGTATCCACAGAGCTGGCTGTCCTACCCACTCTATAATTAAAATTCTTGCGAGGGTCCCCTTTTGGTGAGCACTCATAGGGGACGTAGACATTCTAACATTTTTTACCCATTCCAAGTGGTCTGTCCACATACCTCTTCTCCAGACCAATTTTCACCAATTTTCCAATCATAACCCCTCCAAGTCAAACCACAGACCTCACATGGCCACAGACCATGAATCCGTATCTAATTGCATGTCTGGACATTTTTCCTTTCAAGCAAATGACCAATCAGGTACATTGCTCCAAGTTCTGCCCCCTGAGAGTATTTCACGTCACCGCTGCCCTTCACAGATGTTCCAGAAAGGCGCTGCAGTGTTGCAGCTGTCCACTTTTGAGGAGTGGCTACGTATCACGCAGAACTGTTGTAAACAAGACACATGTGTTCTCTTCTTCCAGGTGATCACATGGAACTGTCCATGAGGGCATGGGTGCAGGCTGGGAGAGAAAAGGCAGTACAACAGGAGGAGAGACCCCGGAGAGTTGACACTGCAGTTTGACTCCAAAGGCAGCCTCTTGTCAGAATTCTCTCTCACTAGGTGGTGGTTGGTCTTTTTTAATTAAGACCTTCAACTGATTTGATGAGGCCCACCCACATTGTGGCAGGTAATCTGTTTTACTCACAGTCTACTGATTTAAATGCTAATCTCATCTCTAAAAATGCCTTCATAGGAACATCTGGAGTAATGTTTGACCAAACATCTAGGTACCGAAGCCTAAACAAGTTGACATGAAATTAACCATCATTATGTTCTTTTCTAACAGATAAAAGCTCATCCTCCCAACCTCCACCATTCCTCCTTCTTTTTTTCCTTCACTCTTTTTCTCCTTTTTTTTCCTATAAGCATTTCCTGAGAGCCCACTAGATTCCCAATCCTATAGGCCTACTGATGATGCTGAGCTGTCTCCTTGGTAACCATGTCTAACCCAGAATGGAATACAGACTGCCTTCTGAGGCAGACGATCTTCTTTAAAGGGATCATATATCCCTTTCCAAATTTAAACCCTAACTTACAAGAACACCATTTTACTATTTCTTTTAAACAGAAAAATAGCTGTTGTACAAAGAGATTAATGACCGAGGCTGGCAGGAGCACTAATTTAGATGCTGCTGATTTAAAATTTGTGGTGATTTGGTCAGAGATCAGCTCAGAGATTACTTTTGTATTACAGGGTTTGTCATGGAAATGAATGATTTAAAGATATTTCAGAGGAAAATATTAAACCCGCTTTAGAAAATAAACTGCTTTTACCCCATTTAGGTGGTGGAATATATAATTAATGAAACACATAAGTTCCACTACATTTTAAAATACATTTATTAAAGCAGCTCCAACGATGTCCTATGTGTCAAAACAAACTAGAAAAATTTTGTAAGTCTACTTTAAATGATCATATTACTCACAAACTTTTTATCATGGGGACTGCTTTTCTAGACATGGGACTGCTACCCAAACTAGTACAGGAGGAGACTGAGCCCAGACCCTACGGAGTCACGCACCCAACGTCACACATTGCCATGCTGCAAACCTCATGTCTGTTCTTTCCAAATCCCCAGAATGGGCACAAACCTCTCACCACTGTCCAGGCTGCAGCAATGCTCATGGTTCATTCCCAGCATCAGGCTCCTCCTGCCAGTCCTAATGGTCTGCCGGTCTTTGGTCTGTGGCCATGATGTGCCTCAAAGTCTTGTAACACCGACATTTAAAATCCCTGGTGATACTCTGCCCTTGAAATTGGGTACAGTCTTAGCACACATACACTTTTGCTAGTCATTAATGGCTCAAACATCTAATCAGAGCACAAAATGAGTATCAAAAAGAGAGTCCACCACCACTGAAACCATGCATTACAAGACTCTTTTAAGTGGCATATCAGAGAGCGAGAGTTTACTTTGCTTAAATACTAATAGTTCTGTAGTTCTTTTGCACTTTTCTGGGTATTAAAAAAAAAAAAAGGCAATGATGGTGGTCATTAGGGAAATTCTGCTAGAGTTTTCGAGAGGAAACTTCCAACTTACCAGAGCATGACAAGATTGTGAACAGGACTATCAGAGAAGAAGATAGGAGGAGATTTCAATCTTAAAACACCTGTACATTTGTCTTTTTTTTTTTTTAGCCTCCATGCATGGGCCAGATACACACCTGCACCCATCTAAACTAGACCATAAGCTCCTCCAGAGCAAGAACCCAACATTCCTTGAAACGGCAAATGTCTGATTGTTAACATTTCTTCTTCCTTCTCTTTCTTTCCTTCTTGAGTTTCTCCTGAAGAGCTGTCTCCCTATCACGTAGGTCGTATTCAAATGTACCTTCCGGTTTATGGAATTATATGGGTAACTTGTTACTGTGCCATGACTCATTGTCTTTCCTTTAGTCACTGTTGTTTGGTCTTTCTCCTTCTTCATAATCTAGTTGAGAATTTGCTCTCTATGATTTAATAAAAAAATATTCAGAGGAGGGAGATTCTGACTACATCAGGAGCTAGATTAAGGAATGGAGACATAGACTTGGTTTTCTGTGTGTATGTGCGCGCACAAGCATGTTGGTCATATAAAAAGCATACTTATGTTAAATATTCTTCAACCACTTAAAAGCATTTCCATATTTTATATAATCCATCCCACCAAGTGATCAAGAAACACTTCAACACTTCATCCTCTTCAAATGCAGAAGCAAAGTGCATATTCCAGAAGCAAGTATTAGACAGAGGTAGATGATCTGTCAACTTAATAGTGTCTAGTGCCAGGGATGCCTGGGTGACTCAGTGGTTGAGCATCTGCCTTCAGCTCAGATCATGATCCTCGGGGTCAAGACCCTCTTCGGGGTCCCTGCAGGGAGCCTGCTTCTCCCTCTGCCTATGTCTCTGCTTCTCTCTCTCTCTCTGTCTTTCATGAATAAACAAATACAATCTTAAAAACAAAACAAAACAGAGTCCAGTGCCAAAGAGAGAAGGTTAGTGTGAACCAGGCCTCTCTTGGTTCCCTGTAGGTAGTATCAGGAGCGGGGGTGGTGGTGATTTTTTGGCATGCATATTTCCATCACCTCCATGTGCCCATGGCAGGCATTGTTAATCAACCATGGGATTCCTTCCTGCTGGGCACAAATGTGAGCTCAGAAGCTTTCCAAATTTGTAACCCTCTGAGGACTATCCCAATGGTAGGAGTTGACATGTAAGGTAAGACCCACTGAACATTTCTGGTATGCAAAGTGGGGTTTAGAATCCAAGAGGGTGGTTAAAAGATAAGAGGCTGCCTACTGTCTAAAGTAAAATATCCTTATGGTCACCTGAAGATGGTGGGAAGAAATCCCCAGGGCAGGGTTAAAGGCGATGTGTTTGTCATGAGGCAGGTGAAGAACGAGGAGGTAAAGTCCATTCAATCTTCAGTAAACAATTACCAAGAATATAAATATCTGAGCTGCTAGTAATTTTCTTTCCATTTTAGTGTTCTAAGTTACAGTTTCTTTTTTTCTGAATTCCTTGCTCTAAATTACAGAACTTTAAAACAATGGAACCTCCCCTGCATGAAGGAACCTCCTCTTCATCCTCTCCATTAATGAGCTATTGATGTCTCATGAATAAGTTGCACAAATCTGTTTATACACCACTTTGCTCCCCCTGCATCTGTCCCCCCTCCAGGCGTCGTGCTTTCTGCTCTTGCTTTGTCTTGTTTGGGTGTTGGTTTTTTAATTACAAAGGACATCGAAATGAATAGAGGCCCCACTACTCTGAAATTCATTTACCGCTTATTGACTTTTCAGTGTTATGAGCAAAACAACATGTATTTTCCTATCAATTTAGCTTCAGACAGTATGACTCGCTAAGGGCCTTCTTTCCTAGAGAATACTGCTCCACCTTTGTTTATGGGTGGGCTTTTTCGTTCACTCATTTTTAAACAAAGAATCCATTCTTCAAAGAAAATAGACTATGGTATTAGCTGCTATTCTTATTCATTTTAAAGGAACAATGCCTTTTTTGCAGCAATAACTACCCTGGCCAGAGGTCATTTTTTCAATCATGTCAGTCATAGAGAACACAGCTCAAAGAAAAAGGCCTCTGAGAAGTTAAAATGAGCACCATAGATCTCGCTCACTGAGCTCGTCGTGCATTTTATTTCCCACTTCTTTTGCTGTCACGCAGCAACTGCCTTTTCCCATTTTAGACATGATCTTAATAAACCTGGTTACCTAGTTTCTTAGCCCGCAGAAGATTAGAAACAACTAATTCAAAGGAGATCGAGAGGTCTCTAGAAATCGACACGATGGCTGGTGACCAAAGACAGAAAAAGAACTGGGCCCAAGGATGCAAGCTCCGTGGCAACTAGAGGCCGTTTGATGTTTGGTCACATAGTCCTACATAGAGCGAGCAGTAATCTCCATTACCCTGGAAATCCTGTTCCTAACTATGTCTCTGAATCGTCGAGTTTATTTCATGTTCAATATTTTCCATTTTAGGAGGGACACCTGGGTGGCTCAGCAGTTGAGCATCTGCCTTTGGCTCAGGCTGTGATCCTGGGGTCCTGGAATCGAGTCCCACATGGGGCTCCCCGCAGGGAGCCTGCTTCTCCCTCTGCCTATGTCTCTCTCATGAATAAATAAATAAGATCTTTTTTTTTAATAAATAAAATCTTAAAAAAAAAGTTTTTTTCCATTTTAGGAGAGGTAGATATATAATATACTTCAAGAGACTCCTGGATAATGAAAGTAATACAGTAAAATGAGAATAGGGTGGGCTTCTGAGTAAAATAAATTTTTTTTTCCTTCCTGCAGTTTAATTGAGGTCTAGATCTGAAGTATAGATACCAGGTATAGACCTCAAGTAGGGACACTGCGTGCCCACATTGGGCTCTGTGTTTAAATTGGGGAAAAAATGAGTACAGGAAGCATTTCACCTCATTCATCTTTTCTGAATAGTATTTAAAATTTATGGGGCACCTAGGTGGCTCAGGTCATGATCTCTGGGGCCTGGGGAGGAGCCCCACATCCTCCAGCTTCCTGCTCGGCAGGGACTCTGCTTCTCTCTCACTCTCCTTCCCATGGCTCCTTCTCTCTCTCAAATTAATAAGTAAAATCTTTTTTGTTGTTGTTGTTTTTTAAAGATTTTATTAATTTATTCATAAGAGAGAGAGAGAGAGAGAGAGAGGCAGAGACACAGGCAGAGGGAGAAACAGGCTCCACGCAGGGAGCCTGACATGGGACTCAATCCCAGGTCTCCAGGATCAGGCCCTGGGCTGAAGGCAGCGCTAAACCACTGAGCCACCCAGGCTGCCCAGTAAAATCTTTTTAAAAAATAAAAATAAATTTTAAAAATTAAAATTTTTTTTCTAAAATAGACTTTTTTAGAGGTCTACAGCAAAACTGAGGGGAAGGTACAGACATCTCTCATGTACCCCCTGCCCCCACACATGCAAAGGCTCCCCTGTGATCAACACCCTCCACCAGAGTGGGACATTCGTTACAGCTGATAAATGTACACTGACACACCATTATCATCCAAGATCCATACTTTCCATCAGTGTTTGTTCTATGGATTTGGACAAATGTATAATGACATATGCCCATCACTATGGTATCATACAGAGAAGTTTCACTGCCTTAAAATTCCTCTGTGCTCAGCCTATTCATCCCTCCTCTGACCTCCCACCCCTGGAAACCACTGATCTTTTGACTGCCTCCATCGTTTTGCCTTTTCCAGAATGTCACATAGTACGTAGCCTTTTCAGACTGGCTTCTTTCACTTAGTCATATGCATCTAAAGCTCCCTCCATGTCTTTTCATAGCTTGATAGTGCATTTCTTTTTAGCCCTGAGGATTATCCATTGTCTGAATGCACCACAGTTTATGTAGTCATTCACCTACTGGAATATAGCTTGGTTACTTCCAAGTTTTGGCAATCATAAACAAAGAGGCTATAAACATCCATGTGCAGGTTGTTGTGTATTGTGTAGATGTTAAGTTCTCTACCCCTTTGGATAAATATCAAGGAGCACAATTGTTGGATCATATGGTAAGAACATATTAAGTTTTCTAAGAAACTGCCAAACTGCCTTCCAAAGTGGCTGTATCATTTTGCATTCCCACGAGCAACTGAATGAGAGAGAACTCCTGTTGCGGCACATCCTTACCAGCATTTGGTGTTGTCAGTGTTCCAGATTTTGTCCATTCTATTAGGCATGTAGTGGTATCTTGTTGTTGTTTTCATTTGCACGTCCCAGATAACATATGATGTGGAGCCAGTTTGGGAGATTTTTAAGTGAACTGTAAATGCAGTCCTTCTCTCCACTACAAATCACATAAAGTTCTTCACCAGACTGTAAGGATTTCTTTTCGTTGATTCATTCACTCATTCATTCATTCACTCACTCAGCTTTCAAAAATACAGCGTGCCTACTACATACCAACCAGCACATACCATACTGTGCTAGTTTCTAGGGATAAAATAGTGAAATAATGGTGGTTGTTAGAAAAAAAATAGTATCAAGAATGCTTCCTGTTCAACCACCATCAAAATCCTGGAAAATATGGAAGCTCCCCACTATAACACTTGACATGTGTCAACTTTGAGTTGACATTAAATTGGGTCAACATTCAGTGGTGACAGAGGGAGCAGGATTCATGTTTTTTTGTTGTTGTTGTTTCTTAAAGATTTATTTATTTTAGAGAGACAGCGCACACGAGTGTGTGGTGTGTTTGCGCCCAAGTGAGTGGAGGGGAGGAACAGAGGGAGAGGGAGGGAAAGAAACAGACTCCCCACTGAGCATGGAGCCCAATGCAGGGCTTGATCCTACCACCCTGAGACCATGATTTGAGCCTAAATCAAAAGTCAGACACTCAACCAACTGAGCCACCCAGGTGCCTCTCAAGATTAATGTTGTGTTTAATTTCCTCCCAAATATAGAGAATTAGATGAACTAAGGAAGATATAGGAAGAGAGGGGTTGGTCTTGAATTGGCAATCAGCAAGGAGAAGACTCCTCTTCTGCTCTGCTGTTAGGCATTGGCATGATATCAGCCCCTGCAAAGACTGTATAGATTGGATTTTGGTCAACAGGAGAAGGGTAAATGGGTACAACCCCTAGTTTTGACAAGTGGTATTTTGTTCAGCAATGAGAGCAGGTCTTCATATTAGGCTAGTCTTCTATCATATCTTAATAACCTATTGAAAAATATTTATTACTTATATTTACATCAAAAAGTTTATCTGAGATCAGGTTTGAAAGATGGATTTAGGGATGTCTGGGTAGCTCAGTGGTTGAGCATCTGCCTTCGGCTCAGGGCGTGATCCTGGGGTCCTGGGATGGAGTCCCACATTGGGCTCCCTGCAGGGAGCCTGCTTCTCCCTCTGCCTATGTTTCTGCCTCTCTCTCTGTGTCTCTCATGAATAAGTAAATACAGTCTTAAAAAAAAAAGAAAGATGGATTTATATGTTGTAGTTACTAGAACTAGAAAAGATGACTTTATTCATAAAGTGGTGTTTATTACTTTAAAGATTCAACAAAATACCAAATAAAAGTTACTTTAATTTGGGGCGTAAAGAAAGGGGTCAAAGTTATATGGCATTCCAAATGGCCTATCACAGCTGTGCCCAAGAATAGAGGGGGAAAAAAATCTCACATTATCTTAGAATTTATTTTCTTCTCTTTATTGATTTTGGCCCTGGCAAGTCTTAGAATTATGGTCTCAAAGACCCTGGGGATTCTCAAGTGATCACCTGTTTCATTTTACTGATCAGAAAATTGAGGTTCAAAAAGGTTAAGTGATGCTTATGGTTGTCTCTTGTATTGGAACAGAGAATTTACTGGACACAGACACGGAGGAAAGACACAGCTGTTGTTTTTTTCTCTGAAAAGCCTCTCAGGCAGCACAACATCTGGAACATGATATTTGGAATATCTTATATGGCTATCAAGAGTTTCATAAACAAGTCAGAGGTACTTTCATAAAAGGAATTATTAATCAGTTGTTGCCACATTGCTTTATCTGCAGTGCCTAGGTTAGCTCTTTTCTGCTAAATTTGATAGCAGTTAACATCAGTTTCAACTTTTGCCTCTTTTATTTTCCTCTAAGTGTGCCAACACAAAATGTCCAGGGTTGTTCCTTTGAATTTCACAGCTTCCTTCTGTACCACTTTGCTTTAGCAGCAAGACACACACTTGCTGTTTATCTAATAAAATTGTAAATGTGTGTATGCATGCATGTGTGTGTGTACAACCTAGTGGTCTAGGGAATTTAACAACCCAGTTTAACAACACAGTAAATGGGATTTTACATTACTAGCTTTTTTTCCTTCTATGTGGTGAAGAAACGATTGGTCTTTTAATTTAAAGTCTTCTCTTAAAAAGAAGGTTGCATCAACTACAATAAATTCTGGATAAAAATGTTTCTGCTAATTAATTTTTCACTGAGCCAACCAGTCTGCCAACCAAGCTGCTTCTTTACTTGAATTCACATTGATAGTGAAATATTTTAAAGCAATAGATTTGTGGTTTCTTTTCTTTTATGACTTTTTTTGATATTTAAAATCCAATACTGCAGAGTGTAATGATCTTTTTCAACAAATATTTGCCATGACTTTGGAATTAAGTTGTATTGTTTTAGGAGCACAAGGTAAATAAAAATGCACTGAACCAGGTATGGAAATCCTAGATTCCAAATGACTATATGACCATGAAGAAAGCTCTTAACCTCACTGGGTCTCATTGTCTATGTTTATAAAGCAATAGAAATGGGCTAGAGGATCTTTTTTTTTTTTAATAAATATTTTATTTATTTATTCATGTGAGACACAGAAAGGGAGAGAGCAGCAGAGACATAGGCAGAGTGAGAAGCAGGCTCCATGCACAGAGCCCAACATGGGACTCGATCCTGGGATCCCAGGACCACGCCCTGGGCAGAAGGCAGGCACCAAACTGCTGAGCCACCCAGGGATCCCTGGGCTAGAGGATCTTTAATGTATCTTCTAGTCTAAGATGTCATGTCTCTGTATGCTTGACTTGGCCAAGAAGTATAAGAGTCTTACCTAGTCCCAAGGCTTCAAATGGCATCTAGATGTGAATGATTTCCCAATCTTTTATCTGTAGCCTAATCTGTCTCTGGAATGCTGGATCATGTACCAAAGTAGTTATTTGCTATCTCCATTTGGATGATCAGTAGGCATCTCTAATGTAACATAGCCACAGCAGCATTCCCAGTCCACCCCATTGACCTCCAAATGAGCTTTCCCTTAGTTTCCCCAAATCTGGGGGATGGCTTTACTGTCCACAAGTTGCTTAGGCTAGAAATCTAAGAGTTATCTTTAGCTCTCTCTCCTTCTCCACCAACATCCAGCTATTGACAAATCCCATTGACTCTGCCTTCAAAAGCTATCCTGAGTCTTTCCATTCATGTTCCTCTCCTTTCTCTTACCTTCAGCCAAGCCCTCTGTAGCCCAGCTTCTGGTATTCCTCTCTGCAAACTACTTCCTGAACAAAAGGTAAAGTGAGCTTTTAATAATATAAATCAGACACTGTTCCTCTCCTGCTTAACGCTGTTCTGTGGCTTCCTACCACAACTAGGATAAATTGGAACTCCTTACTCTGACTTATAAAGCTCTACATGATATGGCTTTTGTCTCTGTCCACTGCTGCATCTTCCCCTTTCAACTTTCCTCAGTTCCATTGAGTAATTCCATGACCTTATTTCCTTTTTTTTTTTTTTTTTTTTTTTTTACCATCCCAGTCCAATTCAGGGCTCTCCAGAGAGGACCAATAGTGCATTGATATTTATGTTTATATATACATTGCATTTATATTTATAAAGGGTAAATTATAAGGAATTGGCTCATGGGATTACAGAGGCTGAGAAGTTCCATGATCTGCCATCTGCGAGGTGGAGACCCAGGTAAGCCAATGATGTGGGTTCTATTCTGAATCCAAAAGCCTAAGAAGCAGGAATGCTGATGGAATAAATATCAGTCTGAGGGCAAGAGAAAACCAATGGTTCAGCTCAAGTATTTAAGCAGAGAGAGCAAATTCTCCTTTTCTCTGCCCTTTTGTTCTGTTCAGGCCTTCAGTAGATGAAATAAAATGCCCATCCATTGGGGAGGGTAATTTGCTTTGCATAGTTCAACAGTGCAAATGCTAACCTTATCTGGAAACACTGTCACAGACACACCTGAAAATAATGTTTAACCAAGTATCTGGGCAACCAAATGTACTGTGACCCACTCAAGTTGACCCAGAAAATTAACTATCACACATGTCAACCTTACTCATCTCTTAGGGTCCTTGTGATAATTCTCTCATCTGCCTCAAGTATTTTTCCAATAATCGCACAGCTGGTTTCTTCATGTTATTCAATTATCACCTTGAGAGTCACCTTCTCCAAAAGAATCCTTCCCTAACCATCCAATGTAATCACTCACATTACTATTTATCATGTCATTATAATCATCAGCACAACACTTATGACTGTTTGATAGCTTTCTTGCTATTTATTTATTTATTGCTGTATTTCTCCAAAGAATGTAAGTTCTATAGGGACAGATACCTTACAGTGACCACCAAAATACCCCTAGTACCAGAATAGTGCAGCATATGATCGAATCTCAAATACTTGCTGAATTAATGTTGAATAAAGGACATCTCTCAGAACCTTAAGAACCCTAGATAGTGTTAACCAGATAATATTGTTTGTCCCCTTAAATATTTGCTCACAAGTGAATGGTGATTTTGGAAGGAAATTTATACATTATGGACACATTGTAAATCTCTTGAGATCTCTTAAGAATTTATCTAGTAGAGTAGAAGTGGTTGCATAAGGTGATACAGTTGTTATAAGTTCTGTGTGAAGTACCGTATCATTGAAAATCAAGAGGAAAAATAGTCAATAGAAACAGGCCCATAGATAATCCAGACATTGGAAATAGCAGACAAGGCCTTTAAAATAACTATGATTACCATGTTCAAGAAAATAGAAAAGATGACTTAGAATCCATTAAAAAAAGAATAACGTGAGAATTCTAGAATTGGAAAATCTGCTCTCTAATATTAGGAACCTATTGAATGGGTTTCAACGTATATTAGACACAGAAGAACACAAGAAAAACAAGTTAATTAACAACATTTAACTAAAGCATAGATAAAAAGAGTAGGGGGGAAAACAGAAGAGAAGATAAAAGATATATGAGATACAGTGAAAAGTTCTAACATATACATAGTCAGAGACTTGGAGAGGAGAGAGAAAATGGACAGAAGCTATATTTGCAGTAGACTGGCTGAGCATTTTCCAAAACTGATGAAAAATATCAATCTACAGATTTGAGAAGTTTAATGAATCCCAAGTAGGATGAATACAAAGAAATCACACCTAGGAACATCATATTACACTGCTAAAAACTGAGAAACAAAAACAAAAATACTAAAACCAATCAGAGTTGTGAAGCTAGATGAAGCTGGGAAGGACATAGACAATCCAGAAACTGGGCGGGTTTGTCCTTGAATAATCTAGAACACAAGGTGAATTCATTTTAGTCATAGCTATACTTTTATTTGTTACAATAGATTTGAAAAAAATAACTTACATATTGTCATACATTGAATTTGTCATTATTGCTTACTACTCAACATAATTTTCACTCATTCATTCACTTACTCATCCATTCAACCATTCTTGCAGGTATTTATCCAAGTGCCTTTTGTGTGTCAGTCCCGGGGTTATCCTCTTGGGATATGGTAGCAAACGGAGAGATACAGTTTTTGTCTTTTTGGCACTACCCCACATACTTAAAAAAAAAAATGTCTTGCTTACTACTCCCATCCATTCTACAAAAATGTACATTTTACAGATGAAGAAACTTAAATGCAAAGATATTAAGTAAATTTAGCATGGTCCCAGAGCCTGAAAGCAAGAGTGGTGATTCAAAACCAGGTGTGTCAGATATCAAAGCTTAGATTCTCTCTCCTGAACCACCTTGTCTCTATGGAAAGTCATCACATTTCCCTTTGTTTATCCCATCCCTACAGATCCTTCCGAGTGCAACTGAAATCCTTTATTCTCTCTGAGATCTTTGACTAAACCATTGACTCTCTTCCCCTGATGGCCTATAGCCACACAGGTTATCACCACATTTTATGCTGTCTTATTGAAAGATATTTTGAGTGATTTGTGTAGTCTTCCTCAAAGCCCTGGAGGATGAGGTCTTAGCATTCTTCTGGGTTCTTTTGTACCTAGCACAACACTGTCATTATAGATTTGTAGCTTAATTAAAATCAAAGTGTCGGGCAGCCGTGGTGGCTCAGCAGTTTAGCGCCGCCATCAGCCCAGGGCCTGATCCTGGAGACCCCAGATCAAGTCCCACATCAGGCTCCCTGCATGAAGCCTGCTTCTCCCTCTGCCTGTGCCTCTGTCTCCGTGTCTCTCATAAATAAATAAATAAATAAATAAATAAATAAATCTATCTTAAAAAAAAAAAACTAAGTGTCATCCATTTATCCTAACTACTGGATTAAGATTGAACCAGAAGGCAAAGGACATTTTGATAAGCCCATAATGATCTTTTTAACCTGAGGGCTATGGAGTCCACAAATTACCCTGAAATCATTGCCATATATATTTTTTAAAGGATTTTATTTATTTATTAGAGACAGAGAATGAGAGCATGGGCAAGGGGCAGATGGAGAGGAAGAAGCAGATTCTCCACTGAGCAGGGAGCCTGACATGGGGCTCAATCTCAGGACCCCAGGATCATGATCTGAGCCATCCAGGCACCCTGCCATATTTTTTTAAATTTCATTTATTTATTCATTCATGAGAGACACTGAGAGAGAGGCAGAGACATAGGCAGAGGGAGAAGCAGGCTCCCTGTGGGGAGCCTGATGTGAGACTTGATCCCAGGACCCCAGGATCATGCCCTAAGCTGAAGGCAGATGCTCAACCACTGAGCCACCCAGGGGCCCCACCACATTTTATGTCTTTATATATGTATGTGGTTGCCTCAAATTCTCAAGGGAGTGTGAGATCCACAGAAGGTTAAGAAACATTCGATGTCATCCTGATGGCCTACTTATTAATGCCCCATCTCACTTTTCTCCACATCTACCTTTTTTATCTAGAAAATTAGAATTTATATGTTCTGAGGCATCACAGGTCATTTCCCCTTTGACACTCATCCTTGTGGCCTGGAAGAGAAGAATTGCCTGTTTCCACTCTGGAACAACAACAACAACAACAACAAAGTTCAATCCTAATCATTTTGAGGCAATTATGAGAAGTAAGACATGCACCACTACATTTCTGACAGGCTTTTACAATCCAGTTTTATTATTCAGCTCTTACTAAAATGCTACTCCCCTGGGAGAGGAAAAAAAAATCTCTGTATGAGTTCTTTAGCACAACAAACATCTTAAATGAAATATGAAGTAAAAATCACATTGATGTAATTTCAAAAATTCAGTAGGGAGTAGGAATGACCAGGGACCCTCTATCACCCCTGAGAAAGAGAGGGATGATGGAATAAGTAGATTATATAAAGTAGGGTGAGCTGCGTTGGGAGGTGGGAAGGTAAGGAGGCACAATTGCCTAAATCCCTGAGCCGTAGGGATAAGCCACTGAGGAGAGTTGAGGCTGAGATTTTCTGGTGACGTACACCCTAGTACAACAACCCAGGAATAATTTTTAGAGCAATGCTAGAACACATCCTACCAAATAGATTAGCCTTCCTATCTTGACATTAACAAAAGCAAATCCTACCACATGATCTGGCTATATAGTCTCCTGCCAATAACAAATTTAAAGCACATCACGGGGGCACCTGGGTGGCTCAGTGGTTGAGTGTCTGCCTTTGACTCAGGTCATGATCCCGGGGTCCTGGGATCGAGTCTCACAGTGGGCTCCTGGCAAGGAGCCTGCTTCTCCCTCTGCCTGTGTCTCTGCCCCTCTCTCTGTGTCTCTCATGAATAAATAAATAAAACCTTAAAAAAATAATAATATAAAAAATAAAGCACATCACAGTGTTTCACCCTCACCACTATCAAGAAGTGGTGAACTTCTCATTTAAAAATTCTCCTGGCCACACCTGTGGATCTGCCCTTGGAATTCTGTTCTAGAAATTAAGATGACAGACTGTATAGAGCCCTATCTTACATCAGTGGGATGGACTAAATTGGTGCTTCTAAAGGTTCTTACTTCTGCCAAATTCCTATGAAAAGGAAACATTGCCCAAGGGAATGAATTTAGGGCTCTTGTTTGTGTTACTAACTTTGTCTCTAATCCAAGTTCCCATTTTGCTTGGCAGATATACTGAAGAGGCACACATGGTGATCAATCCCACTTTTCAGATAGCACGAACCAGGGCGCACGAGGATAAGGAGGGATGGCATTTTCACAGTAAAGGAAAGCTACGTGTCTAAGACCGTGGTTGGCCTTTGGGCACAGCAGAGTGTCCAAAGCTTCCTGGCTTGTCCTCTCTCTGTTCCACCTTAGCTCTGTGATGGGGCTTTGAATCTCTGAATCCTGTAAGGAGGATCATAGGGATGATTTCGGAAGCCTATCTCCAAACCCCAAACCTTTGCATATGTCCCTCTTCATCGAACTTTGTTCAAATATCAAAACTAGCTTTACTCCAAAGCCATGGTACATGCCTTGAACCCCCAAATTGATAAGTGGGTTTTTATGTTGCTTTCCTGTCCTGCTAAATTATCTAGGAGCAGAGGCTCTCTAGGGAAAGCTCCTCAAACTCAGCCCTGGGGCTAGGGACTCTTTAATCACCAATGGAATATCTGAATTCAGACTGTTGATCTGGTTTCTGGGTCCCTGTTGCTTTGCTGGCTCCATACCTCAGCATGTGAGTGCACCCTGTGATGCAGCCACTGTACTAGGCCACCTGCTGTGGTGGATGCATCCCAGCACCTGTAAATGGGTTGATGCCATCCCAGTCCTCTTCTGGGTCCAATTTTAAGTCTTGCTCTAGGTCCTGATGCTTCCCAATCTACCCGTCCTGTTACAGCCACGAGACTGCATCTACCTGGGTTCTGAGGTACAAAAATATGCCTTGCTCAAGAGCAGATCCTTAAAACTTCCCTGCCCAAGCTCTGGAACTGTTCTAGACTCTAGAAATTTCTATAACCTAAAGATTGGCTTAGGGCTATTGCCACACAGGTGGGGTTAATGGTTTCAGCTGCAAGGAGAGGAGAACTAGAAGCCGGGGAAATGGGGGCTGTCAAGGGAGTCATAAATGAGCCTCTCCTGAGAACAGGAAGAGAATGCAAGGAAAAAACAATAAAGAGAATATTAATCCCAGCTTTATCTTCTTCTTTTATCTCTCTTCTGGTGATTCCTAGGCCCAGCTGGGGCTCAGACTCACTACGTGAGATGACTGATGTGAGTGGTCCAGGGACCGCATCCCAAGAAACACAGCTATGGAGGTTACCACTACTTGTGGCCCAGCATATGTGGCATCACAGGGGAAGTCATGTTCACATCTAGAAAAGGACCCATTCGGACCCCAGACAGGACAAAATCCTGGTTGGGACAGATTTCAGTACAGCAGCCCCAGGATGTCCTCCGATCCTGCAGCTGTTCCGGACTGGAAAGGCCAGGCACAGTGCCCGGTGGGGCTGAAAGCAAAGGAAGACAGACTTTCTCCGTCTGGGCCAGGGAATATCAGGTTTCATGGGTCTCCCTCCACGTTTCCATGAAAGGCCACCGAAAAACCTGTTTAAAAGACTAGTTTGTCATTTGTGCTAGAGGAGATCAGATTCAGCTTTGAAGAGCAGCAGCCATCCTCCAAGACCCAATGGCATCTCTTGGAAACCTTTACTTCATACAAGCTCATGCAGTGTTAGTGGGCCCTGAGTGGTGTACACAGCGGGTGCTCAACCTTCCTTGCCCCCACATGGAGGGCAAGCCCCATGCCCACCACCCCCTCATCACTAATGACTCTGAGCCCCTCAGCAGCAACACATTCTCAGGTCAATCTTTTAAATTTTTTCCTTAGTTTATAAAAGCTTATTATAAAAATAAAACACAAAAAAAGGACTTTACTAAAATTGTTAAGGACTTACGAAGGTGCAAAAGATAGGCAGTTACTCATGCTCTGCTCTTGTGCTAGAGAAGAATATAATGATGTAAGGAAAGGACCCTGCTTTAAAAAAAAAAAAAAAGATTTTATTTATTTAGTCATGAGAAACACAGAGAGAGAGGCAGGGGCACAGTCAAAGGGAGAAGTAGGCTGCATGCAGGGAGCCCGATGCAGGACTTGATTCCAGGACCCCGGGATCATGCCCTGAGCTGAAGGCAGATGCTCAACTGCTGAGCCACCTGAGTGCCCCAGGACCCTGCTTTTAAAGAGCAATCACTTAGCAAACCGTATAAGCCATACATGCAAGCATACAAATTACAAGACAGTATCTGGTAGGCTCTGCAAGTTGCAAAAACAATAAACACCTTTACAATGTTTTCCCATGTGTGATCTATGATGTCATCTATATTAGAATCACTGAGGGGTTTATTAAACATGTTCATTTCTGGACCTAACCCCAGACCTACTGAAACAGAAGCTCTGGAAGGGGGACTTTGGAAATTGTGTGACTGAAAACCATACCATATGAATCCTTGCACCACAAAGTTAAGAACCACTGCCTTGGAGCCTGGAAGATAGAAAGTGTTTCCTCCATTAGGTGACCCAATGTCAATGTGCTGGTGACATAGGAGATTCCCTGAAGCAGGCTCATGGGTAATACCACTGCAGAATTCATCACATTGTGATGTAACTTCCTTTTCCTTGTCCATGTTTCCAGTGGATTAGGAGCCCCTCGAGGGGAGAGATTTGTCTTCTTTGCTGGAATTGAGTTGGGCCATAGCTGGCCCTCAATAAATGTTGGTTGAACAAATAAATAATTGTGTATGATCTAAACAGTTTTGTCATTTGTGCTGGGCGAGATCAGATTCAGCCTTAAAGAGGTTTGAACAACCTACAGAATGGGAGAAGATATTTGCAAATGACGTATCAGATAAAGGGCTACTTTCCAAGATCTATAAAGAACTTATTAAACTCAACACCAAAGAAACAAACAATCCAATCATGAAATGGGCAAAAGACATGAACAGAAATCTCACAGAGGAAGACATAGACATGGCCAACACGCACATGAGAAAATGCTCTGCATCACTTGCCATTAGGGAAATACAAATCAAAACCACAATGAGATACCACCTCACACCAGTGAGACATGGGGAAAATTAACAAAGCAGGAAACCACAAGTGTTAGAGAGGATGCGGAGAAAGGGGAACCCTCCTGTACTGTTGGTGGGAATGTGAACTGGTGCAGCCACTCTGGAAAACTGTGTGGAGGTTCCTCAAAGAGTTAAAAATAGATCTGCCCTATGACCCAGCAATTGCACTTCTGGGGATTTACCCCAAAGACTCAGATGCAATGAAACGCCGGGACACCTGCACCCCGATGTTTCTAGCAGCAATGTCCACAATAGCCAAACGGTGGAAGGAGCCTCGGTATCCATCGAAAGATGAATGGATAAAGAAGCTGTGGTCTATGTATACAATGGAATATTACTCAGCCATTAGAAACGACAAATATCCACCATTTGCTTTGACGTGGATGGAACTGGAGGGTATTATGCTGAGTGAAGTAAGTCAATCGGAGAAGGACAAACATTATATGGTCTCATTCATTTGGGGAATATAAAAAATATTTATGCATTTTGCATATTAAGGGAATAAAGGGGAAAGGAGAAAAAATGAGTGGGAAATATCAGAAAAGGAGACAGAACATGAGAGTCTCCCAACTCTGGGAAATGATCTAGGGGTGGTGGAAGGGGAGGTGGGTGGGTGGGGGGGTGACTGGGTGATGGGCACTGAGGGGGGCACTTGATGGGCTGAACACTGGGTGTTATTCTGAATGCTGGCAAATTGAACACCAATAAAAAATAAATTTATATTAAAAAAAGAGGTTTGAGTCCAGGACAGGATTCTGGGAGAAGAGACACAGCAAAATTTTAGTGATGGGAAAATCAAGGTCAATAATCAAGTATGTGAGAGAGAAAGGATAATTTAGGTGAATAAGTGTTATAGGCTAGAGAGCAAGAATGTGAGAGAGGGTTTGAGAGTCCTCGGGTGCTCACAGAGGGGTATAAACCATGTGCTGTATATTCTGTGGGTGATGGGAGTCACCGAAGACTGGGGGCCAGAAAATGATGGAACCAGAATGCATTTTAGGACAACTCATTACATGGCCACGGGCAGCTTCCCTGGGAGGAGGAAGTGAGTGGAGGCAGGTAGCCGTGGATGAGCCCTGGGAGTCACGAGGGATGGGAAGGACTTGCTGAGATCTTCCATTCAAGCATCAGAATCATCCAGAGTCCTTACCCCCCCAGACATTTTTGTTCTTTTTCTAGCATCCATCTTCTCAGACTCCCAGGTCTGATGGGCTTTTCTCCCCTCTACTGCCCAAGGAGCACATCTCACCTGGCACAAAGATAACTGGGAAGCATTGCAGAGGATGTCAGGGATAGAAGTAGTGGTCAAGAGATGAAGGGGGTTGAACCAAGGCAGAGGCTGTGGGGATGGTGTGGAGGGACCAGGGATAAGAACAATTTCCGAAGCAAAATCTACAGAATTTAGTGAATGAATGTGCAGGCACAATGAAGGGCATGTTAAGGCTAATTTTGAGGTTTCTGGATGCTAATTCTAGAAATACAGAAAGAGGGTGCTTACAGCAGAAGGGCAAATAATTCAGATTGGGGCATATTGAATTTGAATTTGACATAACAGCAAAATTTCCAGGTGGAGGTTCTTGGAGCTTACTTGAGACAGAGCTTTGAAGTTCAGGAGGAAGTTGAGTGCTGATTATTGATGATTTGCGTATCATTTGAAGGTGCGAAAGTGGATGTGATCACCAGAAAGAGCAGGTGGAAAGAAGAAAAGAGCCGATGGTAAAAACACCAGCATTACGAGATGGGCAGAGAAGGAAGAGCCAGTGAGAGAAACCAAGAAGGACTCACCGGAAAGGCAGAAGGAAAATCAGGAGAAAGCGGAGTTCGAGAAAGGCAAGGGTTTCCAGAAACGGCAGTAGCAGCCTTGCCCAGCGCAAACAGGTAGAGTAAGCCACAGGGCACTCGTTAGTGCATTGTGGGAGCCAGGTTGAGGAAGGCATGGGAGGAGGGGAGGTGGATGGAAACCCCACAGCCCCCCACTCTTTGCCCAGTATTCAGGGATAGTCACCTTCCTCACTGAGGAACAGCCTCTGGACAACCGAACGCAAAGGAATTCCACATGACAGATGGAGGGCGGTGGTTTTCCTTGAGGCCTCTGCTTCGATTCTCTTCAATCCACCCTGCTTTCATTTAAGACCCGTTTATTCAGGGCTGCTAATGGTAGTGTCAGTGAAAGCCTTAATGATATCTTTGCCTTCTTGTTTTGTAAGAAAGTATTCCACTTCCCCATTTAACTTGTTTGGAGAATCTTCTGAAAAACTTGCCTTCCTGGTTTTTATCAATGGAAGTTCATATTTTCTCAGTCTTTTGAGGAATCAGCTCGTAGCTCATTGAGACAAAATGATCCATCTCACATTGAAAGCTTCTTATTGTCGAGTTCAGTGTCATCAGGAGGAGTCAATGGACGAATTACAAGTATTTACCATGATGTGATTGCTACGAGACAAAGAGAAAAGGCTGAATAAAGAGGATGAAGTCTGAATTGAAACATTTTCTTCTCTATTTAAAAAAACAGCAAGAAGAGGGGAGCCTGGGTGGCTCAGTGGTTTAGCACCTGCCTTCAGCCCAGGCATGATCCTGGAGTCCCAGGATTAAGTCCCACGTCAGACTCTATGCATGGAGACTGCTTCTATCTCTCCCTCTCTCTCTCTCTCTGTGTCTCTCATGAATACATAAAGTATTTAAAAAAAAAAAAAACAGCAAAAATGATGTTTTCCCTGTCACTATGGAGGTTTTGTTTTGCTTTGTTTTATTTTGTTTTCATTCTGGCTCAAACTCTAATGTTTTACATTGTTTGAAGTCATAGAAAAGACTCTACCCTGCCTGTGGTACCAGAAACACGAGTCTACAACCTACATTTTACCCATGCAGAAAGATATCAACGTCTCCGGTTGATTCATGTATCACCAGCAGCCAAGGTAGTTAAATTCACCATAGGAGCACCTGGCTTATTCCACGGCCACGGATAGCCCCACATCTAAGTGTTATGGCAAGAGGAATCTGGTCATAAGAAGAGTGGGTGATCAGTGCAAACCCAGCACTACTGCTTGAAAAACAATCACTGGGTTGTTACAACTGGTATCCAAGAAAGAGACTATGACACATGGCCCTTGTGTCAGTTGACAGAAGCCGACTCTGGATGATCTAAGCAGAAAATGCATTCATGTACAGCATGGTGGGTGGCAACAGGAATCCTCAGGAGGGCTGGAGGACTAGCTCTAAGATAATACAGCTTGGATCAAGGCCCAAAGTCATGTTGTAGACTGGTCTGCTGATGGCCCTGTCATTGCCCCCAAGGATGCTGTCCTCTGCCTTAAAGCTGCTGCCCCCTCTATGGCTACTGGATTCAGAACCGTCCCACTTCTTCCTATCATCAGCTGCAGGGAGGATCTAGAGTATAAGCCTCCCCTCCACTGTAAGAAAGGCTGAGGAAATGGTGTTTGGTATCTCCAGTTTTCAGTGGGGAGGTGGCTCTGCCTCCTGAGGTTGGGGATTCCCCAGACACAAGAAGGAGGTCCTGGGCAACTCGAAAGACAGATGTCATTCTTGCCCTTGAACCTGGGACTAGGTCTTCACCTTCATTATGGGCCTAGACCCATGCCCCGAACAGAGCAGATGCCAACAAAACTTTTGGTTATGGATGCTCTGCCAGCATCCATTCAGGAATGAGTCACATGGAGCACCTGGGTGGCTCAGCGGTTGAATGTCTGCCTTTGGCTCAGGGTGTGATCCCGGGCTCCTGGGATCAAGTTCCACATCAGGCTCCCGTGAGGGAGCCCGCATCTCCCTCTGCCTGTGTCTCTGCCTCTCTCTCTCTGTCTCTCATGAATAAATAAATAAAATCTTTAAAGTAAAAAAAAAAAAAAAAAAAGAGTGAGTTACACGTCCCAGATTGCTATTAGCCTAGAGAGTTAAGCAGCTTGACAATACACGTAGTCTTTGCTTTTTAAAGGTGTGGCTCCTTTGCTGAGCCTGTTATAATGTGGCCATAATAGTCACCATATTATGTGGCCATATTATAGTCACCTTTTTGTGAGGAAGGGGAAGGAGCAGGGAGAGAGGGAGATAGAGAATCTTAAGCAGGCTCCAGGCCCAGTGCAACATAGAGCTTGACCCTGAGATCATGGCCTGAGGTGAAATCAAGAGTCAGATGCTTAACCAGCTGAACCACCCAGACGCCCATACAATCACATTTTTTGATGGGATCTTTGTTAAGGTCATTAATGAAACTCACTATCCACTCACTGAAAATCTCCTTTTGACCCCCATGAATACATTACAATTTGCATGGCATTAAAAAAAGAAAAAAAGGGAATAAAAGTATGTAAACCCTCTGGTCTCTGTTAAGTGAGAGAGAGAAGAGATATCCTCAGCATTTTAAGATGAACATCTCAAAACCGTACTCGGGGTGGCAAACGATATAATCTGTAGTGTTATTTGACAAGATTGTTCTCCTCATCACTGTCCACCGAAAAGCAAAGCATGGAGCTGATTGACTGGCAAGCCATCCATTTTCTGTGAAATAAGGAAAGCACTGGGGGCTGAAATGGTAAAGTTATCAAATATCTTACATCCAAACAGCTACCTTAAAATGACTTCCACACAGGCAACGTTTTCTTCCTGACAGTAATGTTTGCCATTTTAGCGTACAATATGGTGCCTTGCAGACACTAGAAACTCAATGAATTTCTTGCTGGTGATAACTGCTAGAGATAACATAAATTGCCTCTTATTTTGGTAACAAAAAACTTGGTGGGTTTTATTTTTTATTTTTTATTTTTTGGACCCTAAGGCGGAATTTTCACGTCCTAGACCAGGAAGTATAGGTAAAGTGTTAGACCTACTGTGTAGGCATTACTGATTTTGATGCATTTTCAAAAGATTATTGTTGCTGTTGGAGCCTTTGTTGCCAAGAAAGAAGAGTTCCTGTACACCATTCATCCAACTTCCGGTAACATTAATATCACAAATAGCCATGACAGGTGTATCAGAACTAAGAAATTGACATCGATATGAACCGTCAACTAAACTGCACACTTCTTCGAATTTCCCTACCATTTCTTGTCATTGTGAAACTTGAGTACTTATTTGAACTTGAGGGTCCCACCCAGCCGCAGAACCACATTAATTCAGATGGACTGGGATTAGATACAGAGGTGGTCCAGAAAGACTATAAAATCTACCATTTTATTTTATTTTATTTTTTGCTGAAGAATTTATTTTTTTATTACTTTCATTGTACTTGATTTATTTTTTAATAATAAATTTATTTTTTATTGGTGTTCAATTTGCCAACATTCAGAATAACACCCAGTGCTCATCCCGTCAAGTGCCCACCTCAGTGCCCGCCACCCAGTCACCCCCCCCCATCCCCTTCCACCACCCCTAGTTCGTTTCCCAGAGTTAGGAGTCTTCCATGTTCTGTCTCCCTTTCTGATATTTCCCACTTATTTTTCCTCCTTTCCCCTTTATTCCCTTTCACTATTATTTATATTCCCCAAATAAATAAGACCATATAATATTTGTCCTTCTCCGATTGACTTATTTCACTCAGCATAATACCCTCCACGATGTTATAGCAGCAATGTCCACAATAGCCAAACTGGAAGGAGCTTCGGTGTCCATTGAAAGATGAATGGATAAAGATGTGGTCTATGTATACAATGGAATATTACTCAGCCAAAATCTACCATTTTATATGCCAACCATCAATATATTTCAAATTTTGACTTCAAATAATTTGTGTGCATGCCATGATGTCATGCTCCCTGGAAACCAAGAATGTGGATACTCTCATACCCCACTTTACAGCTAAAACAGCAGGATTTGGGATTTCCAGCATTGTTTGCAAGATAGTTTAGCTGGGAAATGGCATGGCCAGGGTGTGGACGAAGGCCTCCCAGGGTCCAAAGCCCATGGCCTTGGCCATCACTACTGCAGTATGGACTGAAGGACATTTATCACAGGTGTGGTACCTTGGCCTGTCCATCTGCAGTCTTGCCCAGGACCCACTTCCAAAGTTCATTGGGATGAGCTGGGGCAGGTGAGCCCGATTTGGGAGTTTGTCCTGTAATGATGACATGTGACTCTAAGTGAAGGAGGGTTTTTCTGTGATGTGTGGAATCATTTCAGCCCTCAACACCCACCCCAACCCAGTTCCCTTCAACAGGAAGCTCCCCCCGGCACGGCAGTGTGGGGCCACCCTGCTGCTGGACTGTCCTCCAGCCAGAGCAGCTGGGAGGAGCACGGTGCAAACATCTCCATGTGCCTTTTGCTTTTTTTTCCCCTCCTGTGTTTCAAGGCTCAATTAACGCTTGTAAAGTGATCTGAAATGCAGGAATAAAAAGAGCTGGGGAGCTGCAGAGTGTCGGTCATTACCTGAGGTGAGACAGCTGAAAGAGAGGGGCCTAGGGAGACAGAGGGGGTCTGGGGAGAGGCGAGGCGTTCAGCTCAGCAGCCAGCTGGTTGGCACAGAGCCAGATCGGGCTGTTTCTGGCAGCGCTCTGCCCCAAGCTCTGTGTCAAGGCCTCTATTACAGTTCTGCTCAGAATTCCTCCAGGACTGAGCCCAAGCAGGACTGTAACCGGCCCCATGGAGAGGGGACGGGATGCCACCCATCCTCCACCGTTTGCCAACACAGAATCGTTTGCAAATTCCTAGATTCGGTCAGGGAAGGAGGGGATGTGACCAATAGCAAAGATATGAATGATGCAAAGTGAGCTTTGTTCGTTCCTTTTGACAAGCATGGGTTCGTGGTAGTGATTTAGTACTGTCACCTGTGGGAGGCAATAAATCCCTTATAAAGTGATGGGTGGAAATAATGAAGTCCGAGTCACGTCTCCCAAGTGTGTGTGAGTGAAAGGATGAGGCTACTGGTTTTGCGGAGAACGTTAAGTCTCATGACATCACACGGTGAAGGCAGGTGGCCTTTTATTGCAATGGAAACGCAAAGAAGCAAGTGAAACATCTTGCTTTCACTACCACTTGATACCACCTGTATCTAGAAAGTCAGGGAGGGTTACACAGTTCGCTCCAGCAGGGCGAAGATTTCTGGGCACCTCTGTGTGTCATGAACAGTGGCTATCTATACAGCCTATTCTAAACTGTTTATGATGATGGAGGAGAAAAAGATTTGTTTGGATAACCCGAAGTTTATATTAGGCTTTCATCGTGTTTTTATGTCCTGCTTAGGCTAATGGTTGGGTTGTTCTCCATCTCTTGAGCCCACAAACTGAGGATGTGGCTGCTGGCAGCACCCTGCAGCTTGGCAACTGGAGCAGAAGGAGGCCCACTTCCCCTGACTTCAGTTGGAGAATTCCAGAGGACTCTAGTGGGTCTGGCAAGGGGCCGAGGGTCCGCTCCAGGGCCAATCCTATGGAAGGGGAGGGAGGGTCACCCTCTAAGTTGCCTTCTCCTGTTCAACACCAGTCCATCGTGTGACATGGAAAACCCCCAAGGGAGAGCCAAGTAGCCATCCCCACTGTCGTTTGTTCCAACTGAGCAGTAAGAGGCCAGAAGACGTTATTGTCCCCAGCCTGCCCCAGAGGACTTCTCCGTGGCCAGGACCCACGGCAGTCATCACCTTTGTTCTTTTCTGAGCATTGCGTTTGTGACTGACTCCCCCTGGAGTTGTGTCTGTGTAATACTTTAGCACATGTAATAGCATGTGTCGCCCGTGGGCCACTGAGAGGTCGTTTGAAGCCACCAGTGATGGTGTCCTTCAGGTGCGCATCGTTTCTTGCCTGATCTAGTATAATAATAACCTCCTAAGTCTCCCTGTCTGTGTCTTGTTCCCTTCTAAATCATTCTCCCTACAGGTCCTAGAATGATCCTTGTAAGACAGAGAGAGTCCCTTTTAATACTCTGATGGTGCTTTTTATGTCAACTTGACTGGGCTAGGGGGTTCCCAGATATTTGCTCAGATACTAGATATGTCTGACATGGTGTTTTGAGTGAGATTAACATTCGATCAGCAGACTGAAAAAAGGGGATTGCTCTCCCTAATGTGGGTGAGCCTCATCTAATCGGTTGATGGCCCCTGAATAGGACAAATCAGCTGAGTAAGAAGAAACTCCTCCTGCCCAACTGCCTTGAGCTGGGACATCTGTTCTTCTCTGCCTTTGGACTGGAACTGATACGTTGGCTCTTCCTAGATCTTGAGCCTGCCAACATTCAGACTGGAACCACACCATTGGCTCTCCTGGGTCTCCAACTTATTGGCTGTAGATCTTGGGACTTGTCAGCCTCCCTAGTTGTGTGAGCCAATACCTTATCATAAATCTTCTCTCTATATTTTCATCCTACTAGGTCTGTTTTTCTGGAGAACTCTGACTGATACAAATACCTTCTGATTTACTAACTTCATTCATTCATTCATTTAAAAAAATTTATTGAGCACCTATTATTGGCTGATCACTGTTTCACGTTCTTGGCAATTATCAAGGAACAAAACAAAGAATCCTGGCCCATGGAACTTTTATTCGTGTGTGTGTGTGTGTGTGGGGGGGGGGGGGTTGGTGATGGAGAGAGCCAGACGATGAATAATGGGAATAAGAGGATTAGTAATATGTTAGAAGGAAAAAGTGGAGCATGACATGGAGGATCAGGCGGGATCGAGAAGGGGACATTTGAACAAAGGCTTAGGGGAAATCAAGTGGCCTGCCACATGGACATTATGATAAAGTTCACACCAGTGGACACTGGCCCCCACAACATCTCTAGTGGGATCTGTAGGCACTTCTTCATTAGAAACCTTTGTTTTAGCCACGCTGCTCCCAAGCAGCACTCTGACCTGCCTTGACCTTTGCCCAGGCCTACAACATCCTGTCCCGTGAAGATCGAAGAAGATCATCTTCTCCCCACTTGTGTTTATATCTTAACCCCTCCTTGCCCTGGAAGGTTCCGTCTCATGGCTTCTACCAGGGATGACTACCATGGTGATTTCTTGACCATCTTGAATTGGAGAACAACTGTCCCCTATTCATCGTGCAACCTTGGGTAAGTTTGTTCATCTCTAAAATGGGAATAAAATAGTCCCCTGGTTAAGAGGACTAGAATGAGAAAAAGAAGCACATAAAATGACTCAGTGACTCTTAGCTGCTACAATTATTGCTCCTATGTCCCTCCTCCCCTGTTCTGCTATCCCAGAGACTCCAGAGTCTGCCCCTCCGCGGCTGGTCACATTCCAGAACCATTTCCAACCAGCCCACCTTCCCTGCTCCACACCCTGGCTGGATGTCCTGTTTCCTCACTCATAGCTCCCACCTTCCTCTCATCAACCTCTCCCCAGACCACGTTCTGGCTTCAGTGTTTTCTTGGCTTCCCTGGGCCTCTTATCCCTTGCTGGGTGGGATATTTCTTGATGTTTTAACTATTAAACTCTGTGCTTTAGCTCCCTATAAGCAAGCCCCAGACCTGCTAGATCAGGCCTATGGCCTCTGCTTGGGAAGGGAGGCAATGGGGTTTCTACAGTAGAGGGGAAACAAAGCCACCTCACTGTTTACCACAGAAGGATTTTTTTAAAGACATTATGTTTTTAATGACTGTTTGTAATGTACAGACAAATTGAGAAGATAGTACAGAGAGTTCCCACATACCTCATACCCAGTTTCCCTTGTTAGTAACAGCTTACATGTTAATGTGTTTTTAAATTTTTTACTTTGCTTATTATTATTTTTAGAGGGAGAGAGAGAGAGCATGTATGCAAGGTGTGGGTGTGTGGTGAAGAAGAACGAGAGAGACAATCCCAAGCAGGATCCATGCTCAGAGTGGAGCCCAACATGGGGCTTGATCTCATGACCCTGAGATCATGACCTGAGCCGAAATCAAGAGGCAGATGCTTAACTGACTGAACCACCTGGGTGGCCCCTTATATGTTAACGTATGGTACATTTATTACCATTGATGCACCCATATTGATAAATTATTGCTACCTAAAGTCCATATTTTATGCAAATTTCCTTAGTTTTTCCGTTCCAGGATCCATCTGGCATACCACCATACATTTAAGATACATTTTTAAGGGCAGCCTGGGTGGCTCAGTGGTTTAGCACTGCCTTCAGCCCAGGGCCTGATCCTGGAGACCCGGGATCGAGTCCCACGTCTGGTCCCCTAAGTGGAGCCTGCTTCTCCCTCTGCCTGTGTCTCTGCCTCTCTCTCTCTCTCTCTCTCTCTCTGTGTGTGTCTCTCATGAATACATAAATAAAATCTTTAAAAAAAGATACATTTTTAAGTCATCTCTGTACCCAATGTGGGGCTCGAACTCGTGACCCCAAAATCAAGGGTGACATGCTATGCAGACGGAGCCAGCCAGGTGCCCCACACCACCGTACATTTAATTATCTCCTAAAGCTCCTCTTTGTAGTTGTTAGCATGTCCTGATTTGGATGACGTTGACCTTTTGGAGGATGTGCTGCTCAGGTATTCGGTGAGATGCCTTTCCCCTGGAATTTTCTGATTGGCACAGGAAGAATTTAATACAGGGGATTGCTCACACAGGTGGTAGAGGATTTGAGACGGAAAGCAGAGACCATGAAGTTACCCACAGACTCATTTCAGCAGAAAGCCATTAACATTTGACGCTGGGATGTCAGCAGAATGAGGCAGTGTCACCTAGGCCAGGAGTTGGGGTCAGTTGGCAAAGCCTCACTCAGCCAGTTGCTGCCACTGGGGCAGATCCCATCACAGGCAAGAAGGAGGTGAAGAAATCCTCTTTCCTCCCATTCTCCACTCTTCTTTCAGCATGTCCTGTTAACCATACCTCACCTTTAACCAGCCCACCCGGGGGGCTGTGAACACAGCCTGCAAATCTGCTCCAAGTAGTACAGAGTAGAGGGTGCCATTGCCAATGGCCCATGACTGGGACAGTTGGCATTTGAACACAGAGCACCTGTGACGTGGTTTTACTATAGCACTAGCACCACTGTTGTGCAGTTCTTTGCTTGTCCATGGGCTCTGAATGATGAAGAGGGCTTTGAGGGCATTGTTTATTTTTTTATACCCAGAGCCTAAAAGAGTACCTTGATCACGTTAGGTTTTCAACATTTGAGGTATAAGCAGTTGAATGAATGAATGAATGAATGAATGAGTTTCTTTGGACCACCCACCTCTTCTGATGTGCTCCAGCTTTGAGGAACCGCTCACCACCAGCACATCTTTTCAGCTTCTCATGACCTCCAACGGCTGCCAAGATGACTCTGAGCCTTGCATTTGCGACATTTGAAGGCCACGTGCATGGTGTGACTACCAACTAATTAGAGCAGTTTTCAACAAAGGGATCAAATTAATTCATCAAGGAAGTTTTACATTAATCCTCCTGAGCTGTTTTTCAGGAAGGTCATCTGCATCTTCCAATGATGCTGCCATGCCCAGCCTCTTTCTTATGAGCTGCCCAAGAAAAGGAATGAATAATTTTTAAGAATAAAATGTCTCTGTCTTTTCAGCTAAATGTCACCCAGCCCTCACCTGCTGGTATTTAAGTGGGTGGGACACATCATCAGAGAAGCTACATTTCCTTGCAGCAGAGGGGAGGAGGCAGTGGACTGACACCAACGGAACTGACTTTGGCTTTCCCATGGGTGCAGGAGGGCTGAGAAGCCACACCCAGTTGTCACTAGGTCTGGGCAAGGACACCCTAGATACCTCAGTAACAGGACACCTGGTATCTGAAACACCTGAGGTTCCAGAGTTTTTCGAGGACTTTTGGGGCTGAGACTGCATGTAGAAAACCAAGTTCCACTTGAGAGGACCTCATCCTCCAGGTGCCAAGGGGATCTCAGTCTCTGATAGGACGCAAAGGTGTCTAGGGAACAGGAGCCTTCTTCAGCCCCAGAGTTTTCTAGTTTTCCGTCTGCCCCAGACAGCCACGGGACAGAAATCTGACCAGCCAGCATTCTTGTTTAGTGGAGACTAAAATATTTTCAACTATCCTCTTGTTTCCCTTCTGGTTAGTTGCTCTTCTAATACAGGTAAGAAAAGGTGGCTACAGAAGGCTACTTGCATTTTTGTTTCGGATGCCTCATGTTCCAGAGCTTAATGGGGGAAATCGTTGGGAGGGCAGGTGGCGCACTTGAGAAGGCTGAGGTTGTCAGAAATGTTGGGGAGTCCCCAGCCCCTGGGTATACTTGCTGAGCTGATTTACCCTACGGGACTTCCACTTTCTCAATGGAAAATTGGGAATTAGAATGTCTGTCTTATCACAGAGGGGTGGTAAAGATATGAGATGTACGGGGGAGGACTTTGAAGATCTACAAGTGTGACATGTTACAACTAGGTTTTTTTTGCATGGACATAAGGCAGCAGGAAAGGTATCTTTGATGTTTAATTAATACTAAAAATCCTCCATTACATTTATTGGCCATAATCGGGAAGGAGGTGAGCTCGAGTAATTTTCAAAGGGACCCTTTCTGCTCCAGAAATAGAACTCTGAAAACACATTATTTGATTTTCCTTTTGGTGTCAAACCACAGCACCATTGTTATGAGCAGTTTTACAGAATTGTGACCTTCAGACTTGGTGATATCAAGACTGAAGACACGCTCCCAGTCCTGAAGCCTTTCAAACAGGCCCTTCAAACTAAAGCACTTTTATTTTGAATTAAGGGCTAATAGAATTGCCCTCTTAAATGAGCACTTGCAAGTTTAAATGTTGCCTTCCAGGTGGGCTGCAGTCAATGAATGTGCTAGGAGGTTGCTGAAAGCCCTATTGGGGACCATGAGGGGAATCTGCTATAGGGGTCCATGTGACACCCTTTCCTGCAGTTAGAAGGGAAATCTAGAACTTCCATTTTCCTAATTGTTCATAAGCTGATCTGCGTATACATCGATGACCATCATTTACTTTCAGTTTACCGAATTTGTGAATTTTTCACATTTGTTTCAATTCGTAATTAAGTTTTCTGTATGAGGCACGCCACATGCCACCATTAATTCTTCCTCCTTGATTGCTTAGGAGATACACGGGTGCATATTTTGATGCAATTTTTGAGGTCTTCTGGAAATCAAATGCCTCTGCGTTTGGCCATATGGGCCTTTGTTATTTAAAATAGCATAGGACAAAGTAAGAGGAAGCAAAACGCAAAGAGGACCTGTTAGAAAACAAAACATTGGAAGCCTGCGTAAAAAAAAAAATGTTATAAACACACCAATTAAAAAAAATTTTATACATTTATTTTTATTGGTGTTCAATTTGCCAACATCTAGAGTAACACCCAGTGCTCATCCGGTCAAGCGCCCACCTCAGTGCCCAACACACCAATTTTCAATCTTTCTTTTCTTTTCTTTTTTTTTTTGCCTTATATTTTTGAGATCTGTCTTTATGGATCCCCCCCTCCCCCGCCCCGCCGTGTGTCTTCCCGTCTGCTAAGGTGCCGAATTACAAGTGCCACAGCGGGCAGGCAGACCGCTAGAGAAACCGGTTCCTGCCCCGGTGCCCGGTGCCGTAGGGACGCGGAGGGGCTGCAGATCCGAGCACCGGCCTCGGGCGAGTTCACTTGTAGCCGCGTCTGCGGCCAGGGCTTGACCCCGGGCGCCCCCCCGCCCGCCCGCCCGCGCGCTCGGGGCCCGGTTTTGGGAGGGGCCGACGGGTCTGGCCCGGGCGGCCGGGGCCGGGGGTGCGGGAGGTCCCGGCGCGCGCGAGCCCCCGCGCGGAGGTCCGGGCTGCAGAGCGGGCGGCGGGGCGGGCGCGCGGCGCGCACTAGGACCCAGCGGGGCTCCGGGCCCGGGTGGGAGCCGCGCCGCCGACCCCGGGCGGGCGCCGGGGCTGGAGCCGGGGTTCCGGCCGCGATCGGCTGCAGCTCGGCCGGGAGACGGCGCGACCCGGCGGCGGGGCCCCCGGCGAGTGCAGCCCCCGATGCGGCCGCGAGGAGCAGCGGGGGGGGGCCCCGGCGATCGAAGGTAACGAAAATGGGGCTCATTTCCTGCCTCCCGAGCTTGTGCTCGGGCTCCAGCATTGTCACGAGAAGCCCTCGCCGTTCTGGCGGCTGCATTTTGGGGGGCATCGTTTCATTTCTGTTTGTTTGTTTTTTTTTTTTAAAGCTGTCGCCCCCCTCCACCCCCCCACCCCCTCCACCCCTGCACGCTCCCATTTCCACCTGGGTTCGGGAGTGATTTATAGAGCTTGCAGCCCAGATGGGGGGGAAGGTGCGGGCACATCGCAAGTTGACTATTTTTCATTAGTTTTGG
Source organism: Vulpes vulpes (assembly GCF_048418805.1). Classification (NCBI taxonomy): domain Eukaryota; kingdom Metazoa; phylum Chordata; class Mammalia; order Carnivora; family Canidae; genus Vulpes; species Vulpes vulpes. Next base: position 257,648 of record NW_027325787.1, on the reverse strand, counting down.
CTCAAAAGTAAGTTCATTAAAAAAAAAAAAAAAAGAAAAAGAAAAAGTTTCTCAGGAATTGGTGAATCGTCTTTCAAAAATTCTTTCGGAAGACCCGACGGATGGTTAATTAAAAAAAAAAATGTTTTGTTTGTTTTTGTTTTTTTTTTGTGTTTTTTTTTTTTTTTAATTCCCTCCCCCAGGTAATTGATGCGATTCTGGTAATGACTTCCCAGGGCTTGACTTTTGTGGGGGGTCCCCGGGCGTTACTTTTATTTTCAAGGCACTAGCGTGTTGCATGGGGAGTTGGGCTCGGGGAAGAGTTTTTACAGCATTTTGCTGTCGCCACTGGTTTTGTTTTTTTTTTTTTTTTTGCTATCAGTTACCAACCGTGTCCGACCCGGGGTGGGGGGAGGTGAGAGGGGGGGGCGGGCGGTGGAGACCCCTTTGCAAACCCTGTCGCTGGTTATCCTGATGTGACACGTCCAGAGGAGAGTTTCCTTTGAGGGCAGAAGCGAGGATCTCTGTCCTTTTTTGGAGCCGCGTTGTTTTGAGGAGCAAACCCCGAGGACTGGCTGGGAGGCTAAAGACTGACTATTTCTCATGCTTTGTTTATACTCCTGGGCTGACATTTGGGGGAGGGAAAGGCGGGCCTCCCCGGCAGCTCAGCTCTTAATCGTGGGATCATTAATTCACTTCATTGATTAGTTTCCACTGGCTGGGCTCGGGGAGCCCCGTGTCACAGGGCCCGTCTGCAGGCGGTCGCGACCCAGGCTTGCAGACTCGAGCTGCGCCTGCTGCGGCCCGGCTGCGGGGGCTCCCGCGCGGAGCTGTCGGGGGCCGCGTGCTGCGCGCCCCGGGCTCGCGGGGGGAAGAGGGGACCCTGCTCCTCGGCTCCCGGGGAGGCATCCTGTTCTGTTCCTTTTGTTCGCTGTTTCTCATTGATCGCCAGCTCTGCCTGGAGAGGGGAGAGCAGCCCAGAGTGCAGAGCGGAAGGCGGCCCAGATGACTACAAACCACTTCAACTCTCACCCTGATTGGTCAGCGAGATGGAGACTTAGGAAAACAGCCACCCCGGACCTCCTTTTTTTTTTTTTTTTTTTTTTTTAAGTCTCGCTGTAATTTCAGGTTAGCTTTTTCCCAAGCGCGCGGATTCCTGCAAGATAAGATGGCTTTTTTAAAATTTCGGGTGCCGTTTGCTCGAGACAGCCTTGAAGTCTCATTTTTTTTTCTCCCCCCCCCCCCCCCCCCCCCCCGTTGTTGTCTCTATCCGGATAAAGTAGGCCATTTTGGTGACAAATTTCTTTGCAGACGTCAGCTACTAGCTTGCATTTATAGACCTATCACTTTACGATGCATGCTGCATGCTTCTTTCTCCTCCGGAGCCGTACGATGCAAAGTTGTTCAACTTAGAATAATTTCTCCTTGGCGTGGTTTTTTTTTTTTTTTTTTTTTCTTCTTCTTCCTTTTTTTTTTTTTTGACCTGGATATTTAAGCGTCGCCATCGGCAGATGGATGTTTAGCTGGATCTTTACTTGGGTCGTTTAAGTGTCCTATGCGTGGACACGGATCACGCACTAAATTTAAGTCTGCGACGGTTGAAGAAAAAGGCAAGGAAGAGCAAACAAAATGAGCTTGCACACTATTATAGGAAATTGTGGCATCTGGCTTGAGGAGGATGAGTTCCACGTCCAAGAAAAGGGGCATTCTTTGCCTTATAAGAATAGGAATTAGTAAATATCGTGGCATTGTGTATCTATAAAACCCCCCCAAAAAATGCGTAAGACCCGTGGACATCTTCATCTGAGCCTTAAAGCAGCTCAATGACAGAAGCACTGTCTCAGAAGTTGTTAAATGTATAAACACTTTTCTGATTGGCTTAAAAATTTAGACACAGGAAGTGGATGGTATCTAATAACCGATGAGTGGAGACTTGGTTGTCATGGAAACCGGGAATAGTAACCCCCACACCCCCATACACTACCATAACCACCCCCTTAAGAAAAACAGCAACAACAACAACAACAAAAAAACCCTGTATGTCATCACAGATGCCTGGAGAACATGTTGGCTTCTGTAAGCTTTCCCACAGCATCTGCTGAAACCCGAGACCATGCCTGTCAGATCAAGGTCATTTTACAACAACAACCAAAAATGCAGCCTCCTGGATTTCGTAACTATTTTCTTAAAAATACGCGAGGAGGAGAACCTCTTAAGGCCAGGATGAGCCCACGTGCTTACTTAGCAGTTTGCTACCACTGAGCTGTGCAAGGAAAGGCAAAGAAGCAGGTATTGGAGCGCTTAATTGTGGAATCAAACTGATTTGTAGGTCTGCGGTGAGAAGGAAGCTCTTTTTAGAGCCCTAAAGACTAGAGCGTTACCTGTGGCTGAGGAGTCACTTGGGGAAGGTATAAATGACGAGTTTCTGTTTGCAAGAGGGGTCCAAAGTTGAACTGTGGCAATTGAAGTCAAAGAACTGGCATTTTGGAATCCTGCACCAAGGTTTCAGGAGCAGGCATAAAGAAAGGCTGTGTCTGGTGCTTTGGGAAGTACCGGGGAGGGTGTTCTCAGCGGCTGAGCAGGAAGGAGAGAACTCCTAACTAGGGCTACACTGTGCTCAGAACTGCAGTTAGTATTTGATGAATTTAGAACAGTTCCCTCTTCTCTTGCAGATGAGAAGGCTAATCCGGAATCAAAGTTGCTAATAGTTTTCAGCATCTCAGGGAGTGAGTGGTTTCAGTGAGGTGGGTGAGGAAGGGAGAAAAGTTTGGAGACCTTCCCCCTTTTCACTTTGCTGAGTGAGGAAATAACCAAGGAGGCCCTCTCCTCGAGGTTGACTTGGGCGGTCAGCGTGGAAGCTGGTACATATAATGTCAACGCCCTTCTGACGTTTCTCTAATCTTGTCAGTGGTGGCCTTTAAATTCTAAATTCTTGATATTCCTTTAGTGATGGCTTCCTGCCAATCATGATTGATTGCATTGTCCTGCTTTATCTTAATTGAAGATGGTCAGTTTTAAATCTTCCTTAACACTTGGGTCTTTTTAAAAAGCAGCACATTTTCCTTGTTTTTATCAGCTAATTGCATGGGGCGGGGAGAGAGAAAGTGGAAAGAATCCTGACCGTATTTTAATGTTTATATAACATCCTGCCCCTATGCCAGAGGAAATACAGTGATAGAACAATCACCTGTTGGGTTGATGCAGCGTATATATTTCATGATCCCATGTTGTCAGATATTTAACTGACTGGGATTTGGTGAAAAAGGTTGCATTTCATGGCACAAGGCTTCTCTTTTAGCAAAGGATTTCCTGCAGGGAGCTTTCTTATCTATAAGTATGGTCATTGGCAGGAAGCAAGTCGGTTGCTTGTTTTTACAAACTGAAGGAAATGAATGGGATTTGTTGGTTTCTAGAATCTGCCTTCCTTCTCCATTGTCTGTCAAATCGTTTGCTCAGAATTTCTAAAGAGACTCCACATCTTTGGCATTTCTGTTTATTTGTTTTTGACTTTGGGGTTAGAAAAATTGGGCTTTAGACTGCTATGTACGACTTAAATTTTACCGATACAAATGAATAAGACGTTCAGTCGTGTTCAAATTCATTTTCAGTGGTCAGATGTACACATACTCACCTGAAGCTGGCATTTTTTGATAGCTATGCCAAATTTCTAATGATTAATCCAGAATACCAACCAAATGCCAGTTTCATGGAGAGGTAAAGAGAGAGGAGCATCTTCACTCTTTTCTTTGCATCCAAGAAGAAAATTCGTAAAGACTGAATGTCAGGTATATATATATGCCTCCTTTGCTGATGGCAGAAGGCTGGTGGGGGGGTGGGGGGGAAGCCCTAAGTGGGGGGTGAGGGTGGGAGTGTCAGTCGTACAATCCAGATGAGAAAAACAAATCTTAACCTTGGAGAGATTTCTGGTGCAAAAACTCTGGTTTACTTTTAGGATATTGTAAATAAATGGATTTGATTGTTTTACTTTATGTATGTTTCAAATTCTAGAAGAGAAAACAAGGGTGAGCTTCCTCAAAGGAAAATAAATACATAAACCTGCATTCCAAGGAAACAGCCCCGGGGGGAGGGGGAGGCAATGGGTGAAGAGCGTCTGGAGAGAATGATTTGTTGCAATGGTTTTCACACATTTTTGAAGACATCATTTTTGTTTTATATTTAGCACCAAAAGCGGAATCTTATGCAAGACCCTAGTACATGAGCGGAATAGGAACAGAGCTGCTTTGGGGGAAACCAGGAACCAGGAGCCCAGAGCCTGACGTCTTCCCCTGGGCTGTGCCCGGGGCCTCGCCCTAGAACCCTAGTACCTCCGGTGAAACAGTTTGAAAATCACTGCTTTTAAAGTGTCCAAAATATTCTCTAAAGAACGCCCAAGGGAACGGCTTGCAGAGCCCTGGAACCTCTTTCGCTGAAGAGAGAACTTCTGCCCTGACAGTTTAAGAGGCGCTTGTGCTCAGAGTGAGTAGGAAAAAGGCCTGTATACCGTGTCCTCTAATAAGCCAGCACGTCTATAGCGAGTGATTGGACTGGCTGTTGGTATGAAAGAGCCCCGGACCAGTCTGTACGAAGGGAAGGGAGAGGGTGTTTGGGGGGTTACTTCCTTTTTTTTTTTTAAATAATTTTTTTTAATTTTTTATTTATTTATGATAGTCACAGAGAGAGAGAGAGAGAGAGAGAGAGAGAGAGAGGCAGAGACACAGGCAGAGGGAGAAGCAGGCTCCATGCACCGGGAGCCTGATGTGGGATTCGATCCCAGGTCTCCAGGATCGTGCCCTGGGCCAAAGGCAGGCGCCAAACCACTGTGCCACCCAGGGATCCCGGGGGTTACTTCCAAACCAGGGCCCCCCTTCCTTTATGAGTCATGGGAACGTCTCACAGAGCCATTTGAAAGTACTTGGTTGCGATTCTTCCAGAATACGTGGATTTACTCTGTTGCCACCTCGGGATCTGTTATATCACTGTTATTCTAGTTGTCAGCGAAAATTATTTCATATTAAGTGTCGTTGATGAAATGAAAGTTTGCCAAGCTATATAATCTGCTTGGCAGACTCAGTAGTGTTTTGAGTGTTGAGTAAAATGATAACACACAGATGATGTTTGAATATCATCAAATATAGTCGCATTATCTCCTCTCTTGTGCGATTACTGAAACGGCAGTGTCGGGGTTGGGCTCTCCTAAACATCCCGGAGCTACGAGTACTAAGATTTCTAGGTGTGGTGGATGGAGAGGTCCTCTTCTGCTCCACTCTGGATTTTCAGGACCCCTCGGTTCACGTGAGCGCTGTTAGAGAAGCGAGGAGGAATCAGTGGACACTTCTGGCAAACTGTAGTGCCTCCTGCTTCTTGTGGCCACTGCCATCCTCCGTGCATCACTCCTTCCCTGGAGGATGCTCAGGGAGGGAGTTTGTAGAAGTAGGAAGGACAGGAGCGCCTGGGTGGCTCCGTGGTTGAGCATCTGCCTTGGGCTCAGGCCCTGATCCCAGGGTTCTGGGATCGAGTCCTGTACTGGGCTCCCCGCAGGGAGCCTGCTTCTCCCTCTGCCTCTGTCTCTGCCTCTCTCTGTGTGTCTCTCGTGAATAAATAAATAAAATCTTTTAAAAAAGAAGTAGGGAGGACAGACCCCTCTCTGCATTCTCCTTTTCCTCCGCTCTGCTTATAGTTCCTGTTACCTGCCCGGGGTTGGAAATGGCAATTAGAATAATCGTGTTCTGGGAAGTCGCAGGTCTTTCAACAGTTTGTGCTGGAACTTTTCATTTTTCTTTCTTTTCTTTGTAAAGTAGGCTCCACATTCACCGCTGGAACTTTTCCGTTTTCTTTCTTCCTTTTCTTTGTAAAGTAGGCTCCACATTCACCGTGGGGCTTGGACTCGCACCCCTGAGATCAAGTGTCCTGGGCTCTACCCACTGAGCCAGCCAGGCGCCCCCAGGGGAACTTTTTCTTTTCTTTTCTTTTTTTTTTTTAAGAAAATATTTCCTCTACAAAGATGAAACTAGGAAGAGCACAAAATAGTTGGAGGTGGTAGTGGATGGAGAGAAAATGATTGTGGTCGACTTTTATTTGTTGAGTTGTGTGGAAGAAAGCTTTTCATGTGTAGGCTGTTTAAAGCTATCTTATTCCTCCTCCCCCTGCATTTCAAAGAAGAGTGAGTGTGTACCCGCAGAAACCAATGGAACTGTCCCAAGGCAACCAATGGAACTGTCCCAAGGCGTATTCATGAAAATAGACCAGTGATTCCTCTTGAGTGAGCATTTAAACTCCGAGGTTCTTGGGGACTTGTGTTTTCCAACTCAAGGATATGATCCAGTTACTGGGACCTGGCAGGAACTGCTGATACAGGACTCCAGACATTATGCAGAGTGTGCGCTGGGTACCTTTGTGGATGTCACTTCCTTAAAATTCGGATAACAGCAAGTCCTCCTTAAAGAGAGGATTTTAGTTAAAAAAAAAAAAAAAAGAAAGAAAGAAAAAGAAAAAAAAGAGAGGATTTTAGTGTGTTATACCAGATAGATTTTAGATGATCTCAGGATCATCTCACACCTGGCAGTTTCTGATTCGGCAAACTGGACATTTTTGCAGCCTTTAAAACAATTACCGTTTAATGACTAATACAAATCTCTGAGTTAAAGTACTCGCGTTGTTTCGTGGGACTAGATTGAGCATTTATGATGGTCTCTTGAAAAAGAAAGAAGTTGCCCTGGGTAAGTTTGGCAATATTGGGTAACAGAAAAAACTGTATGACACTGGTAAGAGGCTTTTCTTTACAAGCGCCTCCCTGGGGTGCCTGGGTGGCCCAGGTCTTGATCTCGGTATCCTGGGGTTGAGTCCTGCCTTGGGTACTGCGGTCAGTGGGAAGTCTCCCTCTGCCCCTCCTCCTGCTCATGTGCGCTCTCTCTCAAATAAATAAATAAATAAATAAATAAATAAATAAATAAAATCTTTTTTAAAAAAAGGTACCACCCCTATATGACTTTAATTGATTCTTAGAATAATCTAGTTTTCATATACCACTACTGTTGTTACTACTCAGTAATGATAAATATGCATTAATGTCCCGTTTTACAAATGAAGAAACTGAGGCCCTGTGTTCCTAGGGCCACATACTCATTGGTAGCCAAGCAGTTCTCGTAACTCCCAAATTCCAGGCTTTTTTTTTTCTTTTTACCTACCTCACTGGGGCTACCTCACAACTGTTCAACCGTTTCTGTTCCAGGGTTGATGACTTCCCCTTCCATGCTTGAAATGGAACCTCCTCCTGGGAAAACTCAGAGGGCGGGGTAGGGAATATTTGATGTGATTTTGGCAAGAAGTAGGGTTTAGCTTCGTGACATTCTGTGTTCCCACGTCTGGCTGTTAGGGATGCAAGGGGCTTTGTAGTTCCCTTGACAGAGACTTCCGTAATTCCTCTTCATCTTCTGAATTTTCTTTCATCTACCTCTGAGCGCATTCACCTACTTGGTAAACCAAAGGCTCTTACCACAGGGATGTGACTTTCCTGAATTACCCAAGTATTACACCTGGCCTTTCTGTTGTGGCCTCCACAGAAAGAGATTTCCTGGGACATTCACTTTTGTAATTCCTGTGAGCTGCCCAACACACTCAGAGGTGCAAATGCAGTGACATCTCCTTTGTTTTCTGAATAAAAACCAGTGGGCCTAACTTGTCAGATTAGTGGGTTGTCTGGTATCTCCTTCCTGGGGGCCCCCCTACCCCTAACTCCTAGAAACCCCATATGGGTTTGTACAGACCCAAGTGGAGCGGGGTCACTTTGACTTCCTCATCTAAGCCCAGAGCTCTGCTGCTTGCAAGCTGGCAGAGCAGACTTCAGCCAGAGAAAGTTCCTGGGGGACTTGTTCATGCCATTGGCCGCAGTCAGAGGTTGGGCTGGCGCACGCTGGGATGTCAGCCCTGAACGGGAGGTGGCCAGGGCATCACCACCTCCTATGACTGCTCTTATTCTTTCACTCTTTCCACCAGAAAGGTAGACATTTTAGAAGAATGATAATTTTATTTATTTGTTTGTTTATTTATTTTTAAAGATTTTATTTATTCATGGGAGGCACAGAGAGAGGCAGAGCCAGAGGCAGAGCCAGAGGGAGAAGCAGGCTCCCTGTGGGGGGGAGCCTGATGTGGGACTCCCGGGGACCCCAGGATCACGCCCTGAGCCGAAGGCAGATGTGCAACTACGGAGCCACCTGGGCGTCCCAGAATGATCGATCTATCTACCTATCTATCTATCTATCTATCTAAAGATTTTATTTATTTATTCATGAGAAACACAGGGAGAGAGAGAGAGAGAGGCAGAGACACAGGCAGAGGGAGAAGCAGGCTCCATTCAGGGAGCCCGACGTGGGACTCGATCCTGGGACTCCAGGATCAGTCCTGGAGCCACCCAGGGATCCCCTGATCTTTTTTAAATAATCCTCTGAACTTCAAAATGAACGAAGGCCCTGGGAAAATGTCTTTTCAGTCCAAACAAATGAGAACAAGAGATGTAGTGCAAGTTCCAAGCATCCAGGCAGAAATTGTGAATGAGGGCATTCATTTGGTTGTGGTTTTTCTCTGTTGCCACCCTTTATCCCATTTCCCAGGTTGGAAAACTTGTCCACCTACTTGTTCTAGATCCATGTATCTAACTTACCACCGGGGCTGCTTGCTGCTTTCTTGGAAATCCACCTTCTATTCATCTCCTCCTCTTGAGTTCTGGTGCCTCACGCCGGGGACACTGCAGGTCACCTTGAAGGGGCTCTGTCCCTCCTGGTCCCTTGCCTTCCTAGGGACTCTTGCAGACCAGTTGCCCCCAGAACCCTCTGGAAGTGCCTCTACCCCTTAGAGCTGTGCGTGACCTTGACCTAAGACCCAGTGATATGGAAATAAGACTGAGTAACGTGGAAATCCTGAACGGGTCATTGTGAAATCCTAGAGTCCCGGAGAAGCACTTGGCATGGAGCCTGGCACGTAGTCACAAATTATTGTAGCGATTTGTATTGTTGTGTTGTTACCGTTGTTAGGGCCCTCGGCTCCTGAGAGCCATGGCGGGTGCTGGCTCTCTGTTGCCCACCTTACCAAGTCTTCCTTTGTCTTTCAAGACCTTCTGTGGTCTGGCCCTCCCTGTTAGGGCTCAGGGAATGCTTCTGGAACTGATCCCTGAATTTGCTCTCTCCTTCCAGCTCCCCTGACCTTGTTTATATTGTCCCTGGTTCCTATGATCCTCTGACCACAACCTTCTTCCTCCATTCACATGTTGGAAAGACACCAGTTTTACCCATCCTGCAACTCCAGTATATAGAGAAAATGCAATTTATTCGTTTTTTCCTACACTAAACCTTCTTCCCCGGCACATACCCATTTATTATATCAGGAAAAAGAATAATTTTTTTTTTTTTTAGATTTTCTTAATTTATTTGACGGGGGCGAGAAGAGCACAAGCAGGGGGAGCAGAAGGCAGTGAGAGAGGGAAAAGTAGACTCCCTGCTGAGCAAGGACCCTGATTGTGGGGGCTCAATCTCAGGACCCCGGGATCATGACCTGAGCCCAAAGCAGACACTTAACTGACTGAGTCACCCAAGCACCCCAAGAATAATAACTTCTGATCCTCTTTTAAAACTCAGTGTGGTCAGATAATCCACATAGTCTCTTATAGTATTCCTAGTCTTCCTAGGAGAATAATGCCCATTTGCTCATGTTGCCCCCACTCCTTTGTCTGATGGTGTGTGTGTGGGAAGTAGTGTCGAGCACATTCCTTCCTTGTATTTCTGATTGAGGTGAGCAGATTCAGGCTCCTTAGGTGGAGTGATCACTGCTCCTGGGGGCTCTCTTGCCCACTGGTGCTTCTTGTTTCATATGAGCAGCTGAAGCCTGTGACTCTTATTACATGTAGTCTAATCCAGTGATTTTCAATGACCCACAATAAGATATAGACCCACGCTCTCTAAAATAAATAAATCTGGGGATCCCTGGGTGGCTCAGCGGTTTAGCACCTGCCTTCAGCCCAGGGCGTGATCCTGGAATCCCAGGATCGAGTCCCATATCGGGTTCCCTGCATGGAGCCTGCTTCTCTCTCTACCTGTTTCTCTCATGAATAAATAAATAAAATCTAAAAAAAAAAAAAACTATTTATTTATTTATTTTATTATTTTTTAAAAAACCGTGCATGACCTTGACCCAAGACCCAATGACATGGAAATAAGACTCAGCTCAGCCTCCTCCTCCTCCCACCCAGCCCTGGACCTCACTACTCTCTCTGCTTGGGCCTGCTGTCGCACTGGGCTGATGAAGCTGTGCCCCACTGGTGTGGGTCATCTCTTCTCAGGGCTTCAAGGAGTATAGGGAGATGGGCACAAGGATGTCTCTCAGTGGTACTTTCTGCAGTCAGGAGGCAGTCACCCAGGAGGGGTCAGGCCAAGCAGGAGCCACTCTATCCACTGTCCTCTTTTTCTTCTCTCCTGTTTCTTTCCCATAATTATCTGGACCCAGAAAGGGGTGGACGTCCCCTTAGCTCCCCTCCTTGCACCCTGAAGGCAGGAGATCAGGGACTGCTCTGTCCCTGATGGGTGAGATTAGTGTCTTCTGCCATCTTCTGGTAGATTCTTTTGTGTTGGGTCCTCTAGATTCCTGGTAAATGGTGGAAAATCCTGTCCTGGGACAAAGCCTGACTTTCAAGGCTGTGGAATTTCTGCCTGTGATAGCGTCTCCTAGTTTCCTATCTGTCTATTCTGTGCAAATTTTAGTGGGGATCAGCTAACGATCACAATTCTAAGACTCCATTGCAGCTAAGAATGGCAAAATTCTAGCTTCTGGGATTCGAGTAGATGTGTGGGGTGTCTGTGTGGTTTGTGTCCTTGTTTTTCTTTATAGCTTTATCACATATTTTTTTTTTTAGCCCAAAACTACAATATTGTTCAGTTTTGCATGCTTTGGTATAAATGGAAACATTATAGGTACGGGTGCGTGCGTGCGTGTGTGTGTGTGTGTGTGTGTGTGTGTTTGTACTGTCTCATGGTTTAAAATGTTTCTTATTAGAAACAAAATGAAAAACCTCTGTATTATGGAAACTTCAAAAAGTGCCTGTGACAATTTATAATCCTCACAGTAGTGAATAGGTTTTTTTGTTGTTGTTTCATGTTCTCAAGACATTTAATATTGTCAGACTGTAGAAGTTCTGCTAGTATAATAAGTGTGAAATAATCTCATTGTTATTTAAATGGTTTTGGTTATTAATAAGTTTTAAATATCTTTTCATAAGTTTATTGGTTATGTATGTTTCCTCGTTTGTAAAGTTCCTATTTGCCTTTCATCTTGTAGTCAGAAACTTTTAGTTTCTTAGATCTTCTCTGTAGTATCTCTTTCTGTTTATTTTCCACTTGTATCTTTATTCTTTTGACTCTTTTGGGTTTATTATATTTTTTTAATTTCCTAAAGTGACAGCTTTTGAAGTTTTCTTTTCTATTTTTTCTTTTAAATATTTTATTTTAAAGTAATCTCTACACCCAACATGGGGCTTGAACTCAGGACCCTGAGATCAAGAGATGCAGCCTCTTCTGACTGAGCCAGTCAGGTGCCCCAGAAGTTTCCTTTTCTAATGCAAAAATACAAGCTGTAAATGACCTATATTAGTGCTGTCTCAGGAATTGTTATATGTAAAATTTTCACTGTTGTTCAGTTCTAATTAACTCCTAAATTTATTATGACTTTTTCTTTGTTCTATGAATTATTTAAAAGTGTTTTGTATCTTTCAAGTTATTTTTTTCATTATTGATTTCTAACCATTGTATTTTTGTCATAGAATACAGTCTTATGATGTCAATTATGGAACATTAAGTCAAGCTTGTTAACCTAATTTTTAAATCTTTACTATTTTTATCAATACTTTGCCGATGTATTTTTAATTGAGAGAGAGAGAAGTGAACTAAAATTTCTCATTGAGAGTAGATTACCACTTTTCTTCATATATTTTGAAGTTGCATTATTTGGTGTATATATTTAGAATTCTTCTGTCATCTTGGAGAATTGAATCTTTTATTATTATGAAGGAATGCACTTTAATGTTCATACTGCTTTTTGTCTTCAAGCGTATTTTGTCTGATGTTCATGCAATAATACACGACAATTGTGGGAAATAATCAGCTTCCTCTTTATTAATTCTTGCTGCTTGTTTTTCCATCCTTTGTTTTTTTAAACTCTTTGTATCCTAGTATTTTGGATATATCTTTTATACATGACATAAAGGTAGATAATGTTTTTAGGCAGCCTGTAAATACTGAAATATGTAATGTTCATATTTATTGTAATTATGGATATGTTTCAATTTACTCCTTCATGTTATTTTATCCTTTCCATTTGTTTTGCCTCTTCCACGTTTCTTTTTCTTTCATTTCTTGCCTTCTTTTGAATTGATGAGGTTTCCTTTCTTATTTTATTTTTTCTATTGTGGTTTTGAAGTTTTACACTTTTACTATTCTTTTAGTGGTTCTCTGGAAGTTTGGGCAGGTATACTTATCAAAGTCTAAACCTAATTCATATCTGTCCTTTCCTCTCAAACAATGAAAGAATGTTAGGCTACTTAACTCTAGTCTCTGCCCCCCACTTCCCAACTTAGGTCCCATTTTTGATCAGTGTTTTAGTTGTATCTTATTTTTTTAAAACTTCACACATTAGACATTACTATTTTATTCAGATTTACCTACATATTTACTACTATTTTGCTTGTAATTCCTTCCTCTGCCCCCAGTGACCTACTCCTGAGGGTCACTTCTCTTCTTAGATTTCACTTAGAGAGGATAGGTTGAGGGAAAATTATTTCAGTTACTGTTTGTTGGGAAGTTCTATTTTTTTCCTGTTTTCTAAAAATATAGTTTTGCTAGGTATAAAATCTTTTTGCTAAATATACAATTTAGTTATTTTTCTGTCAACATGTTAACAATTTTCTGTTTTCTGATTTCCTCTTCTGAGAAGTCAATACTAAATCTAATTGTTGCTTGTCATTGAAGGGTATTCTTTTTTCAATAGTACTTTATGACTGCTCTTAAGATATTTTATTGTCTTTGGTGTTCTGTGGTTTTATTGTAAAGTATCTAGATGTGAATTTCTCTTCTATGTATTTATTTTGCATGGGATTTTTCTGGGTTTTGTGTATTTGTGGATTGAATTTTTTCATCAGTTCTTGAAGATTCTCAGGTTATTGTCCCTGCTCTCTACCCCTCTTTTCTACTTCTAGATTTCAGAATAAGTATATGTTAGACTTTTGTTCCTTGTCTTCTCTATGTTTTAACCTCTTTTTCATGTTTTCTGTCTCTGTCTTTAGTATCTCTATGTGTTAGAGTCTTGATATTTTCAGTGTTTGTCATTTTCCACTATCCAATCTGTCTGATCTTGCCAGCAGCCTATATACTTATTTCCTTCTATTATTTAAACATTTATTTTATATTGTCTGTCTGATGATTTGAAAGTTTGACGTCTTTGTGTGTGCATTTCTACTATCTCTTGTTTCTGCTAGTTGTTCATGACGCTTTGTTTCCTTATGCATGTGTGTATGGGAGTTTTGTCTTATTTTACTGTGACTTAATTTCTTTTTTTGTGTGTGACTTAATTTCTTTCTTTCTTTCTTTTTTTTCTTTTCTTTTCTTTTCTTTTCTTTTCTTTTCTTTTCTTTTCTTTCGACTTTGTCAATGGGAATTCTTTGAGGTTTGCACTGAGGTGAATTCTCTAGATTTTGCATTTGTTTCTGCCAGGTGCATGGCATCATAAACGATCTGCAAAGCGAGGGCTTAAAATTTTCAACTTGAGGTTTGGGGAGTAATCACATAATCAATTCATATTCAGAAATCCTGTGAGGGCTCTCTTGTGATTACAGATTTTCAGTAAAGACTTTTCTCTCCTCTACTCAATACTAATTTTGGAGACAGGCAATCCTGGTGGCCTTTTGGAGTCCTATTATAGCAGAGTACCTCCTAGTATACTTTCTTCATACCTTGGTGAGTCCTGGCTTTGTGCTACCAAGATTATTTGCTGTCCCCTATGCTGTGCTTTGTTATAAAAACAGAAGCTCAAGTTCTCCTGTTTGTTACATGCCTTCAAGGTGAAAGCTGATGTAATTGCTATGCTCTGGTATGCCTCATTTTCTTGTTGGCTCATACTAACATCATTTCAAACTATTTTGAAGAAGTATTTTGTTCAGCATCTTTAGTTGTTTGAAGGATTGGACAGGTATCTTTTTTGCCATAGTGCCAGAAAAGGAACTCCCATCCTTATTTCTCTTTGTATTCCTTCTTTAATAGTGCCCGAACATATGAATGCCTCTGGGTAACTAGAGTAGAGATCGCTGTGTGCATAAAGCAATAGAGAAAAAGCACAATCATTATTTTCAAAGTATTACCTCCTTCTACACATAATTTAAGCTCTAATTTGTATTAGTTGAGGTAATACTATCTGCTTCAATAAAACCAACGGTGCATGACTCAAAACAATTCAACTTTATTCCTTACATATCCAAAGTGAGTGTCCTGAACTGGAGAATGGCTCTCATTCAGGTGGTGATTTAGGGAACCAGGCAGTTTTCATTCTGTGGCTCTGCCATGTTCAACCAATAGCTCCCAAGGTCATTCGGCTACTTTGGATCACAGTAGCAGAAAAGGGAAAGAACATAGAAATTTAGGAGTGACAGATTTTTACTGGCCATCCTAGATGGGCACCCTCCACTTCCTTTCCCCATAACCAGCTGATACTTGGTAGGATTGTCATATCTGCCTGCGAGGAGGCTTGCTGGGAAAGGTAGTCTGGATGTGTGCCTAGGAGGAAGAAGAACAGGTGTAATAAACAGCCGGTCTGTCTGTGCCATGTATTTCTTTTCTGAAACTTTGGCCTAACCTGTTTCTCACTTCTCTGAGGGCCTTTTTCACTTAGAATCAGTGCCACCGAGTTTAGGATTTAACCGTCCTGAATTATTTCATGTTCATCCAGTTTAAATCCCCAACTATATAATAACTTCCTGGAGCGTGTGAGTTTTGTGCTGAACATTTGAAAATGTGCCTTGTCACGCAGTTTTGAACACACAGTATGCGCTACAGAAATTAAACCCCCAAATGAAAGGAGAGCATTCTTTTGTTTTAAGGAGATGACCGCTAATGTATTTAGGGATGCAGCATTGTGATCTGCAACTTATTTATTAATGTTATTCCTTTACATTTTTTCCTTAGACTTGAAATTTATCAAAATAAACATTTGGAGAAAAAAACCTTGAATTCCCTGAAGTTTGAAGTGGGCACTACACACAATAGTGGCATTTCCACGAGGGGGTCATTTTAATCTATCTCACTTGATTCTTCTGAAATGTCTTGTTGTCAGCCCTCTTGGTATCCTCCAAGTTGTTATGGAAATTTATCCCGTTCTTCTGGAAATATTCGTTGAGGTCTATGAGGTGCTAGATACTGTGGAGCAGATGGTTCTAGGGGTGTGAGATAAGACCCTGTCCCAGAGCCAATCAGGTGAGGGGGTGCAAACAACTGCTTTGAGTGGAGAAAGACCTTTGCAGTTGATTCTGTATTTGCTACAGTTTTTTTTTTTTTTTTAATAGAATGGGGAGGATCAAGGCTTGGTGCAATCTTAAGTCCTTTAGGAGGGACTTTTCACTTCTTTTTCCTTTGCTTTTAGGCCTTACTTGAGGCTAGCCCTTTTCCAGGCAAGTAGCAAACCAGCAAGTTGAGTGTAGCTCTTATATATTCTCTAGGGCCACAGATAATCCAGCCGAACTGGACCCTGGCTTATTGGCCTCAGTGTAACTCTCTGCTTGAGTTGAACTCATTTCTTTGTTGCTAGGCTCTATGTTTTCAATTCTCTATTTTTATTTTCTGTTGCTATTGGTCTTAGTAAATGAGAATGACATATGGACTTGAGTTAAACTGTTGGAATCATCGTTTGTTTTCTTTTCATTGCATAGTTTTCTTTCTGTACTGTACTGCACTGTGGATGGGAAAATACACTGACATCTTAGTAACTCTAATCTATTATCCACCTGCTCGGATGCAAGCACAATGCATGTGGCAAATTACTTTATATGCCAATAAAGCCTGTGTTTTGGAAAAATGTTGGGCTGTTTATATTCAAAACATTGTTTTGAATCAAGCCATCTAAAATATGCAGATTAGGAATAGGAAGTGGTATCCTGGATAGCATCCTCAAAATTCCAGGAAGGGTCAGGCTGCAAAATACAAGATGTGGTGAGTCTATAATTAGGTATCGACCAAGTTTTTTTTGCCTGAGCTCTGACTTAGCTCGGCACTGGGCAGAGAATAGCTCTTGAGTCCAGAGGAGTTCACTTTAGAAGATGACCCAGCAGGTAGATGTGGCTCCCTCAGTAGCCAAGACAGAGCAAGCCATTGTTTCATTCATGGAACAGGACATAGAATTTCTGGCAGGTAAGAGCAGAGTACAGCATTTTTAATAAAATTGATGAAGTGCAGATAGGTGGGTGCACAGTGTTCTTCTTGGAAATTGTGTCTATTATATTCTTAATTCTAAAGCTTCTCTCTTTAGAATTTTTTCTTGTGTTTGAGAAAGTTACCAAAACTACTCTTTTGGAGGTACTGAGTCTTAGCCAAAGACATTAATGATATATACAGCCCAGGACCTAGCATACAGGGTAGAATTAATTTATATACATATATATGGATTTATTTATTTATCTTTAGGGAGAGAGAAAGCATAAGCATGGGAAGGACAGATGGAGGGGAGAGAGAGACAGAGAGACAGAGAGAGAGAGAATCCTCAAGCAGAATCCCCGTGAGCATGGAGCCCGATGCACGATATGGTCCTGTGACCCCCCAGATCATGACCTGAGCCAAAATCAAGAGTGGAACGCTTAACTGACTGAGCCACCCAGGTGCCCCGTTAAATTAATTTATATTTTTAAAATCAGAGTACTCTGTGCAGTATTATTGGGGTGACATATATCCTGACTTGTTTGTAATAGTTTTGGTGTATGCCTACTGCCTCAGTGTAATGACTCCTTTTATTTTCAAAGTCATTGTGGTTTATATGATAAATTATTGTCACATTACATATAGTGGTAGTCAGTGTATCTAGCAATAGTAGATCTGATTTGTTCAGACCAGCTCATCTGCTGAGAAAAGCTGCTTAAAATTAAAAAGAAAAAAAGTTTGGAAGCATTGGAGAGTCATCAAGGCAATGAGGAATGGTAAAGCCAAGATTCAGGAAAGGAAAGCCCTAAGAGATGAGCACAGCTTTTGGATCTTTTTCTTGAGACAGTTGTCACTTCTAAAATTAGTAGCCAAGAGACTAAAAAACTTAGCAGAGCTTTCAACAGACTCATGGGATTGGGGGCATTTTAACTGTATTCAAGTCCTGCCAAGGAGCAGAAGCCCTAGTAAACAACCTGGGGTTTCATTTGGAACCCTGAGTCAAGACAAACCAGAAATAGAAAAACTCACACAGGAACTGAAGCCAAAAATCAAATATTTTCAGATTAGTGTCCCTAGCTTAGTTGCTTGCCAGAAACAAAAGTTAAAATCCTCTCTGGAGGAAGATACATCTTACAGAGCCTCATGTTGTTACTAGAGTTTTTCATGTACTGTATCTATCACCTGGTGAAAAATAACTAGACCTATGAGAAGACAAGACATGATTTAGAATCAACAAATAAGACATACCTGAAAGTATTTGTCTTTCTCTGAGTGACTTATTTCACCTACCATTATATCCTCTAGGTTCATCCATGTTGTGACAAATGGCAAGATGTCATTCTTTTTTATGGCCGAGTAATATTCCATTGTATGTTTATATCTATATATCACATCTTCCTTATCATTCACATGTGGAATTTAAGAAATGAAACAAATGAACAAACAAATGAACAAAGAGATAAAAAATCTGACTTGAATACAGAGAACAATTACTTGTGGTTGCCAGAGGGGAGGTGGGTGGGGAGATGGGTGAAATAGATAAAGTGGATCAAGAGCACACTTCTACTGATGAGTACTGAGGTATGTACAGAATTGTTGAATCGGTATGTTTTATACCTGAAACTACTATAACACCATATGTTAAGTATTTAAAAAGAAAACATAAAGGATATAGGAAAGATTTAAAGATGTATTCTAGATAACTGAAGTTCTTTAAAGTGAGAAATAAAGATAAAGAAGAAAAAAAAGGTACACCTAAAATAGATCCAGAGAGTGGATTAATCAGAGGTGATCTCTAAAACAACTGTGATTAAATATTAAAGGAATTAAAAGGTAAGATGTAAAAATATTCCAGACAACTGAAAATTATAAATAAGAATCTGGTACTGAAAAATATATTTACTGAAGTTTAATAGATAACTTATAAATCGATGAACTTCTTGGGGTGATGGAAGTCCTCTAAGACTGGATTATAGTGATGGTGATGGTTGCACAACTGAATTAATATGCTGAAACCATTGAGTATATTCTTACAATGGGTACATTTTATGGTTTGTAAATTGTACTTTAGTAAGTGTTAAAACAGCTCTTGCTAAAGAATAGATGAGGTCAATGGAGTAGATGCAGTTGAAGAGAGAGTTAGTGAACTGAAATACAGAGGAGAAGAAAATACCCAAAATAAAACATAGAGAGACAAGATGATGGAAAGTAAATGCAATTTTTTGAAAGACGTGAAATATTATAGAAAGGCCTAATATAAATGTAATTGGAGTTTCAGTAGAGAGAGAATGGAGAAGAAATAATTGGAAAGAAATGGCTAAAAATTCTCCAAGACTAACAAATGACATAAAGCTGCAGAATAAAAAGCCCTAAGATAGCAAGCAGGTTCAGTACAAAGAAAAGACAAGTTGAAAGTAGTCATGGCTGGAAGAGTGGTTAACTCTTATTTTCAAAGGAACAATGATAATATTGACAACTAGCTCTTCAATGAAACAATAGAGATCAGAAAGAAATGGCATGAGATCTTCAAACTGCTGAAAGACAATAATTAACTGTGAATCCTAAGGGATTCCTCAAAAATGACAAAAAAAAACTAAAAGTACTTTTTAAAAAAATTATCATGAGCTCATCTACACTAAGGGAGCTGCCAAAAGGCATCCCTCATTTTTTTTTTTTTTTTTTAAGTAGGCTACATGCGCTCCATGGAGCCCAACGTGGGTCTTGACCTTAGGAACTTGAGATCAAGACTTGAACGGAGATCAAGAGTCAGATGCCCAACTGACTGAGCCACCCAGGTGCCCCTAAAAGGCATCCTTTGGATAGAGGTAAAATTATTTCAGATCAAAGCTCAGAGATGTAGGAAGGAATGAAGAGTAATAGAAATAATAATCAAGTAACTAAATAAATATTTATTCTACAAAATAATAAAAATTATTCCTGTTGTAAATATATGGTGAATAAAATATAAAAGAAGAACTTAAGTCTGAAGAGATTAAGGAAGTTAAAGTTCTATGATCCATGTATTGTGTAGGAAATGATTTTAAAAAACTAATTTGTATTAGCTATTAATATATCAGGGGTGCATGTTTTAAGCTCTGGATAATCTTCGGGGTACATGGGTGGCTCAGTCTATTAAGTTCTGCCTTTGACTCAGGTCACAATTCCAGGGTCCTGGGATTGGGCCCTGCATTGGGCTCCCCACTCTGCAGGATGCCTTCTTCTCCCTCTCTCCTGCTTCTCCTTCTCCCCTGCTTGTGCGTGCACTCTCTTTCTCACTTTCTTTCTCTAATACATAAATAAAGTCTTTTAAAAAATAAACTGGATAATCTTTAAGAGAATGGTAAAGGAATATAGAAATAATAAGCTAAAAGAAGGGAACTAGAATAATATAACATACTCAGATAATTAAAAAGAGGGTAGAAAATGGAGAAAAAGGATCTTATAGTAGATAAAACAAATAACAATAGATTTAAGCCCAAACATACCAGCAATTATATGAAATATAAACAGAGTAACTACTCTATTTAAAAATCAAAGATAATCAGTTTGCATTTGAAAAACTTATATACTGCTTTAAAGAGACATACACTATTTAAAAAGATGCAGAAGGGCCAAATGTAAAAGGATGTAAAAAGATATACCATACAAACACTAGCCAAAAGAAAGATTGCATATATATATGCATGCATGTGTGTGTGTGTGTGTGTGTGTGTGTGTATACACACACATTTTTAAAAAGATTTATTTATTTATTTTAGAGAGAGAACACATGCATTCATGAGTGGAGGGTGGAGCAGAGAGTGTGAGTGAGAATCTCAAGCAGATGCAGAGCCCAGTCTCACAACCTGAAAATCACAACCTGAGCTGAAATCCAGAGTCAGGCATTCAACCCACTGAGCCACCCAGGTGCCCCACATAGCTATATTAACATCAGATAAAGTACACCCTTTATAAGGCAAGAAGAACCACTGGAGATGAAGAGAGAGATTTCATAATAAAGAAAAATTTAATTCACTGGAAAAATATATTTCTAAATGTGTATGCACTTACTAAACATACATACACACAATTTTAAGACCTGCAAGGTGAACTAGAGCAATCAATATAATTAGAAATTTTAACACATCTTTCCTAGTAACTGATACACCCAGTAGACAATAAAAATCAGTTAAGATGGGGTGCTTGACTGGCTTAGTCAGTAGAGCATGCAACTCTTGATCTCAGGGTTATAATTTCAAGCCCCACATTGGCTACAGAGGTTGCTTAAAGATAAAATCTTTAAAAAAAATCCATTAGGATATAGACAATTTGAACAAAGTTAATTAACAAACCTGATCTAATTATGAAACCGTGCATTTCATAGATAGAGAATATACACTCATTTCAAGTGCATATAGAATATTTGCCAACATTGCCCATGTTCAGTCATGAAGCAACTCAGCACATTTTAAAGGATTGAAATTACTCAGGGTGTATTTTTAGATCACAGTGACGTTAAACTAGAATTCAGTGACAAAAAAGGATAACTGAAAAATCCCCATATATTTTAAAATCAAGCAATCATGGGCCAAAAATGAAAATTAGCTGATATTTACTTATTTATTTATAAAATTTATTTATTTATTTTAGTTGGAATGTACATGAGCAGAGGACAGCACAGAAGAAGAGGGAGAGAGAATCCTCAAGCAGACTCCCTGCTGAATGCAGAGCCCATTACAAGGTGCAGTCCCAGGACCCTGAGATTATGACCTGAGCCAAAGAGTCAGATGCTTAATTGACTGAACCACCCAAACACCCCTCAAATTAGCTAATATTTAGAAATTAATGGCCATGAAAATATGACAAGCCAAATGGGGAATGCTGCAAACATTGAAGCTTGAAGGGACATTTGTAGCCTCAAATGTATGTATTAGAAAAAAAAAAAAAGAGGCTTAAAAATAAATAGCTTCAGGGCAGCCCGGGTGGTTCAGAGTTTTAGCGCTGCCTTCGGCCCAGGGTGTGATCCTGGAGACCCAGGATCGAGTTCCATGTCAGGTTCCCTGCATGGAGCCTGCTTCTCCTTCTGCCTGTGTCTCTGCCTCTCTCTCTTTCTCTCATTAACAAATAAATAAAATCTTTAAAAAAATAAATAGCTTAAATATTAATCTCAAGAAGTTAAAAAAGGGACGCCTGGGTGGCTCAGCAGTTGAACTGAGCCTTTGGCTCAGGACATGATCCCAGAGTCCTAGGATCGAGTCCCACATCAGGTTTCCTGCATGGAGCCTGCTTCTCCCTCTGCCTATGTCTCTGCATCTCTCTCTGTGTCTCTCATGAATAAATAAATAAAATCTTAAAAAAAAAAAAGTTAAAAAAGGACAATTAAATTTTTAAAAAAGGTAGGAAGAAAATAGCAAAAATAAGAGAAGAAAGTAATGACATAGAAAACACATATCCCATAGAATCATCATTAGTGCCCCCAAACTAATAAAATCAATAAATCCTGGTGAAAGTAATTAAGAAGAAAAAGGATAAATAACCTATATCAGGAATGACACAAGAGACGTCATTACATTTAAAAGATAATAAAGGAATGTGATGAATAACCAGTGGCAATCTTACAGAGTAAAATTTTAGAAGAAAAGAACAGATTTTCTAAAAATGTCACTTACCCAAACTGACATAAGAAAAATAAGAGTCTGACTAGCCCTGTATCTACTTGTATGAATATGTAATTAAAAACCTTACCACAAGGACAACTTCAGACTCAGATGATTTTTCTGTTGAATACATTAAATATTTAAGGAAGAAATAACACATATTTTCTACAAACTCTTCCAGATAATAGAAAAAGAAAGCACATTCTCAGCTTGTTCTAAGAAGTCAGCAGAATTCTGATGCTAAAATCTGACGTGATAAGAAAGAAAAATTCTAGGCCAATTTTATTCATGAATGTAGATTCAAAACTCCTAAACAAAATACTAGCAATGTTGAATCTCGCAATAAATTACTACATCATGATCAAGTTGATTATATTCCAGATATGCAAGATTAGGGTAATATATTTAAAAATCAGTCAGTGTAACTCAGTATATAAAGAACAAAGAATAAAATATAGAATAATGCAGAATAAAGACAAAAATCATATGATCATCTCAATAAATGCAGGAAATGTATGTGTTGTAATCCAATATTTATTTTTAAAGACTCAAATAAACAAGAAATTTTCTTATTCTAAGAAGGTATCTACAGAAAACACTCTTATCATTAAAAAATAGGAAACTGCATGCATAACGGAGGGTAAGTTAAAACTTTCCCCATGCTGGTAGGAAAGGACAGACCAGTTATCATCACCTCTGTTCATCATTGTCTAGTGGATCCCTGCTAATGCAGTGAGGCACAGAAGTGGAAATAAAAATATTAGGATTAAAAAGGAGTTAAGCTATAATTATGGGGAGTTTCAAGTACTATATATGTAGGAAATTCAAAAGAAATTTCAGGTAAATTGATGCAACTAGAAAGTGAAGTTAGCAAGTTTGCAGATACAGGTAAATATTTAAAAATGTGTTTCTATTTATCACTAAGAAACAAATTGAATTTAATTAGAATAAAAATGATCAAATACTTAGCAATAAATTTAACAAAAGTTATGAAGACCTCCATATTGAAAAGCATTTAACCTTACTGAGAGAAATGAAAGGAGATCTAAATCAATGGAGGAATATATCATATATATATATATATATATATATGAAATATGAAGTTTTCTTTTTTTCTTTGTTTTGTTTTTTAAAGATTTTTTTTATTTATTCATGACAGACACAGAGAGTCAGAGATACAGGCAGAGGGAGAAGCAGACTCCCTGTGGGGAGTCCAGTGTGGGACTCGATCCCAGGACCCCTAGCATCATGACCTGAGCCGAAGGCAGACGCTCAACCACTGAAACACCTAGGTGCCCCCAAAATATGAAATTTTCTAAAGATGTCAATCTCAAGCTGATATTCAGAGTCAGTGCAATCTCAGTCAAAATCCCAGGAGGATTTTTGTGAAATTCGATAAGCTCGTCCTAAAATTTGTACAGAAACATGGAGGACTGAAATAGCTAAGATACTCCGGAAAAAGGTAAGAGAAGAGGACTTGCTCTGTCAGATATTAAGGTTTATTATTAAAGTAGAGTAGTTGAAGCAGTATGGCACTGGTACAATAGACCAGTGGAAAAAAATAGAGTCCAAAAAATAGAGTTATGGATATATAGACATGCTATTGGTGACAAAAATGACACTGTAGAACATTAAGGATGGAACCTATTTTTAAAACTTTATTAACAAAGTTTTTTTAACCAAGTTTTTTGTGGGGCTTGAACTCATGACCTTGATATCAAGAGTTGCATGCTCTACTGATGGAGCCAGCCAGGTGGCCCAGAATTATCTTTTTAAAATAAATAGCTGTGGGAAAATTAGGTGTTAATATTAAAATATAATAAAACTTAAACTTATACTCTACACCAAAACCCCTTCTAAGCGAATTCAAGAGCTAAAAGTGGAAGATGAAATAATAAAATATCCAGCAGATGATGTAGGATAGTGTATTAATAATTTCGGCTAGGGAAAGAATTCTTGCACAAGACCTTAAAAGAACCAATCATAAGAAAAAGATAAAATTGGATCATATTAAAATGAAGAACTTAAGTTCATGAGAAGACCTCAAAAGACACAGTTAACGAGAGAGGCAAGTTAGAGACAGATTTGTAACGTCATGAGGAGGATATACAAAGAATGCTTACAAGTCAATAAAAGAAAGACAAAATTGAAAAATGGGCAGTAGGCTTAAATGGGGACTTCCCAAAAGGTGATAGCCAAGTATCCCGCACACATGGGAAAAAATGCTCAACCTCCTAAGTCTTTAGGGAAGTATAAATTAGAAACTACATCAAGTGTGACTACATTTCCACCACAATGCCTAAAATTAGAAATGACTTCAGGTATCAAGAGGTGGGGAGGATTGGGAAAAGTGAGAATTCTGCGCTGGTGGTGAGGGTGTAAATTGGTACTGCCACTTGGAAGAGGTTGGAGGCGTCATGAAACACTAATTGAAATGGAACATAAGCATATTCCTTGAGCCTAAAGTTCTACTCTGATGCACAGATTCAATGAAAAGTGGATACGTGTAATCCAGAAATCACAGATGGGAATGTTCATACGGTGGTGTTCATAGTGGCCCCAAAGGGGAAACTACTCAACAGTGTCCACGCACATACATGGACATACACACATTTTATTATCTATTTATGCAAACGAGAAACAATATGCGAGTAAACAAAGTCGAGCTGTTCAGTGTAGATGAGTTTCATCCACATGTTTGTGAAGGAAGCCACACACACACACATCTATATCTCATTGGTATAGAGCTCAACAAACAGGCGTAACGGAACTATAGACGTTAGGGATACATGCTGAGATGCAGAATGATAAAGTGCTATACAGGTTAAGGTAGCTGTAAGGGAGGGCTGTGGTGATAATTAGAGAGAATGATGAGGGAGTTTCAGGGATGCTGGCAAAGTTCTATTTTTTTGACTTGGGTGGTGATTACATGGGTACCTGTTTTGGGATAAATCACTGAGCTGTAGATTTTTGTTTGTGCACTTTTCTCAGTATATTTCACAATATCAACGTCTTAAAAATCAATAAATAATGTACCCTTGCCACTATTTTCTTGATTGTGAGTCAATGTAAAATATCACCTATTGACTTGCTATTATAATTGAGACCCGTCCTCCTTGCCTTCTTTTGAGTTGACACTATATTATGTAAACACAGTTCATCAGCGAGACCGGTGATATACTATGATGACAAATCCTTTCTTGTGCAGCTTTTAGGTTTTTTTTTTTTTCCTGTTGAAAACCATACCTCTTTTTGATTCATGTATATATTTGTATATTTACAAACATATGCTTCCCTCCTTCAGTCCTTCTTTTCTTCTTTTTTTTTTCCTTCTAATTCTTTGCATGCCTTTGAACAGCATCTTTCAATCCAATTTTGCTCTTGGCCAAACGTATCAGATAACGTACCAGTTCCATTTTGTTTCTCCTGCTCTGATTTGTCCTTGTTGCTCAATGAGCCTGTCTGGGAACAGGGAAATTGTGCGAAGATTTCTATATTGTTTCTGTTCCTTGGATCCCACATTTTCTTCTTTTTTGGTTTGCTACTTTAGGTGGGGCACGTCACTAACAATTTACTAAGCAAGCCTAGGAGATAAATTTTCCAAGAACTTAAATCTCTGAATATATCTTTAATGTACCCTCCTCCCCTTCATCAGTAGTTTGGCTAGGCATATAATTCTAGATTGAAAATCATCTTTCCTCCGCATTTTGAAGCAATACTCGATTGACTTTTAGCTTTTACTGTTGCTTTTGAGAAGTCATGGGCCATTTTGACATTCATCTTTTATATGTGAATAGATTTTTTTCTTCATGGAGGCTTCTGGAATTTTAATTTTATCCCTGCAGTGAAATTTCACGATACTATACTTTTGTTGTGTCTTTATAGATCACTTTGCTGTGGATTTAATCAGGCCTCTCAGTTGGAAGATTCAGGCTCCTGTTCTGTGAAATGGTTCTTAAGGATTTTGTGTTTATATGTTTGCTTCTTTTGTTTTTTAAAAGATTTATATATTTTATTTGAGAGAGAGAGGGGTTTGAGGGAGAGCACGAGTGAGGGGAAGGGCAGAGGGAGAAGGAGAGAGAATCCTCAAGCAGATGCTTGCTGAGTGTGGTGCTTGACCAGGGGCTTGATCCCATGACCCGGAGATCATGACCTGAGCGGAAACCAAGAATCGGACGCTCAACCAACCAAGCCACCCAGGTGCCCTTGTGTTTGCTTATTTTATTTTATTTTATTTTATTTTATTTTATTTTATTTTATTTTATTTTATTTTATTTTATTTTTTAAAGATTTATTTATTCATGAGAGACACACACAGAGAGGCAGAGACACAGGCAGAGGGAGAAGCAGGCTCCCTGAAAGGAGCCCAATGTGGGACTTGAACCCAGAAATCCAGGATCATGCCCTGGGCCAAAGATAGATGCTCAACCGCTGAGCCACCCAGGTGTCCCTGTGTTTGCTTATTTTAAATCATTTTTTTTCTTACCATTTTCTCTGAACACTGAGAAATTCTAGTAGTCGAACTTTGGACTGATCCTTTTCTTACTGTTTTCCTTTTTTCTTGATAATCTCTTTGTCATATTGCCTTACCTTCTGGATGGTTTCCTTTTTATTTCCAAATCATTGGTTTAATTTTTAATTTTTAACTTAGCCCATTGTATTTGTAATATCCAAGAGCTTAAAATTTTTTCCTGCATGTTTCTTTTCACAGCATTCTTTTCTTCTCTTTTTAACAGAAGCAGTGCTTTCTCTTATGAAATATATCAATTATAATTTTTGATATTTTCTTCTGATTCCTGCATGATCTCTCTTCTTTTGCACCTTCTTACTTTTTAAAAGATTTTATTTATTTATTCATGAGAGACACAGAGAGGCAAGATATAGGCAGAGGGAGAAGCAGGCTCCCTGCAGGGAGCCCAATGTAGGACTTGATCCCAGGACCCCAGGATCACACCCTGAGCCGAAGGTGTGATACTCAACCAGTGAGTCACCCAGGTGCCCCTCACACCTTCTCATTTTCCTGATCATTGAGATGTCTGCCTTTCAGTGTAGGTTTTACTTTCACTTCTAAGTGTAAGGATCAAAAGAGCTTATTGGGAGCTTTGTGCTTGAATAGGGCTCACTCAAGAACTGAGCAGCTGCCGTTCGGAGTGCCCAGGTAGTGAGCTAGTTTCTTCAAATTTCAGTATGTGTCAGGAGTTGTCCTCTGGGGCCATTGCATTTTTTTTCAGAGAAGGATCTTCTAGTCCCGTGTGATGTTCTGAAAGTCAGATAGGCAGGGGACAGACTCTCCCTGTTCCATTTGCCCTCTGCTCTCTGCCTGATGGCCACCCCTGCTTCTCTTTGACATCTCCAGCATGAAGCCTGGCTCATAGTGGGAAAAGGGGAGGGGAATTGTGTGGTTAATGCCCAGGCGGGCTGAGAACTTGGGGGTCTAACTTCTCACTGTTGAGTCCAAGTAACCTCCATATCTCACTCCCACCTTCCCCTGTGTCATCAGAGGCCTCCAAATCCTGAACCTTTCTGGGATTCTGTAAGGCCAGTCCACTCATGTTGGTGGGTTTTCCCCTCCACTGGAATTCCGGTGTCAGCTTTCTTCATTATACTGAAATTCAGCTATCTCTCTCCCATTTACCCACCATCTTCAGGACATCGGTTGACAGCTCTCATCTGCTGTTGTCCCCTCTCTCATTCTGTTTGTCCCCATGGGCATATGTTGACTTTCTGAGGGCAGAAACCATGACTTGCACCTCTTTTGTTTTCTTGCGGAGCCAAGCACAAAGGCTTAGGGAGCACTTGATTGATCAGTTGATTGGTTGACTGATGCCTGCCTCACTCATCAATGAAGTACTCTGCCTTTCTGGCCTTCTTGAACCTTCCCTCCATGTTGTCTCTTGTTTCTTATTTGTGGGTGTGTAGATGCAGATGATAGCATCTCCATGGGTGATACATCCAGCTCTTGGTGGCTTCTTGCTCCTTTCTGTTGCCTGGGTGCCCTGGATCCTGCCAGGCATCACCCATCACCTGTGCCAAACACTTCCACCTCCTTTGGCCAAGCCATCTTGATTCCAAACTGGAAAGGAGGAGTAGAGTGGGGAAGGGGGACAACTCTCAGATGCTTGAAGGGGCTGAGTTTCCCTTCCTCTTCTAAACACAAACAGGGTGCTCTTAAAATAGCTTTTCAGAGATTTTTGATGTTGAATATAGCCACACAGCCCTTCTTAGGATTGGCTTATTGTTGAAAATAAAAATATCTGGGAACATATATGCCACACTTCATGCTCATGACAGATTTTGAGAAGCTACATCTAGATTGCTGTTTGCTGAGTGGTTTCAGGATAGAGAGCAGCCAACTTCCAGGCCTGGGCTGGCGTTCACAGCATCTCTAATTTAGGCTGCATGGCGCTGCTGCATCTGTAGACCTCAGCCGGGTGGGCTTTTTCTCCCTCTTCTCCTCGTACCTTTGAAGTTGGCAGTATGAAATATTTCCAAGGCTGTGTGCACTGTGGGATCCTAGAATCATGAGGAGCTCTGAGACCGTGCTCAGTGATCAGTAGGGCCCTTCTCCCTCTCTTTTCCTTCTTAGTAACTGGGAAATTGTTTAAGCATGGCCGGTTTCTTTGGCTTTCTCGAGGTTTTTTTTGTTTTGTTTTGTTTTGTTTTGTTTGTTGTTTTGTTTTTTTAAATGAGACTCACTTGATTTTTCACCAGTAATTTGATTTGGTGGAAATTACTAAAGGTTCTGACCAGAGCTATTGTGTCTTGCTATTCCCATAACATCTCATGCCATCAAGGCATCATTTGCTTTCCAAAGACGAGGACCTGGAAAATTAAAAAGAAAAGAGTGTATTGTGTTTGAAGTGGCCCACACCTAGAGGTACACTTGAAATGCTTCCGTAAGTCTGGTTTCACGGTAATCTGGAGGGAAGAGTGCTCCTTATCTAGAGATTATAAGAACACATTGTTTTACACAAAGGCAATATGATTTTAGTCACATAATCTGGAAGGGCACGTGGTAAACACTGAGCTATGCTGTGTAGTTATTGCCAGGAAGAAAGATGGCTACAGTTCAAATATTCATTGTTTTTTTTTTTAAGATTTTATTTTTTTATTCACGAGAGACAGAGAGAGAGAGAGAAAGAGAGAGAGGCAGAGACATAGGCAGAGAGGGAAGCAGGCTCCCTGCGGGGAGCCCGATGTGGAACTCGATCCCAGGTCTCCAGGATCACACCCTGAGCCGAAGGCAGGAGCTCACCAACTGAGCCACTCAGGTGTCCTTCTTAAAGAATTAATAATATATATATATATATATTTTGGGGGGTAGGTATTTTCTTACCTTAAATTGGTTGATGGTTAATGATACCGTACAGCAGGTCCCTTAATTGGTGGCATATGTTTTGCAACTAGTAAATCTTTGAGGGCACACCAAAAAGTTGCACAGTTGAGTGGCAGATATGTTACACCCTGTAAAAGATGTGTGTTTGATTATGTCTCACAAAATTCCAGGCTAGATGTATTTTGGGCATGGAAATTTGATTGCCCATTTGTCTTTATATCAAAGTGGCTTGAAATCACTTTTGCAAGGGGATTGTTGGCTCTGCCTACAGGTGCCGAGTGCTTTTATTTAGATTTGTATCTTTGCCAAGCCCTTCTTTTTGTTGTTGTTGTTTTTTTTAAAGATTTTATTTATTATTCATGATAGACACAGAGAGAGAGAGAGGCAGAGACACAGGCAGAGGGAGAAGCAGGTTCCATGCAGGGAGCCCGATGCAGAACTCGATGCGGAACTCGATCCTGGGTCTCCAGGATCACGCCCTGGGCTGAAGATGGCGCTAAACCACTGAGCCCCCCGGGCTGCCCACACATCCCCATACTTAACTGACAACACAGGAGAGCTACATTCCAGATGCTGGCTGGAAGTTTTACCTCAAAAATACTGCTACCCAACACTGATTGGACCTTTGGTGGAGCAAGGTAATGCTTATGAACCATTGCACATTGTCTGGCCTATTCCCAAATTCAACTTGACCACTAGAAAGCTCCATACCTGCCATATTAGCCTTGAGCTTTCACCGAATTGTGCTTTGTTCTGATGCCATTGTGCAGTGTGGATGTCAATGCTACAACAAAAAAGCTTCCGGCACCCTTTGGTGTGTTTGTTACTGTATCCAAACCATAGTTCCTGGGCTTTATTTAATTTGTAGATAATTGTTGCTTGACCCAGACAAGGGGCTTCAAAAGTTTTGAATTTGATCGCCTACAGATGAGACACGTACCTGGTACTCCAGGATCATGCCCTGAGCCGAAGGCAGGCACTCAACCACTGAACCACCCAGGTGTCCTTAAAGAATTAATAATATATATATATATTTTTTAGGGGTAAGTATTTCCCTACCTTAAATTGGTTGATGGCTAATGATACCATACAGCAGGTCCCTTAATTGGTGGCATATGTTTTGCAACTAGTAAATCTTTGAGGGTGCACCAAAAAGTTGCACGGTTGGATGGCAGATATGTTACACCCTGTAAAAGATGTGTGTTTGATTATGTCTCACAAAACATGATTCCTGTGGCCATTTGAGTTTACAAATCTTGCTTTACAGAGTGTGGTGGTTAATTTTATGTGCCATCTCAATGAGGCCGTGGTACCCAGATTAGTTGGTCAAACACCAGTCCAGATGTCTCTGTGGAAGTATTTTTAGATGAGATTAACATTTAAGTCAATAGGCTTTGAGTAAACAGATTCCCCTTCATAATGTGGGTGGGCCTTATCCAATCAGTTGAAGACTTTAAGAGAAAAAGACTGAGATCCCTTGAGGAAGAGGGAATTCTGCTTCCAGACTGACTTAAGACTTGAGCTGCAGCATCAGCTCATCCCTGGGTCTCTAGCCTTCTGGACTATGCTGTAGACATTGGGCTCTCCAGTTCCCATAATCCTGTGAGCCAGTTCCTTAGACTAAATCTTTCACTCTATGCATGTACAGATCTGTTAGTTTTGTTTCTCTGGAGATATTTAATGCAGACAATGAACTCTTTATAGGGACCTGCAGGAGAAAACAGTTGGTTTCCTTATATCTTATGAATACTGAGTCATGTAATTGAAAATATTTCCTTCTTTGCATTAACTTTAAAAGCTTACAACCAAATCTGTGTTTTTTTTTTTAAGATTTTATTTATTTATTCATAAGAGACACACAGAGAGAGGCAGAGACACAGGCAGAGGGAGAAGCAGGCTCCTAGTGGGGAGCCTGATGTGGGACTTGATCCCACAATCCCGGGATCATGACCTGAGCTGAAGGCAGACACTCAACCACTGAGCCACCCAGGCATCCCCCAAATCTGTGTCTTAACTGTAGCTGCTTTAGCAAATACCTGATAGATACGGACTACACACACACACACACACACACACACACACACACACACACGCCACGAGCAGCAGAGACTCACCAAGAGAATGGTAATGGGGATACCGTATTAAGGTTGTGTTGGGAGACCATTTGGTTTGCGCATTTGATTTGATTCTTCTCCATCATCCTCCATTTGGTAAATGTCTTAGTCCTTTCAAAGTGCTGTAACAAAATACACAAAGGCCGGGTGGTTTAGGAAACATCAAATGTATTGGCCAAGTTCTGGTTGGCTGGGAAGTCCATGATCCTGGCAATGGTGGATTTGGTGTCTGATGAAGACCCACTTCCTGGTTCTCAGATGACTGACACTGTGCTGCATCATCACATGGCAGAAGGGACTAGGGATTGCTTTGGGGTCTCATTTGTAAGGGTGCTGATTGTAAGGGGTCTTTTTCATAAGGGCTCCACCTTCAGAACTGAATCCCCCTCCAAAGGCCCCACCTCCTAATACTCTCACATTGGGAAGCTAGCATGCCGACTGATGAATTTGGAGGGGGGCACAAACATTCCCTCTGTCACGATAAGCCATTTTAAATATTTTTAGAACAAGACAGAGGCATATGCGACCAAAAAGATAGTCTACCTTTTTTTCATCCATCTATTTCAAGACAGCCTTACACTTTTGAGTCATGATCAGAGAGAGCAGTTTCAACTGAGCAGTTTACTAGCTTTGTTCCGGAGGCCATATAAAGTCTTCAGCTGCCTTACGCAAATGCACCACAAGCAAGGTAGACCAGGTCATCTTCGGACCTGGGTTTTGTGAGTCCATCCATAGTAAGAGTCCCACTGTGCAGGGTGCTTTGGTAGCATTTTCTTTATTTTTGGCATTGAGCTCAGCTCTTGGAGTGCACTTTCTCCTACTGACCTCATCTCTTCTCTCACTTCCCTGCTTTTGTCTCGGTTTTCACATTTGGATATATTCCCAGCTGATTTGAAGCCTGACCATTCATTTTTTTTGTCTGTGCACCATACAGTACTCTTGACTCACTTCTCCATGCTAGGCACTGGGACTGGGTGATTTGAGAGTAGAAATACAAAGCAGAATAATAAAAGATTATGGAAAGATTACAGGCATGAGAAACAGCCTTGTGGCTCCTCTCTCATTTCACTCAAGCTTTCCCGCACATGGTCCTTCTCACTTAAAGCCACCTGGACCACTCTATTCAAAATTGCAACCTGCCCCATCCCTGCCATCCCTGGCATTCCCAAATCCCCCTTGCCCCGCTCTACTTGTTTATGCCAAGCACTCTTCATCTTTTTTTTTTTTTTTTTTTAGCACTCTTCATCTTTCAGCATAATATATAGTTTACTTATTTGTTGCTTATATTGTTTATTTATTGCTACTATGTGTCTCCGTCTGCTAGAATGTCAGCCCTACAAAGGCAGGCTTTTTTTTTTTTTCATGGGTTTTGCTCACTGATGTATATACCAAGGGTCTCCAGTAGTGCCTGACCCATGTAGATGTTCAGTAAGTATTTGTTTATTGAATGAATTTCAATAAGGTAAACCTCAGAGATTTAAAGGACCAAATTTCTCTAATATGCATATAATGAGGGAATATTTTAAATGACATATGTTCTTACTTAACTATAACAACAACAACATAAGTAGAATTCAAAGTAGAAAGTTAGAAATGGCAGAAGAAAGAGAATTTTGGGGAAGTTTAGATGAAGAAACCATTACTCAAACTGGGCTCAAGGTAGGCTTGAGGAAAGTTGTAACACCTCAACTGGGACCTGAAGGGTAAACGGAAATTGATGGGCAGAAATGTAGGTGAAAAAACCATTAAATCACTTAAAGCAAATGGGACAACATACGCAAAAATTAAGAGGTGCCTTGTTGGCTCAGTTGGGAGAGTGTGTGACTTGATCTCAGGCTCATGCATTCAAACCCCACATTGGGTATAGGGATTACTTAAAAAAAAAAAAAAAAGCAAACATTTAGACAGAAGTATGAGATGTGAGTGTAGGGCCTTATGAATTGAGTTTGACTGGAGCAAATGGTGCATAAAGAAGAATACTAGAAAAATCAGAAGAAAAAGTGAGATTGGCCAATTTAAAAAAAATGGACAAAAGATTTGAACAGATACTTCACCAAAGAACTATGTGGATTGCAAGTAAGTATGTGAAAATATGATCACCATCATTGGTTATTAGGGAAATGCAAAATAAATCCCCAGTTCTGCACCATCAATTTGAATGGATAACATTTTAAAAACTGACCATACTTTGTCTGACAAGGAAGCAAAGAAATTGTAACTCTCATATGTTGCTGGTGGGAATAGAAAATTGTATAACTGGTTTGAAGACGGTTTGGCAGTTTCTTAAAAAGTTAAATATGAGCCGACCATAGGATCTGGCCATTCCAGTCCTAAGTATTTACCTAAGAGAAATGAAAGCATACAGCCATACACCCCAGGGTGTGATCCCGGGGTATACAGATCTTCATAGCAGCTTTATTTAGAATAACCCCAAAATGGGTTTAGAATTACTCCAACCCAGCGGTGCTTGGGTGGCATAGTCAATTAAGCATCCAACTCTTGGTTTGGGCTCAGGTTGTGATCTCAGGGTCATGAGATTGAGTCCCGTGCTGGGCTCTCCATGGAGCATGGAGTCTGCTTAGGACTCTCTCCCTCTCCCTTTGCCCCCCTCCCCCACATTTTCTCTCTTTCTCTCTCAAATAAATAAATCTTTAAAAAAAGAGAAAGGAATTACCCCAACCTAAATGTTTATCAACAGGTGAATGGAAAAATTATGGTACATTCATCCAATGGAACACTATTGAGCAAGAAAAATAAATGAATTCTTGATACATGCAACAATGTGAATGAGTCTTAATTTTGTTAGTGAAAGAAAAAGAGTACGCATTGTCTGATTCTGTATATGCACATATATATTTATAGAAGGTGCAAACCAATCTATAATGACAGAAAGCAGTTGAGGGCTTGCCTGGTGATGGGAGGGAGGAGGGGTTTCAGAGGGACATGAGGAAACTTTTGGAGGTAATGAGTATGATCACTAGCTTGACTGTCATGATGGTATCACAGGTGTAGACAAAAGTTAAAACGCATCAAACTGTATTCTCTAAATATATCTTGTATCCCAGTAAAGCTGTTTACAGAGGTGAGGCTGGAGTTAGTATACCGTGGGTCATCATGGGTAAGCCAAGGTGTTTGTATCCTCTCTGTTCATTTGTTCATCTGGATTAAAAAAAAAATTATTATGCATGCTGATGGTACGCCAGACACTCGTTGTGGCCATTCATAGAGAACATGGGAGAAGGAAGTAGGAAGTAAATGATGAGTTTCATTCTGGAAACGCCAAGCTCAGGGTGTCTGAGGAATAGTCTAGTCGAGCTGTGTGGCAGGCAGTTGGAGACATTGAGACCTGCCTGGGAAGAGAGAGGGGTAGAGCTAATGATTCAGATCCGTCCCACAGAGAGAGGACTACTGCAGCCCAGAGGTATAAAGAGATATAAGGTGTATTAAAAGTACAGCATGTACTTTTCTCATGTGCCATTTTTTTTTTTTCTCATTTTTTTTTTCTCATTTTTTTTCTCATGTGCCATGAAACCCGATGGGCATATTAGTTTTATTCTCCCTGAGGCAGAAGACCTCAAAGAGTTATTTGTCTTGCACCCTTCCCAAGAAAGCAGTGAAATGTTTGTATTCTGAGTCTAGGCTCCCTTGCCTCAGAAGGTTGTGGCAATGTCTTTGTGTCCTGGGGCTGAATGTTGGGTTTCCAGATATTTGGAAGTTGACCTCTACCCAGACTTTCTTGAGGAAAGTAGATGGAAGTCACAGATGTGGGGAAGGCAGGTGCTGGAAAGTGAGGGTACAAGAACAGTTCGGTCTTGAAGATGGGAGTTCTAGGGGGGGCTGGTGGATTTCTGGAACTTTAGGAGAGGGCCTGGGGGTTAGGGGGAATGCCTGGAAGGAGAGGCCCATGCTTGCTTTCCTTGAGCATGCAAGAATGTGCTGAGTTCTATGATGGGGTGGAACGTGGATGCTGGAAGGACTTAACATCAAGCACCGTGGCCCCTGGAGCCACAACCAAGGACTCCTGTGGTCCCGATTGGTTTGAGGGTAAAGAACAGGTACTGGGAAAGGGGGTGGCTGATTGGCATCTTGGAGGCGGGTCTGGGAACTGACCCCCACAGAGCATTTCACCCGTTCTTTGGGCCCTGGGTAATCCCCCAAGATGTTTCTCTAACCCTGGGGAAGGGGGAAGGTCCCTAAAAATACTTTAGAAATAATTTCCATTGAAGGATGTCTTGAGATCCAGATTTAATTGGATTTGGAAGAAATAGAGTCACATCCTATCCCTTGTACTCAGTGTGCACTAATTATGGAGCACGGGGATGCCTATTGCAGGTGAAACCAGGTCAGGTTTCACATGCTACGGGGAACACATGCTATGGGGGAGATCAGCCTCTTCTGGAGAGTTGATTAGGCCATTAGGTGTTGGTACAAGGAATCGTACAGATGAGGACTGGGCAGGGGTGGGACCCTCTAGAGATCATCTCTTCCCTTCCCTTGCCTAAATCTTTCAGTGGGATGATATCACATCGTCCTTAAAGGGTATAGGGTGGTTCAGAGGTCGAGCGTCTGCCTTCAGCCCAGGGCGTGATCCTGGGATCCTGGGATCAAGTCCTACATTGGGCTCCCCACAGGGAGCCTGCTTCTCCCTCTCCCTGTGTCTGCCTGTCTCCGATCTCTCATGAATAAATAAATAGAATCTTAAAAAATACATAAAGGGTCTGGGGGAAGTTGGTCCACGTTTGGCAGTATTCTGGGGTCCTTTTGTGTCTATGTGATTACCCACTTTGAAAACCCCACACAGTGGTATCTGCACAGAACATATTCTAGTTAAAATGACACAGCATGGTAGTCCCGATTGTCCTCTGAGAGTTTACGAAACTCTTTATAGTCTGGAAGGAAAAGATTTCTCCAAGAGAAACTCATTTTCTTCACCCATTTTATAGATGACAACGTGATGGAGGAACAAATTCTGATCTTCCTGCAACAAGTTCCCAGGTGATATGTTTCTGGAAAATCTTAGGAGTGGATGGTCAGCACTAATCTGGTGTGGGGAAAGATGGGCCACAGAGCCTTCGATTTGGGTTCTAATTCTGGCTTTGCCTCCAATTACTTGGATGACCTTGGACGTATCCCTGGAAATCTCAACTGTCTCCTCTTTGAAGTAGGAATAATCTATCTCACAAACATAGGAAAATAGAGGCAAATGTATGTACTTACTGAGCAAACGTTACCAGGTATCTCCCCAGTGTGCCTGGAGATTGGTGAGTTGAGTGAGGAGGGAATGAAATGGCAGGATTCCATCGTGTCAGGTCTTATAGCAGGAGGAGCTTGGATTTTCTAGTAGGTGTAATGGGAACCCGCTGGAGAATTTGAAGGGAGTCACGGAGTCTGCTGCATTTTTTTAAGAGAACGTTCTGGCTACGGTGTGCAGGATGGAAGTGGAGAGACCAGTCAAGAGGTATGATAGTATCTGGAAGAGGAGAGGAGCTTCCACTGAAGTAGAAAGAGTCAGGATGCATTTTGGAAGTACAGTCCATGGATTGGAAGTGGAGAATGCGGGGAGGATAAAGGATCCACAGAGGATTATTTTAGGATTTCTTATGGTGATGTCCTTTCCTGAGAGGGGAAAGACTTAGGGTGGGGAGGTGGTGACCAGGGTTTCTGTTTTGGACAGCCTACCCCTGAGAGCATGTTGGGGACTTTAGGAAAGGCAGCTGGACTCTACGGGCACGTGGAGTTGGACATGTGGTGCCACAAAAGCCAAGAGAAGAATCGCTTTGTCCCAGCCAGCCTGGGACACACAGTAGACACTCAAGGAGAGTTAGTGTCCCCTTTCATGTTAATAGTATCATTCATTTATTTTAGGTCTCTTAAAAGATAGAATATTACCTTTCATCCCAGCATAAATTCAATTTGCGGTGGCATTTTTTTTCCCTCTTTCATATGTCTCTCAAAGTTGAAATATAGAGCCCCGAAGAGTCATGGGTTGGTCACCCCTCTTCAAAAGCATACATTTACCTGCCTGCAGATCCACCAAGTGAAGATTTCTCTTTTTCTGCCTTAAGTTCACATGATTTAATTTGCCCGAGTAACCTGCTGTCATAGGTT
Source organism: Vulpes vulpes (assembly GCF_048418805.1). NCBI lineage: Eukaryota > Metazoa > Chordata > Mammalia > Carnivora > Canidae > Vulpes > Vulpes vulpes. The sequence goes on along the minus strand of NW_027325787.1, from coordinate 220,045 downwards.
TTCATGGAGTCCTGGTATCTAACGGAGTAATTAATGCTTTAGGCTTTTAGGAACTGTTTCAGGTTTTTATTAATCACTGTTGTGATTGCACATATGAATTATGAAGGAGTTATTTTGGTAGTTGGATTTCCCCTTCAGAAAAATTTCCATATTTGTTCATTATGAACTGATAGCCTGGAGAGGAAGAATAAAAATGGAGAATGTTCCCTGGGTCCATTGCAGACATTTCAAATTATCCAGAGTAAGGATCACTTTATAGTAAACAGAGAGAGGGTGAGTTGTTTGAAGTTGGTAGTTAAACGTTTTCTCTTTCCCCCCACTGCAAATTATTTGGGGATTCTTTGCGACTGCCCTGAATGTATGGATTTTGTGACGCCGTTTAAAGATGGGTGACAACATCCGAAGGAGTTTGTGGGTTTTGTGTGATTTGTCTGATTCCCAGGTTTGGAGGAATCACTCCTAGGACCTTCACAGTTCCATGTGCTGTTCTTTTGGGAGACAGAGCTCTACAGGTAACTGAGAGGAAACAGAAACCCGTCCCCCTTATTCCTTCTAATTTTTTTTAGGGAAAAAGTCATGGATTTTCAACATTATGTGATTATATTTTGAGATCAGCGTATGAAAAAGGACCGTGTGCTGGTTGGTATCAAGTGGTTAGAATTCAATTCTAAAGTGTAGGAGACCAGACCCAGTAACTATTTTCGTGGAAGCTCCTCCCCCTGAGGCATCCACCCCAGACATCTGCAGGCATCATGCATAATAAATGTTGGTGTGGCTGCTTGTGAGTCCTGCTCGCCACTCTCCTTGGCATGGGGGAAATGTTGATCTCCCCCGTGTTTATAGGAAATTTTACTCCCTGCCTTTTACTCTGACAAGAGAAGACTAGTGGCTTTACTGGGAGCAGGGCTCTTTTCAGTGATGAGGGTGATTTTCCTCGATTCTCCCATACTTGGAAAAGATTTTTGAGCCTACAAATAAAAGACAGAGTAGTCCTATCACTGTATTGATGGAGGCAGCCACTCTGCTAGGATCCAGTGCCTTGACTATTAAGTGAAAATACCTGTTATTGCTCTAACTGCCATTTTTACTCTTCCTAAGTGGCCGGTTGGGATGGGGAGTTGGGGGGGTGGGTAGGGGAGAAGCAGCTGGGTTGGGCAGGAGGAAGTCCCATTTGCAAAGCCACCAGGGGAAGTCATCAGGTGGGGCCTCAGATGTGACCTGAGTTCTGTGCAGATAAGGGGAGGATCCTGTTCTGTGTAGACGGGCCACCCTGCTCGTTCCACGGTAACTTTGCTGTGACACACCGCGCCCTTCTCATCCGATGGTATTTTCATCTTAATGGACTTGCAACCTGCTTTCTGTAGGTAACAGCATTTCTGACAAAGGTGATAAATTTGCTAAAGCTTAACGTTCAGATTCCTTCCCCATATGAGTGTTATATAATTATATATACATTTGAGCTCAAAGGTCCCAGTCTAACAAACTCCCTTCACGGGAGTACCAGCTGAGTGCCCATTCTCTCATTAATTTTATTTGACATTTATGTCAACATTACATTCCTAGCCTAAAAGGAGAAATCACTTGCGTACGCAGGGGCGTGTTTTCAAGCGGAGTATGTAGTTTGGCAGTGCAAAGCAGCCAGCTAAGTCTGCTAAAGCGGAGTTTTCTAAATTAGTTAATATGCAATGGTCCAAAACGCACCAAATTTAAATTGTTCTAACAAAGCCCCAAAGGCCGGTGCACGTGTCTGTTTGGATATTTCTAACGTGTTTTCCTCCAGGGCTTCCAGGCTAAACTGGTGTCTCTGGAAAATTAAGTTGGGAGCCATCAGGGCTGAAAAGAAAGAACTGGAAAAGTAAGACGCAATGGTGTCAGGAGGAGGAGAATTTGCCTCCATGAGACCCGGTGCAAAGGCCCAAGACCCCCCGATCCTTGTCTCACCTATGGTGACTTCGGAACCGGAGAGTCACCAGTTGGACCAGTCTGCGTGCAGTTTGCAGTTCAGCTGGATGAGGGGTTCACAGCCCTGCTGCCGAGGCGAGGGCGGCGGGCGCCCCATCCGAGGGCAGGCGCCCCATTATTTCTCTGACCCAGTGATCACACGGCCACGGCGTGGCTTAGGCTGACAAAACAGTCAACAAAGGCATGATTTGGGGTTATTGGCCCTAAACAAGCACCGATTGTTGGGATACCATCAATACCTTGTGGCTTGGGGTCGAGGCTGCCCTTGGCATCGGCGGCTGCCCCCAGAGACGAAGGGCACTTACCCGTAAGCAGCATCCAAGGGACCAAACGTGGCAGTTTCTTTTTCTTTTGGTTCCAAAATGCTGACTTTTACATACTTTGTGGTTTGTGTGCTCTAGAGCTGGGGTTTGTGCGCTGCTCTAACGATGGATTGCAGACGGGGCTTTTGTTCCGCAGAGAATTCAGCGGCGCTGGAGAAGGCCCGGCCTTTGGCATAAGCGGGGAGCGGGCCATTGTCAAACCTCCCTTCCCCACTCATCTTCATTCTAGTATTCACCCCTACTCCCCATGGCCCTCAACCCCCAGCCCTGCCAGGGTTCACTGACCCCAAACATGCACTTGGGGCCCCTCCAGGCTGTCTTCAGCATGATTCTTGAAGTGCCAAGTGATTGGTGACCAGCCGTGGCAAGGTCCCTCTAGGGCGATACTAGAGTGATTTCAACTATGATCTTCTGGAGTCCTTGTCTCCTTGGCAGTGTCTCGGGTGGGCTGGCCAGTTCACGTCATCCCTGAGAGGTAGGAATTCATCAGGGAAGAGGAGGAGGAGAGCAGTTGCAGTTAATGAAGGAGAAACTTGGCGTCCGTATTGGCTTTCGTCATCATCAGCTCAGTGGCCACCACGTTCTCAGCATTTTACTGTAGCTTTGAGGATTTTGTAATTTTTCTTAACTGATCTCATCGGCTTTAGCCTGTGACTAGCCCTGGTAGGTATGTTTGCGTTTGGGGGTACGCTCTGGTGGCCGTGATACTGTGTTTTGTTCCAGAGTTCTGGTATATCCTTCCAACCCTCTTAAAGGCATGACATGCAAGACTAAGAGAGTCAGAGTTTTCTGGCTGTCAGGGCAATTCTGGATTTCCTAGGGAAGAGATTTGGAGAGGTGGAAGGGGCTTGGAGGTCTGGGCCACCTTTGCATGTGTAGATAAGCCCAGAGAGGTAAGGAGCTGGGCCTCTGGACACCTGCCCAATCATCCTTCCAGCCACATCCTGCAGGATGATCAGAGAAACTTCTCCCTGTGTCGCCCGTGCAGTGGGATGCAAAGTAGTAGCCATCCCTAACCAACTACGTTCCAGCACCCTTTGAGGATGTGGAGTTGAATCCCGAGGCAGGAGCTCAAAGTCGGGGGGCGGAGTGGGGGTGGGGGGAACTTGGGCTGACACCCAGCTCCCTTGAGACCTCAGTTCAGTTATTCTCTTCCACGTGTTCTGAGTGGAAGATGACTAGAGGCACCCCCTGGCACGTTCTCTCTCTGCTCTCTTCCTGCCAGCTACTGAATGCATCCCTGCCAGGCCTTTATCACCCCCAAAGAAGACCTAAAATCTTATTAGGGAAGTATTTACCACAGAACTAATCTGTCCGTATTGAGGCCATGGCTGTGTTTCTAACTCAGTTAAATGAACTACCATTCCCTCGGAAAATATCCATTTCTCTGGATCTCTTGCTGCTGGCACCAGCTGCCCACGGGGGTCTTAGTCTATAACAAAGTACCGCAGACAGGTGGCTTACAAACGACAGGCATTTGTTTCTCACAGCCCGGGAGTGGAGGTCTGGGATCAGGGTGCCAGCATCCTTGGGGGAGGGCTCCCTTCCAGAAGGTCGCAGACTTCTTGTTGAATCCTTCCCTGGTAGAAGGGGCTGGGGAGCTCTCTGGGGTCTCTTTTATTTACCTTTAAGGGGACAGGGCAAAACTGCATTGCAGCCAGGTGGCCACATGTCCCATTCCCTACGCTTTTGGTTCTCAAGTAATCAGCAGAACCCCATTTCGTTCTCAGAAGGACCCTGGTTAGATGATCATGCTGCATATCACAGACTCAGCTTTTGGCTCAGAGTTTCCACCTAGTCTGTGGGGGCAGACTGCCTGTCCTTGCCACCTTGACCTCCAGAGGAGCCACCCCTGGGGAGGTAGGTGGCTCCAGGTTTGGCTCCGGGTTGCAAGGCAGTAGGGGTAAGAGAGCCTGACTTCGAAATCAACTTTTCTGATTTAGGAAAGCGGTCTCTTTCCTAAAGTCATAGAGGATTTACTTAATTTAGATCCTGCTTGATAGGTTAAAAAATAATGAAAAGTGTTTTTTCGTAGTTTTTAGTCTCCTATTGTGTTAAACCAAACCTCTAAAGACTCCAATTATTCCCTGGATAAATTTTTATAATGGAAAAAAACAAAAACCAAACCCCCCAAAAGGCCCTCCCTCTCCTAACACCCTCTCATTGGGTATTAGGATTCCAACATGTGAATTTGGGGGGACATGACCATTCAGATCACAGCGAGGGGTGACACTTTTCAGCCAGGAAGTGGTCAAGGGTCTGTTCCATGGGGGACTGAGTGAGTGGCTGCAGGGAGCGGCTCAGATCAACGACAAGTGTAGACCGTGACCTCGGACATAATTCCCTCGGCCTCCAATCGCCTTAAAAATGACTCCTCTTTGCCACTAGGAGACCTTGCTTTATACGGATGTGCCCTCTGCCTTTAACCTTCAAGCCTGGGATGGAGAACTGTGCTTGAGTTCTTGCCCCCCGCCCCTCACCCCGGCACTTATTACAGTGCCTGGCTCATTGCCTGGCCTGGTTAGGGGAGCTCAGGTGAGGTCCACACTGTGTGAAGGGGAGCTCGTGTGCAAGCTTTCCTCTCTTGCACAGCTGAGAATTGGCTAGTGAACCAGCTCAGCAGGTGGAGGGCCCAGTCGCTTCTTCAGCAAAAATACCCAGAAAGCAACAAGTACAGCTGGTCTTCTCCAAGTGCAGCTTTATTGGCATCTGGCGTCTTGTAATATATTTTTAATATACTATGTATGCTGTATCTGAGTAAATCAGCAGGTATGTTTTGAAATTAAATATTTGCTAAGGGCTAGGTTCTTCTGGTGTTAAATTATTGATAACAAACTTCACAGACACTGTATGAGACTTGATGATATATGATTTTTGAGTGACCTGCCATTTATTAGACTTTATCTGCCCACGAAATCCATTTCCAATTCAGACCATATCTACTTTGGGATTGCTTGCCAGAAATCTATTCCCAGGTTTCTCCTTATTTCAGTGAAATATCTCTGTCTCAGCACCTTTCCCAAGGTGGCTGATCTAATCGGGGGCCAATCATTTATCGCTTCTCATTTCCTTTGGCAGGTCTGTCAAACTGGGAAGTGCATCTCAGGGACACTCAGAAGTACTGGGCGGCCCACCCCCTTCGCCCTTTCCCTCTGCAGCGGAAGGTTGGAAGGAGGGAACTCCCCCAGCCAGGGCCCTGCTCCGGGGCCTGTGAACAGAGACAGGACCACCTTCACGGCCAGGGGAGCAGAAGTGGTCCCCCTGCTTTCCCTTCTGTCGGGAGCTGTCAGGAACCTCTCTGCGCTGAATGGTGCTCAGTGACCCTCCAGCAATTAGAACTCATTTGCAAGGCAGAGAAGGCCACCGGGCCCTCAGATCTTTCTCAGCTCCCTCTTCCTGTGTGACTTCTCTGCAGGCAGGTGCATGCTTCTGGCTGCTGCAGGGTCCAGCTGGCAGGAGGACTCTCTACCTTGTCATCACAGAAATAAAATTTGTCACCCTGGTGTTCCCAACCTCTGTTCTTTCATGTTTAACCAGCGCTTTGAATCTTTATAAACATGTCAGGGTTTCTATTTTTATTTCCCAATTAATTCAGAAAAGGAGCAGAAGACGTTGCTAATGATAGAAAAGAGAAAGGGACACGTAGAACTGAGGGGGCTTTGGTTTTTGAGTTTGATAAAATTGAGTGAATATGGGCATCCAGCAATTCGAGCAATTTCTTGGGCTTGCTTGCCAGTACTTTGGTGATTCTTGGGCTGTCCTGGAGCTGGTCAGACTTATGAACAGGTCCAGGGGCACCTGGGTGGCTCAGCAGTTGGGCACCTGCCTTTGGCTCAGGGCATAATCCTGGAGTCCCGGGATTGAGTCTCACATCAGGCTCTCTGCAGGGATCCTGCTTCTCCCTCTGCCTATCTCTCTGCCTCTCTCTCTGGGTCTCTCATGAATAAATCAATAAAGTCTTTAAAAAAATTAATGAATAGGTCTAAACCTATCAAATACAGTGAGAAGATTTTCTTCCGATACTAAAGACGATGATACTTCATTTTCCCATGCACGAGGGAGAACAAAAGTTTTTGCATATATTAATCTTCAGATTATTTGAAATGTATTGTTTTTAACACTACTTCTGAAATTATATTCTCTGAGTACACTAACCCTAATTTACCCTTTGTCTTGATGATTCAAAATCATCTTTCTAAATACATACAACTGTGGACTTTAGTGATAACAGTCTCAGGGGTGTAGTGTTTTAATTAAATGAGCATTTCCTCTGTCCCATTGTTACCAAAAAGGCTAAAATAGTAGACATGAAATAATGGAAAGAGTCCTTAACTTAGAGCCAAAACTCTGGTTCTATGTTTAATCGTTAATTAGCTGTTTGACCTTTAGCAACTACCTTAACCTCTCTCTGAAAATTTATTTCTTCATCTCTAAAAATGGAGGAATTGGACCATTGCATTCCCAAGGTTGTTTAGATTTCTAAAATTTTATAATTTTATGATGAAGGGCCAGACTATGCTGTTATGTCAATTGTCCTAAAGGCTTTTGAGTTTAGGATTATTTGTTTCTTTATGATATGGTCCCACATTGCTAAGATTTTCTAGATATTGTGTTGGCTTTGAAGCTTTTCACCAATCCCTGGGTTGTAAACTACAGCCTCCAGGCCAAATTCGACCCACCACCTGTTTTTGTAAATAAAATTTTATTGGAACAGAGCCACACTCATTCACTTACATCTCTAGCTTCTTTGGAGAACCGAGTAATCACAGCCGTGAAGGTATGAGCCAGCCACACTGCCTAAAACATTTGCTATCTGATCTTTATGGGAAAAGCTTGCCAACCTCTGCTTTCTTCTTTAAAAAAAAAAAAATCACACACAAAAAATTTTTCCCCCTTGCAGTCTATTACTTTTTATTGCAATCACTATCTCCCTCCAGGATTTTAGTTTTAATTTACTAATCCACCTGGCTAGAGGCTAAGATGCCAGTTGACACAACTAACCAGAATTAAGTTCAAAGAAAGAGTCTGTAGGTTCTAACAAAACTTCAAGGGGATGGTCAGGGCAGGTGCTGAGTGCTTGGGCTCTTTAGCTGCTTAGAGAGCCTGGCCTTTCTTATTTATGTTTCTGGATCATTCTTGATAGTTATCCTGTGGAGATGAAGTCTTACCACCCCTGGAAATTTCTAGAAATTGTTGTTTTAATTTTGCCGATGGTTCTGGGTTTGCCATAAAGTCTGCTGCCTGTACGGGTACATATACCACCTCATGCGTGTGGTTTTACCATCACGGGGAAGCTCCCTGGGAAGGCAATGAACTCAACCTGAGACCCAAGGGATGTCATGTGTTTCAGCATCACCCTTCAGCCGCCCTTCCCGCCGTTTGGGTGGACCGGTTGTGATACTGATCCTCCAAGTTATAGAAAATGAGATGAGCCCCAAGCCATCGTGGGCAAGACACTGCGCCTTCCAGTCTCCCCCCCTGCATCCTCCCCTGCGTGCGGCCAGGTGAGTCAGCCTCACCAGAGCAGTGCGTCGTAGGCTCAGGTCGTGAGACACTGAGACTTTGATCCCCGTGAAGCCCCTGTTCCCGCTCCACCTGGGTGGCTCAGTGGTTGAGCGCCTGCCTTTGGCTCAGGGCATGATCCTGGGGTCCTGGGATCGAGTCCTGCATCGGGCTTCCCTCAGGGAGCCTGTTTCTCCCTCTGTGTCTCTGCTTCTCTCTTTCTGTGTCTCTCATGGATAAATAAATGAAATCTTAAAATAAAAAAAAATATTGACTCCGATATGTGCCAGGCTTCTGCTAGTTGTTGGAGTTAGATCAGTAACAAGGACAGAGGAGGCCTTGCCAGGGAGGAATTCATATGTGATTAACAAGTAAACACGTGAAACAGTTGCAAATTGTGATAAGACTCAGTGAAGGATACAAATGTTAGGGACCAGCCCTCAAGAGGGGATGTTTACAAAGAGCCTTAAAAATCCAGAAGGAGCTTCATTATGCAGATGAGGGAAGAAAGAGCTTCCAGATGGTGGGCACAGCATGTGCAAAGATCCTGAGGCTGATGGAGCCCAGTTCAACAGGGTGAATGTGTGGCCTGGGTGGAAGGCCCAGGAGGTGAGCAGGGGCAGGCTGCTCCTGGGGGGGGGGGGGGTTGGTTCTTGTTGCTGCCATGGTGAGAGCCCCTTACCAGTTTCACGCGTTCAGGTCTGTATTGAGCGGGTCACTTGTGCTGCCGTGTGGAGTGTCCTCACTGAGACCAGGCACGTGATAGCCCCAGACCGGACTAAGTAAAAGCTCTGAAGTAGAGAAGGTGAGGAGAACTTTCTTGTGGGTTGATGTAGAAGTCAGGAGGGGCGGGGAGGTGCTGGGATGCTGACATCTAGCAGGTGACATTTCTTGAGATGAGAGAAGTTGAGGGGAGTGGAAGGACAGATGTGGGGGGAAAAAGTCTAAAGTTCTGCTTTGAAGTCAAGTGTGTTGGTGGCACAGGGCACCTTGTGGGGCCGGGAAAACTTGAATCAGGGCAACTGTTCTTATCCCTGCCATTCGTGAGTCACTCTGTGCTCGGATGAATGACTAGCCCTCCCCCTGCATACGAACCTCCCCCGGGCACCCCTCTGAACCCAGATTTATACCGTGTCGCACCTTTGTAGTTAGCACCATCGCCCGCGTGTGGTAGGTGCTCAGGCACCAAGCATCCCCAGCTCATTCAGAGAACCCGGTTCCAAAGCAAGAAAAAGAAACTGGTTGAAGGGGAAGCGATGCCAGGGAAGAGGGACTTTTGTGGTGTCCAGTGACAAAAAGGCTATTTTTCGAAGAAGGGACTTGGGACACATGATGAAGAAATGGGGACACATCCAGAGGCCCAGCCTTCGCAGCACCTGTCTTCACTTGTGTACCTGGAACCTCGGATCAGCTGTGCCAGGAGCAGGCTCGCACTGCACACCTGTCTTCTCTCGCCTTTTCAATTTCTTCTCTTTTCCTCCTCTGTGCTCTCTTATTGGCCCCTTAGAAGAGGGAAAAAAAAGTAAAGTGATGAAGAGGAGGAAGAGGGAGAGCCAAGCCATGGGCTTCATTCAGGTGTAGGGTGAGGGATGTTATTTGGAATACGGAGCTGCTGTCACACACACACACACACACACACACACACACACGAATGAGTCGTGAGTCATTTCATCTCTCAAAACCAGCACAATGAACATTATTTTCGCTCCACGGTTTTCACTGTTCTGGAAGATTGAAGCTAGTGATAGTGGTACCACTTATTCACCTAAAAGTGCATTTCTGTGATAGGTCCCATGTCCCGAACTAGTAATTTTTGACAGTGCAAAATAATGAGGGCAGTGTCTTGCGATTTTTAGCAGCTGAGCATTTGTTGCATCGAAAAAAAAAATTTAAGTTATTCCTTTCCCTGTAGGAAAGTAAAGAAATCCGCGATAAAATAATAATTAAATGCTGACAGTGCTAAATTTCTACCCAGCATGAGCTGGCAGCGGTTTCGTACCAAAACATTAGGTCATTTGAAGAAGAAAAAAAAATCTGATTAAATACCTCTGTAGGCTTCTCTGATTAGCCGTTCTTAAAAGAGTCTGTGACAGTAATGAAAGGGTGCAATTTGACAGCCGTAATTTCCCCTTGAAAGAAAGGTAACACAGAATAGTGGGTGCGTGTGAGGTTTTTACGGGAATTTCTTGTTGGTCTTTACTAGTGGGTTTGTTTTACTAATCACCAGTTTCTTGCAGGTCTGAGGAGCCCACCAAGCAGGAATTATGTGAGATGAAAAGTCTTCCGGGGGGTTGAGGCTTGGGGGGGACAATTTCGATGCCAGCCTTTCTCTCTCTTTTCTTCTCGGCGCAGTGGGTTTTGTATTTCTGGGGTTAAATGACCTTGACACGGGCAGGTTTGGGAAATGGAGTGTAGGTTGCAGAGATCCTCCGTGCATCCCGTGTATTAATTTTCTGCGTCTGGCAGCTCCCAGCGTCTCATTGTATTAACTCGCCCTGGCATGAGGGCTGGAGGCCAGATTTGACGGGAGATGGAATGATTATGTGGCATATGGTAAATGCAACAACCACCACTAATTACTCTTTCTTTTCACTTTCTCCTTGGCTTCCACGGGTGATGGGAGGGCTTCTTGAATTGGGGAGTGTTTACCTTGTGGCAGCCCCATTATATACTCTCACCCTCAGCGGATTCACGGGAACAGCTGACTTTCTGGGCCATAATGTAGTAGAATTGGAATTTCCAACCTACAAGCAGACTAAACTGCTCATCTGGCCCCAGCGCTTGGTTTGGAAGATGAAGATCCTTGAAGGGGAGGTCAGCCTGGGAGGCTGTTGCAGATTGGAGCCTACAAGTCCAGTCTCCCAAGCCCTGGGCAAAACAGGGTTTCCCTTTGCTGGCCTACCTCTCAGGGGCTGAAGGAGAGCCAAGTACCACATGCTGGGTGGCTCAAAGTCACAGAAATTTATTTTCTTGCATGTTGAGGAAGTTAGAAATCTCAAGTCAAGGTGTTGGCAGGGCCCTGCAGACTGAAGGCTCGATGGCTTTCTCCCCCTTCTGGTGTTGCTGACCATCCTTGGCAGTCCTTGGCTATGCCCGCAGAGCTCCGGTGTCCGCCTCCAGCATCGCATGGCTCTCTTGCTGTGTGTGTCTCTGTGTCTCTCCTCTTAGAAGGACACCAGTCAAGTTGGATTTGGGGCGCACCATATTCCAGTCTAACCCCGTCTTCACTAATTGCATCTGCAAGATCCTTTTCTGAATGAGGTCACGTCAGGAGGTTCTAGGAATTAGGACTTGGGGGGCGGAGGTGGGGGGGACATAATTCAGTGCCCAGCGGGAGGCGGTGGGGTTGGGTTTTCCAGGGAGGGTTTTTGGAGACGTTTAACTGTGATGAATCGCGATCACCTTCAACTGTACTTTCAGAGCTTGTTCTGTCTTTATGCTTTTCCTGTCAAGTGCAGGAACCTGAGTCCTTTCCATTTATTATTAATGATGATGATGTGTAGCTTTCACTTTTTAGCAAGGAGCTAGAGGCATGTGAGTCAACCCAAGGATTAGCCATAAAAAAAAAAAAGGGATGACATTAAAAACGATTCAGAGACAAGATTTGCACTGTAGATATTTTCATAGAGATTCTCTGGGTTCTTTTTTCGGTCTCCCAAAAGCTTTTCAGTTTGAAGGGTCCATCCTATTTATTTTCTATGTTAGTTTTGTATGCATTTATAATTTAGAATATACAACAATTTGTCCTATAATTTAAGCAATCCCAATTATCCCGTCTTTCTTCTTAACTGTTATTTATTTATTTTTCCCACCATCCCTCAGTCTAACTTCACCTTCTGCAAAGAGTGACCACTTTTAATTTCTTCAGTCCTGTCATACAGCATCCCTGGTGGCACCCCCTTTCCTACTGTCATTATCAGCCTGCTGTGGCCCTCACACCAAACGGATCTGCTCCCTGACCTCTGTGGGGTTCTTCCTACCTCCCTACCTCCGTGCTCTGCTCTGGCTCCTCTTTGCCATCTGCTATGGTGTTCCCTTTCCCTGCTGCCCCCCACAACATGCCACCACCCCCAACCCCTCTCCAGGGCTTGCATCCCTCATCCTCAGCTTCCTGGATGCTACTCAGACAGGAAGTGATCTCTTCCTGAGTGAGGGCTGGCCCACCTCCTTGTCACTACCTCATTTGGGTCTCCCAGGACTGCTCGGTGGTACCATCTCTTTGTAAAATAGTGGCTGGGAAGCCACAAGAGCCCCCTTCTACTCATGCTGCCCTTCCCGCTTTGCGTGGCCGTGGGATGCTTCCGAGACGGCCTCCCTGCCTCTCTGTGGTTCTGAGAATCCGATGACATAGAGTATTAAAATCACTTGAAAGTCCTCTCCAAGAAGTGCTGTTCAAATATTTTTCACGTAATGTGCCTCCACATCCTTACCTGTAAAATGGACCAGTGAATCTGAGTACCCGGGGGGATTAATTTGGTAAGGCACAGAGGGTAGTACCTGGCCTGCAGTGATTCATCAGCCCTAGCTGTCATCCTCCCCGTCATTGTCACTATCTTTGCAGGCAGGATTGTGTGCCTCTTTAGGACCGAGGTTGTGTTATGGAATCCCCGCCATGCAGAGGATGGAGCCTTGCCCTGGATGATCAGTAAACATTTGCTGGCTAAACGGAGGGTCCCGATCTTGCTGTGTACAGTCCCTGCACCCTCCTCCTCTGTCTCCTTTTTCCTGGGACATTCAAATTCCCCGCCCTCCCCCCTCATCACTCTTTAGCCTGGAGGTTTTTAAATGAATAGAAATCAACTCTCTGACAGCAGTGTTGATTTTGGCTCTAAGCCTAAATTAGTTTGATAGGTGAATCTCTGTGGTAACGCGGATGTCATCATTCAAAAGTGGTCCAAATTCATTTTCTTTTGATACCTCCTCGTCAGGATGTAACACGGGCATGTGTTGAAATGGAATATCCTCGATTCGTTTAATTGGATGTGGTTTTGACAGCATCAAGTTTGGTGTAATAGCCCCGTGGTAACCCTTTGAACGCACCTGTGAGGACGGAATCGTGCTGCAGAACAGTGGGGCAGAGGGAGCCTGCTTCTCCCTCTGCCTGTGTCTCTGCCTCTCTCTGTGTCTCTCGTGAATAAATAAATAAAATCTTTAAAAAAGTGGTGAGGCAGAAAATTTCTGGTTCATTGTGTGGTGTAGGGTAGCTGGGTGAATGACTGTGGGTCGATGAGTAGAGAGAAAAACCTTGCAGGTGACTACTTGGAGGTAAACTTTAATATGTTGCCTAAAAACTCCTGGTACAATTTGCTCCGATACATACAAAATTTGCCAATTACATGCTCTTTGATATTAGTGTGATTTTTGAATTCCTCTTGACCCTCCTCCTTGTGTGTGAATCTTACAGAGACACTTTCCTCAACGCATCCCATTCTACCCATACCTATTTTTTTTACATGGCCATAGGAATAGAAATTCCTTTGGGCAAAAATATGAGCAGATCTGTGTCTTCTCCATGTATCCGTCAGATGCCCTGAAGGGCGCTGACGCTCCAACTCTGTTGATAAGACAGACTCTTTCTAGCACATAGGACTTGGGTGATTTTGTCAAGAATTCGTGGTGTGGTAGCAAAAGTAGTGATGTTCGTTTAGGAAGAGTTTTCCTGCATGGAGCTGATTGGGAAAATGTTCAAGTCCGACTGCATAGATACAGGTCCAGGAAGACAAGTGGAGCCTCTACAGGGGGATCCAGGAGACCAAAGAAATCTTGTCCTTTTGATGTGATTATGAATGAGTATCATAATCACGCTGGAACCTCTACATACACACATACTCACGCTCACACACACATGTTCCCTTCTGAGCCTTGTTACAGGATCGCACCCACCCAACCAGAGCAGCAGTAATGATACTAAACAGCCTTTCTTGCAAATGCCACTGTGCATCATTCACGGACAACTCTTCTGTAGGTAGTTTTGGAAGATCCCCTCTTCAGTTTTCTTCTAAATTCACGTTCTGGAAAGCCCAACCAGTTTAATTTGGCCGATCCTATGGCGCTCTGCACAGACTCTAAGGGCACCCCATTTCCTGCCCTTGCTCCCCCCTTGTACTTGCCTCGCTGGGCCTCCCTGCCAGCAGAAGGCTCCACTTCCCCACCTCCGAGTGTGCCCCGTACCACCCCAGCCCCGCCATCCTATGCTGTGCCCCTCTGGCCTTGTGGCATGGTGTCCCCTCCCCTGCCACCCCTGAGTGCGGCCTCCCCGCAGGGGCTCGCATCTGCACCCCTCCCTCCTGGACGCTGCCTGACAGGTGACATGCTCCCGGGGAAGTCCAGCGGGCCCCCTTGTCGGAACCTCACTCCGATCTCACAGGGCCGCCTGGGGACGCGGCAGGCCCTCACTGTGGAAGCCAGTTCCTGGTGAGGCCTACCGGCCAGGACCTAGTGCCTTCCTCCCTGTCCCCCTGCCCACGCAGACCCCCACCTTTTGCTCCAGCTGTTCTGCCTCCTGACTGCCCCGGCAGGGCCGCACCTGCTGCCCTCCAGCTCTTCCACCAGGTGCCTACGTGCGGCCACCAGGCGCCTAGACTCTCATCTGTCACCCGCTGCCTGCGCCCCTCGGTTGGCCTGGGCGCAGGGCATGGCAGGGGTCATGGGCTGTAAGGGATCTGGAGCGCCTCCGTTGGAAATTCCAGAACTGAAGCTCTGTCCAGAGCCTGCAGGGCAGAGTCAGGAGGGCCAGACCTGTTTTCCGGGCTTTGGCTGCTGTGTGGGCTCAAGAAAGTCGCTTTTGTCCCCCGAGAGCCACATCGGGCTTTGGAAAGTGTCTGTCTCTGAAATGGTTGCACAGCACCCATTCAGGGGGTGGCGTAGCCAGTTTTACGTTATCCAAATCCTCTGAGATAGCAAAAACGTAAATCCCTTGAAAGCAGGCACTACTGGGTGATGTAATTTGGGGTCCGTAAGGATAGGTCATAATAGAGCAATGGGACTCAGACTTGCAAACTGGCTCTGGAGCCACTTCTAAAACTGCTGGCCACATCTGCCACCGTTCATCAAGCCGGCAGAGTCCAGGGCTAGATTTTTGCTGTCCGCAAAGTCTGTGCCAGGACTGAGTGGTGTGGGCACCTTGGGGCAGGGGAGAGCCCTGCCTCCCTGCTCCTAGCCGAGACAGGCTACGTGAGGGGTCCCACGTTCCTCCCCCAGAGGTCCGGGGGCTGTGTGGGACCACAGCCAGGCCAGCCGGGCCTGGGCTCATTCCTGGTTTGTGCAAGGAGAGCAGGCCGGCAGACCCTCACCGTTTTGGGAAGGCTCCCTCCTTCCCCCAAAGTGCAAGTTTGAGCCTATACAGTTGTCTCTGTCTCCACCGCTGCTGCTGCCCCATCCCAGAGCTACCGAGAGAAACTGTCCCCAGGACTGGCACCCTCCCCTCGGCCTTAGGAGGACCTTGGCACCCTGATGCCATGCACGTATGCAGAAGTTCTGATATGTGGCATCACAAAACTCAGCGTCCTGTGAGCTTGTGGTTGCGCTTTTCTTACCCCTTTTGGTAGCACCGCACCTTCCAGGGGAGGTAGGCGAGGGTAGGGTACGAAGGGCTGAATAGGAACGAGCTCCGCGTTCAGACAGGCCTCAGGCTGCTCCAGTGCCAGCAGGTGGCACGAGATGTGTTAAGCATCTCAGGCAGTTAATGAAACCAAGCTAGCTGTGGCCCATCTTGCCCCCTTGTCCCCCCGGCTTTCTAGCCGGTGCCCCAGGGCCTCCTGGAGCCACCGTGATGCCACCGAGGTGCCACCTTGCCTGCTTCTTCCCTTACCCCGGACTGGGTCTGCCTAAGCCCTGAGCTCTGGAGGCAGCTGTCTCTCCTCACAGCACCCCCAGGCCGGCTCAGCCTTCCCTGAGGGATGGGGCTCACCCCTACCTGGGGGAGGCTTGACCTGAAGCAGTGTTTAAGGAGCTTGATCCTAGAATCCCCCCACTTTTTAAAAAGACTTTGTTTATTCATGAGAGACTGAGGCAGAGACACAGGCAGAGGGAGAAGCAGGCTCCATGCAGGGAACCCGACATGAGACTCGATCCCAGGACTCTGGGATCATGCCCTGGGCCCAAGGCAGATGCTCCACCACGGAGCCACTCAGGTGCCCCGATCCCAGAATCCTTCTTACCTTGTCCAACTTTGACCTTGAGCCCTGTTTTTTTTTTTGTTTTGTTTTGTTTTGTTTTGTTGTTTTCTTTTTTTTATCAGTTCTCTAAATTGGTCCTCAGATCCCCACCCTGTTTCTGAGCCCAACTCTCCAGTCTTATGTACCTGGCTGGGGACCCAGGGACTGGGGGCTTGTGCTCAGCCTTGACCAGTCCACAGAATAGAGCCCGCCTCTCACCACCAGCCAGACAGATGGGCCCTGCCCGCCACCCCCAGACTGTCTGCCTGTCAGCTTTGCGTGTGCGCTGCTCCTAACCTGCTTCGCTCGCCACGTCGGGCGTTCTGTTTTCTGCCTTTACACTGCCTTTCTCCTGCCCTACCACTTGTTTGTCCTGCCCTACCACACAGTGGGGATACTTCATGCAGGTTTTGACCATATGCTCCTGGCCCAGGTGGGTCGTAGATAGATACTATCTGGAGAAGTAGAAGCAAGCCTTCAGTCCATCTTCATTGTCCCGTCAGTAACTATATGCTGTGAATTTTTACATCTATAAGGTTTCTTTATCTTAAGCTAATTCTTAATTTTTTAAAAAGATTTTATTTATTTATTCACGAGAGACACAGAGAGAGAAAGGCAGAGGCACAGGCAGAGGGAGAAGCAGGCTCCCTGTGGGGAGCCCAATGTGGGACCCGATCCCAGGACCCCGGGGTCATGCCCTGAGCCAAAGGCAGATACTCAACCGCTGAGCCACCCAGGTGCCCCTAATTCTTAATTTTTAAAAGCAATTTTGTCTACACTTACATTTTGCCGTATGTTTTGGTGTTGGGACCTAATTTCTATGCAACATGAGGCCATGTTTTGTGTGACATGGAAGATATCCTCCTAGCGCCTGTGATAGGATCTCTGCCCTCTGCACCTGCCCCAGCCCAGTGACTGGAGCCCTGCGGGAGCCCTGCCCGGAGCCCCTCTGTGCAGCTCACCAGACAAGTCAGGTTATTTTTTTTTAATTTTTATTTATTTATGATAGTCACACACACACAGAGAGAGAGAGAGAGAGAGAGAGAGAGAGGCAGAGACACAGGCAGAAGGAGAAGCAGGCTCCATGCACCGGGAGCCCGATGTGGGATTCGATCCCAGGTCTCCAGGATTGCGCCCTGGGCCAAAGGCAGGCGCCAAACCACTGCGCCACCCAGGGATCCCGACAAGTCAGGTTATTGCACAGGCCACAGGCTGGGCATGGAGCTGGCTGGTTGGAACCAGTAGCAGGGCCACCCAGAACTAGGTTAGATTCCCACAGAATGGCCCACCTTTTGGCTGTATTGCTGAATTACAGTGGCTCCCTGTGTCAGGGTAGGAGCTCCATCAGCCTGCAGTGGTGTTTCCAGACCACCCTACCATGTGTACGTGCTCAGGATTTTTCAGTGAGGTGAAGACCGACCCTCCAGTAAGAGCAGGAATGGAGAGGAGAGTTTTTTCATCTTTTTATGGAAAGGACTACTCTCGAAGGAAACCAACAGATGGATGTAACTAAAAGGATGCGATCGGTGCCTTTGCTGCAGGTGTAAGGTCAGACTTGTGGACCATCACTCATCCTGTGGTCCAGCCAAGCAGGCCTTCCCGACACTCAAGACCTTTGGTGATAGTGGCAAGGTTTTGGATCTAGGCCCCACCCGGTGCAGCTGGGCCGATGATCGCCAAACCACAGCTTAGATCCCTGAACCCCCGTCCACCGAGTCCTTTCCTGCCTATCAGGTTCTGGGTCGCATGCAGGCCCTCAGAGGCAGCTCTGATTGTGTTAGCGTCTTTCTCCTTTTGCCCCATCGCTGGCAACTCCGGATCCCTTGCCCTCTTGCCCCCTACTTTCCCCCTAATGTGGGGCAGGATGCATGTCTTCAATTTTCTAGCTTCTTTCTAGCCCTTTTCCCAAATCAACCGATACTTTCCATCCCATACCCCTTTCTGGCAAACTAGAGACCGCATCCCCAGAATGGACCAGAGACCACTTAGGAATCAAAATCCTAGGTTGGATCCAGAGGCATTCCTTGTCAATAGGCAAAAATTGACAGGCCCCTGTGGGATGTGACTGTCTTCTCTCTCTACCCCCACCCCAATTCCCAGGGGGGCTCCTCCTTTGCCCCATCCTGGGAGTTGGTGCATTCATTCTCCCCCTGAATGCTTCAGTAGGGGAGGCCTGTGCTTCCTGGAGAAGGGAGCATGTCCATCCTCTTCTAACCTCCCCTCCACCTGAACATCCTGCTCACCCAGGGATGACAGGCTCATACGCTGGTGATGTACATGGAGAGCCAAAGCTTCTCTAGGCTTTGGCCCAAACAACAGGAGGAGAATCATATAGTTTTGCCATTCTTTTTTTGCCTGTTATACAATGAAAATTGGCCAGGTAAATAGAAAATGCAAATTCATCCCTAAAAAAGAAAAAGAGAGAGAGAGAGAACACTTCTTGTCTTTTCTACAATCTAAGAGGCTTTTTGATGCGTAAACATAGGCATGCAGAAATCATTAGACTAGAAGGTAAAGGATGTGAATTCTAGGCCTGGCTGGGACTTAACTGTGAGTTCTTTGGCCAGATCTGCTAACAATCTAAAGCTCAGCTTCCTGAGCTCTAAAATAGGAATAAAATTGTTATGCCTCCTTACCAGCTTATTGCAGTTATTAAATTAGACAAAATTCTATGAAGGGGCTGAAGGCATTATAAAACACTCAAAGACCAGTCTGGATATTATTTAGTAGAGAGATTGCCTTTAATAAAGATAAAGAAAGTAGTAGAAAGTCATCTAAGACAGGAATGTGCAGATGGGGCACGTGGGTGGCTCAGTCAGTTAAGCATCTACCTTTGACTCAGGTCATGATCCTGGGGTCCTGTGATCGAGCCCCTCATCAGGCTCCCTGCTCAGTGGAGAGCCTGCTTCTCTCTTTCCCTCTACTCTCCCCCTGCTTGTGCTCTCTCTCTCTCAAATAAATCTTAAAAAAAAAAAAAAAAAGAATGTGCAGTGGATAGAAAAGGAAATAAATGGCTCTTAAATGTGTTGAAAGATGCTTATCTTCTCACTGCTACTAAGAGAAATATGAACTAAAACTTTTAAAGATCAAGTTTTTACCTGTTAGATTACTGAGGTTCAAAATACAGCTGGCCCTTGAACAACAGGAGTTCAGCTGTGTGGGTCCACTTACAGCGCTGAAAATGTGTTTTCTCTTCCTTGAGGTTTTGTTAATAAACTTTTCTTTAGATTATTGAGTCCAGTATATTGAGTGCAGTATATGGTACATAGAACAAACAAAATATGTGTTAACTGACTTGTCAGTAAGGCTTCTGGTCACCAGGAGGCTATTAGTTAATTAAGTTTTAGAGAGTCAAAAGTTCTATATGGATTTTGAACTGTGTGGGGTGAGGGGTGTCCTGTCAGCACCCCTAACCTCCTCCTTGGTCAGGTGTCAGCTGTGGTTGATGGTGCTCTGTTAGCCAGGGTGAGGAGAAGCAGAGCTAAATTGTCGATGGGAGTATAAATTGATACAGCCTCTAGGAAAAGCACATTGGTCATATTAATTGAAGCAGAAAATGAATATATTGGTGGGTAAGCAAATCCATTTCTTGAAATTTATCCTTTAGATGTACTTGCACTTGTACAAAATAAGGCAGCTGTATGTACCACCCATAAGGAATGATCTCAAAGTATGCTAAGTGAAAAATGCTAAGTATGGGAGTTTACAAAAAAAACATTTGATTTTTCTTCCCCCCTTTTGGTAGTATTTCCTGTTTTGCATTGGTTCTGTTTTTGTTTTTTGTTTTTCTGCTAAGGGGTGGAATTGGGTGGCTGGTGACAGGGGTGGTAAAATTTACTCTACTTTTTTTTTTTTTTAAAGATTTTATTTATTTATTTGTGAGACACACAGAGACACAGGCAGAGGGAGGAGCAGGCTCCATGCAGGAAGCCCGATGTGGGACTCGATCCCGAGTCTCCAGGATCACACCCTGAGCCGAAGGCAGACACTCAACCACTGAGCCACCCAGACGTCACTATTCTACTTTTCAATGTATTTTGAACCTTTCGAATTTTATACCATATGCAGATATTATCAAATTTTTTTTGAAAAAAAAATCAAAAGTAAAAAAAGATCAGCCAAAAAGTATGGCCAAAGCCCCCAACTTTTTTTTATTTTCCTCTGGCTAAATTAACATTTAAAATAAAATAACGAGAGGAAGAAAGTCAAGGAAAGGGAATTACTGGCTTCTTGGTTTGGTTTTTTTTGTTTTTGTTTTTGTTTTTTGTTTGCCTTTATCATGCTTGACTTTCATATGCCTTTTAGTTGGTTAAAGTGAAGAGTATTTTCCTTTCACTCTTTGGGTGCAGGCAAACTCGCTTGCATTGACTCCTTACAGCGGCAAAAAGTGACATTATTTCCACGATTCTAATGAGCCAAACGGTCCTGTCTGTGCTTTTCCCTTGATCTGCCAGTCATTATTTCTGAGATCTGAGTAACCCTTGAAAAATTGTGAGCAGCAGACCTAACCTAGATACTCATTTTCCCTGACCTGCCCATGAGTGGTGGAGCTGGCGAGAAGGGAGCCTTGGGGCCTGCTGCCCAGAGGATTAATCCCATGGGCAGAGAGCTAGCTGTCTGGGGCTGGGGCTCCTAATTGGGTATCGAACATTTTTTTAAATGCCTCAAGTTCTACCTCCTTGCTTTATTAGAAATTACAAGTTGTGTATTTGGGGGTTATACTTCCAGAGTTCTGGTTTCTTGATTCTTTCTTCACTTGCCACATGTTTAGGCAAAGGTCTCCTTTCATGGGGCTGGTCTTTTAACTCAATTAAGCCATAAGCACTACTTTATAGTTCTTCCTTCCCGTCCCCTTTGTGTAACATGGGGAGCTGGCTGGCCTCTTTGCCGTGAAGGCCAAGTGGAGCCCCCCAGACCAGGCGCGCAGGCTTTTGAAAATTTTCAGATGAAGAGGCCCAGTGTGAATGAGTGCCAAGTGGGGTGTTTGAGAGAGCCCCTTCATGTTGACTTACTGTCTGTCGCCTTCGTTAGGAGAATTCACCACAGCTCGCGTGGAGACCCCCTCCAGGCTCCAGTAAAGAGCTTGTTTTATTGTGTACATAGGCAATTTGGAGTTAAAGGCTAACGTCAACGCAGGGCCATGTTTACTTTTCTATTGTGAACCAGAGTCACTTGTTTGTTTGAACGGGGCTCAGCTCTGCTATCCATTATTCATACCTGTGAGTCGGAGATGACATGCATGGTCGTGACATATATGTGTGAACTGCGTGCTTATATTTGCTGGTAGGGACTTGAGTTTGGCTAATGTTTTCCCAGGACGTTTCCAGCAATCCTTACAGCCTCACTTAAGCAAACAAATAGTGATATCCGTCACGGAACAACCAGGCAAGCAGTTCTGAGTGCTTTTTCAGATGCTCTTTACAATGATTGGCCCAAGGCCTATCCTAACATCGTGTACTATAGAAGCAACTCTCAGTTCTTTGAAGAAGAAGGATAAATCTCGGGGCAACAGATTTCCTTCTGTTTTCCTTCAAGTGTTTGGCTCTAATTCAGTAATTAGTTATACAGAGATCATCAAATCATGAAAATGATGGCATTCGGGATTATTGCCTTTTCTTAAGTGACAATTACGAGGTTCTCAGAATCTCTGGGCTCCTGGCTTCTTGGGGTCTTGCATAAGAACTTTTGCCATGGCATGAGATTAAAACAAAAACAAATAAGCCAAACAGCTCCAGCAAGAGAAGGTTCTGATGTCCAAGACTGAGTCACGGGTGAGGCCCTAAAAATAGCATACACCTCAAGACAGGCAGCTATCTTGCAGAAAGGAAAGAAAGAATGCTGGGGGTGGCGGTATCCAGACTGTTGTTCTATGAGCACGTCATGAGAATTTACGCTATGCTCAACACTGTACTGGCTGGGCCCGTAGTCAACCAGATCGACATGACCCACCTTAAGGAATAAACGCAAGACTAGATGCTCTAGAAAGCTGTGTAGGGACAGCAATGCTAACAAGGGTCTCCCTCATGCTTCTTTAGAAGATGATATTGCCCTTTGGACTCCAACTTGAGGGTAGGAGAGAGCTGGGGGTACCCCTTTTTGTAGGGGGGTGAGAATGTTTGCAGAGACATAGTGGTGTCGGTAGGAAGGACAGGTGTCGTTAGGGCAGGTGGGACAAGGGATGGGTTCAAGGGAGAAGGGAAGTATCAGGACCTATTTCTGCCTCGATAGCTTTGACTTGAGTCCCACACAAGTGATCTGAATAGTACAGAAGATTAAAAATAAAGAAGATGAACCCCAGAAAGCTAGACCTACGGTTCTTGAATCCCTCAGCACAGTGGAGTGCTTCACAGAAAGGATGTTTTCCCCTACCTCACCATCCTATCATTTGTAATTAAAAAAAAAAAATTGGCTCTTTTGCCTTGTGCCATGGTAAAAATATTTCTTTAATTTTTGGTAAGTAAATGGAATCTTAAAGCTTAAACCTCTGCCCTGGGCAAGGAACCAAAGGATGTCATTGTGCATAACTTCAAAGGCTGATAAGATGTTTAAAGTCACTACCCTCTGAAAGAGTTCCTTTCTTTTAAGGTCAGCCAGAAACATCCGTGTGCACCACGTCCCACCACGATTCTGACGAGAAGTAGAAGACCGTTTCTTCACCACATGTCTGTTGAGACTCCTGTGTGCATTCCTCTACCCCACAGAATATATTTTCTTTCTTTGCTCCCTACAACGGTCGTACTGTGCTTTAGATGATGGATGTCCAGTAAGCATGATATTAAAAACAGCACCTTTTCCATCTGGAGGAATCAAAGGAGCAGTGATCTGTGTTGTCCCGTTTCCATGTTGGTATGAAGCAGTCACCCAAGGACCTGGGGGTTCTTGATGTTTTGGGGGATTATGACCGGTGTGATCTATAAACTGGTGAAAAATAAGCTGCTTTCTCGCTGTCTCTGGTCATCCACCACTGAAAGCCTGTTGCTGACAGGTTGTACAGGTTTAGTTCAGAGTCTGCTGTTCATCCAGGACACTTTGCTCTCTTTTTTTTTTCAGTTTTATCCCTGGGCCACGCCGAATATGCTGGTTTCTCTCTCTCACCAGCAGACAGTTGGGCATAGCAGATGCCCGCAACCTGTGAAAGCAGGGGTGGAGGATTTTCAGTCAATTGTCCAGGAAATAAGGAAATACTGGCTGTGCTGCTGGAAATGTTTGATGTTCACTGCACATTCTTTCATGCAGAACATCTCCCAGTTATAATAATTTTTTTTCTACGTTTTGACTTTGCAAACAGAGGTCTGCACTGTCAAGTCTCAGAGGATGAGGCCTCGGAGTAGAAGGGATGGAGTCCTGGAAATGATTCATTACCCCCCGAGGTAGAGGGTAGAACATGGATTCTTTGATGGCCCAAGATGGTGGCATTTCTTATGCATCTCTCTAGCCCAGCGCTTGGAGCCCTGAGCCCCTCCACCCCATGCCTAGGGGTTGCTTAATGCAAGTGTGATTTAGGTTTCTGATGGTTGCTTGTATTTCCCTTGCCCTGCACCTGACTTCCTGGCCCTGAGGATAGAGAAAGAATTCTCTAGTCCTGCCCAGTGATGCCACTGTGCATTGCTTGGTCCAGGGGCATCACGTTGTTGCCTTCCATAGAAGGAGCATTAGCCAGCCTGCCAGAAAAATATGTGACGTAAATGAGGACTTGGGAACCTCACAGTTTGAAGCGCCCATTTTCACATTCCAGACTGATGCCCTCAGGCAGACTGGAGATAGCTTAATACAAGCATATTTGTAACACTCCGGTTCCAACCAGATCAAAGGGCAGAGAGCCTGCCTGGCTTGCGGCCTCCAAGATGAAAACTGGACTCTGGAACAGAGTCTGTGTGACTTGGCCATGCCTTGAATCCAGGAAGAAATACCAATTCTGTTATGGATATTTGAGCCATCAGATGGAGACTTTGAAGTCTCTTTGCCTCTAATAAATTGGATTCAGTGCCTTCCTCACCCTGCCCCCCACCTTGGACTAGTTTAAGATTGGGGGTTTCTCCTCCCATTGGGGCTCTTGGGAAAAACGAAGGGAACACACACAAGCCCGGGTAGGTGCTAGAGTGCTGGGAGCCAGGGAGGGCTCCGTTCAGACACTGGATCTTTAGGGGTGTTCCAGATGCTTTTGTGACTGGGGTGAACAGAGGAACTGAAGGTAGGAATTGCTCCTCACACAGAATATGGAACTGTTGCCAGCCTTTTGTAGATGCTTAGATTCCACAGACTAGTAACATTTCAAGAGAAAATTTCTATTCATCATCTTCTTTTTTGGGGGGGGGGAAATAAGGGCTTTAAAAATTACCATTCGTTATCACCATAATTTCATAAAACCACAGACCTTTGAACAAACAAAACAAACAAAAATTCGGTAAGAATTTGGTTTCAGAACAAAAGCAGTCTTTTAAATATTATGCATTTAGCATGATAACAAACAAACCCTTAATACATATTGTTATAATTTTCCTCATTTTGCCTCTGGCCTGTAAAAACTTTGTCACTAAGCACTATTGGTCTGTGAAGAGATATTTGGAAACTGTGTTAGGTATTTGAAAATTGTATCAGGTTACATAGATTATGTACCATATAAGACACCCATCTATCCATACATACACATATATATACCCTGAAAGAAAAATTATAATTATTATGTTAATAACACATTTATATTACACTTTTAATTATGGATTACTTTCACATATATTATCCCACATGATCAGTTAGTGTATGCCCTTAAACATAAATTAGTCTTAATAGCCTGAGCTAAATAGAATTAAGAATTAGAAGGGAAATCTAGTGTTTAAATTGTTAGTGTCCTAGAGTCAAATATGAATAATTTTAAAAATTATCTACTGCTTTGATTTTTCTGCATCTCTGTTACCCTGCTGTATTAGCAAGAATAAATAAACAGATAATACTGTGATGTGCATATGCACACATCTTCATAACCATATGTGTAGCCTGCTTGGATACATGCATGTATGATGTTCTTTCTAAATAGAAAATCAGGGCATATATTCTGAGAAACAAATATACTTGTGGGGAATAATAAAATTATCTAAAATACAGTATGAGAAAATCTGAGGGGTGCATGAGGCAGGGATTAAGGGGGAAGTGAGAGGAGGAGGGAGGAAGAAAAGGTAGGCGAGTAAAAGAGGGAAGTTTTACTCAGAGTAGGGGTGTTTATAGTCTCAAGTTTGTGTTACTTATTTATATTTTTTTAAATATTGAAGAGAGAGAGCATGTGCAGGAGCCAGAGGAGGGGCAGAGAGAGAGAGGGAGAGAGAGAATCTCAAGCAGTCTCCCCACTAAGCATGGAGCCCCCAAGCAGGGCTCGATCTCAGGACCGAGTCATGATCTGAGCCAAAACCAAGAGGTGAACGCTTACACTGAGCCACCCAGGCGCCCCTCAAACTTGTATTTAAAAACAAATAGATATTTTGACTTCCTCTTAAGTGTCTCTGTCTTGAACATTTGAAGATATAGGTGTTTCTGATTTAGAATGTTCTCTTTGAACAAGATAATACAGCATTTTCCCTTTGCCAGCTTCTTTTTCTTTGGTCTCCTAGGGTTACAGTTTCCCTCAGGTTCCCTAAAGGACGATGCTAGCATTAGCGTTCTGGTTTGCAGGTGTTCCTCTGAAGTAAAACCTATTTCAAGACCTGTAGCCTAGTTGTTAAGTCTGCAGTCTGCCTTTTGAAGACCCTCTACCAAGGAAGAACTTGAATTAGGCATTAATTAGTCAACTAAAGTCTTCAGACACAGATATTTACTGGGTGCCTCATCCATGTCAGCCTTGGTGTTAGGCAGGGGAGAGACTAACAGAGCTCAAGATAAAATAGCATCTACCTTTGGAGAGCTCATAGTCTATTGGGAAGACAGACCAACTAGGATACAACAAATAATAGAAATAGTGATTAATTCTGAATAGGAAACAAATGGGGTGCTATCATTGATAGACTTGAAAAAAGCAGGCTTGCAAAATAAATCAGATAAAGAGAAAATTCGACACCGATAATATTGTGTGTGTATGTATATTTATATGAAAAAGACAAAGATTATATGCTATGTTTGTATATGATATATTTATAACATAAAACATTATTTTAAGAAAGGAAACCATTAGGAAAAGAAAACACTAATTGAATTTTCTCATGGCATCTGCTTATTGAGTAATTCTTATGCAAAGCCACAATTTAGTAGATGACTTACAGGGAGCAAAAGGCACTCCGGTTGGAAGGGTAGAGCCAATTGATCAACTTAACATGAGCACTGTGGACTCTTTGCATGACATATAGCACTGGTGGTTTGACCAGATATCCCAGAGTATCCATAAACTAAAAAATAAAATAAAATAAAATAAAGAAAATAAAGAAAGAAAAAACAAAGAAAGATTTTGTAATCTTTTGAGGTTATATTTACATGTTATTTTGTTCTCTCCCAGTAAAAAACAAAATCATCTAACACACGATGAACATCTCTTCTGAATAAGTCCCTAAGCTTGCACTCAGAGGACAGGAGAGAGGATAATGATACATGAAGGTTGAATATAGAGTAGAAAGGGTTTGGTGCAGGAGCAAAGCTACCGGTAACAGAGGGAGAGCCTGGTTGGGGAGGGGGAGCCCAGCAAACAGTCTCTGGGTTGGCCTTCCAACTGAACCTTAAAGCGCGGCCAAGCATCAGACTTCTAGAAAGTGGCAGTGCCATGCACCTGCTCAGCCACCTCCCCAAGCTCTTGGGAACACCTCTTCTTCACATTAAAACTAACAACTCTTTGTTTCCTGAGGGCATATGTCTTGTTAGGGAGCAATAATAATATATCAGTTTCCATCAAGTTGTGTTTTATCATCCTAATGGTCACGGAGGAGGCTGCTTTTAGCTCCTGTAGTGCATTTTAATGTGTTGCAAGAAACATGGAACCTGACTAAAGGCGTAATGGATCCATAATGGGTGAGGAGCTGGCGAGGCCACAAATGGGACCTTCCCTGGCTGGACCATGAAAGCGCTTCACTTGCAGTCACGGTGGCCTGTGCGCTAGAAGGAGCCGATGAGCAGAGATGAGCAGAGTCTGCGACAACGTGTGGGCAGAGTTGCTGGTCTGCGTCGGAAGTGATCCGTTAGGAACGCTGCCAAGGGTGTTTTTCTAAAAGAGAAAGAAAAGTTTGCCACTAAGTGTGAGCCTAAGTTTTGGGCATTCAGAGGCCAGGCGGGAGGGCCTGCTTTGTACCAGACCCTGGGAAAGGACACGCGTGGCCTTTGAGCCATCGGCCCTGACCATTTTTGGTCTCGTTAGTCTAGTCAAGTGTGTCTTGGAGGTGGCTTTCATAAGTGAACACCATAGATGCCAGACTAAGTTTTTTTTTTTTTTTAAGATTTCATTTATTTATTCATGAGAGATACACAGAGAGAGGCAGAGACACAGGCAGAGGGAGAAGCAGGCTCCCTGCGGGGAGCCCGATGCGGGACTCGATCCCAGGACACTGGGATCACGCCCTGAGCCACCCAGGGGTCCCGGATATTGTTGGTCTTAAAATAAAATCTTGTGTATCCCAGACCTGACCACCCGGTAGAATGAACTTTAGTCAGTCCTACTGTCTGATAAATTAGGCTTTAGTTGGGAGTTGGGATATTTTTTTTGTCTTTCCCTGTTTCCTGAGTTTGGAAGCGAGTGAGTTACAGTACATTTTGATTCAGTTTTAATCCATCAAAATCAAGTTAGTTATAAGTGATGGAAGAGCTCACTTTGTGTAGTCCAGGCTGCCTGGAGACATCAGCCACATGCCAAAAGCTTGCTCGTTGCCCGGCAACCTTGCCGGAGGAATAGATTTTCTGCCACTGGCTCCCTTTTTAGTCGAGGTGGAATCTATTAACACTACTATTCTGGTCCAGAGAACCGGAGCTGGAATTTAACTGAAAGGAATGGTCAGAGTTTTTTGTTTTCTTTCTTATTTTTTTTTTTTTTTGATAACCAAACATCATGTTTCTAGCTTCTAAACTCCACTGCTAATTCCTTTGACTTCTAAAGAAAGGCTTAGAGTTTATTAATATTGCTGAACGTTGCTGAAGCTGAGCAGGCCAGTCCTGTGCCTGTTGGGCCCATAGGGAAGCGCAGAGTTTGACTTCTACAGAAAGTGTCACACGGGGAACGGGTGGGATCAGGAGCCTCCCCATTGCATGTGGAACAGATGAGAAGGACCTCCTTTGCCCCCAGACTTTTCTAGGTTCTCCCCAGGTGTCCTGGCCGGCTCCCACTCTCAGAAACTTACCTTCCAGCTCTGGAAGCTGTTATTTCTTCAAGTATTCGCGATCTCGCTCTGATTGAAGAGCGGCTGTGTATTCCTTCCTTTTATCCTTCAATCAAAGAGTGTCTTTTCTCCTTTTGTAGCTAAATACTTCACCATCAGGATTGATGGTTTCCATGTACCAGGGGAGTTTGCTTTACTGTCAGCTCTATTGTTTTGCTCACGCTCTTAATGTAATAGCTTTGGGTTGTAGCAAGGGAAGATGTTGGTGAAGCCCAGCGTCTGGTGGCTGGAGTTATGTGCCTCTGCCGAAATGCAATTTTAATAATGGCCTGTATCAGCTCAATGTGTCTTCTTGCCCCTTTGTAAAACAAAGGAAGCTCTCAGAGCGTTAACCCATTGGAGGCAGGAGAAATCAAAGTCACCAGGAAGCCCTTAATGAAATGACACTTGCATCCCAAATGAGAATGCCTGCAAACAGGCTGCAGAAATTCTCTGGATAGGAGAGGAGGGGGTTGTTCCTTTTTTTTCAGTGAGTGGGCATTAGCCACCTCATCAATCCCACTCTTTTTAAGGGCCAGATGCAGGAAAGTACAGTTTGTGATTTGGCAGAGAAATGAGTGAACTTGATAGAACTGTGACTAACTCAGTAAAACAGTCTTGGAGCGCATTTCTTTATTTGTTCCAATCATTCTAGACTTACGTTAGTTATGAGTAACTCAGGTATTTGGGTTTATAGTTTCCCAAGTAATCTTAGAATCTGACTGATGTAAGTAAGAGACCTTCAAATGCACAGTTCAAGTGCCCAGTTTTACAAAAGGAAACCAACCAGTGAGCCTCTTTCTCAGCACGGCCTGTGGAAGTGGCAGCCATGTCCTACTTGGCATCACGGCCACCCTCAGACCTCTAGCGGAGCCCAAAATCATTAAAGAGAGGACCGAGGGGTTCATCTGGGGCCAGTCAGACCCATATGTCAAAATTAAGTGCGACTGGCAAAAACCCAGATGCATTGGCAATAGGGTGCTCAGATTTTAAGGGCTCGATCTTGATGCCCAGCATTAGTTATGGGAGCAACAAGGAAGCAAAGCCCATGCTGCTCAGTGGCTTCTGGAAGTTCCTAGTCCACAACATCATGGAGCTTGAAGTGCTGCTGAAGTGCAACAAGTCTCACTGTGCAGAGATTGCTCATGGCGTCTCCTCCAAAAACCACAAAACCACTGGGGAAAGAGCACCCCGTTGGCCCTCGGAGTTGCCAATCCCAATGCCACGTTGCCCAGTGAAGAAAGTGAATACACAACTTATGTGCATGTTGTATTTGTGTTAATAAAACCATAAAACCACCACCAAAAAAAAAAAAACCCAAACCCCACCCAAAACAAAACAAAGGAAAGCAGTGAGGTGTAAAAGTTCACTCAGGGATGCATAGCTATGTCGAGAATGAAGAGCAGGGACTAAATCCTGGCCAATTGACTCCTAATGATGATACTGCCCAGATGATGTATTTGAGATGAAATGAGTGAGGAGAAGCGCCTGTATACATAATTCTCATTTCATTAATACGTCCTGCAGATATTAATGCACGTGGTGTGTGTGTGCATGTCTGAGGCTGGGTGCTGGGGAAAAACAAGATCTTTACCTTTACACAGTCACATTTAGAGGTAGGGAAATCCCATGGTGGACAATGAAGCAGGTAAGAGAAATACTGGGATAACTACTTAGCCAACATACAAGGTGAACACAGGCGACAGATAACAAAGTCTAAAGTACTTTAAATTTTATCTTTTTAAAGTACTTTGCTCTCGGGGAACACTTCCATTCTTACCACCATCCGAAAAGTGAATTGGATAAAACTTGAACCTCTGGAAGTGTTCATTGTCACACGTGAACATATCACAACAGAGAGGGCTGTCTGGCCAGGTAGTGAGCTCTCATGACATGGTGTATGCAGAAGATCTCTGCTGGTAACTATCTTAGGGCTCTTCCTCCAGTCATAGATACTGTGACCCCACCGTGTCATTTGTCCATCTATCCATCCATCCATCCATCCATCCATCCATCCATCCATCCCTCCATCCATTCATTCACTTCCTTCAGCAATAAATACATATTAGACATTTTCAACCGAACCGTTGAAATTTTTTGTGCAACAAAAGTATCTTCAAGACCCAGGTGGACACACTTCTATCGAGGACGATTCCATACAAACTTCTGTTAGCAGCAGTGTTGGGACATTTTATCCTAAAAAATTTGATTTTTAAAAATTTTTTTTTATTTATGATAGTCACACAGAGAGAGAGAGAGAGAGGCAGAGACATAGGCAGAGGGAGAAGCAGGCTCCATGCACCGGGAGCCCGACATGGGACTTGATACCAGGTCTCCAGGATTGTGCCCTGGGCCAAAGGCAGGCGCCAAACCTCTGCGCCACCCAGGGATCCCAAAAATTTGATTTTTAAAGTCATAAAGCTCATTCTTTTTCTTTCAAATTGGTTGCTTTAGTGTCCCAGGCACTTTTATATGCGAGATTTTTTTTTTCTTAGGGTGCAATACTGTGCAACTCCAGTGTGAAGCTTTGCTTTGGGTTTGGGTCTGTATTAAGTGTGTGTGTGTGTTTTTTTTTTTTTTTAAGTGTGTTTTTTTAAAGGGCAGTTGGGAAAAACTAATTTACTTGGCCAAGGGAGGCATCTGTTTTTAGAGTCTTGATCTTACCATGTGCCACATGGTCACTTGCTGCTGGCTTTACCGCTCTCTCTATACTTCCTCAGAAATATCCTGGATCCCAAAATCTGCTATAAATTTACCATAGATGGATGGATTTTGCATTTCCCTCCACTCTCGTACTGCACACACCACTTGGAAGAAATGAAGTGAGAACACAACTAAAAGTGTTTATCCCGCTGTTCTTTGCATTTTCTTTGTTCTCCAGATGCATCATGATATCTGGAGATCAGATTTCAGAGACAAGTAGAAACAGCTGGGGGCACTTGTTTTTGTAATTTCATTTTAACTTCATTTCCTTAAAAATTTGTCTTAAAAATCTGTCTTGAGAAGAGTTTTCTTCGGACTTTTCTCCCATTTTGGTGTGCTTCTTTTTCTTTCCCCATAGGGTTTCATTTTAGCCTGAGAAGACACAGCCATGGTGGGCGACCCCTAATGCACTATGATGCTTTCTAAACATGGAAGGCTTGCTTTGTGCTAAGCGCTCTGTGAATGATTTAACTCAGTAAATACCTCCACTCACTCTTAGGGGCAGGTAATGCCATTATTCCCATTTGGCTGATGTGGAAACAGGCTGAGAAAGCTTAATTAAATTTTTTTTAAAGATTTTATTTATTTATTCAAGAGAGAGAGCAAGTGCACTTGTGAGCAGGGTGTGGGGTCACAGAGAGGGAGGGAGAGGCAGAGAATCTCAAGCAGATTCCTGCTAGCTGCAGAGCCCAACACGGGGCTCAATCACACGACCCTGAGATCATGACCCTAAGATCATGCATGACCTGAGCTGAAACCAAGAGTCGACTTGGTTAACTTGCTTAACTGACTGAGCCACGCAGGTGCCCCAAAAGTTTAATCATTATTTTTAAAGATTTCATCTATTTATTCATGAGAGACACAGAGAGGGAGACAGAGAGGCAGAGACACAGGCAGAGAGAGAAGCAGGCTCCCTGTGGGGAGCCCAGTGAGGGACTATCCCAGGACCCTGGGATCACGCCCTGAACTTAAGGCAGACGCTCACCCACTGAGCCATCCAGCCATCCCAACTTTAATCAATTTTTTCTTAAGATTTTATTTATTTATTTATTCATGAGAGACACACAGAGAGAAACAAGAGACACAGGCAGAGGGAGAAGCGGGCTCCCTGTAGGGAGCCTGACGTGTGACTCGATCCCCGGTCTCCAGGATCACATCCTGGGCTGAAGGCGGCGCTAAACCGCTGAGCTACCTGGGCTGCCCAGTTTAATCAATTTTTAAGCCAGAGTCACACAGTGTAAGTGGAGAGGCAGACCAAAGCTTATTGTTTATATAATTTAACCAAAGTTAATTACTTATATAATTTAAAAATCTTTCTCTTGCTGTTGATGCTAGCTAATGCCCCCCCTTTTCTCCATTCTAGGTACCCCCCTTTTTCTTTTAATCTGTGATGGAGTCCTTAAAATAAAAAGGGGGAGGTGATTTGTGTATCATTTTCATTAGACCAGTATTTTCAATGTGCTTTTTTCAGAACACTAGCCTATAAGATGTTTCTAAAAAAACAAAAGACTCTTGCAAATTAATTTGGTCCGAACTGCACATTACATCCCCTGCTAGGAGATTCTGAATTCAACTTTGCATATTAAGAGATCTGAGAGGTCCTTCAGCAAAAAAGTGTTTTTATTTTTAAAATTGAAAAATTTTATTTTTATTTATTTTTTTCTAAATTTCCATTTGACTGCACACCTCTTCTTCTTTTTCTTCTTATTCTTTTTTTCCCCTCCTAACACCTTTAAAAGCACAATTTGGAAAAGTCTTCAGTGAAAAGACAAATAATGAACTTGGTGCATCCGACTATGCAATTGAAGGTTTTGTAAGAGAAGTGGAAGAAAACAGAATGCTCTAAGGCCCCCTGAAGATCACAGCCTCCTGCTTCACTCCAGTTCACTTTAAAACTGTTTTATTTTTACGCAGATTCCTCCAAGGCAAGAAATGCAAGTCTCCTGCTCTTAATCACCTACCCTGAGACTTATATTTATATATATATATTTTGCCTAATATATGACTAGTTTTTTTTGTTTTTGTTTTTGTTTTTGTTTTGCAATCACTGCCCCTTGGCACCCACCAGTGTATGGTAAGCTCCTTGAGGGGAGGAACTGGGCTATAGCATCTTTATGGTTTGATGGTGACTTAGTAACTATGTAGAAAATAGAGAAATTAGCTGCATTTAGGAATAAAAGAACAAATGCAGTCTATGGATCTGTTTTTCTGAGTTGACTCTAGCCAAGTAAACAACCCTCTCTTTGAGTGACAGTGAGAAATTTAAGAAGCTGCAGTAACTCATTTATATCACTAGGGTTCCATTTGGAAAATGATACCTCCTGTAGTCTAATTTAATTAGTAATTGTGTTTTCAGTTCCAATTGAAAGCCTCAGAAGAAAGGATGGTAATAAACTGTGGTATTTTGTATTATTATTGTTATCTAATTATATTTACTATTGTGATGGTTTTAGATTAAGACACTTTTCAAGAAGGTACTTGTCAGTGTTATCTAATTGGTTTTTCTCCACCTCTGGTGTATTCTAATGTCCAGTATTAAGTATGAGCCCTCTTTTACAGACATATAAATCGATGCACACAATTTTGTTATTATTGTTTGTTTGTTTGTTTGTTTGTTTGTTTTAACACATGGCCTGAGGTTTCATGGCAAGTCCATTCTGGATACAGAGTCTGAGTTTCAAGTGTTCTCTGAGAGAGGTCACCTGTACATTGGCAAAGGCTGTGTGGACCTGGGGATGATGGCCCTACAGGAAGTTGGAAGATGTGGGGTCTGCTTTGGCCCTGCCATTACTTATTGGGTGGCTTTGAACCGTTCACTCATTTATTCATCAGGCATTTTATGGAATACCCATCAGGTGTTCGGTGCTTGGCTAGATGCAAGGACTACACAGATGAGTAGGGCAGTGCCTTGTTCCAAACAAACTTGTTTAGTCTGCAGACTCAGACCCATAAAGGAACATGTTCAGAAAAATGCCACGGTTTTGTGAGAAGTGTGGGCAGGTAGAGTGGGAGCCCAGAGGAGGGAGGAACAACATTGTGGCACTACAGAAAGGCTTGATGGCAGTACTGATTTGGGGTTGAGTTTTGGGGGAAAGAATAATATTATCAAGGGATTATCAAGGGATTGCATCATGATAAAGAGTTTGGACTTGATGCCTCAATTAGTTTTCTGATCATGGAAGCCAATGAAGAGTTTTAAATAGGTAACAATACAGTCATTTTTGCACTTTAGAAAGATGGGGTGGAAGATGAGTTGACTTCATCTCTGGGAGCCTCATTTTTTTCATCTGTAAGATGGGCTCACTTCTCTTGCCTCATAGGTTGGGTTGGGTTGCATTTCTGTCTTTGAAAGGCAGTAAGAACCACTGACATGCACTCACTGCTTTCTGAGCACTTGCTCCTCAGAGCAACCCTGTGAAGGTCAGTATTGCTCTTACGTGCGTTTTAGAGGTAGGGATGGTCACAGAGGTGGAATACGGACCCAGGGACACACAGCCTAGTGCTAGTGGCACAGTCAGGATTGGAACTGAAGTCTACCAGATTCTGGAATCCCGGTTCCCTGAGCTACCAATGCTGTTAAAGTGCTGGCAAGTCTTTCATCCTCATCGCTCACCTGAAACATCTTACCTGGTGGCTGTGTTTTTGCCTCTAGTGACTTTAGCAAAGAGTTGATGTAGTGGAAAGACTCAAATCAGCACCAAACAAATGTGCCATTGTTTTCTACTATTTAATCTTTGTCTCTGATAATATGGTCTTTTATCATTAAATAGGTCCACATTTATGGAGTAGAATTATGTGACTTTAATTCTTTTGTACTAACGGGGTGTTACAAACAATGTATGTTTCTGAGGGCAAAGTCATAAATCTTCCTTCCAGTGTTAACAGAAAATCAATCATGACTCTGACTCCATCCTTTTGGGGAGTTCTTTGGAAGATCCGTATTATGAGTAGGTAAAAGTAGAATTGAAGAGATGTAATGAGACAGATTAGAGCAAGGGAAAGACCTTGGATGGGGTAAGTTTGTCAAGAGGAGTTGCCAAAGAACAGAACAGACAAAGGTAAGGAAGTAGATTTGGCAAAGTCCGCAAGCTCAGCTTGTTGAAAAGACAGTCTGGAAAATGTTCTCTGAAATCACACACACAGGCAGTTGCAATCAAGGGCGAGTTAACAGCACCTCTTTGGTAAAAAGTTTATTCACTATATTTTCTCCATACTCGGTCACTGCAGGGTGAAAAAAGGCTGCATTTTCTGCTAACTGTGAATGAGTGCCTTCAGGTATTGGTGCTCGAAGATTCAGGAGGTTCAAGAAGAATAATTAAAATAAAATGCTGTTCCATGTCTTGACCTGTGTTCAGTGTGCCAAAAAAATAGCCCTGAAAAATGCCAGGGTTACACATTTTGTGGTCTGAGAGGAACGTTGTGATCAGCCTTCAGCTGCTCATAAAAAATAAATACTGCCGTGTTCTTATTTGGACTGTGTCTTGAAGATCTTTTAGAGTAGATTTTCAGCTGAAATTTCACCTCAACAAAAAAAAAAAAAAAAGAAGGAGAAGAAAAAGAAAGAAAGAAAAGCAAAGCTGTGCCTTACTTAAAACATTAGGCATGTCATGCCAGAGTAAAATAATGGAATCAGAAAGAGAAAATGCTCCATTGAGATAAAACAGCTGTCTTTTATACTCACCACTTAAGTATAATTCACCTGCTGTTTGTAGGTTATGCTTTAATGGGAAGGAATATTAAGGGAATGAGAAAGAATTTCTTTATTAAATGGAAGCTCATTGCAAAAAAAAAAAATATATATATATATATATATATATATATATATATATATATATATCCCCAACTGAAGCAGCTGTTTTAGAAGAGCAGGTTCTGGAATGTGAGTGAAAGTCTATCTCCCAAGATCCTGCCGCCTGGCATGTGGGAAGAGTGGAGTAAATATAAGATGCACGGAGCTGTCGATAGAACAGACTTCACGGCGTCGGTGTGAGGTTTAGGGGGTGTCACTGCCCAGTTCACTGGTTCTCAAACTTGGATGTACTTTGGAATCACCTGGGTAATTTGGGGGGGAACACATAATGCCCGATTCCATACTCAGAGATTCTGGTCTAATTGCTCTGAGGTGTGGGATTTTTAAAAGCCCCCCCAAAGACTCATGCACAGCAATGTTTAAGGACCACTGGCCCAGAGGATGACTAATTTCTTTGTCCTCTTGTGTTCTTTGCAGCGAGGGCCCTTTACTCCAGGGACATAGGTTTGAAAGCCTTGGTCCTGAGTGGGGAGCTGAAACCTTCAAAGCTGGACTCAGAGAGTACTTCACTAAGTCTTCAGTTTGATGGATTCCTCTCTGTAAAGGGGCTAAAAAGTAACATTACAATGTTCTTTTGAAAAATGAGCCCTGAGATTTTTTTTTCCATCACAGAGAAAGTATAAGTGTGTTCTCTCTGAACTTCATCGTAGGAAAAAAGAGAAAATGAGCACATCCAGATGCAGGCAAAGTTCCGAATACAGTAATGGAGAGATGGGGGAGCTATTGTTGTTGACCAGGGTATGGGGGGGTGGTTTGAGTCTTGATCCTAATTTGCTGCTGTTTAAAAAAAAAAAAGAAGAAGAAAGGAAGGAAGAAAAAGAAAAGAAATAGGACTTCATTCTTTTTTTTTTTTATTTTTTTATTTATGATAGTCACAGAGAGAGAGAGAGAGAGAGAGAGAGAGAGAGAGAGGCAGAGACATAGGCAGAGGGAGAAGCAGGCTCCATGCACCGGGAGCCTGATGTGGGATTCGATCCCGGGTCTCCAGGATCGCGCCCTGGGCCAAAGGCAAGCGCCAAACCACTGCGCCACCCAGGGATCCCTAGAACTTCATTCTTGATTACAGGTCAGCAGATCAGAACCACAGATCCCAACTCAAGTGGGAGCTTTTCTTTTTGGGATTTCTAGGGAATGCCAGACAGTATGGTACAACCTAAATAAGAAGAAATGTGGCTTTTACTTAGTACTTTGCTAATGATAAGCTTTAACCTTCAATAATTCACTTTTATGAGACAGGTTTTCTTTCTTTTTTTTCTTTTTTTGAAAGATTTTATTTATTCCTGAGAGACACACACAGAGAGAGGCAGAGACCCAGGCAAGAGGGAGAAGCAGGCTCCCCATGGGGAGCCTGATGCGGGTCTCGATCCCAGGACCCCGGGATCACGACCTGAACGGAAGGCAGATGCTCAACCGCTGGCGTCCCTGAGACGGATTTTCTAAAGTGGGAGTAATACTTTCCCTTTTGTCTTCTCCAAAATCAGACACACTTTGATAAAGGGCTTTTAATTCCCTATAAGCAGTTCCCTCCTGAGCCAGTACCTTAGCATGGAGTGATTGAGAACCAGAGCCTTTGCTTCATCACCAGCCAGAAATAACGTTGGGAAGTCTCGGGGTGGGGAGTGGTGTCCAGGTGGAGCCAAGAGACAGAGAAGGCTTGAGTGGTGCTCCTCAGGTGGAACGTGCTCACGAATCTTGAGATGCTGTTAAACACAGATTCTGATTCAACAGGTCCAGGGAGGGGCCGAAGAGTGCATTTCCCACAGACAGCACCTCCAGGGGATGCCAATGATGCCCATCTGTGGGTCACACTTTGGTGGCCTGGCAGTTCCGAACAGCTCTGTGCTGGGGTGGATGCTTTCCTTAGGGCAGCTGGAAGAGATCAGTTGTGGCCTGTGAAGGCTGGTGTTGTGTAGTTGCTGTCCAAGCAGCAGATCAGTGAAGCACAAATATGGGCATAATTTTGTGTCTTTGAGTTCAGGCACCTTGGTGTGATCAATGCCTATTTATCTTCGAGACGGCCCTTTTTATAGATGCTAATTTTTATCTACGTTCCATTTTCTATATGACCCTCAGGAGAGCCTGAGTATAAAAATTTAGTTTTCTTCCCGTTAATTTTTCCCCCCATTTTTATTGAATTCTGGCATGTCTCGGCCTCCCATCTTTCTCTATGATTCAATCTACCCTATCTCTTGAGTCTTCATTCCCTACATGCAGAGAAAGGTTTCTTTTATCTGGTACCTACAACAATGATTTTTTTTTTTAATTCTATAGATAAATGCCAGAATTGCTCAAAATAATCATCCGGTTGACCTCATCCTCGTTGGCTATCAGTGGAAATGGTGGCATAAAATCAGCCTGCCAGCACTGTTCTAAATAAGATCCTCTAATTATATATTTTTTGCCCAACTGATAGACTTTTGTTTTGCCGCTATAAGTTGGGGGCTGTGTTGTGTTTCCCCGATCGCTTCATGATGTTCTTACACACTGTTTTTAGGTTTGTAAAGTTTAAGAATAGATGTAATTTCATGTGTTCTAATTTGAACATGGAGTTTGGAAAGGGAGGAGGGTTTTAAAAAAATATGGTTGTGACATGTTTATTATAAACATGTGACAATGGAACCAGTGATTATGCTGGTGGTATGTACATATTGTACCTTGTCAACAGAGAGCTTTTATGTTTGTGTATTTAACGTGGTATTTTCTTTCTTAAAAAAAAAATTAGAAGTGATGACATTTCTGGGAAGACTTTAGATGCATTCTGGTTTGAAATAGTCCTCTATGGGGGTGCCAGAGTAGCTCAGTTAGTTAAGGGTCTGCCTTCAGCTCAGGTCATGATCCCAGGGGCCTGGGATTGAGTCCCACATTGGGCTCCCTACTCAGTGGGGAGTCTGCTTCTCCCTTTCTCTCTCCCTCTGCCTCTCCCCCTGCTTGTGCTTGTGTGATCTCTCTCAAATAAATAAATACAATCTAAAAAACAAAAAAGAGTCCTCTATAACTAGGCTTCTTTTTGACGTTTCCATGGCTTTCTCTCAGAACCACAGACCTTTTGAAATTTGGCTGATTCTGACCTGTCATTCCCCATTCTCGAAGCCCATGATTCTTGCACAGCAGAGCCTAATTAACACATGACTGCTGGGCTCCATCTCCAGAGTTTCTGATTCAGGAGCTGTGAGGTGGGACCTGAGAACTTGCATTTCTCCCATGTGGCCAGGTGATGCTGACGCCTTCCCCCCCCCCCCCCCCCCCCCCCCCCCCGCATCACACCTGGAGGACCACCACAGGTTAAGCCTTGGCGGAGTGCTGTCTGGAACCAGCAGCGTATCTTATCATACCTGGGATCTTGTCAGAAATACAAAGTCTTAGGTTCCAGCCTGCACTTACTTGCTGAATCAGAGTCTGCATTTTTCCCAAGGTCCTATGTAGTTTGTGTGCACACTGAAGTTTGAGAAGCCCTGCATGAAGTAACTTGGAACACCAGAAGTGCTCTGCCTATAGCATTGAGATTATATAGCCACCAACACATGGGGGAAAAAAAGAAGTCACAGCATCTTCTCTGGCAGGCTGAGGTCAACCTGGCCATAGTTGAGTTTGCTTAGGGGAGTTCGATTCTATACCATTCCAGAAGGAAATGTTTGATTATTCCTTTAATTTTGGGGAAAATTATGTGTGCATTTATTTGAAACCACTTACTTAAAATCATCATATTTACAAATTGCTTATTGTAAAAAAAGCAAGTGCAAATAATCAGATTCATTCATTGCATGTTCCGCCAACAAATTTTGGAAATACTCAAGAGATCGTAGCAGACAGATGGGCCCATAGATCTGGGAGATTTGTTAGGGGCAGAATTTTCACCACCTTTCTTTCTTTCTTTTTAATTTTTTTTAAAATTTTAAGTAATTTCCACACCCAACGTGGGGCTTGAATTTATAACCCTGAAATCAAAGGTTGCATGCTTTGTACTGACTGAGTCAGCCAGATGCTCCTCTTCCCCACCTTTCTCAACAGCCAC
Organism: Vulpes vulpes; assembly: GCF_048418805.1. NCBI lineage: Eukaryota > Metazoa > Chordata > Mammalia > Carnivora > Canidae > Vulpes > Vulpes vulpes. Next base: position 180,260 of record NW_027325787.1, on the reverse strand, counting down.
AGGACTATATAGTAAAACCTGAAGTTCATAATTATAATCCGGAGATATTGGCTAATCCAGCGGAAAGTAAACAGCAACAACAAAAGGTTTTCTGGAATGGTCAGTTATTCAGAACCAAAATGCTCCCTTCCTGAATAAGTAAAGAGTCTGTGTTTTTTTTTTTCTTTCAATCTGATTAAATGACAAACCTTTGGAATTCTCAGGTGTTACTTCCTTCAAAGAGGAAAGTAGTATCTGACATTGGCAAATGTATATATATATATATTTTTGTCCCAGTTTTCCATTATAAGTGAAAAAAAAGAGGAGTCAAAGAAGAGAGTAGCAGTATGGAAAGATAATAAAAGTATCTAGGCTTTGCAATTTTGTAAAAAATTTTTGTATTCTTTAGTTGTAAGCAAAGAATACACCAAGAAAACAGGGTACATCTTCCTGTGGTATCTATTTAACATGAAGGATTGTGGCAGGAAATGTTATGCAATCTGGCTAGTAATTAATATTAAACATTATATTTATGTTCAAACAAACACAGACCATTTATGTACTAGGAAGTAACATGTACAAATTTTTAAGATACAGTGTGAGGGGGTTGCCTGAGTGGCTTGGTCGGGTAAGCGTCCGACTCTTGGTTTCTGCTCAGGTCATGATCTCGGGGTTGTGAGATCTTGCCCATCATCAGGCTCTGCACTGGGCGTGGAGCCTGCTTCACATTCTGTCTCACCTCTCTCTCCCTCTGCCCATCCTTTTCTTCAAAGAAAAGAAAGAAAGAAAAGAAAAGAAAAGAAAAGAAAAGAAAAGAAAAGAAAAGATAAGATACAGGTGAGACTTTTTTTTTAAAGATTTTATTTATTTATTCATGAGAAACACAGAGACAGAAGCAGAGACATAGGCAGAGGGAGAAGCAGGCTCCATGCAGGGAGCCCAATGTGGGACTCGAACCTGGATCAATGGGATCAGGACCTGAGCCAAAGGCAGACGCTCAATCGCTGAGCCATCCAGGCATCCCAATACAGGGTGAGACTTAAAGAAATTTGGTTTTTGTGGCTGGTTGCTGTTGGGGTTACATCTCCAGATCCCCGGAGTTTTATTTGTTTTCTTCTATACAGATTCTTTGGTGGGAAACTTTAAGAAGCATGTCTTAAGATATCAGGTAATTTTTTTTTTTTTTTTAAGATTTTATTTGTTTATTTGAGAGAGAGAAGCAGAGAGAGGGGAGGGGTAGAGTGAGAGGGAGAAGCACACTACTTGCTGATTGGGGAACCCTCCGCCATCCCCAATACAGAGCTTGATCCCAGGACCCTGAGATCATGACCTGAGCCAAAGGCAGACGCTTAACCGACTGAGCCACCCAGGTGCCCTCAGGCAATCATTTTAAAAAAATACCTTTATTGAGGCATACTTGATACGTAACCCGCTGCACATTTACAGTGTGCAGTCTGATAAGTTTTGATATGTGTATCCACCTGTGAATCCATCCTAACAATCATGATAATGAAGATACTTGTCACCTGCAAAAGCTTCTTCAGTCTCCTTTGTAATCTCCCCTTTCATCCCTCCCTACCCTCCATCAAGTAGGCAAGAGACCTCTAATCTGCCATCTGTCACTTACAGGTTACTTTGCACTGTCTAGAATTTTATATAAGGGCAATCATATAGTATGTACTTTTGGAGGGAGTGTGTCTGGCTTCTTTCATTCAGCATAATGGTTTTAGGATCCATCCACGTATGTGAGATGTATACATATGTAGAGTATGACTTAACCCTCCGGTAGTATCCGGAGGGTAGTATCCCACTGAATGGATATATGGCCCTTTGTTTTCCCGTTCACCTTTTGATGGACTTTGGAGTTGTTGCCAGTCTATGGCTATCAGAAACAAAGCCGCCGTGAACGCTTGCATACAAACACACGTATGGTCCTATGCTTTGTTTCTCTTGGGTAAATGCCTAAGATCGGAACGTTTAATTTTTTTTTTTTTTTGGACCATTTAATTTTTAAGAAACTGCCAAAATGTTTCCCAGATTATTCGTACCATTTTATATTCTCATCAGCAACGTGAGAGCTCCAGTGGCTTTATATCTTTGCTAAGACTTGGTATGATCTTTATAAGTTTTAGTCATTCTACTAGGTGTTTGGTGGTAGTATCTCATTATAGATTCCATTTGCATTTCCCTGCTGACTCATACTGTTGAGCATCTTCCCATGTCCTTCTTTGCCATTAATTTATTTTCTTTAGTGAAATGTCCATTGAAGTCTTTGCCCATTCTGTTGTTGGGTTGGTTATCTACTTACTATTGAGTTTTGAGCTTTTAAAAAATATATTTATGATATAAATTCTTTGTCAGATGTGTGATCTGCAAATATTTTATCATAGCCTCTGACTTGTGTTTTCATTTTTTGACCATGTCTTTGGCAGAACAGATGTTTTTCATTTTAAAATCCAGTTTATCAATTATTGCTTTTATGAGTTGCACTTTTGGTGTTACATCTAAGAGGTATGGGCTTAACATGATTTTCTCTTTCGTTTTTCTCTAAAAGCTATATAGTTTTACATTTAGATCTGTGGCCCATTTTGAATTAATTTTTATATGTGATGCAAGATATGCATTGAGCTTTATTTTTTAAATATATGGATTTCAAATTGTTCCAGAACCATTCATTGAAACAAAGTTATTTCTCTACTAAATTACTTTTATACCTGTTTAAAATTGATTGACTGAGTATGTGTGAGTCTATTTCCAGACTCTTTATATTGTTGCATTGATCAATTTGTCTATCCTTTTTTAAAAAGTACTTATTTATGGGGCACCTGGGTGGCTCAGCAGTTGAGCATCTGCCTTTGGCCCAGGGCGTGATCCCTGAGTCCTGAGATCGAATCCCACATCAGGCTCCCTGCATGGAGCCTGCTTCTCCCTCTGCCTGTGTCTCTGCCTCTCTCTGTGTGTGTGTCTCTCATGAATAAATAAATAAAATCTTAAAAAAAAGTACTTATTTATTTATTTAAGTAATCTCTACACCCAACATGGGGGTTGAACTCATGACCCTGTGATCAAGAGTTGCACACTCTTCCCACTGAGCTGGCCAGGTGCCCTGTCTTGATGCTAATCCCACAATATTGATTATTGTAGCTTTATAATGGGTCTTAGGGTCATGTAGTGAAATTCCTCCAAATTCGTTCTGCCTATTGTAAGACCTGTTCTCAGTTCTTTGTGTTTAAACGTGATTTGGTAATCAGCTTGGCAACTGCTACAAAAAAAACCCTGATGCTCAATTTTTAGATTAATTTAAAGAGAATTAATACCTTAATAGAATTGAGTCTTCTAACCCATGAACATGGTCTATATGTCCATTTATTTAGGTCTTTAATTTCTCTCAACAATGTTTTGTAGTTCTTACCATATGAGTCTTGCACACCTTTTGTCAGATTTATCCCTTGGTATGTCTGTGTTTTTATGTTACCGTGAATTCTGCTTTTTAAATTTTAATTTCTGATTGTTTGTTAAGATAAAGAAATACAACCACTTTTTGTTTATTCATGTTGTAGTGTGCTGTCTTGCTGAATTCACTTATTCTGAAGGCTTTTCTTTGTAAATTGTTTGGTATTTTCTACCAAGATGATCATATTATGCAAACACAATTTTACTTCTTCCTTTCCAGTGATTACATTTTACTTCTTTTGCTTGCCTGATAATTCTGGCTAGACCTCTAGTGCAAGACTAAATAGAAGTGTTGGGATGGGGTGCTTGGGTTGCTCAGTCAGTTAAGCATCCAACTCCTCATTTCTGCTCGGTTCATGATCTCAGGGTTGTGAGATCAAGCCCCATGGTGGGCTCCGCGCTGGGTGTAGAGCCTGCTTGAGATTCTCTCTCTCCTCTGCCCCTGCTCCTCACTCTAAAAAAAGTAGAAGTGGTGAGAGAAAATCTTGCCTTGTTCCTGATCTTAGGAGAAAAGCATTCATTCTTTTAAGTATGATAGTATGATAGATACATTCGCTATAGAATTTGGCTTTGTTTTTTCCTTTTTTTTTTTTTTTCTCTAATAGATGCTCTTTAATAAGCTGGGGAAGTTCCTTTCTATTCCTAGTTAGCTGTTGATAGATTTTACCAAGAAGAAATATCAGATTCTGTCAAATGCTTTTTCTCTGTTTACTGAGATGATCATATGATTTCCTTTTTAGTTGTTACTGTGTTTACTGAGATGATCATATGACTTTTCATTTTTAGTTGTTACTATGGTGAATTATATTGATTTTTTCTGATGTTAAATCAACCCCACACTACTAGAATAAACCCCACTTGGTCTGTATTATCTTTTACATTTATTCTTAGATTTGATTTGTTCATCCTTTTTTTGTTGTTGTTAATAATTTTTGCATGTATATTCTTGAACGATATTGGTCTTTAGTTTTCTTTCCTTGTATACCTTTGTCTAGTCTTGCTACTGGAGTGATCTTGGTCTCATATAATAATCAGTGGAGAAAATTCTCCCCTCTTAAATTTCTCAGATGTTTTGTGTATAGTATTAGTTTTATTTGAAATGTTTGGTAGAATTCACCGCTGAAACTAATCTGGGCTTGAAGTCTTTGAAGGGAGATTTTTAGCCACAAGTTCAAGTTTACAAATAGATGTAAGATTATTCAGATTATATAATCTCTCTTTTTTTAAGATTTTATTTATTTATTCATGGAAGACACACACACAGAGAAAGGCAGAGACACAGGCAGAGGGAGAAACAGACTGCCTGCAAGGAGCATGAGGTGGGACTTGATCCTGGGTCTCCAGGATCACATCCTGGGCTGAAGGTGGTGCTAAACCACTGAGCCACCCAGGCTGCCCTATATATCTCTTTCCCGTTGATTGCTGTTAATTTGTATCTTTTAGGGAATTTGTCAACTAAATTATTGAATTTATTGGCATAAAATTGTTACCACTGTCCACCTATTATACTTTTAATATCTACAGATGATAGTAGCATCACCTTTCTTATTCCTGATATTGGTAATATGTTTTTTTCCTGATAATACTGATTAGAGATTTATCAGTTCTATTGACCTTCTGAAAGAACTAGCTTTTGGTCTAATTAAAATCCCCTATTTCTTGTTTTTTAATTTTTTTCTATTTAATTGATTTTTTCCCCCTCTATTCTTTCCTTTCTTCTCTTTGCTTTGGGTTTCATGTGCTGTTCTTTTTCTAGTTTGTGAGGTGGAAGACACTGAAGTTACTGATTTGGGATCTTTCTCCTTGTTTATATAGACTCTTAGGGTTATAAATTTTCCTCTTATTCTGCTTTAGCAGTGCCCTACAAATTGTAATATATTGTTTTCATTTTCATTCAGTTTAAAATACTTTGTCATTTCCCTTTTGATTTATTCTTTGACTTGTGGTTATTTAGAGACATGTTATTTATTTTTCAATTGTTTGGGAATTTCTCAAATATTGTTCTGTTATTGATTTCTTTTTTTTTGAGATTTTATTTATTTATTCATGAGAGATACACAGAGAGAAGCACAGATACAGGCAGAGGGAGAAGCAGGCTCCTCACAGGGAGCCCAATGTGGGACACAATCCCAGGATCGGGATCGTGCCCTGAGCCAAAGGCAGATGCTCAACTACTGCACCACCCAGGCGTCCCTCTGTTATTGATTTCTAGTTTAATTCCATTATGGTCAGAGAACACATTTGTATAACTTTAATCCCTTTACATCTATTGATATGTTTTATGGCCCTGAATATGGTCTATCTTGGTAAATGTTTCCTGTGCACTTGAACGGGTAGTGTTCTGTTGTTGGGTTTGGTATTCTTGACATTATATCAGTTTTGTTGATAGCATTCAAGTGTCCTTTCTTTGCTGATTTTCTGTCTTCTTATTCTCTCAGTTATTGAGAGAAGGTTGCTGAGATCTATAATTATGGATTTATTTTTCCTTATAGTTCTATCACTTTTCTTCATGTATTTTAAAATTCTGTTGTTAGGTGTCTACATATATAGGGTTGTGTTGTTCTCTTGTTAATTGACCCCACTATATTTATGAATTATTCCTTTTACTTTGGTAATATTCTGTAGTTTAAAATCTACTTTGTCTGCTATTAATACAGCCATTCTGTCTTTAGATTAATACTAGTATAGTAGATTTTTTTATATTTGTGACGTTGTAGTTAAAGTGGATTCCTTGTAAGCAGCATGTGGTTTAATATTATGTTTTTTTCTCATTTGACAATCTCTGTGTTTTATTTTTTTTATTATTTTTTTAATCTCTGTGTTTTAATTGGGATATTTAGATTATTTACATATAATATAGTTATTGATTTAGTAGAGTTTAAACCAACCACTTAGTTATTTGTTTTATGTTTGTCCAATCTGTTCTTTAGTACTCTTTTCTGCTTTTCTGCCTCCCTTTGGAGGGATCATCCTTTTTTGATTCTATTTTATTGTTTGTATTTACTTAATAGCTGTATCTCTTTGTATTATTTTATTTTATTTTATTTATTTATTTTTAAAGAATTTATTTATTTAGTCATAAGAGACACAGAGAGAGGCAGAGATATAGGCAGAGGGAGAAGCAGGATTCTTGCAGGGAACCCAATGTGGGACTTGATCCCCGGACTGGGATCACGCCCTGAGCCAAAGGCAGACGCTCAACCACTGAGCCACCCAGGAGTCCCTCTTTGTATTATTTTAGTAGTTCCTTTAGCATTTGTAGTATATATCATCATCACAGTCAACCTTCAAGTTTTATTACACTAGTTATTGTATAGTATAAGAATCTTTCAAAGAGTATATTGCTATTTCTTTACTCCTGACCTTTATACTATGGTTATCATATCTTTTATTACTTCCATATTTGTTATAAACTCCACCGTTCATTGTTAGTATTTTTGTTTTAAACAATTGGATGCCATTTAAAGTTGCCTTTTAAATAATAAGAAAAAGGTATTTTATATTAGTCTCCATAGTTATTGTTTCTGGTGCTTTTTATTCTTTTGTGTATGTCCAGAGTTCCATCTTGTATCACTCTCCCTGGACCTGAATGATTTCCTTTATCATTTCTTACAGTGCTGATCTGCTGGAAGTGAATTCTTTTAGTTTTTGCATGTCTGAAAAAGTATTTAGTTCAGTTTGTTTTTAAAAGTTATTTTCACTGGATATAAAATCCTAATTTGACAGGTTTTTTTTTTTCTTTTCGCACTTTGAAGATGTGTTTCCACTGTTTTGTGACTTGCATTGTTTCTGATGAGAAATCTACTGTCATCTTTATCTTTGATCTTCTGTCCCTAATGTGTTTTCCACCCTTTCTGAGTGCTTCCACCATGTTTTGTTGCTGAGTTTTGGTTGTTGTTGTTGTTGTTGTTTAATCCCATTTTTCTATTTTTCCCTTTTTGACTATTATGTGCACAGGCGTGGCTCTCTTTATATGTCCCTTGCTTGGTGTTTATGGATCTTCTTAAACATGAAATGTGTGTCTTTTTTTTAAATCAAGTTTTTAATTTTAATTGCAGTATAGTTAACATACAATGTTATATTAGTTTCCGGTGCATAATATAGTGATTCAGCAATTCTGTATATTACTCAGTGCTCATCATGATAAGCATGCTCTTTAATCCTCTTCCCCTATTTCACCATCCCCCACCCACCTCAAAACTTAGATCTTCAAACAAATTTGGGAAATTGTATCTTCAAATAATATTTATGCCTTGTTCTTTATCTTTCCTGTTCTCTCTTCTCCTTCTTAGACTTCAATTGCTAAACTTGGATAGATGGATAGATAGTCTTATAGGCCCCTGAGGTTCTTATTGCTTTCCATCTTTATTTCTCTCTGGTTTATAGACTGAATAAGTCTGTTTTGTCTTTGAGTTTATAGACTCTCTTATGTTCTTTCTATTCTGCTCTTAAGCCCATTCAGGAGATTTTTTTACATTTCAGATTTTAATTTTTCATTTAGTTCTTGTTATTATGAAGTGTGTTTTGTTTCTCATGCATATTGATTTTTGTGCTAAGATACTATGTGCATAGTTTTAATAGGCTTTTAAAATCCTTGTCGGTTAATTCTAATGTGGGTCATTTTGGGGTCAGTCTTTTTGATTGCTTTTGACTTTTCTCTGGAGTATAGATTATATTTTCTTGTTTCTTCACATGTCTAGACATTTTAGATTATAACACAGATGTTGTGAATGACATATTGTAGAGACTGTGGACTCTGTTATTCTTTTTTAAAGATTTATTTATTTATTAGAGAGAAAAAGAGAGAGCAAGCTTGCATGAGTGGAGGGGGGAGGGTTAGAAGGAGAGGGAAAGAGAGAGGGAGAATTTCAAGCAGACTCTGTGCTGAGTGCCTGGTGCAGGGCTCAACCTCACAACCCTGAGATCACAACCTGAGCCAAAACCAAGAGTGAAACACTTAACCAACTTAGCCACTCAAGCGCCCCTGGATTCTGTTTTTCTTGAAAAATATTGATTTGTCTTGTTTTGTGTCATTAGGCAGTTATCTAGAGTTCACTGTAATTCTAACCCTTGTCTTTTTTTGTGGTGAGCAGCAACTAAATCTCTTTATATTTCATTTAGCCTTAGCTTATCTGCTTGTTATCTTCCCCACATGGATAGTTACAGATTGAGGCAGAGTTTTTCCACAAAACGTAGGGCTTCCATCTCTCAGACTCTCCTTCCTGGGATTTTGCCCCTTGCTTTATAGCTTCTGTGTTTGCTGTGGACTCTGCCTTCTGGTGCTTCAAGCTGGTAACACCTTGAGTTTCCAGCTATGTTTTAAGAGCCCATATGGCACTGACTTGCTTTTTTCTTAAAAACAAAGTCCATCCATTACCTTTCCTTTTTATCAAGTGTAGATTCCCCTATAGTTTTTGCTTTCCACTACATTGAGGTGTTATTTTTGTTTCTTTGTTCATTGATTTGTTATTTAAAACCAAGGTTGGTAGTTGTTATTTTCAAGAAGATTGGTCTGTTAGAAACTACTTCATTATTATGAAAAGCAAAACCTTTCTCTTTCTTGAATTTTTAAAGCTCCATCCATGGCTCTAGGTTCTTAAATCTCCCTCGGTTTCACCCCCTACAGTGAAGACATTGCCTCCTCCCTCCTACCCTGGGCAGTTCCAGTCTTGATTCCTGTTCTTCCTTGAGGAATTGTGTACTCTAGTGTCTCCATCATTTCAGGACAGATTTTATACCTTTACACCTGATTTTCTGGCTCTAGGCTCTCCCCTTCCAAACCATCCTCAACATCTTCAGCCAGAACTTCCTAAATACCAACTGCACAGTTTCTGCCTTGCTCAGATCACTTCAGCAGATCTCTGCTGCCCATGATGGTGGTCTCCTTAGCCATAGATGGTGATATGTCAGTACTTCTGGAAGCTGGCTGCCCTTGCATTTTTCCCCACCCCTTTCTCCATAGTTTCTAGCTTTCCTGAGGGGCAGGGAGGCAGAATGAGTGGCAGCATGTCATCTCAGCTGCACAATTAGGACTGCACTCTCAGCATTAGCATAAACACCTCAGAAATTCAGGGAAAAAGGAAAATGTGGTTTTCCTTCAGGTATTGGCATCCTGTGGCTTGCAATCTGCTCATACACAGGCATCCCCATTTGGGCTCAGCCTACCTGACTGGCCTCAATGAACTCCTCCAGCTTCACCAGTTCCTCTAGCTTGGCCCACCTTCCCTTTGAGCAGGCCGACCGTGCTCGTTCACATCTTTGTGGATGACTGCTTGTGAAGAACTCATCCCAGTTCCTGTTTCTTTTCTTACACAAGCTCTTCCCCGATTGCCAACGATTGAGAGTTATCTTTCCCTATGCTGGGCCTTTCTCTTGATATTTTTGAATTCTTTAACAGGGTTTCATTACAAGTAACAGAGCCCCTCCCTCCCCCCCCTTCAAACAAAGGAGACCTGGGTGTCTGACTTGCCATTTTCCATTGTCTGAATCCTGATTCTCTCATCCTGAGAAAGATTATCTAATTGGTCAGGCTTGGCTCAGCTTTGTACCCTTTCTCTAATCCATCTGGGGCCAGGGAGCCAGGTGACATGGTTTTAAACATGGCAGCCTGGTGTAGAGCATTGGAAGGCGGGGGGGGGGGGGGGGGGGGGGGCGGGGTGGCAAGCAAGGAAAAAGAGGTGCCCACTAGGTGGAAGTAGTGTACACAAGCTTTGTTGGGCAACACTGAGGCCGGTTTGCCTGGGGCTACTGGGGCGGGGGCGGGCGGTTGCTCCTGAGAGCAGGAGTTCAGAGACTGCTGCTGGAGGGTTGAGGAGGGCAGGGTCACTCCAGGGAGAGGATCCTTGGAGAGGGTCTCACACCTGTGTCTCCATGATGTTGTTCACAGCTCGTGGGGGAGGGTATAGGTCAGGAAGCTCCAGAGGGCAGTAGTAGCATAGGGGCTTATACCCCACAAGGTTCTTTCGTATCAATGACCAGCAGATACTGGAGGTGGTTTTGTAAGGTGTATGAAACAGACAGGCTTTAAATAGCAAAACATATGCTTGTTTGGGCTATTTAAAAAAATAATGGGATGTATGAAAATTTGAATTCAGCACCAGCAGACTTTCGAGCTAACAGGTCTCAGAGTGTAGTGAAGAAATTATTAACAATCAAAGGGCAAGAACATATGGGTCATCTTTGGCTCATTTGTGTAACACCCAGAGTTTGTGTAACTTAATCTCTGTTGATGATGGTATTTGGGCAGAGAGTTGAAAGGAGGAGGAGACAGTTTCTGAAGAAAGCAGAGGCTCCTACCGTTGTGTTTCCAGCACTTGTCCCAGTTGTCTCTGCGTTATAGATGTTGGTGTGTTCACCATCTCCTGTAAGCTCATTGGTATATCACCTGGATTTCAGTTAAAGTAGCTTATACTTTTTTACACGTGGTAAATCCCATTTGTTGAATGAATGAATGAATGAATGAATGAATGCTTTTTTTCTCTCTGAAATGCAGTCTACTTGTAGAAAGGCATATCTCTTACTGGTCTTCATTTCTTCCCCCCTCTTCTGGGCTTCTCTGTATTACTCCTTTGATACATGCCATCTTCTGTGGTTGTGTTTGCACTCCTACTGAGATCATAAACTTCTCAAAGGCGTGACACTGACATGCATCTCTTTAATCTTTCACCTTGTTAGAGTTGTGCCTTGCCCAGGGAGTGGGAAACGCTAACCCATCTGGTTGGGGTGCTTGCAAGCAGACGACCAAGCCCTCACGTGAATGGGAAGAGCAGAGTCTGGAACTTGAGTCATGTTTCAGGAGAACCTTGGCGTTGGCCAAACATGACTCATCTTGGAGAACCAGCACGAATAGAAGGTCACATGATAAAGTCAGTGCCGGGGAGAGTGTGGAGGAGAGCTGGCCAGGGCCTGTGGACCAGTGAGCAGTTCAGAGCTGAGACTAGGAACAGGAGATGCTAGGTTACAGTGTCTTTTCTGCAGGAGGTCTGCTTTGCAAAGCTACTGGAAGCCTGACACTTGGTGCTTAGCACAGAGCTTTGCATGCACAGCCACTAAATATTGTTGCATGTTCCTGAACCCTCAGTAGGATTTTAGTCACCAAAGTCAGAATGTGTATCACGGCAGAAAGACAAGCTATTGCATGTAGAATACGAAGTGTGTGCTCATCCTTGAAATTTCATTTGCTCATTTACCTCTACACCTTAGAAGAGTGGAAGCATGGATTTCCATCCGGCCACTGTAAGGATATAAAAGATTAAAGCAACAGAGAGAGCAGAGAGAGAAGAAACTGTAGCCAGATTCCATTTTCCTAAAGCTCAAAGTCCCTGAAGCATTTATCTGCACAGATAGCCATCTCTGCACGCATAGTATCTGCACACAAATAAAATTCCCTTCTGTGTGTAGGTGCTTCACAAACAATGCTGTGGACTCTGCTTCCCCAAGATGCACAACTTGTGGATGAAATCAACTATTAATCTGGAGCAAGCGGGTGCTTAATTTGGACTGTTTGGATGTTGTTTTTTTGTTCACACCCAGTGGTGTTTTGGAAACCCTGCGACCGTTTCCAGTGGTGTGGCTTTGGACCGATGCTTTGGCGGAGATGAGCACACCTGCTCCTAGGTCCCAGAGGCAACCAGGCTATCACAGTTACGGCCTCTAAATGCGCCTTAGGTACCACGGGCCTCAAGATTGGCTTCTGTTGCACGTCAGCACCCTTGGCATTCATGCCCAGGCGGTATCAAAACTGAACTTTTAACTTTGCGCTCCGTGTGCCATTTGAACAGTTACGTGCGTGTGCACACACATTCGGCCTGGTTGGTTTCAACCTCATGGTCTTCAGGGTATTTGAAGCACTTCTGAAAAGTAAAACCTGATACCTCCCTAAATGACAGTGTGTGCCATGAGTTGACAACGGTGACCTTCTTGGTGGCCGTAAGCCCTGGGCGAAATCTTTCTCTGCCTTCTCCAGAGTGGATTGGGGATCTGGAACTGGCCTTTTCAGAATAACGCGGAATAACGCTCAACTACGAATGTTTTGGCATCTCTGTGCTGTGGAAACAACAAACAGATGTCGATTGATTGAACTCGTGGACCTCTCTTCTTTTGCGGAGAGCGCAACAGATAGACACACGGGAAGCGCTGAGTATAGGGAAGCTACTAGAATGGCAAGATGCACAGATGGAGTGGGGACTATAAAATTCTTCGAAAGCGCAAGCTGAATGTGTGATGAACTAAAATTAAATGTAGTTGTTTTCGGCAGTGTGAGTAGTGGAAAGAGGGCCGTCCTGACAGGCAGCGCAGGCTCTGTTCCTAGCAACGTGCGTGACCTTGACCAACCCCTTTGGGCCTCTGGTTTTCTAGCTGTGAGATCTGGTCGCAGCACGTCCAGTGCGTAGGCATCTGGCTCTAAGACTGTGTAGTAAGGAACCTTTCTTTGGCTGTTTAATTGCATTTAATTGGGGTAACGTTGCTGTTGTCCTGGCCCGTGATCCACACAGAGGTTCACCCCAGGGAGGAGGTGAGGACAGCCTGAGCTTGCACTGGCAGATGTTGAGGTCTCCAGTCCGATTGATGCGGAGGCCAAGGGCAAATCCATTTACAATAGCCCGCTCCCTTTGGGACCTGCAGCAGAAAAGCGCAGCGGGATGCAGAATGTTGCTCTGCAATTCCCGAAGCTCCAGCCCTGTGGGATGGGAGTGGAGCGCTTGCTTACCCGGCCCTTAGGACGGCTTCTCTCCATTCCTCTTCTCTTCTCTCACTCACTGATTTTCTCTTTTTCTGGCATCTTCTCCTCTGTTCTGGCTTGGCTGGTTGTTACCTTGTCTTCCGTGGTCAGCAGCCCTCACCTGGTTCTCCAGTCACCCTTTCATAGTAGCTAGAGGAAACAAAGATAAAGCCATGTCCCCTCCCTTCTGGCTCATCTGGAAATGCTACCAACTTTTCTCTAAGTGGAGGGTGTGTGTGTGTGTGTGTGTGTGTGTGTGTGTGTGACAGAGAGAGAGGTAGAGAGGGAGGGAGGGAAGGAGAGGAGGGAATGAAATAGTAGGAGATTGTTACAGTTGGGGCAATAGTGGATCAGGCTTTGAGATAAAAAACAAACTCAAAACGGTGGTATGGGAGCCAGCATTAGACAGCATGGAAGGAGGGTTTGGGGAAGCTGTAAATGCATAGTTTCTTTTTTTTTTTTTTTTAAGATTTTATTTATTTATTCACCAGAGACAGAGAGAGGCAGAGACACAGACAGAGGAGGAGCAGGCTCCATGCAGGAAGCCCAATGTGGGACTCGATCCCTGGACTCCAGGATCACACCCTGGGCCGAAGGCAGGCACCAAACCGCTGAGCCACTCAGGGATCCCTGCGTAGTTTCTTTCTTGTATTTCCTACTCCTACTGCTTTTGGTGTGTGAAGGTTGGTCCCTGTGCCACCCAGCAGCCCTTGCTTCACGGTCCTAAAGGGGATCCCCACACCTGCCACTTTGGCATCTTGATTATTTTGAGCCGAAGGCCCTTGAAAGACAGCTGTTACCGGAGGGGCTCCTGCTGACCCCATCTGTACCTAAGAAGGGCGTGCATTTCCTGTGAGGAAGGTGGCCTCCCGGGACCAGGAAGAGGAGAGCATTGTTCTCACTGGTGATGGGGAGCTGAAGCTCAGATGAGGCTGTACAAGGCAAACTTACTGCAGTAGCACTTATCTCCCTGACACATTTTCTCGTCACTTCCCACAAATCCCTTGTTCCTTTGGTTTGTCACATCTCCACAATGTGTCCCTCTTTGTTAAAATGGCATATAAACCCCTGGGTCTAACCACTTGGGGCTTGTACTTCTTTCTGTGAGATCCCCTGTGACACATAAAAATGTTAATACCACATAAAATTTGCTTGTGTGCTTCTCCCCCTTTTAATCTCTCTCTCATCAGTTTAACCTACAGGCCCCAGGTACCGAACCTAAGAGGGTAGAGGGAAAGTCTTTCCTCTCCTAGAGTTCTGAGCAGCTGTCCTACTGCTCACCCGGTGTGTGGCTTCCTGCCCTGCCCTGGAGGGAAGCAGATGTAATTGTTAGTTCGATGCCATAGGCAGATGGCTACAGGCAAACAGGAGCATGTGTCTAGAGAGTCTGCGCTGTTAGGACCGCAAAACCTCGTTAAGCCTAGGTTAGTGTAGGTCCAGCATCTTTAGGCGGTGACCCCTAGGCCGCAGGGCAAACTGAGCTGTGAGTGAATGTGAATTGTAATGTGAATTATAACTCAGGCAGGTTCTCTGAGAACCCTAACCCCTGGGGATCTGAATCTGGATCAAGTCAAGTGAATCTGGACCCTCATGAATGCCCCTAGGCCAGCCCCGGCTAGGTATGCACATCTAGAATGGAACAGGAGTCGAAAGTGGCCTTTGGGGTAAAGGCAGGCAGGGGTAAGCTTGGTCATTTCAATCTATGACTTCAAAGTCCTAACTTCCAAGCTCCAAACATGTCTTGTCATTCTGAAGGTGATCATGACCACGACCACGGTTCCTCTGGGCCCTTCTGCCCACAGCTCCGCACTGATTGGAGATGTGTACTGGTGAGGTGCTCAGCAGCGTGGATCCTGGCTTCCGCGGGACACACAGCCCTCTCTGCTTGGTTAGGGCCTTTGGGGGGGATATGCTGGACTTGTCCCAGGGAAGGCCTGACTTTTACTGGTTCTGCAGATGTCACAAGACTCCTCTGGGATCCCTGTCCTGGGTCTTAGAACTGAAACCACTGTCAGACCAGATCCCATGTTCTGGTTATAAAGAGGAGCAGATGGCAGAGAGTTATTGGGGGTTTAGGCAGCTGTGGTTCTCATCCCAGCCCCACCACCAGATAGCACAAATGCACAAGTCATTTGCTTCTGTGAGCCACCGGCTTATCTCATGTGCAAGAAGGAATCACCCTGCCTTCCAGCTTCTCTCGAATCCTCCCCATGTGCATGCAGGAGTGGGAGGCCCCTCGCATGGGGAGGCCTGCTTGCCAGTTGCGATCTGCCTCTTGTCTGTGGGGGCCCCAGGAGGAGGAAGGAGGAGGAATCTGGGCTGAATGGTGAATGAGAGCTGGAAAACCAGGGGGATGCCTTTCTCCACGAAGCCCATACTCGCAGGACAAGATAAACATATCTCCTCCAGCCTAACATTTTGAAATATTGAAGAGGTAGTTTTCCCAGATTTGAAAGTAGCATATTAGATATAAGCAGGTGATCTCTGAAGTCTGTGAGGATGAATCTGGTTGGTACTTTAACAGTTTTATTAAAAACTAATTTTTTTTCTTCATTCTACAAATACTGAAGAGCCTATCATGCCATTATGCGCCACACGCTGGAATAGGTACGGCAATGAACAAAACAGAAAAAAATCCTTGCCTTCTTGGGGCCAATTGGCTAGTGGAGAGATGGACAAGGAACCGTGTTGGGTGCTGTGCCTGGCATAGAGTCTGCTTGTCCCTCTTCCTCTCCTCTTCCTCTTGCTCCCTTTCACTCTCTCTTTCTCTCTCTCTCAAATAAGTAAATAAATAAACAAAATCTTTAAAAAAATAAGAACTACTTGATAGTGATTTGATTTTTGGCTATGTGCAGAGCCTCTCTTTGGGAGCAGGAGAAAGGCCTAAAATCATCAGTCACAGAATATGTTCTAGATCCCACTACTCAACGTGTGGTCCATGTTGAGCTCGACCATCCCCCGTGTGCTAGTTAGAAACATAGAGTCTCAGGCCCTATCCTGGACCTACTGAGGCAGACCCTGCCTCTGGTGGGGCCTGTAGGTGATCTATGGATGTATTCAACTAAGAAGCACCATCTAGAGCCATCTGTGGCTTTGGGCTTCAGAAGCCTGGGAGTCTGAAGCACGGCCCCTGAAGACCCAGGCGATCTAGGGCAGGCCCGCCAGTACTGTCCGCCTGAGCCTCTTCCTCTGTGGAAGGAAGAGATGACAGTGACACGGACACGCCCCTGCCCCAGCCCTGCTCCTTTGCTTTTCCAGGCACACATCACTCTTAGCACCCTGCCCCTTATTCCCTTATTCACGGGACCACCCTCTCCGGGGTCATGTGGGGTGCGGGGGTGCTCCAGGATGCTGGTCCGCTGGCTTTTGTGGCATGTCTAGGATGTGTTTCAGTGGGCTCAGAGATGGCCTTTCCTCCTAGCAGAGTGTCACCGATGGCCCAGGTCTGCGTGTGGCCTCTCCGCATCACGGGTTCCCTGCCCACTTGGGCGGGGCGGGTGCTGTGAGCCGCACCGCAGGCTCGGGGGCTCATCTAGGGACCACCTTCCCATCATCTTTCGCCGGGTCTCTTAATGGGCCCCGGGGTTGCAGGTGCAGGAAGGCTGGTTGCCTTTGCGGGTGCGTGCAGATGGCGCATCCCGGGAGGAGCAGTGCTTCTGCATCGTGCTGGCTGGTCCCCACGAGGACTGGGCATCGCGTCCTCAGCCTGCCCTCCTGGAGAGGGACAGCACACGGCCCTGTGGCCTGGGTACGAATCCCGGGGTCTCGGCATCCTAACTGTGGCTCGGCTATTATTAACTTCTGAGGAACTTCGGGCCAATCACTTCACGTGCCTGGCTATCAGGCTGCGCATTGATAAAATGGGGTTGTAATCATTTCTGCTTCACAGGCAGGTTTATTGAGGCTTCATTATATAAATGCTTCTTAAGTGTGTGATTTCCGGGCCTAAGTCACTAGGTATCCTAACCTACTTTTTTTTTTATTTTAATGAGTGTGAAATCCTGTCTCTCCTTCTGTCCATTTAATGACTGCAGCATTGACGAGCAGATAGTGGCAAATGCCTATTAATGTTACTCGCGGATCAGCGTGGGTTAAGAAACAAACCAGACGTCGACCTTCCCTGGCTGTTTCTGCATTAGTCACACACTTCCCATTATTTGTGTATGTCAGCAGTATGACCCAAATAACGTTAGGGTTGATCTCTCTTGGAAAATGTTCTGGGCTTCTCCTGACAATAGAGTTAAAGGCAAGCTGATGTATGGCTCGTGATCAAATAGAAAGACCTTTTCAGCATAGCACTTGCTCAACTAGGGAGTTATTATTGAACGTTGGTTTCTGGATGTGGTCAAATTCTCAGGTTTCTCAAGTGTTTCCTGGCCTGCTAAGGGCTGGAGTAGAAAGCAGGCCACATTTTTCCGTTGGTAGAGCAACCCGATCGCTCCAGTGGCCCCGCGTCTTACCTTACCACCTTGGAATTCCAGATCGGCCCCATGCTTGCTGGGCTTGGGTGTTTTCAGATCTTCGCCGATGTGCCGATCCATGGCCTTCTGGGCTTGCCTGACTGACGACTTAATCAGCTGCTGTCCGTGCTGCATAAAGCAGCTGGGCTCAGGGACGCTATTTCATTAGCTGTGTAATCTTAGGCACCCTCCAGGTTAAGGCAAGCAAGCGAACCACACAGCATCCACAGCAACCACCCAACCACCGAACTCCCTTGGTCACCCTGGGTCTCTGATCAAGTTTAGGCTGCAGAGATAAAATCAGACCATCGCAGCTGAGCTTGGCAGACCCCACAGAGGGAGCCAAGTCCCAGATTGCCCGTGTTATCCAGACCTTCCCACTTCTGCCTTGGATTCTGTTTCACTGCCCAGTATGGAGATCATATTTGCCTTCTAGGGTACTTGAAGGCCTGTTGAAGAGGGACATGCTTCCTGGCAAGTTCATGTCTGGTTTGGAAGCTCCTGGGGTGGCGGGGCGAGTGGGGATTGGATGCAAGAGCTCAGCGTCTCAGGTCTCTAGAAGGGCAAATTGGGATTGAAGAAGTGATCGCTGTTGGTCCTATGGGCCGTGACTGCTTCTGCAGGGAGTTTGGTCTGGTAACATTGCAATAAGTCATCTTATAAAAAGTTTGTACCAAGAAGGGCATCTCTACCAAGCAATATGAAGCCGCTCCTCAGAGATTTTCCCCAGACCTGGGGCTTTGAATTGGGGTGAGGAGCGGGGAGCAGGCTGGAGACCTGGGCAGCTGGACCATGTTATCGTGGATACCAACACCGTCCTCACACTGAACTGTGGCTCTTTGCCCTGCTCCCTGCCCTTTGCTGTGCTCTCTGATGTCCCTGAGAAGAGAACCAGTCTTCATAAACTGGGTCCGACTGAAAGACCAGTCCATTGTTTTGTTTTGTTTTGTTTTTAAGATTTTACTTATTTATTCATGAGAGACAGAGAGAGAGAGGCAGAGACACAGGCAGAGGGAGAAGTGGGCTCGCTCTGGGGAGCCCAATGTGGGACTCGATCCCAGGACCCCGGGGTCACGCCCTGAGCCGAAGGCAGACACTCAACCTCAACCACTGAGCCATCCAGACATCCCAAGACCAGTCCATTGTGAATTATTGCCAGGACAGACCCAAAAGAATGCTATCATGTCTGTTCTCCCGACTTCTTACCGAGTTGGTAAAAGATGGCACACTTCTGTCACGAGTCCTGCCACCTACTTCTCATCTCCAAGTGCATAGGAATCATAGCGTTGAGTGTTTGGACCTCTCCATGGCGTCGCCATCCTGCAAACACATGGGATGGATTCTTGACACGCGGCTTGGAAAGCAAGGGAGCATAATTATTGCCATAGATTTTAGTCTCCTGCCAGGGTTCGTGTCTCCCAAATGCACGTGAGTGGATTAGCAATGTGCGTGACCACTTGGCTGGTATGCTCCGTGACGGAGTGACCCAGTTAGAGGCTTGGCCCGGGCTGGTTGGGCACTGTCCGGGAACCTTCCCAGCTGGGGCCAGGGGCTTCTGCTATTCTAGTCAAGAGTGCAAACAAGCAGCAGAGCCAGGGGGACAGTCCCTGCTATTGGTTTAATCCCTGGCTCGTTTCCCTCCTAGCCATGTGGATAAATAGACTGGAGTAAGAAGACAATCCAACGGGCCCGACATGAGAGCTTGTGTCACCGTGTCACCTATGTCTTTGGGAAGCAGCCATTGTCAGAGGTCTTCAGGTTTTGCATCCAATTGCTAACCAAACCCGAAACGCTTCCAGACTCCTGAATGTGTTAATATGCCCAGTGAGGCAAGAATCATTACTGGACCCTCAGTAGTGACCAAGCAGACCTCCAGCGTGGTCGTGACCTAGTGAAAATCCCACACTAGCCAGGCTGGGACAGCAGCCCAGCCCCTGACTCCGTCTGCCCTACTATTGTCTCTCAGATGGTGAAGTGGCTCAATCTATAAAACGTGTGGTTGCTATGAATTACTGTTGTTGGTAAGGAGAATTGGAAACATTCGCATTTCTAGATTACCTTTCAAATATTCAAATTCATGCACCAGTAGCATATGGCTAGAACTTTTATTTTTTCACTCAGATGTCTTCCAATGTGCTGCATTGAATTCCAAATCCACATCAGGTTTGAATTTTGAAAATGCCAACTGTATACTAACTGAATGTGAGAAATGAAGAAAACTTTCATAAATGTTTTTTTTTTAAAATAAATGGTGATTTATTTTTCAGCATTCGGATAAAGCAGCTGTATGGATTTTTTTTTCCCATTTTGTTTCATTTGCATCTTGATAATATTGAGGGAACAATATTGCTGATGTATTCTTAGTTAATTTTCTAACGAGAGTTCCACAATAGCACATATCAAACATCCAAGGAACACGGACCCTGGCATTCTTTCCCGTCATCTCTGCTGGCCAGGAACATGGACTAGGCTTTGGGTGGATGGAGAAGCCTTGGTTGTCCTCAGACAGCTGTGTCTGCTGTGTCTTCTCGATCTGTCCAAAATTTTGGTCCTGTAATTATCCGACTCTGTTTCCTTCCCGTTTGGAATTGAGTTTCATTTGCAGGTGCCGTTCATGTTTGTGTCACTTACCAGGGAAGAGATTCTCAAGCACTTTAGAACTAATAAAGGAGGGCTTTTATCTGCTATGTTTTCCTCAGTTGCAGAGAAAATTAGTCTGAATGTGCGGATTTTGCATGACCTCAGTCAGAGACACTATTGCTGGAAAGAACATTAGCGTGAAGTCAGAAAACTGATAGAATCCGGGGACGGGGTTCTAATAGCTTCATGAGCTTTGAGGTGCTCATTTGTAGAAACTTCCGCCAGCTCTACCGTCGAACGTATTACCACAAAGTGCGATTTATGCATTGTACATCTTCAAACCTAAGTCAGCATTTACTGTCAAAGAAAACCTTATTTTATGTACTGCTAAGAAAAAAATGCTGCCTAATATAATTAGATGCACTCATTTCAGAGAGCTGAAATGCAGAAAAATGTGCATTTTAGAATTGGTGAAATGTAACTTAATTATGAGTGGCGCTGCAGTTGGGTTGTTGAGATAATGCTAAATTTTATAATTTTGTACATGTTGATGGAGATTTATTTCTAACATGTAAAAACCTAAAACACCCATGTATCCATTACCCAACTTTGGCAGATCTGAACATTTTGCCACATTTACTCAAATATTTTAAAAAAGGAAACATTGGAGCGCCTGGTTTGGTTAAGCCTCTGACTCTTGGTTTTGGCTCAGGTCATGATCTCGGGGTTGTGAGATTGAGCCCTGTGTCGGGCTTCACACTCCGTGTGGAGTCTGCTTGAGAGTCTCCCTCCCTCTCTGCCCGTCCCCCACTCACAGGAGTGCATGCTCTCTTGCAAATAAATAAAAATATCTTGAGGCGCCAGGCTGGCTCATTTGGTTGGGCATCTGCCTTCACCTCTGGTCATGATCCTGGGGGCCCTGGGATTGAGCCTTGTGTCAAGCTCCCTGCTCAATGGGGAGTGTGCTTCTCCCTCTCCCTCTGCCTCTTCCCCTGCTTGTGTTCCCTCTCTCTCTCTCTCAAATAAATAAATAAAATCTCAAAAAAATTAAATCTTAAAAAAATAAAAATAAAAAATTAAAACATTGATGATACAGTTGCAAGCCCCTATGTGCCTCACGCTCTAATCTCAAAACTCCTCTCTCCCTCATGACCCACATAATCCAATACTGATTTGGTGCTTATCATTCCCATGCGTGTTTGTAAACAGGTTTGTGTCCACAAATACATTTAGCATTTTTAAAACACAGCTTGTTGTCTACTAGTATCCATTTCCTTTTAATCATAGAACCCCGGAGCTTTATTTTATTATTTTTTAAAGATTTTATTTATTTATTCATGAGAGACAGAGAGAAAGGCAGAGACACAGGCAGAGGGAGAAGCAGGCTCCCTGTGGGGAACTCGATGTGGGACTCAATTCCAGGACCCCAGGGTCATGACCTGAGTCAAAGGCCGACGCTCAATGGCTGAGCCCCCCAGGCGTCCCAAACCCCAGAGCTTTAGCTGAACGCTGCCTGCCAGCCATGGCTAAGTGACTAAGTTCTGGCTAATAGATGAACATGACAGGGGCTATACGACTTTAGGGTTTTGCCTTTAAAACAAAGGAAAAAACCCTTCATAGTGGTAGTGAGCTGCCTATCCAAATGTGGGAAACACACCAGGAGGTAATAGAGCTACAAGGTTGAAAAATCCTGCCTCAACAAGGCTCGTTCCCTAACCATATCCCACCCTCCCTGGTCCCACCACCAGATTGTCTATCATCTTAGGCTGGGAGATAAACAAACTTCTCTTTATTCAAGTCATTGGTCTGATTTGATCTCCATTAGATCCAAAAATGTTCCAGTAGAAGTGGTTTACATTCTGATGATGTACATTACTAGTGACCTATTGTATTAAAAACTTCCTTTTTCTTAGTAGGATTAGGATAAGGCGAATTGATCTAATTCATTGCATCCTTAGATTTAAAAAGGAAAACAATACATTTTTTAGCTTCCCCAGTGGCCATCTCTGTATTAGTGTCCAGTCCTGGAGTGGACATAACCCTGTTGAGAGCACATGAATTAAGTGCAGTGATTATCTTCCATATGGAGATAGAGCAAGTTCATACACACTGGGGCTGGCTGGCTGCTCTGTCCCCAACTGGAGACATCTAAAGCCATTGTCACAATGGAAAGGGAAAAGTTTCCATTCCCAGGAGGATTTTCTTCCCAACACGACTGAACGCCATGTGAGCATCGTAAAACTGGGGCCTTCCTGGTCATTTTCTCCAGGACCCCGGCCCCCAAAGCTCCCCGCCATCTGCACGACGGAGTAGAACAATCCAGGAAAGGCAGGGCCCTCATTAGCTGGCTGGCATCCTTGCAGCTCTGTGCCCAGGCACCTTGCTCATTGGAATGCTTGCTTCCTACAGAGTGCTGAGGTGGCTTAGGGGTTCCACGCAGAGGTGCAGTGTCTGTTTCAGAGCCATTGGTGGATACTAGGGGGGCACAGGGACCAGTTCTTCCTGTGCCACTTTGCGGCCCTGATTGTGCTTAAGGGGACAATCCTGCCACTACTCTCTCTGGTCAGTGTGAATTCTGGCCTTGAGGCAAGTCTGCTTATTGGTTTCCCTCTCAAAGGGCGCTTGGAACAGAGTGCTGCAAGGCAGCTGGCCTCTCCTTTTGAGTGGTGGTGGTGCTATCACTGCCAGTCATATGGGGTACACCTTGACGTTGGGCCTTTTGCCCCCTTTTACCTTATGAATTGGATTCTTAAACCTAGCGGTTTAGCGCCACCTTCAGCCCAGGGTGTGATGCTGGAGACCTGGAATCGAGTCCCACATCAGGCTCCCTGCATGGAGCCTGCTTCTCCCTCTGCCTGTGTCTCTGCCTCTGTCTCTCTCTCTGTGTCTCTCATGAATAAATAAATAAATAAAATCTTAAAAAACAAATCATTTTATAACAATAAATAAATAAATAAATAAATAAATAAATAAATAAATAACAGATTGTCAGGTGAGTAGTTCTCAGACTCCTGTAGGCCATGCATGGATCTGATGCAAAGATCATGGGTGTCCCCTATGCTGTTGTGCCGACCACTTCCAAACACATGTCAGGGTCCCCCGGAGTGAACAGGAAGGTGAGCCCTGCTCTAAGAGATTCAGCCCATGAGTTAAGTTTACGGTGGAAAAGGCTCAGCCAAATGATACAAAATTCCTTCCTTCCACAGAGGCTGGAAATTCTGTGGCGCCGAGTCCAGCACAATAAGGAAAAAAGGCCAGGGTAGCATGCGAAAGTCAGAATTCTGCATTCTGCCTAATTGAACCGCACATTTCCTTGGACAGTTTTTCGGATTCTAAAAAAAAAAAAAAAAAAAAAAAATAGAAATAAAAATTCCCCTAAACCCGGTTCTCACATCGATTTGCCGAGTAATCGGTTCCCCAGAAATTCCATTCCATTTTGAGTGTTTTGGCATTCATCGCTAGTGTCTCCAGAAGTTATTTAATTTAAAAATGAAAATTAAACGTAAGCTAGAATTTAAAAACAAGCTGGGTGTGCCCCGAGAGGGCTCGATGTATAAACCTCATCATGCCAAAGAAATGGCCAAAGAAGTAAAGGACATTGCTGCGTAAAAGCACTCAAAAAGGTTTTAAATGGTAGGCAAATTGCTCATTAGGTGACTGGCTTTAGGCTAATTGACCTGGAGTCAATGACATCCAAAAGTTGACACTTTTGTGCCAGGGACACTCTCTCAGGCCTGTATTCATCTTATTTCAGACAAAATTCTAATCAGCTCTCTTATTTGGTTTCCCAGCCCCTGGCATATTAGATGTGAATCAAGCAGGGAGGGAGTGGCGAGAGCCAGGCCACTTTGCCTGGTGAGAAGGCCAGCTGATACCCTGACAGCCAGGAGCGGGGAAGCAGAGGCCAGAGAGAATTAAAATGTAAATATAGGGATTAGCAAATCACAGTAGTGTGGGGCCTGTTCCTATGTGGGTGACCTCCTCCCCTGCCTGCCCATGCCTCTGTGGCTTCTGAGAGCACCTGTGTATCATAATGTGCATGATGCCAGTCATGTCATGACAAATATTTATAACAGGCTAAATCACATGCTCTGTGCTTTGCCCAATTCATTGTTTGGTTATACAGTCCAATTTAGAAGTGTTTTCATCCAAAGGAACCAAATCGTACTCTTGGATGGGGCATCCATTTGAAGGTGCCCAGTTTCCCCCTGCCCTCCGTGAGAAGACTGCCCAGGACACCTGCCCATAGGATGTCTTCCAGGGCTTTCTGAAACTCCACCCCCCATCCCCCGGGCCAAACTACAACAATTCAGTGGTCTGGAAAAATTTCACTTCTAGGAAGTCCTCTTTCCCCCAAATATGTAGCATGACTGAATCCGGTTAACTCTTGACATTCAGGGTAATATGTTCAGGAGGCTTGTGAATAGCCCAAATCATGATGAAATGATGGTGGCTGTGAGTCCAGAGTGGCTTACTTCCTTAGGGTGGTGTGTTAGTCTAGAGAAAGAGAACCACTTGTTTGCTTGTTTGTTTCTGTCTTTCTATTTATAAGTGTTGTTGCTGCAGTTATTTTAAGTCCTTTACAACCAACTTCATTTGTGAGCACACCCGGGGGCATATGGAGAGACCACTACGTCGGGTAATAGAAGATAAGATTCTGCTGCTTGACGTCTGACCGTGGGCCCATCACTGACTTTGAGAACCTCGGTGCTCTCTAATGAGAGATGAGGTTGGGGACACTTGCCCAGCTAATATTATCATAGTATAGTCTTGTCATAGTCAAATGGGATGACCTGTGTGAAAATGCTTGGTAATACCCAACAAATGTAGATACAGAAGTGCAAAGTAAACGTAAGGAGCACCTGCTGTATTGCTGTGGCTCTGCTCCTTACGTTGGTAAAGTACTGCTCATGATCAGTTAAAATAGGTCATCTCTACCCGCCCTGCTAATACCCAAAGGCTAGGCTTTATACTCACCCTAACATCATCTTGAGATGCTTTTATTTTATTTATTTTAAAGATTTTATTTATTTATTCATGAGAGACACAGAGAAAGAGGCAGAGACACAGGCAGAGGGAGAAGCAGGCTCCCTGCAGGGAGCCGGATGTGGGACTTGATCCCAGGACCCCGGGATTATGCCCTGAGCCGAAGGCAGACGCTCAACCACTGAGCCACTCAGGGGCCCCTTGAGATGCTTTTAAAAAGTGACATCCCTTTCACTACTAAGGTGTATTTATCTTTTTTCTGTTTTGCTTTATCTTCAAGATGAGTTGATTATTATCATAGTATGTAGCCAAAAGAATGATTCAATTTGGGGAAGTGATAGGAAATTTTTGCGTATTGTTGGTAGGATGTGTTTGCCATAATCCCCACGAATACAGTAGTGGTTTCTTTAAAACGTGCCAGTTCGGAGTCACGGATCTGCACTTTTCAAGCCTACAATTGATTGTTTAGTGCGAAAATTGTATTCAAGTGAAGCACATCAGCATGCAAATCTAAAGTGTGGCCATTTTCATCTAGATTGAATATTATTAACTAGCCCAAGGGATAGGATGTAATTAAGATTTTGAACAGCTTACTTTTGTCTACTGCCATGAGTAACCTCAACATGTAAAGTGGCGTACTGGTTGGAATAATAGGAAGATGCCCCGATGTGCCCAATATGTATACATTTTGCCTCGTAGGTGTAATAAAAGAATATTTGACTTTTCGCCACTGGTCCAAACATCTGATGAGGGCAGCGATTTGAACTTGAGGCAAATGAGAGAACATTCCGATTCCAGGAAAATCACATTTCTTTCTGAATGATGGCGGATTTCCATCTTGTTAGCCATTCACTCATTCTAATACCTTTTTCCATGGGCTTAGGAACAAAGACCGAGCGGGGCCAGATGAAGCCCTTGTTGAGGGTTTATGCTTTTTGCCTAATTAAAGCTATTGGATTTACAGCCTGCTCATGCAGGCTCTGGTTCGAAGGAAGAACAACTCTTAGCTTGGATCCACTTCAGAAACTTTGCAAGACCTCCCCCTGCCTTTCCCAGAACTGATAAGGCACATGTCCCAAAGCATCTTTCTTTTGGTGCCACTCCATGGTGACTTCTTCTTTGGTGTGAGACAAGATGTTCACTTTTTAAAAATAAATTTAAAAATAAATAAATAAATAAATAAATAAATAAATAAATTTATTTATTTATTTATTTATTTATTTATTTATTTATTTATTTATTAAATAAAGAAACAAAGTTGTCGATTCCTCCCAGGAGAAGTTAATGAGGGGCTCCACTGCCCTGCTGTACTACCTTAAGCGGCTACCCAGCAGGCTGGGTTGGCACACAGCTCATTTCAGCCATCCGTATTTTCAGGTGTACCGCACGTATTTAGTACATCATTTGATAATGCTAAAAAATATTAAAGCAGTGTGAGACTAAAGGAGAAAGAAGATGAATGTTAGCATTCCCCTGGGGTTCATGGGTGAAGGAATTAACACAGCGTGGCACTCTACCCTAGCTGTGTTTGTTTCCATGGCAACAGCTACGTACATGTTTCAGACTATCTACAGTGACACAGTTGCAGAAATAGTAGCTTGCAGGTTTCTGATATCGCATCAGTGGACAGGCAGCACGCACTATATTAAGTAAGTGTAAAAGAATTTAAAATATAGCTCTGATTCCGAGGTCTGTGAGCTCAGCGGAGCCATGCGTCGGGGGTGTCGACATTCCCCTTCCTCACGGCGGCAAAATCTGGGCAAAGTTGAAAGTTGCAAGATTCGAGTCCAACGATTGCCCTTGCTCGGGTAAATACCAAATGAAACAAATGTGAGTGAGTTGCAAAGGTAAGGAAATGGCCTTGGCGGATGACAGGTTTAAGAAGGAGATGGTCAGGGAAGCTAATTTTCGGGGAGGGGGGTTAGTGATGGGCGAGGAATGAAAAGCTCTGGTTGAAAATAGCTGAGTCTGAAAGCAAAGCTAATGGGCAGCAATCCTTAACTGCTGCTGAGTTTATGGCAACTAAGGTCTTTGAATGTATCAGTGTGGACATCGCTTTCGTATAAAAACGATCAGGTGAGGAGCAGAGAGCTTGGTTAGGTGTGCAGTTAGAGGGAATTTGGGGCTCCATTGTCTTTTCTGAATGCTTATGTAAATACCTCTCTTCTCGCGGGGATGACCCTGGTTTGTCTTTGACATTTTGCCGCTACTTTTTGGTACCATTTGCTGGTCTCTCGTGTGTTTATGTTTTGCTGCCACATTGTAGCCTGATAAGACTCTGTGTTGCTTAGACAGCAGCCAAGTAAAGGATGATAGACTTTGTAAGTGTGTGACTTTGCACTCAGATTGTACGGTAATTTGGGAGAAGTGTTCAGATGTGTATTTATTTACGCGTTCGACCTCTGCTTTTGAATAGCAGCCTAGGTATTAGGTTAATGGATTTCAATGTGCACGTTATGATTGCAGGAGCTTTCAAGTATGTTGTAGTTCAATTTATACTGAGTCTTTAATGTCAAAATATTTTTATTTAGGCCCATTATTCAGTTTAAGCTACATTTACCTTACAGTTTTATTATTCATGTATCAGTGAAGAGAATGTAAAATGGCATGGTAATTTAAGCTAATCTATTCATTTGAGGAAGATTCATTTTCTGACCATAGGTGGACTTTTACAAAAAGTGGCATGAGACGTGCAACTCTTTCGGTATGCACGAGACTGTTTTATGTGCATAGGAAACTATCTACGGTGCCCACTGCATGTTGTTCTTCACAGCAGTTATTTGATTAGATGTTAGGAGAGCACCTATTGCAGGGGGAGAAGGGGCTGTGCTCTCTGGAGCTTCCCCAACACCTGGGTATGTGGGGGGCTGGGACCGACTTTGAATTCTAAATCAGGGACCTGAACCCTAGAATATTCAACACCCCAGTGGATAGGTATGATTTGCCTTTCTAAATAAGGTGGTCCAAAATGAAACTAAGGTTGAAGCCTTCTATCTATGCCCATCTGTAGCCTGAGCCTCCAGAGATGGGAAGGGAAGGATGTGTTTTCTATGGGGAGTTTGTGTTTTGGTGGCTTATGCCCAGGGCGGCTCCTTTCTCAGAGGATGAGCCCCCCCTTCCTAAGGCCGCACTCATTTCTGTTTCAGTTGTGGGACACTGGCAGGGGGCGGGCAGGAGGGCAGGTTTGCAGACCTCTACCCCCATGCCCAGCTTCTCTCCATGACAGCTGCAGAAAGCCACCTGTGCTTGTGCCCGTCCCCCTCCGCACCCCCATGCAGAGGAACCAGATACCATTGGTATAAGGTTAATGGATTCATTTGTATAAGGGTTTACATGATTATATGCTATGACACTTGAGGGGCCCTGGAAACTTTGGGTTTGTTAACCTTGGGTTCTGAAACCAGAAATCAAAAAAAGCGTCAATGAACTACTTGGGATGACTGACTCAACTTCCATCTGCTTGGAAGTACTAGAGCAAGCCCTTCCAACCATCGAGATGTTTGGGTTGGTTGGTTGGTTGGTTTTTGTTTATCGTCCTCCAGAAATATTTTCCAGTGTAAACCCCCACACGGAAAACAACAGCAACAACACATCCACCAGTCTATATACCATGTTGTTTTAACTCGTTTTTAGGAATAGAAAAACACATGAATCTAGACATAGAGCCCTAGGCGGAACCAGTCATCCGAATGTAAAATCCTGGCAGTGCTTGTAGGAAACTCAGTTGCTTCCATTTGAAGGTCCAGGAAATTGATTTGGAAAAAAATAAATTTGAGGGATTCCCAAATAGTGGCAGCATGGAATAAGTAAGAGAAAAATGAAGGTACACGCTGATCTTATTACCAATCTTAAATGGTAATAAAATCGCCAGAATAAACGTCCTGCAGTGTTGCTCATTTGGAGTGTCCACTGCCCAAAACTTCTGAAGGTTCTTGGTGATCACGGGGAAGGCTGGCGTCCAGGGCTTTCCCCATTGGTCCCTCTTCAGAGCTCACTCTCTCTCTCTCTCTCTCTCGCTCTCTCGCTCTCTCACTCTCTCGATCCTCTCTCCTTTGACCATCTTACGGTGCTGCTCAAGGGCATTAAATACCATGTCTTGACCGTGCCGGGAAGTTTCTGGGCTTTTGCTCTGGCCACTACCTTTGCCCAGATGCCTTTCCTCCCATCTTTCCAGCTTTAACCTTAAAGAACTCTCCCTTGCACTCTTCAGTGGGATGACTCCTCCATCCTTCATGTTCCCATAACAGTTTCTTTGTCTGCAATCATAGCCCTTATTGCACAATATGAAGACTAGTTGTGTCTGTCCTTAAGTGAGATGTAAGTGTATTAAAGACAAAGGACCATGACTCACGGACTCTTGTAGCTTTTGCCACACCTGAACAGTACTTCAAGCTGTCCTATTTCATTGCATCCTTAACACCTCCTAAAGATATATGTCGTTGAGTCATCTCCAGTGCTTGTGTTCTCTGCTCGAAGAGGGTCTGTGGGATCCTGAGGCTCCTAAGGCTGCGTCTGTCACAGCACCAGGCATCCAGACCAGTTCAGCCTCTTTCAGATGCTTCCAAACTTCTGGCTGTTGGGCATCCTCTAAACACAGAAACCAAGTGAATGGCTGATTTCTGTTTTCATATTTCGAGAATCACAAGATTTTACAGCCAGAAGGAACCTTAAGGAACTGAACTCATATTACAGAGGAGAGAACTGTGAGTCTGACCTGTGAGGGCCTTTTCCAGAGCCACATGGTTGGTTAGCGACCCGGGCATGCGGATCTGGCCGCTAATCTCTCTACATGGTCCCATCTACGGACCCTTCCTGGCCGTGGCCTTGGGTTTCACTTAAGACATCACCAGTCAGCTCGAGCTTTCTGCCCTGTGTTAAGATCGGCTGGCTTTCCCTCTTTAAGCACCATCCTGGGTCGGCAGTCCTGTTACCCACTCCTTGCCCAGGGCTGATACCGCTGGGATAGAATGAAAAACAAAAGTGGGCTTGAGGTTTTTAACTCCGGGGCCCCAGGAGCAGCGCTGACAATTCATTAGCCATCGCCTCCCTGAGGACACGGCAGCTGCTGAACTCGGTCAGGTTCAGAGCCTTAAAAAGAGTGGAAAAAAGAAAGCACATACTTTCCAGGGCCTGGGCACCGCAGAGCCGGGCCAGCTGGGCGCAGCCCCGTGGCAAGAAGATCTCTTCAGTTTCGGAAACACGAGACCCCGGAGCTTGCACACAGGGCGGGGCGGGGAACGTGGCTGCAGCTGGAGCTGATTGGCATTGGGTCTCTAAGCCGCCTTCTGCCGTAGCCCTGTCAGGCCCTGCCCCTCTGGGGTGCCCATGAGTACCTAAGGAAAGAGCCAGCCCGCCAAGTTGACATAAGGAGCAAGCTGTGTGTGTGCGTGTGTGTGCGTGTGCGTGTGTGCGTGCGTGCGTGTTTAAAGCCCTGCATCTGAAGCCCACAAGCTTTTTCAGAGGAACTCCTGGCTTTCTGTGTAAACGTCTACTTCCTCTTGTCCAGAGCTGGCCTGGGAAGGGAATAAAGCGCAATTCGGGTTTCCAAGTTGGAAGCCTGATTAATCTCTCTGCCAGTTACATATGGAAATAAATTAGTAAATGGTCCATCTGGGACTAAACTCCTACAGAGATGATAAATTATCGCCATCATATATGTCAGTGTTGCCGGAGACTGAGTTGTGCTCACCAGGAGCTTGCTGAAAGATAACTGGATGCTCTATCGTGGTCGAAGGAATAAAATTTAAAAAAAAAAAAATTACGAGTAAAAAAAAAAATTTGCCTTGAAATGTTTCTTGGGAGGAGGGTTTGGTGGATGCCAATTCGCTCCTTAGGCTTGCTGCTTCTGCAGCTATTTAAAAGGTGAGTCTCAAGGGCATAGGGAACATTTTGCTTTTATACTTTCAAAGGCCAATACAGTAAGTATTAATTCGTACCAAACGTCTCGATGGGCTGGATAATTCTGTACCGTACAGTAGCATTGCACTTTGAATTGTCATAGCAACTTCGGGTGTCTTTTCTTCTTTAGTCTCAGTGAAGGTGGGGCAAGTCGGCCTCTAATTCTCAATCAGTGGGAAACTGAGGTTTGGAGGGTTAAGTCCCTTACTCCCAATGACTCACATGGCTTAAATGGCAGAACTGGGATGAGCAACCAGATATCGCCGATTCCAAGCCCCTTCCCAGTCCTTTTCCAATTCTGCCACAATCTTGTGTGATGTCAGGACGTTTCTATATCTGGTCATTCGCCCAGCAGCATCAGGAACTAACACATTCTATTTATGCCAGGTTTCTAGAGGCAAAAGCCATATCTTTTTGGTTGTGCAGAGGGTTTTTTCCTTCTCTCATCGGAGATGTCGAGTGCTGGTTTAACGTTTTTCCTCCCGACGTGTCTTAATTTGTTTAAATTGAGGTATAATTGACATATAACAGTCTATTAGCTTCAGATGTACAACAGAGTGATCCAATATTTGTGTACATTGTGAAATGATCACCACAGTGTAAGTCTAGTTAGTATCCCTCACCTTCCACAGTTACACAAAATTTTGTTTCTTCTGATGAGACCTTTTAAGACCTATTCCCTTAGCGACTTTCAATTATGCAGTATTGTCTACTGGTGAACTGTAGTCACCATGTTGCGCATTTCATCCCCATGACTTATTTACGTTGTAACTGGAAATCTGTAGCTCTTGATCCCTTTGCCCCTTTCTTTCCTCTCCCTACTGTGGGGCTTCACTTTTTTTCCTGTGATTAGGGCACACCGCCATCCACATGAATTATTTTTATAAAACTAAAACCACAGATGTCTTCAGGGGCTTTTTAGGTATGGTAACATTTTGCCCCTTTGCAGAATGGCCCGAGGCTACCGTGACATCTAGATTCTTGGGCCTACTTTAAAATTTTCTTTTGTGTCTTCCTCCCGGGCAGAACTGCAGCAGTTAATTCTTGAAGCAGTGGAAGTGCACCCTTCTAGAAAGTGTAGTGGGGAGAAAAAAAAAGTACAGAAAAGCAAACTGGCTTCAGAAATCTTTGAGTCATCGAGTTTATCAGACATAAATTTCTAAACAGATGCAGTAGGTGCCACGGGATGGTCTTCACACAAGAAAGAGAAGCCGCAGGCCCCTAGCATTTACCTGTCTGTACTTGGAAGCCACCTTGTCTCACCCAGAATGCCTTCAGGTTTCTCACGTATCAGCCAGACCTGGTTGTGCCATGTACCTGCCTGGCCTCTCACACTTCCTCACTTCTGGGCCTTTGCTTCAGCTTTTCCATGTTCCCACCTGTCAAAATTCTGTCCAGATCTCAAGGCCCATTATTATTGTGACTGTCTTGATGCAATTCCTTACCTGCTTTCTCCACCCCAAACAGAAAAAAACATCTCCTCAGAAACCAGCTGTTTATTAGAGGAAGTCACACTGCCTATAGTTGTCTGCATATGTGTCTTATCTCCCATAGTGGATGATACATTTCCTTTTCTTTTTTTTTTTTAAAGATCAATTTATTTATTAGAGAGAATGAGAGGAGCGTGCACAAGCAAGGGGAGTGGCCGAGGAAGAGAGAAAATCTCAAGCAGACCCCATGCTGAGCATGGAGCCCTAGGTGGGACTCGATTTCATGACCTCCTGAGATTAGGACCTGAGCCAAAATCAAAAGTCGGGCGCTTAACCTACCAAACCACTCATGTGCACCAAGGACGATATACTTAAGGCAGGGATTTGGTCATCCTCTCTCTTTCTGGCTCTTTGTCCCTCTACAATCCTTAGTTTAATGCTTTGCCTGTTATTAAAGGTTAACACAGGAGATCCCTGGGTGGCTCAGCAGTTTAGCGCCTGCCTTTGGCCCAGGGCTTGATCCTTGATCCATGTGTCGGGCTCCTGGCATGGAGCCTGCATCTCTGCCTCTCTCTCTCTCTCTCTAGGTCTATCATGAATGAATAAATAAAATCTTTAAAAAAAAAAAAAAGGGTTAACATACAGTAGAGTAGCATAGTTTTATTTGACAACTACAGAACAAGTGTCTTTGAATGGGTGGATAAATTAATAATCAAAGGCTTCTAAGAATGACTTGGAAGTCTTGTTAAAACAGATTGCTGGGCCCCACCTCCAAATATTCAGATTCAGTAGATCTTGAGTGGGGCCCAACAATTTGTCTTTCGAACAACTCTCAGGGGATGTTCTGCTGCTGTTTCAGGGACCATAGTTTGAGAATCAGCGATCTACTGAATTTATTTCCTAGTGTTCTCCATGCCGAAGTTCATAAGATAACATCATTCTTTTCATGAGAGAGTCTATTAATTTGTCTTCTCCAAGGCGTAGGCTAAGAAAATATCTTCCATCAGAAATTATTGCGCAACCTATCTCCTGTACCAGCTTTCCTATTTTGTAAGATTATTGGTGAATGGTGGCCCAGTAATTGGTAGCCTAAACATTTAGTGGGATTGATGGGATCTTTTACCTCGGGAGTAGAGCCAGAGGGACTCCTGGGTGGCTCAGCGGTTGAGCTTCTGCCTTCGGCTCAGGGTATGACCCGCATCGGGCTCCCCATAGGGAGCCTGCTTCTCCCTCTGCCTGTGTCTTTGCCTATCTTTCATGAATAAATAAATAAAATCTTAAAAAAAAAAAAAGAAAAGGAGTAGAGCCAGAGTAATTTTATTCGATAACAGAAGAGAGCATCATTGCCTTGCGGCCCGTTTACCTGGTCCGCCCAGTGGATCAAGGCTGGTCCACGTGTTGGAGTGCCGGCCTTGAATGCTTGCTGGTGCTCTGATGTTGTTCCTTTATATAGACAAGTGTTTCTGTGCCAGGTGTAGAGAAGTAAAATAATCTCGTAAATGTCACAATGACCATTGTAGTAAAATAAGATAGTCTCATATCAGTGGCATGTATTTTCAAATTTCTGGGTCCTTTTAAGCCCCACAAGGCAGTTTCAAGAACACTCCATCCTGAAAGACCCAGTGATTTGATCAC
The DNA here is from genome assembly GCF_048418805.1 of Vulpes vulpes. NCBI lineage: Eukaryota > Metazoa > Chordata > Mammalia > Carnivora > Canidae > Vulpes > Vulpes vulpes. Next base: position 146,118 of record NW_027325787.1, on the reverse strand, counting down.
TTTCCAAGAAATAAGAGGTAACTGTTGCAATTGATTTTTTTTTTTTCCCCTTAAGTCTTACATCTTTTAGAGTCAGGCCAGAGATGACATCCATTGTGTTTGAGAGGGTCCTCTCTCCTCCTCTGCTCTAATCCTGACTCCCTTCTCTTCTTCTCCAGCAGTCACTAGAAGCATCATCTCTTAGAAGACCAGCATTCTTGTGATGATGGAGGCCTGTCTGTCCTGTCTGTGACTGGAGCAATGCTGACCTCGGCTTCCTGGACCCATTCCGACTCAGGTACCCAGGCTCTGTCTTCCCCTGCTCACCTGCACCTCGGGGGAGATTGCACCAAATAAGTGAAATACCAAAGCTGTATTTAAATGCAAATGCAAAATTGATTGTTTTCTTCATCAATTGGTATCCTCCCCAATCTTCTTAATGATTAATTTATGCAGCTGATCAGACTGACAATGTGGTCAATCCAATTTAGGCATTAAGATAATGAAAACATTCAATCACATCTTTATTTAAAATTTTGGTGTGTGTCCTAGACACACAAAGCAAGAGAAACACTGCTGGGAATTGTCATCTAGAAACTACCTTCTATCGTAGTTCCTCTAAATCAGTTTCTTTCCCATAATACCATGTGTTCCTTGATTTATATTAATCTTTCTAATCTTGTACCTTTTGATTGAATTCAGTAAGTATTTCTGAGTGTCTGTTATATGTTCTTGGGGCAGATGGGAATCAAAAAAATATATATAAGACGCAGATCTGTCCTTATAGAGTCACGGCTTACCCAAAAATTCATGACTCAAGGAAATGGCAGATGGTGGTGGTCAGCTTAGGGCCAGGGCTGTGTACTAATTAATGGTAGCTCTCTGGTTTAGGGAATTGAGAGACTTTGAGGATTGGGATTGAAATAATTAGGGAAGAATTTGTGGAAGAGAGAGGGCCTCTGGGGGTGGGGGAGGCCCCCATTTTTTTTTTTTTTTTTGCTGTGGTTGTTTTGGCTGGGTGGAGGAAAGAAGAGCAACATGGTGCCTGGATAAGATGGTGGAAATGAGCCCACTGGGAGCCTGGGCAGTGAGAGCCCTAAGTGTGTGGAGCAGATGGGGTTCAGAAGACCCTAATGCCCTGCCCCAGCCAGAGCCAGTTTCCCCCTCAGAGCCTGGGTGCCTGAAGGTTTCCCTGGGGAAGTGCCCTGCTACAGAGGCACCTTGCTTGGTTGGCAGCTTTCTTCATGAAGGGACCGTGGTCACTGTCATCCCGCCCCTGGCTTGGTTGCTACCAAGCTGGCCTTTCTACTTCTTCGGGTTTATCCACGTCTGGCCTTTGCCTGTCTACCTGATTATTTACTCTTCTCTTACACACCTGCGCTGCACCCCCCCCCCCCCAAGCTCTGCTTGGCAGGTGTGGCTTGACAAGGCCTCAGGGATAAACCAGAGGCCGTGTGAGGTCAGTAGCTCGGTGATTCACAAGGCGCGATTCAGAGTCGGGAAGTTGAAGGGTAGGAGGCAGAAGCCAAGAACATGAGTTTGTAAGTCGATGCTGAGAGTTCTGGAAGCCAGAATTCAGTGAGGGTCCTGGGGCTGGAGCTGGGCCCACAGTCAGGGATGGGGAGCCAAATGCGCTGATTAATTCTGGGATAGCCCAGCAAATCATGCCCATGCCGACCTCTTTTCCACTGCTGCTTTTGGATAAAGCAGTGGTGGCTTTTGCTGCCTTGGGTCTTAAAGATGCTACTGAGAGTTGCCTGCCCAGACTCCTGCCCATCCTGTCAGGCCTGTCCTGGCTGTGATCCACTGGCAGATTCCGGTGCTCCTGCTTTGCTGACCTAGGAGCTAAGGCCTTCCTGGAATCGGAGCCCTGGATCGCCAGCCACCAGGAAGCAGAAGTACTAGAATAAGTCTTTGTGTTCTCCTCCCACTAAAGCCATTGCCTAATTGTGGGCCTTTGTCTTCTGAGGCTAGTCCAGGGATCAGTCAGCGCCCATCAGTCAGGTGTGGCCTGCTGCTTGTTTTGTGTGCCTTGGACAGGCTGAGAGTGGTTTCTACACTTTTAAATGGTTGGGAAAAATTCAAAGTAGGATATTTTGTGTTGCATGAAAATCAAATGGAATTCAGATTGCGGTGTCCCTGAAAAAAGTTATACTGGAACATAGTCCTGTTGATTTGCGGATTGTCTATGACAGTTTTTGCACAAGAGCAGAGTTGAAAAGATGCGTCAAAAATTATATTTACTTTCAGACCTTTTGTGGGGTGGGGGGGTTGTCATCCTAGCAAGTTGCCCAGGCAATTGTGTGACACAAATGTTTGAAAATTTGAGGTGCAGAATATTTTGCCCCATGAGGAAAATAAGATGGAATGAAAGATGAGTAAAATTTGCATAGGAGAGGAGAGAGTCCTCAAGAATCCTCAAGCAGACTCCCCGCTGATCAGAGGAGCCCCACAGGGCTCCATCTCACAACCTGTAAGATCATGACCTGAACCAAAACCAAGAGTTGGGTGCTTACCTACCTGAGCCACCCAGGCACCCCTGAGCTATCTTACTTTAACCAAATACATATTTTGTTTTAAATCAAGCAAACATTGAAGACTTATTAGGAGTAGTAAGTCATGCCATTTAACCTTGGCAGTACTTTCCCAGTCTGGTGGGGTTTTGTGATATTGTTGAGTGCAAACTGTGGTCAAAGTTGGAGATGCGGGATCTTACTCCTACCAACTAGCTGAGCCAGGGCAGGCTGTGGTATATCAGAGTAAAATGTACTCCCCACATCTCAGGCTTAGACGTTTATCTCTCACTCAGCCAGCATTGGATTGCACCAGAGTGGCTGTCCCGCATCCAGTTTTGAGGCTCCAGGCCTCCTCCCTCTTGTGACACCGACATCTCAACATGTGACTTCCTGATTGCTCTAGCATGTGAAAAGAAGAATTGAAAACACACACCCTCTCTCAAGTGCTTTAGACCAGAAGCGACTCAGAGCAATTTCACATCCATAGTCCATTGGCCAGCGTTAGTCACATGATCCCATCGTGTTGCCAGGAGGCTGGAAAATAGGGAGGAGTATGCGGGTGCTTGGGGTACCTTCTGGCCTTGCAACACTGGGTCATTGTGGGAAACCCTATGCTTTTTCTTTGCTCATCATTAAAAGATAATTAACCCAGCTCTATGTTTTTTCATATAGTTTATGAAAGGGTCAGATGCAATGTATGAAAGAGCCTTAAGTGGTAGAATGAGTTGTGAATTTTGTAAGATATAATCATTACCTGATTTCTATGGAAGGTGTTGAATGCTGATAGACTAGGGTCAGGATAGTTGCCTACGCCCCAGTATGCCTCAGACCGTCCTAGCATTTGCCAGTTGACCTAATGTAATTATCATATAGTCTTCCCCTTCACACCCAGAAATATCCTAGCATAGACAACAAATTAAATGATCACCCCAGCTTGACTCCACTGGTCGTCCTTCAAGATTAATGTTAGCTACTGCTTAGGAGCCTTTTCTGAGTCATACTGTTCTAAGCTTTTGCCTGCCTGCCTTGTTTCATTTAATCTCCAAAACCAACTTGCAAAGTAGGTACACATAATCTCACTTAAGCTGAGGTAGCCGAAGAAGAAAGGTTTGCCTTGAATCCAGGTCTATCCTGCTCTTAAGTCTTCCATGGGACTGCTTCATTTTCCCTTCTCGGGGACTGTGCCCTGGACAGCGTGGGACCCCACTTTCTTGACACTGGCTTGGGAACTGTGCCCAGGCCACATACTGGTAGAGGGCTAAAGGCCTGAGTGGTGAGACTGGCTCTTTCAGGCCTTGTAGAGAAGATGAGACATGGACTCACTAGGTGATTTCTCCAGAGCCAGCCAGGAAGTAGCAGGACCCGTGAGTCCCTTCCCCCCGCCCCCACTACCCTGGCATCAACAAGCACAGCTTTTGTTAATACTGGGCACTACATCTGACACAGGGAGAAAGGTTTTATTTTGAAATCTAGGGTGGAGGAGAACTCTAACCAGTGAAGACTTGCCATATGCAATGCAGTTGATTCAAACAGGCTCCTTCCCAACACCAATTGCTAGGAGGACCTGAGCTCTGTTTTCAGGGAGTTTATTTACAAATTTGTTTGTTGAAAAAAAAAAAAAAAGCTGAACCACACCAACGACCAGTTTGCTTACAGAATGATATCAAACAACAACCCATTTATTCATGAGATGGTATTAATTTCCCCAGTTTCTGGCCTTCCTAATCAGTGTTCAGAACTGAACCCATGGAATCAAAGGGAAGAGTTTCTGAAAAATGAACCAAATGTGGCAGAGTCATCTATTGCATTGCTTGCTTCAAGAAACCCCCCAGAAAATGATACATGTCGTTTCAAAACATACAAAGAAAACTAAAGGAATTCCATTATGAAAGAAAAATTAGATGGAAATTTCTAATCCTGTCTCATAAACAATATAGGAATAACTTTAAAATATTCTGCTTTAAGCATGCATTTAATTTGTGCTCTGGGAACCAAATAATGTTGCTAAGATAAAACATTCTAATAATGATTTATGTAAATTTATTTGTACAAAGTAATGGTGTAGTTGCCTATAGCAAATTGCTTGGAATATGAAATGACATTTATGAGGTCTTTTTTTCCTCTGAATGAATACAATGGAGAAAATGAGAGACTCTAGAAAGGGAAAAAGAAATTCGTGTTCAAAATGGAGTCTGACGCCTTGGCAAGCAGAGATAACTGGACAGGTTAGAGGCTGTGTAAATAGTCAACAAACACAGTTCAACATATTTTCCAATGATGCTCCCATTATTTAAGCCATTTTTAAAGTCACACAAAGAGTGTGTGGGCATTAGATTCTTAGAAGGCTACAACCCTTTATTTTAGTGATCATAAACTCTGCAGATACCATAGCTCTTTCAGAATAGCCGATGACAGATCACTTGTTCCCATGGTGTCCTCATAGGCAGGGTGCTTACAACATGGGGTATAAAGAGGCCAAATGTAATTAAAAATTGGGCAATTAATCTCCACTCCCAGTTACTTTAATACCAAGGAGAGTTATGCTTGAGTCATAAATGGGGCCCAAATGTTAATAAACAAAACAAAAACCCTCCCAAGGACTGATTCACAGACCTACAGGGAATTTTCGTATTGGCTGCCCAGTTAGTATCTTTGATAATGGCCCTAGGTGTTTTCCAGAAATTTTTAATTAAATAGAAATCCCCATATATGTAACAGAGTGAGAGTTTCTGGAGCTATGTTCTGGCCTCCTAAGTGCCCAGTGTAATTTGCCATAACCTGTATCATTTGGAAAAGGTATGATATTAGCACCTTACTTTTAGAAGGCATTTATTTCTTTTTTCCCCTCCAAGTGTTTTTACTATCATCTCCCCTTGGTTATTGCAATCATTTTTGTGAGAGAGGTAACAAGAGTTTGTATTCTCTCTGTAGGGAAACTTAGAGCCACAGAAGTCGCAAAGCAAGGTCACGAAGCAAGACATCACAGGGTGGGGGTGGCCGGGTAGCCTCCACACTAATGCTGGTCCTGTTGTTACCACAGATGAAAGCAGATGAAAGAGATTTATGAATTCTGGAGAGCTTGGTTTAATGAAAACAAGTTTGGTTCTCTCATAAGCCATTTTTGAATTGCACCAACTACCCTGAGAGAAATGGGTTTGTCTAATTGGACAGAATGATTTTGTAATCAGGCCATTAGCTGTTAGTGTGGCCAAGGCCTGAGGGCTGAAGTTAGAGCTTCTGGGGGAGAGAGGCACAAAGCCTGAACAGGACTTCCAAACAGAGTGAAAATAACCCTGACTTCAAGGAAAGAGGGGATGTCCTGGGGTTTCAGCAGCACCAGTTAAAGTACATTACCTCAGAGGCGATGGCTGGTGGTAGGATTGGTTTCGGTGAAGCGGCCCAAGATTCCCAGGGCCAAGCAATGGATGTGAGGGCCACGGTTCTGGATTCCAGTCTTTGCTCTTCCTGGCTGAATGGCTTTGGATGTGATTTCTGAGCTGTGGATTCCTTGAAAATAATGTAAGGTTCCTGAGTCTCCATTTCCCCCACTGTGCAATGGGAATAATGGTATCTACCTGGTAGAGACGGCATGAGAATGAAATAAAATAATTTTTATAAAATACTGGGCACAGTGCTTGGCAGATAGGAAACACTCATTTTACGGTAGCTCTTAAAATGATTCTAATTGTTATTGCTTGAGAATGTACGGTCCTGGCCGACAATTGGAGATAAGATTAAAATCCATCTTTCATTTAAATGAAAATTCATCTAAAAGATTTCTAAGTCAGTTGTTTCCGCGTATGAGAAGATAACAAGGTAAACATGGGAGTCCATTCATTTGTGCATTCAATAAATGGCGCCTAATGTCGAAGGCCCTTTGTAAACTGTTTTCGAGGGATGGCGAGGCCAGATACAGCATTCGGTCTCAAAGGATAAGGGAGGGTTTTTGGTTTTGGTTTTTTTTTTTTTTTTTTCTTTCAATGTAGACACTGTGCAGGCCACATTAGTATAGATGGTGTTTGTCTTCCAAGAATTCAGGAATTAAGCTGATCTAAATCCTTAGCTGTTGCTGAAAGCCCTGGTTCTGGTCCAGACTCTGCAAGTTGGTTCCCTTTAGAACAGTCATCTTGGCTGGCTGTAGAGTAGGTTTATGTCAAGATAAATGGATGGAAAGTCTTCGGTCATTTGCTCCTTCTGCTCTTTCTGCCTGCAGAAGAAGCCATTCACATTATTTGCACATGTGTTCTTGGCCATCGTAGGGCAGGCCCTAAGGCCGAAAGTGTGAATACACCCTTTTGTTAGAATTCATTTCCATTAGAAGCATATATACTACCTTCTTATCAAAGGGTTGAAATGAATCCAATGTAAAATGTGTTGACTTTTTTTTGAGATGGCTACGTAGTTATATCACCTTAGAGAAGGTGTTTCACAGAAATTCTCTGAAGGAAGATAAGGAAATGTGAAACCTTCTCAGACGAAATGAGAAAGTAAGTAATAATTCTCAGATTCCGGATCCGCTCTGGTCTATTTCAGTGGTTCCTAGACACCGGGCGGAAGGCAGAGGGAATGCTTAAGGTGCCCCCCTAGAGCCCATGGTCTAATGGTGGGGATGGGGCAGGGGGCAGACAAATAAATAAATAAGCCTTCAAAGATGAACTTTTCCCCGGTCCGAGGCAAAGAGATAAATAAGCTCAACAGAGTGAGTTCAGTATCCTTACTTGGCAAAATAAAAAGTTGGCAACCTACGCTCGTCCCCAAAACTATTTTTGAAATCTTATTGTGGTGCAAAATCACGATCTGGGAACCTCCCTGACTTGAGCTCTCTTGCTTCTCTTTGGTGCTATTCTCACCTCTCTCCCTACTTTCCTTGCTGGCTCCCACTACTGTTTACAGGAGGCCCCAGCCTGTGGCTTATCCTTCTTATTAGAGAGGAGATTAGCAAGTGTGAGAGACATGCCAGCAATTAAGTCTTTCTTTCTGATTTAAGGAGGAGAAAAAAAGCATTTGAAAAGATGAGTAGGCATCTGCCCATAGCACTCTGAATTAAGAATCCCCAGTCACACGTCTATCTCCTGGTGAAGTCTGGTCGACCCCATCTCAGCAGAGGGCAGAGGGTGAGCCGTTACTTTCCAAGGAACATGCTATAGTGTGCTAGCTGTTTCCTCACACTTGGATGTGTGTATGTGTCCACAGTTATTTTATTCTTACTCTGGCATGTGCATGTGCACTCCCAAAATGAATACTTGGGTGTTGACAAGGGATCGAGTCGTTTGGGCCCAAACTCTTATCTATTCTTAAAGCTTGGAAGCTCCATCAGTGGTGGTAGCAACATAGCAAAAGACAGAGCTTTTAGAGTTTAATAAGATAGAATTAGCCCCAAAAGAACAATTGAAACTCAGACCAGGGGCATCTCCTGTGGAGTCCAAAGAAGAGCTGTCCTGAAGCTGGTACCCCTTGAAAGACAGTGGCACCCAGATTGGCCTTATTAATGTAACAGCTCATAATAAAGGAGGGGAACCCACTTTTGTAAAGGCCATAATGCCATCCCCAGGCCCAAGCACATGGCCTCTGAGCAGGTGGACTTTTAACCACTGACACTCCAAGCCTAGTAGGTGTGTTGGTGAGTTGAACCTACCTGACAGCCGGCGGGGAAGCACGCTCTCCAGTATGACTTTATTCCTGCCAGAAGCTGTGATGACCTCACTGCCGTTGCCTGCTCTTCCCTAAATACCAGAGGATAGCATTCCCTCACATATAATACATAGTCTCCAGGTGAGCAAAAAGAAGCAGGAGATGGGTTGTAGTAGCTACCAGAAGGTCCAAATTATTCCCCAAATAGAGTCTAATAGCCTTTACCTGTGATTAGTTTGATCTGGTGAATGGATCCCCTCTCTCCTGAATCAGCCTGGGGTGAACTGGCAGAGATTTGGGCAATGCTAAGCTCTGTTCAAGGACTATGTGATTTCTAGAGGGTTCGCTCGGGCGCCGCTAAAGAAATGACCTGCTCTTTTCCAGACGTGTGGCTGTGGGTTAGGTAGTTATGGGCTTGATAAATGCTTTGAAACAGTGATGGAGCTATTTTTATCATGGCTTTTAACTTTATTCCTCCTGTGGATGTAACTGAAAGGTTGCAGTTACAAGAATCTATTGTTGTGCATATCTGTATATTCATGTAATGCAGACGTATATGTAAATATGTGTGTGTGTGTGTGTGTGTAAATAAATTACGTCATGGGACACATTCTAGGATTCACTGTTTTCTGAAGCTGTTGAAATATCTAAGTTACTACCATCGTAACTGGTCCCACTTCTCTATCATTCAGTCTCTCCTTTTTTAGCTCTTCTATCTGGGACACATAAGTAGCCTCTGGATATATATGCACTTAACTGAACAAAAATGTCAACAAGCTGCTATTTATTTTCTTAAACAGCCCGAGCAGAGATGTTTGGCTTGATTGCTGAAAATTGTTAGCTTATCACTGAACTGTCCTGATGATTCTTATTATTCAATTTGCATTGCTTACAATAGTAATTATTACTACATAAAAGAGCATGATGCTTTTATTTGTATAGGTCTTTCATTAATAATTTAATTGACTATTAGATCCAAGTGGTTCTGTGACACATACATCAATGTACTTAGAGACCAGCCCTGGGCACCTTGGGAAATCAGAATTTAAGTATTGTAAGGCTTGGGCTGGGGATATAGGTAGTAGGTAGGTCCTTTGGCCCTGACATCCAATTGATTGGCCATAAGTTTCTCGCATCTTTATTTCCAAGCATTTTATTGATTTACCAGCAGTGACTCTCATCTGGTTATTTTAACAACCCCAGAAATAAGATCATGGCATAGTTATCTTGCTCACTAAAATGACTGAATTGGTACTGATTTAAAAGTGGAAAGGTATTGATGGCTGGAATGATATATTGACCCAAAGTGATTGACTTGGTGGCTTCACTTAGAATCTGTGTCTGTGGGGCCTATTCTTTAGAAATGGGAAGATTTTATGGTCACAGCTTAGCCGACGTTCCTAGATTGCACTGCAACTGTGTAGGACATATGTTTTGATACATCTTACTATAGAAAAACTGAGTTTGTGGATTTTTTAGTGTAGGAGAGTACTCCAACTTTTCTCACGTTTTATATATTAAATAAAATGATGACTTGAAATATGCCTTTGGAGGCATGAGAACCTGACTTTGGTGGGTGTCAACCCATAGTGATATTCAAGGAACTGTATTTTAAAACTCTGGATTCAACAGGGAAAATAAAGTCAACAAAGGAATGCCCATGTGGCCAGCCCCCCACCTGACATCTGGGAAGATGAATGTATGTGTTGGTCAAGAGTACCACGGAGGAAATTTTTCTCGTCAGTAACTGGAGTTTATTAAAATGATTGTTCGGGACACCTGGGTGGCTCAGTCGGTTGGGTGTCTGCCTTCAGCTCCAGTCATGATCTTGGGATCCTGGAATCAAGTCCCACATTGGGTTCTCTGCTGAGTGGAGAGGAGAGCCTGTTTCTCCCTCTGCTGCTCTGCCTGCTTGTACGCTTTCTCTCTCTCTCTTTCTCTCTCTCTCTCTCTCTGTCAAATAAATAAATAAAATCTTTAAAAAAATAAAAAAGAGTGTCAGGGTGCCCAGGTGGCTTAGTCAGGTAAGCCCCCACTGTTGGTTTGGGCTCAGGTCATGATCTCAGGGTTTCGAGATCAAGCCCCACATTGGGCTCTGCACTCAGCATGGAGTCTGCTTGAGACTCTGTCTGTCTGTCTGTCTCTCTCCCTCTGTCCCTAGCCCTCTACTCCCTGTACTTACTCTGTATTTCTCAAGTAAATAAATAAATCTTAAAAAATAAATCAGTAAAACGATTGTCTTCTCCACTGGCTTTGAACAACATTCTTTACATCCTTTAGAAAAATGGACTAGTTACCTGAAGTAGGATTGGCTTATTTCTTTAGTATTATCCTTTTCCAGGGACTGAACCAAGGGGTAGCCAGGGCTCTAGTGCCCCCATACTCTCTGTCTCACACACATCTAAGCAGATAAACGTTCACTGTGTTCATTATGCAGATACAGTATCACGTGAAGTTCTCTCCTGTCCCCTTCCCAACCTACCAATGCTCCCTCTAAGCTCTTCCTACCTGGACATTCCAGAAGGGCCACAATTCCTTGGTTTTCTCTTCTTGGCTCTTCATTGTGGGCTGTCCCAGTGTTTGACATCACCCTTCAGATTTCATTTTCCTAAGTGCGCATCTAAAGGTTTCTTTTTAACAAAGACAGAGCCTGGTGGGTGGGGGCATAGATCTGTGCGTACAGCTGTAAGGAGGGACGTGTTCTTCACTCATCAGGCTCAGGGGAATTCCTGTTGTCCTTGCCTCCATCCTATCTGTGGCTTCTGCTGGTCTCCACCAGGCTGTTCCAGGGCATTTGCTGGAAGTCTCCTGGCCTGGAATGAGCCCCGGGGTCTGGGCTTGGGTTGTCAGCACTTCCATCATGGCCTTGGTGATGTTGTTCAAGGTCCCAAAAGGAATTTATATGCACCCAAGAGGGACTCCCTTAGCCAGCAAAATTCAGCTATCTGGAATTTAACTAGGAGTTGGGGAGAAACAAAAAATACCTTAGAGAGGACAAAACAGCTTTCTCCAAATCCAAGCATTAAACTTTAAGTAGATCTTTGCTGGTTTTGTCTTCTTAGTGTGACCACACTCCCAATTAACTTGGCTTTCTGATTCCCTTTACTTTTATAGATGGGAAAACCAAATCACAAAAAGGCTAAGTAATTTGTCTAAACTCTCCAAGAATGTCCTGGATGGTGACAGCAAGATAAGGAAAGGGGATGAACTGTGTTTAGCTCTTTTGTGTAGACCGTAGCAGAAAAAAATATATAGAAAAAAAAAAGAAAAAAATATATAGTAATTGCAGGATGATTCCCTTCAAAATGGCCACTTTTGTTTTTTAATTCTAGTGTGTGAGGAGTATCAGCTGGCTGAGAAATCCCAGCAGGTGGAACTGTCCTTTCTGATTCTGCCAAATGAATGTGAAGTTACTAGACTTCCCTTTGCTGAACAGCTAGTTTAGCTGGTGTATAAATAGATGCTTGTGAAATATTTTTTGTATCATCAAGATGAATGAAGCCTGGACTCAGTGTCACGATGATCAGCCTGGGTAGGAGATGGACCACTTCTGGAACATCTCAGCATGGAGATGGGCTTCTCCCACATGACTGAGGATGATTGATTCATACAAGGAAGTCCCTGCATGGAAGCGAATGGCCACCAGCTTGTTGACATCCACCAGCAGCCTTCATTTGTGCTCCTTGGTTTTCCAAATAGTGCCATGCACACGATCTCCTTGGCTCACAGCTGTCCTGTGTGTTAGGCCAAGCAGGCATCGGTGTCATTCGGTCATCCAGGGGAGGACAGGCAGGCTTGGAAGGAGGTGCCCATGGCCTCAATGCTGGGGAGAAGCTGCTCTGAACGCCTATGCTCTTCCTGCCTGGCCTGGGAGGGCACCAGAGGGTAATAGAAGGAGATCCTTTCCTTCTTCCAAGAATCTTTCTTTCCCAGTTGAAAAAGGCCAGTTTCACGGAGAAGGAGAAAAGGGAATGCAAAAGTCCAGTCACAGCATGAACCTCTTTGCTCTCAGATGGAAGAGATGACTTAAGATGACTTAAGGAGGAGGAAAAACACCTTGGAACCTCAGGCAGTGTGGACAAAGCTATCGCCATTTGCCAGCCTTGGCCAGTGACCCTGCAGCCCGAAGAGCCCCACAGCCCTGCTTCCTGGGCCAAGGACGATACTGGGACATCCCGGTCTGACCAGGGAAATGCATGTCTTGGGACTGCTGGTCCCAAGGGGGGCGCTGACCTTAACCCTGGCAGCAAAGAGCCCCACCTACCTGCCCAACCCTGGTGTGCCCTGGCCGGAGAAGAGGAAGGGGGGTGCCCATAGGTCATCAGATGTTCTTGCTGGTCCTAGGGTTCAGGGCATCCCTCAGGTGGACCATCCTGAGATCTGGTGCAGGCTAGTCTCTAGAACCAGCTCAGGTTTGACTTTCAGCCAATTAGAGGACCACCAGGTCTCTAGTTTTCTCATCTGTAAATTAAAGAGTTCCTAACCTTACTCATTATTTAAAGAGGTTCAAATCGAAACAACAAGGAGATACCATGTGTCGTTTGTCTGACTGGCAAGTATTTAAGAATTTCAGAATATCCAGTTGTGGAGAGGGGTGGGCAAACAGGCACTGTCCCTCAGTTTTAAAGGCAGAGAACCTAGGGGCTGCATTGGGCAACGTCTGCAAAAGTTACACGCAGACACCCCACGGGTTCACCCTTACAAATGGATCCTGTGGATTTGCTCACTGAAATGTCAAAAACTAGTCAACGAGGGTATCTTAATATTGTTTATAATAGCAATAGCCCCAAGTTGGACACAGCCTCAGTACCCATCACTGGAGGATTGGAAGAGCGTAAATCCTTGGCCCAATGGTCAGCATTGCACTTAAGAAATAAATGAGTCATGGGGTTGTAATGTACGACACACGGAATATAGTCAATAATATTTAATAACTTTGTAGGGTGACAGATGGTAACTGAACTTAATTGCTGGAATCATTTAATCATGTATCAAAATTTTGGATCACTGTGATGTATACTTGGAATTAATAGGATATTGTGTATCAATTATACTTACATAAAGAACAGGATGAGTTGGAAAGGGCACAAAGATATCATGGGAATAAGTAATAATATCTATTTCTGAGTGTCATCCATTTTCTAAAAAGTTCACACATATTAACTCAACTGTTCCCCATTTTACAGATGAAAAAGCGAAGGCACAGTGAGATTAAATCAACTCGAGATTATAATCTCTCTAGAAAGTAGTGTGGTGACAGGAGTACAAAGCTACCATTCTGGATTCATTGCCTTCTTCCCTTCGTTGATCTGGGCAGAAAGAGCACAGTTCACCATGTTTTCCTGTCATGCTCCTTTATTTAAGCAAAATACCAGAGCCTGGATGGCCCATAAACAACAGAAGTTTTTTTTCCCCTCAGTCCTGGAGGGTAGAAGTTTGAGATCAGGTGCCAGCCTGGTCCAGTGAAGACCCTCCTCTGGGTCTCAGACCCCCTCTCCATGCCCTCACGTGATAGAAGAGGTAGGGAGCTCTGCGACATCTCTCTTTTTTTAAGGTACTAATCCTGTTCATGAGAGGGGAGTGCTCCCAAAAGGCCCCATCTTCTAACACCATCACACCGGGGATTAGGATTTCAACATACGAATTTGGTGGGGGTGGCGGTGGGGCTGGGGGTCACAAAATTCAGACCATAGCACCTTCCTAAGTAAAAAAAAAAAGCAAGTTGCAGGAAAGTGGGGTCCTATTTCTGTAAAAAAATCAAGTCATATATAAATATGTGTGTGTGTATATATGTGCGTGTGTATATATGCTCATACTTTCACAATTATTTTTAGAGCAGGATATACAGGAAGAAAGTAGGGGGAACTGAGGGTTCAGGTAAGAGAGAAGGAAACTTTGTATACATTCCTGTACTATTTTGTCTTTAAAAAAGGGGTATGTTTGTGATTTTTATTTTTTTAATGTTTGCATAGGGCTAATCTGTTTGCATAGGGCTAATCCATCCAGTGGGAGGAAGGATAATTTAAATTGTTATTTAAACAATTTAAACGAGGGGTATTTACGTTTTTAATTTTTTTCTATATTTAAAAATTAAATTTTTTTAAAAAATTTAAATTATATTAAAAAATCTAAATTCTGAGGCAAGCAGTGGAGTGATGAGGTGCCCGTGTACAGAGGGATCTTTCGTTTTTCCACCACTTCTAATCTAAGAACCTTTTACTTACATGTGTACTGTATCTGTTTACAGACTGTAGGTGGATATAATTTAAAGGCTTGATTTAATAAACATTTAATGCCCCCCCCAAATAAAAGAAAAATAAAAAAATCTAAATTAAAAATTTTTATATTTAAAAATTATCTAGCAAATAATCGTACTTTTAAGTGAAAAGTTTGGATATAACCTTCTCTGACAGGCCCTTCCAGGTTAGAAATGTCCCAATTGCATTTGTTGAGCAGGAACCTGGCTCTTGTCCTCATGTCGCATGTGATGGAACTGTGCTCCCTGCCCACAGGTCATGGTGGACAGTGATGAACATATCTGCCTGAGATGCGTCAACCTCCAGGATCCCACCATTCCCTGCTGGAGACTGGCTTGTATTGCTGGGCGGGCACTTGTTTTCTTCCTTAGCAGAGAGCTGTGTCTGAATCCAGGGTGGGGAGAGCCATTTAGAGAAGGGGCCAGTGATACGTAGCTGTCTCTGTTCAGGGACTCCGGGCAGGCTCCAGCCCGACCTGGATCCTTCTGAGTTCATGATTATAACCACCATGGACAATGGACGCTAGCACTTAAATTTGTGCCAGGCACCGTGATAATCTTCTTTACGTGCAAGTGCTCTGGTTACTGTTATTCTCCTCTTTTTATACATGATGATGCACCTGTGCCCCCTTGCCTCTGCCTCAGTTTCTCAGTGGTGAAAGTGGTGTGCCTCTGCCCCTACTCCCGTGCTGTATGCCCTGGGTGATCAGCATGGGGGCCGGAACAATAATTGGACTGAGAAAACCCTTAAGAGAAGGGAGGGACTCAAAGAGAGTGGCCGAGATGCTTGTTCAGTTGTCCCGAGTGCCCCATAGTTTTCCATCTCATGGTAAAGAGTCTGGTTTAATAGGGAGGGGGGTGCAGTTGTGTCTCGTAATCCCTCGTAACAGTCTGTTCCCACCTCTGTTACAGCATTTACCACGCTGTAAAGCAACTGCTGTTGTGGGTTGTGCCCCCCACTAGGCTGTGGGTTCCTGGTGGACCGGGTCCTGATTCAGTTCGCTGATCCACGTGGCTTACTTAGGTCTCCAGGACTGTGTCCAGCATGGGTAGAGTTAGGGTTTGTGGGCGAAATGGTTGGGTGAGCAGTCAAGAGGCTCTAGGAACCAGGTGGCACAAAAACATATCCCCTACCCTGGCCTCCGATCGGAAGAGAGATGAGAAGGAGGAGAAGTAAGTGGAGAGTCCTCTTAGTTTGGCAAAGTTCTATTTGGTAGCAGAATGGCTGCCCCTGGGGACCCTGGATGTATTGGTTGCTCTCATGGCACTTTGCTTTCAGCAGAGACACTTGTCTGCTTCAGTGAACAGAGTCATGATTTAGGAGGAGCAGACACGGAAGGAAGAGGGATGAAATGGAGGAAAAAAATAAGTGGCAGCGATGGACCAATGGTCCTGGGAGCTGGTGGGGCAGGAGCACCAGGGAGGCTCCCAGGGGGACGGGCCCTGCATTTGCTTGCTGTCTTCTCCCTGCCCACACACTCAGTGGTGTTCACGCTGTCCTCATGTGGGGGCAGCTGGGAGAAAGTCTTTTTTTTTTTTTTGTATGTTTATGCATTATTTCTAGAAATGAATAAAGCTAGTGAGATGGGGGCCACCTCAGTATTCTATCTCAGTAATCAGTCTGGAAAAAACAAAATCCAAAAACGAAAAAATACCAAACACTGTTCATCAAAACCTAAATATGGGAATAAGCATTTAAAATTAATTTTGTGGGGCGCCTGGGTGGCTCAGTCAGTTGGGCATCTTTTTCAGCTCAGATCATGATCCCAGGGTCCTGGGATCAAGCCCTGCCTCAGGCTCTGTGCTCCGCGGGGAGCTTGCTTCTCCCTCTGCCCCTCCCTCTGCTTGTGCTCTCTCTCTCTCTCTCTCTCTCTCTCAAATAAATGAAATCTTAAACAAAAAAATAAAATTAATTTTATGATACCATCCGAAATGATGTCCTAAGCCTACCATGTGTAGACAGCTCCAGAGCTGAGATTCAAGTGGGGCATTTCAAGAGCGTCTTCTACCTCAGTCAGTGGCACCAACAAATCTTCCTCTTCTGGAGAGCCTGGAATAGGACCTCTCCGTATCTGAAGTGATAAACAGCTCAGGTTGGAAGTGTCAGATCACTCTTCCCATTCTTTGCAATGTTTAAATCTGTGAGTTTCGGGGAGACCCTTCTGCATGTGGTCAATGGCGTAAAACACACCATCTTGTGAGACCATCTTGAAAACTTCCCGGGGTGTGTAGTACCGAAGAGTTAATAAGCAAGAAGGTGGATCCCACTTCATAGACTAAGTTAAGGAAGGTTTCTCAGCCAAGGATTCTGGGGAGGGAAAATCACTTAGAAGTTTTACAGGTGTTGCCGGAAGGGTAGTAGACTCTATGGCCTTGTGTTGATGACACCAGGATTGCTTTTTCGTGAGCTGTAGGGATGAGAGCTCTTGGCTGTGATTCTGGGGAGGGCAGTGTGCGAGAAGAGCTGCCTCTAAACGTCCAAGTTAGCATAGGCCGCCCCCCACCCCTGGTCTGGGAAATGGGGCAGGTCTGGGAAACAGGAATAAGATAGAGAGACATTTCACAGCTTCCCCCATACAGGACACTATCTTATTCTTTGGTGCCCCATATCCATTCCGCTGCTGGAATCTGGCAAAGACAGGCATCTGTTCCATCTGCGTTACACAAGGCCGGGGATGGTGGACTAATAGACTTCTACCCCCGCATGTCTCTGATGCCCCAGACGTTGGTCCACAGCCAGATTATCAGGGGATCCCAGCTTCTTATGGCCCTGGAGCAGTGCTGCCATGTTTGGGCCCCAGTGGCTGAGGCCAGAATGAAGAGACCTGAGAGCCTCTGTGAATTAAAGGCTTCTTCAAAATCTGCTCTCTGTTCTAGAAGGACCAGACACTATGGGAATAACTAAAATGCAAAACTCTTGGCTGAGGAGGGCTCAGGATGGGTAAGAACTGGTCCCTTCAAAACCGCCCAACCTGTCATCTTGTAGCGTAGGGGGCAGAGTGCGCACTTTTGGTTTTAAACCTCTCCCCCTGGAATTTCCTAATAATTTTCCAACTGTCTTCTCTTCCACCAATCCTGGTCCAGCTGGTTAGTGGGCATGACAGAAAAAAGAAATGATGTAGGAACGTGTAGGCCTTTGACCTTGAATGGCTTTTTCAATATCAGGAGTTCCCTAAGTAGTAAGAAGAGTTTTTCCTTGATTTCTGTCTCGTGGTTGGGAGAGTTCACCAAAGTTGCCCTTCCCACAGTGAAGGGGTTTGTCCCTAATGGGCGAGGATTCCCGCTTCTCCCTTCTGGCCTTTCCTCTAGCTAGCGAGGACTCCGAAATACCAGAGGAGAGCTCCCTGCTGTACTATCAGGAAACATTCTTTAATGAAAAAAATCCCATGTTTCCAATCTCATTTTACTAGATGAAAAGCTGATTACCTGGAGGGGATGCTCATGCAGGCAGGGCCTGTCTCTTTTGCTCACTGCCATGACCCCAACCCTGCTCATGACAGGTCACTAACTTCCTGAGAGGACAGGTATGGGCCTGGATGCCACGGAGGCTTTCTTTTTTTATACTGGCTTCCAGATTCTGAACACCCTTTCCTCCCCTTCCCTAGTTTGACCTCTCTTTGAATCCTGTCCATCTTCCCATGTCTGTCCAGGGAGTCGCCCACTGAACACCTTTTCTGACCACACCAGTCCTAGAGGGGTCTGCATCCTCTGGCACCTGCTCCGGATGTCACATTATATGTTTTGAGTAATTTCCTGCGAATCCCGGTTAAAGTGCTGCTATATTTATCAGGGACTTGCTTTTAATTTTTATTTTTTCAAATTCGAAATCCTTGAAGGCTAATAGCATCCCTCTCTGCTTCAGTTTCTGGTACATACTTTTCTTCCTGAATGAATTACCGTATTCATTATTCATTCCAAAAAAAAAAATAGTCCTTAAGTGTTGTGGGCCAGGATCTGCCCTGGTGCAGGGGAAACAGGGAGAGAAACGTGCTGGGGAGGCTCCTGTTCTTGTGGCACCTACACCAGGAGGCGGAAGACCGACAACAAACAGATGAGAGATTGCTGATTACAGTCCGTGCACTCACTGAAGAAAGTAAAACGAACTGTAGGGAAGTGCCATGGTGCTTCTGGTTTGGGAAGACATCTCAGAAGGGAGGGCTTCTCAGCTCATTCCCAAGGAGAAGAGAGAAGGAAAGCAAGGGTTGGGGGATCATCCATACCCCGGGAGTCGTCGGGTGTGTAGAACACTGAAAGCCTCTTTTGGTGCCTGGAGCATCTTGCCTTCTTTGGTATATTTTTTGCATTGTTATTTTAAAATACTCATAGACTTAGAAGTTGCATTAAAAAAAAAAAAAAAAAACGGGATCCCTGGGTGGCGCAGCGGTTTGGCGCCTGCCTTTAGCCCAGGGCTTGATCCTGGAGACCCAGGATCGAGTCCCACATCGGGCTCCCTGCATGGAGCCTGCTTCTCCCTCTGCATATGTCTCTGCCTCTCTCTCTCTGTGTGACTATCATAAATAAATAAAAATTAAAAAAAAAAAAACTATAGAGGCGACATATGTCCTGCCTCAGGCTTCCCCCGTGATAACATCTTCCAAAACTAGACTATCTCATTGCAGTAGGAGATTGACATGGCACATGACTCTTAGGTAGACCACAGACCTTATTTAGGAGACTTCACCAGTTTTTGTACGTATTCATCGCATATAAAGGACTTGCCTGTGTGTGTGTGTGTGTGTGTGTGTGTGTATGTTTTAAAGTCTACATTTCTTCATCTCTCTTGTTAAAGAAGATTTATTTGAGAGAGAATGAGAGAGAGGGTGTGGAAGCGGCATAGAGGGCCGGGGAGGGGAGGAGGGACAAGTAGACTCTGCGCTGAGCACGGAGCCCAACTCAGGACTTGATCTCACAACCCCGAGATCATGATCCGAGCCAAAACCAAGAGTCAGACGCTCAACTTGACTGAGCCACCGGGTGCCGCCTTGTCATCTCTTTTAAGCCCAGTTTGCTCTGTGTGTTTTGGGAATGCCTGACTTATTTATTCAGCAAACATTAATTGGACACCTACTACATGTCAGTCCTGTGTCGAGTATTGGAGATATGAGGATGATTGGTGCCGTGGCGAGCAGGGGCATAGAGGCGGCAGCTCGATGAAGGTTGAGGGAAGCTTTCCAGAAAAGGTGCTGGTGTTGGCCCAGTGAGAAGGTCTGGATGTGAGAAAGGATGACCCATCCTGGGCACGCCAGACGCAAGAAGGGAGTGAGGTCAGTCCAGAACAGTCAGCAGGTTTAGAGTACGAGGGTCCAACGTGCCAAGCTGGGGATTTGGGGCTCGGCGACTCTGAGGATTCCCCAGTGGCCCACCAGGTAGGGACTCAGAGAATGATTGGGATCATCGGCCAACCCTATGTAGTTTGTTTTCTCTCTGCTCCATCCTTTTGAGCAATAAAGGCAGGGTTTACTGTGTGCAGAGCTGACCTGGGAGCGACTCCCAGATGCCACCCAACGAGGCCTCTCCCAGGCAGAGCGCGCTAGCCACTCTCACGGAGCAGCATTCGGCTGTGAAGCGCACGTGTTTGCATATCATTGACCTTTGTTGTACATGAAGGAACTAGGTAGGGACGCTAGTTGGACGTTCCCTGTAAGTTTCTGAAGAGGGAGAGAGAGATGCCTGTTGGTTGCTGGATCCCCACGGATTAAACAGCGCCCAAAAAAAATAAATAAATAAACAGCGCCCATTCGCTGAAGAAGGAATGTTCGAATCTAATCAGGGCACTTAGTATGTGGCTCTGACCTTTTGAGCGTGTCGTTCGGGGCAGCAGCCCGGTTACACTCAGCCTGCCTGCACAGCTCCGCTGGAACACTCTGGAAACGTGTAACTAGGATGTCCTAGTCTTTTAGAACAAAATGCAAGAGGAAGAAGCCACGCCGCCATGTCCCCAACAAGCAGTGGCTTGGCTTTCTAGAGGAAGGAGAGAAGCAAAGGTGGACTCCAGGTCAGTGTGCTGAGTGCTCTCGGGACTTCTGGCACCGACTGGGCCGCCTGGGTCCCCTCCGTGCTCCTCAGCAGCCACCTGCGAGGGTGCTTGGCACCCACCCTCCTGCTGTGGGGCTGACGGGCCTGGGCCTGAGGTCATCCCACACGGATGGGCACCTCGCTTGCTCAGCACGTCCCCTTTGAGCTGTCGGTCTGGCCGCGGGTGTGGGTTGGGGAATGTGGCCCTGCGTGGGGACGCTGATGCCGCACAGGCCCTTACCTTCCTTGCAGAGGTTCTGGGTTTCGTGATACGTGTGATGAGCCTGGCTTCTAAGTCCAGGGGCCCTCGTGCAGACGGGAGAAGCAACCAAAGCTGTGGCTGATGGGGGAGGCTGGGTGGGCACCTGGCTGCTTGTGCCCTCTTGTGTAGTATAGGGGCTCCCCTCTGCCCTGCGAGGGTGCTGGGGCCACAAGTGGGAAGTGACCCTGGGAGCAAAAGCGCTTACTCTGCGCAGCCCCCTGGACAGCACTGCGCGGCCTCCTGAGTGTGTAGCAGGTGCCAGAGGCCTAAGGGGGAAGAGCTAGACCAGGCAGCCCGAGCCCCATCTCACTGCTACCCCAGCCCTGTGTGTCCTGGAGCAAGCACCCCCTCTTTTTTTTTTGCACCCCCCTCTTTAAAGACTTTATTTATTCATTCATGAGAGACAGACAGAGAGAGGCAGAGACATAGGCAGAGGGAGAAGCAGGATCCCTGTGGGGAGCCCGTTGTGGAACTTGATCCTGGGACCCCGGGATCACGCCCTGAGCCCAAGGCAGATGCTCAACCACTGAGCCACCCAGGAGCCCTCTGGAGCAAGTCTCTTAATCTGGCTGGACTTCATTGTCCTGCCTGTAAAGTCACAATTGCCAACTAGATGATCCTAAGGTTTCTCCCAAAATGAATATACTGTCATTGTGCACTAAAGGCTAATGGTATGGGTGCAGATTTAAATTCACCATGATGGGGGGGATCCCTGGGTGGCTCAGCGGTTGAGCACCTGCCTTCGGCCCAGGGTGTGATCCTGGAGTCCAGGTATCGAGTCCCTCATCTGGCTCCCTGCATGGAGCCTGCTTCTCCCTCTGCCTGTGTCTCTGCCTGTGTGTGTGTGTGTGTGTGTGTGTGTGTGTGTGTGTGTGTTTCTCATGAATGAATGAATAAAATCTTAAAAAATAAATAAATAAATTCACCCTGATGAAAAGGGTGTTTGGGGGCAATCCAGCTCATCAGGGGGTTTTCAAGGAATAGCGTGACCTTTTGGGAGTCCCTCTTCTCAGGTTTCCCAAGCTTTTACTGCTCTACAGTAGCTACAGCGTCATTGTCACCGTAAAGTCATTTAAAATGGCCCTGCAATGGGACACCTGGTGACTCAGTGGTTGAGCATCCGCCTTTGGCTCAGGGCATGATCTGGGCAAGAGATCGGGTCCCACATCGGGCTCCTTGCTGGGAGCCTGCCTCTCCCTCTGCCTGTGTCTCTGCCTCTTTCTCTGAGTCTGTCATGAATAAGTAAATAAAGTAAAAAAAAATAAAATAAAATGGGCCTGTTGCTTTTTTTGAAGGACACATCCTGCACAACTCTTTTCTGAACCCCCCCTCATTCAAAGGGCCCACTGATAGTTCACGATGCAGAGACCCCAACATCGAGACTTCCGCAAAGTTGGGCCACGTTAGCTTGGCCTTCTTGCAACAGGAGGCGGACGGGGTGAGCAGCAGAGAATTACTTTTCCTGGCCCGTTTGGAGAGCTTGCAAATGAAATTTGTTTCCATTTGTCCTTTTCGACTCAGCAAATACCGTGTTTGACTCTTGGCTGTGAGTGGGGCTGGAATGAGCGTGGCTAATCTCTATTTAAGGGCTTTATCTTCTCCAGGGCCAGATCAGCCAAAATCTTGTGCTGCTGTCGTTGACTGGGGCCCGGAGGGGTCTCAATGGTTCTGTTCGTGGGGCTCAAGGCTGGGGCTCACGGCGAACCGAGAGAGCTCCACACCCAGGACAAAGTAGCTGGCAGATTGGGAGGGCAGCTGGATAACTTTTTGGTAATTATTTGTTTTCAGGCGTGCCAAGGCTGCACTTGAAACTCAAATTATTCACAAGCATAATAGCCAAGTTCTCAGTTCACGGTGTATCTTCCTGCTGAGTGCAGAAGGAATGGGGCAATTTTCTGAGACGCGCATTGTAAAACACTTGTTAAAAGTGCATCAAAGAGGCAGTCGGTGTCCACGGCGGACCTACGTGCTGAGTTTGGGGAAAGAACGATGGGCTTGTCCTGGGAGGAGAGGAAGTCCCTGAGTAGAGAGAGAGCCCAGGTGGCTGTCTCCACAAATGTCCCTTGTGCGTTTCTAACACAGGGACGAGCAGAGCGAAGCGTCCAAGGCCCAGGGAGCCTGCCCAGGTGAAGGCAACGAGAAGAGATGCAGATGGCAAGAGATAGAGAACAACGGATGCCTCTGGAAGGGGAAAGCCCTGAGAGCCGGCGTTGTGGAAGCAGCGGGCTCCCGTGGTCTGATCCGATGTCGCGCAGCACCGTGCCTTCCTCCAGATGTCCTGGTCGCTCTGGCTTTGAGCAGAGTGCCCGTGCAGGCAGGACAGACACCCTGATTGCCCTTCCCACCCCCCTGTAAACTCACCCACACCTGCTCCTCGGTTTTGCCCGGATCTCTGTCGCCCGTGCTTCTGTGCATCCGCATCTCCGGCCTCCTCTACACGCCACGCCATGGGCAGAAGCAGCAAGGCTGCGGGATGGGGCTTCGGTGCCAGTGGAGACTCTGCAGGAACTGCCCCCGCCTCACTTTTGCTTGTTCCTTCTGTGTCTTCCTTCATTGGTTTGTTCAGGTGATCCTTTGACTCGACGTGTGTTTAGTGAGCACGTACTGTCTGCTGCGTGCTGTGGGTGCTCAGGATCTGGCGGTGGACGTGGCAAAGGAGGGCTATGCCAGGGGGCCACCGTGGTGTGTGTGTGAACATCTGGGACTGGGTGAACATCTGGGACTGTCTCCGGATCACCTGTCCACAGTTAAATGCCCAGATTCTTCAGCTGGGACATGTCCCCACTACAAAAAAAAAAACAAAAAACCACACAACAGAGATTTTTATTAATACAGATTCCAGGCCCGGGTTCCAGAGATACCGAGATCTTCACTCCCTTAGTACGTACTTAGTTTGTTGGGTCAGACAGGTGTGATGGACTGTCAGTCTTTTGACTTACGAATCAGCCATTCAGTTCAACAGAGATTTCCTGAAGACCTACTGTGTGTCAAAGCGCTCTGCTTATGTTCTTTTTTTTTTTTTTTTTTTTTTTTTCTGCTTATGTTCTGCATCACCGCAAATCCTTTCCCCTATTCCTCAGAGAGGATTAGAGCGGGCCGTATGGGTAATAAAAATGAACGAACATGGAAAAGGTAGTCTCTGTGGCAGGGACTCCTGTTAGTAGGGTTTCTGCCGATGGGCTGGTTGATCTCCATGAGTTTTCCACCACGCCGGTAGGAAGTACAGTCTTCAGCTTCTTCCTCCCTTTTCTCAAGTAAGTACTGTTACTTGTCCCTATCTTCCAGATGAGAACACTGAGGTTTCAAGGGGTTAAGTAACTTGCCCAAGGTCACACAGTGAAGAGTGTAGAACCAGGGCTTGAACCTCAGCCTCTCACTCCAGATTCTGTGCTTGCAACCCCTGTGCCTTGTTGGATTGGCCTTCACAACTAGGCTGTCAGGTGTCTCAGAGTCACATGTTGACTCGTAGGGCTGGGGCTGAACCAGAATTGCCCACAGACACTGCTGGTTCTCTGCGACTGGTCTTCACGTTTTCCTAGCGCACACATCTTTACCGGCACCTTGTCGGTGCCTGGAAGATAGCGGCCTAGCTGAAAACCTTCTGCATAGAGTTAGTTGCTTTGAAGGAGAAACCCTGTGGTTAAAAAAGAGGCCATTGCTGGTGTCAGTTATTAACTAGTAACTCCAAAGGGGTGAGTTGAACTAAATTGTGTGTAACTTTTCTGATAATTATGATTGTAACAGATGCATGGGCCGTAGTGAGTTGGGGCTGTGTTAATATTGGTGATACAATTAGTTCCCATTTTCTGAGACGACTGCGAACCAGACATGCTGGATATCTGCCATATATTGTTCCCATCTTCCCCAAAGCCCTGGAAAGCAGTTGTTGCTCTTCTGCTTTACAGAAGAACCAAGGGCTCACGAAGGTTAAGTGACTTGCCCAGGACCATACAGCTTATCAGTCGCTAACCCAGCCTCGGCTGCTCCTAACACCGTGCCTTTCCAGTCCCCTATTTGTTCATTAAAATTTATTTATTTTTATTTATTTATTTTTTTACTGACCACCTACTAAGGTGCCAGCTGCTCCTCTTCGTGCTGGGGATGCCATGGGAATATGGTAGATGTGGTCTTTGTTTCTTGGGGCTTATACCAGACAGTGGTGGCCTTCCAGAGCCCGGGACCCCTATGTAAAATAGGCAAGTGGGGAGAATGGGATCCAAGACATAATATGAAGGCCTTGAACCGACAAGGCCCAAAGCCTCTTCTGTAGTTAGGGTTTATTTTTTTTATTTTTATTTTTTATTTTTTTGTAGTTAGGGTTTAATCAGGCAAGTAACTGTAGAGATATGAGTCCTCCAAGGAGGTTTAATTACTTATCAGTGTAGGTTAAAGGAAAGTACAATTAGAAGATTCAGAATGGGCATTTTGGGGTTGGCAAGCTTGCAGTTTTAAGACCCGGGCTGACTTGAGAACAGCCTGCAGAGGGCGGGCCATCTAGCTGCCATCTTGGTAGTCTTGCTTTCCTGGGCCCTCCCACTCCCACCCCCCAGCACCTAGTCCTGGCCCCAGTCCTCCGGACAGGTGAGGAGGCTACTGATGGCTACTCATGCAGCTGGCACCCCTCCCTGTTACTCCACAGGCTGCATGGATGGTACTGGTGCGGAGCCGTCCTGGTTCTTGTGCTGCTCAAGGTCAGCATCTCTGGCCCACCTGTTCAACGCTGGTGGCATCTCCCTTCTCCCCATTGTTGTGACAAACCGTCCTCACCTATTTGCAAGCATTCAATTCTCTACTTGAGAACCTTAAAAATGTGCTTGTTTTTCCCACAACACCAGTTCCCTTTTGCTCTCTTCCCTTGGCTGGCTCTACACGACCTCCAGATGACTCCAGTCAGACTTTCCTCGATTGTTCCTTTTCCCACGGTGTCCTGTTTTCGGGCCCTGGGTCTGTCTGGTATTTCCACAAATGCCCATCAAGTACCCCTTGCATGAAGGTTCTGGTCAGGGAGGGGTCAAGATCTTTATGTGAGAGAGAATATCAGACATGGTTCGCTGCAAGCCCTTCATCTCATGGATGACAAAGCTGGAACACGGGGGAAAAAATTGGTGCAAGTGGACACTCCCGACTCATTGCCCGCACTCTGTCACCCTGGCTACTTCTCAAGCACAAAGTAGCTGTAGTGGGAAGATTTTGGAGGCGCTGGAATTTTGAACTCTTTATGCTGGAATTGCAAAGATAAAATACATAGCTCACAGCCACTATCTTCTAGAACATACAAGAACCAATCCTTAGTCTCACTCCAGCGTGAGATGAGGGACGCAGACAGCGTCGTAGACGATCAAACAATGTGAAGATGGAGGAATTCACTTGTTAACCTCTGATTACATATTATTGTTTAATGTTTTTTGTTTTTTTTTAATTGTTTAATGTTTAAAAAAAATAAAGACATTAAAATCCTGACGAACATAGAAATGCTTTTCACGGAAAGTTTAAAATCCTGCATGATCCACCCGTCAAACATGTTCTTTGTGCGCCTATTAACACATCTGATACTATCGTTCAAAAAAAAAATAGGCTTGTTCTTCAGTCTGCAATGTGCGATTCTCCCCAAGCATCTGTTCTCACAAACACCTCAGTTTACTTGTTTCTTTTGAAAGCTGCAAGTGTCTGTTCTATGAACGAGCCGGATGTACTAAGTGATCCCTTTTTGATGGACATGGACTTCTCTCCTGTTTTCCTCTATCACGGATGATGCTGCAATAGTTCTTGCACGTGCATGGTTTTGCATGGTGGTGCATTTCTGGACAACAAATCCCCGTGGGAAGGGATTTTATTTAGCAATATTTATTTGAACTTAAATAAATATTGCTAAACATTCCTTCTTGAATGACAGGACTTACTGACACTCCCATCCACATAGAACGGGAGTGCCTCTTTCTTTACATCTTCATCTGCACCGGGTTTTCACCAAGCTTTGAAATTTGGGAGCTAAATATTTTTGAAGAGACAGTGTTATCATTTGGGACAATTTAAGTTCATTTTTCACATTTGTTATCTCTCTTTGTTATCTCCCACAAAGACTTTAAAGGTATGGTTACATTTAAGACAGGCATTTCTTTTAAAGGGTTTCATTTTTGGAAACCTGAGGCCCACATCTAGTTTCTCCCCAATCTTTTTTCCTGTGTTCCCTGCTGGAGCAGACTTGTTCTCTGGCCCCTGGCCCACAGGCTGTTGTTGAAGTAGAGGCGTTGGTCTTCTCAGGGCTATTGATAGGGGGACATAGCCCATCCCCAAGGCCCCACACCTTGATGAGGGCCAGGGCTGAAGAGACTTTGTGAAGCTGGCTGATTTTTTTTTAAGCTAAGCGCCCCCTTAAAGCGGGCTTCCCCCAGCAGGCTTTAGAGCACACATTTCCTAACCCAGATGGCCTCGCTAGCCTGGACACCTGGCTGGGGGAATGAGCCGGCACCCCCTGCGTCCGTATTAGTGCTGCTTCCGTGATGGTGCTGATGGTCTCAGCTGTGCACATTCCGCCTTCCCCCAGGAATGCTGGGGAGATGGAGATGGGTTTGGCCAAGGAGCCTTTCCATGGTGGCTCCGCTCAAGCACCAGTTAAGCCAAGGGTGGATAAATGATCCTTCCTTGGAAGGTCAGTGTTGTTGGGATGCCCTCTTTTTAAAGCTAAATTAAGAAGAAGCAAGATCAAAAAAAAAAAAAAAAAAAAGAAGAAGAAGAAGAAGCAAGATCATCTCTAGAAAAAATAGTGCAGTGACCATGTTCTGGGTGTTCTCAGTCTGTTCTTTCTGCCTTTCTGTGTCCCAGCCCCTTAGGGACACACCCCGATAACATCCCTTTATGCCCCCTTGAGGGGCATGTGGATCCCTGCTTCTCTCCAGCCTGTTCTAGGGAATGACCTCGGTATTAGTCATTTACACACTAGTGTGAAGGCAGGGCACCTGATTTTAGATATGAGGCAGCAGTACGTGAGGATTGAGCATCAGGTTGAGGCTTTTAAGGTGTGGTTCATTCTTGCTTTCTGAAATCACTCCATCAAAACAGTCCTCTCTTTTGTATCAAACGCCTTCAGAGTGCTGAGATGGTCAGACAAGGCAGACGGTGGAGTAGTCATATTCTCCGGAATCCAAATGATTTGGGAAACTCTGCAGGCCCCAACCGCCCATACCCGAGGGGCGACTTCCGAAAATATATTTTCAGGTATTTAAATGGTCTTTTAATTTAAACCATATAGTAGTATATCCACACCCACAGGCCTTCACAATTTTTCCAATGGGTAGTGAAAATGGAGCAAAAAAAGTGAATCTGAAGTGTTAAGGCAGGCAGGGGTGGTGAAGATTTCACTTGTGGGACTGTCCCCCTCAAGCTACAGTAATTCCCCAGAACACACACAAGGACTTGGCGTCATCCCATATATATCCTGGCCTGTTCTCAGGCTGACGCCTGTGTGGTGACACAGCACTGACAGGTAACACGATGAATTGAAAACATATCAATCCAAAGGCCAGCTCAAGGGAAGCCTTGTTAAACTAGAACGTGGTCTGGAAGCTCCGTTTCCAGAACTGTCGGCTGAGTGAGAGGACATGGGTGGCCCAGTGGTCATTTTTAGGGTGAAGGCCCTGATGTGAGGAATTACATTTCCTGACAACGAGGCAGGATATTCAGAACGTCATGTTACGTGATGGGCTTCACCTTCCCCGACAGAGGATGGGCTTCACCATAGAATGGCTCCCGGGGTCGGATTGATGGCAGAGAGCTGGCTGCCTCACCCTGCACATCTGTGGATGACGTCAGCATCCTGGCATTGACGGCAACGTGAGAGCTACCCTGTGTAAAGTTGGTATCTGTTTGGGGATTATTCAATCACCAGTGGCTTTCTCCCTCCTTCTGTCTTGGCTGGTCAGCGTGAGCTTTCTATTTGCAAAATTCTGGGCTTCTCATTATGAAACAGACCTTAGGATTCATCCAGTTGGCCCAAATGCAAAATTGGAAAACTGAGATATCCCTCCTTAAGCTGTTGTTGCCTCTGGGCCATATGCAATGTCCCGTAGATACCAAGGAAGGAGAAGCTAGCCCCGAGGGACTTTTCTGGCATGCTGCATGTTCAGATTCCTTTAACAGGCAAGCCCAGAAAGTTATTTCTGTCAAAGGCACGGGGTACAAAGTTTTAAGAAGATAAAATATACAATATTCATCTTCTTAGCTGAAAAGAACATTGGAGAAGAGCTGTTCCTGCCTCCACTGTCAGAAAAAGATACTGAAGTCCAGAGTGGTTCCAGGGTTCATCCAAGGGGATGGGGTTTTAAAGCAGACTTAGAATGGGGTTGGGTTGGGCTTCAGGGAATTGATGGAGTTTCAGCCTGGGGTGTTAAACAAGGAGGAGGAGAAAGAATAAAAAGGATGAGAGAGGGGAGTCCTGCCCCTAAGGCACCTGGGAGAGAAGGCATAGATGGCAGCCACAGGCCAAGAGGACCTTTACAGATCTGTCCCTCGGTGGGCAGATGCTAGAGGCATCCTTACTCATAATGCTCTTGGCCTGACCTGCTCCTCCATGAAGCTGTGATACCAGGAGCTCAGTAAGATCTTGCAGAATGCATTTCATTAAGTCTAGAAACATCTCTGTGGAGGTTGGGAGATTGTGAGGATGCCATGAAATGGGCCAGAGCTGAGTCTGTCCGGGGGCTCTCATACGCGGGAGTGGTTGCTCCCTGGCTCAGTGATGCAACAGTGGGGAGAGTCAAGAGCTGTGGGAGGGCTCCTCTGGCCAGCTGAGGGCCCAAGCAATCGCCCACACAGGGCAGAAAGTGGAGTAGACCCAGCCTGTGGCTCTGAGCCCTTAGAACAAGCAGATCCTGCTGTCAAAGTGGCACCATCACTGGCTTAAGAAGAAGGGTCATGGCCAGTGTGCCTCTAGTGGCCAGGATGCCCTCATATTAGTTCTCTGCTCTGTCCACTTGCTGGACCCCCCACCTTGATCCCCTTCCCCCATAGTCCATTCCCCTTAACTCAAGAAATCTGACTTTTAGGCCAACTGGATTTCCTTAGAGGGCTGGCTTTCTGGCTCCCCCATGATCCCGTCTCCCCCAAGAGACCTCCTGATGGCAAACTCCCTTAGAGTTGCTGAAGGAGGCAGAAGTCCATGGGCAAAGCGATCCGATCCCCGTGGTGAATTGGCTGAGCCTCGTACGCATATGGGGTTGTAGGTCTGGCAAAGCCACAGTTCCAAAAGAGAACGCAAAAGGTCCTATAAGTTGGCCTCCTGCCCCCAAAAACGTGGTAATTCCAAATGTCACCTTGGCATTTTCTTCTCAAATAAATTCTGTCTTGTTCATATCACAAGGAAACTGGAAACATGGATTTGAGAACTTCTGTGTTTATTTCTCAGTCCTCTGATTGACTTGCTGGGTGACATGTTGAACTATTACATTTCTTTCGTGGATAAATGTGAACATGAGCTTTGAGATTTTTATCTGTTGAGGACTGGAGGCCTGTGGTTTATTTGGAGTCAAAGAAAAGTATTTGGACTTCGGTATTTTGCGTGTGTATGTTTGTGTGTGTTTATAAAAATAGGATATAAGGCAAAGAGTAGCTTAATATTATTGGTTGGTAAAGAGCCATATGGATTTGAAAAAAAAATTCACAGATGATTTAGAAGGTTGATAATGTTGCCGTCAGAAACCAAGGCATGGGGAGGATTTGGATAGAAGTGCTGTGTCCGATTGCTAAGAAAACAGAAGGCGTGATGCTTTGGAGAGGTGCTTTGCCTCTTAGGAGACATGAATGATTTTTGCGCTTCAGTTCTTTGTAGTATTCTCATGCAACACAGGAGAGATGCAGGAAAAAAACCCATCCTGAAGATGGAGAAATAAAGACACAGAAGGTAATGTTGCTGCAGGAATTCTGGGACAGAGGTGAAATTTGAATCCAGAGCTTCTTGCATCTCGGGCTGCAGCACGGAAGGCCTCATGGAGCAAGGGTGTGTGTCGGTGTTGAGCACCCTTCATCGCCAAGATGCTGGCTTCTGCGAGACTCCAGGTGACCACTGGCCCCGGGAGGCAGGAGCCTGGGGCTTTCTGGATCAGGATCTACACACAGCTGTCTTCATTTTCACAAATGACCTCCTTGACCTCTAGGGTGGAGGGAATGATGGATTGAAACACTCTGATGGACGTACGCATTTGGAATTTGTTGTGCTGATGTGTATTAGGAAGAGAACAAACCTCTTCCTAAGAAACGTATGTTAAAGGTGTGTTTGGGAGGTGAATCTTTAATGCACATGGAGCTGAAAAAAAACATTTATTTTATTTTTTACTTATTTATTTTTTTGGAAAAAAACATTTAGAAAGCACTATGGACTTTTAATAAACTGTGGATATTTATAGACAAGTCAACCAAAACAGACGTGGTGCCAGGGACACAGAGTTGGTTTGGGTTTTTGCTGTGTCCTGGGTGATGGGGGATGTTTCCTGGTTTGGGAGGTGGAAATGGGAGGGTTGGTAGTTCTCCGGTATTCGGTACCATGCTGTCGTTTTCAACAGAGAGGATGTCAGAGGGAGAGTGATCAAAGTTCAGAAAGATACTCTCTGAACTGTGTGGGGTTGCTGGATAGCACGTGAGCCTCAAGTCCCCTTAATTCCTCATTAAAACACCTACTTGAGGGATTCTGCATTTTCCCCTTGACTCACGTGCTCACGCCATGGAAAAGCTCATGCTTTTCCATCTCCTTGGTCATAGGTTGAAGATATAAGTTAGGATCACCTTTCTGGAGAGCCGTTTGGCAGTAGGGATCCAAGGCCTTACAATGTGAGTACTCCGACCCGGCGATTACACTTTTGGGACTTCACACCGTGCAGGAGTGAGGCCGTGCATCCGACACGGTTCACAGTAGCAGAACACTGGAGATGTGAGTGTCCAGCAGAATGAGCGGGGCTGAGTTCCTGGTTACCCCACATAAGGCTCTCCAGGCATCCACTCATTCTGCATTGTTTATTAAGCACCTCCTGTGTGCCAGACCCACAGAAGGGGTGATGTCAAGGC
This sequence comes from Vulpes vulpes, assembly GCF_048418805.1. Taxonomy (NCBI): domain Eukaryota; kingdom Metazoa; phylum Chordata; class Mammalia; order Carnivora; family Canidae; genus Vulpes; species Vulpes vulpes. The sequence goes on along the minus strand of NW_027325787.1, from coordinate 114,407 downwards.
TGACACAGCTTCAGCCCACCTGAAGCTCAAAATTTTGTTGCAGCAACAGATTTCGTATAGCGTGAAGCAGAAAAAGGAAAAAGAAAAAGAAAACGGGCACAAAGTGTTTTGACAGTGTGCTCTCACGTCCGTTGTATGAATAGAAAAACCTGGAAGACAGTCTGAATGAACAGAGGCCTAGAAGCTTTGGGCAATGGCCATATATCCATGCATATTTTTTCCCCTTCAAATTCTTCTCTAGTTTGCAAGTTTTCCACAGTGACCATTATGATTTTTATACATTTTATCTTTTAATGTGCCTTGGACGATAGAGAAAAAGAAGTGAGCAGACCTGGATTCTAGATTCAGCTCTTCCTTAAACATGCGGTGAGCTCTTGAGCAAGCCAGAGAAGCCTGGGGCGCAGTCTGGGGAGAGAGAGGCCTCTGAGGCTTGCAGCCTGCGGTTCCCAGATCCCAAGCTCCCATCTCCTCTGAGGACACTGGGGGATTGTGCCGCACGGTTGGCAGCCTGGGAGCTTTCCCAGGAGGCAGGACTGCGGCCAGGCTGCTGACGCCCCAGTCCCCGGGCACCCTTTTGGATGTCCTGGGTTCTGGTCCTCTAGGAATCTGGGGTGTGCTCAGAGGAGGAAAAGGAGTTTGTGTATCAGGCGTATGTAATTAAATTAAGGAAGTGCCTCTAACCTTGCAAATGAACATCGACTTGGATTATCTCAGCCAAATGTCACCGCACCCCAAGAAAACAGGTGACGGCAGCTCCACTGAGTGAGCCGTGTCTGGGGCCAGTTATGGTGTGCGAAGCATTTTGCGGACATTTTCCTAGTTGAGGCTCCTGGCAACACCCCTGAAGTGGGTGCTCATCACCCCTGTTTTATAGGTGGGGACCTTCCACTCAGAAAGCAGGTAACCGGGGATCCCTGGGTGGCTCAGAGGTTTAGCGTCTGCCTTTGGCCCAGGGCACGATCCTGGAGTCCCGGGATCGAGTCCCACATCGGGCTCCCGTCGTGGGCCTGCTTCTCCCTCCTCCTGTGTCTCTGCCTCTCTCTCTCTATGTCTATCATAAATAAATAAATCTTAAAAAAAAAAGAAAAAAGAAAAAGAAAGAAAGCAGGTAACCTGAGCAGGCCACTCTGGGAGAAGGGGCTGGGAATCCAGTGCCGCTCTCTGTGCTCTGAAGCGGCGTCTCTAACCTCCCCTGGGTTGTGCCTCCCACTCCGAGAGGCGTCTCTAACCTCCCCTGGGTTGTGCCTCCCGCTCCGAGAGGCGGGCTGTATCATTGCAGACCCGCAGGTGTCGACAGCCAGGCGGTGTGTGAGGGGCAGGGTGCTGGTGGCCTCAGGGGGGCCGACTCTCAGATTGGGCACAGTCCTATTTTTGTTGCAACCGGATGCAGAGCCGGCTATTCTTAGCTGCCTTTTCTGGGAGGGTTATAAACGAGGAAATTGGGGTTCCATGCACGCACATACACACACTCAGAAAGTCTAACCTCCCTGTGATAGCTGTAGTAACCTTTCCTCCTGCTTTGTGATTGGAAGTCAGAAGCCAACTATTAAAACCTCATCATAAAGAATAGGAGAATAGAATAGAATAGAATAGAATAGAATAGAATAGAATAGAATAGAATAGAATAGAATAAATAAAATAAAACCTCATCATATACCTGTGTCTCACCAAAGAGTGAAACCTTATATCAAGTCCTGACCTTTGTTGTTTGACTGTTATTCTTGAAATAGTTTCCTTGCAGGTTCCAGCTTTGCTTATTTAGTAGGTTTTTTTTTCTTTTTTGAATGAGACATCGGGGAGGTATGGGGGACACACAGGTTGGAAACTTTAAAATGATGAAACTTTAAGATGAAGAGAAAGAATTGTTTCTTTTCCCCCATTGAAACAATGTTTCCATCGATATGATAGATACTATTTCCTGTGTTTCAATTTCAGTTCTTCTGTAGCTCAGATTCTTCTGATTCATCCTATATACCAGTGTCTCTAAAATACGGCTTTCATGTTATCATCTCCTCCTTCACCTAGAACATTCAGTGTCTCCCCATTGTCTCAGATAAAATACAAACTTGTAGGTTTTTTTTTTCTTTTTTAAAGATTTTATTTATTCATGAGAGAGACAGAGACAGGGGGGCGGGCAGAGACACAGGCAGAGGGAGAAGCAGGCTTCATGCAGGGAGCCCGACGTGGGACTCGATCCCGGGTCTCCAGGATCACGCCCTGGGCTGAAGGTGGCGCTAAACCACTGAGCCACCCAGGGATCCCTCCAACTAGTAGGTTTTGAACTCATGTTCCTTCTTCATCTGTCTGCAACCTTGCGTTTCCAGGGCCATCCTCCCAGTTATTCCCAGGAGTGATCTTGCTCACAGGAACCGGTGTCTCCGGCACGGCTCCCTGAAGATACCCTTGGCCTTTCTCACTTTGAGCATTTGTTTTATTGCTCAGTGCAGGAGAGAACCAAGTAGAAAGTTCTCCTTTCCTTTTTCCTTTTTCTGAAGTCTTCCCCTTTCTTTCAGGCACTAGTCACATTTTCCTTTTTTTAAAACAAAAACAAACAACAAAAACGAGTAAACATTCCTTGAGCATCCCAGCCTGGGGTGGCCCGAGGTACGCGATCACTCATTCTCTGCAGTTGGGGGCACATGGCCTGTGGGGCTAGACCAGCTCAGCACCTGCCCGTCACAGGGGCCCCACGGGCACCCAGTGAAAACAGTATGTACTGAACTGCTGGCTAACAAGCTTCCTGTCCCGGCCACAAAATACTGCTGCACCAAGACAGGACCTCTTACCCTTCTGAAAACAAATAGTAATTCTTCTTGTCGTGTGTGTATGTGTGTGTGTGTGTGTTCAAAATGCATATGTTGGGGGGGGGGTATTAGCTAACTATTTGTCATGCATTTGCCACCCATGACTAATCCTATTATATGAATGAGATGGAAGCCCAGAGGTGAAAATACTTGTGTGACCTCACAAAGCTGAGCCTGTCAGTAGAACCAGCCCTTGAACCCACATTTCCTTCTGCTCACTTAGGAGGCCACTGTTCCTTTTAAACCATGAGTCATAGGCCGTCAGGAACTTCTGTAAATATTCTGATGGCTTTTGTCATCCTCCCTTTTTCTCGCTAAAGGGCCAGATAGTAAACATTTTAGGCTCTGCAGGCTATGTGGTTTCTATTGCAAGTCCTCAACTCTGGCCCTCTGGTGGGAAAGCAGCCATGGGCACTGCGTAACCCAGCGGGTGGGGCTGTGTTCCAAGAAAATTTTATTTACGAAAACAGGCAGTGGATTGGATTTGGCCTGCGGGTTATAGGTTGCTGACCCCCTGCTAGAGAGATGGTTTTCTTCTCTCTGTTCCTCATATTGGGCTGAAAAGTCAAGTTTAGGCATTAAGGAAATTTCAGTTTGAATTCTGAGCAGGCCCGGCCATAAAGTATAGGCCAATACGTAAATTATGTCCGTGGCTGGGAAGGCTGGCTGGTTAGGGATAAACTGGGAAGTTGCAGATGTTCAAGGGAAAGACTGTGTACCCAACTAGCAATAGACAGCAGGTCATTCCAGGAACACAGGTGTTGGTCTCAAGGGGGAACAACTCTCAGCATTCGGGTCTGTGCTAACCAGCATGGGGGTGCTCTCCACTGTAGAGCTGCACTATCTCCCCACACAACCAGACTGTTCTGTCCTGCCCAAAGCTTTCACCTGTAGCCCACAGGCTGTCCCATTGCTCCCATCTGAATGTGGACCCCAAGAAAAGTCACAGTCATGATAGATGTCTTACAGTGAGCTCCCTGGTCATATCATCACCCACTGTTTGTATTGGTGGCAGAGTGGAGTGATCCAACTGCATGGACATAAAGGTGTATCATAGGGAATTGTTACTAGGAATGGCTGATACCCCTGTCCTGAAAGGAACAGGTAGGTTTGGGGGAAGCAAGTCTTAAAAACTAAGACTTAGCGTAGCCCCATGACTCCCTCCTGAGAACACATGCACACTCCAAGGGCAGCCCCCCCGACCCCCAATAGTGCTTTATCATTAGGGTTGGCAAGTTTATCCTGGTTCTGAGCGGGGAGAGCTATTTGCCCTTTTATTTCAACAGAGACTATGCGAGGCCCAAAACTGAGAACACAGACGTTTTCCCATCTTCAAGGAGTTGTAGAAAGTTATCAGGAAATCTTGATTAATCCCAGAAAAGGATTTTGATGTTTTTTTTTTTTTAATTTTTTTTCTGAATTGAAGTATTGTCGACACACAGTGTAACAAAGCTTCGGGTGTACAGCATAGTGATTCCACGTTTTGCTGTGCTCACCCCAAGTGTAGAAGAATTTCTGTGGCTTCTTAGTAGCTTCAACTACAAAGAAAGAAAAGGAAGAGATGTTTGATCTTTACCCTTAGGAGAAAAACGCCCTGGTTTTAGGCAGTTCACATAAATCCTGAGCAGGTAATTCTTTAGGTTGGCTCTTACCTGTTGTTCTATTATAATTCTCTTTATTTTCCACATAATAATAGTAAACACTTGCAGGGCATTTAGCCTGTGCCCTGCATGCCTGTAGATGCTCTACATAGGTCTATGTAATCCTCCTGGCAGCCCTAGGTCAGTGGTATTACATCCCCATTTTACAGGCGAGGACAGGAACAGCCTGTGCGCTTACTCATCCTGCTGCCTGCCTCTTGACTTTTATTTATTTATTTACTGGTTAGTTAGTTTTTATTTTCATTCCAGTTAGTTAACAGAAAAAACATGGCATGCTTCATGAATCCACCTGTCATCCTTGCTCAGGGGCCATGCTAATCTGGCCTGGATTGTTCCAGTTTTCTTGTTTGTGCTGCCAAGGGGGCCCTGCCTCTTATCTTTTAAATGGATGTTGCGGCCGGCAAGAGCACAAGTGTATTCCTTCTAAGGGATCCATTCCTTCCAGAGTGGACTGAGCAGCCCATCGTTCTATTCCTTACTCAGCAAAGATTCCTTCCCTTGTCTGTCGGGCTGGACTCTGCTTATCTGGCTTTGCTCAGAAGGTTATGGTGTCTGTCCCAGTGGGTCATTGTGGCTGCCAGCAGTCTTGGGTGAGATGAAGGAGATCCCCTCTGTTATGTCACCTCTGTGAACCGTCTTCAGCCCAGAGGGGCACACCTGTTTCCCAAGGGCGCACCTGTAAACCAAGCTCACAGGACAGGTGTGGTAAATCAGAAGGCCTGTGTGTTAACTGGCAGTGAGAGAGACTACTGAAGGGGTTTGGTGAACTTGGGAATTGGGAAGGAAGGTTGGGTGATTTGAATGCTCAGGACCATTGGGAAAGTCAGTGGGCCACAGCGACCTCTCCCTCCCCTGCAGGAGGACACTTAAGTTCTTTAGATTTGTTAGCACAGTACATCCTGAGGCTGGGAAGTGGGTGTCTCTCCTTCTCTGGGACTTTGCATCTGTATACGTCAATCTTGCAGAAGGATGGCCCTTTCTATTCTAGCTGGTGGGGCTAGTAGGGCCAAGTAGAGACCCTGAGGTGAGCAACAATAGTGACCACTGACACTATTTTAATGGTAAAGTCCAAGGTCTTGCGTCCCACTGGTTCCCTGGGCTTCTCACTGCTCCAAGAAGGTAAAGCACACTCTGCCTTGCAATTTCATCTTTCTTTTTTTTTTTTTTAAGTAATCTCTACACTCAATGTGGGGCTTGAATGCATGACCCCAAGATCAAGAGTCATGTGCTCCACTAACTGAGCCATCCAGTTGCCCCCACTTGCATCATTTTCATCTTTTAAACATTTTTTTAAATTTTTAATTTTTTTTTAGAGAGAGAGAGAGGGAGAGGGAGGGAGAATCTGAAGCAGAGTCTATACTGAGTGTGGAACCTTCTCACAACCCTGAAATCAAGACCTGAGCTAAAACCAAGAGCCAGACGCTTAACCACCTGAGCCATGCGGGCTCCTGCCATCATTTTTTGACATCAAATGAGCAGTACCAAAACATAGTGGGTCCTGTTGGGAGTGGGGAGGGCTGATGCAGAGAGTTCAGGTCGCTGGGGAGCAGAGCCTCGCAGGAGGGCCCAAGTTCTTCAGACACAAGACTGAGTCAGCAGGGAGTTCATCAGACAGGAAGCATTGTGCAGATGCCACAGTTGTTCTGAATTGAAGGGAAGACAGGCGGCCAGAGGCTGGAATGGGACCCCTGAGGAAGAGCCACCTGATGGGACCCGTGAGGAAGAGCCACCAGGGCTGAGGAGGAAGGAGAGCTGAGGCTGCAGCTGTTCAAGGCTTCCTTTTCTGCAGTCAGCCCAACGCTCCCTCTTTTCTCCTTGTGTCCCTCCAGCCGTTATCCTTCAGCTCTCAGCAAGACCTGGGCCTGTGGGCCCGCTGTCACCACACCTGTCGCACCATGGCCTCATCAGCATTGCCTGAACCATGAATAACATCAGAGCAGATGACTGGTCACTGACCAAGAGGTCGGGGCCACAGGGTGACCCACTGCAGAGTCCCACTGTTCCCAGTGACAAGGATTAAACCCTCTACCCCGCAGGGAACTGAAATAGGGCTCTTGTCTGCCCTGTGGGCTGGAGATAGCCCCTTCCTCCCCAGCCCTATTCAATTCGGGAGCCTCGTTTAAGAAAAACATGTAAAATTACAAATGATGAAAGAAATGGTGATGCTGAAAGAAAATGTAAACAAGTCTATGTTTAAAAAGCTGGCATCCCAAACATCACAAAATCCAGAAAAATAACACATGATTATTAATCGGCTGTTTCACATATGTCTGCATTTCCTTTTTTTTTTTTCCCCCCTACATTTTTTGGGCTGTATGCTCTTTGATCACTTCTTCCTACAACAGTGATTTCAGAATACCATTTTCCCTCCAGATAATAGAAGGGTAATTCACTCATTTCTCTAGCTTGGGTGATTGGGACTTGTTTTCTATTATTGATGGATTAGGGAAAAAAGCTTGTTTGCTTCACAAGTGGTTATTGGTAATGTCATGTAAATTTTTAGGATGATTGTCAAATGTGGGGGCATCTCTCTCTGTTTTTTTTTCCTATATGAGCCATAAGACTTCAGGACATTTAAGTGCTTTTTAAAAAATTTTTATTTTTAATTTTATTTTTAATTTTTATTTTTAGTTTTTTCATTTAAGTGCTTCTGTGCGGTGACAAAGCCTGTGCTCATTCCACACGTCCGGGGTCCTTCAGGGCCGTGTGAACAAGGGGTGCTGATGCCTTAAGCTCCAGTATCTGATGGCAAATCACCCTCCTCGATATAAATGTTACGTAGAACCTATGTGATCATTTTATGTATTGACACTCATCTTTTTAATTTCATAGTTTTAGGATTACTAGAGAAAGTGTTCTCATTGACAATAAATATAATCTTACATGAATTTGGTATGTGCAGTGCTCACTCCTTCCGTATCATTTGTTAATTGCCTACTCTGATCAACCTACCTCATGTTGATCACTGGGAAGCATTCGACGACATAAAGCAGATAAGACATAGCTCAGTGTCTTCATCTAGTAGCTGTTCAAAAAGCAGCCACTAAGGCTCACATTACCCCTTCATTGGCACCTGATTTGGAACTGGGTGCTTGGAGATGTAAAGGTGGGTATTATCCCTCCAGGAGTTAGAGATGGGCCTAATTTTGGGTCCAGCTCCGAGACCAAAGTGGGAGTCAGGGTTTGTCTCAAGTTATAAATAGAATGGTCCTCGGGGCACCTGGGTAGCTTGGTCGGTTAAATGTCCAACTCCTGATTTTGGCTCAGGTCATGATCTCAGGGTCCTGGGATCAAGCTCCATGTCAGGCTCTGTACTGGATGTGGAACCTGCTTGAGATTCTCTCTTCCTGTGTCCTGCTTCCTCGCTTGCTCTCTCTCTCTCTCTCTCTCTCTCTCTCTCAAAAATAAATAAACCAACAAATAAAGAGAATAAAATATTTAAAAAATACAATGGCCTTCCCTCATTAGCCATGAATTCTCTACAGTTAATCTCTATCCATGAATTCTTCGGTCATCAATAATACTCTATAAACATAGCCACAGTTACATATTAAGCCATACTTTTAAAGAGCTCGATGATAATGTTTAGTTTGCTGTGTCTCCCCCAAATCTTTTGATTCTTACCAAGTTCAGCCACAGAGGTTGTCAAAATATGGTTTTCTATTTTGCAATGTTAAAGACTCTCCTGTGGCAGAAATATCTGTGTACAGGGAGTCAAGAAGCTGGAGTTGCCACAAACTCTGCATGGGTACCTGCTGGGATGCTTTTGGTTGCAAATGACAGCAAAGCCACGTTGAGTGTCCAAAAGACAGAGGGAGTCTCAATACCTAGTGTGTGCACTGGGTCCCAGCTGGGCCTGCCCGTTCTTTCTTTCATGCCCATCCAGGGACCAACCAGCGGGGTCAGTCCCACTTATTCCATGGGACTGGATGTTTGGGGTGCTGTTGAACACTGGCAAGGACACTACCTGTGTGCATTCTGTGACATGTGGGCCCTAAATCACTTCGCTCCTTTGGACTTTATTTGCCTCATTCAATTAGGGGCTCGTCTGACACCATTAGTAAAGCCCTTCCCAAGAGTAACCTTTAAGATTTTATTTTCTGTTTGCATTAATTGGTTTTTGTAATGAATAAACAAATCTTTTCTGGCCAGTGCTGTCAAGCCAAGAATGTAATTAGTAAATAAATAGCTCTGTGTAGATTAAATGATAAGTCAGGGCAGTCAGCCTTAGTGACTTTCTTCCTACTCATGAGTTGTAGATTTTGATCTAGAAAAATGGGCCATAGAGGCTGTGAGGGAAGAGCCTTGGAGCATGGCTGCTAAAACCTGCCCTGACTTAGTAAGCGACTGACTTCGGAAGGGTATCTGTTGCACAGCAGACGCGACTTGGTTGTTCCTTCACAGGAGATCAGGGAAGGTCTGGACAGGCCTCCTGTTTCTTACCATAACCATTGGAGCTTTGCTCTGATGCCGGTATCGCAAGGAAGCCAGGAAAGGTTGCATTTGGATCCGGAGGGAGCTGGTGTTGGCAGAAGCCAGGAGAACTCTAAATGGCAGTGCAATCAGATCCCTGTGGATAGCTGAGGGTTTCTCGGGACCGAAACCACAGACCTCAGCTTTCTACTCCGTCCACTTTTTACAGAGCCTTTGGCTAGCCCTGAGATGAGATTCCAGTCATGGCAGCAGGAGAGCTTTCAAGGAAGCACAGGGAGGTGGTTCATGACAAAACGAACTCCTCAGCCTCGGTACCCAAATCTAGGTGCCAGAGATGGCAGTGAGCTTTGGGAACAGGTCTCCTCCACGTCTTCAGTGCCCGGGGCTGGGAGAAGATTCCAGAACACCTGTGGGGCCCAGGGCTGCCTCAGTAGTTTTGCCCATCTGTCCAGGACCTACGGGGAAAAGTTAATCGGATTGGTAGAGCGGTCAGTCTATTTTCACTGCGACTTGCTGATTTTTGAATGAATTGATAGAGTTGCCAAAGGTTGGTCTGTGCTTTGATCGAATTCTCTGTAATTTAGCTTCTGGAAGATAGTTCTGGGGTGGTGGTCAGCACTGTTTCTAAACTGGCAGGCAATACTCTCTGACTTTGTGTGCAAAGTACAAAAGTGCAGAGCTCGAAAATGGTTTCTAGTGAAATGGAAGCATTAGCTTGAAGGGAAGCTATCAGATCTTGATCTCAGTGGTCATAGCAGATGGAGAAAAGGTTCATTTGTTGGCGTGGGGGAGGTTAGAGTATGGATTGAAGAGAGAGCACATCGTTCTGTGAGTTGCGTAATGGGCACCTCCATAGCACCTTGTTTGTTTCTGAGGATCCATCCGAACGGGAGATGCGGATAGACTTGGAGTTTCGGGCCTGGCCTCTGGAGCTGTCACTGTCATGAGTTATTTGTTGTTGTTGTTGTTGTTGTTGTTGTTTTCATGATCGTCATGCTTTACGATCAGTAGGAGCACGGCGCTGGTGTACCACCACTGCCCTGGGTATTTTGGTATTTTTGTCCCTATGCTTGTCTGTTCAGTGAATGGTGTCTGCGTTCGGTACAAGCCTCAGGGGCTACCCCTGGCAGGACAGAAGGGATGTCATGGTTAGCGGCCCATTTTGCAATATGCGATGCAAAAAAACCAGATGAAACAGTCCCCCACCCCAAAATCTCTAACGAAGAAGCCCAGGATGTAGACTGCAAGCAGCAAGGTACATTTCTGTGATCTTGGAAACTAGGGATGGAGAGCATGCAGAGATTAGAGAACGCAGCGGTGAAGAGTGTGGGCTCTGCAGGCCCCAAACACACGGGGTCTTGCCTTTTCAAGCAAGCGCCACTGGCACACGCCTTAATTTCTGGAAGCTCAGGATCCTCGTCTGTAAGAGGATGACCGCACCTCCCTCATCAAGGTAAGTGGAAGGAAGAAATAAATAATGCAGGCAGAGCTCCAGGCGAGTAGGAAGCAGGGGAGAGCTTTTGGCGTTGTGTATGTTTTATGAATCTTTGGATTGCAGGAATTGGGCACTTGGTGTTCATTGTTCCCGCTATTGCTGGGCAGGTGGTCCTCCCTCAGGAAAATAAAGAATAGGGCCGTGTCAGGAGTGTCTGCGGACCAGCCAGGTTTCCCACCCATGGAAGGAGAGGCAAGCTCGCTGGCAGACATGTGATCAACGTGCGGCTTGACTTCAAAGCCGTGTTTGGTCCACACCTTTCCCCAGAGAGGTGGCAGGAATCGAGTTCGCGGAGGGCTTAGAGCAGCCGAGTCTTCAGTGGGATGCCATTTGAGGCTTTTCCATTCCTTTGGTTGGAACCGGGTTTTCACACATGGTGTGATTAAAAAACAACGACGACGACACTGCAAGAACTCTTGCACAGAGGACCAAAGGAATGGCTTCTTAGTAGATACAGAAGGGTGGAGAAAAAAAAAAAAAGACAAACCACCATGCCAAGCACGTGAAGACCAACCAGATTGCGTCGGTAGGTGGCAAAGTACTTGGCTATAAATATTGCAGGACTCCTCTTTCTCTACTTAAAAGAAAAATTGCTTTGCATTTCAGACGACAGAAATGGCCGGACAAGCCTTTGGTTCGTGTGCAAGAAACTGTGAAAACAACATGAAAGATTTTCCTAAAATCGGGTTTAAGTCAAAGCCCCGGTCTCGATTTGCCTTCCATGCATTATTTCTCATACGTTACGCAAGACTCCCCCAGGCCCCAAACCATTCATTTTTCCTGTAATCTCGAGGTGTGCGCAGGGTCCGACTGAGCTTCAAACCTTTCTGCTTTCACTTTTGGTTAGTTGGAACCCCTATCTGGCGGGATTTGAATATGAGTGTTTTCTGTGGCTTTTCTGTGGCTCCTTTTCAAAGTATTCAAAGCAGTTTAAAAATACAGAATGTTCAGCGATCTGACCAAGAGCTAATGTAAGTACTTATTTGGGGGCTATTTTTAAAAAGATCTCTTAGGGCAGGTTTGAAACTCTTAACTCTGACTCTGTCTTGGAAGTAGCCACGCCGATTAAACAAGGGTCTGAAAAACAGGAGACTAGTCCTCCGCAGTCACAATGCTTTCCGTAGCGACAGTTAGGAGCAAAGAGCACAGTCTAGGGAAACAGAAGAGCCAAAATTATTTAATATTAAACAGGAAACCGACCAGGGGAGCGTGCAGCAACATGGTGGGTTTTCAGCAAATCTGTGGCCGGGTTTGTCCGTAACAAAAAGCCTCAAGGAGAACTTTGATGGTGAGTTTCCATGAAAATCTTCACCAGAACGTGGCCACTGGAAGCAGGTTCTGTATTATAGAGTTTTGAAGCAACCCGTTTCCACCAGAGCCAAAGGAAATTTGGAAGCAAATTGAAAACCTCTCCAAGAGTGGAAAATGCTCTGCACTTGTGTTCCGCCTTTGTGCAGGGCTGTCACTCACCCAACATGTGCATATGAATATTCTTTCTGAAGACCTGGGCTTCATTTTAAGGTCAGCCTTCAATTTCTAGAGAATATAATTTGCTGCTATTTTTAGGGCCTCATGATTGCTCGTAATAACTAATGGAAAAAAAAAAAAAAACCTCAACAGAGAAATAAATGTGTAACAGCTGTGTCTGCTTAAACTTGATTAAAGGCAGTAAAAAAAAGTAAACAGAAGAATGAATGTGACAATAGACAAGGGGGAGACGAGTATCCCTCTCATTGGGAAAAGTTTTGCAGACATAACTCGTTCTCCTTCGGAGGCTGGCGATGTCTGTGTTTAAAGTTTACTTTACTGTTTGTCTTGAGTGGGATCAGTGTTGTAGTGAATAATTTATAGCCAGCATGAATGAGCTCATTAGTCACCTTTTCAGACTTTAAATGAGTTTTGTGGTTGTCATTACTCGAGCCTTCTGTTCAGCCGCCGAGCAAAATGACAGTTTGGCAGTTGGCTGCCTTGTTGTCGGGCAGCCTGCTCCCCTTCAGGTCTGTGTTGCTTTTGTATTTCATTGAAACCTTTCCTTTCTATCCCGGGGCTGGTCCACGGACTCTCACATTTCAGATGCCTTTTGCACCCCAAGCTTAAAGGAGAAGTTTTTCATGGATTAAAAAAAAAAAATCTTTCAGTTGCGTCTGCCACAGAGAATGAAGTGGATGGAGTGAGCTTTTTCCAGCAACTGCTGTGTATTATTCTCTTTGTGCTTGGTTTGATATTCAAGTTATTCAGAAGCAGCAAGCTGGGGAGTCGTTGCTCAGCGCCTGAGCCGGGCACTCACAGGGTGGCAGGCCTTTCGGGCCAGGGGGTGTCCCTGGAGTGTAGAGGCTGGGAAGGAGGTTTCGGAGCGGGTTTGCATTTTGACAGTCCTGAAAAATCAACATGAGGTGAGTGTGTGGGGATGAAGAAACGGAACTCCCGAAAATCTGCCAGGCCAGATTTCTAGGGCCAACAAAAACCATGTTTTTCCTGCAAAGGGCTGGAGAAGATGACCCTTCAGGATCCCGGCCAGCTGGGGGTCCAGATCGTGGGGCCTGGCCATGACGTCTTCCTCAATTCTCCGTCTTCCCCGTGCAAATCATTGAGAGAAAGCAAACTGTTGCAGCTGCCTGCCCACCGTGCCTTTGGAGGCTTGCCTGGGAGGCTGGTATGTGAGGAAGACGAGCCTGGGCATGCCAGTAGCAGGTGGGATTTCTTTGGAACGGATGTCGTGAGGTTCATCCCTCCCTTTGAACCTGGCCTGGGCCACCTCCGGAGCGCTCTGACGTCCACTCTCTGGGACTGGACTCCATCCGGAAGTCCAAGACACCGTGGCATGCCCACCTCGGGCCTCGGGTAGCCTCTGCTGGCACTCAGGCCGTGTGGAAACTTGCCCGGGGTGTCTCAGCCAATGGCCTGGGCCTCTGTTCTGAGGTCTCGTTGACGTTTGCTGTGAGCAACAGGCACTAATGGCTGCCATCGCCAACGTGGGCAGCACACCCCCTTCCGGGATCCATATTGTTAGACAGCTGGCCTAGCACTGTGTGAGGCATGTAGGAAAGATGCTCAGTATTCCTCTCTGGAAGAAGTGCCAACTTAAAAAGGACGCCTGGTTGTTCAAAGGGGGCCAAATCTTTGAAGCCAGCGATAGTCACATGTCTTTGAGCACGGGGGACTGCAGGGTGTGGGGGGGTATTAGGTGCATGGTGCACCCACAGAGAGATGGCGGTCCACTTGGCCACTTGCTTCCCAGCGCCCACCCCTCATGAGACTGAGTGCTCAGCGTGCACTTGGGCCTCACGGTGGATGGGCATGTTTTGCTTGCACCTGAACCAAAACAGTAAAGGCACGCAGGAGGCTGTTTCGCGAAGGAGGGAGGATTCGAAGCAGAAAGCGTTGGTGAACTGCACGACCTAATAGAGAAGAGCAGCCTCCAGGTTTGCAGTCATCATAAGCTGAAAAGTTGCTCATCCCCCAAGCAGAGTTTTACGCAGCAGGGAAATAAATATATTGGTGATATCTTAACCTAGGCCGTGTGTCCCAGAGACCCTCGTCAAATTCGTAGTTTTTACTTGTGTTTCAAAAAGGCCGTCTTGAAGAGGGGAACTGACTGTCTGCTTTCCCATCCTTCTGAGAAAGTAAAACAAGAGACCTTATTCCTTGGCATGGTTAAGGCTTTGGCAGACTTAGCAACTGCAGCCCCCGAGACCGTGGTACTTGGTGTACTTGGTGAATAGAGGGAAACAATGAGAGCTCTTCACAACTTTGCAGGAGGAGAAGGTTGATGGTGCTACTTTTCTTTGACTCATCTGTGTAGTTATTAGATACCAGCTTGAGAGCAATAAAAAGAAGCTTTTTTTTCTTTTTTTTTTTTTTTCCTGTTAAGTGATCGATATTTTTGATTACTGCTGTGCCACCTGTGCTATGAGCAGAAGAGAAGTACAAGGCGGGGTCCTTGCCTCTCAAGGCACTTACAATTTGTTTGATGCTCACTATCTAGTTATATATATTTTTTTATTACAAAGATACACCATACCATATTGATTAGGACCCAGGAACATGGAACTTCAGCTTTTCGCAAATAGTGTCTTTTCATTCCGTTTAAAAGTCCCTTTTTCCTTCTTTCTCCTTTATAGCCTGCTCACAGTGTTTCCTCTCTCGAACCCCGCCACTCCTATCCTTCGTGTCCTTGCTACCCCACCCCCCGCCCCGCCCATCCCAGGGGTTCTCCAAGAGGAATTCAGATGTTCTGCATGGATCTGAAGCTTCCCTTGGTTCCTACCTGCGACCCGGCTCCAAACTCTGGAGCTAGACTCTGTGGGTTCAAATCCCAGCCCTGTCACTTACCAGCTGTGTGACCTTGGGCAGGTGACTAAACCTCTCTGTGCCTCACGTTCCTCGTTTATAATATGGGCACAATAATATAGTACCCTCCTCACATGGTTAATGTGAGGCTGGAATGAGCCAATATTTGCCAAACCTTGAGATCCTGCCTGGCACTGAATAAGTGCTACCTAAGTGTTTGTTAAATACAGTTGGTGATTATTCATGTATTTATTCCATATTTGCAGATTCATGTACTTGCAAAAAATTACCTGTAACCCCAAAAGTAATGAATAACTCGGGGTGCTTTGATGGTCATTTGTGGACATGCGCAGAGTAGCCAAAAATTTTGAATTGCCCCAATGCACACATTGCCAGCTTACGTCTAACAAAGCAACGCTCTGGCTTCTTCTTTCAGTTCTCATACTGTAAACAAGCATTCGTTCTGTGGTCTATTTTGTGCTCT
Organism: Vulpes vulpes; assembly: GCF_048418805.1. Taxonomy (NCBI): domain Eukaryota; kingdom Metazoa; phylum Chordata; class Mammalia; order Carnivora; family Canidae; genus Vulpes; species Vulpes vulpes. Next base: position 99,239 of record NW_027325787.1, on the reverse strand, counting down.
GCTTTTTGTGCTTTTTTTGTTGTTGGTGGTGGTGATTTTTCTGTTTAACATGGCAGCCAGTCGTAGTGCTGGAGGTTTAGTGTTCCTGGGTGTGTGAAGGCTGAGTGCCTCGTGGACAATATACAGAAGCCTTGTTGGAGAGGTCTTCATTCAGACATGAGTTTTATAGAGCTGTTGGCTGAGAGTTCAGTGTTAAGGAATCAACAATGTAAAGTATCTTTAGATGGAAAAGCATCTAAACATGGTTACATAGTCATCAGGTCACGAAAATGCTGTCACCAGCAGCTCACAGGAACCTGGCCGTGTGTTTCCCCCTGGGAGCAGTAGTTCAGTGTTTGCTAATTCATTGTTTGTAGAAACTTTATAGGACATAACTTCCACAAATAATGAGCCTCGGCTGTAGATAAATGGAGTCCAAGAGCTCAGAGTGGCAGCTTTTTCTAGGGCGAGCTTCTGACTGCCAGAGTATCCCTCAGAAGGCAGGAGAAGCGGAAGTAATTCTGGCCACGTGGAGTGCCTCAGCTGGGCACAGATTTTCCTATCAGATTTGAAAAAAGAAAAAAAAAAGATATAATCAATCTGGTCTTTTATAAGCACAAATTGTTAGAGAAGATCAATCTGAAACTAAGAGTAAATCTTCCCCCTCCGCCCCCCTCCCCAGATTCCTAATTCAAGAGTATTTTCCCTTATCTTTGGACCTTAAGAGGTTGTAGGGGAAGTTGGATACTCAAAACCTATAAATCAAAAGCCTTCCTACAACCAGACAATAGACACCATAACACGGGGGACCATGTTTGTTATACTTAGTGGTTCTCCTGTTTGCTCAGAGCACCAGCCTTTTCAAAAGAAAGGATTCACTTTGTTCCTTCTGATTGAGAAGATCACAAAATTAAACTCTAACTTGCTTCTCCACGCTCTTACTTTTTGAAATGTTTGCAAATTGTTTCACCCATATCCTACAAGGGAACGTGAAAATGATCATGAAAAAGGAAACCTTCACCGAAAATGACCGGAAAATCCAAATGGCAGGAAACAAAGGGAGCATGGGGCTGGGGGAGAGGGGTGGGGGTGGGGGGGTGGTGGCACAGAATATAATAATATGCCTGCAGCCTCTTATTTCAGCAATTTCCGAGTTTTCATGATTTTAAACAATGTCCCAGCAAACCTTCCTAAATACAGTGTTGCGTATTCTAGTGCATGTTTCCAGTAAGTGCTGCCCGCGTGGCTTGTGTGTGTCAGGCTCTAGGGTGAGTGTGTGGACCTTCCAGAACCGCTGGGTCACTGGGGTAGGTAGTCAGGTGGGCGACTTAGTGATCTTGTTAGAGTGCCTCCCTAGGATAAATTCCTAGAAGTTGCAAATTTAGGGTCCGTGGCTGGGCTCACTTAGGTTGTCATTGAACAGTTGTCCCCAGTCACATTCTTCCAGACACCCACACCAGCACGGGTAGGGTAATTTCTTTTCGGCCTGTGCCAGTCTGGTAGATGAAATGAGATGTCACAATCGCTTTCATTTGCATTTCTATGTTTTTTTTTTGTTTGTTTGTTTGTTTTGTTTTTTTTTGTTGTTGTTGTTTTTTTACTGAGGTGGATCCTCTCTCCATGGGGGTTTTAATTATTTTTGTTTCTCTTTTGATGAATTGGCCCCTTTTCTCATTAGGGTGATGACTTTTTTTTTTCCTTTTTTCTCCCCTCATTGAGTTGTAAGGGTTATACGTTTAAATATTAACCCTTTTTTCCTATGTGTGGCAGATATTGCCTCATTTTTTTAATCTATCTTTTTGCTTGATTGATGACCCCAGCACGACACGCAAATTTTAAATTGGTGGGCAGTCAAATCTGTTAATGTTTTCCTTTGGATTTATTTACTTAACAAAAACTGTGCTAAGTGCCAGGGCACTGTTGTATGTGTTTTGCAAATATTAATTCATTTGATCTTCATCAGAACCCTATGAAGTGGGCCTTACTGGTAGTCTCCCTCCCTACCCCCCCCCCCTTTTTTTTTAAGATGAGGAAACTAGGTGGGGAGAAAGAAGTTAAGTACCTTGACTAAGGTTATCCACCTCTTGTATGTAGTAACGTGAGAATATGCACCTGGCCCCAGGTTCTTAGGCTAGCCATCAGGCCATACTACCTCTGGCTGTGGTATTTTGCTCCGTATGTGTGTTTATCTGTAGTTACTTCGTAAATGCTCCCCTAGTCTCCTAGATCCTTGAGGGCAAGTGCTACACCTTTTATTATTTCTCCAGGTTCCTTCCTGGTCCCCTCCACGCAGTCCTAGGCAGAGTAGCTAGATGCTCCGTAAATACTTGTTGACTGAATGCATTAACTAAATCTGGATTCTGGATCATTTGCTCACACTTGTGTTTATGCTCAGAGAGGAGTTGACAGGTCCTGTGTTTTCATGTTGCCTCCAGCAGGAGACTTGATAAGCTGGGGTTTGGCTTGGGCACCTGAGCTAATGAACTTCACTCCCCCGGTCTGGCTGTACTTTTCCCTTACCACACATCCCTCCTTCCCTCCTCAAATAAGCCTCCTGGCTCTGTTCCCTGCTGGAGAAACTTGAAGAAGCCTTTTCCCAGGCTACACCCTTCCAAACCTGTCGTGTAAACACCAAGAATGCACAAGAGGGAAATGCAAGAGAGGATGACAAGTGCCAAGATGCTGGACCAAGTCTTGAAATGCTCTAAGACTGGAGCACCTTCCAGCCGTGCCGCTGGGTCTCTCTTACTTCCACGTCCAAGGCTAAGGGAAAAACGGAGCAGCTTTTCTACCAATACCAAGAACATTCTCTTCAAGGTTGAAGCGACTCAGTCAACCCATGATTGAGTAGTTTTCTTTGACCATAATCTTCCCCTCTTTTCTCACTTTAGACAATCCCTCTTGGTTTTGTCTTTGAAGGCTTTTATACATTCCTTCCTTCCAGTCTCATAGACTATTCTTCAGTAAGTCAGTGGGTCTCAAAGTTTGATCCCTCAACCACCGGCAGCAGTGTCCCTGTGAGCTTGCTAGAAACATGAATTCATGCCACGGCCCCAACCTACTGAATCACAAACTCTGGGGGTGAGGGCCAGCAAGCTGCACGTTAATAAACCTTATAGGTAATTTTGGTGCACACTCAAGGCTGACAACCAGTTCTCCATGGGATCCTCCCCACTTATCATTAGAACATCGTAAACGTAAATGAGCTCTCATGGTAGAAAATTTAGAATATAATAGACATGAATGAAAGAAGCAGGCCAAAAAAATTATCCCCCAACTCTGCCACTCAGACAGGATCACTATTTTAATATTTTAGCATATTTTATAATTTTTGAAAACATAAAAAACCTTTATTCCCTTTTATGTGGATTATGGTCTTGCTTTCTCAGGAGTTCTGCCTGCTTTGGGTTTTTCATTTTTTTCCCCCTTTCTTCTCCCCAAACTTGTCTTGAATCCACAATTCCAGTCCTTTTTTTTTTTTTTAAATCAATCTTTAGGATTTTATTTATTTATTTTACAGAGAGAGAGAGAGAGAGAGAGAGAGAGAGAGAGAGTGCGAGCATGAGCTGGGTGTGGGGAGGAACAGGGGAAGACAATAGCAAGCCAACTTCCCCAGTGCAGGGCCCAGTGCAGGGCCCAGTGCAGGGCTCTTTCTCACAACCCTGAGGTCATAACCTAAGCTTTTGAAACCAAGAGTCAGATGCTTAACCTACTGAACGCCCCCCAGGTGTCCTCACAATCCTTTTTTTTTTTTTTTAAATTGAGATATACTTGACATAACAACGTTGTGTGTGAGTTTAAGGTATATAACATAGAGATTTGATACACTTAAATTACAACGTGATTACTGGTGTCTCATTAGCCGACACCTCTGTGGTGTCACATTATTAGCATGAAAATTATTATCAATTAAAATCTAATCCCTTAGTTTAAATATTTCCAATACAGTTTTCTTGTTGATAATCACTGTGCTGTGTATTAAATGGTCTCTGGGACTTACTTTTCTACTAGTTCCAAGCCATTCTTTTCAAGCATATTTCTGATAGTGTCACTTCCGTGCTCAAAATATTCAGTGGGTTCCTCTTGCCATTTGAATGAGTGCATATAAACTGCTCATCGTAGCAGTTGACAAAGAGTTTTGTCATAGAATGTTTCCCCTCTTATCCACCAATACACATACTCCATAAGGAACAAACCCCCTTTTGTCTCTGGCACCTAACAGAATGTTATGTACTTGGTGGGCACTCAGTAAATATTTGTTTGAGGAACCAATGCATCTTCTAATACGGTCAGATCATAGTTGATAAATCTGCATGTGCTATTCATTTCTCCAACCCAGAACAGTAGCTCCTGCTGCACTGCCTTCTCAAAATGTATAGGCCTGGGGCCCATCGTAGAAGATTCTGATCCATTAGGTGAGGCTTCCTAAAATACATAAGCTCAGGCCTATAACATGCCTTCCTCATTTCTGCAGGTCAAACACTAACCCATCTTTATTGGATATCCTCCTTCTAAAGTCATCCCCAGGCCTGTCATGCCTGATGGTTCCACCATGGTCCTAGCCTCAGCTGATAGGAGGGTGTGGGCAGAAAGGAACAGTCACCTAAGTCAGGCTAAGCCAATCAGGTGATTTCTCTGAGAATATAAACCATGTCATGGAAGGCAGAGGCAGTCCGAGGGTGGCGGGTGCTGAAAGTCAGGAGGTTTGGACGTGGTGCTGGCAGCCACACATGGTCATAAGTGAGCAGAGAGAGCCAACCTGTTGGGAGGCGAGTGGAATAAATATGTAGAGGGAAGTAGGAAAGACTGTGGTCTCAGAGGGAAGGGGAGGTAGAGAGCGAGAAACTGCTTGATGACGTCCCAGTTCTGAGAAGCCCGGCGGGGCACCTGGGTTCCCGCTCATGTGACCCCTTTAGTCACTGGAGCCAGCTTGCAGGATCCCTGACCAGGAGACCATCTCTGCAGGCCTGCCTCAGATTCCTCCCCGGCTGTGCAAGTCCCCAGTCCACCCACCTGCGGGATCCTCTCACTGCTCATCTCTTCAGGTGTTACTGCGTCAGGGGGGCTGGGAGGCTTTACCCTGAACTAGTCCATAAATAATCACGTTGGCCAAAGAACCAGAAATGGGAAGGGCATGGAAGCACGTTGGAGAAGAAGGAAGAAATCATTAAGGGGAGAGGCACTCTTCTGTACAGCGGAGGAGGAACCTGAGGAGACCTATTGGGTGAAGAGTCCAGGTCTCCCCTCCCTCCCCCTCAGACTCCTGTATACCCTGGGGGCGCCTGCCCAGAGCAGCTGGGGAAGGGTCTTAGCAGCTCCCCAGCCAGGGAATAAGTGTTGCCCAAAGTGACTTCCAGGGCACGCATAGGATTTTGTTGTCAAACCCGCTTATAGAACAATTGTTGAAATAGTGCCACTTGCTTTTTTTTTTTTTTTAAGATTTTATCTATTTATTCACAAGAGACACACACACAGAGGCAGAGACACAGGCAGAGGGAGAAGCAGGCTCCCTGCAGGAAGCCCTATGTGGGACCGGATCCTACAACCCCAGGATTACACCCTCAGCCGAAGGCTGCTCCACCACCGAGCCACCCAAGGGCCCCTGAACAGTTCCACTTGTTTTTTGAAGACTTCTCAGGGGCGAAGGCACAAGGGTAATTTGTAAATGTTTAGGAGGGGAATTGAAAATGGAATTTTTCCAAAGAATTTGGGCCCTGCCCCCTTTTTATCAGGGAGCATCTTTCGGAGCTGGGGTTCTGTGGAATTAGAAGGTGGAAAGGCCACCCCAAAGGCTGCCTTTGGCTTTCAACAAATGTCTGAGTGCCCCACGTCAGAGGGACGAATAGGCAGATGTTTGTGCTCCCTCCTCCCCATCAGGCAGTGCTGGTCCACCACTTCCTCTTCAGGATGATGTCTCTTGCCACATCCCCATACCCCTAGGAGAGAGAAATTAAGGAATACAGACAGTCCCTGACTTAACAATAGTTCGACATACGATTTTTTGACTTGGTGATGGTATGACAAGCAATATACATCCAGTAGACACCACACTTCAGGTGGGGAATCTGAATCTTTTCCTGGGCTAGTGATAGACTGTCTGATCCCCTGTGGGGAGGCCTGGCAGCTGCAGGCAGTGGGGGGAGACAGCTGCCAGGCCTCCAGCCATTCTCTACTCAATACGACCACTCCGTTTTTCACTTTGAGTAGTCGTCAGTAAGGTACAGGAGATACTCACCGCTTGTGATAGACGATGTTGGCCTGGTTGTAGGCCGATGTGAGCGCTCTGAGCATGTTCAAAGTGACCGAGGCCGAGCTGTCGTGTGTGCTGGGTTAGGTGTATTAAATGCAATTTTGACTCAAGATATTTTTGACTTCTGATGCTGGGCTTCTTGGGACATGACCCCATCGTAAATAGAGGAAGGTCCATATGTTTGAGGATGGAAGAAACCAAAAACACGCAGAAGGAAAGAGAGGCTAATAAAAGACAGCTTACCTCACCGTACTCCACCCTCTACTTAGGGCTTCCCCTGGCCCAAGGCTTGTGTGCCTTAAAGGTGTTCGGCCTACATGGCTGGTTCACACACTGGAGGCTAAACACAGCTTGCACGGACAATTTTAAGAGCGACACACTCCACGGGCTTGATGAACTGAGGACTGGAGCGAAGATTAACATGCCACTTCTCTTACTGCGAAGAGATTTCTAGCTATGGCGTGAGTGTGGTTGGCCATGTGGAGGGTTGGGTGCTGGTCATGGAAGGGGAGTATTGCTCTTCCTCTTTTGGGTCAGGGGGTGGGGGTGCGGGGCAAGGCGCTTGGACCAAGGTCTCTGGCCTTGGTTCCTTTGATGGGAGATTCAGCCCACACAGCTGATATGCTGAAGGAGGGTGCCACATGCTTGACTGGTATCCGGTTGTCCCCTTGTCACCAGTTCTAATGCTTAGAATCTCTGGCTTAAGGCTTCCGAGGTATCCATCTCCCTCACCTTACCCCTTTTGCTTAGCAGGTTTGGGTAGGTCACATCCAGCGCTCAGTAATTAAAAGGGGTGGGGCTGGATGGCCCCCACCTTGGAGTCATCTCCTGGGTGGGATTTGCCTTACAACTGCTAAGCAGTCAGGCCCTGTGGCCAGTGTCCTTGCTGAAGACTTACCATCACCCACCCCTCTGAAGCTCTGTTAAAAGCAATGACTTCCCAGATCCATTGGGGTTTCTTTGTTTTTTGGGAACAACAACAAAATAATATCCAGAAGCCCTTGTGGATTTGTCTCTCGAACCTGGCCAGGTTCAAAGGTGCGGCAAACGAGAGGCCTTTCTGAGGGAGGGCGCCCTGGGCCTTCTCCCTGGGTTGCCTGCAGTTTTCAGGGAGCTCAAAATGGCCAGTCCCCTGGCTCAGGTGGGTTCAGGTGGTGGTGGTGATGGGGGGGGGGCGGCCTTTTCACCTGGGCTTGTCTTCTGTGGAGGAGCCGACTGATGTGGCTGCCTGGGAGAGGTGTGCAGTCACCACCAGGGTGTCCTGTCGGACTCTCCAGAGGCAGCTGGCTGGGGTGGCTTCGGCAGTGGGTGGCCCTTCTCTGGAGGAGCCCGAGCTCCTGGAGCGGTCGCTGGGGGGCCCTGCGAGCTGTCTGCCGGGCTCTGGAGAACTCGCAATGCGAGGGCGCGGAGGGCGCGGGGGCGGGTCGGCCCCGCTGGAGAGGCCCTCCCGGCGCGGCCTCCAGGACGGGCCTCCGGCTCGGCTCGGCCGCCTGTAATGGCCTCCCTCCTGCCTCCTCCCTCCTCCCTCCTGCCTCCCTCCTCCTGCCTCCCTCCCTCCTCCCTCCCTCGGCAGACACGCGCCGGCGGACGACAGCAGGCGCGGCCCGGCCGGGAGGCTGCGGTGCCTTTGTGCCTTGGCTCCCGGGGCTCGAGGTGGGCGCTGGAGGAGGGCCTGGGAGCCCCGCAGGACGCCGCGGGCGGGGGGAGCGGAACCCCCGCGCCCCCCGCAGAGCCTCGCCCGCATCGTAATTCTTCTAATTCTTACTTTCGAGCCTTGTAAGGCGTGCGGATGGGGCAGGAGCGTGCGGCCCGCCCGCGTGGCCCGAGCCTGGGGAAGGGCCGGCTGCGCCCCCCGTCCCGGTCCCGGTCCCCGTCCCGGTCCCCGTCCCGGTCCCCGTCCCGGTCCCCGTCCCCGTCCCGGTCCCCGTCCCCGTCTCCGTCCCCGTCTCCGTCCCCGTCTCCGTCCCGGTCCCCGTCCCGGTCCCCGTCCCCGTCCCCGCGGCGCCTTGGGAGCCGCCCCCCCCCCCCCCCCACCGGCCTGGGCCCCGGCTGCGCCCCCGGGAGCGCTCGGGCGCGGGCGCGGGCGCGGGCAGGGGCGGGGCGGGGCGGGCAGGGGCGCCCCGGCGGGTCCGCACCCCGCGCCGCCGGCGGCCCGGCCCACGTTTTCGCTGTCGCCGGCTCCCTCCGCCCCCTCCGCTCCGCCCCGCCCCTCCGCGCCCTCCCTCCCCGCGCTTCCCCTCCTCCTGCCTTGGTCATGTGTCGCCTTTTTTTGTTTGCAGTGGAAACAATTTCTCGCCGCTCGGCGCGCCCCGGCCCGACGCGCCGCGGCGGAGGCGAGCGGGAGGCGGGACGGGGCGGGGAGAGCGGCGGGGCCGGCGGGAGGACGCGCGGCGCGCCCGGCGGACGCCGCAGGTCCCATGCCGCGCCGCGACCCCCGCGCCCCTGCCGCCCGCGCCCGCGCCCGCGCCCGCGGCCGCCCCCCGCCGCCCGCCGCCCGCCGCCCGCCGCCCCGGGCTCGCCGCGCCGCGCCGCGCCCGCGCGTCCTCAGCCGGGCCACCGAGCGATGCCCGCTGGGCGCCCGCGAAACTTTGTCGGCTCCCGCTGAAGGGCTGCGGCGCCCCGCGCCCCCCGCCCCGCGCCCCGCGCCCCCGCCCCGCGCCCGCCAGGTGAGTGCGCCCCCCTGACTCGGCGGCCCCGGGGCGGCGGCGCGCGTCCGAGGCCATCCTGCAGGCGACCTCGCCGCCCTCGGCCGACCGGGGACTCCGCGGTTCCTGGGGGGGGGGGGGGGGGGGGCTCGGGCCCGGGCTGGGGTGGGGGCGGCGGGGGCGGCCCGGCGGGGCGACGGCAGAGTCCCCGGAGCCGGCAAGTTGCCGGGTCCGGAGAGTTTCCTGCCCCGACGTGCGGGCTGCGCCGCGGCGCCTCGGCTCCCGACAGACGCCCGAAGGGAGCGGACCTGGTATTGTCCGCGGAGGACGGGATCCCCGCCGTCCGGGCCCCGGGGGCGGGGCGGGGCGGGCGGGGGGTGCCGATCTCGGGAGACCCCAGGGCGGGACACGGGCTCCTAACAAAGATGCCCCCCGCCCCCCCAGCCGTGCAGCCTGGGCGCCGGCACCGAGAGCCTCCCGAGCCCCCCGAGCCCGGCCCTCCGCGCCCCGGCTCTCCAGGAGACCCTGCTAGCGCCCGGACAAGTTGGGGGACGGCGGGCTTTTATGGATGTGTTTTTAAGGCTCGCCGCGGCGCGGCCAATAAAAGGTTTATGACATCTGACCGGCAGTGAAGGTATGCGAGCTCCCGATTGCCCAGTAGACGGGAGCGGAGCAGTTTCCTCGTTGCCAGGCAACGCCGCTGATGGACGCGGGCCGCAGCCAATCGCTGCTCCCGCAGGTCCCCTTGAAATGTTTTTGACAAGTACAGTAGACGGGAGTGGAGCGCGTGCGTGTGCGCGGGGACGGGGACGGGGCGGGGTGTGTGTGTGTGTGTGTGTGTGTGTGTGTGTGTGCCCGGCCCGGCCCGCGAGGCTGCCTTAACTCCGTGAAGTTCACTTCCAGCCTCTGTTCAAAGCCGGGCCAGACCTTCTGATAGCGGGCAAGAGCCCCGCTCTCCTGCTGCATTTTCTCCTTTGAAAAGTAAACAAGATAACAAAACACAGCAAGGCGTATAGAAGCAAAAAGAGGCTGCGTGTGCATGGGACGCAACCAACAGCAAACCGAAAAGTTGTAAGGAGGTCACTAGCGAATAACTATTTGCGTATCTGGTGGAGCAGCCTTATTGGCAGCAGATTAAAAATGTTTGCTTAACTGCAGACTCACATGATCCGGATTCTCGCTCTCTCTCTCTCTTTTTTTTCCTCCTCTAAAACAGGAGGAAAAAAAGATTTGGCAAATTATGTAGTTAGAGTATAATAATGGAAAACTCCTCAGCTGTGGTTTCTGGGAACTGTTTTTTTTTTTTTTTAAATGGAACTGTAGTGATCAGCAGCTCTTGATACAGTTGCTATGAAATGCTGGATTTATGGGGTTGCAGTCAACAGTCGGAGAGCATGGGGGGATAGAAACACAAAGCAGACAGATGATGCAAGGGTAGCGGGGGCCCCCGTCACCCTCTTTTCTTGACAGTGCCATTTTTCTAATAAAACCCATACTGCTGGCAATGTTTGTTTAAAACAAAAGGAAACATGGAGTGTAGTGTGTTAGTTCCTTTGGGAAGCTACTGACAAATAAGCAAATTGAAAAGAAAGAGCAGCATGTTGTCATAGCAACAGTGCAATTAAATTACTTTACTGTCAGCCATGATATAATTTTCCTGTTTGGAAGCTCAGGAGACATAAAACTTTCATCTGGAGCTGAAGTTGACTTCAGCGGCTGAGGATTCGTTCTGCTTTGTGTTCTGCGTGGACATTCCTGGTTCGTGGAAACTTAGGGTTTTTTGATGGGGATGTGGGAAAACTTTGAGAGAGACAAGCGGAGCTTTGATTTGTTCATAAAGAAGGTAAAAGAAGGTAAAAGACATTATCAGGTTGGTCTCTGGCCTCCCCCCCCCCCCCCCCCCCCCCGCCCCAAACCTGAAGATACAAGATTATTCTTTAAATTGTGTCCTGTAGGGAATCCCTGGGTGGCTCAGCAGTTTGACACCTGCCTTTGGCCCAGGGTGTGATCCTGGGGGCCTGAGATCGGGTCTCACATCAGGCTCCCTGCATGGAGCCTGCTTCTCTCTCTGCCTCTCTCTCTCTCTCTGTGTGTGTGTGTCTCTCATGAATTAATAAGTAAAATCTTAAATAAATAAATAAATAAATAGTGTCCTGTAGTACTCAGGTGAGGTTCCTTGTTGGACAGAGAAATAGTCCCTGTGGCTGAACCTGAGATGTGTCCGCTGGCCCACTTCTCTCGGACTTTGGTGCTCATGGAAGTTTTCTCTCTTTGGAGCTGGGGATCGCTCAGCCACCCCAGAAAGCTTTCTCATGCCTTCCGCCAGCACGTTCTCTCTGTCTGCCTTTCGACAGAGGGAGGGAGGGTGCTGCAATTCTCAGGCACCCTCGGCTGGCCGTTGGGTGCTTCGCATTCTGCTTTCTAGAATCCCATTCTAGAGCTTCCGTAGCTGAAGTGGCAGTTACTTTCAACACAGTGTCAATGGGCATTCAGAGCCTGAGAATGATCATGTCTGCTTTTGTGTCCATTCTTTTTTTTTCTAGATAGTTTGCTTGATCTTCTTACTCAGGGGGACAAAATAAAGCGGACCTGCTTCTTAAGCCAAGCACATTGTGCGAGCGCTACAAGCGGACGGTGGGAGACCTCTTTCATTATCTTTACTGTTCTTTCTATCACATTGAGTACTCGAGGGTTGAATATGCTTTGTATCTATCGGGGTCATTCTGTTTGTGGACTTGCCACGTCCTCATTTTCTTTTCTCCTCAGAAGTTGTACTCCCTGTTCTAGGTCATTGATAAAAACGGGGGGTGGCCTGGGGGTGCAGAATAGAACTCTGTAGCCATTTCTGTCGAATTTGCCTTGCAGTCTTGAAGCGGCCAGTTGCTCTGCTGACGCTCTTCACCATTTCTAGTTGAAACTAGAATTAGTTAGACAAATTAATGGCTTGTCTTCACATTCGCATTTATTTGTGCGGTGCCCTGAGTTACGCACTTTTTCACGTGGGGTGTAGTGTCCTGACAATTGCATGCACTTTTTCCTCCGGTTCCAGTCTGCAGAATTCCTTGTGACCACTCTTCCACTCTTGCCACTTGCCAACCGTGATTAAAGTTGCAGAGTTTGGGGCCACTGCTTATGAAGAAAAGATACTGTCAGAGAAAACACGGCCAACCAATGTGGGCCGTGGTCGCAGTTTGAATTCTGGGGCAGTTGTCATGGTTTTCGTGTGGAGGCAGCCGAACTTAATCTGAAACCCGGGGCCTTAAACTTACAGGTATTTTCTTTTTTGTGGGGCAAGGATAAACCTCAAGGTAACAGGAGTGGTGCGTGTGCATTTACTTCGTAGTGTCTATCGTGAAGGCTTGAAAGAATTTTACTGGGGCAGATACTCATTGTTTGTAGAGAAACTGAGGCACCAGGAGATAAATGATCATTATCAGCAGGGGCACAGTGACAGTCTTCATACATCTGGGAGGAAGGTTTTGTGGATTTTCCCATTCTTTTCATACTGTATTTGCATATTGAGATACTGTAAATATTTCCACTTTCACCGTATTTAAGAAGTGACAGTCACTGTGCTACATGCGGAATGCACTGATTTTTACTTCTTAGAGCATTTCTTTGTGGTGGAGGGGTGGGTTTGTGTTGCTACCCAGTTGTGGGAGCCATGAGACGGTGCTTCTGTGGGGCGGGCCAGGGGGAGGGGTGTCCATCCAAGTGGCAGGGGTGGGGAGCGGGCTCCGAAGAAGTAGGAGGGCGCAGCTGCCTTTCCGTTTAGGGGTTCCCCCCAACTCATCTTTTCTTTGTGATGTGTTTACCAGGAGCCTTCACATAAATGGGTCCAGTCATGCCTCCCAGCAAGAAGCCAGAAAGCTCAGGAATTAGTGTCTCCAGTGGGCTGAGTCAGTGTTACCGGGGCAGTGGCTTCTCCAAGGCCCTGCAGGAGGACGATGACCTCGACTTTTCTCTGCCTGACATCCGACTAGAAGAGGGGGCCATGGAAGATGAAGAGCTGACCAATCTGAACTGGCTACACGAGAGCAAGAACTTGCTGAAGAGCTTTGGGGAGTCGGTCCTCAGGAGTGTCAGCCCTGTGCAGGACCTGGACGATGACACCCCGCCATCCCCTGCCCACTCGGACATGCCCTACGATGCCAGGCAGAACCCCAACTGCAAACCCCCCTACTCCTTCAGCTGCCTCATATTTATGGCCATCGAGGACTCTCCAACCAAGCGCCTGCCAGTAAAGGATATCTACAACTGGATCTTGGAACATTTTCCGTATTTTGCAAACGCACCTACCGGGTGGAAAAACTCAGTGAGACATAATTTGTCTTTGAATAAATGTTTTAAGAAAGTGGACAAAGAGAGGAGTCAGGTAAGCCCTTTGTGTCTGGAGCTCACATTTTTCTCTTTTAAATGTGTCATTTCTCCCTGTTTTTTTTGAGGGGGGGAATGTTACGGCATGTAAATTCACCACACCGAAGGAGTGGTCATAAATGAGTAATTTTATTTCATTCATTTGGTTGCAAAGAACTTCCCTTGCCCTTAAACGTCCCAGTTAAAGAATGTTTTTGGTGGTTGTGCTGGACTGAGGGTTTCCCACCGTGGTATCTGAACGTAATCACAAAACGGGAGTTTGCACACTCGATTGGTTCTCGGCATCGTCCCTCGACATGGGTGGGACACTATGCATTTACAGTGCAAACACAGGGCAGCCGGTAACCATGAGGTGTGTGTATATACATTTGAGGAGAATTAGCCGCCTAGGGCGGGAGAAAGATGGCATTTCTTTTCTTCCTGAGTATGGACTTGGAGAGAGACCACGTCTCTAGGATTCTGGAATAAATGGACAGTCATGGACATTGGGAGGTGACCAAACAGTATACTCGAGGACCAGACAGAGACGTGAATTGCCCAGGTAACTCTCATCACAGCAGGTGTCTAAGTAAGCAGCCACTTTGAAAGACACCCAGATTATGAAAACTCAGGGTAGGGTTCCAAAAAAGATTGAATTTGGACTGTAAAGCCTTAAGGCCCGGGTTTCCTGGCCTGCCGGAGTGAGATGGTTTCTGTGATTTGCTTTCCCTTTCTGGGAAGGAACATCATCGTAGGTGTGGTAGAAATAGGATGAGTAGGATGGACGGGCAGGGCTGGAACACAGAGCGGCGTGCTCGGACTTTGGAGATCCCAAACGTGACGTCGCTGCAGCTCAAACAGAAGCTGGGAAGCAGTGTCTACAGCCTTTTCTCACTGTCCTTGCATTTTCCAGCTTTGTTTCTCGTGGTGGTAGCATTGCGGTGGGGAGCTGGCAGTCTGCTCTTTACCCTTTCTAAAGTTCAGGAGTAGGGTCGCTGTTGGGGCCTCTCTTCCTCTCCAGAAACATTTCTAGTAGAATCTTGAGCCTGAGAAAACCCTGCTCAGCTCGGGCACGGAGGCCTGTTGCATAAGGATGTGGCGAAGCCATGCTTCCCCTGGCTGCGGCTGGGCACGTTTGTCTGCAAGTGCTGTTCACCTGGAGTTTATGCTCAAGATGGGCAGTGGGCATGCAGGGCTTGAGGGGGTTGCCTGGGAACCCCAGGAAAAATGAGGACACTCAGGAGCTTTGCCTTTGGCCGCTGGTGTGTGCGGGGGCTGCGTCCAGTGTGCAAGTGCCAGTAGTCCCCATGTCCCGGTTTTTGCGTAACTGACAGTTGTAGGGTGCTGCTGTTGTCCTGGGTGCCCGCTGCTCTCCTTTCCCTCCACATCTCCAGACCGACCTCTGGACTCCGCTCTTGTCGCCCGCTTGACCATCATTCTTTGAACTTGAAGAGGATTTGCTGCTCCGCTGTAAAGACCAAGTCTGTGATATTAAAAGCTGCTGTATCAGTGGGTCCTGGTGGTTGGTTAGGAGGGGAACAGCTTAGAAAAGCAATCCCAAGATTAGAATATAGTCAAGAAAACGCTGTTCAGGTCCCCCCGAGCAATGTGTCACCACCGATAAAGCAACGAACAGCGCTCTTCGTTTGGTGTGAACCTGTTCAGCATGTTACTGCCTGCCTGGCTCTGTGTTTGCCACAAGGCCAGGACATATAAAAGTAATTTAGCAAGTGCTCGCCCTGAAATGTTTGACAAGAACAACTCTGTAAAGTGTGCAGAGAGACTTGGGAGGATTATTCATCAGCCCTCCGAGTGACAGGTGTGTTGGATGGGGTGTGTGTGTTAAGGCACGCTGGCAGGTGTGCCGTCTCCCCCCTTTTGCGCCCCCAGTCCCCACTCTGGGAGTCATGTTTCCCTGACTTACTGCCTGTTGTAAGGGAATGGCGTTTGGGATTGGAGATTGTTAATCTTAGGAAATGTTCAGTTCTGGCTTCCAAGCCATGCTCACCTGTATTGACATGTTTCTGATCAAATGCTAGTCAGTGTTGTGGTTGGGGATTGGTTTCCCATCGTTTGTGATTTTGTGAGAACAAAGCCTAGAGTGTCAGTTTTCCCCATTTCTCTTCCTTGTTTGGGCCAGCTGGTGGCTGCATTCAGAGGCATGGATTCCCCGGCACTCCCAGGTACTTCCAAGACACTGATGCTGTAGCCCATCCATTTGGGGTTTCTCCTCTGGCCACCTGAGTAAAGGGGAAGGCATCCTCCCTGCTACTTGGCCCAGTGAAAGCCCCTTTGGCTGTATGGGTAAACTTGTTTTTCCCCCAGGGGATTTTACTTTATGGTAGCTCCCACGCTGAGATTGGGCCCCAACATAGTTGGTCAAGTGCACCCGAATGTTGGTGACAGATACGTTAGTTGAAGGAGAGAATGGAAGGCTTGCACGTCCCATTCACATTTTTTCCCTTCTAAAAACTTGGAAGAGGGTTTTAAGCTTGACGGGACTGAGAATGCAGAATCTTACGTGGTCCTTGTTCCCCAAGGGCTTGGAACATATCCCCCGTTGGACACCTGCCTGCCTGGGATGTGGGAGAGGGACCTTACAGGATTGCACCAGCAATACCCTGGGCACTTCAAAGCAATGAGCATTTCTTGGCTCCTTCCTGGAGATTCTGATTCAGTTGGTTTGAGGTGGGTTGGGGACAATTGGTGGTTCTGATAAGCTCCATGGATGTTTCTGACTTGCAGCCAGATTTGAGAATCCCTGAACTAGATGCCCTCTTGGGTTCTTTCCAAAGCTGAGATTTCATCGGGAACATCTCATGAATGAGTAAGTCGGAAAGAATAGACAGTTCTGCTTCCGTTTTATCTCTGTCTCTCTCTCTTTTTTTAAACATTTTATCACTCATAAGACTTAGAAACATAAGGACTTAAAAAAAACGGACTGTAAAAGATAGAGTTTTATTTTTATTTTGTAATCCTGGGGAATTTCAAACATACGTGTAGCGAGAGTAGCGTGATGAATCCCTATCACCCCCTTTTGCCCATCACCAGATTCTGTAGTCAACAAGGGCTTTTGGCATAAGTCTTTGGAAGCAGATCCTAGATCTCATGTCGTTTTGCCTTCCGTGTGCAGAAGAATAAGCTCCAGTTCCTATATCACCTCAATGCCAGTGTCCCCCTGAACAAAGTGAACACTTCCTTGGTATCACCTAATACCAAGTCCGTACTCAGAGATCCCTGAGGGTTTACAGAATGTTCGGTTGGAATAGGATCCCAGCATGGTTTTGGCTTGTAGTTGTCTGTTAGGCCCCTGATGTCTGTTTTCATCGACAGCCAGCCCTATGCCTCCCCACTTTCTGATGCCCTTCCTTGTCAAAGAGACCCATCTGTTGGGCTCTAGAGTGCCCCCACGTTCTGTCTGCTTCATTTGAATTTCATCTAGCGTGTTCTTCGGTCCCCTTGTATTTTGCATGAAATAGAAGTAAGGCTGGATCACCTTCTGAGTTCCCCCACCCAACCCCCCCTCTAGAATGCTTTTTAGACAGTTCTTCTGTGTTCTCACATCAGGAAGGCTGGTTGGCCCCTCCTGGGGGATGGTGCTGAGCTGGAGCCATGGGTTCATGTGGGATCAGCTGCTAGCCACCTCTGCAAGGTTTTCCATTGGCTTTTCATCTTAAGAGTTTCATCTGTGGACGGACCTCTGCCTGAATCAAAGTAGAGTTTCAGAGTCTGAGAAGACGTTTTATATCCCCTAAATACAGATCTTAGTTAAGACTATAAGAGGAGCACATGCTAACCTGAGTACTTGTAAAGGAGGAGTAAAGTGCAATTCCTTTTTATAGGCCGGATGGTAATGGTTCATGCGCGTGTGTTTATTTCTGTGCTTTTTCTTACCAATTTAACAAAAACCATTGTTACCACAAAAGGTTTATAAAGGAAACACTGTACAAAGTATGTTTATTATATCTGGGGCTGAGCACTTTGTTTTTTGCTTTATTTATTTATTTATTTATTTATTTATTTATTTATTTATATACTCTTTATGTGCAACATAGGGCTTGAACCCACGACCCCAAGATGGAGAGTCACACACTCTTCCGACTGAGGCAGCTGGGTACCCCCAGGCTGAGTGCTTTAAACACAGTTTCAGCTTATTAATATGGGCAACTTGTCTTAGTTGAAAGAGGAGTGGATTAGAAGCCAAGATACCTGGTTCTAGTTTTGATGCTGGTGCGGGTAGCTATGTTGGCCCTCCGTCTTCTCATGTATAGAAGCAGGAATTCGTAATTGCTGGGTTTCTTAATTGGGGGTCTTTGGATATCACAGGCTTTGCAGACAGCCTGAAATTATTGACTTCATACCCCGTGACTATGCATGTTGCATTTTCCTGGAGGATCCCAGAGTTCTGTTTGTTCGGTTTTTAGATTCTTTAATGGAACCTCCGACTCAGGAAAAGTGAAGAACCACCTGTGTCTTATAATAACATCAGCAGACATAAATATGGAAACACCTTCAAACTTGCCATATGCAGTATCCTACTTCCTCACTACAATCCTGTGAGGAAGGTCCCATTTTCCTTCTTAGCATAGGTGCTGAGTTGAGCTCAGAGTGGTTAAGAAACTTTCTGGAGGTCACACGGCTGATAAAGTAGGAGAGCAGTAAATCACTCTAATTCCCTCCAGTTTTGAAGGGCCTATCCTTAAATTAACCCGGGTGTTTAGTTATACCTCGGTAGACAGGCTATTGTAGATAATCTCTACATTCTTCCTCAAAATATTCTATGAACATGAGTTATAGGGAACTAAAATGACACCAGTAAACTCAGAATTTACTGTGGGGGTGCAGGGTAGAAAAAGGTAAATATAGAGAGTCTTTTTGTGCTGTTGGGATGGGGCCAAATTCTGTTTTTATCTGCAAATGGAAAGATGGGGCATGTGTATGAAGCCTACCCATGCCCTCTCGGCTTCCGGCTGCCAGGCTCTATCCTGAGCCTCCTCCACTGATTTGGCCCAAGTTCAGAGGCCCTTCGCTCTGCATAGACACCGTTTATACAAGCTCTCCCTCCCAATTCCCAGCCCCCTGGATGTTTTGCTTTTCCACCCTGATGGATGAGATTCTTTTTCAAAGGCACTTTGGAAAATGCGGTGGCATCTCCTACGTGGCAGGACCTCCCTATTATGCACAGTTGACTCTAATTCCCTCCTCTTGGTGGTGTCAACACAGTGTCAAGAGCATTCCCCTTTCCCATGATGCTAGTCAATGTACCCATTTAACTACAGTCATTTTAGAAGAAGAGGTGACTTATTTTGAATAAGTAATGCTCTTTGAAGAACTGCGCATCCTGGTTTTGATGGGGAGGGTCCTAAAAAGTCAGGGTAGTGTTGGGTGGTGAGGCATGCAAAAAATGTTTTGGGGTTTATCAATTTCTTCTGAGGCCTCTGGGGCAGGTGACGATCCCATTCATCCCTGAGTATGGGCTGCCTTTTTCTCACCAAGGCGCCCCACCCAGTGCACCGCTTTCTGTTGTTGGTGCTAAATGCAAACTTTGTTGCCTGAGGAGGTTGGGGTCTCCAAAGGGCCTGAAGTAAACATAACCCTGTGTCGCAGGCCCTGGAATAGGAAGCACTTCATACCAGCATCCTCCTTCATCCCAAGGAGTCTGCACCACCCTTGACCATGCTCTCCCTCTGATCCTATCAACTCTGCTTCTTGCTGATTCTTACAGGTATTAGATGCCTTGGCGGTGGGGAAGGGGGTCGTGCATTCCTGTTCTGGTCTTGCCAGCTGTTGATTGTCTGCTCATTCATTCATTCATTCAAAGACTCGGTAAAGTAGTTATGGTCAGTACCAACTCTACTCAACTACACCAAATGCTGAACGGATACAAAGTTGAATGTGTGGTGGCCTGGGCCCTAGCCCGTGGTCCAGTGAGCCCTGCCCACAGACTAGCCTCTTAGCTCTAAGAACTTAACCAGCAGAAGCCCTTCCTTCAGCCTACTTTCCTCCTTTTGTTTATCTGTTTCCTGTTTCTCCCATCATTCTTTTCTGGCCCTTCTGTTTCAAAGTTAACACTGCTTTTTCAAGTCCCTACAGTGACTCCTATTGTTGACCTTGAGAAGGGTCCCTACGAGTCTTCTAGAAAGCTTCGTTCTTGTGGACTTGGGAGCCCCATTGGTGTATCTGTCCAGTAGCTCTCCCCATGAACGTTTCAAAAAATGTTGCATTTCCTTTGGCAGGGCTTTGTGATACCTGGTAGGTCTATGGGTTGCTTCTTCATTGATGTACTGCCTGGATCTCTGAGCAGCAAGAAATTGCTCTCAGAACCTCCCCTGTTGAGCTGAAGAGGCTTTGGGATTTCCCTTTGAAATCACTTTAGCTGCAGGATAATTCTCTGCAGTAAATAATATGGGAAGTTGGCACACTGACCTCCTATTTGAAAGTCATGGGTTTTGCTTCTTTCACAAATAGTGATGAGTTGTTTGGATTAATCCATACTTCTCTCACGGAGCCCTTGGTCATCTTAATGCCCTTAAGTTTTGGCGAGATGATGGCAGGTCTTAGATTTTGTAGAAAATTCCACCATCTGCCCAGTGGACATTTTTGCACTTGAAACAGATGATTATATATTTTAAAAAGGCTAACGTAATGTTTGATTTGATGAGGCTGTAGTTTATTAGGCAGACCTTTGTTTATGGATTTTGGTTCCATGGTCCCCTTAAAGTACCTTATTCCCATTCCCTACCCTTGCCACTTTTCACTTGTCGCTTGTCCCGATGATGAACGTATCTAACTAGCCCTGTGAGAGTTTATCTTTTGTCTGCATTTGGTTCAACGCGGGCCTGACGTTCCTGTCAGAACTTAACCAAGTTGTTCTTGTGGAGTGCTTCCGTATTGGTAGGCTATCAATATCTCTTTACCTGTGATTTCAGGGACACTGGGGCCCTCTGCTTACTAGTTTATTCAGTGGAGAGATTTGGTAATCTGAAAGGTTAAGTTAAAAAGTGAGATTTGGTTCTTGCCTCTTAGGAGCTTATATTGCAGGGAAACAGGAGACAAAATAAAAAATAGAAAAAAGAATAAACCACCACAAGTATGGGAAGCGTGCCACATCAATAAGTGATAGGTGTCATTTGAGGTCAGAGAAGCTTCTCTTCCCTAAAATGGGGCATATGGATATTCTTCATGGGGAAAGCACTCAAATAAATTCACAAAGCATTCTTCTGGTGAGAGAATGAGCATGCAACCTCCAAGAATGGATGAGTTAGGATGAAATTTGACTATTTATTCGAGAAAATCCAAACAACAGTGAGTTAAACACGTTACAAGTGGATTGCTCGGACATAAAATAAGTCTTGAGGAGTTGGACAGAGACCCACATTCCACCTCCCCTTCTGCTCTGCTGTTCCTAGTGCACTGCTGGTTTCCATTCTCAGAGCCTTCTCACGGTTGAAGATGGCATCAGCTAGCATGCTCTCCATTTAGGAAGTAGGTAGGGGGTGTGCAGGGAAGGATCAAACGGGGTCCCACTGAGTTAGCAGTTTTAAGGAGCTTTTTCAGAAATCCCACACTCTGCTTTCATCTCATTGGCTATACTCTGGTCACATGGCTGCAAAGAAGGCTAAGAAATGGAGTCTTTCAGCTGAGACCATTGCAGTCCCAAATAAAACGTTGGTTTTGTTACTATGCAAGTGTGGGATTTTCTGTCAAAGAGGTCTAGAGGAGATAAATGTTGCTGGACCCGAGGGATATGTTGGAACAGTGTCAGAGAAGAGGAAGGAGAGAGATGGGTGGTTAGGAAGGTTATGTAAATACAAGTAAGGAGTTGGTGGGGGAGCTAGGACGCCAAGGGAGGGGGAGGGGACTATAAATTGCTCTGGTAACTTAACTAAAGCAGAGACGCTGACCTATTTTTTTTTTTTTTAAACATGGCAGTTAACCAGGATTTTGCTTCAAGATACTCTGGTTAAATTGCATTTAACATTTTCAAAAGCAAATAGCTTGATGTAGCCTGTGCCCAGTATGATAAGAAGAGAAGCAAGGCGGTGTATGGTGGGAGATAGAGAGTGGTGTAAAGTTGTTTTCTGAATAATAAGTTGCCAGTCTGCTGTGTGAGGTTGCAGAGCGTTCCAAGAACGGAATGCAGGCTTTGCTGTGTGCGCCTGCGCATGCACCGGGGAACTCGGCGGGGGACCAGAAAAATCCAGGCGGGGCGAGCATGTTGCTGCTCGGCGGCTGGCGGCTGGAGGAGGCTCTGTGCTTACCTGCCCTGGGTCTCCTCCCCTGGTCCCCATGGGAGAGGTGGGGCTCTGCCCTGCTCCCAGCGGGTTGAGTTCAGGGCTGCCTTCCATTTACCAGAGCTCTGTGCAGGATACAGGACCGATAAGTGATTTAACTGATGTCATTAGACAGAAAATCATCAGCTTGCAGGACGTTTGTACACTTTGTTATTAGGGAAAAAAAAGAGGCCAAGTCACACGAGCGCTGCTCTAATCGTGGCTATGATTGTGGAGGGGGAAAAAAGAAATCCAGGGTCTCCCAGAATCAGAGCACCACAGTGTGGCCTGGAGCCTGGATGCAGGGTCTCACCAAGTACTCTCAGGATACTGCATAAAATGCCCAGGTCCTTCCAGTGTCTTCCACAATGCGGCCATGTAAAGTGAGACCCTGTGTTCATAGCCATGATTTCCAGGACCGCAGAAGCCTTAGTTTGCAAACTAAAAATCAGACTCGGCATTTACCAAAAAAAAAAAAAAAAGTTAAGTCATTTTAGAAGCATTTTTAGCAGTGATCATTCCTGCCACACATCTATGTGGAATGCCAAGCACAGTTTTGGGTGCTGAGGATATAGTGGTGATGTGTGGTAGTTAGTTACCTGGCTATTCCAGATGATCCGTAAGGCGGGGAGAAGGGGAGGGGGGCACGTGTTGAACACTAGAGCCATACGTGAACACATAGGTGATAGAGCAGAGAGTGATACACATGGTGAAGAAGACAAAACAGGGTAAAACCCTGGAGACGGGTGAGGAGGAGGGTGGGAGGCTTCCTGGAGGTGTTGATGGGGCCATGCCTTAAGTGGCAAGAGGGATGCTGCAAAGCCTGGAACAGAGAGAGCAGCAGGTGCAAAGGCCCAGAGGTGGCAGCAGCTGGAAATGTCCAAGGGACAGAAAGGAGGCCAGTAGAAAGGACATTATATAGAGGAAATGTGAGGTTTTATTTTTTTTTTAAATTTTTTCCTTTTTCTGTATATTTTTTTATTGGAGTTCAATTTGCCAACATACAGGATAACACCCAGTGCTCATCCCACTGAATGCCCCCCTCAGTGCCCGTCACCCAGTCACCCCATCCCTCCGCCTACCTCCCTTTCTACTACCCCTTGTTCATTTCCCAGAGAGGATGCGATGTTTTAAAGAGCCGTTCTGGAGAACCATGAACCTGGGACTGGCTCTGATGGTGCAGGTTAGAGAGGTCAGAAATGATGCTGGGCTTAGATCAGGACTGGGGTTTGCAGATGAAGGCCTGTGGGCAAACGGGGGTTGGGAAGTCAGATGGGGGATAGAGCAAACATTCTGTTTTGGCGATGTTAAATTTGGGGTGGCTTTTGAACATCTGAGCGGAGCTATCAGGTTGGGGGTTTGATATGTGAATTCCAAGCTCAATAGAGAAGTCAGAGCAGAGGTAGAAATCTGGGGCGCATTAGTGGTTAGTTGGTGGAAATGAAAGCGGATTTCTGGATTACCTCTCCATCGGAAAGGAGGAGAAATCAAACCTCCATTTCAGTTCTTATAAAAAATTATATTTCCATTGCTATTTTGACTGGAGAATTCACTTTAGGGTAGCTTTGGCATGGTGCATAAAAACAAAAGAGGTTCGTATTTAGGGGGAGAAGTTCAGAATTATTTCAAAAAATAACTTAACCTGTAGTTATTGTAGTTCCTGCCAGTAGTTTTGCAGGCAGAAAACAAACCTTTGCTTTTTGTAATGAGATTGTAATTTCCAAAGGCGCTCGGGGCCGGTGGCGCCTCGATATGGCGATATGATGAGAGGAATGCACTCTAGTAAACATCCCATTTAGCAAAGCCCCCCTAACCCATGACTTCTCCCTGAGTTCCCTGCCATCTGGTCCCTGGCTAGAGAGAGGAATTTTTCTTGTATATGTGTTTCCATAGCAACGAGTTTGCAGTTGATATGGAAAGTAAGCAGTTGCCCTGGCAACGGAGTTGCTGATGTGGTGGCTCCTCGGCTTTCAGGAACAGGATAAGCTGACCAAACTAGTTTAGATGCATCGCAGAGGGCAGGGTGATGTAGGGCTGCACGCGGGCCCTGCCAGTGTAGCATCAGCTCTGCCTTAGGAGCGACGCAGCCCCTCCCTCTTCCCCCGGGAAGGCTCACGGAGGTAATAAATCAGACAAAAGTAGCTGCTGTCAGTTGAAATAGATTATAAGAGGGATTTCCCGGTGGAATTTATTTAGCGTCTCTTAAAGGGGAATGTTGTAGTCAGGGTACATTTGGTTGCAAAGAAAAGAAAGCCACCCGGGTTGGCATAAGTAAAAGAGTGTGTGTCTCAGAGACGCAATAATCGGTCCCAAAGGGCTGGTGGGTGATGCACAACCGAGCGCATCTTGGGTCCCTGGGCCTTTGGAACTGTTCCCTGCGTCCCTCGGTGGCCACATGGGATGCTCATCCCTGCCTTTCTCTGGGGTTGGGTTCCTGGAGTTCCTCGCAGTCTCGCTTCCTCTGCGTGGCTGTTGGTTTCTGCTTCTGAACCCCGTTTGGCTTGCCCCAGTGGAAGTTTGGCACCAGCCCCTTCAGTGTGATGGTCCCCTTGCCCAGTGACATTGGCTCCATCGTTTCTGTCCAGTGTCTCTGTCACAGTGCCAGACACACGGCCTTGGTCTCCCTGGGGGTTAGATGTCCAGCCCTGGTCACAAAGGGCCAGAGTGTCCGGGATCCAGGGACACCTCTGCACAAGGGCTGGGGCTGGGGCTTGAAACGTGCCCGTGGTGAAAAATTCTACGGGAGGCCTTTGGCCTTTCGAAAACATCTCAATAATGAAAATAAAAATAAGAGGAGCTTTTGACTATTTTGTACTTTCTGCTTCGCTTCGTGGCTCCTCAGGACACCTGTCACAGGTGTTGGAGACTGATACACCAGAGAACTCTGGGACTGCCCCAAGGCTCTCTGCTGCTTCTTTATCATTGCTGGGATGACTTCATCTTTCTTGCCTTTTGTTTCCAGAGATTTGGGGCTGAAATTTCCCAAACTAGCAAAGTTTTTCTTTGGTGGCTACTTCTTCCTGCCAGCTGCCCTCAAATTGCCTATAATCACGGGGTTGAGTGATTACCCAAAATTATGAACTCTAGCCCCCTGTTCTAGACAGGAATAAATGTCAGCTATCCAACACAAGTTGTCCTGATTTTCAAGATGAAGAGGTTGGGTAATGGTTCTTGCTAAGCAGCCCATGTCATCACTTTGTGATTTTCAACATGGGGAAAAAATGTAATTATTCTGAACCGAGCACTGGTGTAGACATAGAGAGATTACCAAACTTTGGTGTAGTAGACTGGGCAAAGATAAAAAGAGACCAGGAAGGTTAAAAGTGGCATTTGCCATTTGCCAGGGGATTGACCAATGGCCAAGATGAAACGATTTGGAAATCCACAGGAGAAGATGATCCCTAATGGTTAGTAGAACCATGGTGGGATGCCTGGAGATGATATGGAATTTCATTAGCTGAACCCTTCAGGATGGCCGGGGCAACAGGGGCCGATGGCAGGGAGAGAGGAGGTCACCAATTACCAGGGTTAGTAGCTTGCACACAGGTGGAGGGTGGGCAGGGAATGGAGTGGGAAGGCTCATGTGGGAGGCTGAGTGTGCAACATGGGAACTGATATTTTCACAGAGCCTATGGGGGGCTGTTTGGAATTGCGCGAAGCATTTGTATCCATGACCTGATAGCTTTTCAGCAACTGCAGAGTCGATGTTATGTTCTTTTTACAGGTAGGGAAACTGAGACTCAGATTCAGTGGCTTGCTGAAATGGCAAGACCAGATGTTGAACCAAGATTCTTTTTTGCTTTGCCGTTCCCCCAGCTGGCTGAAGCAGAGGGCTTCTATAGGACAGAGAGGGACCTAGATTTAGGAAGGTAGGTTGAGCTGACTGTGGAGTTCTTGAGAGCCACTCCCAGGAATCTGGACTTTGCTCTGAAGGTGGTAGGCAACCCTTAGGTATTTCTGAGCATGGGTGCCCCATATACAAAGGTACAAAAGGAGGCAAGTGCTTCCTGCTTATGCCTTAGAGGTTTGCACAGCAGCCCTCTTCTCAGCACAGAAGGCCACAGCGGTCATGGAGTGATTTTCTACAGACTTAACTAACAGAGACCAGATTTTTCCACAAACAACAACAAAAAAAGAAACCCCACCCTGATCTGCAACTTATTTTTCATTTTAAGTGTTTCACTCTTATTTTTATTTAATGCATCCTGTTTTCATTGACTATTGCTTTTATTTGTTGGCCCCACCACTTCTATTAATGTCTTGACCCTTCTGGAATTCATACAGTTCATAAGGGAATGAAATGAGTGAGCCCCTCTCTGGGGATTGGGTTATTTTTTTGACATTGGGGTAGATTTTCCCCTCTTGCTGTTTGAGATGGCAACGTCTTTGCCCCTTCAGCATTATAAGGGAGCGTGGTGGTATTAATCTTTTAGCTCTGTAGGGAAAAGGGGCCGAGTGGGTGATTTTCCTCATTCTTTTGTTCATTTGACCCTCTGAACTCTTGGAATATGGAGGACATTGCATTAGGTACTATGGAACTTGAGGCACAGGGAGATGTAGGGCTGGGTCCTTGGGGGACACCTTGGGGTCATCCCTGATGCTTCCGTCTTCAACCTCATACCCAATCAGTTACAAAGATCTCTTGATTCTGCCTCCTAAATGTCCCTCCAGCTGGCTGTCCCATTCTCTCCAATCTCCACTGTTGGCTAGAAGAGCGACACAGGGGCCTCCTCCTCCTGCTTACTGTCTCTGCTCAAGTCCAGGTGATAGCAGTGCTGCTGGAGGCTTCGATGCCCAAATGCGAACTCGGCCACCACCTTTTGGTGGTTCCTGTTACCTCAAGTGGTTTGTCACAGAGTGTGGCTCTGACCACCAGCTTTAGAATAATCTAGAATGTTTATTAGAAATGCAGCTTTCTGGGCCCAAGCTCAGCTTTACTGAGAATTCGTGGTGTGGCCGCCTGGGAATCTGCATTTTCACAAGCTCTCAAAATGATTACTTTTTACCCGGGTATTTGAGAAGCAGGGTTGAGAGGACCTGGTTCAAACCCTTCAGCACAACTTGGAAGCTCTGCCTTTCTAGGACTTTTCATGGTGGCAGATTTCAAGACTGTATGACAACGGACTTCAGAGTCCATTGTAGCTCTCACGGGAGACAACATTTCACACATATCATCTGTGTGGGACCCATCTTGTTTCATCCTTCCTCCCCTTGCCCCTTCCCACCCTCTTTACTGACTGGTTGATTGAAGATTTATGTATGTGAGAGTGCACATGCCTGCATGCATGATTGGGGTAAGGGGGCAGAGGGGAGAATCCTAAAGCAGACTCCCTGCTTGAGCATGGAACCTGACTCAGGTCTCCATCCCAAGACCCCAAGATCATGACCTGAGCCGAAATCAAGAGTGCTCCCTCGCTGGATTACTTTAAAGCAAATCCCAAGCACCAAATCGTATCATGATGTCTACACATATTTCGGAATGTCTCTCTGATACGTGAGAACTCAGACATACACACAGCCCTACAAAACCATCATCACTTCTAAAACCAAATTAACTGCGATTCTATACTGTCACCTAAAATCCGGTCCGTTTTAGGATTTACCTGATTATCTGTTAAAAAAAAAATCAGCAGTGGTTTATTCAAATTAGAATCCAAAGCAGGTGCGCATATATGGCATTTCATTGATGTGGCTCTGAAATCTCTTTTTGACCTGTGCTCCTTCCTCTTCTTTCCTTCTCACCATTTAAAGGACGCCGTTTTCCCTTTCATCCTCTTCTCCATCATTGTTGTGATGTTCAGTCTTTTTTTTTTAATCATATTGCCAGGCGCCGTGTTCCCACAAAGGCTGTGTGCTCCAATGCTGACTTTTGCTCACGTACGCTGTTCTCTCGGCCCAAAATATTCTTCCTCCCTTCTTCCCCTCCGGGTGCTGCATTCTCCACTTGGACGATCCAGCTGAGCCAGGCCTCTGCGAAACCACCTTTCCCATTGTGGTTCTTGTTCTCCACTTTGCCTGGTATTTCGCAGTGTGATGATCTCCTCAGACTCTGCGCCTGCCAGTGTTCCCCTTTCAGCTCTCCCACCACCCTGAGATGCAGGGCAGGGACACTATGTGGTCCACTTTTGCACCCCTGAGGGCCAGCACGTTGCCCGACATGTGGTAGGTACACTTGAAATACCTTCTGAGAGATTGGATGAGCCATCAGACACCAAATTCAAGTGTTTATAATAAACTTAGGTTCAGCTTTTGGGAAGTTACTTGACTGTTGACTCTCATGATACGGTTTGTGGTACCTGCAGGAGTAGCTTTCTCTCAATTAGGAAGAACACTGCTTTCTAATTTTTTTTTTTTTTTCAGTCCACTGTAAGACTAGGTTTGCCCAGATAACCGCCTCCGTCTCCCTTGAGGAACCAACAGTTGTGGCCATTACTGCCATCCTTTTGTCAAGAATTAATAAAAGGAAGAGCATCTTGGCCTTCACTGTGCTGACTGGGGTGTGTTTTACAGTAGGGAGAGAAAGAGGTGGTTCAAGGCATGCAAGAGAATTGACCCTTGCCTTGGGAAATTCACTTAACTGTACATAACACACAACAGCCTGTCACTTTTGTGAGAATGAACCTGAGCACAGCCTGCTGGTGGTAGAGATCTTAGAGATCTCTTCACTGGGATCCCAGAAGGCCATGTTGGTTCATAGAAGAATCTGAGGTCCACCCGGTGCCAGTGACTTAGCTAAAAACCCGTATATCTGGGTGAAGAGCCCAGGTCTCCTGCTTCTTGTCTGATGTTCTTGTCTGCATTGTTTCACAGCTTCCCTCCTTCCTTGAGATTCTGATCGATTGGAAACGGACATGAGCTCGTGCCATTTATGTGAGGTGTATTTTCCTTCAAGTGTCTTCCTTTGAGTCACTGAGTGTACTAAATTTTTTAAATCAATGATGTGTCATTTCTGTTGGTGACCCTTGAAAATATGCTCAAAGCTATCAAACTTTTTTTTTTGTTAACTACTAGGAATATCATTGAATTTTAGGTTTTGAATGAATCTCTGGACACTGTTTTGAGTTACCTGCTAATTCATATTATAGCCATCCATCCTCTCCACACAGATCCTTCCCGGGGAGCAAAGGACCTGATCCTGTTTGTTGATACAGATACTATGTGTAGGGAATGCAGATTGCCCCGAAGCACTGGCAAGTGTGTAATCAAAGGACTGTTGGAACATTTTTTGACTTGAGTGTCTATCCTGATTAACTCTCTATTATCTCTGGGGGTTTTTTTGACCTTTTTTTTTTTTTTTAAAGATTTATTTATTTTAGAGAGAGAGAGCTTGTGAATGCATGAATGGGGAGAGGGGCAGGAGGAGGGAATCTTATTATTTTTTTTTATAAAGGTTTTATTTATTTATTCATGAGACACAGAGAGAGAGAGGCAGAGACACAGGCAGAGGGAAGAGAAGCAGGCTTCATGCAAGGAGCCGGATGCAGGACTTGATCCCAGGAATCCAGGATTACACTCTGAGCCAAAGGCAGACACTCAACCACTGAGCCACCCAGCCGTCCCAGGAGGAGGGAATCTTAAAGCAGACTTACCACTGAGCACGGAGCCTGACACGGGGCTCTGTCCCACGACCCTGAGATCATGACCTGAGTCAACACCAAGAATCGGACGCTTAATCCCCTGAACCACCCCAGGCACCCCTTGACTTACGTTAAAGGCTTTCCCCCATCCTTATAGCTCAGTTTATATCTAGGGGGGTTGTTTCTCTGAAATACTATTAACAAGTAATAAGGTCATGGTACCACTCCTGTATGGTGCCTAAAACATTCTCATAACTCGTTCATTCAACAGATGTTGATTTCATGCTTAGAAAGAGGCTTTGTGCTAGGCATTGGGAAAATGAGGATGATTTCAGTCCAGTGGGAGAGATGAGTGTCTAAGAAGTGCACGTGCAGCATGGCATATGACATCTGTACAAGGTGCTATGGGAGGGCGGGTGAGGGGGTGACCACCTCCCAGTTTTTGTATGAATCAATGAGCAAGGTTTCCGTTGTACAGGGAGGGTCAATAGGGAGAAAGCTTGGGAGGTGCACAGGGTGCTGAAGTAGATGTGGAGGGTGTCAGGATTCTGGAGCTAACTTGGTCGCTGACCTGTGACTGGGGTAAGTGCCTGCATCTCTCTGCATCTCGGATTTCTCCATTCAGTTCAGTCAGCCTTCTCTCGTGAGCCCGCTGTGCTTACTCAGCGTGTTTATTCAGCAACTCATGTGTGAGTGGAGCTGGCTTTGATCCATGGTTCCCAAACTAGTTGCCCCAGAGGACTCTGATTATCCTCCCTGGTCTATGCTTTTGTTTGACACTTAGGATGACCAGCAGTCACAGGGTCAGATCTGCCGTAGATCGCCGATCGCCGGGGTCAGCACGGTGTGCCACGGGGAAGAACGTTTCTACCAGGAGCACAGGGGCTCTGGGCGGCCGCTTGCAGAGCGACATTGATGATTTCTGAATGGTTTTGGGGGAGCATCGGTATGGAGCCTCGTCCTCATGCTGCTGATTCTGCAGAAGACCTTTTCCATTTGGGAAAGTGGCACCAGGATGTGTGTGATCTGCAGGCCTGTTCTTGCGCCGTAATTAAAATGTATGCAACTGCGTGAGTGGGGACTCACTGGCTGGCCACTTACGTTGGATCTTGTGTCTCCCTGGGCCCTGCTGTGTCGGTCGCTCTCCCCTGCAGATCACAGCCAGCAGTTGGGACCCTGCTCTTCCGAGCACCCTTCCAGGGATCCTGGCACCCCAGGATTAGGGCACATCTGCTCCACGCATCCTATTCCTGCGGAAATTGAATTCTAGAGTGTACATGGCCCTGTGGGCACTGTTGACACACGTGTACATGTCCGGATCTGTCAGGCTACCCTGCCCATGGTGGGTTTTTGGTTTTTCTCTTTGTGTACGTTTCTCTCACTCACTCACTCTCTCTCTCTCTCTGTCTTTGTTTTATTTTTCCTGTGTACATTTCTCTTAATAATGATGATGTCTCCTTTATCAAAAAGCACTTGATAAACTCCCAGTGAAATCAGAAGCTGTTAAGGGCACTTGTGATGGGGCTCGTCTTACGTGCCCAGGTCCCTGCCCCAGACAAGTGCTACCTCTGGGCTCTGTGCTCCCCTCTCCATTGCTGAGTCACTTCTGTGTCTCTCTGGACAAGCCTGCTGTCTGTGCAGGCGTGATTTATTGCCAGATGGTTATTTTCTTAACAGTGATTGAGTTTTATGAAATGTAATCCCAGTTAGTAGCCCCCCGTGTAAAATGTTTGGCTTACGCGCTTGGAGCCATTTGTTTAGCCCAGTGTTGAGGTTTACCCCCAGGCTTGGTGGGGAGCTGTGTTCATGGTGGTCACCCGGCTGGGGCTGACGGGGGGCAATGCTTTACCCTCGTACTTTGGGGACCACACAACGGTTTTCAGATCAGCCGTTCAGAAATGGCAGCTTACTCACATGGGGTCCTTGTTGGATTTCTCATGGCCCCCAGCATTTGCCTGTCCAAGCAAGCATTGTGGGTTGAGTTGTCTCTCTGAAAAGGTATGTTAAAGCTCTAATCCTTGTGGCTTTACTTGGATGTAGGGTCTTTGCAGACCCAATCAAGTCAAGATGAAGGCATTACTGGATTAGGTTGGGCCTTCATTTTAGTACAACTGATGTCCTTATAAGAAGAGAAGAGAGGCAGGCCTGCATTTAGGGAGGACGGAAGCGGAGGTCAATGTGACCTATCTACAAGCCAAGAAACTTAAGGCTTGCTGACATCCCGCAGATGCTTGAGAGAGGTGTGGAACACATCCTCTTTCAGAACTTCCAGAAGGAACCAGCTCTGCTGACACCTGGATTTTGGACTTCAAGCCAGAACTGTGAGAGAATACATTTCTCTGGTTCTAAACTACCCAGTTAGTGGCACTTCTTTCTAGTGGCCCTGGGACATGAACATAGCAATGAAAAGAAATAGTGATGAGTTTCTTTCTTCTTCTTTTTTTTTAAAGATTGTATTTATTTGACAGGGAGAGCACAAGGAGGGGAAGTGGCAGGCGTGGGGAGAGGGAGAAGCAGACTCCCCACAGAACCAGGGAGTTGGATGCAGGGCTCAATCCCAGGACCCTGAGATCATGACCTGAGCTAAAGCAGATGCCTAACTGACTGAGCCACCCAGGGGCCCCCGGTGATGAGTTTCTGCCTACGCTAAAGGCATAGGTGCCTAGGAATTATGCAGTGGGACTGTGTCCTTTACAGAGGAGGGAGCTTAGGCCAGGGAGGTGTGTGGCCACACAGTGGGGGCTGGTGATCAGCTTGGCTCCAGAAACCATGTCTCCAGAGCTTTGAACTTCTCCCACTGACAATTGCCTTTTCAAGTACATTTGAAGCCTTGCTCACATTCAAGAAGCAGCCACCTTCGGGGGCAAGTGTTTTCCAATTTAGATGGTAAGTGAGGGGAGCACAGATCTTTTCGACAGAGTGGGGAGGATTTATAGGGTGTTGTTTGTATTTGCTGTGCACACTGCAGGCAAAGAGCACAGGGGCACAGGCCACAGGTCCCAAATGGGACCCATTATTCTGGGGTGGTAACATATTGGTCATGCCCTTGAACTTGCTTCTCTTTATCAGAAGTGATTTATAGCTAAGTGCCAGTGGACCCCTTTCCTTCTAAGTGAATGCCTTCTATTAAAAAAAAAAAATCCCTTTGCACTGTTTCTGTCAGGTGGAGGTGGTATGGGATGATGGAGCAGAGGAAGGCTTAGCTTTCTCTTCTAGCTTTATTTGAAAGTCTTAAAGCAGATCCTCCTATTTTATCTTATTACTATTTTTAAAGTCTTTATTTTCTTGTTTAAGCCATCTCTACACCCAGCATGGGGCCGGAACCCATGACCCTGGAGGTCAAGAGTCTTCTGCTCCTCTAGCTGCGGCAGCCAAGTGCCCTATGTCCTCCTGTTTTAAACTCATGATGCTTCATTCCACCCTCTCAAAACCCAATGTATCATTCAGAAGGCACTCTTCCTATAGCACTGGCGCTCATGGCTCACTGCTCCCTACTTTGGGTTGAGGTATTTATGGGCCTGGCTTGGGGCCCCCCCTCCGGGTCCTCAGGCACTAAGGCCCCCACCCCGGGCTGCCTTCTGCACCCAGGCACCTATCTCAGGGATCCACTCGCTTTGCCCCCATGTCCACAGCAGGGTGTTTGATGCGTTGAACCTGCAGGGTGGTGGGGTGGGTGCTCCATGTGAACTGGTACAACTAGGTGCTGCTACACCTGCTCAACGTTTCTTACTCAGGGCCTTGGACGTTCATGGGGACTCCTGTTTGTGTTAATATATTCTTCAGCCCCAAATCCTTTTGCTTGAAACTCGAAATCACAGGACTCTGCACAACTGTGGATGCTCGTGTCAGTTGAGTTCTTGGTGCAGAAGCGGAGGGACTGACTGAGTAACTCTGAGTCAGAATCCCTTTAGAATTATTTAATGTATTGGCTACTTTGTTCCCAACGATTCAGTGTTTGCGTGACCTCAGTTTTACCAGGCATCTGAAGGCACTTTTGTCGAGCGTCTTCAATCTGCCCAGTGTACCAACATTTTATTTCTGAGCAACAGTCATGCCCTTGAACCTGGCTGCTTTTTAAGGAGGGCGTCCTGCCTGCAGCCCTCGAGAGCTGAGGTCAGTCAGTCCAGGGCTGGTGACGAGCAGGTCAGACTAATTCTTGGAGGCCAAGGTGAGTCTCTCTTCCAAATGTCTCACCCTTCATAATTGGTCCCAGGAGACCAAATACAAGTAAGTACGTGCCGTCCTCTCACGCCAGTCCACTTCATCTCTGACTTGGGGTGGGCTGGCTCCACTGTGCAGTCCAGCAGCTGGAAAGAGAACTTTCTGGAAAGCCACCTTCTACCCACAGCTTCATCAGCTCATCCATCCAGAAGCTTTGAGCTTCTTTTCTTTTGTCAGTGACCTTCTTTCCTGGGTGACTGACGAGGGCAGGGACTCTTGAGGAGTGGGACTGAGTGTTAAGTATGGACTCGGCCTCAGAGAGAAAAAGGTCCCCTCACACCCGTGAAGGCTTCAGCAGTGGCGTCCCCCACAGCATTGCCAGGGGTTGGCAGGGACTTCAAAAGGCTTTCTGGAGATTTGGGTCATAGAGTGAATTCAATTACTTTGGAGCTTCCTTGCACCATTTTTATTTTCTTTAATACCTTTTATTTTATTTTCTGGGCTTCCCTCTACCCCCCCCCCCCTCCGGAATAAAGGCACATTCAATAATAAGAATTCTCTAGCATCCAATACAAAAATGATACCACTTGTCAGTTTGAAGAAAAAGCAAATTGTCTGCTCTGTGGGTTGGGATTTCCTCTTTAAAAAAAAAAAAGCAGCTTAGAGAAAATCCCTGAACATAGTCTTCTGATTGAAAAATATATTAGTGGATTTCATGGCTTTATCATTTTCTTAAAGTAACAGTTTTCCTTACTTTTAAAACATATATATTGCTGTTGAGGCATATGACTGAAAACATTCCCAGTGCAGGATTTTTGATGGTTGACAAAACTGGAAAAAAAAAAAAAAGTCTTTGTTTCATAAAATTGTGTAGTTGAGAAGAAGCTTATTATTCCTTAGGTCAACCCTCAGCCTTGGGACAAAGGGCACGAGCCTCTTCTGTAGTCATAAGCAACGGCCTGGGTCATTTCTGTGATGCTTCCACGGTGGGGGGTGGAGGGAGCCTGCTGACCTGTCTGGACGCCCGCAGACCACCCTCTGTCTGCTGAAGCTGGGTTTCTACACGTCATCAACAAGCGGATGCTTTTAGCCATCCCACTGGCCTGCCAGCTAATACATCAGTTTCTACAGAAGCTGAACCCTTTGGTTATGAACCCTTTGGGTTAATGGTTGGGGGGACTTGGGGGGGGGGTCTGCCGTCATGGGAAAGAAGCAAAAGTAAGGGCTCGTGTGCAACACTGCTCACGAACAAATGAATCGTGGATGCTTGAGTCCAGAAGGTGAGGTATTCAGGAGCTGCTTTGCTTGCATTTGTGCTGAGCATTGCCAAGAAGGACTGCGGCTTCATATGAGTGAGGTGGAGGTTGTAAGCTACATTTTTGACTTTTGTACGTTTTACTTGCGAAGTCCATTTTCAGGAAAGCATCGCCCAGTGGGGGAGAAAGTATGGCTGTGAAAGCCCAGAGAGATCTGCCCAGGCCTTCCCTCGGGCTGCACTTCTACCCACTGGGGCCTTTCCAGATGCATGTTTCATGACAGCAGGCTGATCAGCAGTCTCCTGGTGTTTGCTGGGTCTCCTCCCCACTGCCTTGGATGTCCAGGTTCCCAGGATTTTCTGTTTTTGGATCATGTGACATTGGACTCCATCCCCCCCCTCACCTGCCCCGTTTCCCCAGGCTCCCTCTGTGAATGCTGCTTGGCGTAGCCGAGCGGTCCTGGGCCACTGCTCTGCTTGGACTGGTGAGCACTGGTGAGTGGCCCTTAGAGCCCTGTTCCGTCCTGCCTGGAATGCATCCAGCTTTATCACATCTTGTGGCCGCACCCCTCACCCCCCAGAGCCTTTGCTGTCAGCCTCAGGCATCAAGTTTCTGATTTTCCTGCTGCTTGCCCACTGGCTCCTTCTCATCTATTTGCTTCTTGCTTTAGGGACACCTCTTCCGAGAGGGGTCCTCCTTAAGCCCTCCTGCTGGGCTCCTTCTGCACTTCTCCCCCAGGAGCACTTATCCCCAAGTGTGTTTATACACTCATTTGTTGCTTGTTTACCACCTGTCTCCCCTCAAAATGTCAGGCAGTGCCTTGCACAGGGGACTCCTGAAGATCTCCCGCTCTCTGAGATCTGAACTGGGTGGTTATCTTTGATTTCTCATCTCCTCGGCCCCCGGTTTATGGAGCACTCACGAAGAGCAGAGCCCAGCAGCTGGCTGTCTACACTACACACCCCTCCAGGTACACCTGCTTGTGGCCCCACCCCTTCCACCCCTGAACTGCAAGCACCCCATTTCTTGCCTCCAGGCTCTGTCTTCTGTACCCCAAGCACTGTCACCACTGTATCTCCTGCTCAAGGGGGTTCCTTATGGGGCACTGCCCCCATGGAAGTAAGTTCCCATCTCCTCCCTGACGTTCTAGACGTTTTAGAGTCTGTGTTCATCCTCTAGTATCCTTATGTCACGTTGTTCCCTGTGCATGCCCACCGCTGGAGACAGGCGGATCCCTGCCTTGCTCTACGAGACCCACCAGGCATGGTCTACTGCTCATGCCATCTTTACCTGCACCCCCCGCCCCCCGCATCTGAATCCCCTGACCTGGCTCTTTGCTGGGGACTCTGTTTAAATCTCATCTCCTTCCTGGCATCTCCTCCTCATTTTATTAATCTCCCTTTGGCCCTTGGCATTTATAGTCTGTCTATGCAGTTTATAATAAACTTTATAGCAGAGTCTGTCATCTGATGAAATCAGGAGCAGTGCGGATGATTTTTAGGAGCGTGGAGGTTGGAATCAGAAACCTGGGGATGAGTCTTTGACCATTTGCTGGCTGTGTCCTTCAGCGAGTTAATTACTGTTAATGAGCTTCATGTCCTCATCGGTGATGGGAGAAGAATAATGCCTTGCTCACGTGGTGGTTGAAAGACGAAATGCTACAATGATGGCACAGCTCCTGGAATATAGTAGACATTCAGTGAACATTATCCTGGTGATCATTTCCCCGTGTCGGTGCTGGAGACTGATTTGTGGGCCCCCCTCTCCTAAAATTCATATGTTGCAGCCCTAACCCTGATGTGACTGTATTTGGGGATAGAGTTTTTAGAAAGTCATGAAGGTTAAATGAGGCCATCAGGGTGTGATCCTATAGGATTGATGGCTTCATAAGGAGAGGAAGAGAGAGAGAGCCCTCTGGACATGGAAACACCAATAAAGGACACTCAAGGACACAGCAAGAAGGTGGCTGTCTGTAAGCTGGGAAGAAAGGTGTCCCCAGGACTAAATCAGGCAGCCCTTGGTTCTTGATCTTGTAGCCTCCAGACTATAGGAAAGAAATTTTTGTTGTTTAAGCCATCCCTACTGTGGTGTTTCATGAAAGCAGCTGGAGCTACCTGATACGGTTGGGTTTTGCTCTGATTGGATAACGATTTGTTGAACTGATGTTAATTGAGCACATACTATGTGTTAGGTACTTTTTAGTTTAACCTCACGTCTTTTTTTTTTTTTTTTTAAGATTTTATTTATTCATGAGAGACACAGAGAGAGAAGCAGAGACACAGGCAGAGGGAGAAGCAGGCTTCCTGCGGGGAGCCCAATGTGGGACTTGATCCCAGGACCCCAGGATCACTACCTGAGCCAAAGGCAGACGCTCAACCACTGAGCCCCCCAGGTGTCCCTGACCTCACATGTCTTATGTCTCCATTCTCACAACCACTGAGGAGGTTGGTTTAGTAGCTTGGTCAGGCTCCATGGTCTCGCAGAACCAGCATTGGGATGGCGGCCTAAAGCTGGAGCCTCTGAGATGGCACCTTCTGGAGTTGTGCAGTATGAGGACCCTGGAGGCAGGCCCCGTGTTTCTAGGCCCCAGATGATGAATTCCTTGATGTCCAAGGCGGTGCCTTGTGCTTTATCTCCAGTGGCACTTAGCAAGTGCTCCGTGTGCAGCAAGCAATTAAAAAATAATTTCTGGTTGGCTCATTGTCCCCAGACAGTTGTATTGCCTACATCTGGGCAAAGAGTGAAATTACCGGCCCCGACCCCAGGTCCCCAGAGTGGGTCCCCTGAGTGTCTGCTGGCAACGGGGGCAGTTGAGGTGGAGAAGCCTGCCCAGGAGGTTGCTGGGCTGCGGAGGGTAAAGGAGGATCAGGTCTTCGGTGGTTGGGAGTTCAACCTTTGTAACTCAGACCCTTCCATTTTATTCTCTCAGTGAGTAAAGTGAGTCTGTGAGGGTGGTATGTTTGGGTTTTTGAAGAAGATTAGCCATGTGGAGTCTAATGTAAGGTTAGGGGATGATGGGTGATAGCTTTTAGATTTCCAGGTCCATGCCTCTACATAGACAGGGGCACATATTCCTTACCAGCATCCTTATAATTCATATCCCACT
The DNA here is from genome assembly GCF_048418805.1 of Vulpes vulpes. Lineage (NCBI taxonomy): Eukaryota > Metazoa > Chordata > Mammalia > Carnivora > Canidae > Vulpes > Vulpes vulpes. The sequence continues at coordinate 61,636 of NW_027325787.1, read as the reverse complement.
TCCCTTTAATAAGGTTAACATAAGGTACGTAAGACGTGTTACAGTCAGGCTGAATGTGTAAAAGTACAAAATAGACCTACTCTGTGGAGAGAGGACAAAGCAATTATTCCAGATTCTTAAGCTGACTATATGTGCTGCAGTCGAGTACCCTGACAGCCAAGGCAAAAATGGAAACTCGGCTGGTTTTATCATTCTGCTTCTGGTAGAATGCCAATTTAGGAGAGTCATGCAGACCTCAGGTGCCACGTTTCAAGAAAGACCATGTTGTGGGGCCCTTTCTCCAAAGGACATAAAACCACACAGTTTACAATAGCACACTGGTTTAAGAAGGTTAATGAAGTTTGATCCTGGCTTTCGCTCATGCTCTTAGTTAGGGCCTTATTCTTCTCTAATCCCTGGATGACTCCTGTTCATCCTTTCGACTTTGGGGTCTCCTTCTCCAATAAGTCTTCTGTGATGTTCTCTGCCCAGCCTGGGCTGAGTCTCTCTCCCCTCGGTGGAACCATAATACTATGGGCGCTGGTTTTTTTTTGGGGGGGGGAGGGTACCTCCATATTCCCTTATATGGTCTCTTACAACTAAACTAGGTATTCTTAGGACTCATTTCTGGTGTTGTGAGAATCACACACTGATGTTTGTTGAAGGAAGGAAGTTTACTGACCTACATTAGTGAAACACTTTATTAAGTAGGTGAAACCAGTTTCTGCCAGTGAAGACCATCCGCTGATTTCCAGTGTTTGCCCAGAGCACCTAGCTCGTCTGTAATGCAGGGAGCTTGTATCTCTCACTGTTGTGACTGCCTCTCGTCCTGCTTCTTCCACCAAGATGTGACTCACACATTCCATGGGCGCAGTTTCTGCCTCTGCAAAGTTGAGGGTGTTGAATCAGTTCAGGGAGGACAGAGACGTGGAGTTCATCATCAGTCCCCCATTCCACCCCCACGGTGGGCATGGTGGGCATCCCTCAGGGGCCGCAGGGGCAAGCAGATGCAGGGTCGGGGCTCCATCTCTGAGCGTCACTTCTGGAGGCCACCACCAGACCACCAGTTCTTTGGGGTTGGTATCAGAGAAGAACTCCATTTACCATCTGTGGGATCTTTGATGTTCTTTTTAGCTCTGATGATTCTAGAAAATTCTCCAATCTTCCTCTGTCATCATGGTAACAGGATAAATGGTGTATTTTCCCAGAGTTCATTTGCTCCTGGAATCTCAGAAGGTGACCTCCTTTGGAAATAAGTTATTTGCAGATGTGAGTGGTTAAAATGACATTGTACAGGGTTCGGGTGGGCTCTAAATTCAATAACTTGTGTAAGTGGAGAGGACACAGACATCCAGGGAGGAGGAGCACTGTGTGACGATGAGGCAGGGATGGGATGATGAGGCAGGGGATGGGACGGGAGCAGCTGCAGGCCAGGAGCTCCCAAGATCACCCAGACCTGGAAGGAGACAAGGAGGGCTGTTCCCTGGAGTGTTCAGAGGGAGCACAGTCCTGGTGGCCCCTTGATTTCAGCATTCTGGCCTGTTTCCACCAAGTTTGTGGTATTTGTTATGACAGCTCTGAAAAACCAATACACTCACCTCCTTTTTTTCCTTTTTCATTTTTTTCTTTTTTTAAGATTTTATTTATTTTAGATTTGGAGCACGCATGGGGGTGGAGGTAAGGGAGGAGCAGAGGAAGAGGGAGAAGCAGACTCCCTGCTGAGCTCAGAGCCCAAGGCCGGGCTCAGTCCCAGGATCCTGAGACCATGACCTAAGCCCAAATCAGGAGTCAGATGCTTAACTGCTTAACCAACTGAGCCACCCAAGTGCCCCACCTCTTATTTTTATTTAAAAACCGTCTGTTGCCTTTACTCTCTCTGATTGCTAATATGCCCCTCCTCGCCTCTATCTAGGGGAGGAGGCCGACAACTTTGGAAGACGTCTTTTTGCCCTGTTGCCTGTGGTGGAAAGAACCAGACGTTTCTTTGACTGTTCATAAAAATTTAGACATTGATAAAAAGCCCCTTTTCCCAATTAATAGATGAAAGCCTATGAATTACTTTATATTTTTGTGGGACATATGTTTAGTTCAGACTCCCTGAGGTCTTATTCAAATTATCGAAAACCTGGCCTCTGCTGTATAATTCACAGATGGTACTGACTCTAGCCAAAAAAGAAAAAGACAGGGAAAAAAAAAAAAAAAAAAAGAAAAAGAACCGGGGGTTGAAAACACAAAACTACTCAAGTGTTCTGAGCACTAGGGAACAATGTTGGCCTGGGGCTGCCCCCCGCGGGAGTCTGTCCCTCTGGGCAGGGGGACTGACTGGCACTGGCCCTCTTGCACGTCCGGCTCAGTGCAGCCTCCGAGCTGACATCTGTCTTCTTCCTGCTTCAGACACTAGCTCCTCTTTGTCAAGGGTTTTCTTGTGTTGCTGCGTGACCTCAGCACTCTGCAGAGTGAGTGATTGGGGGTACCTGGGTGCGTGGCTCAGCAGTTGAGCGTCTGCCTTCAGCTCAGGTCGTGATCCTGGGGTCCAGGGATCAAGTCCCACGTCAGGCTCCCTGCAGGGAGTCTGTTTCTCTCTCTGCCTGTGTCACTGCCTCTCCCTAGGTCTCATGAATAAATAAATATGATCTTTAAAAAAAAAACACCCAAAATACAAAGTGGGTGTTTGTTGTCCCATTGCACAGACAGGGAAACAAAGATCTAGACTCCCACATCCTCCCAGCCTACTTCATAGGGTGTGTGTGTGTTTGTGTGAGGGGGGGACCATGACCTAAGCAACCTCAGGGGTGCACAGAGGTGAGTTAGGGGAACCTGAGGCACAGGGAATGGGCAGGCCCTGAGGGGAGGCCGGGATGCTGGGCCGGTACAGACCGTGCAGCGCGTGTCTCAGGCCTGGAAGGTAGGGTGCCGTGCATATCCTTTGGGGGCTGTGGAAAATGGGAGTGGGGAGACTGCAGACTGTGACGGGGGATTTGGGGCAGGGAGCGCCTGGCGGCAGGGAGCGGAGTGGGGGGTCAGCACCCAGGAGGGGCTGGGGGCTTGGTTGGGGTGGGCCGCCCTCCTAGAGGTAGACTCCATGGGCTCTGATGGCAGCAGGGGGGAGCAGGGGTCGGGTGTAAGCCTGCCTGCAAGCAGGAGGCACCACGCACTTTGCAGCTTCACTGTCATTTAAGCAGAGGTGGCAAAGCCCTCCCTGGACTGTGGGCACTGGGCCGGCTGGCCTTGGGGGCGAGCTCAGCGTAACCGGGGAGTCAGGGGTGTAGCTCCCGTTAGCGGGTCGGAGGGGCTGTTCTCACCACCAGATGTGGGAAGGCTTTATGAAAATTAAGAACAAACCTGTAATCCGTGGGGTTTTGCAGGCGAGGCCTCCTCTGAGCCCTAATCCCCCTGTGAGTCGCTTCAGGAACAGGGGGAGTAACTAGTCCAGGGTAGAGAATTGTTGGGCTGTTTATCGGTAATGTTTGCAGATGCAGTTGAGTTACCTTGTTGCGGTCTTTGCAAGGATCCTTCCAGAAGAGGGCTTTCCTCCTGTGCTCCCTGAGCTTGATTTGGGGGTTGCATCGAGAGTTTTGGGCCTGGTTTGTGTTTAGTTGCGTGGATGAGCGTCTTTGCAGGCAGTTCTGAGGTGGCTCCCAGGACTGTCTGACCTCATGGGGCCAGTGGGTCACTATTGCAGCTTTTGGTAGGAAGGGGGACCAAGGCACCCAGCGCGTGGCCTCAGCACTGCCTGGGGAGCCAGGATCACCTGGCTTGTGGGCAGGGCTTTTACTGGGTGCAGACTAAGCTGAATGTGGGGGTAAAGACAGTGATGTGTGCGGGGCTGTACTGCATTCAAATTGGGCTTGGAGTTAGAGATCCACCTGTCAGAACTTAGTAGTTTATCCTGCTTCAGGGCAGTAGTTCTTAACTGGAGGTGATTTTTGTCATTTCCCTCCACCCCCCTTGTTCTCCCCACTGGGGGACACGTGGCAATGTCTGCAGATATGGTTGTCACCACTTGGGTGAGGGGTCCTACTGGTTATCTAGTGGTTGGAGCCTAGAGATGCTGCTAAACTTCTGCAACACACAGAATGGCCCCCACAACAGAGGAGCACCCTGCCCTGGATGCCCCAGGTGCTGATAGGGCCAAGGTTGAGAAACTGTGGGTAGTGGCCAGCAAAATCTTTTCCCGTCCTCACTGCTGTCTCCCAGGGAAGAGTCGGAGTTCTGGCCATGGGATGGGGTTCCAGCACAGCTAGGGAAGGCCCCCAAGTGACGCGCAGGGTGGGGAGAGGCCTGCGTGGCTGTGGCAAGGAGCCCAGGGTCAGGCCACCAGCTGTGTGCTCTCAGTGGGCTCTGCCCTTTGGAGTTTAGGTGAGCGAGGAGAGCCCACCAGGAGATTTAAGGCCCTTTCCAGCTCCCACACCCCAAGATTCCAGAACTGACCTTTTGTCCTCATAACCCCGGGCACGATTCAGGTAATGGAGGCAAAAGAGATTTGAGGAGACTTCATTCTCTTGCCTTTCCTACCAGTTTTGCCTTTGCTTTTTTTTGGGGGGGGGGGGGGTGGGGAGTTCCAAAAAGGCTAAAAATTGCATACCGTTAATTTCATGCTTAAATGCCCTCCCGCTTTTTAATCAGTAAGAACCCTGATGACAAAACATGAGAAGGTTTCTTCTGTTTCAAGGAGAGATGATTTTAATGTCCTCGACACATTTCTGCTCGATGTCTGATTCCTTGGCAGCAGACAGACGTGTGCCTTTTCAGTGTCTCTGCGGAGGTAAACCCAGGCTACCAGGAGGTCCCCAGACAGCGCTGGCTCTGGGAGACGTCCTGTGAGTGTAAGAGAACCTGAGAGGCAGGATGTCTGGGTATTCCCCAGCTGATGTAGCAGACGTTAAGTCATCCCAAATAGCTGTCTTCACTCCAACCGCCCCCCCCCCCCCCACGCACGTGCATGCGCGCACACACACACTCACACACACAGATGCGGTATCCTGGGAGCTCATGGTCTTCTCCGTCAGTAAATGGGTAATACGCACAAGGAAGCCAGGCTGTTCCTCTGTGCACATTAGAGGAACAGTCTTTGTCCTTCTGGAAATCCTCCCTATTAGATGAGTTTGCTAGGGCTGGCATAACAAGCATCATAGACTGGGGCGGTGGCAGGGGGGGCCTTACGAAACAAATGTATTTTTGCACAGTTCTAGAGGCTAGAAATGTGAGATAAAGGTGTCTGCTGGGCTGGTTTCTTCAGAGGCTTCTCTCCTTGGCTGGTAGGTGGCCACCTTGTGTCTTCACATGGTCTTCCCTCTGTGGGTACCTGGGTCCCAATCTCCTCTCTAGGATATCAGAGCCCGACCTCATGGCCTCGTTTTAGCTTAATTGCCTCTTTAGAGACCCTGTTTCCCAAATATCATCACATTCTGAGGGTACTGAGATGAGGGCACCGTTCAGCTCAATACACCTGGTGCAGCTGGGTGAGGTACTGGCTCTGCCCAGGATAACCGACTTTACAAACGGCAGGACTGTCACCACTGCTGCTTCCCCCTCTTCTCATATCTTTCTGATGGAAAAACTCAAACATACAGAAAAGATGCAAGAATAGCACAGCGACTACCTATCTACCCTACTACCTAGAATCAGTCGTCATTACCATGTTACGTTCACTTCGTCTTTATGTAAAAATCACGAGACCCCGTTAAGAGAAAGTTGTAGGCATCATGACGCTTTACCCTTTAAACCATCAGCGTGAATCTCTTGGGAACAAAGACATTCTCTCCTGTATAAGGGCAGCACGTTACCACGCCTAAGAAAATCTAAAATAATTCCCCACAGCATCTAGTTAGTCTGTATTCAGATTCTCCAATTGTACCCCAACGTGTTTTTTCTTTTTTATAACTTTGTGGCTTTTTAAAACCAAGATGTAGCAAAGGTACAGGCATTGCAACTGGATTTTTAATATCTCGGTTGTCTTTACAGTCTGGAATGATCCTACCAGCCTCCAAAGCCCCCTTTTTTTGAAAAGATCAAGGCCTGTTGTTTTAGGGGAGGCTCACATCTTGAACTTGGCTGAGTCTTTCCTTGTGATGTTGTTCAGCTTGGCCCTGTATCCCTGGAAGTCAAATCCAAATGCTTGTTTAGGTTCGAGCTCGTTGAAACAGTTGCCAGGTGGTGCTGGGTACTTCCTAGGCCGCCCGATCCACCAGGTTGTCCTGTTGTGGGTCATGCTAAGTTCGAACCCTGGCCTAAGGTGGTGATGCCTCATCTCTCCACCGCAGGGTTTGGTTTTCCCTTCGTGATTAACCTGTAAGCTAGGGGGAGATAATTTGGCACCGTGTGCATAGCCATTGATGATTCTTGCCTGAATCATTTCTCTGGGGGGTTGCAAAATGGTGATTTTTCTAATTCTGTCATTAGTTGGCATCACAGTTCTTAAAAAGGAACTGTAGGGCCGATTCGCAGAGAAAAGGATTGGTGTATAATCGCCTCTAATGGTGCCAAGTAAATCTCTGTGAATATCCTTGTGGACTCAGGTTTTTATTCAGTGTTTTATAATCAATGGCGGTCATTGTTTTGATGCTCAAATTATCCCAGACTTGGCCAGTAAGGCCCCTTTAGGCTGCCTTTCCTGTCCTTTGACCATGTCCCCTTTAGTCTCTGAGGACTTCTTGCTTTCTTGCACAGAGGCGTCCTAGGTTTAGCTTCTATTTTTCATTTCTAGCCACGGATTCATCCATTTCTCCAAAAAGCTCTGATTCCTTTTAGAGGTGAATGGTATTGAGAAGCCGAATCTGGATGCTGGTGTGTGTTCATTGTGGCTGGGGTGTTAATTATTTTCAGGGCTTTCAGTGCACAGAACTAAAAGAAAACAGAATAACAAGGTCATTGATGTTTCCAAGTCACATCAGCTTAGAACTTGGGGTTTCTTAAAGTCTGTGATTTTGTTTTTGTAGCTCTTTGCTTGGCTTCCAATGCTGTGAATTCTAGTAACACTGTTCACCTTTTGCTCTATTCTGCAAGATACATAAGATAACTTCAAAATTATACTGTTACTATTAATATAATAAGTCAGATCGAAATATAGTATTTCCCCCTCTTTCCTTTTGTCTTTAGTGTACATTCCACTAGAATGGACAGCTGGTATTGAGTTCAGAAGCCACGTGACAGAATCCTTTTCCCTGTAAAGCTATGTTGCCCATTTATTCTTCCAGTTAGGTTGTTTTGTTTGCTTTTTAAATTTTTAAAATTCTTTTTATTTTAAAGATTTTATTTATTTGAGAGAGAGGGAGAGAGAGAGAGAGGGAGCACAAGTAAGGAGCCCACCTTGAGCTTGATCCCTCGGGGGTCACGACCTGAGCCAAAGGCAGACACTTAACCCACTGAGCTACCACCCAGGCGCCCCTTCTGTTTGCATTTTTAAAATTTATAGTTTGCTCTTTCCTAAGAAATCAACTTGATTGAGGCACAATTCAATTTATAATAAGCTGCACGCATCCAAAGTGTGCACTAATATGTGTACCTCTCTGTAACCAGCTACTGCAGCGGCCCCCAGGGCATCTTCGTCACCACAGTTTCCCTGTGCCCCTTTGAATCCATCTTCTCTCTCTTCACTCGAATCCTCAGGCAACCACTGATGTATTTTCTCAGGTTCACCTTTTCTAGAATTTCCTAGTAATGAAATCATAGAAGAGTATACTTTTATTTCTGACTTCTTTCACTCAGTGTAATGTTTTTGAGAATCATCAATGTTGTGTGTATCAGTAATTCATTCCTTTTTGATTGCCAAGTAGTATTCCATTTTATGGAGAGAGAGTTTATTTATCCGGTCAGTGACTGGTGGGTTTTGGATAATTTGCATTTTTTTAAGGTATTATGAATAAAGCCTCTTTGAACGTTCTTGGACAAGTCTCTGTGTGGATATAGGAATTCATTTCTTTTGGGTAAGCATCTAGGCCTGGCATGGTAGGGTCCCATGAGAAGGGTATATGTAATTCTATATGAAAATGGCCCAGCTATTTTCTGAAGAGTTTGGCTCATTTGCACCTGTCCCCACAATCTGCCACACTGCGGCAGCTTCACATCTGGGCCCGCACTTGGTATCATCGGTGTTTTTAATTTTTAGCCGTTCCAAGGACAAATTGTCACAGCTCATGATTTTCACTGGTATTGTTCTCCCTTTGCTTGACTTTTTCCTTTGAATAGTAAAACATGTTTTAGTTCCCAAGTCAATGTTCTATGAAAAAACATACACAGCGAAGCCTCATGCTTCTTCGCTCTCCATCGTACCATCGCAGGTGTGGCATGCACGAGGAGAGGATGTGTTTGTTGGGTACCCGTGTTGGTGTCAGCACCAGGTCATGAGCAAAGATGGGAATAGCCCCTACCTTTGTCGTGGTTGCAAATGACTAGATATTAATCAGATAACCTCACCAATAAATGTAAACTCGTCCCTTGGCTGCACACTATGTGCAGGAAAAGCTACCAGGTGAAGCCTGGGGCTGTTGTACCTGGATCCCCTCCCGGTTTCCCAAGAAAAAGACATTGTTTACCTGCTCCCTGCCTCATACGTGTTGCAAAATTTTGAAAGTGCTGCAACTCTGGGACCTGTAGCAACAGGCTGAGGCCTGGGAAAGTAAAGAGCACCCTGCTGCTGGAACCCAGGTCCGTGGTAATGCCAACAGGAGCTTCCACATGATTATTTGGCTTGAGATGAAGTCCTGTAGACGTGTTCCTCGCAGATCCCTGGGTGAAACACACTTCGCCGTTTTTTAAAAAACCTATATTGGTCACGCATGGTTCACATTTAATTTGTTAAAATCCCTTTTCTGTTTCATTTTCAACGTTGTAGATATTGATGATCCCTCAGCGGTGAAAGAATGTCAGTGCTTGTTATCAGTGGGGGTTCCCCCCCCCCATTACATCTTTTAGGTTTGCTGGCCATTCCCTCACCACCACCCCCTCCTCATGAGACATCTCATAGTTTTTAGATTTGAAACTTCAGTTTATGTTTTTAATTTCCTGCAGGTCACCCTGACCTGGTATGAAACACTGAGAGTCTTCGGGATGCTAGGTCTTAAATTCTTAGAAATTTTGATTCTGTGTTATTGTCATAATAATTGAATTCATCCCCCATGGTTGTCGCGCACCCTGAAGTGTCTTAGGTAAGATGTAGTTTCGCCCGGCTGTTCTAAAACTGGAAACTTTACCCACGCTGTTGTCCTGTTTGTAATTGGGATGCACAGTTGACGTGACGGAAACACAATAGTCGTCACTGATGATGCTCTTTTAAAGGAAGTCTGCAGAGAATAGTTTTAGAAACTGCACACTTTTTGGATGCCAGGATCGCGTTTTCCCGTTTGGATGCTTATTCTACTTTTTAGGAAGATGAATTCTGGTCTCTCAGGGTGTACAGCATGCAGTACGTCCCCAGGGAAGTGGTGGTGGTATTTTCTCCACCTCCCTCCCCGGCTATCCTCTGTGATTTGGAGAAATTACAGGCGGTTATTACTCTGCGCCTGTTGTGGCACGTAGATTCCAAGAGTGAAATTCTAGGGTGATCGATTTGGTTTTCATTTTGCCAAGTCGTTGTCCCGGCAGGAGACACTTGGCACACTCTGGCCGAAGTAACAGAGGAGTATTTGCTAAAGGCAAATACTGGACCCGGTATTTGCAGCGCTGGACCCAGGGGTACTGGGAACCGGTGAGGGTAGTGCATGCCCACCCCAACCACCCCCAAGGCAGGTTCGATGGCTGGCTCCTCTAGGGAGCTGCCCTCACCCCTGGTTCGGAAGGCAGGAAGGAAAGGGGCTGGTGTCTGGACTCTGACAAGAGAGGAGCTGGGGTGACAGGCCCTCGGTAGGGGCACGGCCTTTGCTGGCGTGATGCAGCCAAGTAACTCCCTAGAGCCAGGGGAGTAAATCCCGCTGTCATCCTCCTTCCACCCTTCACTTCTCTTACCCGTGCCGCCTCTTGGTGGCAGCAGACCGGAAGTCAGTGGGCAGGGAAGCCTGTCCCTGTGAGTCTACACATTGGTCTCCTCCGGCTGGGAGCAGCATGAGTGGCTCTGGGGCCATTGAGGTTCATCCAGCACGCTGGGGAAGGAATGTAGGATGGGGAGAACCAGCTGCCATCGCCCCGAATGCCTCATGCATGTGTGTGCTCTGTCCTGGCCAGTGCCCGAGCAGCAGGGCACTGTGAAAGATATTTTAGCATCTAAGGATCTTTCTTTAATTTAAAATACCTACACGAGGGTACCAGGGTGGCTCCATCGGGGAAGCACCTGCCTTCGACTCAGGTGAGGATCTCAGTGTCCTGGGATGGAGCCCCATGTTGGGCTCGTTGCTCATAGGGGGGGCCTCCTTCTCCTTCTCCCTCTCCCTGTGCTGCTCCCCCTGCTTTTGTGCTCTCTCTGTCAAAGAAATAACTATAATCTTTAAAAAAAATCCCCAAACAAACAAAAAATCTCTATATAGAGCCCCAGACTGGTCTCAGCTAGGTTCTGATTGCCTTTGCCTTCCAGCATCGGGTAACTGCTTTCTCGTCACCAGGCGGTGGCCCAGGATCCGAGCACCTCTGTCCCCAAGCAGAGTCTGCCTTCCTCGCCCGCCCCCTCTGAGTGCAGATGGTGGTGCCGGCCTTTCTGAGCACCCCAGGCCTGCAGGAAGCTTCTCGAGCAGGGTGGCGCTGGCCAGCAGTCGGAGCAAGCTTGCCGCCCAGGACTGCCCCCCGCGAGCTGCCCCCCGGGGGGACGGAAGTGCTGCGGAAGCACACGCACTGTTTTGCCGTCACCGTCTTCATCTTGGGGAAGAGCTGCACAGTTGAAACACCCCAAAAGCGAAACTTCTTTCCGTTGTCTTAAAAGATTGATGACCTGGGTGCCTGGCTGGCTGGGTCAGAGGAGAGCATGTGACTCTTGATGTCGGGGCCGTGGTTCGAGCCCCACGTGGGGGTAGAGACAGTCCTTAAATAAACACAACTTGACAAAATCAGTGAACAGAAGGTCGTTGACAGTGTCGTGTCGTATGACGTACACACGAGGACATAAGTCACCAGCGATGTGACGCGTGTCCTCCATGGGGTGTGCAGATCCCACAGGCCACGTAACCCTGGACCCCCGAAGCTGAGTGTAACCCGGGGCTGTGTTCATTCAGCCAAACAGATCCAGTGTTGCTAGCTCAACAGTGGGCTGATGCTGGGGAGCTTGGCTCTCCCTCCCCCGTTTTAGACTGTGTCTGCCAAAGCAAAGCCCCTTGTCTCCTTACTCCCTTCAAGTTACTCTACAGTAGGCCGCAGTTCTGAGAACCTCCTCCGTGCCAGGTGGATCCCGAGACCGGGGGTCCCATCCGGGGGAGGGGATGTAAGCATTCGCATGGACACACTCAAGAGTCATCCCACACCTTGCGGGGGCCCGTTTGTCTTGGTGAAGACGCCGGGGCTCCCTGGAGCGCACACTCAGACGTGAGAACACGGCCAGCAGGCTGGATTCTGCTCAGGGAAGCGTCGTGGTTTGCTAGAAACACGGAGGTGGCCCTGGAGCCTGAGACGTGGGTCCTGGCTCTGCCCATTGTGGGTTATGATCTGGGGCAAGCCCCTGTCTTTTGGGAGCCTGTTGCCTTGGCTGTCAACCGGCTTCATGTCAGGATTCTTTCTTGCAGTGGCTGAGGGCCACCGGAGCAACTGATTGCTTTTGCAGTTCATGGTACAAACGGAAAAGTGATGTGTGGGCTGCTGGTGGCCATGTGCCTGCAACACAACGTCTTCGTCGTCATCCTCATAGCAGTGGGGACTCTTGACCCTGTTTCTCCTCTGATGCAAACGATGGAAGCGTATGTGCCCTCCTGGGAAAGGATGTCTGTTATTTACCGCGGTACATGGCCCCTGGATCATTTGGTTTCACTCCGGACCGTGCTAGAAGGTCTTACTGAGGCCTACTGGCTGCAATGCTTGTAGCAGACTCACTTTTTAGAGGGGAGGGTGTCAGGTTCTTTTTTTTTTTTTTTAAAGATTTTATTCATTTATTCATGAGAGACACAGAGAGAAAGAGAGAGAGAGAGGCAGAGACACAGGCAGAGGGAGAAGCAGGCTCCATGCAGGGAGCCTGATGTGGGACTCGATCTTGGGACTGCAGGATCATGCCCTGGGCTGAAGGCAGGTGCCCAACCCCTGAGCCGCCCAGGGATCCCCGCGCGTTGGGGTTCTTGAGTCACCTTGTTGCATTGGACCCGGGGCAGGTCAGCTAACCACCTGTCTGGGCTTTAATGTTATCCTCTGCGGGGTCCCACCACTCCCTCTGTTGTCCTAGGTTCATGGGGAAAATTAAAGATGCTCGAGAAGTGCTCGGGATAGTGCTTGGTCGGTGGTCTGTTCATGGTACTGGTTATTCTTGTCGCTGCTACAACTGCTGCCACCACCACTGCTAACTCAAATGTTTGGGTGCACGTCGAATTCCAGGGGCGACCGGCATCTAGGCCATATGACTCAGCAATATACCGAGCAAAACAAAATTTTGGGTGTGTGAAATTTCCATGGGTCCTCAAGGGGGTGGCTGTTTTGGGGAACCCCAACAAAACTTCATGGTGTGGTCTGAGACTGGTGTCAAGGTGCTTAGCTCTCGGGGTGCCCCCTGCCCCGTGGGAATGTCCAGAACACCGGCTGCAGTTGGCCTTCCTGAGGTCCCTTTCAGGGCTCCTGAAATGCTGGGCAGAGAGTACTTTACACCATCAGGTGAAATGTGCCGTGTAGAGTGTTAAACTGGAGACTTTCCCCTTATGCATAATAATCAGGTAACTCCTAACCCTCGGCCGACTTCCTCTCTTGTTTGCTCTCATGTCACCTCAGGTGACAGTTACTAACCTCATGAGCTCCTGGTTCTGTCTCGGGAGGGCCTTCTGCGTGTGTTCTGTGCCTCGGGTTGTAGTGGGTCCTCAGGTGAGCTGGGAAGTGCGCAGATGCAGGTGCCCCTTAGGGCCCTGGACCCATCTGGTGGGTCGCTGTGTTGGTAGCCCAGGTGAATCCCTGCCGTGAGTGGGGCTCCCTGTGGACACCGGCCCTTCCAGGCGACATACATCCCAGCCTCACTGTCACCTAGCAGCCTGGATAGCGATGCATCTTCGGAGGTTGGCCGCCCCCACCTCCTGTGGCACCTCCCAGGGATGCAAGAAGATGCAATGATGAGGGTGAGGACTTTGAAACTGGCCTCAGGGGGACTGGACTCTGTGTGAGGCCAACGAGGGGACAGGGTTTAGACCCCACCCTGCCTTGACTCTAGGCGGCCGCTGGGTCAGGTCGCTCAGCCTCGCCATAGGTTTCGTGTGGTTTCATGTGGTTCCCTGGGTCCAGGTCAGCTGGGCTTTTTGGGTAGATGCTGGTCACGTAAATGTTTCCCTCAGTGCTAGCCACAGGATTGGTTCATTCTCCCTCTGCATCCCTTCTCCATCTCCCACACCGCCCTTCCCTTTGCCCAGTACTCAGGGAGGCCTCAGTTACTTTTGGGGTTCTGGATTTGCCTCTTCTGACCTGCAGGTTTCCGGACAGCCCCTCCGCCTCCCTCAGCAGATTTGGCCTCACCCTCTGCTCCTGCAGGATCTATCCATATCTTGACCAGCACCCACAAGATTTGAAAAGGAATCCACAACACTTACTGTGTCATTTGCTCCTTGTTGCTTCTCCCACTTGGGTTGGGGCTGGTTTCAGATTTGTCTTTGCGACAGATGTGTCACAACATCAGTTGGTTCTCAAACCCTGTTTGTTGAAAGGATCCACTTTGCTGCTGGAGTACTTGTGCTGAAATTTCAAGGTGCTGGAAAGGAAGTTTTTCCCTTCATTGTGGGCTGAGTTGGTTGTAGCAAAATGCCGCAGCCTAAAGCTGGATTCCTGGCCCCAGAACCCCAGCAGAGGCCCCTGGTGGACCCCTAGGGAGACTGGTAACAGGTTGGTCCCCTAGCCAGTGGCCACCCCTTACAAAGCAAACATACAAACAAACCAACAACCCAGTATTGCGTGTTTTCCTGAGAGAGAGTTTTTATTATTATTTTTTTAAACAAAAGGAATAACTGTTAACGTTCTAACCCAGTTACATGCACACACCCCATAACTGTAACTTTTACCTGGCTAGATACGTTCAACAACCTTTAGTTATGGAAATAAGGTGATCAAATTATATGTGCCAGTTAGATAAGATCATATTGGAACATTTAAAAATAGATGAGTAACTACTGACAACCAGCAGATAAAGTGGCACTACGTGGGCCAGATGTAATCCAGCCGAGGGTATCTCTGTTTGTCAGACCCACAGGTGCCTTTATCACCCTCCATAAAACATTGTGTTAATTATCATTTGCAGTATCTGAATCACTTTAAAGAAAGTAGAGGTACTGGAAAGAGTGCAAGTTCAGTCCAGAACTGGAGCTGCCTGGCATCTTTTCCCCTCCTCACTTCAGCTGGGTTTTGAACTTTTTTTTTTTTTAAGATTTTATTTATTTATTTCAGAGACAGAGAGAGACACAGAGAGAGAGAGGCTCCATCCCACAACCTTGAGATCACACCCTAAGCCAAAATCAAGAGTTGGACTCTTGACCGACTGGGCCACCCAGGCGCCTCCTGGGTCTTGAACTTTTAAAATAACCAAGATTTTATTTCTGTCAATGGAACGAATGGTAAATTTACCTCCCTTTGTATCTGTTAGCTTTAGGTGAGTTTGCCTCTTAAACTTACAAAAAAAAAAAAGAAAAGCATGAAAAGCAATCTATGTCTTTTATCCTACCATGTGTCCTCCTGGTAATTTGCTTTTGCAGTTTTTATTTTAAGATTGCGGGTGTGATACAAACAGCTGTTATTAAAAAATTACAAGAAAGAATATATCCACATCTTGGACAACTTTATCACATTACTGTGCATTCCGGTTTCATATCAGATGACGAAACCTCCTACATCTGAATATCTTTGTATCTGCAATAAAGTTGTCAGCAGTTAAATGGTCACGAAGAACTTACTTATCTGTCTGTATATTGTGTGTATGCGGCGGGGCTATGAGGGGGGCCACACAATATCTGGAATTCATTTGATTTCAACTCTCTGAAGTGCTGTAGTCTGGCTATCATTAGAAGTGGATAAAACAAGCAGCTTCGGACATTTCCTGTGTGTTTTTGCAAGTGCCTGAGAGTTCTTTTTAAACCTGTCTGTGTCCACACTCCTCCTCCTCAGCCTGCCCAGGTAACACTGTGAGGTTTCAGATCGTTAACCCTTATTTGCTAATGGTCCCCAAAGGACAGATTGGTGAAACTCATTTGGAAGAATCCCAAGATTCAGTTGGATAAAAGCAGTGAATTTACGGATGCCAATTCTTTGGCCTTCTGATTTTAGAGTATGAGGGGTGTGTGTGTGTGTGGGTGTGTGTGTGTGTGTGCAGGTGCGGTGTATGTGTGGGTGTTGGTGTTCCCTCCTCTATTAGAAATCACCAGTGTGGATTTTGACAGTATTTGTCAGTAAATACATATTTTGGATGCTTGGTGATCACTTTATTATTGATTGTTATTATGGATTGTCGTTAGGCCCTTGCCTGGCCTTGGCAGTTGGGAAACAGTCACCTAGAGAGCCCGAGAAATAACTCATTTCAACCCAGACACTCGCTAGCTCTGCCAGCCTTCGTGAGTTGACACGCCTCGGGTCTGCCCCCGGCCCTGCCCCAGGGAAACCGTACTGATGGGCGGTGGAGGACCGAGAAGAAACCCGACTACCCAGATCGAGAACGAACTGAGGACAGATTCCTGCCAAGCAAAGCCCTGGTAAACTCGGACAAACGGGTCTCCTCTCACACCTCCCAGCCCTTTCAGCCACGCCTGGCTTTTCCTAGAGATTAATACAGTTTTAAGGCATCTCTACGGTTGATTTTGGTTTTGTTTAGGTGTGGATGCGAGGAAGTGATTGATCATCCTGCAGTGTGACTAGCATGCACAGAGCCCGCCCGGCGTCTCCCCGGCAGGTGAACCATGTCCCGCGTGCCTGCAGCCGGCTCTTGCCTACCTGTCCCCGCTTTGTTCCTTTGCCCCCGTGTCCACGGATGCTCATGAAGGGAGCGGGGGTTCCAAGGTAGCCCAGGTGTGCACAAGTACCGCCTTGCAGCTCGTGTATCCGAGTATCGCGCCGGTGACGTCTTGATCGTGATTTCCGTCTTTGTAGCTTTGGGAACACGTCTGTAAAAATAACAGCAGGACGGTTGCAGAATTGGGGGTGATTTGCGTATGTGACGTTCAGAGGACACCTTGCTCAGTGGCTGTGGTTATCAGGGGCTTTGTTTCCAGCTCCCGAGGCCAGCGGCCGGGAGGGTCCTGCCTCCCCAGGATGGAGGGAGACTGAGGCACACGGGGCTGGGGCCTTGAACGAAGCTTCCGTACTTCTGTCTGGACCGGGGGTGTAGTTTCTTTTTTCTCATCCCTCCTCCTCTTGGGGTGAAAAACAATGAGAGAGGAGTGGGGAGAGCACAGTGAGGCATTTCAAACCGGGCCACGCTGTAAAGTTGTTAGGGAACTCCACGTCAGATCATGGAACTTCTTTTTAAAAAAATCTTTCTTCTGGAGTAATTGTCTGTTTTGGGGAAGTGAACGATGATCTATTTAGATAAAAACTCTTTGTGATCACTTTTGTTCTTTCTCCTTCTCTCTGTCTTTCATGGACTTGGCTAGCTCCTCAGATCATTTTCTTAATATTTAAAATTCAGAAATCCCCCTTGATGTCTTTAGATGATAAATGACAGAGTCTTAGAACAAAAAGGGCCTTTAGGAATCCCTCACTTGCCAAGCATTTTGGTGAGGTTGGAGGTCGTGGTCTTCGGTTAGCGTAACTTTTCTCTGTTCTCTGTTTCTCTTTCTCTCTCTCTCTTTTTTTTTTTTTCCCTAGTGTCACCCAGCTTCTCCTGTGACTTCTTTTGACAGAAAGGAGAAATTGAATTGATTAAGCGTCTTTTACGTGCCGGGTTCAGTGTTAGGGTGCATCCTGTGCGTGACCCCGTTTGAGCCTGAGAGCCCGACGTGACTCAGAAAAGATAGTATTACGTCTAATACGGCGCCGGTCTGGGCGGACAAGTGGTTTATTTCCAGTAACACAGCAGGGAAGCAGTGTAGACAAGAACCACGTAGGTCGATCCCTTTGTTGCCTGGGAGCCGTGTGTGGGATGCATTCTGGAATGCTCCCCGGGAAAGCCCTGGCATTGCTTCTGGCCCCTGTCACGGGCACATGGGCGTATTTGCCTTTCACCATCCTGACGGGCCGGGAAGCGCGAACACGAGGGAGCGAGACTATGTGGGGGGCCCGGTGGGAAGGGGAGAGGGGGCGGTGAGAAGTGTCTGAGACACTGCGTGTTCCATCCGGGGGGCTGCCCTGCACAGGGTTTGTGGGCATCCCGTGGGTCTGCAGGAGGGGCTGGCCAAGGGCCCTGTGTGTGTGTGTGCGTGTGTGCACATGCATGCATGCACGCAGTGTTAACACCTTCCTCCCCGACAGGGTTTGTCTTTGTCCTCCTCTGTCAGGCTGTAGCCCTTTGGTCCCCTTCTGCAGCCCTTCAGAGTTGTTTATTGTTTGCCTTCCTCTGGAGGTCCTGTGCCCTAAACAGTGGACCCTGTCTCTGTGTCATGGTGTGTCCTGGTAACAAGTGTTCAGTGACCTGTTTCAGAACGAGACCCAAGGGGCATTCTTTTGTGAGGCCCAGGGAAGTCAGAATAAGTCTGTGACTTGTTGAAGTCCAGATTCAGCCTTGTCTGGGGGCCAAGGGTGGATTTTCTGGGGAAGGAGGGAGCCTGCAGCCATGGATGGGAGTATCTGCACCTGCCCCCCCGCAGCCCCCCAGCCCTCCCCGCCTCCCTTCCCTGTCTTCTTCCCTTAGGCCAGCTTGACCCCAGGAGCCTGAGCAGGAGCCAGCTCCAGAGTGGAGGAGGAACCTGTGGGGCTGGGGGCCTGGAAGCATTCTCCCCTCTTGGGACCACCCTGTGTGTGTGTTGGGGCTGGTGGCTGTAGCAGGAGCTCTTTCCAGCAGATTTTCAGCCCGCTCTCCAGAGCCCGAGAGAACTTTCTATTTGTTGGATTAGAATGGCAACTCAATGAAAAATGTCATGTCTGGGGGCCCCCATCTATAAATGCTGCAAGTGTCTTGATGCAGAAGGAGTGGGACACTAGGAAGGAAGGAAGTGGGGAAACGAAAGCCCATGTACATTGATGAATCCCTAGCAACACGTCGTCAAAGCAAATGGTTACAAGCTCATGGGATGATGGAGTTTGACCACCTGATTTACAGAGGAGGAAACAGACCCAGAGAGGGAAAGGGACTGGACCTACATAGTCTAGAGGTCCAGAGTCTGTGTTCAGAGTCTGTGTTCTGAATATCGACAGGCTTACTTAGCCCATCTGCCCCCCACCCCCGTTCCCCACTCCTCTCCCTTTTCTGCCTCGAAGCACTCCATTTCGGCCATTATTGGCACACACACCCCAATCCCACAGGACCCAGCCCAACTCTCTTAGCCTTCGAAGACCCTTTACCTGGCTTTAGGTTCCCAGAACTACAGGAGCTTTGAGTCTGAACCCCTGGTTCGAGTATAGGAGCTGGGAGGCAGGGGGCAGTGGACGACGGGCTGTGTTTCTGATCAGTGATTACGGAAGGAACCACAACCCGGCCTGTCCTTCAGGCCTGTGGCTGCTCTGGTTCCTTAGTGGCAGCGTTGAGTAGTCGCCACAGAGACCTGGTGGCCTTTTGATGACTAAAATATCCACTCTGACCCTTTAGACAGAGGTTTCCCAGCCTCGCCTATAGAATCCGTTAGTGTTAAACCTCCAAAGCCAGCCCACCTCGGATCCATCTTTGCTTATCACTGAGCTCCTGTCATGAGGGTTGGGGTCAGCGAGCCTACAGCAGAAGGAAGAGGTGGCCTATGTCCTGTGTCCAGCCAGGTCATTCAAGTACTTTGATCAGCAGTTCTTAATGCATCAGACACCTCAACGGTTCTATGTTCAGATGGGTGCCGGACGTCCCTCCCTCTCAATCTTTGACACGGTTAGTTGCTCAGACCAGACCATTCTTCATCATTCCCCTTTACCTGCCGCTTCCAGTCTGTTGCCAGGTCCAGTAGTATATCCTGAAGCTGCCCTTCCTCCACCTCCCTGCTGCCACCTGGTCCCCTCAAGCCTGGACTGTGGCATCAGCTCCTAACAGGCCTCCACGGGTTCTCTTGCCCCTTCCAACCCATTTATCCCTACAGTGGCAAGCTCCTGTCTTCTAACTCCTTACTCATTATTTCCTTCATGGCAGGCATTCTAGCTGGTGTGACCTTGCTTATTTATTTCTTTGCTTACTTGCCTGTCTTCTTCCCCCTCCAGAATCTGAGCTTCCAAGAGAGCAGTGCCTTTTTGTATTATATTCACCCTCATGGCCCCCATGGTGCCTGGCATGCGGAGGGGACCATATGGGGGAGGGATTGAACCAGGGTAGGTGGTGTTGGAAGCACCCTCAGAAATGGCGCATCGGAAACATCAAGAAGAATCCTTTCAAATGCACCGAGAACACATACCCAGCTCCCCACTCCATTTTGACCTGGGCCCTGTGTCGTCTTCCCTTTTCCCCCAGCGGGGCTCCTCCCCTGTGTTAGGTGTCATGTTGAGATCATCTTCCATTACTACTTGAAGGAGGCTTTCTCCCTGAGAAGTGATGACAAGGTAGGGGCGTGAGGGGGATACCGTTGTCCTAGACCAGCATGTCCCACCCGCACTTCTTTGACCCAGAATCCGAGCACGACGTGCCTGTTCCCTCGCCATCCAGTGTGCACCTATGTACATTTTGCATTTCACAGATTGTCTTACTTACATCCCACATTTACTGCTGTTCTCGTCCCTTTGGTTTTCTTCTGTTGCACAAAAACCATGTTGGTTGTGACCCGTAATGTGGATTTCACGACCCACTCGTGTGATAGTCCACAGTTTGAAAGTCATGTTTAAAATTTAGTACTTAATCTCAGGAATTCACAGCCTAACTTGGAGCCCCCACATGAAGGCCCCTACGTACTAAGGCAGGCTGATGGAGGATGTGCTGCGTGCGGGTCCGTGGAGCTGTGTGAAGGGATGGGAGAGGTTCACGAGTTGCTTAGAGACATCTCAGAAAAAATGTTACCGTTACAAGTTAGATTTAAGACTTAATTTTGTTGTTTTATCTCTTTTGTTTTTTAACCTTTCTAACTAATCAGTTCTTACTCCAATATAGGCTTCCTCTTGCTTACTGATGTTTTTTATTGCTCACAAGGAGCTGTCTATTATTCCCCAGGTGCTTTTTAATTAAAAAACAAAAGTGGGCTGCATCCGTGTCTTCTTAAACGATTTATTTTCCCCCTCTACTTTTCGCATTAGTATTTTTCAAGCTGTATGGACGTGTATGAAAGATCTTCACTCAGAGACACATTTTCATCTTTGTAAACATGTATATAGATAGATGTCATCGGAAAGAATAGGTATACACAAAAATGTATCTCTCAGTGAAGATCTTTCCTTCCTTATTATTTTGAATTCCATCATATTTCCTGATGTATGGCCCTCCACAGTAGTCCCGGTTTATATTTTTATTTTTTATTTTTTTAAAGGTCTTATTTATTCATGACACACACACACACACACACAAACACAGGCAGAGGGAGAAGCAGGCTCCATGCAGGGACCCCGATGTGGGACTTGATCCCCATGTGGGACTTGATCTCTGGACTCTAGGATCACACCCTGGGCTGAAGGCAGATGCTCAACCGCTGAGCCACCCAGGGATCCACAGTTGTCCCAGTTTAAAAAAAAAAAAAAATCCCTGTTCTTTAGATGAGATGCAGAAATTTCTGTAAAAGCCCTGACTCTAAACTTATTACACAACTATAATCAAATTACAGCTGCCTTTCCCCTGTTAGGGGCATTAAATCCAATTTTTCCTGTCCTAAGAAACTTGAATATTCTCTCTGTGCATATTCCCATTACAAATTTTTTCGAGCTGACCTTTTTATTCTTCGGAGCCGTTACATGAGACCCAGAAGGACACTTGCAGATGAGATGCAGTGCCAGGCTCTTTCTGTCCCTTTCAAGCTCTGTATGGCCATTGGAGGGAGTAGACAGATGATTGTGTCCCCGTGGGTGTGTCCTGAAGATGCTGTTTTTATTCAATTTTCACTCTTTGGGAATGGCAGGTATGAGATTTTGAAGTTTGTGTCTGGTCTGCAAAAACCTAGCAGTTCCAGGGGTCCTGGTGAAATGCAGAACTGATCCAGGTAGGAGTCGCCATGACCTGAATGAAGCTTGGGCAAATGTCTGTGGTGAATGACTGTAGTAGATGGCATGCTGACCAGTTTGAAGCCAGACCTCAGCTTGATGGGCTTGATGACCACCATGTGAAGACCTGGGTGAAAGAAAACTTTGAGCATTGATTGAGCTTCCAGGCTGCCGTGAGTCAGAATTGGCATTCTGCTTGAGGGACAAGTGACTGACCGAGCAGGCCCAGCAGTACCTGGGAGTTGCTGGAGGCTCCTCCCACTGCCGCTGTTGGTACGTGGTGCTTCTTTATGATGGACGGCTCTGGGAAAATCAGATCTGACTGAGCGAAAGGCATTGGATAGCCAGCTCTGCTCCTGTTTTTCCGCCAGAGAGGAGATGTTCATGACATCACCATCACGTTTACAGGTGTTTGACATCAGGCTATGGCTGGGCCTCACACCCATTCCTAAGGGGGGTTTTATTTGGCCAACGAGGAAGCCAAGACTTTTTGGGGACCCTGATTTGTCCAGGACCACACAGGAACCCTCTCTGTGGCTCCAGAATTCCCGATTGCTACTGTCACTCCCCCCCACCCCCAGCTTCTTGCACCTGGATCGTTAATTTGCAACCCATCCCCCCCCCCCCAAGTGTGGGTTTTTTCCCATTTAGTTCATAAATGGTAATGTAGTATAATAAAAAAGGAGACGTAGGCCAGGATTAGAAGAAACCACATTCTTGTCTTACTGTTATTTGCCTAAGAGGGTCAATTGTCCTTCATTTCTTTGTCATATTTTTATTCCCTGTAAGATTAAACGGCCCCGCCCTGAAAGCCACCTTGACAACAGAGCCCTTAGGTTCCCAGAACTGAAAAAATGTCATTGCAGAAATGCCTGGGTTGCCAGAAATGCCTGGGTTGCCTGTGGACCCTGGCCCTCAAGGTAGCGGAATAGGGGCCCTGTGTTCCAGCAGAGCAGAAAGGTCCCATCCCATGAGGAGCCTTTTGGGTGGAGTCAGGCCAGGACCCGCCCCTGCCAAGGAGTTGCTAGCTTTTGTGGTTTGTTCTTTACATTACCCAAATTTGTAGTTGCTGGTCTGGCCGCTCCTCTGGAAAATGTGCTTTGCATCTCTTTTCCAAAGGAAAGAACAGGTGGGTCCCGGCAGCTCTTTGGTGACCTGCCTGCTTTGCTGGGAGAGCCTCATCGGTGCCCCTGAACTGTTCTGGGCTTGAAAATGCATGCGTGAAAGGAAAGGCTACATAAGGACGTTGAATTTCTCCAAGTTGACATTTTTCACGTCTTTAAACATCCAGACGGTTACACTGGGACATTGGTGTCCAGCTGAGGCCAGTTGGCCTGCCTGAGATGTGTGTTTGGGCTCAGGCCTGTGCCCCCCCACACTGGGGGCGGGCGGGTAGGCTGGGTGGATCCGACTGGACGCTGATCTTGGCTTTCTGAGCCATTCTCTGTTCTCATTGCACCAGAAAGAGTTAACTCCAGTTTTTGCTGCTTCCTTGGTGTTGTGATAGTAAAGAATTTTAATGGGTTCCGTGAATAAGTCTGTAAGTAAACTACTTGCTGAACTCCTGACTGAAATACAGAGTTTTAAAAGGCTCTTTAAAGATTTTAGGAATAACTCATTTTTTTGTTTTCCTTCTAAGGGGTTTTCTTGGAGTCTCTCCCCTCCCTCCCAGAGTTAAACAGTCTCATTGTTTGCTTTCTCAATGTTTCCCTAGTACAATAGTTCTGAAAAGAAGAGAGCCAGTCCCTTGGCTGCAAGCATGGGGTGGGTGCGGGTTTATGTAATTTGACTTCTTTTCTCTCCAAATCAGTAAATATTTACAAACGACCTTTTATCAAACAGCTTGGGTACATTCGGCGACTTGAAAGCGTGCAGCGAGAGTAGCGACTGCCCGGCCTGCTGCCAGTTCCGTGGGCCTCACAGGAAGGATTGACATTATTATTATTATTATTATTATTATTATTATTATTATAAAAATGCTGTCCACAGACCCAGAGTGGGCCTCCAAGCAAATCTTTCCATAGAACCAGTTTTAGGAAATTTGCATTTTTAAGTTTGACTTCTAAGGACTCCTCTGCCCTTAGGCCCCAGGGGGGTGGAGTACTGGGAACCTGGGAGTCCAGAAAATAAATACCGGCCTCTGGCTTAGATTTCCCACTGCTGCCTGAGTTCTTTTGTTTCTCGGGGAAGGTAATTACAGAATTCCATGTGAAGCTTAAATGTGTTCTTTGGTGAATAAGTAGGAAAAAACAAGCGGATTACTTTTCCGTTTTCTTGCGAAGTGGTCCCGAAATGAGCCGGTTTTCCAAACCCAACTCTCAGATTTTTTTTTTTTTTTTTTACAGTGGAGATGGGAGTTTGGAGACAGCCCACCCTCTTTTTCTTTCAACATGTGAAATCTGACCAAGTTAGGACTCACTTTTTTAGAAAGGGGATACCTGTGTCCTTCAGAGTTGACACTGAAAAATAATAAAGGAATCTGGGTTTGGGGGCCATCAGGATATGAACATCACAATATTACTGTCCTGGCATCACCTGGTAATAGCACGCTCATTTCGTCTGCCAGCCCTAATCCAGGTAAGACTGCCCCACATTTTACGGTGCCGTACCATCAGCGTCCAGTATTACATATTTCTGGCTGGCGAACAATGACAAATAAGTGAGAGGCTTTTAAAAATAAGTAACTGTGGTAATTGCTCTTTGTCTACTTACTGCAGAATACTGAATGTTTCTTTATTAATCATTTTTATGTTTTAATTCTGTTTGCAGAGCATCGGGAAAGGGTCATTGTGGTGCATAGACCCAGAGTATAGACAAAATCTAATTCAGGCTTTGAAAAAGACACCTTACCACCCATACTCACATGTGTTCAATACACCTCCTGCCTCTCCTCAGGCATATCAAAGGTAAGCAATTCAGAAGTCGTCTTCTTTTTTTTTTTTTGGTCTACTGAAGTTGCATTATTTTGGCAGAGACAGGCACTGAAACTAATTTAATAGGCTGTATGATATGAAAAATAACTGTAGATAAATGAGAAAGAAATGCAGTATTATTGGAGGCATACCCACTGTTGTGTTTCCTGCCAACCTTACCGCTTCTGCTGCTTCAGAGGAACGTGCTCAGAAGGCTTCACAGTGGGCGAAATACTGTCTTCCTGGGTAGAAACATTTACAAAGAAAAGTTGACAGCTTTAACATCTCCATGTGTCACGGTTTGTTGGGATAGAAGTACAGGCATGAGTCAGGTAAGCGCTTCCATCTTCCCAGCATCTGACTCAGAATGTCTACAGGTGTTCGCTGAAGGACTCACTTGATTGTTGTCATTCCTGGTCTCCATGTAGATGGTGCTCCAGAGCGATCATTTTGTTGTGGTTACTTGGTGTTTGGCTCTTCAAGGAGAATAGCAGAGAACAATGAAGACTTTTATTCCTCCTCACATGCCCATTTGTTTTGAGACAGTGAGGTCATGAGTGCCATTTTTACAAAGATGTAATTGGAGGGGAGAGTAGGAAGCCTGTCACTTAAAAAAAAAAAAAAGATAAAAGAAGGTGTTATTGTTAGATTCCAAAAAAATAGCCCCATAACACAGATACGAATTTTAAAATTGATTTTATCTCACATAGCGCTAGAGTTGGAAATGGATCCTCTTACTCCTGAAGGGGTAAAAAAAAAAATTTTTTTTAATATAAAGAAGTGTTTCGATTGTAACCACCCAGTTGAGAGAAATCATCCTTGGGCTACAGGTTTATGTCAGTGAGGGATGGCGTGGATTCGTAGATTTCCGTGGTTTTATGGTCCACTTCTTTGCATTCTTTCCCTTGTCTGGTGTTTGCTCTGCAGAGGGGAGTACGGAGTGAGATCCTCTGAAACCGCATTAAGAAGTTCTTGTGTATCTTAGTTGAGAAGCATTCCATCACAGGCCCTAGACAATCAGTCTTCAGCAAGAGACGCGGAGGAACAGCTGGGCTCTCCGAGAAGACTGCTGTATGTCTGCCTTTGCTAGGCGATTAGCGTGATGGTAGCCATAGCAACTGGAGCATCTCCATAGTAACGCGTAGCCGAGACAGGTGCAGTTGCATCACAAGGCTGTTTGTTGCCTGGCAAAAGGACAGGCCATTAGTACTTAGATATACGCTGTTGCCTTAGAAACAAATAACCCTACATAGCAACTACAGTTGGTTTGAAAGATTTGGGGGAGGAAAAAAGAAAGGTTGTAGCGGCTTTTGTCTATGTTCATAAAAATCAGCGCAGGCATACTTTATTGGAAATGACAACTTGAGGTCATATAGCTATAGGAGATAAAATGGGATTTTCCAAAGCAACCCAGCCTACATTGTAGAAATGTCCAGAAGGACAGAGCCATATGCTTGGTTTTCTCCTTGTGGCTGTAGCTACTCCTGAGATGGAAGGGAACTGGGATGCGAGATTCGCTGATCGCTGAGGTTGGTGGGGGAGGCAGTGACACTTACTGGAAGTCTCCCCCAGATTCTCCAGGTCCTTTGTCATTCTACTCCCTACCCATCTCTCCAGACCCAACAGAAAACCCTCACTCTCCTCCCCAGTTTGTGTCTTGGAAGTATTTCATATCCTTTTGTTCCTAGGAAGTTAAGTACATAAGTGTTACTCACTGGGTCATATCATTGGTTCATTTAGACGGTATTTTGTTGCCAAATGCGACCCCAAGGGAGACACAGTAATTATTTAATAATTTGAAGGATTATGGCATAGCTCTGGGGGTTGCAGACGCAGGCAGAGGCTTACTGAGCTGGCCTAAGCTTAATGACTTCATTTGATTTTTTTTTTTAATATAGGCATAACAATGCAGACAAACCAGAGCTTTTGTAATGAGAATAATTTCTGATCGAATACTTCAGATCCCGCTCTGTCACCTCCAGTTCCTCTTCTCCCAGGTGACTGAAGAAAAAAAAGTTTCTGTATCTACCCACGCAGGCACTCAGATTTCACCTCCGTAAAGGTCACTGGATGTGTGGAGTGAGATGGCATATCAGATTCTCTCTAGCTGGCCTCTTCCGTGTCTTCAGTTCTGAGGGCAAGTCACTTTTCTCTGTCCTGGAGACGACAGTCCCTTCGTCTCATGCCTAGATTTTGTTCCAGGATCCTCTGGTGTGTGTCTTTGTACTACAGATCCTAAATACCGGATGACTACGGTATTTGTGTAGCTTACAGTGAAGTGACATCCCAGTCAATGCTAAGCCATCGGGCCACTTGTTGGTGTGACTCAGGGAAGATGGACATGGGACAAAGCAAGTCATTGAACAGGGCCCAGAAATGCAAGCTTGACCTGGTGTGGCAGGTCTGCTGGGCTGCAGGGAATCACTTGTCAGCCCCTTGCAGCATTGGCACGCGGGGCACCTGGGAAGTGCTCAGCAATCAGGAGCTGGTGCTTAGCCTGCTGAAGACGGTGATTAGACTCGATGGCTGGTTTCACTAGGACTTGCAGGTGTGCTTGGCAAGTAGTGCTCTGCACCGGGCTGCAGGTGGCTGAAAACTGCAGGGAAAACGAGGCCTCTGAAAACATGGCCAGTTATGATGCTAACTGTGGCAGCCCGTAGATCAGGCCCCTGGGTTCCAGCACGCCCTTTGGGAGGCTTGTTAGGCCCTGTACCTGCTTCATTTGGTGCCACAACCGTGAATGGTTTTCGATGGAAATGCAGAGCTCAGCGACCTCAGCCCTTGGCTTCGTGGGGCTGCGGTAACAGGGCAGGAACCAAGTGAAATAACAGAAATTTACTTTCTCACTGTTGGGAGGCTGGAAGTCAGAGATCAAGTTGTGAGCAGGGTTGATTCCTTCTGAGGCTGTGAGAGAGTATCCTTCCCAGGACCCTGTCCTGGTGTGTCTGGTGGCTGCTGGCGTTCTGTGGTGTTCCTTGGGGTGGAGAGGCATCACCTCGGCTCTGCTTTCATCTCCACGTGGTGCTCTCCTGGTGTGCTGTCCATATCCCAATCCCCCCTTTGTATAAGGACGAGAGTCGTGTTGGTGGAAGGGCCTACCCTCCTTTGGTATGATCTTGTTTTCACTAAGTAGACCTCCAATTACTGTTCACATCCTGGTACTGGTGGCCAGGACTTTCCCATGAATTTTGGTGGGAGGGGACACAAGCAATTCCACTCATAACAGCCCTTTCCTTAGTAAGGCATTATTTTTTTTTTTAAGATTTTATTTATTTATTCATGAGAGACAGAAAGGGAGGCAGAGACACAGGCAGAGGGAGAAGCAGGCTCCCCATGGGGAGCTTGATGTGGAACTTGATCCCATGACCCCTGATGTGGGGACTCGATCCCAGGATCACGGCCTGAGCCGAAGGCAGATGCTCAACCACTGAGCCACCCAGGTGCCCCATTACTAAGGCATTTTTGATGGTAAAGATACAGAGAACCAGAAAATAAGGAGTGATTCAAAACACAGAACAATGGGGCACCTCAGAGGGATACTGGAGCCAACCGGAAATTGTTCCCCGTGGCCAAAACTGGGACAATTCGAGGAGCAAAATAAATAACAGTGTTGGGTTATGACCCCGAATGTGAAGTAAATACCTAGGAGTCCACACTGAGGTAAATAAATGACGGAGTAAGTAAATGGGTAGGGAGACAAATCTCCCATACAGAAGACTTCCAGATGATTTAGGGAGATCCTCCTCCACTCCACAAGTTGGAGCTTAATTCCCCATCCTGAGTGACCACACTTTTAATGACTTACTTGCACAGAGTGAGTATGGACGGAGCAGAAGAGGAAGTTTATAGCGGGAAAACCTGGCACACACCACCTTGGCCAGGTGGTCAGAGCTAACGCCCATGGTGAGATTGGGACAGTAGGCACCTTTGAGATGATGTCATGGAACTGACAGTTCACCTCTGCAGTCTCCACGGGGCCCTCAAATCCATAACCCTGCCTAATCACAGGAAAAACACCAGACAGGAGTTTTGTCCCCTAGGCAGGGGTGGGGTGGGCCTTCTACAAGATACCTGACCAGCTCTTCAAAGCTATCAAGGTCATCAAGAGCAAGGAAAGTCTGGAAAACTGTTACAGACCCAAGAAGGCTAGGGGCACACAAGGGACCGAATGGAAATGTGATATCCTGGATGAGTTCCTGGAACCCAAAAGACATTAGGGAAGAGCTAGTGAAATGTGAATAAGTGGTGTAGTTTAGTTGATGGTCATGTACCAGCATTGGTTCCTTGGTTGTGACAAATGTCCCTAATAATGTAAGCTTTTAACATTGGGGAAACTGGGTGAAGGGTATAGGGGAACCTTGTGCTGTCTTTGTAACTTTACCGTTGTGGAAAAAGCAGACTCCGATGCACAGATCAGTTGAGTTTTTCAATTTTAAATATCCACGTCATTTTTGGTGCAGTGAAAAGTCAGATCGTCACAGCAGTGAGCCTTTGCCTGACCTCCTTTAGGCCTCTGTCGTCATTGTAATACATTTGAAGGGTTAATTATTGGGAGCTCTTGCTTTTGCCTTGTTCTCTAGGTAGATCTAGTAGATCTCACAGGATCTTCTGAGCCGTATGAGGGGACATGTCTGTTATTTGACTGTTAAAGTTCATGGAGCTTTATTTTTATGAAACGGCACCCAATTTTGCTTTGTAAGGTCCCCAAGGCCAGGCTCGGGGAACTCCAACTGAGCATGCTAAACTGGCTTCCTAAGGACTCTGAACCATTGCCACTGTGGCCTTCAGATTCTCAGCCTGGGAAGAGGTGGGAGGGATGGTATATTTGGGTTTCTTGCCCACAGTCTTTCAGAAAAATTCTGTTGTCTGTTTTAATGGTTATGTTGCATATGCCCCCTCCATCCTACACATGGGGTTTCTCGTTGAAGGATATGCATATTTTATTGTTTTTTCATATAGATATTGCCAGATTGCCTTCCAATTTTATACTGTGTTCCAATCTACACTCCTACCAGCTCTTTAGGAAATTCCCATTTTCTAACCTTTCTCTATGTCTGATGGTTAAATAAACAGCTCCCCAGTGGGGAGCTGTTCCTCCACTTTTGCGATTTTGATACTTTATAGCTGGAACATTTAAAGTTTACAATATAGATTAGTGCCCTGTAAATAGTGGATGTCCCAGTACAGTGTTTATGACAACAGACCGTTTTTAAAAAGTGTGTATGTGGGTGGAACTTACATAACATCTTCTCTCGTATAGCAGCCAATCCAAAACTGGTTTATAGAAGAAGCATTTTAGTCATCTCTTACCATAGGTGGGAACAAGTTTTAGAATCAATCAAAAAGTATGGTTTGTAGAGCTTTTCCTGGCTGATCCATTCTCAGAGAAGGGAATTTGTTTTTGAGATCTATTTATTTATTTTAGAGAGAGTGCACATGGTGAGTTAGGGGCAGAGGCAGAGGGAGAGAGTGTCTCAAGCAGACTCCACACTGAATGTGGAGCATGATGCCGGTTCAGTCCCATGTCCCTGAGATGATGAAGAGTCAGATGCTTTAACCGACTGTGGCACCCAGACATCCTGAGAAGGGAAATTTAATGAAGTGAAATGAATTTAGGAGCTAGACCCAGCATCGTTTCATGCTTCCTTGATATGGGCAAGGCCATCTCAGCATCTTGTATGCCTCTGGTGTATGTGATAGGTTGGCCACAGTGGGGCTCTAGCTGAGCATGGCCCCGAGTGAGGGGACTTCTGTTTCACAACCCCTCTTCTATTTGTCATGTAAATATCTTCACTCTAAAAATGATGATAGCCTATTTTATATTTTGTATATTGAGTCCTACTATGTGTGAAGTTAGAAAAATCCACAAGACTTTGATGATCTAAGCCTAGAGAATTATTATTTGGATGATTTTATCTAAAGTTTCCAGGGTCAAGACATTAAAGTGTCTGTTATTCTCACTTTTTTTTTTTTTTTTTTATAAAGGAAATCCTGGGGGCGCCTGCGTGGCTTGGTTCGTTTAAGCATCAGACTCTTGATTTCAGCTCAAGTCTTGATCTCAGGGCTTGTTGAGTTCAAGCCCCACATTAGGCTCCACACTGGACCTGGAGCCTACTTAAAAAATAAATAAGTTAAGCAAATAATAAATAAATAAAAAATGAAGACCCTGGACATTCACACTTGTCATTTAGCTCTTTATGTTTCTTGTTGCCTCTTCAGAACCATTTAATGAGCCACGAAAAATACATTAATGGCCTTTCCAAAGATTTTGGCCTTTTGATATTGAGGGTCTTAATTGCACTAAAATGGCTGGTTTTAGTGCTGACTCAGAGTGCTGCCTGCTACCCTATTCATGTGCTTTGAGCTTGTTCTTTGTAATTTTTTTTAAAGTGCCTATTTGGCAGAGTAATGCCACTAAAAATATAGAACTTGTAGAGAGTGGTCAGTATTTATTCAAATTAATGAAATTATCAGTGAGTCCTTATCAGGTTAAGTGAGCTTTGGCTGAAGGAGTGAGTTAGTAATGGCCAATGGGGGATTGCATTGGGAGGAGGTGAGAAGGGGGAAGGTGTTTGGGGAGCTCATCCTTTTAGACAATTAGAAGATTAGAAAATCCTTAGAATCTTAAGCTTGTTAACATAACTGTGTTAATTCCCCCACTAAAATGCTGAATTTGCACACAGCGAGGAAGAGCTTATTCATTGCTTGGATAGCATCCAGTAATTTTTTAACTTATAAGACATCTTTCTTTCCAGTTATTCAGAGTGGTGTGCATTTAATCGTTGGCAGAAGAACTGTAAAACCGCAATAAGATTGGTTTTAACTTGCACTGAAGGAGTTCTGTTGTTGGACTGTCGTGTCATTGCAAGTTTTAATTCAGCAAAGCATGAAAAAAGAATGTGAGGATTTAGATTAGTTGCATCATAACTACATTTCTAATATTTACTTGTAAACAATCTATTTGATGGAAACTGAATAGCTTTTTTAAAATTCTCATATTCAGTACACTTATCTGCGTACATTTAATTTAAAAGAGTGAGCGAGGTATGATGTATTTTGAAAGAGTATGCTAAAACCACAACTTTTTGCTTACAGTAATTTTAAAAAAAAATACTGAATTACAAAAAATCAAGATGAAGCCTCGTTGTGCTTAATATGTAGAAGGATATGCTAAATTCATGTGGTGAAACAGCTCTGGGAGTGAATGACAAGGTTTTCTAATGGTAGTACTTCCAAATGTAAAGTTTATTTTGTTAAAAAATTGGCAAAACAGGTAGTACAAAAGGCTGAAGATTGTAGGGTTTCACTCTTGCATACTAAAAAATAAAACAGTGCTCATTTACAGCGTGAGCTTTAAAAATCCACTGGTTGGCTATAATTTTATTTGCATCTCAAATCATACTATCTGTTGGCTTCCATTATATTTTCTGAGTTAGTCATAGAGTATTTTTAATCTCGTCTTTTGCCTTCATTATGCTGTTCATTGTACATTTCCTTCTCCTTCAGTCCTACATTATCTTATTTAAATGGCAAACAGCCCGTTATCTTTGAGCACTTAGGTACGAGGCGTAGCATGTGAATATTGTGTCCACTTGTCCAATTTCACTCTCTTTTCACACGCGCTTTGAAAGTTGAATGTTCAAGCAGCAGGGCTGATCACATCCATTTTACTCAGGTGCCAGGAGAGCCACACAGACTTACCATTTGGTCCCCGATCTCTTTGGGTGCCCTCAGTCCCTGGTTTGTAGTCTAACAGCAAACGTGTTAGGAGCTCTTAAAATCCACCGATAAATATCCCGAGATGACAGGTAATGAGGAAGTTCTGTGTCCCTAATCCTCCTCTGGTTAGAAGGTAACAGTGTCGGTGGACCCACCAGGAGTTTGGGGTCTGTACCATATTCTCTTCCTGTTTATTTGCTCTTCCATGAGCAGCAGAGGACCAGGACTGGGGAACCCAGTGGATTCCTGATTGGAGCACCTTAGGCATCATTAGGCAGTGTCCACAAAGGGGGGGATGACCTGTGTTCTGCATATTTGTCAAACTCCTCATCTTCCCAGAGGGGGAGAAATTGAGCTCTGTGTTCGAAATATGAAAGAACTGTCAAAAATGCCTACAATCAATGCTGTACTGTGCAAAACAACAGGCGGCATGTGCTTTTTGTCTTGCAGCAGTGTAAAATTGGCAAATTTTTCATCACAATAGAAACTAAAAATCCACCAGTGCCGTGTGTAAGCCTGCTCTTTCCTCATCTTCCCAATCAGAGCTAAAAACTTCTAGATTTTACAGATTAGAAAGGGAGGGGGATTAAACAGAGAGGTGTAATATAATTAGATTTAGCAATAGTGGCAACCATCATTCATAAAAGATGTGAGGGAGATAGAATGGGGCAAGGATTCGTTCACTCTAAGTGTGTCAGCAGTGAATGTTGGTCAGAAGGGCACCGTAAGTAGTCCTCAATAATATTAATAAATGACGAGTGTTTGAACAACTGATGGGATGGCCAGTAATTCCCGCTTTCAGCGTGGATCAGACCTCACTGGGAAGTTTCTGTCCAGCTGGGAGGGCGCTTGGAGATGATGCGGAAAGCAGTCAGGCTGGCTCTGCAGGTCCAGAAAGAGTTGGGAATGTGTCACCTGGAGGAGAACACCTTCAGGAGGTCATCACGCCTGCCATCTTGAGCTTCCCCCAGGACGAACTGGAGCCACTGGGTCAAAGTTACAGGGAGAAAGGTTGGAGCTCAATTAAAGAAGGTATCTCTCCTAAAACAGCATCTAACCCTGTGCCAGACACAGAACAGGAGCTGGACCAGTGTTGGGGTTGATGGGTAGATGTTTGGGTTGATTGGTGAACGAGCTACCCCTGGGATCCTTGTCAAGACTAGACAACCAGTTAGTTGCCAGGGAGGGTCCTTTGGAAAGATTTAATCACCACTGGGAGAATTGCAGGGTTCTCCCTTCCAACTCTTGAGATGTTGTGTCTCTGAGTCTGTTGAGCTGCTCTGGCAGGTACCGAGAGGGCACCCCCTCTACGGCAGAGTGTCTGCAGTTCTCCAAGCCTACGGGGCTATGCTGGAAACAAACCATGAGGAAAAACGTGCCTGGCTTTCTTACTCAGAAATGAGAGGTCAGATTCTTCTCATGAAATTGTTAAGTCCAGATTTCAAGACCGTGATGGGACTAATTTAGTTACTCTTTATTCTGTGTCACCCAGCCTTTGGATTCATGCCCTATAATTACCTCCCTTGTTTTAGTGACACTTCCTTGCATTTCCTTCCGTGTGAATAAAATTATCACTGCAGTGTTTTGCCAAGCAGAAGATCATTTCCAAAAGCTGTCCATCAAATCATCCGGACCTTCCCCCTATTGTTTACCCACTGAATTAATGAGAGCGACACCCACTCTTTGTGTGAATCTCCACGCAAGAGCCAAACCGCTGTCCTTGTTCTGTAGCACCACATGTTTTTTGGCCAGAGCCTCTGATCACATTCTGAACCTTTTGTTTTTCTTATGTAAGGTCCACGTCATATTATTTGTCAAACCATCTTTGAGACCATGCCTACATGCGAAAGGTGCAGAAAGAGGGTGCGAAGTGTCAGAAATTTAGTTAATTGCTAACTCTGGCTGCTTTTTTAAGCCACGTAGAAAAAAACATCCATAAACCATTTAGACACATTTCTTAATCCTTATCTTTCTCGATGGACTTGCTTAATCACAAGAGTCCAAGTTGAGACATGTTCCCTGTGTATTTATCTACTTTTGAATGGAAAGTTTTGGTCAAAGTCTGCTAACCAGCTGCTTATTCCGCCCGTATCCCTGTGACAAACTGAGTACTCCTCACCCCCTGGCACACATTCCCCCATCGAGTTTGGCAAGAGTCAAAGTGGGGG
The DNA here is from genome assembly GCF_048418805.1 of Vulpes vulpes. Taxonomy (NCBI): domain Eukaryota; kingdom Metazoa; phylum Chordata; class Mammalia; order Carnivora; family Canidae; genus Vulpes; species Vulpes vulpes. The sequence goes on along the minus strand of NW_027325787.1, from coordinate 27,600 downwards.
GTGGGGGACCCATTCAGAAGCAAACAACGAGAAGATTTTTACCAGTTTTCTCTATCTCCTTCCCTCTCCTTCTCTCCCTGACTCCCTTCCTTCTGTCATTGGTGGAGCTCGGGAGTGCTGGGCTTTTTTTCTTTTTTTAACTATAAGGAGAGCAGAGTTTCCTATATTAGGATTCTTTGAGGCTACAAATTGACACACACCCCTTTTTCAGCTTCTAGGGAAACCGAGGCACATAGAGAGACTTTCCCCCTTCTAAACTTTCCAGCAAAGTCACCCACTGGAGGTGGGTATTCCGGCCAGTTTGGAGAGTTCCTCAGGCCCCCAGCCCCCTGCCCAGCCTTGTGCCTTCCTGCACCTGCTGTGGGGTGCCCCCCCCCCCCCCCCGCTGGTCCCACAGGCAGACTATTGGGTGCAGCCGCTGTGACATCCTCAGGAGGAAGAGAGAAGTCTGGGAAGCAGTGGAGCTGCAGAAAAGTGACAAAGATCTAGAGATCCCAAACTCTTAAGAGTGGTGCTGGCTCCCCAGCTCTCCCCCACCTCCCCATCTGTGCGAGTTGTGCCCCTTTGGTAGACTAGAGGTCAGACAATGGGCTCTGCTCGGGGCCTGTGCCTGATGAGCTTGGTGCCTGGGGCAGGGCCTTCTACCACGTGCAAGAGGACACTGACGAAGCCAGACTTGAGAGCCCCACACATTTGGCACAGACCAGGACTGGAGCCCCCCTGCTGCCCCCCGGCTCCTGCAAACCATCCACCGTGGAACCAGGCTCCGAGCAAATCCCACCAAGTCTCAGGAAGCCTTGCACATTTGAACCTCGCCTGGGCTATCCACTGGCTGTGCCACCTTGGACAAGTTACCCAGCTTCCCTGAGGATCTGGGCCATGATTCTGACCTCAAAGGAGTGCCGGAAGCATTAAATGAAGTAAAAGGACATATCAGATGCTTAGCACTTGAGCCTGGCCCACAGAAAATCCATGTGTTTTAACTTCTCCTTCCTCACCATTGCCAGACTTTTCCTTTTGATGATTGTGTCGTCTTGCTTGTGTCCCAGCTGCACACCGGTTTAAGCCCTTGGAGAGATGGGGTTTGCACTGTAAAGTATCTTTCTGTACGTTGTGCTCTGTAGTTTCTACAGGATTTAGGACCTATGAACACCAGGACTCTCTCGGAGTACTCTCTCCCGGTTCTCTAAACAGCATTGGCCTACAGATGTTGCTCAAAAGATATTTATTGGTGATTTCTCTTAGAGAGCAGAGCGCAAATTATAGAATAGTGCAGGACATTTCTTCCAGCTGGTTAGGGATGCCCGAGTAAATTGGCCACCCTCCTCGCCTTTACTGTCACAAAGTAAGAGATGGGTGGAGGGGGAAGGAGATGCTCTGCTCCAAACCCCTTCCCTTGAAAAGATAATTCAGTGATTTTTGCAGTGTTGGTACTTCTGGCTTTTCCCCTTCTCCATCTGTCTGCCAAGGCCCTGGCCTACCTCTGGGTATCACGAAGCCTGAGGATTCAAGCCAGGTCATTCCAGAAGCCTAAGAGAGAGCCTCAGGCTACCCCCGGTTATCACTTCCAGGCTGTTGACTCCAAGGCACCAGATACTTGTCAGAGGACTAAACATTTTACAGCTGGTGTAGAAAATGCAAATGTGCCTAAGATGGTGCTGGCCAGGAGTTGGTCCAGCTTCGTCTCATTCATTATCCCTTAGTGAAAAGAAGCCTCCTCTGTATACTTCCTGCAAAACCCAGCCCTTGAAAGGTGAGGGGCTCCGGCTCTGCCTCCCCTGATCATAATGGGAGAAGTTTTCACCACAGGCCGGCCAAAACAGTCAATTGTGCTCATTCTTTACCAGATACATAATCCGTGTTTAAATCTCTTGGCAGTAACTCATTAGGCTCCCCCCACCCCCCACATTCTTTTCCTCTTTGATGAGAACAAAGCCTGTCTCCCCTGTGCCAGATCTTGCCCTTCTCTCTCTCTCTCTCTCTCTCTCTCTCTCTCTCTCTCCCTGGAAACCTCACTGCTTTACTTACATCCCTTAGGAAGAAAGTCACCCAAAATGTTACCCTTCTCTACCTGCTAAAAAGATGAAGATCTTGTTTCTCTGCACTTTGAAGTCTGTGTTCAGAACTCACAAATATGCTGTGGCTTCCACGGAGGTTGCGCTGGCGATGTACCTCGTGTCCTGACCAGCTCGGGACCCCTTGCTTGAGCAGTTCCTGCTTCCGGCTCTTTAATGGACTGTTTCTAGAGAAAGGAAGGCTTGGACCTCCGGTAACTCCAGTGGCATTTTATTCTTATTAAATCCCTTTGAAGTTCCCTCTTTCTGACACCAGCCCCTCGTGCCCTCCCCCCTTAGATGTGGCTGTTCTGTTCATCAGGGTTGTGGAAGTCAAAGTTCTAGGAAAAGCAGCCTGAATTTCTCTAAAACAGCTCTTTGATGCAGAGTAAAGCAAAAACCTATTTCCATCGAATAGTCTAGACTTACAAGACACAAACTCTGAACGTCAGCTTTTTTGCAGTACAGGATTAGAAAGAATTTTAAATTCAGTTAGTCCCTCCAGTTTTGAACCCTAAACGGGTTTGATTCTAGACTATGGATGAGAGGCAGAAAACCAAGCATTGATTAAACACCTACGATGCGCCAGGCTTGGTGTAACAGACATCACGTATGCAGTTTGTCTAAACCCTTAAATGGTCCATTGAGGTGGATTTTTCTACTGTTTGACATTGGAGAGAACCAGGTCTGAGCCAGGTCTCCTGTGCCTCTTGTTGGTTGAGGGAGGACCTGAGCCTGCAGTCTTCTTATTCTGACTGCAAAGACTCAGCTCTTCCCACCTTATTGTTATTGTTTTTAAGATTTTATGTATTCATGAGAGATACAGAGAGAGAGGCAGAGACACAGGCAGAGGGAGAAGCAGGCTCCCTGCGGGGAGCTTGAAGCAGGATTCGATCCCAGGACCCCGGGATCACGCCCTGAGCCCAAGGCAGATGCTCAAGCCCTGAGCCACCCAAGCGCCCCAGCTCTTCCCATTGTAACGCAGCATCTTGTGGTCACTGTCTTCTAAGGAAATATTCTTCAGTATCTAATTTTTGAAGAGGTGAGCCTGGGAAAGAAGAAATGGCATATCATCTTCTCAAAAGCATTGTAGGGTTTTATAAAGAGGGTAGGACAGATGAGGGCGAGGGGTAGGAGGCCTCAGCAGTGGGGTGGACAGGAGGGAGTAAAGAACCTGGCAGGAGCTCCGGGGGCTGGATGGGGAGGGGCGGAGCCAGCTGAGAGGTTCTGACCTGCGTAGCTGGAGGAAGGCACTGTTGGCGGAGAGGGGGAGAGAGGTGCCCAAGAGGACCACAGGACATGCCTGTGCGCACACACGTGCATGACGATCGCTTCTGTTTTAAACAAAAATAGACAAGGAAATGAGGGGTGGGGGAGTATCATACAGCATTTCTCCAACCTAGGATTTGGAGAGCGCCTCATGGTTTTGGAGATTATTTATGCTGACTATTAACTAAGAGAAAAGAAATCCAAAGTTCACCAGATCAGTGCTTGCCGTATCCATGTGGTCCCCTTTTAGAGATAATTAGGAAAAAAGGTGTTTTTTCCCTTTTTCCTTGAGGCCTGCTTACTCAGTCATCCTTGGGAGTAAATGACCATACAACTACCTTTTTAAACAATTTTATTAAGTTTTTGGGGCACCTGGGTGGCTCAGTGGTTGAGTGTCTGCCTTTGGCTGGGGCATGATCCCGGGGATGACTTCCCAAGAAACTTGGGATCGAGTCCTGCACTCGGCTCCTCTGCCTGTGTCTCTGCCTGCTTCTCTCTCTCTCTCTCTCTCTGTCTCTCATGAATAAATAAATAAAATCTTTAAAAAATAAAATAAAAATTTTATTAAGTTTTTAATTTGAATTTCAGTATGGTTAGCAGACAGTGTCATATTAGTTTCAGGTGCACGATATGGAGATCAACACTTCCATACATCACCTGCTGCTCCTCTCAGCAAGTGCACCCCTTAATCTTGTCACCTATCTCACCCATCTCTCTGCCTACCTCCCCTCTGGCAACCATCAGTTTGTTTTCCATAGTCAACAGTCTATTTCTTAGGAGATCCCTGGGTGGCTCAGTGGTTTAGCGCCTGCCTTCGGCCCAGGGTGTGATCCTGGAGACCCAAGATCAAATCCCACATCGGGCTCCCTGCATGGAGCCTGCTTCTCCCTCTGCCTGTGTCTCTGCTTCTCTCTCTCTTTCTCTGTCTCTCATGAATAAATAAATAAAATCTTTTAAAAAAAAGAATCTATTTCTTAGTCATAGAACTATCTTTCTAATCATTTTTTATGTGTAATTTTTAAAGACTATGTCTGTGAGGAGATCCGACAGGGGCTAACCACCTTTCAGGTTTGAGTATTTTGTTTTGTTGTTAGTTTGGTCATTGTTCAAGCGATATATTTTGTTAAGGTTCTTTAAAAAAGACCCAACCACTGGCCTGAACCTTTAATATGTATGGACTCAGTAAATATTTGTGAAATAAAATGAATGCACGTAATTATCATCTTGTATTTGACATTGAAATTATAAAATGGGCTTAAGACACAGGATTCATTTTATTTTGTCAAGGAGTAAGCAATGAAGATTCTTCCCCAAAATACTGACCCTTTCTGGTTGACCCAAGCATATAAAATTAAGCTGTAAACAACTATTAGGATAGTGCTCCGAAACTGCGTATTTGCTAAGGCAAGACTTGGTGGTAGGAGATGATAAGCCCTGCTGGTTATTTTGGTTTATTTGTGCCAGACCAGGTAGACTGCATGGTGGCAAAATGGCACATGGGAGGATGTTTTTGATAATCTAAAAAGGTGTAGGAATGATGCTAAATTTGAGAGAATCGACTGAAATCAATGTGCTATGCTACTGAGCTGTTTTGCCATTAATCTTGGAAAATTTGGTTCTAATAAAGTCTCCAGATCAACATTAAGGGCCCAAGGGGTAGTGTATCAGAATCACTCGAGGAGCTCTTAAAAAATTATGCAGGATGTTGATGGTGGGAGAGGCTGTGTGTGTTGGGGGAACCTTCCATTCAACTTGCTGTGCACCTAAGTTCTCTGAAAAATGAAGTTGATGGTTTTCTTTTAAATATATATATATGTATCTGATATATATACAGATTATATATATATATATATCTGACCCTGGAGAGTCGGATGTAATATTTAAACATCACTGCCTTAGCGAGCTGTAGTTACTGTGGGGATATTTGCCTCCCGCAGTAGCATGAATGGGAAAATCATGTTGAGAATTACTGTCCTACATCGTAGGATGCTGGAGCAGAAAAGAACCAAAAATCACCCAGTTTAGTGTTGTTGGGTACAACAGTGAACAGTTTCCAGAGATGTTAGGACTTCACTTTTTTGGGGTAATACATGAAGTTTTCCATGACCAGTAAGTTTGGGAAATGTAACTTTGGGAAAGTATAACTTTTTTGTGGTGAGCTGATTCAGATGTTTCCCACACTGTATTAAACAGACGTTTTTGAAGGGGGAACACACTTATCAACACAGTCCAAGAATGCCAAATTGGGAACAAATAACTTAAAATAAGGGTGTTATAAAAGTAGTCACTCGATAATGGGTTAGGAAATCAGTTCAGGGGTTGCAACCATCCTTTTTTTGTTGTTGTTTTTTTAAAACAAAAAATAATAGAATAGCATAGAAAATACCAGAATGCTTTGCATTTAGGAAGGCTACTGTCATTTTGTGAAACTTTGCTTCAGTTATACACGTGACTTTATATGTACTTAGTCATAATGAAAAATCTATTTCTTAGATTCTTCTAAAGCTGATGACCACAGATCTTTTTGGAAAACACCGATGTAACAGTTCCTCATTTTTATAAGCGAAGATGCTGAAATGGGTGTCAGGGTCATGTGGGAGTCAGGGACAGAGTCTAGGTCTACTCTTTATCCTCCCCCACCTACGCCAGGGTGCTGCCAAATCCACCCATCATCCCTTTTAAAAAGCAGCATTGATGGAAATAATGCAAATATTCATCAGCAGATGGCTGGATAAATAAAATCTAGTTTGTATGTACTGTGGAATACTATTCAGCCTTAACCAGAAATGGAATTCTGAAACCCGCTGCAACGTGGATGGGCCTTGACATCATGCTCAGTGGCCTAAGTCAGACACAAAAGGGGAAGTGTTGTGGGACTCCACTTGGGTGAGGTCCTCTGAATAGGTAAACTCATAGACAGAAAGTAGATTGGAGGTTGTCAGGGCCTGAGGAGAGGAGAACCCAGGAGTGAGCGTTTTGTGGGGACAGAGTTCCGATTTGGAATGATGGGAAGGTTCTGGAGACCCATGGTGCCCATGGCTGCACATACTGAACATACCCATGGCCACTGAATTGTACACTCAAAAAATGGTTAAAATGGCCACTTTTATGTTAGGAGTATTTTATCCCAATAATAATGTTTAAAAGAACCGAGCCACAGGGACGCCTGGGTGGCTTAGTGGAGAGCGTCTGCCTTGGGCTCAGGACATGATCCTGGGGTCCTGGGATCGAGTTCCACATCACGCTCCCCTCAGGGAGCCTGCTTCTGCCTCTCTTTCTGTGTATCTCATGAATAAATAAATAAAATCTTAAAAAAAAAACACTCAGCATAGTCTTGTGAGTTGGATGCATAACTCAGGGTGTTCCTCTGTGTTGTCACTGCTGACATTTGGGGCAAGGTAATTCTTTATTGTGGGGGCTCTCCTGTGCCTTGTGGGATGTGTAGCAACGTCTCTGACCTCTACCCATCAGATGCCAATATTGTCCCCCCCCCCGCCCCAACTTGTGATAATCAGAAACATCCCCTGGAGGGCAAAACCACCCCTGGCTGGGAGCCAGTAGCAAGCTCCAAATACCTTCTGCTGTGTTTCTAAGTTTTAGCTGTTGAGGACATTGTCAGTTGTTATTCTGGAGATAATGGAAAAGTGCTTGGAGTCGGGTTTTTTTGTTTGTTTGTTTGAGTCCTGCTTTGTTAGTGCACAACTCAGATCTTTAAGTGTGTGCAAAGAATCATCAGCTGGAAGAAAGCAATACCTGGTGCTGGTATCAGAATTAATCTGTTACCCGTGGAACAGGGTAGTTCCGTGATGGCTGTTAGGATTTCAAGTGTAGTGTCTGCTGGAGATCTGCATTATGGAGAGGGTCTGGGCCTCCTGCATGGTTATGGAGTAAACAGGAACCAGCAAGGAGAACCTGATGAGGCCTGCATTGGTAGCACCTGGGAATGCTGCTTCTGTTTTTGCTGCCTCTGCCACGAGCATGGCCGGACAATGTAAGCAATTTAATTCCTGTATCTCTGTCTCCTGCCTCTAAGTGGAGGATGACACCTGCTCTTCATCCTATTACATGGCCCTGACATGGTCACTTCATCTGTTGAGCTCCCCTCCTCTAGTAGTCAGATTTGTTTGAGACCATGGGATTCTTTATGCTTTCCTTGCTTATTACAGAGCCCCAAATGGATTCCCAAGTTCCATCTTCCAAACCTCAAAATATCCATTTTCTTCCCCTAAGCCGGATTAGCTGGATATTTCTTTATTCACTTATCTAGTGTTGCTGGAGTTCCCGTGTGCCGTGCTTCATGTAAGTCACTTAGGACACTTAGATGACTAAGCCAGGACTCCTGTCACACTCTAGTTAGAAAGACGGACTTACAAATAAATCTAATATAACATGAGGATTGTTTCCTGTCACCTATACAAACTGCTATGGTTTAATCTTCATTTCATGCATATTTTGAAGCTCTTTCTAAGTCTGCAGAAACGACCATGGTTAATGACTATTATTTTTTAAAGATTTTATTTATTTATTCATGGGCAGCCTGGGTGGCTCAGTGGGTTAGCACCGCCTTCAGCCCAGGGTGTGATCCTGGAGACCTGGGATCGAGTCCCACATCAGGCTCCCTGCATAGAGCCTGCTTCTCCCTCTCCTGCGTCTCTGCCTCTCTCTCTCTCTCTCTCTGTGTGTGTCTCTCAAGAATAAATAAATAAAATAGACACAGAGAGAGAGACAGAGACACAGGCAAAGGGAGAAGCAGGCTCCATGCAGGAATCCCGATGTGGGACCTGATCCCAGGACTCCGGGATCATGACCTGAGCCGAAGGCAGATGCTCAATTGCTGAGCTATCCAGGTGTCTTGATTAATGGCGATTTTGGAAGGTGTTGGTATGTAGCCTGGGAAAGCACTACTCTGGGAGCCTGGAAACATAGGATTTTTTATGTTGACACTGGCCCTGATGACCTGTGGGCCCTTATCCATGTCACTTTATCTTCCTGGTTTGTAAAATCATCATCTCAGAGGTCCCTTCTGACTCCAGCAGTCTAAAATATAATCATCATCATATTATAATTTTTAAATACCATTATGATATATTTCAGAGCTAGGAATCTCACAATTAGCCGGTCTTTGTAAGGAGGATTTATTGTAAGTTTTTAAATGGGTTCCTGCTCACTTGTGCCTGGTGGGGAGACTTGGACAGCTCTGGTAAGGTTTGAGGCCCCATTTAAGGGGTAAATCAGTAGTCTGAAAGATTGAAACCCATGTGCTTCCCTGAAGTTCCATATGAAATCTGAATATACTCATCAACCTCAGAGGGCTTCTTTCCACAAAGCTTTTGGAGAGGTAAGGTAGGGAGCCTTTTTGGGGGTAGATGCCTTTTACCTGTATCCTTCTGTTTACCTCCAGAATCACATAAACTCATTAGAGGTTATTCGTTCCTTCTGCATTTGATTTTTTTTTAATTTTTACTTATTTATTCATGAGAGACGCAGAGAGAGGCAGAGACAGGCAGAGGGAGAAGCAGGCTCCCTGTGGGGAGCCCGATGCGAGACTCGATCCCAGGACCCCGGGGTCACTCTCTGAGCCAAAAGCAGACGCTCAACCACCGATCCACCCAGGTGCCCTCTGCACTTGAATTTTAAACCTTGTCTTCACCTCTGTAACTTCTGGATCCTGTAAGCACCATCCCCAGGTTACCAGGGCTGGTGATCTCCAGGATGGCTATAGGCAGGTTCATGGCAAGGGATGCTCCGTCGGGGATAAGGTCCGTAGTCATAGGTCTGTTGTGTAACAACAGGAGAGAAATATTTGGAGCACTCCTCTCTTATTTCAAGACACTTAGCATACTTATTAATATTTCAGGGATGGTCTTGCAGATAAATCTCAACCATCAAGAAACCATCATGTGATCTCTCACAGCCCATCAGAAAAAAATTTCCTCAATCACCTGGATGATACTTGGCAGATATTGCCTTATACCGTGGTCCTGCGTGTACGTGTGCTATTTCTCTTACAAGACTGTAATCATCTCCTAGAGCTGTGATTGTATTTAACCACCTGGAAAGACCCCACGACCCGGGTCAGGCTGTGCGTGCACGCGTGTGTATTGGATACCTGGTTAATGTTGGGGGAATGAATTGATGGATCACAGTGTCAGGCGCTGGGAAGCACTCAATAAATAGTTGTAGAATTGGACTGAATTGTAAGCGGTTAAATATTTCACAGTTCTCTAGTCTTCCTACTTTATGCCACTTACTGCAGGTTAGAAAATAAGATGAAGCTGTGGAGGCACCTAAAGAGTAAAAGTGGTCACTGGTTGTCTGAAGAGCTTGTAGAGCTTTTAGCTGTTGTACAGTTCTGATTCTTTCTTTTCTTTTTTTTAAACAATATTTACTATTTCTGGCTATTATGCACACTCATATAAAAATTTAATTAGACCCTTTCTTTTCAATTAATTGTTACGGCCCTGTTTGTTTGCTCTCTCTACAAGAGCCTGCGTTATGGGAACAGGAGAGATCAATTTGCTATCACAAAATTCATTACTTTTGACTCAAGTCCAGCGTGCCTGTGAGGGTATGCCCCACTCCTGGTGACGTCTCAGGCAGTTGGAGGCTTGTAGATTGTGAAACAGGCAAGTACTCAAGTGACTTTTAAGAGAAAGGATCTTTTTGAGCCAGGAGGAGTTTTGATTTGGCCATTGGCCTTCTCAGGGCAGCACAGGAAGCAAAATGAAAATTCTGGACGGCTCATGAGACTGAAAGTAGACATGCGCCTTATTGTTTTATATTTAAGTATCTAGAGAGTTGAAATTGGGTACAGGGTTCTGGATTAGGAAAGCTATTTTCTTTGGTAGTATCTGTAGATGAAGGTGTGTGTTCAGGAAGGCAGAGGGGTCTATAGTTTTGTTCTTTCTGTATCTCCAGGGCCCACACAATGCCTGGCACAGCTGTTCAGTAAATACTTGCTGAATGAGACTCCATGAGATAAATAGCTTGTTTTGCTTTTGATCATCGATTACAGTGCTTTCTGGATTAAAGGTTCTCTGTGACCGTGTCTCTAAATCTCCGTGAATCATGTCTTGGATGTTTTTCAGCCTTGGGAAATACTACCACGCCTGTCTTTGGGAGCTATGGCTACAGTGTCTAACTTGGCAGGGCAGGGCGCTGGGCCTGGTCCTCAAGAGTCGTAAATAATGCCCAGCCTGGTCTACACAGCCCCCGAGGGCAGAGTGTGGCCTTGGCCACCACACGTACCTCGCACAAAGCAGTCTGCCACCATTGCTGGCTCTGCGACATTGGGGCAAGTAGCAAAACCTTTTCTGTTGCATGTTCACCCGTCTATAAGGCCGAGCCGGTAAGACCTCCTGTCCTGAATGGGTGGTGGGTCTGAAGTGAGATAGCAGGTAACATCCCTTATAGAAAGATACTCAGTAACTGTGTCCATTTGTGATTCCTTTACCTTCCAGCAGCACGGGCCTCTTATGGACGTAGTGGTTTCCAGCTGTGCTCTGTACTGAATGGTTTACCTCTTGCTTTTGTGTGAAATGAGGAGTATGAGAGAAAGGACCCGGGAGCCTGAGTTCCTTGGTAACTCAAGGAATCTTTGATACGGTGCAGAGTCAGAAGCCAAAGCGTGAGTGCAGAAAGAGCTCCTCCTCTGTGGTGTGGTGCTCGTGTGTGGGTGTGTGTGGGTGTGTGTTGGGGTAAATTAGGGAACAAGAGCTCCAGGAGCAGGACTGTCCAGTAGAACATCTTGTGATGGTGGAAGATGTTCTCCATCTGCACTGTCACCTGCACAGCCACCAGCCACACGTGGCCACTGAGCACTTGACATGTGGCCAGTTTGACCGGGGAGCTGAATTTTTTAATTTCATTTCATTTTCATCCGAGTGAACTAATCACATTCGACAAACAACTAGCGCCTTGGAGAGCAGGGCTCGAGGGCCCAGTGGTCTGCTTTTCGCAGGGTCTTGTGAGAAACGCAGAATCTCAGACATCACCTCAGATCACCTGGATCAGAACCCACTTTTGGGGGCGCCTGGCCGGCTCAGTCAGTAAGAGCACATGGTTCTTCATCTTGGAGTTGTGGGGTCGAGAGCCCCATGTTGGGTGTAGAGATTATATGAAAATAAAATCTTTTTTTAGAGAGGGTGCATGAGGAGGGGGGCGGGGACAGGAGAGGAAGAGAGAGAATTCGAAGCCGACTTCCCACTGAGCAGGGAGCCAGGTGGGGACTCCACCTCTCCACCCCTGAGATTGGGAGCAGAGCTGAAACCGAGAGCCGGATGCTTAACTGACTCCACCACCCAGACGCTGCAAAAAGAACCTGCTTTTTTAACAAGGTCCCCAGGTGGTTCTTGTGCACGGTTGAGTTTGGGAAACGGGGTGTTTGAACTAAACCCAAGTGCTGTTGCAGTGCGCGAGCAGGATGCAGGCCCAGGGCCTCCGGGTCCTTTTTGTCATCCCTCTGCCTTGTCAGCCTCTCACACGCCCTACTGTGGTTTTCAGGGGACCCGTGCATGTGGCTGTGTGCGTCCCTGTGGTTCAGACATCAAACAAGAAAGTTATGTAAGCTATTAGCTCAGTACTAAACGCTGTTTTGCTTAATTCATCCTCCGGAACCTTGTTAATTTTCATATTCTCGTGTTTTCTCCCCAAAAGATAGCTCCCCTTTTACCTTCCCATTCACTACTTTATAGCTTTCTTTTTCCTACTACTTTGCCTTAATGGAGTAAAGGTGTGGGAATGTGCTCACGCGCGCGTGCACACACACGCACACACACACACACACACACACAAACCTTTTAGATGTTTCAAACCAAATCAGTACATTCAGGTTGTGGTTACCTTAATGCTTCCAGCTCACACCGGCTGGTGATAAATATTTCAAAAGGATAAATAGCATTTACTCTTCAAGCAAATTCAGAGGTATGTCCCCCATGTCTCTGGAAATACTGGTAATTTCTGTAATGGGGCCGATTTCACCAATCGAAGTAACGAAATTTCTAGAATTTCTTTGCCATCCACCAGTTGAATTGCTTTGGCTACCATGGGTATTGCATGGGTACTGATGCCAGCCAAAGTTGAAGAGCTCTGTGTTCGTTGTAGTGGAAACTTTTCACGTTGCCCATTTCATGTCTCAGCTCACAGATACCAGGAGCCGATGACTCTGTACTACCGTGTGCCTGTATCATGTTGACAGCAGGTTGGAAGGTGTTGAGAGAGAGTTGACATCTGGGGAGTGGTCAGGGGTACCACAAGGAAACTGAGGCTGAAGGGCAGCATGCTAAAAAAAGAGCCCCACCCCGGCATCGCATGTCCCTAGAACGTGTCTCTAAAACAGGGTCACAGCGCCAGTAAACGACAGCGCCAAAATCGAACCCCTCGAAGTTTGGTTCCCAAGTGTGCCCGCTTCCCCCACCCGCCCCGAGCCCCAGGGATGGGCTCCCTCTGATTTCCCTGGTACCTGCCCCTCCCTGTCCGAGCTGTCACTGTCACCGCTTCCCCTCCTCTTTCAGATCTCCCTCACATGTCACCTTGTCAAGGACACCTTCCCTAGCCACCCCCCAAAAACAGCCTGCGTGTGCACACCCACCATCATTCTTTATTCCCACTGCCCTTCTTTTTCTCCTTAGTCCTCACGATCACCCGTTCCTTATATATTTATTTGTATATATGTCCCTTGAGAGCAGGGCCTTAGTTTTGCTCATTGCTGGATCCTCCAAGTCTAGAACAGTGTCCAGCCCTTAATAGCACCAGATAAATATTTTTGAATAAACTGATGCATGAATGAATGCATGAAGGAAGGAATGAATGGGTCTCTAACCTGAGAAGCTGCTGTCATCCTGCACGTGGTCTCTTTCTTGCTTCTTCCTTGGGGTGTTCCCCTTGCTGACCTGAGAGATCCTTCTGGAACTTCTACTTGCCCCTGACAATTCCTTCCAGACAGTTCCTGGTTTTCTGACTCCTGACTGCCTCCGCGGCCCCTTGTCCTCTGCTGTACCGCCATGCCCTTGTTTTTGGATCATGCTCTTACACCTCCTGTCCCTCCTCGACCCCTGCCGCCCCGGGCCCTGGGTCCTCCTACTGGCTGGAGCTTGTCTGTCTGGCGTTTACAGCTTCAGGGCCACATATGGCTCAGTAGACTCGAAGTGTTCAGAGGGTAGGAGTCCTCTGTGTCTTGTTCCCCTGCACTCACCCAACCTCTAGGCCGAGCCCCCTGCTCTCACTAAAACACCCCATAATTGTAGCGGAGGGCGGATGGGGCCATTTCATCTTACGGGTTGATCCACACAGGATTTGTTGGAACCAGGTCTCACTTCTCTAGAATTAAGTGTTTCTTTGGCACTACGAGGTCTTACTGTTCAAGCTGTGAGATTTAGAGACAAAATGCTTCCTGCTAATTATTAACAGTTGCCCTGTAAGAACAGAGCCATTATGGGGCCCTGAACCCTGGCATGCTGCCCCCCTTCCAGCAGCGAACAACGTTGTGGAGCAGGGAGGAACAGTAAAGGCCCCTACCCCCCTGGCACCCGTAAGCCCTCAGATTACCCAAAGAGGATTGTAGTCTTGGGGCCAAAGGAGTAGAGAGTGGGTAAAAGGATTTGAAATGAGATTATGGGCCCTAAAAGCTCCTTGCTTTTTTATTCAGGAAATAATTTACCCATTTTCTTCAAGGCAGCAAGACAATCCAGTTTAGGGATGGGAGTGATAGATCAATGTCCTGGGGGCTCTTGAGATACTTAAAAATAAGTTGATATCTAGAGTGGCGCTTATTGGGCTTCTTGTTAAAAATCAAGGAAGGAAGAAAAAAAAACACAACAGGAATGGAAAGAGGAAAGCTCCTAAAAGTCCTCGGAACAAACAAAATTGAACACAGGATCTTTTAAGAGCGAACAAAGACAGCCTCCGTTTAAAGAACATCTTACTTGGTCGGTGTGCCTGCCAGCCAAAGTCAAGCCAATGGGTAGTGTGATCAGAGGGCTGTTTATTTTGAACTCTGAGAAGGAAGGTCATTTCCCTCGACCCCAGCTCCCTACCTGTAAGATCCTTCATAGAAACCCTGCAGGTTTGGCGGGAGCTGAGCGAGAATCGAGCCAGCGTGCCCTGAGTTTTGCAGCCGTCCTAACAGTTGTCTTAATGCTCTACCCAAAGTCTTTTTCACTTCAGATGCTTCCTGGAGGCATATTTCGTTGGGCCTTTGGCTCAGGTGCCTCTTTACCCTAAATCCTCATTGGCGTCCTTCCTCTTCCCCACAGTGTTGGCCTCCCCGCCTTCTCTTCTGCTGACACGAAGTGGCTTTTTGCCGATGAGAAGTATACTTTTCTCCCTTCCAAGTTTGAGGGAGATGGACCCACAAGGGATTTGTCTCCCACCACTGATACATGGGTCTGATTCTGTCATGACCATGGGCGATTAGCCCACTCACTGAGGTATGCAAGAGGATGCTGGGTCATCTGAGACCCAGCTTACAGGATTGTAGATTGAGTCCATCTTCAGCATGGGGAGCGGTGCATGGGGGATCCTGCAGGAAACGCCTGAGAGATGCTTCATAGTGTGGAACCCTCGCGCCAACCAGTTTAGAAAACCAGAGCACGCCGACTACAAAACTTCTCACCAATTCTGAACCCATGGATCCGTTTGCTGCCAAGAGTAAGAATGTGCTGAATGAACACTTGAGCGTTGGGGGGATATTGCATTCTGCCCCTGGCAGTGTTCAGTTTGTAGTTATGTGGATGTCACGTATGTGCCCACTCTCCAGAGGTCGCAGGAAGTGCCTGTTTTGAATAGGTGACTGAGAGAAGCTTCTGACTTGCCCCTTTCTCTTCAAAGGGAAAGAATCTCCATCATCAGAGCCTCTACCCCCTGCAAATGTTCTTTATTTGAAGATGGGGGCTAGCCAGGTTTCAGTTAATTAAAGTTTTAATTGTGTTTGATTCTGCAGCAAACCTAATGTTTACCTACCTTAGTAATGAAATGCAAGGTGTCATCGTCTTGAAGCTCACTCTCTTACTGGACAGCAAGGGGAATAGAAGCAACCTGGAGTCCTGCCAACCCTCCCTGGTAACTTGTATTAGCTGTTTGTTTTGGTGTTATATTCAGATCTGAGAAGAGTGCTGACCTAAGCTTTATAATGTGAACATCACGCAAGAATTGCCCTCATGGCTCCAATTTGTGCCCTTGTATGTTGGATGTAAAACATCACCCCTGTACAAAACTCAAATACTCGCTGTCCTTGTGTGCAGCAAAGAGCTAACAGAGCCTGAGCCTGCTCCCCTTAGAAGGTCTTGCTTTGCAAGGTTGACCGTTGGCTGGTGTCTGGAGATTTGGTTTCTGAGAGGTTCCTCACCATTCCGAGAACTGATCGTTCCCTGCGCCTGAATAATGTAAGCAATGCAAGTGATGGAAGAAATCTGGAATTTTGGAATGCGCTAGGCAGAGAGTACCTATGTGGGCAGTCCCCAGTGGAGATCTTGGGCCCGGGTCTCTAATGAGCTTCCTTTGTAGGCAACACTTCATGTGCCATATCATGACCCATCGCCAGAGGGATTAACACATCCCATATGACTCTCCTCCGGGGGCGCTCTTGGAAGCTTGTACCTGGTATCCTCTAGGCTTTGTCCCTTGTGCCTTTTCCCTTTGCTGATTGCACTTTGTGTCCTTTTGCTGAAATCAGTCATAACCATGAACGTAATATGCTCTGTGCTGAGCCCTGTGAATTCTCCTAGGGGCTCCCCCGACCTGGGGGTGGTCGGGGGTTGGGGGGCGGTTGGCTCCTGACACAACCTTCTAAACCTGCTCTACCTCTTGAGTTTTTCTGTCTGGCAGTTTTTTTCCCTTCAACCCAGTATCCAAAGTCCAAAACCTCAGAATCATCTTTGATTTTTCTCTGATTCAGGTGCCCAATCCTATTGATTTTGCCTTAGAAATGTCTCTTGACTCCATCCTTCCCGTAGCCCTTGCTGCTGTCATGGTCTGGACACCACCACCCTCCGCCCCGCCTGCCTCTCCCTGGACTTTCCACAACCATGTCCCTACCTGGTTTTTCTGCCTCGATTCTCTGCTCACCCCATCACGTTACCTTACTCCAAAACCCGGGTGGAGCTGCCATTACCAATGAAATGAAACACAGATGCCTCAACTTGGCCTCCTAGGGTTCTTGTACAGCTTCATCTGATGGCGGTGTGGCCCAGTGGTTCGGGCTCCGCTTTGGGTTGTCCACTCCACCACCCAGTAGCTGCTACCACAGGCGAGTTATAACTCCTCAGTACATCAGCATCCTTTCCTGTTTATGAGATTTCAGACAGTACCATCCTCCTAGTCTTGGTGCAAGAATGAAATGAACACATGTCTAAAATCCTCAGAACAGTACCTGGCACCTAAAAGATGCTCAGTAACTATTAGCTGTGCCTATTTTTATGGTTATCACTCAGCATTCTCCTCTCTCGGCTGTATGCTGCTGTCTCTGGCTCTTGCTTCTTAAAAATGAATGAATGAATGAGAAAGAGAAAGGGAGGGAGATTGAGGAAAGGAGGGTCAGTTAAAACATGGCTTGTGTTCTCTGGAAACCTGCTAGTTGGGGATGTAAGATGCCCTAAGAGATTAAACTAACAGTATGAAAGGAATATGGGTCAACCCGTGACATGCTGTAAAAGGATTCATAGAACGGAGGGGTCTGTGTAGGGTTGGAAAGAAGCAAACCAAAAAGTTTAAGCAAAGTTACGGAACTGGTGCTTTGCCATCGTTTCAGATCCCACAGAGAGAGGCAGAGAAGTGTCAGGACTTGGTGTGCTTCTAAGAAACAATCATAAAAGTGAAATCTTCCTGAGGGACCCTTTGACTCTACCCCTGCTGAAACTTGTCTTTCTCTGGGGTGACATTGTGAGCTACTTAACGGGGTGTGCGTACTTCCGAGAAGTCACCGTAGAATGATTTCTGAAGGATTGTCTCCAGAGTATCTGCATCTCCTCCTGGCTCTCTAGCGGGTAAAAGGCACTCTTGGAGAGAGGAAACTAATATATCAGCTCCAGAACAAACGCCCAGGAAGGATGCTTGCCTCCGAAAGCATGTTGGGGGAAGTGCTGGCCATCACCGAGTGTTGCATCACTGGATTGGTAGGAAGGGTCAGCACCAGTCAGTTGCTGTTGGTAATGGACCCACATCAGGTGAAGACAGTTTTGTCCTGTCCGCTTCCTCGGCGACGGCTAGAGGCAGGTTACAGAAGGTGTTACCGAGATTGCTGGGGTGCCTGGCTGGCTCAAGTCAGTGGAGCATGTGACTCTGGATCTCAGGGTTGTACACTCGAGCCCCGTGTTGGACGGAGAGATTACTGAAAAATAAAATCTTTAAAGGGGCCCCTGAGTGACTCAGTTGGTGAAGCGTCTGCCTTTGGCTCAGGTCATGATCCCAGGGTCCTGGGATGGAGCCCCACGCCTGGCTCCCTGCCCAGTGGAGAGTCTGCTTCTCCCTCTCCCTCTCCCTCCGCCCCTCCTTCTGCTTGTGCTCTCTCTTTCTCAGATAAATAAATAAAATCTTAGTAAGTAAATAAAATCTTTTAGAAATTGCTGATGCTGTTTTACTTTTCTGCATTAGGCACCCGCGGGAGTCACCATCCTGAAGCTGCATTGCAGTTCTGGGACCATGGCTCGTTCACCATCCTGAAGCTGCATTGCAGTTTGGGATCGTGGCTCATTGGGCAGGTTCTCGTATACAGAGCTTTGTATCGTTCAGCTTCTGCTACATAACAAAGTGACTCTAAGAATAAGCAACTCTTTTCTCAAAATTCTGTGTGTTGGTGGCGTGGGCTGGACTCTGCCGGGATGGCCTGTCTCTGTTCCTGGCAGCAGTGGTTGGGCTCACTTGCATATTTGGGCCTCAGCTGGGATGACGGGGAGAGCTGGCATCTGTCTCTGTGGGGTCTCAAGTTCTTTCGGAAGCTGTTCCAAGCTCTTTCACGTGGTGGCAGAAGGATTCCCGGCAATGAGAGAAAACAAGCCCCAGTACTCAAGCACTCGTCCAGTTTCTGCCTATGCCCTATTTCCTAATGCCCTGTTGGCCACAGCAAGCCACGGGGCCAAGCCAGAATCATTGTTGGCAGGGCCCACCTAAGGGTGTAGGGCTATTTCTGCAACAGTTGACGTCACTTAGTGTAGGGTCCTGCCAGAAACGGAAACAGTGGTGTCGTTGCCAGCTGTCTTGGCTGTTCTCCCCCAGACGGTCGTCCACAGTGGGCACAATCAGTGGATTAGACGCTCCACTCACCGGTCCACCTGGGTCCCCTTAGCCCTCCTTCTCTCTAGGACCAGCGACAGCACGGAGACTTTCAGCCATCTGGCTCACAGATTGACGGGCACTCCTAGTCCCAGAGGGCCCACCAGGAGAACATGGCCAGATCAACACAAATCTGACGTTAATGCTAGAAAAGGAACTCCAAGTTGACCCAGCCCACGCAGACAGTTGTGGCAAAATGACATCGAAAATCCCCTGCTGTGCCTTCAGCCTGCACTGAGCCTGGTTCCCACCTCTGAGGCAATGTTTGTGGCCATCCTCTGCCTCAGCCAGTGGCCAGATGACACTCTGGGGACAGGATAGCAATGGAGGAGAGTCTGGGGCATGAGAAGGAGGGAGACAGGCCTGGAACACCCAGATCCTCAGCAGGGTTGCCGCCAGGTGACTGACCCCTGGCGTGCAGGGAGGGAGGGCTGGTGCACTTGATGATTGGTTCATTCCCGTTCAAATAATCTGATTTTAACTTGTTTATCTTTAGAGGATTATACTGGTGAAGATTATAGTTACGAAATATTATTGAAGTGTTGCCTCTTGATGATGGGCAAGAGACAAGAATTGACGGAACGGTTTTGAGATCAGAGACATGTTTTGAGGCAGAGTCTGGCACGAGTGAGGGAAGGGAGAAAAAGGTAGGTGGGCTTCAAATCCTTTGGACCCCAGGCATCAGAGGCACCTAATCCCCTGCTCCTGGTGAGCTGAGCTGGGGGAGAGGCATAAGACCATTCAGGGCCAGAGAACTTCTACCAAGTGGGTTTGGGTAGTAAACCAAGGATGGGACGAGGCTTCTGAGACATGGTGATGGGCGAGAAGACCCCGTTGCTGCAAGCCAAGAAGAATTAAATTTGAGCAAGAATGAATTTTCCATTCTCTTAGTTCAAGATGACGACTGCATCTCAGGTTGATCAAATTCAACTGCCGTGGTCACTGGAAGTAGGAGCCATCACGGGTGGGAACCGTGAAGGTTCTAGGCTGGTTCTGACATCAACATTGTTGCAAACGAAAGATGGCCAGAGTGACTACCTGTGTGTGTGCATGCATGTGTGTGTGTGTGTGTGTGTGTGTGTGTGTGTGTGTAAGGATGTGTGCACATGAGTATGTGTAGCCTGGGATGGGAGCACATGTGGGGCTCCATGCTAACCTGTCCGTGTCATGTCAATCTTCCTGTCATGGTCTGAGAGTCAGGAACTGAGCTCATCCTGGCCACCATTGTGTCCCCAAGGTTTTGAGTGTTGCCAGGCACCTATTAAACACTTAATATTTATTGAATAAACGAATCAGGAAAGGCTGGAAGGGTTTTTTTTTAAAAAAGCGTTAAGGTGGCAGTTTTTAAAGAATGAACTTAGACATTTTAATCAGTGGCAGAACAATGACTGTTGATATCTCTTAAGCTCTTTTGGTGGCAGTGAGATAAGAAATAAGAAGCTGACAAAACAAGTGGCTAGAGTTAAATTTATACACTATTAAAAAACAAACATGCACTAACTGGTAAAAACCCAAAAAGCTAAGTGATACAGATTACCAGCCCAGTGTTGAAGTATACTCTCATTTTATAGTATATTTATATTTTTCCAGAATTAAAACAGCTTTATTGTATTTTCTGATGAATAAGTTAATGTATATGTAGAATGGCCAACAGTAGCAGTGTAAAGAATTCAATAAAATACCCTTATTTTCATGTCATTAACAAGAATGAATAAGATTTTTTAAATTGTGATGAGATATACATAAAATTTACTGTCCTAACCACTTTTCAAGTGTTGAGTTCAATGGCAGTAAATGCATTCACGTTGTTGTGAAACCAGTCTCCACAACTTTTTCGTCTTGTAAGACAGACACTCTGTGACCAGCAGCTTTGTGTTTCACCCTCTCCTCAGCCCCTGGCAACCCCATTCTACTTTTTGTCTCTATGAATTTTGAGTATTCTAAAATTTATCTTTTTTTTTTTTTTTTTGGTCTCTGCCTTATTTCCCTCAGCATATAATGTCTTCGAGTTTCATTTGGGTTGTAGCATGGGTCAGATTTCCTTTGGGGTGATATTCCATTGTGGGGGTACATACATTTTGTTTATCCTTTCCTCTGTCAGTGGACACTTGAGTTGAAAATGCTGCTGTGAACATGGGCGTTGAACATGTTTTCACATGTTCCTTTACGCCCACAAACTCTACATGAGATCATGTCGTATGACCATATGTGTAGCTTTGTAATGTGTATTTTTACTTGGCACTGCACTGTGTGCTCCTTCCCTTGTCAGCTAATAACAATATGAGGTACTCTTACAATGGTGTGTAACATGTGTGCCCTTGTATGGATTTATCTAATTGTGGTTGCATGTTGAGATTGTTTTTTATTTCTGGATATTATAACCGTGCCTTGGTAGCCACGCGAAATGTATACCTTTGCTTCTTTGCCTAGTAATAAAAATTGTAGTGGTTGCATCTCAGGCTGGATCATGCAGAAGCAGAGGCTGAGGATTTGGGTGTGAATGATTTCCTGAGAGCGTGTTCTCTGAAGAAGAGGCACAAGGGAGGCAGGATGGGGAAGGGGACTGAGTAGAGAAGTCCAAAAGTCTGGGTCTGACTGGAGTCTAATCACACTGGCAGGGTTGTCCCCTTTGAGTCAAGAGGGACTGTTAGCCACTTATCTTGTGACTCACATGCCTCTTGGGGCCCTTCACCAAGAGCAGCTTTCTGAGGAGGTACTGAGCCTGAGCAGTTAGTGCAGCTCTCACAGCTGGGGGCGTGGTGCAGCCCATCTGGTGTGGGTGGGTAGGACATCACCACCCCTGCTAATAACATTTCTGTATGCCCTTGATGGTGCTAAGTACAGCAATGCATATTTCATAGTCTTGTGGTCTGGGTGCTTATATTATCTCTAGTTGAGAGACGAAGAGCTGATACTGAGAGAAGATAAGTAACCAAGTGTCCCACAGCTAGTAAAGGGGTGGGTGGCATTAGAAGGCGCACTTCAGGTCTGTCCTTCACCAGACCCCAAGTTCTTTATCCATAGGCTGCAGAACCTAGTAATTAACTTCCAGAAGTGGAATTACTAGACCAAAGAGATAGACATTTCAGATATACATCCATATCCAACTTTCCCTCTCTACCCGCTTCCCAAGTTGTATCGATTTATATTCATTCCAACACTGTTCTCATGCCGTCCCTGGGTCTTATCAGTCTTTTAAATATCTGCTAATCCAATTGATAGAAAGTTTTGCCATAATTTTCCTTTCTTTTATTATTGCTGAGATTGACACCCTTCCCCATGTTTATGAACTAGCTGGATCTTTTTTCTCAAGGCCCAGTTTTTGGTTAAGGCCTTTTGCTCATTTTTGATGGTCCTTTACATGAGCGTTGGAATCTTCCAGATACCCCGCAGGGATTTGAAATGCTACATTTATAGTGCACTTGTTTCGAGCCAGTGCTTCATTCTATTTTTAGACTTTCACCGAGTTCTTGGTCTGACTTTTGCTAGGATCATACTCTTTTAATTATTGTACAGCTTATTTTAAAAGATAAAAACTTGTAGGATTTTTGTTGTCAGCTCCATGTGAACTGAAGGGTTGCCAAGTCTGGGTCATTTATGGGCCCTCTGGCCCCAAATGAGAGACAAACCTCCTTTTTTTAAGCAGTTAATAACAGTATATGCTGGTAGCTACTTTTCTTTAGTGAAGGCACATTTTTCTTTCCAGCTTTGTCTGTAATACTTCCGTTTGCATGGCAGTCCCTTTCCCTAAAGGAGAGTGGTAGAGGTAACCTTGAACTTAGTCGTTCTTTGAATTATCAATGTAGCAGCTAGGATTGAATTTGCAATTGAGAGAAAATTCAACTCAGAGTGGCTTAGGTGTAAGTGAATGTCTGGTAGCTTTAACTAGAAAGTCCAAAAGTGGGTCTAACTTCAGGCAGATCTTAATCCATGGCTCAGTCATTAGCGTCTCCCTGTCTGTCCTTTGGCATTCCTTCTGTGTTGGCTCCATTTTCAGGCAAGCTTTTGCCTCCTAGGGGCAGGATGGCTGCCCAGTCCAACTGAGTCTTTGAAGGTCAAGTCCACTGGTAAAGGACTGGATCTCCTACCCCCAGATCTGGGCCTGAACACCAGTAGCCATAACAGAGGACTGTGTATGCTTTTTGACCTATGCCTGGTGCCCAAGTGAACTTGGAGAGCTGTTACTAGAAGAATAGAGAATGGCTGCTAGCTGGCCAGGACATCAGTAAATGCCCTCTATGTTCACATTGGTAGAATGAGCCTTAATGGTGTTTTATTTTCATGATGGGAAAAGTTTGTAATGTCAGACTCAGAAAGAGAATGGGGGTTTGCCCTGCGTCTGGTGTCTTATAGACAAAGGAATCCCCCTTTCAAGTGATTCTGAGCCTGGACCATCTTGGGAGCCTAGGGATGCTGAGGCCTAAAGTGATTATTCGCAGAGCTTAATGAGGTTCTCATCTTTTTAATGAGGAGAGCAAGGCTCAAGCCTGCCATTTCATTATTTAACCAGGAAATAGCTTCTCAATAGTACCACAGAACTTGCTTTTAGACAGTAAACCTCAGCTGGCTGCAATGGGGTTAAACTGAGCATGTAGACGCTAGAGAGAGACTTCTCGTTGGCCACAGTACATTTCCTCCTCAGCCTCTTATTTGGGTTTTGTTGTTACTTAAATGGTTAGATATGCCCAGATAATGAAAGTTTTACTTAAATTTCTTTTTCTTTGCTTAAAACACAGCTTCTTCTTGAAATCCATCCTTCTACCCCTTTTTAAAATAAACTTCAGAGTCTAATACCAGAAGCAACCTGCATAGTGAAAATAGCAGTGGTTGGTGGCCCAGGGAGGTTCAAGGGCATATAAGGGATGATGCTAGAGAGAGAGAGCCTCAGCCCTTGTGTTTTAGTTTGGGCTGTCGGATTAATAAAAAGCAAGGACAACCAGTAAAAAAGAAATCAAATTGATATATTAGGAGAGAAAATGGAGTCACATGAAATGCTTAGTTAAAGCTCCAAAATGCAGAAAAAGAATGGAAGACAAAACTAAGAACAAAGAACAATGAACAGAGGGACGCCTGGGTGGCTCAGCGGTTGAGCCTCTGCCTTCATCTCAGAGTGTGATCTTGGAGTTCTGGGATTGAGTCCCACATCAGGATCCCTGCAGGGAGCCCACTTGTCTCTCTGCTTTATGTCTCTCTCTCTGTATCTCTCATGAATAAATAAATAAAGTAATAAATAAAATCTTTAAAAAAATAAGACAAGAAATAGAAAACAACAATGCATGTAGTAGATATTAATACAACTATATCAGTAACCACTCTGAATGGCAGTGGCCTAAAGGAACCAATTAAAAAACAGAGGTTGTCAGAGTGGATCAAGAAACAAGACCCAAATACATGTTGTCTACCCACTTTAAATATAAAGACTCATATAGATTAAAAGTGGACAAATGGAGGAGAATACAGCATGCTAAAACTAACCAAAAGGAAGCATCAGTAGCTTGTATTATTTTCAGACAGAGTTCAGAGCAAGGAAAGTTATCAAGGATAAAGAGGGAAATTGCATAATGATCAAGGAGCCAGTTCTTCAAAAAGTTATGACAATTCTTAACATGTATGTTTCTAACAATAGAATGTCAAACTACATGAGGCAAAAACTAATAGAATTGCAAAGAGAAATAGATGAATTCATCTATTATTGCAGTTGGAGAGTTCATCATGCCTGTATCAGGGATGAACAGATCCAGGAGGCAGAAAGTCAGTAAGGATATCGTGGAAACAATAATACCATCAACCTACTGGATATAGTGGACTTCTATAGACTACTTCAACAACAGCAGATTACACGTTCCTCTCAAGGTTACATGGAGCATTCACCAAGATAGACCACATTCCAAGTCATAAAACACCTTAACAAATTTAAAAGAACAAAAATTCTACAATGTCTGCTCCCAGAAAACAGTGGAATTCAATTTGGAAATCAATGAACAGACAGGTAAATGGAAATGCCAACATACATGGAGATTAAAAACATACTTATAAATAACACATGGATCAAAGAAGAACCTCAGGAGAAATTTAAAGGTATTGTGAACTAAGTGAAAATAAAAACACCTTATCAAAATGTGTAGGATGCAGCAAAAGCAAAGCTTAGAGGGAAATTTATAGCATTGAATGCATATGTTAGAAAAGTTAGAAAGATCTAAAATCCATAACCTATGTTCCTGCCTTAGGAAGCTAGAAAAAAGAAGGGCAAATTAAATCCAGAGTTAAGCAGAAGAAAAGAAATAATATTACAGCAAAAAATCAATGACATTGAGAACAGAAAATCAATAGAGAAAGTCAGTGAAACCAAAAGCTGGTTCTTTGAAAAGGTCAATAAGAGCCAGGCTAATTAAGATAAAAAGAAAGAGACACAAATTACTAATATTAGAAATGGAAGAGAGGACATCACTGCACATCCATCCTATGAACGTTTTAAGAATAATAAAGGAATACTATGAATAATTATGTGCCCACAAATTTGATAATTTACATGAAATGGATCCATTCCTTGAAAGATAGTTTACCAAAACTCACACAAGAAGAAATAGACGATCTGAATGTTCTTGTATCTTGTAAAGAAATCAAGTCAATAATTAACCTTCCAAAACAGCAAGCACCAGGCCCAGATGGGCTCCCTGGTGAATTTCACCAAACATTTAAGGAAGAAATTATACCAATCCTCTACCATCTCTTTCAGAAGCAGAGGGGATACTTCCTAATTTATTTGGGGGCCAGCATCACCCTAATACCAAAACCAGACAAAGACATCACAAGAAACTACAGAGCTGTATCACTCATGAACATAGTTGCAAAAGTCCTGGACAAAATATAAGCAAATTAAATCTTACAACGTTAGGTTCAGCATAGACTAATACACTATGACCAAGTGGAGT
This sequence comes from Vulpes vulpes, assembly GCF_048418805.1. Lineage (NCBI taxonomy): Eukaryota > Metazoa > Chordata > Mammalia > Carnivora > Canidae > Vulpes > Vulpes vulpes. The sequence continues at coordinate 2,081 of NW_027325787.1, read as the reverse complement.
TTATCCCAGGTTTGCGAGGCTAGTTCTACTTTTTTTTTTTTTTTTTTTAAGATTTTATTTATTTGAGAGAGAGAGAGAGAGCATGTGCTCTCTCTGTGTGAACAGCAGGAGGAACAGAGGGAGCGAGACAATCAGACTCTACACTGAGTGTGGAGCCTGATGCAGGACTACACTTCAGAACCTGAGATCATGACATGAGCCAAAAATGAAGAGTCAGCAGTCCAATGCTTAACCATCTGAGCTACCCAGGCACCCCAGGCTCAACATTTAGAAATCAGTGTCATTGACAGGCTTATAAATATAAATAATAAATATAATTTACACTACTCCACGAGGAGGTAGAAAAGGATTTTTGTAGCCATCAAGGTAATCCCATACACCTGACAGGCCCACAATGCACAGGCCTCCGGAGAATACCTCAAGCTCCTGCGCGCTCTCCTGGGTTTCAGGTTTCGCTCCTCAGGCCTCTCGGCCCATAGCCCCCCCCCCCCCCCCCCCCCCCCCCCCCCCCCCCCGCTTCTCTACAAGCCAGGATGCTCTGTTCTCCTCCAGCCCCTTCATACTGAATCGAGCCCATGAAGTCCCATGTGGTCCACCTGCCTCCTGGTCTTCTGGTAGCTTCTGCTTCTATAGGTCTTCCTTGAGTCTATTTGAGGACACGGAATGGCTCAACTCCTGCTCTCAAGGTAGGCCAAGGAGGTTGAAGGTGACCTGAAGCTGGTGTCCATCGTGGTTCAAGGCTCTGCCCTGGCCCTGTCAGCTGGGGTCATTGCTGTGGGCTCATGGGCTGCATGCAGAACATGGTGGTGTGCCTCAGCTTGCGGTAGAGAGGCATTTTTCTGAAGCAGGCATGGGTAAGCAGCATCAGAAACAGTGAGTTCAGCAGGTATCAAGCTCACCGGGTATGTCGTTGATTTTCAAATACTGTTTTCCCACTTCAGCCTGAAAATACTAGGATTTCATTTAGAGAAGAGTGGGGCTATGGTAGCCCGGGCACCTTGTGTTCATCTGCAGAGAATGGAGTAGGACCTCCTGGGGGGGATTCCAGAAGATTCAAAGTCATTTCTAGGAGAGCTCATTGCTACCCAGCAGGGGTAAATGGGATTTTTTAAGTTTTGATGTTAATTACTCTCCCGCTCTTCTTCCAGAATTGTCACAGTCTTAAATACTGACAAAATGTGAAGATCTTTTGGCCCTTTTCTCTTTCTCCTGTCAGGTGCAGAGTGTCCCAAAGTTACTTATCTCTGGCACATCCTGGGGTTTTGATTAATGAGATTCCTTTAGGATTTATTGTCAGTGATTCTGCAAGGCTTGAAAAATTGCACTTTTTCTCAGCTTTCACTGGCAGTGGAATTGGGAAGGATGGTCAGATGATGAGGGCCATGGTTATGCACAAACCATAGACTGTAATATGATGCGAAACATGTGTCTGAAAGGATAAGCAGCAGTGCAGCGGCCAGTGAGCTTCAAGGAGATACTGAGTCTTGGTAAATGGAGAGCCCCAGGGAGAGGGTAGCAGAAGCAGAGACCTTTGGCTGTGTCAGACTTCAGCAAGAGCACAATCCAAATTTTAATCTGGATCAGTGCTTCCCTAGGAGAGTTTATGGACATACAGCATTATCCAGTGGGTGGGCTTATTTACACACAAAATATAATGGATTCCATATTCCTCTCAGACCTAAAAATAGTATGCATATTTGTTTTTAATAACAAAATTACTCAAGTTTAGGAAACGGTGTAGATTTACATAGATCATCTGATGAGTTACTCAAGAGGAGAAACAATCTAAGAAAAAATTTTTGAAGATTCCAAGTAATGATTCTTAAACTTAATACTAATTTAATTAGCATTCCATAGGGACTATTTTCTGGAAATTTTGATGTTGTGGATTCACTAAGCAGCCCAGACCCAATTCCTTTCAGTGGGAATTGGCTTATTTGCATGGTTTTGATCGTGTTTAAAGTTAATCCGAAATCCATTTCTTTTTCAAGAACTAACACGTCACTGTTATTCCTCTTCAGAGGTCTTCAAACTTTTGTTGTAAAGGGCCAAATACTGAATATTTAGTACGAAATCAGCAT